>NC_060076.1:38775000-40025000 GCF_922984935.1 Meles meles
GCTTAACTGACTGAGCCACCCAGGTGCCCCTAAAGGTGGTTTTCAAAAGAAAAACGGTTCCTTCACTATTGTACAGGTTTGTATTGCACAAAGGGGCCACATTCACACTTTAGACATTGTAGATTTATATATTTTTTATGACAGTCTTCTGGTATATGGCAGTAAAATTATTATTCTAATCCTGCTATGTTACAATGATTAAGGAGGAAAACCTGATACACATAGAGATGCCCGTGGACTGAAGAATATCCTCTATTCCTATGACTTTAATTTTCTGCCAGGAAAACTCTTTCTCATGCTTTAAAACTCAGCATAAATAATCCCTTCCTATTAAGCTGTTTTTGATATTCCTTACAAGAGTCAGTTATTCCTTTCCCTGAGCTAATGCCATATTTAATTAATTCCTTATTAAGTGCTTATCACATTATGTTGAAATAATTGTTATATGAGTCTGTCTGTCCCACTAAGCTCCAGGTCTCTCAAGGATAGGAACATTGTTTAATTATTCTTTTATCCTCAGCGTGTAGGCTAATGGTCAGCACATAGAGTATATCAATAAACATAAATATTTGATGACTGGGACGCCTGGGTGGCTCAGTTGGTTGGGTGTCTGCCTTCAGCTCAGGTCATGATCCTAGGGTCCTGGGATCGAGTTCCACATCAGGCTCCTTGCTCAGTGGGGAGCCTGCTTCTTCCTCTGCCTGTGCGCTTTCTCTCTCTCACTGACAAATAAATAAAATCTTTAAAAATTTTTTGATTGCTTAGCCTGATTTAGGCACAGAGGTAAATATATACATTATCTTATTTAAGTCTCATAAGAGCCTCATGAGTCCTGTCATTGTCATGTTCTACAGGTGAGAAAATTGAGACCTAGCTGAAGTCACTGGTAGATGGCGTGTGTGGTAGTGCTGGAGTATGGCTCTGGAGGACTTGTGCTAATTTTTCCAGTGATTCTCTTGTGTGTGTGTTTTTTTTCTCTCAGAGTAATGATGCGGGTGTGCTGGTTGGTGAGACAGGATAACCGGCACCAGCGAATCAAACTTCCGCATTTGGAAGCAGTCATGGTTGGGCGTGGTCCAGAGACCAAGATCGTTGACAAGAAATGTTCTCGACAACAAGGTAATTGGTCATAGCAATGCGCAGATTACTGTGTTTTGTTCCTCAGGGTAATGATAACCAAAGATGCACATTTCTTGGATGCTATTGGTAGGAGCTTTTTGTCTGCCATAAACAAAACTCAGAAACCATGCTCTGTTAGCTAACACCAGGGACCCATTCGCCCCTGATTCTCCCCCTGGAAGTGGTTAATATTCAGTGTTGGGAATAGGCAGGTTCCGTCCTGTTACTATGGGGTGGTGGACCTGAATCCTGTACCCTGCTTTGTTCAGGAAGATTCCTCTCACTGCCCAGTGAGACAGTTGAATGAATTCTGGGACCTCCAGCCTGAAACCATGTCTGAGAAGTGATGGGGTAGTTCCATCCTTTACATGATGGCTCTCACAGAGGGGGTTATCTTTTTAAGAATTTGGCATCTAGCTCTTGAATTTCCCTTTCCTGGGATTTGATGAAACGAAGGTCCTTCGGAAAAAGCCTTACCACGTACCTCATTTTTCACATGTAAACTCTGGACATGCACACTGCTACCAGGCCCCCACATATGTGTTCCCCATAGCAGGGTTTCTCAGTGCTTGGAGTCTGTAGTACTGATTGTGGTTTTTCCCACATGAGTTAATCTAAATGGGGGGAAAAAGCCATACGTGAGCTGTCTAGGTCCAAGATATAGAAGCAGACACTGCTTTTCACTCTCCGTCCCCTTTTCACAACAGCAACTGTAAGGACTTGTGTGTCAGCCTGTCTTTTGCCTGTCCTTCTCGGATAGCAGCTGTGGTGTCTCTGCATCCTGTCTCCCCCTAGCACAAAATTTGTTCACTTCTCTGAACACAAGTGTTTAGTGTTATTTCTTCCCTATATGCTCAGACTGTTCTGTTCCTGCAATCCTCTTTCTAGAATAATCACTGTGCCTACTAAGGCCAGCTGAACTTCTCTTTTCCAGGAATGTATCCTTTGGCTTTCTCTGTTGAAGGCATCTTATAGTTATATTAAATAGTGGAAGCCTGATGTAATCATGAACCAAGAGTCTGAGAGAACTGGGTCCCTTCCCTGACCATAGAGTTTGTTATCCTGAGTGGGTTAAGGGTGCTAGAATAGCAAGACTTGTGAGGATTCTGTGAAGCTGCTTCATAGGGATATTAGCAAGAGCTAAGGGAGTAGGTGTGCTGTTGGACATTTTATGGAAGGATTTGGAGCCCAGCCACCTGTATAACAGGGAATTTTGCTCATAGGCCTTTGAGGAAACCCCAATCAAGTTGCCTCCTGGAGTGAGGCTTCTTTATCCGGTAGGGAGAATAGGAGCAAGTGCTTGGTTCTTTGTGGCATTTAGGTTTAACTTTTTTTTATATCTCTTTCAGTACAGTTGAAAGCAGAGTGTAACAAAGGATACGTCAAGGTAAAGCAGGTATGTGTGTTTGTAATTTGGATTTCCATTTTATACTTGATGATTTTCTTATGCTGTTGATTTTAGAGTGTTTGTGCCAGCCAATAAAAGCTTCTCTGTCATGTGTGGAAGTGAGCATTAAGCATGGTGCCTGGCATGCTGTAGGTGGTTAACATGGCAGTGGCTATGCTGCTAGTGGTATTATTGCTATCATTGTGATTATTTTCTGATTATTCTATAGGTAGGGGTCAATCCCACCAGCATTGACTCAGTCATAATTGGGAAGGACCAAGAGGTGAAGCTGCAGCCTGGCCAGGTTCTCCACATGGTGAATGCACTTTATCCATATATCATAGAATTTGAGGAAGAGGCAGAGAGCCCTGGCTTGGAAACACACAGGAAGAGAAGGAGGTCAGGCAGCAGTGATTCTATAGAAGGAGATGTTGCCCAGGAAGCTGAGTCCTGTACAGGACTGGAACCTGGGAGTGACCCTAGCCAATCTGCTCTGCCCTCAAAAAAGGGGAAAGATGTATCTACCAAAAAGGTGAGGGCCGTGTGCGTGATGGATGATGTGGAGATTAAATGAGATGTGATGACTGCCTGATTGTTTAGTGCACTGTTAAGCCCAGGTACGCGTAAGGGGATATTAACTATGACAAGGCTTATTAACCATGATGAAAGAGTCACTTGTTTGTGTCACCAGTCACTTGAATGAAGGTCCCTTTGTGTACTTTACTGTAGAATTCCTGAGGTAAACCACTTGAAGGTAGGGAGATAATGGCGGTATAGTTACCACTGAACTGCTGAAATGGGTCAGTCATATGTTTATCTGTAGAAGGTTAGCATTGGAACACTGTTCATAGATCATGTGATTCGCATCCTGATGTCAAAGTGGAAGTGTAGTTAGGCTGTAGGTGGAGTGGGAGAGGGCGAAGAAGATGCAGTTGACACTCTGGCATCTCCAGCCTTTGTCTAGACACACAGCTGTGAATCCTGTATAGGAAGAAAATGGAGCTGGTTTAGATTATAAAGGCAAATGATTGAGTAAAGGGGATATAGCTTAATTCTTAAAAACGAATCTCATTACTAAGTTTGGTTGGGCTTTGCTGATGTACGATATTAACTGATGCCGAATATAGCTATTGACATTTGCAATTTATATTGCCCCTTTTTGTTTCAGGAATCATTGGGCCACTGGAGTCAGGGCTTGAAAATTTCTATGCAGGATCCCAAAATGCAGGTCAGAATAACATTTTGACATTGAAATACACTTCATGTTTTAAGTGGCTAATCCATAGAGGTCATAACTACAAATGAAAGCAAAGGAGATCAGTCCTTCTGAATGAGGTTCGTTTTATTGGGCTATTTTCTGAGAACAAGTGGTTTTTCCCATTATTAGTAAGTTAGCAACTGGATTCTTTAAAGAGAAGCTAAGTTCTTCAAATGAATATCCCCTTTTCTTTGTTCCTTCTAAACTTCTGGGTGCAATTAAGGGAAGTTGTGTTAACCTTAGTAGGGTTTCTTTCAAGGGAGTGTCAGGTAATATATTGTGACTGTAGTTGCTGGGCTGCCCTGGGATTAATAGTCAGGCATCATCCTGGGAGGGGTCTTTGAGTTCTTAAATTACATCCTGAGTGACAAGGGGCCAGAACTGATAGGGCTTCTTGGAACACATGATGTGACAAATGGTCTACTGGGTTAGAGTGGAGAAGGGTGCATTTGAATTAATGCTTGCAAGGATGTAACATCAGATCCTTAGGAACTATTTTGTACTGTGCATTTTCTGTGTATTCTTTGTAGTGTGGTGATTGAAAACACACACTAGAGTCAACTAGACCTGGTTTACAATCGTAGACTTCCCACTTTGTTAGCTATGTGACTTTGCAAGACACTCATCCAAGTGTCAGCTCTCATCTGACAAAACTGTGATATGGAAACCTTTTACATAAGACTGTGTTGGGAATTAAGTGAGTTAGCGAATATGACAGCACCTGGCATGCAGAAGATGTGTGGTAGATGTCTATTTCCTTCTCTTATGCCCCTCTTCTAGGTTTACAAAGATGAGCAGGTGGTGGTAATTAAGGATAAATATCCCAAGGCTCGTCACCACTGGCTGGTCTTGCCATGGGCTTCCATTTCCAGTCTGAAGGTTGTGACCAGGGAACACCTTGAGCTCCTCAAACACATGCACATTGTGGGGGAAAAGATGATCACAGATTTTGCTGGGTCCAGTAAACTCCGCTTCCGAATGGGTTACCATGCCATTCCCAGCATGAGGTAAGTGTTGTGGGTAGTGCTAGCACATTCTTGTTCTGTCGGGGCAGATAGATGGATTCAGCCTGATAGTCCTGTGCTGATATGTCAGCCTGTGCTGATAGTCCTGAGGCCCAGGAAACTAGGGTGGGTTGTTTCCAAGGAAGGTGGGAGGAAACTTCCATCCTTCTGCCTGCCTTGCCTGTAATTTTTCATGCCTGTGACTTTTATTAGATTTTTCAGAAGCATCTATAAACCCCTAAACGATTAAGGACCATTGCTTTGAAGGAGACAAACATCACTGACTTTTGTCTTGACAGCTCAGTAGACCTAGGGTTTAAAATAAAATGAGAGAAAAATATAGAGCCTGTTTGCCTTTGGCTCATACCCAGAAGGACTCAGAAAGGAGTAACTGAGTCTTTTTAAAGAATGCAAGCAAGGCAGCTCTCCATAGCTCTTTAGAGCTAAGCAACAAGATAAGCAGACTAATTGGATTTTGGAATTTTTATCTTGTATTTGTTCGTTTGTTTTTTTGGTGATAAAATATACCTAACAAAATTTACCATTTTAATCATTTTTAAGTATACAGTTCATTGGCATTAAGTACATTTACATTGTTATGCAACCATCACCATCATTTGCTTCTCGAACCTTTTTCATCTTCCCAAACTACATACATCCCATTCCCTTACAGTCTCTGGCAATTACCATTCTACTTTCTGTTTCTATAAATTTGAGTACTTTAGGTGTTTCATGTAAGTGGAATCATACAGTGTCTGTCTTTTCGTGACTAGTTTATTTCATTTACGATAATGTCTTCAAGGTTCATCTCTGTTGTAGCATGTGTCAAATTTTCTTTTGGTTATTTTTTTTTTTAAGTGCCCAACATTCTTCACATTTTATTCAGGTAATTATGACTTATGTGATGGACCACTTTAACCAAATGAATTTTTTGTGCCACATTTTTTCCCCATAAGTACTCTTTTTTTTTAAAAAAATTGAGGCATAACTTATATACAACAAATTCACAAGATTTATAGTTTGGTCAGTTTTGACAAACATATATACCATGTAACATCACTCTGATAAAAATACAGAACATTTTTACATCATATCCAAAGTTCCCTTGCACTTCTTTTCAATTAATCCTCCCCTCAACCCTCAAGCGTTGTTCTGATTTCTTTCTGCATAGCCTAGTTTTGCCTATTCTAGAACTTTATGTAAGTGGAATCATACAATGTATATTTTTCTTCTATCAGACCTTTTTGAGCATTATGATTTTGAGATTCCTGTATGTTGTTGTATATGTCATGCACATCCTTCATTTTTTTGGTCTTCAGTAAATTCCTAGAAATTAAGTTGCTAGGTCACAGGGTTGATGTATGTTAGGCCTCATTTTAAAAAATGCAGTTGATCCTTGAACAATATAGGATTGAATTATGCCAGTCCACCTATATGCACATATTTTTTGATACAGTAAAATACTGCAAATATATTTTCTTTTCATTGTGACTTTCTTCCATTTTATTTATTTTTTCAGCGTAACAGTATTCATTCTTTTTGCACAACACCCAGTGCTCCATGCAAAACGAACAAGATGGGATTGGGAGGGAGACAAACCATAAATGACTCTTAATCTCACAAAACAAACTGGGGGTTGCTGGGGGGAGGTGGGATTGGGAGAGGGGGAGCGGGCTATGGACATTGGGGAGGGGAGGCGAACCATAAGAGACTATGGACTCTGAAAAACAACCTGAGGGTCATTGTGACTTTCTTAACATTTTCTTTTCATTGCCTTACTTTTTGTAAGATTTCAGTATATAATATATGTAGCATGCAAAATATGTGTTAATGGACTGTTCATGTTATTGGTGAGGCTTCTGGTCAACAGTAGGATATTAGTAGTTTTGGGGGAGTCAAAAATTACATTTTTGGGTTTTTGATCATATAGGGGATCAGTTAAGGATCAACTGTATATAATTTTTTATTGTTAAAGCCTTATTCAGAAATTAGGGCAAAAGTCACCCATAATCATAATCCTATTTCTCCAGTGCTGCACAGCCCATGGTTAAAAGAGATCTTTGACTGTAGAGTGCTTTTCACATGGTAATCTCGGTGTCCATACTTTTTTTATGTAATAAATACTGTTGTTCCAAGAATGTTAAAAAGAGCTGTGGCAACTGTGGGTGGGAAGCAAAATGAGCAGTAAGTTGCTGTTTTACATATTCTTTTATGATCACTATTTATAATTTTGAATAAACACCATGGAAAGGAAAAGGTAACATATTTTTTTCCTGTAAAAGTAATATATTTTCCATTTAGAAAATATGAAAAATGTATGAAGCAGAACAAACATAATATCACCACTAATTAAACTCTAGATCTTATTTGAATTTCACTTTTTTTATTTTTTAATATTTATGTTTTTCTGCTCTAGGATCTAATCCAGGATCCTGCATTGGATTTATTTGTTGTCTCTCCATAGTTTCCCCTAACTTGTGACACTTCTTCCTCCATTCCTAGTTTTTATGACCTTGACACTTTTGATAATTACTGGTTGGTTTTATAGGATTATTTATCTCATTTTGGGTTTATCTGATATTTTTTTCTTGATTAGATTGAGGTTATGCCTTTTTTTTTTATTCCCAAAATACCACAGAGGTGATGTTGCTTCCTTCTCAGTACATCAAATCAAGGAGTAGGTGATGTTGAGATGGCTTATTACTCATATTAACCTTGATCACTTTGTTATGGTGATGTCTGCCACGTTTCTCTCCTCAAAATTACTATTTTTCCCTTTGCTATTGATGAATGTCTTGGATAGTTAGGGACTATGCTAGTATCTTGTTTCTCCCCAAACTTTTGCCCAGTGATTTTAGCATTTAATTGGAAGGTCTTGCCTGTGAGAGTTATTGTGTGGTGTTTACCTACTGGAGATTTTATGTTTCCCTCATTTTCTTTAATTAATTAATTAGAATTCTTCTGTATGGAAGAGTTGTCCCTTTCCCACAGTATGTATTTATTCAGCTATTTGTCAGTGTGGACTCATGGATATTTATTTTATCCTATAGGTGTTTTTTTTTTTTTTAAGATTTTATTTATTTATTTGACAGACAGAGATCACAAGTAGGCAGAGAGGCAGCCAGAGAGAGGAGGGGAAGCAGGCTCCCTGCTGAGCAGAGCCCCATGTGGGGCTCAATCCCAGGACCCTGAGATCATGACCTGAGCCGAAGGCAGAGGTTTAACCCACTGAGCCACCCAGGCGCCCATATTATATAGGTTTTAATTTAGCCTATCATTATTCATTTGGTTGCTCAAATTGTTCTAGCTTTAGTCCTTGGAAGCTCCTTTAGGTTGGGTCCTGAATCATTTGACAGGGCCCCAACATTTTTTGAGCACTTCTTTATTTTCTGGAACAAGATGTTCCAGGCTCATCCTGTATTTTTCCTGTTCTAGCCCTGGAATGAAACTTTTATTTTATTTAGTTCTTTTTATTGGAGATATTTATAAACCAAGACTTGGATACTAAGTTTCTATATTGAGAGAAGTTGGTTGATCCCAGAGTATTTTCGCTCCTATGTCCTTTCGCGAATAGTGCCAGGAAGTACATGTATGAATCCTAATCCACACAGATACACACACCTCCCTGTTTCTTTATCTACTTGTGTATGTGTATGGAAAACCACATATTTATACTGATATCTCTGATTCCAGTTCAATTCTGCAAGTTTCATTCTTGTCTCCCCCTTTCCTTTATTTTAGTTTCTTTCTCCAAGGATGAAAAATCTGGCTCTCATTAGCTCTAATAAATTCACTTTCCTGTTTGGTCTTAGTATACACATAAAATAGTTACAGAACTGCTAACTGTTAACCCTGTGAGAAAGACATTTACTCACAGTATTTCTGTATAGTTCTTTCCATCTTTATGGTATCCAGACTAGTTTTCCAAAGTTCATTTCCTTCGTTATTTTCTTCCTGATCCCCTTCAGTGTGGTTCCCTTATTCGTTTGTAATACTGTTAGGTTTAGGGCGCCTGGGTGGCTCAGTGGTTTAAGCCTCTGCCTTTGGCTCAGGTCATGATCTCAGGGTCCTGGGATCGAGCCCCGCATCGGGCTCTCTGCTCAGTGGGGAGCCTGTTTCTCCCTCTCTCTCTGCCTGCCTCTCTGCCTACTTGTGACCTCTCTCTCTGTCAAATAAATAAATAAAATATTAAAAAAAACAAAACAAACAAACAAACAAACAAAAAAATACTGTTAGGTTTATTGTTTGTTACTGCCTTTATTCCATTTTGGATTCCTGGATGTATTGGTTGGTTTTGATTATTTATTGGGAGAATAGAACAGAATGATTCTAAGAGTCAAATTTATGCATCCTATGGTTTAACAAGTCCAAAAGAGAACTCTTGGTTTTCTGCCCCAAACCAGCTTTCCTTTAAGCTTCTGCATCTCTGTAAGTGGCACCTTCCCCAAACCACATCCAATCCATTAGGAAGTCCTGTTGGTTCCATTGCAAATTATATTCCAGACACTACAGCTCTAATCTATGATTATTTCTGTAGTAGTTTCCTAACTCGTCTCTGTATCCATTGTTACCCTCTTTATAGTTCTTTCCCTGCAGGGCAGCCAGCGTGATCTTTTAAAAGTGCAAATCAGGAGGGCGCCTGGGTGGCTCAGTGGATTGAGCCGCTGCCTTCGACTCAGGTCATGATCTCAGGGTCCTGGGATCGAGCCCCGCATCGGGCTCTCTGCTCAGTGGGGAGCCTGTTTCTCCCTCTCTCTTGCCTGCCTCTCTGCCTACTTGTGACCTCTCTCTCTGTCAAATAAATAAATAAAATATTTTTTTAAAAAAAGTGCAAATCAGGGACAATGTAAGCACACTGTAGACCTCTTGTCAACCTGTAAGATTCTTTTTTTTTCCTTTTTTAAAGATTTATTTATTTATTTATTTGGCAGACAGAGATCACAAGTAGGCAGAGAAGCAGGCAGAGAGAGAGGGGGAAGCAGGCTCCCTGCCAAGCTGAGAGCCCGATGCGGGGCTTGATCCCAGGACCCTGAGATCATGACCTGAGCAGAAGGCAGAGACTTAATCCACTGAGCCAGTCAGGCGTCCCAGCCTGTAAGATTCTTTATGTTCTGACCCCTACCTAGTCTCTATTTCTCAGCTGGAACCGTTCAGCCTTACCTATCACCTTTCGGTTCCTTAGTTGCAGCAAGTTCTTTTTTTATCTTAGGGTCTTTGCACTTGGCTCCCCAAAACATTCTTTCTCCAGATCTTTGCATGCCTGACTGCTTACTCAGCTGGAATCACTGCTTGGAGTGGCCTTCCCCAAACACTATAGCTAAAGAGGTAACTTCTAACCCCTGAGCACTCTGTGTTCCATTTCCCTGGTTTATGTTTTTCCTTAACAATGTTAATGATTGAGGTGCCTGGGTGGCTCAGTGGGTTAAAACCTCTGCCTTAGGCTTGGGTCATGATCTCAGGGTCCTGGGATTGAACCCCGCATCGGGCTCTCTGCTCAGCGGGGAAGCCTGCTTCCCCCCTGTCTCTCTGTCTGCCTCTCTGCCTACTTGTGATCTCTCTCTCTCTCTGTGTCAAATAAATAAATAAAATCACACACACACACCACCCCCCAAAACCAATGTTAATGATTTGAATTTTACCCATATATTTCTTTTCAAAATTTGTCTTTCTTTATTAGACTATAATTATAAGGGCAGAGGCCTTTCTCATTTTGTTCACTGCTAAATTCCCAGTGCTAGAATGATGCTTGGCTTTAGTAGGTACTTAGTGAGCATTAAATGTTCTTAAGTGAATGATCGAATGAATTGGATTAAATGGAAACACTAATAATATTTTATATACCCATATTTTTATTGTTTGTCATTTTGACTAAGCCATAGTTTTTAATGGTTTTAATGGTCATTTTCCTTCTCTCTCAACTAGCCATGTACACCTTCATGTGATCAGCCAGGATTTTGATTCTCCTTGCCTTAAAAACAAAAAACATTGGAATTCTTTCAATACAGAATACTTCCTAGAATCACAAGGTAAACAGAGTTCTTTAGTTTTCACATTTGTTTCATTTTCTCAGCTATTCTTATATTTGATTTAGTTGTTTCCCTAGATAATTACCTGGCCTCAAAAGCCCACATACAACTTTGTGTCCCTATAAAGCTAGACCCATTAAAAGAAACTGAATTATTTGAATTGAGTAGTGTTGCCACTTTGCTTTGAATAGCCTTCTTGAGGGTGGGGGTGGACCTAGAAAGCTGTTATGTCAGAGCCAGAAAAGTGTTTTATTGTAACAACAGGGGACTTAAAGGTTGTCCTAAGAATTATTGGAGTTCATGGATGTGAAAGCTCTCAACAGTTGTCTTTTCTGCCATCAGCTGGATAGGAGCTTGGGGGCTGCCTCATGTCACGAGTGGTTAATTAACAGGGGAGGGCTGTGTGTATGTGGAAGGGGGCATTTTCCAGTGTGTATACTGTGCAACTGCAGTATGCTGGGACATTAATGATGGCAGCTACCAAAGGCTTACCAGTGATAAAGCACTGTGGTAAGCCCTTGACATAATAACATGGGTTGCTTACAGTGTGTCCCAAAGGAATGTAATTATTTCAAAAACAGGTTGCTCAGATTTAGAATCTGATCAAACGCATTTTCCCCACAGTGAGTTTAACCTCAAGTTTACTAGCTTTAGGATACCTGGCGTGTTTTTATTTGGAGTCAGATTTGCTTTTCTGGGGGTTATCTTACGTTGGCTTTTCAGAGTAGGTGGGTTTTGAACGTTTTTCTTTGCTTGCAGCTGTGATAGAGATGGTACAGGACGCTGGCAGAGTGAGTGTACGAGATGGGATGCCTGAGCTCTTGAAGCTGCCTCTCCGTTGTCACGAGTGTCAGCAGCTGCTGCCTTCCATTCCTCAGCTGAAGGAGCATCTCAGGAGGCACTGGCCAAAGTGATTCTATGGAGCCTGGACTTTTGCAGCAGGTGTGGCTGATTGTTTAGAACAAATCCCTTGTACCTGTTCTGGATTGCCTGTGAACTTTTATTTCTTGAATTTTTTTTTTTTTTAAAACAAAGCTTCTGTTCCTGAGTGGCTACAATATGGGGTGGCTTGAAGTAGTTTAGGAATTAGGAATTTGGGTTTGTCATGGATGTGTTCTCTGGTGATGGTGGCTGGGACGGGCCTAACCCCCAGTCTCCAGGATCCATGTCAAATATGACTAATGGGGGACAAAGCCATGTTCAGACTGACCTAATGGAAGATATGGGAGAGGGTGGGCTATATATTTCTATCCATGCATTTAATCCTTTCTCCCCAGAGGCATGTGGTACCTTTCATCAGAGCAGCTAAAGAGGTCTCATATTTATCCCGAAATCTCAAATTGGTCTTGTTCTCTGATATTAATCTATTCTGTAATATTCTTTCCCTTTACTTTCTTCATGGAGAAACTTAGTTGCTTCTGTCTTTTCTATCTTTATCTGTCTTTTCTGTCCTTTCTATCCAAAACCACTGATGCTCCCTTCTCAGGAAATGTGTCTCACCAGTTCTTACGCACTTTAGGCAAACAGGCTACGTGAGGGGGTGGAGAGATGGGGTTTTCCAATATCAGGGGTTCCTGGCTGGTGAGGAAATACTTGGCCAAATGTTCATCAGGTACGGCTGTCAAGCCTTCTTGCTGATCTGCTTGGATCTTTCATCTGGAAGTTAAGTTTATTTGTTTGGGGGCAACTCTCTTAGGTAGTTGAAACTGTTGGGAGTTCAGGTAACAGTCACAGATTTAGTTTGAAGCATGCAGAGGTCACTATAGACTGAAAAGTTGCACAGAACCCCATGGCTTCATTTTTCACTCAGAGCAAATTTAGATGGCATTGTTGGAGCATTTTGATTTTTGGTTAATGTCAGAACTGAAGGTAAAGGGAATTCTAAAATGTTTCTAATTACATTGGTGATCTATTTGAGGATGTGATTGTTTTTGCTCTTGAGTTAAAAAAGAATACCCTTAATAATAACGTCTCTCTGGAGAAAACCTCAATCTGTAGAGATCACGTTTGACCTCAGTCTTTTACAAACAAGGTGTTACAGTGGTTTCTTGGTGAGCATGGATATAGTCATAATTAGCAGTAATTAGTGACTACACTTGATTACTGTGTAACACTTGCTCAGCTCCTGTGTGTCTGGGCATTATGCTAAACACTTTGTTTAATTATTTAATTTACTTCTCCCTGTATGTAATTCTGTGGGGTAGGTACCTTTGTGAAGACCCTTTAAAGGATAAAAATTTAATCATCTATAAAGGTTGCTGGGCTTCAAAGTTGGTCTTGGTTCTGGTGCGTCAAACTCATTTTCCCTATTAGTTGAAGAATATAAATATAATACTAACCAGTAGGAGCCATAGACCCCCAGGGGCCTTTGCTGACCAAAAGCTCTCCATGGCATTTCAGTGAGTTCTCTGAGGACTGTCAGTTCCTTTAAAGCCCCTTTTCCACATCTGATGCCTGAAAGCCCCTAGAAACCCTTGAATACTTCCTAAAGGTATACTCCCTGGATGCCTGAGATCAGAATTGCTAGTTTCATTTTACAACCTGAATCATAATCCCTTGGGCCTAGGAACCTATATTATAAAACATTCAGTGGGTGCCTGAGTGGCTCAGTTGCTTAAGTGTCTGACTCCTGATTTTCCTCTTGGGTCATGATCTCAGGGTCATGATATTGAGCCCCACATTGGGCTCCGTGCTCAGCATGGAACCTGCTTGGGAGTCTTGTTCTCCCTCTCCCTCTACCCTTCTCCTGCTCAAGTACTCACTCTCTCTCTCTCTCTGTCAAAACAAAAAAACAACAAAAACATTCAGGATGACTGTTACTCATACTAAAGTTTGAGAACCATAGTATAAATGAATTCTGGCTTCAAAGCACCCTGCATTTCTGAAACTCCTGTATTTGACTCTGCCCTGTGAGGATACACACACCATTTTCTGGTTGCCTTGCTGGGCTAGTTGCAGGCTTTCCTTCCTTTGCAGGGTCAGTTTTATTTCAGGATCCAGGGAAACCCTGGGCATTAGATAAGGGAGAATGACTTGTTATAGGGACTTTGTGCTTTGTTTCTACAGGGATTGGGAGGAGGCCCTCGGCCCCGTGCTTTTAGGGGCAAGGCCTAGAGCTTATGACTCTTCCTCTTGAGTGACTCCCATTTCTTCCTCCTGCTCAGAGGGCAGTCTCAAAGGCGTGACCTGGAATCTGTGATGAACTCATCTAACCTTAGGCTCAGAGCATATATATTTTTCTTCTTCTGGGTCTGTCTCTGAGATATCCAGGTACAAATCTTCCTTTCAGGGACCAGATCATAGTTGAGATGGTCACTAAGTCCTTGCAGTTTCAGGGATGTTTTCTGGAACCTGGAATGGTAGTCAGTCGCATATGCTGGATATGGCTGGATATCAAAGATTCAGGGCTGATCTGTGTCAGAATTGGCCTAACTGCCTCTCTCTATCTCAGTAACTGTAACTTTAAGATTTCCACAGTGCTCTGAAGATTATTCCGTAGATAAGAATAAAAAAAAACCATGATGAAGGCTATAAAGTTCACTCCCCAGAATAATGTATGTATACATATCTTATGTACCCTTGAAGTTGCTTCCATAGATTCCCTTGGGGTCTGTGGACCCCAACTTAAGAACCTCTGCTCTGGAGAAAAAAGTCATCACTAAGCATCTGAGATTTTAGGAGGTGTCTGGGATCACTATGGAGGACTAGGGGAGAGACCTCATCTCTAGGATGTCCCTGGGATGCTCTCCTTTGATCTCAATGCTCCTCCCTCAATGTTTGGCACATATACATCCTGAAGGCTTCTGACTTCTGGCTCTAGTTCAGCCACCACATGGAGACAGGAATCTTGGGAAATAGAGAAATCCTCAGTGGGTCTCAGGGGTTCAGGAACTGTGGCTGACAGACTTATCGGGAGCTATCTAAAAGGCAGTGAATCTACACTCCTAAAAGCAGTAATCTACATTAATAGATCAGCTGCATCGTGAATGTATCCCAGGATAGTGGGAGTTGCAATATCTCCTGGGTACAGTAGGTTAACAGTCCAAACTGTGCTGGACTCTGTAAGTAATCTCTGACTACAGCAAAGATTTCATTGAGGCCTCAGCCAGTGTACTTGACAATTGTAGAACATTTAGCTAAACTTCAGAGAAGGTGCCCAGTGAACTTTTTAAACATAGATATTGCAAGAACATTCAATTTAATTTTCTACCTTAACAACAATGCTATGTAGCTTAGCATATTGATATTAAAATCAAAATGAAAATATTTGATAAGAAACTGCAACCAAGTAGAAACTATATCACAGTGAGATATAATGAAGGGAAATTTGGAAAAGTGAGGTGACTGCCTCTACATTTTTTGTTCAGCCAGGCTACTCTGACCTTGAGTCATTGAATTTTTGGGAAAGCAAATGTGAATAATGACTTTGAGGGGCCAGGAAAAGGGCATGAAATATTGAGGTATATAGACCCCCTTACCACCCCCTCTCTCAAGTGGGCTTTTGTTACATTATCACTAGAAAAAAGTGATCTTTCTTTGCCTTTTATCCCAGATGTATTATTATGTTACAATTGGATGGAGTCTTCTCAAGGTACAGGACATACTGGGATAAAAAAGCAGAGCAAATGCATATAACTCATATTTGTGACTCCCAAGTTGTATTTCATCAATTAGGGGTTATCCTCTTCTACCTCAGCCCCATCATAGCCAGGCAAGGCAGTAGTTTTATTAAAATAAAATGGTCAATTATTATTCGGTTACTTTAACCCTAGCCAAGAAGCCAGTTTATAACTGAGTTCTTTTGTTGCTTAAAGAGAAGGTAGTATGATGACTGAGATGAACTGGAACCTGAAACTGAGCAAGTGAATACTTTACATGAGACCATGAAGAGTAGACCTTAAATAGTTTATAACCGATCTTAAGTCAGAGCTGGAGAAAAGGGCTCTCAAATTGCATTAGACTCTCTGAACTAGAGTAATCTACTTTTTATATCTTTTCATTTATTTTATTATTATTATTATTACTATTATTATTATTTTTAGCAAATAAACTCTACCATAAAGGAATGGGTTTTGGGTTTTAGAGTATACTAATTAGTGGTCTGATGCATTGTTAGCATTGTTTAGGCCATTGTTGAATGACTCATCAAATGAGAGCCACACTCAAGGGCCAGAGTGTTCCCTTGTCAGCAGCTGCTATCTACCCAAACTTCAGGGAAGGGAATGCCAGGCTGTGGAGCAGTGGGAAAGGAGTTTAGGAGTTTGGACCTCTAAGATTCTGGGCCATTCACTACTCAACTCATTTTCCTGTTTTAAAAATTTATTTTGAGACCATCTATTTCAACTTCGTCAATATTTTGAGACCATCTATTTTAACTTCTTCAATTTTTAGAAGGCAGCTGGGACTTGGAGATTTAAGGGGCTCATTTAGCAATTTAAACCAGATTTTGGCCCTTATTGCAGTCCTCCTCTGGACTCTTCCCAGCTCCTCTTAGACACTGGCAGCTTTTGTTTGTTTGTTTATTTATTAAGTAAACTCTGCCCCCAACGTGGGACTTGAACTCACGATCCCAAGATAAAGAGTCCCATGCTCTACTGATTGAGCCAGCCAAGTGCCGTAGACAGTGACATCTTTTTTTTTTTTTTAACGATTTTATTTATTTATTTGACATAGAGAGATCACAAGTAGGCAGAGAGGCAGGCAGAGAGAGAGAGAGAAGCAGGCTCCCCGCCAAGCAGAGAGCCCGATGCGGGACTCGATCCCAGGACCCCGAGATCATGACCTGAGCCGAGGGCAGTGGCTTAACCCACTGAGCCACCCAGGCGCCCGACAGTGACATCTTGAGAATAAGGATTAGCTGCTCTCTAAGTCCCACTTCTGTCCTGCTTCATAATATTTTTTTCATGTAAATGTGGAGTATGAAAAAAAAAATCACTTTGGCTTATATTTGAGGCCCAGCTGTGTTCCATGTTAGCTATGTGGCACTAGGGAAGTCCTTTAACCTCTCTGGCCTCAATTTCATCATCTATCAAGTGGAAATAAATATGCACCTCCCAGGTTGACTGAGGATTAAATAAGCATGAACATGAAAGGGCCAGGCCCTGGGGTGATCCAGCTCTCAATCCTATCTCCTCTTCCAAACTCTAACCCCATCTGATCTGTAAAGCCTCGGTGAATATTCTCTCAAGCAAGCACTTTTCCCCTTCCAGCCTTGGTTTTATATATTTAAAACCAGAGCCTTGAATTAGATTATATTTAAAGTCTTCTCTGTGTAAGATTTGAGTCCTCAGCCTTCAGGTGATTAGTTCCCATTGCCCTGTCTTCAAGGTCTTTTTCCCCACCAAGACTGAAATTGGCAGATGAGCTTTCTAAAGTGCAAGAAATTCTTTGCACCTATGCATTAACCTATAAAGTAAGTTTTTAAAGAAGTCTTCATTTCCCCCACTTTATGTTGATTCTGAACCCATGGGAAAGGCAAAGGGCATAGCTGAATCTAGGGGTTTAAATGATACCATTAAACTCCCTTTCATCTCAGTTCTGCTCCCCTGGTTTGCCTCTGTCCAGGGAGCAGCACAAATAGCTTCTGGCTGCAGGCTGAGAGAGCTCGATCCTCTCCATCCATCTCCCCTCCACATTTCTGCCAAAGCACAGGAAGCATCCTGACTTCTTTGCTTAGGTCACATAATCATCTCTAGAATAATCACTGTGTCTCTTCGGTGGATGGCATACTCTGGCCATCTCAAGTAACAGGACCATCTTGAGGTGAGGGGTGGAGGGCCACACTAGAATTTCATGGAAGGAGGAGGAGCAGTTTGCAAAACACTAGTTGTTTACCACTCATGGACTGCACGCGTAATTCCCATAGCTGGGAGCTTCTTTGGCCCCACAGTGTCGCCATTGGATCCAAGACTAAAACGGAGGCGGACTGTCTTGGACTTGTGGCAGCTACAAGTTGAAAAGTTGACACAACCCACTGCCCCCACTGCTGACCTGTATTTGCCTTGATTGGAAGAAAAACTGGATCGTATTTTCAAATTTAATGATTAGTTACTGGCCAAGGACCTTTTGCAGAAATTTCCCCAGAAAGTATAGGATGTCCTCTTAAAATGCTGGTTGGAGTTGCCGTCCTAGGACATCTGCTTGGTGTGTCACCAGTAGACCATCACCTTTGTTGCCCTTTCCTTGGCTGGATTCTGGAGGTAGGAGGCTAGGGCCAAGGAGAGGACTTTGAAGGCTGACTGAAAAGCCAGTTGAGCAGCTGGATTCTTATCTACTATGGACAGGAATTTCGCTGTCACAAATATTCTCTGGGTTACTAAATACCTAGAGAATTGTCCAGTGACTAGGGAAAAGAAACTTATTTTTGCTTTCAAGAATCCAGAAAAGAGAAAATGTTCACAACAGAATGGGGATAGGAAATAGGTCAAATACTAAAATATGATCCCTCCGGCTGGTCAGACATTAGGGAAGAGACCCTCTTAGGCATACCTATCTGAATTATCTGTTTGAGAAGCTGATAGACCGTAGTCCTGATAGCGTGAATGAGAAAAAGGCGCACCTTGCAGGCAGGAGGTTTTTAGCCCACATAGATACCAAACCTTACAGGCTGGGAACCCATTTTTTTTTCACCAGACCGTGAAGTTCTCTAGAACAGACGCTGTTTTTTGGTTCTCCATCAAGTACTCAGTGAAATTCATTGTACCTGGATCATAATAGGATCCCAATAAAATTTTGTTGAGTGGATGAGACCTCATGTTTCATTGAAAGCATGAAGAAAACAGAACCCTCTCTGTTGCAGCTGAATTTAATTGACAAGTGTATCTGGTGAGACTGCATCTTTGGCCTTTAGAAACATTTAATAAACCTTGTTGCCATTGTTTATGGACACAGGATCTCATATGGATCAGAATTAGGGGAATATAAACATGTTAATATTTTCTCATATACTGTTCTAGATAATACTTTCCTACATAACTTTCCAGATTTTAATCTTTGCTAGCAAACCAGGTATAGGACGGGGTATTCCATGTATTTTCAAGGGGAGGTTTAGTTTTTGGGTTACTATCTTTGGCCACCAGATGGCAGCATTTGAACACTAAATTCTTAATCTGTATTCTAATCCGAAATTTAGTTTCACCTAATTCTTTTATGTTTCAGAATCAATGCTTCAAAATAAAATATATAAGTTTTCTTTTTAAAATAAGGCTGATGTGTGTTTAACTGATATCCTAATCAAGAGAGACGTTTGAGAGAAAACCAGGTATAGATAAAAATACAAAACATACATGATTAAGGGGAGGCTGTTTGTTCCCAAGGTTAGACTCTAAAAGTAGCCAGAGCCAGGGTTCAGAGCTGAGTCTGAAATTTATCAAATGAGGGTCTTGAGGAATTTCAAATGCATGGTAGGCCTTGAAAATATGATTAGCTCATTTCCTCCCATTTCTTAATTTGACCCCAAGATTAGTAACTCTTGTTCACATCACAAGTATAACTGGGAGCAGCACTGGGCGCAGACATTTCTGGACATATTCTTGAAAAGTGGTGTTATTTTTACATTGACATAGTTGTTAAGTCTGTGATGGTTTAATAGTAGAGGAAACACTGTCAAAGCAAGACAACTGATACACAGATACGGTAAAGGGGTATATGTGTATTTTCCATGGGTCAGCTTCCCTCAAAACCTCCCTGTGATAGAAGAACCCAGCTTCACTTCTGTCCTCCAGCTCTTCTGAGACTTTTGTCTTCTAAGCAGGCAGAATAAATCCCCCAGCCTCAAATAGGACCAGAATATTAGAGCTGGAAAGAATTTTATTAGCCAGGACTTCTGACATTTTGAAGGAGTCACAGATTCAGAGAATTTGGTGAAAGCTATGCTCCCTCTCTCCAAACATTTTCAACATATCAATTATCCATGAATTTCCTAGGGCAGAGGTTCTCAAATGGCGCGCGCGTGTGTGTGAGAGAGAGTGCACACACGTGTGTGCATTCCATAGGCCCTGATTATTCTGAACCATCTGGTAGGGCTTTTTTTCCAAACCACACACAGAAAGTCACTTTACTACCATGGGGAGGCATCTGATGCCCTTGGTGCTTTGGGCAGATAAGTGTTTAATCTCTTGCCCTGAGAATCTGTTAATTCTCTTTAATCTAGTAGCCTCTGGTGTCCCATTGAGGGGTTTGGGACACAGAAATGATTATTATAATACCATGACAAACTTATGTCCTTATTAAACACCAAGAGTGTTTATATTCCCAAATTCATGCTTGGAGAAAATACACTAAAATGTTAATTAATGGTTGGTTTTGGATGGTGAGAAGGTAGGTAATTTAAATTTTGTTATATTGTACAGATTTCTAATTAGCTTCAGTGAATATGTGTTTGGAAATGTGAAAAAAACCCAGATTTTATTTTTTAAAGTAATAGATCACAAGGGAATGCAATCAACATTAGTTACTTATATTAATAGCTGATAAAAAGGGGCTAATAATTTTAATAAGTCAGATCAGTTCTCCAGCCCTTCAGAGGCAGAAAGACATCCTGCAAGGCCAAATTCCAAGCTGTAACAGGTTCAATTGGGCCTGAGGATGACACAAATGAAGGTAATTCAAGTTTTGGATCTGATTTCCCTGCTACTAGATCTAAAAAAGTAGATTTTTTGTTTGCTCCCAACCTTAATCTCTGTCTCTTTCACAGAGATGTCAACTACATTTTGTTCAAAATTGTTGTTCTAGAACTTCCTAACTGTATTTTCAAATGTGTTTTAGCAGCACTGAGGTCCCATAATTTCTCTTGAGTGTTATGTTGATGTGGCATATTCTATTAAATTCCAATATTGAGCCGTCTTTGAGTTCTCGGAATGAAACTCTCAGATCCTGAGGGCCACTCTTTTTTTTTTTTTTTTTTTTTTTTAAAAGATCTTATCTATTTATTAGAGAGCAAGAGAGAGAGCATAAGCAGGGGGAGGAGGGGAAGAGGGAGAAGCAGGCTCCAGGCTCCAGATGTGGGGCTCCATCCGGGGACCCTGGGATCATGACCTGAGCCACCCAGGCACCCCTGAGGGCTACTCTTTCAATGTTGCTTGGACTCCAGGAAACATTTTTTTTATTAAATTTAAAAAATTTTTTATAAACATATAATGTATTTTTATCCCCAGGGGTACAGGTCTGTGAATCGCCAGGTTTACATACTTCACAGCACTCACCATAGCATATACCCTCCCCAATGTCCATAACCCCACCCCCCTCTCTTGGCCCCCCTTCCCCCAGCAAACCTCAGTTTGTTTGTGAGATTAAGAGTCACTTACGGTTTGTCTCCCTCCCAATCCCATCTTGTTTCATTTATTCTTTTCTTACCCCCCAAGCCCCCCACGTTGCATCTCCACGTCCTCATATCAGGGAGATCATATGATAGTTGTCTTTCTCCAATTGACTTATTTCGCTAAGCACAATACCCTCTAGTTCCATCCATGTCGTCGCAAATGGCAAGATTTCATTTCTTTTGATGGCTGCATAGTATTCCATAGTGTATATATACCACATCTTCTTTATCCATTCATCTGTTGATGGACATCTAGGTTCTTTCCATAGTATGGCTGTTGTGGACATTGCTGCTATAAACATTCAGGTGCACGTGCCCCTTCGGATCACTACGTTTATATCTTTAGGGTAAATACCCAGTAGTGCAATTCCTGGGTAGCTCTATTTTCAACTTTTTGAGGAACCTCCATGCTGTTTTCCAGAGTGGTTGCACCAGCTTGCATTCCCACCAACAGTGTAGGAGGGTTCCCCTTTCTCCACATCCTCGCCAGCATCTGTCATTTCAAGGAAACATTTTTTTTTTTTAAAGACTTTATTTATTTATTTGACAGAGAGAGAGAGAGAGCACAAGCAGGCAGAGGCAGAGAGAGAAGCAGGCTCCCCACCGACCAGGAAATCAGTGGGGAGAATGGTTAGGAGCTGGATCAGTTCCCAGGATATCCTTTGTGGTAGAACATTCAAGTAATGGGAAAGGTGATCTGACTTCTCCATGATAACCCTGCATGGTAAAGAGCGAGGGAGGAGAAATATGAAAAAAAGATACATGAGGTAAACATTTGGGGAAGACTTTGAGGCATTTGGGAAGTAGGAGCTTTAGAGTCGTCTGGAAAACTGCTGATGAGAGGAGGGGAGTTTGAAGAAGGGTTTTTCTCCCTGGATAGGAACTGGATCTCTTTAATGGTTTTTTATAAATGTGAGCAAAGGTTACATACTTCACTTTTTTTTTTTTAAGTTTTGATTTCTGTTCTTAATTCTGGTTCTCATGTTTTACATTATGTATTTCTTTTACTGATTACATTTGCTAGATGTTTCCTTATATTTATTAATAAGTGTTATTTTTCAAAAAAGTAATTCTTGAATTTGTTACTTTTATGATTCTCTTTATAATTTGTTTTTGCCTTATTTCTTTTCTCTTTATATTTTCTAAATTTTTTGAGTCAAATACTGAGTTCATATACATTATTATTAAAACATCTCTTTTCTTCTTATTAATTGAATTTTTTAAATAGCAAAAATATGAAAGATTTTGAATTGAATGCTGGGTTGGACCTGAGACTTATGGAGATGGCCTTGGCTGTTGATAACAAGGAAATATTTAATCTAGTTTCAACACCTGAACCATCAGGTTTCCTTGTGTCTCTAAGAGAAGGCATGTGTTCAAGATGGTAAAGTGGAAATGGCATGGTATCCCTAGGATAAGGTTTTGTACCTTGTGTTTTTCACAAATATTTTTTCTTCCTGTTTTCTTATAAATGAGTAATTGTGTTAGGGTGTTCTCATCTCTTTTCTTCTTACCTGTACCACAACCATGAAACAATATGACCCAGGCAAGGATCTGCCATTAGTCTTTTATTTTATTTTATTTATTTATTTAAAAAAATTTTAAAGGTTTTTTTTTTATTTTTAAGTACTCTGCACACCCAGCATGGGACTCAAACTCAAGAGTCACATCCTCTACCAACTGAACTAGCCAGGTGCCCCCATTAGTCTTTTATATTTGGTATGATTTTATTTATTTATTTTTTAAAGTGATCTCCATGCCTAGTATGGGACCCAGCGTGCTTGAACTCATGACCCCGAGATCAAGACCTGAGCTGAGACCAAGAGTCAGATGCTTAACCAACTTAGCCACCCAGGCTTCCCTATTTTGTATGATTTTAAACTTCAACATTATCTTTTCAAGATAGAAATTCACATTTCAACTTTATTTGTACAACAAAAAATTTTGTCCCCAGTTAAAGGATTTTTAGTTTTAATGAACTACAACTTGTTTATTTTTTTCATGGATTATGCCTTTGGTGTTGTAACGTCATCACCAAACCCAAGGTCACTAGATTTTATCTCATGTTGTCTTCTAGGAGTTTTAAGTTTTGTGTTTTCCATATATGTCTGTGATCTGCTTTGAATTAATTTTTTTTGTGAAAGGTGTAAAGTCTGTGTCTAGATTCATTCATTCATCCATTCATTCATTTATTTTTTTAAAGATTTTATTTATTTATTTGACAGAGAGAGACTGTGAGAGAGGGAACACAAACAGGGGGAGTGGGAGAGGGAGAAGCAGGCCTCCTGCTGAGCAGGGAGCCTGGTGTGGGGCCTCGGGAGCTCGATCCCAAGACCCCAGGACTACAACTCGAGCCAAAGGCAGATGCTTAACCACTGAGCCACCAAGGTGCCCCTCGTTTATTTATTTATTTTTTGAATGTGACTATCTAGTTAAAGGATTTTTAAGCATTACCTGATGGGGTAATTTTTTTTTTTTATATGACGTTTTTCTTTCTTCCTTCCCTCCCAATGTCTCCTTCCCTGTAATGAGAATCTGTGATTAAAGAAAAGAATTTAAAGGGAAAAGCATAAAACTGCTAGCAGAAGGCCATGCAATTTAGACTACTTCCTGTCCAATTATTTGTTTTTTTTCCCTCTGACACCTGTGGGGGCTGAGAGGAGTGGGATGCATTCCCTGGGCTCTATGTGCCAAACTTTCCAACTCCAGTGTAACCATCAGTGGAGTTCCCTTACCTCCTGTCTGTGCCTGCTTGTCAGTTCACAGGCACCATGGAATGGGAGGAATGGTCAGAAAACCATGCATTTGTCTTGGTATCATAATCCCAAACTCTCTTCAAGATTTGGGGGAAAATGAACAAGGGCAGCTACCACCGATGGTTAAGTGTGAAAAGTCAGTTCTTTGTAGAAGGTGTGATTGAATTGTTACAATTTGGAAAGAACTTGTCACAGTGTGCGATCTGCCCAGAGGCACTCTCCAAAACACCACAAAATCCTCCAGGAATCTTTTCATCTTTTGAAACACCAGTTTGCATTTCCAGGAGCCTCGCTGACCTGCTGAGCACAGTGTTCTCTAATGGAAGAGTTGTTTTTAGTTACTAGTGGTGGCAGGAACACCAGAGTGGCATCTACTTTTTGAGAAAGAGATGGGAACTCATTCATGAGAAGGAGGTGGGCACAGAGAGCTTCAGGCTGCCCAGGCATGTGGGTAAGCAGTGAGGACACGGAGGTCTTTGGGAACAAAAGGAGTTCCCGTGCTAGATTTGCCGTGAGAAATAGAAACTGGTCCCTTCAAGATGAGATTTTTTTTTTCCCCCCACTTCTGCTGGATCCTAAGTAATATGGTCCACTGAGCATAGAGGCACTAACTAAACTGTACCGAGGCTCCATTTTTGCCAGCCATCAGCCTTGGCAATAAGGCCATGGGGTAGGTGGCTTTAGTTTCACTTTGCTGAGGAATCTACAACTCAGCATGGTTCTGACACAGATTAAGGTGGGGTGAGGGATTGGATAATCAGAAGACAGAGCTCTTCCCTCATGTCCAGGTGCACTTCCTGTATCCATACATAACATCTCCCTTAAACTGGTTCCTGAGCCTTGAATTTCAGTCAAGGTGTGTTAGCAGGCAAGTTGAGAATGACCAAGCCTGGTTGAGGTGAAGGTGGTAACTCAGATGCCTATGGCATGTTATGTTGTTCTTTCCTTAGTCTCCTATGTAAAAGAGTTAAGATACCGTCTACCTTGCAGGGTTACATGAAGTAATGCGGGTAGAGTGCTTGGTAGATGGTCACTAAATAACTATGATGATTATGGATGGCTAAGAGTTGTTTTTGAAGGAAACTTGTTGGTGGAATTGGTTCAGTCTCTTCATAGGGATTCTTGTTTGTTTGCTGACAAAAGGAACTATATACAACAATGAACAGTCTTAAAATACTCATTTTAGTAGATGCCAAATATATATACCCTAGAACCAAATAAGGCATCCTTGACAAAACAAGTTATTTTTAATGCAGAAGAATTTCAAGAAAAATAACTTAGTCCCTCTTCTAAAGATAAGGGCTTACAGCAATAGTTTCCATATTAATAAATTGTTAAGTTTTTAAAAAAGACTTTATTTATTTGACAGAGAGAGACACAGCAAGAGAGGGAACACAAGCAGGGGGAGTGGGAAAGGGAGAAGCAGGCTTCTTGCTTAGCAGGGAGCCCAACACAGGGCTCGATCCCGGGACCCTAGGATTATGATCTGAGCTGAAGGCAGCCACTTAATGACTGAGCCACCCAGGTACCCCTAAACTATTAAGTTTTTAAGTGGGACAGTAATCTGAAGATTTTAAGTGAATTCACTTCACTAGTGTTTGGAGCTATAGTCAACTTCAAGATTAAACTCGCTGCCATTTGGCCCGGTGCAGATGAAATTTGTTGTGCCTGTATGAAAAGTGAACATTTTGTATAATTATACACACTTGTCATATAGTATCCACCCTCTGGATTCTTTCTTATGGGATGGTTTTCTTTTTGTTTTATCCTCACAAAACCTGTGAGGTTTTAAACCAATGTGACTAATAGCATAGATGGTCAGCTGGGCGTCTCCTTCTATGACTCATTGCTTTCTAGATGGGAACTACATAACATAATTGTATTTTGCACATTATCTGCTCCTTATTTAAGATCTGAAGAGGAGTTGTCCAAAAGAAAAGTGAAGGACCTTTAAAGATGAACAATGCAGGCAGGCTCTTCTCTCACAATCATGTTTGTTGGCTAGCCTAATAGGGCTTTGTATTACAGTTAAGTGTTTCTGAACTGTTTTTTACTTTCTCATCACTGTATTCATATGGCTTCTGTTTCTTGAGAGAAACCTAATTTTTGTCCTTTTAACAGAAACAGAATTAACCTAATTGCACAGTCGTTTTCAACCATACAAAAGCCAGCATTAAAAATGAGCTAGCGGGAATAATTATGAGTCACAGAGGAGGTAAATGATCTGATATATAGTTCTTGTGCTTGAGGGATTTAATTTGACATTAACAGAAAAAGGATTTTTCTGAAGAAAAAAAATCTTATCATTTAATCCACAATGTATTTAGCTACAGACATTCTACTAATATAAAATAGATTCATTTAATGTTTTTCTGATTCATGTGGTGCTTAACAAAGGGGTTACTTTAGCTCTTGCATCTCAATTCATTGTTTTATGATTCTTTTTTTTTTTAGCATATCACAACTAAGCATTTATTATATTGTTAAGAAGGGAAGCGATTGCAGTGATATTTCAGAAGCTATATATTTTTTTAAAATGTAATATATGCTCATAGACTCTAAACAGTATTTTAAAATATACAATCTCTCCAAAAGAAAATATTCAACTAAAGATAAGATAGATAACTTTTAATGTAAGTAAATGTTACAAGATTTTAAAATTAAAGTCATCATCAGATTTTACATAACACAATATACAGAAATTTGCAAACTTCCTGTACAGAGCCAAATAATCTCTACTCTTGAGCGAGGCATTCAAGAACACGTCGGTAATCTTCCACAAGTTCCCGAAAGCTTTCTTCCAGCTGTTCATGTTGCATCCTTATTTCTATTTGGTTCATCTGGTTTGTCAGTTCTTCTGGTCTGAGACATTTTCTCATTTTAGCAAGATCTCTCTGCTTTTTCTTATATGGACTAATTAGTCTTCTTTTAATGTCCAGTCTATAGCTTCTGTATTGTTCAGCATTACTCATGTCAGTTACCAGTAGTCGAAGAATTTCATAAACCCGCCTAGCATGTTGCTTATTTATTTTGGACTTCTGTTGTGCCTCTGTTGCCATGTCTTCACTGAATCCTTGCATCAGCTTTTCCCGGGAAAAACAGGGCAAATCTTGACAAAGCTTCACAAGCACAAAGTCTCTTAATTTCACATAGCTTTTGGATGGATCTTCAGCTGTAATATCAAGAACAGAAGGAGATGCAATGTAATATTTATGAACTGTTTCAAGAAGTTGAGCACCATGGCCTTGACCTTGAAATGGAGTCAGTATCAGCATTTGACTTACACGTGGCCGGGTTTTGTCTGGGTACACATAGTAATTATAGACTGTCATGTAGCCTACGGTCGCAAAGAGCGTAGCTCCATCCTTATTCTCAAATACTAGAAATGCCATCTTTCATCATCCACGTCAATAAAGCTAGCAGTTTCAATAAACCACATCAAAAAGGTCTGAAGCCTTTCGTGATATTCTCGAAAGCCTCTACATGTCATGTCAGCCTTTTATATCTGAAAGGTAAAGTTTTCCCCTCCTGTTGTACTGAGAACAGAGTATGTATGGAGTAAGGTTCCAAATGGCTTGAAATCAACTTCTTTTTCCAGCAAAGAGAGAAAATCATTTGTGTTTGTACAAAATCCAGGTGGGATGATTTGTCTAATTTTCCCCTCAACATCATCTGCCTCTACACAGTCAAAATTCTCAACTTTAGATGCATATTCAACACGAAACATTGTTGACAGGCTACCAGCAATATAGTATAACAGGATCTTCAAACCCTTGTAACCAAAAGCAGTTTCATCATCCCCAAAGAGTTGATGGGTATATTCAGGAAAGAAAGTTCTAATGTCATTCTCAAGATCTTCAGGAAAACGAACTAATTTTCGTTCAGTTGCTGTGTTGGTGTTACATTTGTACTCTGCCAGTTTCTTCTCCACTGCACTCTTGTACTCAACCCAAAATTTCTCCATAGCACCAAATCCCGCCATTTCCGAGCTGTGAGCACCCGCTGTTTTATGATTCTTTAATCTTAATTTTCATTGAGTAGTGAGATAAAATAATTATAGTAAGAGATTTTAGTATGTGCATATGAAAATTGGACATCTCCAGTAGTTAAAAAAATAAGTAGGGACATATAGGAATTGAACAATGTAACAAGGTAACTTTGTGCGTGTGTGCACATACACCCGAGTGTGCATATACACTCTTGAATATAGGAGAAAAACCGTACTTCCTTTGAATAGAGAAGAAACACTTTATTCCCCATATGTTCATGGAACATTTAAAATAGTTGATTCCATATTTTACCACAAAGAAAATTTGACGTGTCTTTATATTGTTTTACTTTTTGCAGTAATTATATATTACTTTCATATGCAAACAGCAAAATAAATAAAAAATTTAAAAATGTGTTTGCTCTATTTCTGATGTCTAGAGCAATGTTTGAGATATATTAGGGACTCAAAAGATGTTGGCTACATAAATGAACCAATGGATTTTAACATTTGTTGAGTACATACTATGTGCCAGGTAGAGAACAGCAGGTAGTGCCCTCCAGCTGTATGGTTTAAAGCCATTTGAGTTAAATGGAGTTTGTTATGTCACAGATTAAACCATGTGCCCTCACTCATAAGTAACAGATAACAAGTCTGCAATCATTCCTTTAGCCCATGACCCAGTTATACTTGGTCTCCAGCTGCACTGTAAGGGCTTCTGGTGAATTGATTTATTTAATATTTTTGATGTATAGGTATACAATTCCCACACTTCATATGATAAAGAGTGGGGGAAGAGTAGGGAAAGCTTTCTGACGTTGAACATACTGATTTCACTAGGTAAATCTGACCTCCTTTCCAGCTTTACCAGGAAAAATTCTGCTATCCCTAAGCATACTGGCTCTTTGGTTTGTTTACTTACCATTATTTTTTACTTGTTATCTGGAAATAGGTTCTTTTTCATTTAAAATATATTTCATTTAAAAATATTTCTTTCGTCTTCAAAATGTTGGCTTAGTTGTTGGGGTTGAGTTTTTGCTGTAATTGCTGACTTGTTAATTGCTGGAATACTAATCACTATTGTGTGTACTTATTTTCTTTGACTTTTTTTTTCTTAGACATTTACAATCAAGGGAAAGGAAGAGTTTATAACTGCATTAGGCTTTTCACTTCTTTCTTGTTAGGCATTTGCATAAAATTTGGAAATGTTTGTTGCCCATAGGCAATATCAGCATCAGTATTACAGGTATTACATTTTTCCACCCAAATTATGTGTTGTGCATCTTTTTTTTTTTTTTTAAGATTTTATTTATTTATTTTTTTTGACAGAGAGAGATCACAAGTAGGCAGAGAAGCAGGCAGAGAGAGAGGGAGGAAGCAGGCTCCCCGCCCAGCAGAGAGCCCGATGCGGGGCCTGATCCCAGAACCCCGGGATCATGACCAGAGCTGAAGGCAGAGGCCTCAACCCACTGAGCCACTCAGGCGCCCCTGTGCATCTTTTTTTTTAAAAAGGTTTTGTTTGTTTGTTTGCTGTAGAGAGAGAAAGTACGCATATGAGTGTACAAGCAAGTGGTGGGGAGGGAGAACGAGGGGGAAAGAATCTCAAACAGAATCCATGTTGAGCGCAGAGCCAGATGCTGGACTTGACCTCAGAACTCTGAGATCCTGACCTGAGCTGAAACCAAGAGTTGGATGCTTAACTGACTGAGCCACCCAGGTGCCCCTGGGTTGTGCATCTTAATTAATGGTAGATAGAATAATAGGGGATGTAAGTGTTTTTTTCTCCTTTTTTTTTTTTTTTTAAAAATATCAGTTATTGAGAGCTTAGTATGTGCTGGGCACTGAACAGAGCTCTTTAATTCAAAGAAATTAAAATTTCCTTTAATTCTCACAACAATCTAATGAACAGGTGTGATGAAACCAAAGCTAAATGAAGGTAAATAATAAAACTAGTAACAGAAATTCTTCCTGGCTCAAAGTCCATGCTTTTTACCACTGCATTATGTTTTTCCTGTCTTTTGCATGGTCATATTCTGAAACTTGGCTTCTTCTAGAACATCTTCATTATAGAATATTCAAGTAAAACTCAGGTATCCTGATCCCCGACTCCAGCCTCCTGCTTTTTCATAGCTTCATTTCTACTATATCTGTTTTTTACCATTGTCTAGATTTTCAGTGCCTTGGTCCTTTCACTTCCTCCCAATTTAGCATCCCCATCTTAGGTTTGCTTTCTTCTCCATGAACCTCATATTTGATTCTCTAAAATAATTTCCCCACAACTACCCCTTTTACTTCTAGGCTAAACCCACTGTCCTATATCCTAACACTGGATATAGGAAAGCCTCAGTTTGCTTTCTTTGCTCCTATCTTCACATGAACTGATTGGGGGCACCTGGGAGGCTTTGTCAGTTAAACCTCCAACTCTTGATTTCTGCTCAGGTCATGATCTTAAGAGTCGTGAGATCAAGCCCTGTGTTGGGCTCCACTCTTAGCACGGAGTTTGCTTGTCCCTCTCCCTCTACTTCTCACATTGCTTGCACATGTGCATGCCTTCTCTCAAATGAATAAATAAATAAAATCTTAAAAAAAAAGATTAGCTAATCAAGGTTAGGGGAAAAAAATCAGTAGACTTTATAATAAACCTTACAGATGGCTACCACTACACATTTATGGCCTTAAACTCTTGCCAGGCTCTCCTTTCATTCTGTGGCATTGCTGTTTTCAGGTTCTTTCTTCATTGTCTTCAACAATAGTGCCGTGCCAATACCCTTTCCTTAAGTTCTCACTTCTCATATTCTTAGCTGGGTTTTCTCCTGCTGCTTCAAACAAACTGAGGCTGTGAAGCATTATCTTGTTCAACTTTCCATCCCCTCACTGCAACTTATCTACATACATATCATTCTTGACTTTCTTCCACAGGATAAAGGGAATTCCTTCCTGTTCAAATCCAGCTCCTCACCTTTACCTCAAGTCCAAGGTGGAAGCATTTGTGTTCTGGGCAGGAGGATGGAGGAAAAGATGAAGAAGGGGATTAAGACTCACAAATACTCTCTGAAGAAGTTTCCTGGAATCTCCTTCATGACTCTTCTTTTTGTATTACCATGGCCAGAATTCAGCCACAAGCCACAGGTGACCAAGCTTTAAGGGAGGTTGTGAAATATAACCTTTATTTTGGGCAAATCTATATCCAACTAAAATTTTTATTAGTACAGAAGCAGCAGAGAATGAAAATTGGAGATATCGAGCAGTCTCTGCCAGTGTTCTTCTGCACATGAAAAAAATTGAGTTGCTTTTCTCTTTCTTATTTTTTACTTATATTGCAGATATTTTACAAACTTAGATCTTTTAATCTTTTAATTTAGTGTATACTATCACATGATACAGAGGTTTAAAATTGTTATGTCACTGAAACATGCATTCCTTTTTTTAAAAAAATTCATTGTTTCTGGAATTCATATTTTGCTTAAATAGGCCTTCCTTATCCATATGCTCTCATATTTTCTTTTATTTTTTAAAAAAAACATTTTATTTATTTGAGAAAGAGAGAGAGAGAGCATGAGAGGGGAGAGGGTCAGAGGGAGAAGCAGATTCCCTGCTGAGCTGGGAGCCCAATGTGGGACTTGAACCCAGGACTCTGGGGTCATGACCTGAGTCAAAGACAGTTGCTTAACCAACTGAGCCACCCAGACATCGCTGTTTTCATATTTTCTTTTGGTACTTTTATACTACTTCTTCTTCTTCTTTTTTTTTTTTTTACTTTAGGTCTTCATTGTATCTGGTATTTATAAATTTTGATGTAGTGTGACATAGGGATCTATCTTTATTTTTTTAAATTTTTTATTTAATGAACTCCAACTCATTTTAAACTAGTCTTCATTCTCATTCATTTGAAGTACCATATGTATGGTGAACTAAATTTTGCTTTGTACACAAGTCTGTCATGGGCTCCCTATTCCATTTCCATTGAGCTATTACTAAACTCACACCTCAGTTTTCATTACCATAGTTTTGCAGAGTTTCTTTATTCTTCACTCTTTTTCTTTTTCTTTTCCTCCCCGCTCCTCCTCCTTTCTCCTCTCTACTTCCATTTCACCTAGCCAGGCTTGTTGGATGCTCCTGTGAAGATCAAACAAATGGACATAGGCTTCCATCTCTGTTTCCTTCACTGTAGAATTTTCATCCTTTTCATTCTCAGCAGCCTCCCATTTCTTTGCTGCCCGGTGTCACCCCTTCCAGTTCTTGCATTATGTGGGAGGCTGGCATTGGAAGGATTGCTGCTTTTAGTTGACTTGTTCTTTGTGCTTCATCCTTTCAATTCTTTGGATACTGTGTGTATATAAAATCTATTTCTCTTTATCACTATATTCTAAAACTTTCCCTAAGTTCTCTGAAGATGTAAAAACGATTGCTGATCTCAGTATATGTGGATTCACCTCTTTATTTCCTTTCGTTTATTTTCTTTGATTGCCTGACTGGTTTCTTCAGGAAGAATGAAGCTGTTCTCTGAGTCAGTGAGCTGCTGAATTTCAGAACCAGGTAGCACACAAGTGTTCCATGTTCCATGATGCTCACTGGTTTCATATGGCTGTGGAAACCATTTGCTGCCTCAAGTTCTGGCTGAACTTGTCCTGGATGCAGATAATGAGGAAATGCTGGGGTGTGGTTCAGCAGGTTGAGAAATAGGCACACCTCTCCCTATGGCTCTATCTCCCCAGGCTCTTTGGGCTACTTTGCTGGCCCACTTTGACTTTCTGTATGGTTATGGCCTCTCTGATCAGTGTTCTTCAACATTTTATTGGCTTGTCTATAGTCACTTTTCCTGATGAACATCCTATTCAACTTGTCAGAGTCTAATAAAAAAAAAAACACCTCAGGTTTTGACTTTGATCGTATTTGATTTATCAACTAATGGAGGGATATTAACCTTTTGACCATGTTGGATAATCAGAACAGATTCCAATGACAGGAGTTGGGTCTCTAGTGGATTTTATGAGTATGTGTGTGTACATGTGTGTGTGTGCGTGTGTGTGTCTGGGGTGGTGGTGGTGGGAGGTAAACATGGAGGGCTTTTCTTTACAGTGTCATTTCAGTAGAATTTTAGGGGTTAAGTAAATTTACTTGTTTAGTCAGACAACCATTTTTTTTTTAAACTTTTTTTTAAACTTTATTTTTTTAGTGTTCCAAGATTCATTGTTCATGCATCACACCCAGTGCTCCGTGCAATACGTGCCCTCCTTAATACCCACCACCAGGCTCACCCAATCCCCAACTCCCCTCCGAAACCCTCAGTTTGTTTCTCAGAGTCCACAGTCTCTCATGGTTCATCCTCCACTCTGATTTCCCCCAGCACCCTTCTCCTCTTCTTCTCCTCTCCTTCTCCCAATGTCCTCCATGTTATTCCTTATGCTCCTCAAGTAAGTGAAAGCATATGATAACTGACTCTCTCTGCTTGACTTATTTCACTCAGCATAATCTCCTCCAGTCCTGTCCGTTTAATACAAAAGTTGGGTATTCATCCTTACTGATGGACAACCAGCCCTCTTGAATAGAAGCTCTGATACCTTTTATGAGACAAAGCAATCTGTATTTAAAAAGGAATCAAGGCCAAATAAGCCAATACAGTTTGGTTTACATTAGAATGTTAATGAATGCACATAAAATCACTGAATGCACACTGAAAGGTTGCCATGGTAACAGTCATTTTCATGAAATGATTTTAGATACTTGGGTTCTTGAATGATGGCATGCCTTGTTATTTGCTTTAAGGCATCTTTAGTGTTCTCTCTCTCTCTTTCTCATTTCCTTGGAGATAGAAAATGGGAAAGGGACCTATACCTGATAAAATTCTTTGATTGAAAGCAACAGAAATAAATTTTTACTCATTGAAGCAAAAAATATATTTATTGGTAGGATGAAAGGATGGTTCACAGAGTTGAAGGAAATGTGAACAGGAGGTTTCGGGGGTAGAGTCAGGAATATAGAGCAACTCTGGGAACCTGGGAAGCAGTAATCACAAGACAGCATCTTCAGGAAGAATAAGTGAACTCTTACCATTTTCAGTTTTGTGTCCCTATGTTCAAGGTTTAAATTCTAGGAAGTTTCTGATCTGCCTGGTTTGAAAGAAAAATTCTGTGTACACACAGAAACAGAATTTTTTTTATTTTCTTGTAGAAAGGATTGTTGCAGAGAGATTCTTACAGATTGTAAATTGCAAACTCTTTCAGATTATAAATCACAAGCTATAGATAATAGATTACGGATGGCCATAAAAGGAATTCCAGGTTCAAAAGGAGAAAAAATTATGCTTGAACACTTTCATTTCTCTGTGCAGTTTTTTTTAAACTTATCTTTCTCTAGAATTTTCTTTTACCCTCCATGTACCTGTCTTTCTACTGTCATATCTTATTTTTCTTCATTTTTAAATTTTTATCAGTGAATTTCATTCATGAGGGTGTTCTGCTTTACTATTTTCTCTACCAAAGACCTCCACTGTGGCACCTCCCCTAGCTTTACCTCTCTCCCAGAAATGTGACACATTTTTAGATCCTACTTCCTCACTTCCTTCTGTTTCCTTAGTGTCCTGCATTTATGACTAGATAAGTATGAAAACAAATATTACTGAGTAATTATTTTTTATTAGATTTTAAAGTAATCTCTACACCCACTGTGGGGCTTGAACCCACAACTCCAAGGTCAAGAGTCTCATGCTCTACTGGCTGAGCCAGCCAAACACCCTGAAATGTTACTGTATTATTGGTTAAGAGGGAGTTCATGTTACATTTGGAAGATTGCATTGTTGTTCCCAATTCTTCAACCCTCCCTGGGTGTCAGCCCTTTGTCAGGTGACTTTGTGGTGGTTCCTTTTGCTAGAGATGGAATATATTTTTCTGTCCTACTGATGTTGGTATAGGTCATGTGATTTGCTTTGGCCACTGAGATGTTAGTGAACATGATGACAACAAAGGCTTCAAATATGCTGACATGTTTTGGCTTGCCCTCTTGTGCTTCTGCGTTGCCATAAACATATCCTGGGTTCTTCTGTAGTCCCAGAAGAATGATGACATGTGGAACAGAGCTGCCCCAATCAACTCACACATCCACAGTATAAGGCTGAGCTGTCCCAGCAGAACTGCAGATTTATGAACATAAGAGTAAATAATTCCTGTTGCATGCTTCTTGGTTTTGGGTAAATCAGCAGCAGCATTTTTGTGGTAGAGTTAACTGATATATTACTTTTCCAGTGAATGTATTTTCATTTAAACAAGAGTCCTCTGGAGTTAATGCCTTCATCCATGTGCATGACTATAGAGATTCATGCATGGTAGGGAGAAAATGCTAGGCAGAAGATATCTTGTGGGATCCCCTTAGTATACAAGAGGAGGCAAAACCCTACTAAATGTATATTGGTTTTGCACACTTAATGATCACTGTTTTTGTAAGAAAAGTGACATAGATTCTGAAAAGCCTTTATAACAGTATAATTATCCAGAATTATTTCCCAGCTAAGTACATTTTCATCATAATCCTAGTATAGATTAGAGAGTGACTAAGTTATTATAACCTTGCTAGGGCTCTTATGGGCTCTTGAAACTCTTTTTAATGTGGTATCTAAAAAATGTGGTATCCAGCAGATTTCTAGGCAGAAGTCTACCAAGGGGAATGTTATCAACACTTTCCTGGAAGTTGCTCTCTCTAGCAGATTGACTCTGAGGTCAAAACTCTACTTTTGTTTTTTTGGATTTTTTTTTTTGTCTATAAAAAAAAAATCAGTGCTTGTTTGATTAACTCATATTAATATTAAATAGGAGTCCTCTTATTTGTATTGATGATAGCAGGGTCCCCACCAACCTGGTTCCTGTCCTTTCTCCTTATCCCAGGTTGATTAGACTTTTTAATAAGCAAGAAAGTTATTTTCACTTCTTCAGCTATTGAAAAAATGTGGCTTATCTTTATAGTGGCAAGCACTGCTGTCAACTAATACAGAGTAACATAGTCCTAGTCCAGGAAGGCAGCCCATGGAAATAGTTCACCTCCACTGGGTGTGTGTGTGTGAAGTCTCATTATCACTAAAACATGGACAAATGGACCAGGTAATGCCTTTTGGCATAGTCCTTATTGTCGACATAACTAGGGTCCTGAAAGAAGCCCAGTTCTCTAGGCTTGAGTATCCCAAAGTCACTGGTTTTGGCCTTAGGTGGGGTCTCAGTGGGCCTGGATGGAATTCAGTTGTACAACTCTTGAACTTTCCTGGAAACTGGTTGAAATCTTCCTTTATGTCTTAAGCATAATTTTGTAATTTTCTCTCAATGTATATCCTCCACATTTCTTAAGTTTATTCAGAGTGATTATTCTTTATTTTATTTTTATTTTTAAAGATTTATTTATTATTTTACAAAGAGAGTGAGAGACAGAGGCAGAGCATGAGCAGGGGGGATGAGGCGGAGGGACAAAGAGAAGCAGACTCCTGCTGGCCGATCAGGGATTCCAGCGTGGGACTCAATCCCAGACCCTGGCAGCATGACCTGAGCCGAAGGCAGACGCTTAACTGACTGAGCCTCCTAGGTGTCCTGTGATGATTCTTTTTTTTTTTTTTTTTGAAGATTTTATTTACTTACTTGATAGAGAGAGACACAGCGAGAGAGGGAATAGAAGCAGGGGGAGTGGGAGAGGGAGAAGCAGGCCTCCCGCTGAGCAGGGAGGTGATGCGGGGCTTGATCCCAGAACGCTGGGATCATGACCGGAGCTGAAGGCAGACGCCTAATTGAGCCACCCAGCCACCCCACGATTCTTTATATGTAAAGAGATCCTTTTCCTGTGGGAGTGGGATATAAATTTTTCATCACATTTTTGACTTTTTTGTTAATACATAGGAAAGTTAGTAATTTGGGTAATTTGTTTCATAACTAGCTCCTTAGTGAATATTCTGATGAGTTCTGATTTGTTGTTATCCTGAAGTTTTTAGATAGATTCTCATGTGATAATTCTTTCTCGTTTTTGATAGTTATACTTGTTTCTTTTTATTGCCTTCTCACTCTTCCCATTTGCCAGAATATTTAAGGAACTGTTAAGTAATAGCTGTAATATTGTCTTGATCTTGATCTGTCTTGATCCTAAAACTTTAATCTGTATTTATAAGGGGCTTGATTTTTTTTTTTAAAGATTTTATGTATTTATTTGACAGGCAGAGATCACAAGTAGACAGAGAGGCAGGCAGAGAGAGAGAGAGGAGGAAGCAGGCTCTCCACTGAGCAGAGAGCCCGATGTGGGGCTCGATCCCAGGACCCTGAGATCATGACCCGAGCCGAAGGCAGAGGCTTTAACCCACTGAGCCACCCAGGCACCCCAGAAATAATGAATTTTTACTTTAAGAACAGAAGTCAGGGGCACCTGGGTGGCTCAGTCATTAGGCGTATGCCTTCAGCTCAGGTCATGATCACGGGGTCCTGGGATCGAGCCCCACATCGGGCTCCTGGCTTGGTGGGAAGCTTGTTTCTCCTTCTCCCACTCCCCCTGCTTGTGTTCCTGCTCTCGCTGTCTCTCTGTCAAATAAATAAATAAAATCTTAAAAAAAAAAAAAGAACAGAAGTCAACTTATCAGTAAAGTACTTGTTAGCTACTAGATTTTGAATGTTCAGGAAAAGTCTCCAAGACAAATGCATTTGCTTTGATTGAACTAACTGTTCTGCAGCTTCTGATACCCAAGGAGAAGATAAGAATTTTTCTAGTAGTAAAAAATTTCTTCCTTTCTTGTAGCACACAATAATCCTTTTGTTTAATTTACTGTCTCTAACACTTATGAAATATTATTTAAATAAATTATATTATTTTAATAGTGGTTTTTGTTAAGAAGATTAATGAATGGCTCAAACATTGTTGTAAATTTCTAAGACCTTTCTTAAAGGCTGATCTTAATCAACATTTATATAAAAACATAAACCTGATTTCTTCTGTGTTAGTAGATAAAAAAAGACAAAAGCGTTCTTGACAGTTTTGCCCCCTGTCAACTTAACACAATGTGCTAAGTAATGGGGCGAGATAATTACATGGTCCTGGATAACCCCAAATTGTGATGGAAACCAAACTCAAGCAATGTGCAAAGTGGACTTAATAAAGTTATTTGGCACATATTATGTCAAGAATTAGGCAAGAACTATATGCAGTGGCTGAATAACTGAACTCTACCTCTGAAACTAATGATATACTATATATTAATCAACTCAGTTTTAAAAAAATAATTTATTTATTTGACAAAGATGACAAGCAGGCAGAGAGGAAGGCAGAGAGAGAGAGGGGGAAGCAGGCTCGCCGCTGAGCAGAGAGCCAGATGCGGGGCTCGATCCCAGGACCCTGAGATCATGACCTGAGCCAAAGGCAGAGGCTTAACCCACTGAGCCTCCCAGGCTCCCCAGTCAACTCAATTTAAATATAATAAAATTAAAAAAAAAATTAGGCAAGAACTTCTTAGTTATGTGCATCTCGTACTTTTCTCAGCCATATGTTCTTCACCCCCTCTTCTCTGCCACCCCCCCCACTGAGAAACCCACTCAGGGAGGAAGCCATTCAGCCTAATCTCCCATTAACTAACTTCCTCAACTTCCTTCTTTTGCTTCACCTTCATTCGCTCTCCCCAGCTTTAAGCTTGAAGGCAGTTGAGGCTGCTCACTTTTAGCTATAAGATTTTGAATTAGGGGAAGAAAAGAGAATACAGGCTATTAGGTTTAAGAATGTTTTTCAAAGTGGACATAGGGCAAACTTAGAAATTCTCTCTCTCTCTTTTTTTTCCTCTACTGGTGTCCTGTGAAGTTCTTCCCTACCCTCTGAGAATACTTTCCTTTTTTTAGCATGATGTGTACAGCCAGAACAGCCCCACGGCTGGGAAGATTGGGAAGACTGGGAAGGGCTTGGTTCACTCAAACAGCTTTTCTCCCATCATTGAAATTCTCCTCACATATCAGTCTGGTTATTTTCTTATACATTTGCACAAGGCATCTATGGCATGAGTCACAGTAAGAAACTCATCATAAGAATGTGCCAGATTGCAAAATAGATTTCCTTTCCCCCACTAATGGCAGATTCAAGATTTTAAAATTGCAGTGATTTAGTAGGCTTAAGAGTATTTTTTTTGAAGCCCCATACTTCTTTTTTGCTAATATAAACTGCATTTTGGTCTGTAACAATTAATTAAACTTGTCATTTAATTAAGTTAGCCTCAAGTTTAAAACAGTTGCCCCTACAGAGCTGTACTCTTCAAACTGAAAGTGAATTTCATCGTAAATAAATATCACACCACAAAAAAGTATCACAAGCACAGGTAGCACATGCAACTTTACTGTTGGTATGTGTTCTGTGTGTGTATGTTGAGTGTGTGGTTTGTATGGCATGGGTATCTTGTGGTATATGTGTACATATGTGATGGGTGTGTGGTTTGTATGTTGTGTATACATGTGTTATGTATGTGTGTGTGAAGTATGTGTGTTATTTATGGTGTATTTTTTTGTATTGAATGAGTGTGTGCCATGGTGTGTGAGTGGAGTGTGTGGTATGTGTGTGGTGTTTGGATTTTGTGTGTGTTTGTGGTGTGTACTATATGTGGTGTTATATGTTTGCTTGTGGTGTGTGTTGTTTGTGTATGTGTTTGATGTTTATATGATAAATGTGTGTGTGTGTGTGTGTGTGTGTGTGTGTAGTGGTATTTTGCAGAGATTTGAGGCCCAGAGCTTAAAATTTTTAGTGTAAGCATATCTCTGCATTGAGACCAATTGGCAGAGTCCTTACAATTATTTCATCTCTTCAGAAATCATTTAGAAGGTACTCTCTTAAGCTTAAAGTGTTTGTTTTTTAGGAGGAAACTTAAAGTATAAACTAGATGAAAGTTAAAGTGATTGCTGCATTACTATAATTTTAGCTGACAATATGGTTTAATTTAGCAAACAAAACCCCTTGTATTCAGAGTTATTATCTTCAGAGCTTCAGGAGGACGCATCTCCTCTGCCTCTGACGTGTAAATCGCCCTGGTCAGTTGAAACCATCTTTGTCTTCAGAGGCCATTGCATGGGATGATGTGCTTCATTTTGACATTTCTGTCAATGGCCCTGTGCCATCCTGTGGGAGACTGCGTAGTCTAGAGACTGAGAGTGGGAGCTCTTGAGTCAGAACACTCGGATCTAAATGGTGGCTCTATCAATGAGGTGAGGGCTTACTTGATGAGTTTCCTCATCTGTGAAATGGGATAATAGTTGTATTTACCTCTCAGGGCTGTTGAGAGGCATATATGAGATGGTGCTGTAACATCATGCTTGGAACATGGTAAGTGTGCATGAAGATGTGTGTTGAGGACAGAGGTGATCTTGTATGGAAATGGCTGTGCCATATGGAGGGGAGTGGAAACTATTAGTGGGTGATTTCTTCTAGGTTATCGTGAATGTATTCCATTTGGTCTGCCTATACCTATTAGATTTATGAATGATCTCTCTGTTCTTGCATCAGTGTAGCTTGATTTCTTAGTGGGGTTAATAGTGCATCTCTTAATGAGTAATCACAAGGGGTTTTAAAGATGTTGTTGGGGGGTGCCTGGGTGGCTCAGTGGGTTAAGCCGCTGCCTTCGGCTCAGGTCATGATCTCAGGGTCCTGGGATCGAGCCCCACATCTGGCTCTCTGCTCAGCAGGCAGCCTGCTTCCCTCTCTCTCTCTGCCTGCCTCTCTGCCTACTTGTGATCTCTTTCTGTCAAGTAAATAAATAAAATCTTAAAAAAAAAAAAAAGATGTTATTGGTTCTAGGTCTGGTCCAATGTTAGGGCAAAGGTCCTTTGAGCAATAGTTCTCTCCCTTACGTGTTGAAACTGCTCCTCCCATCTGTTCCCTGTTCTGAAATAGGTAAATGTCTCAGCGATGGAGAACTGTACTCCAAGAGCATTAAAAAACTGTCCAAAGACCCTGATGTATTATATAAGTCCCTCTGACTAACATGCAGTCATTTAGCACAATTTTCAGAGGAAACTTCACATTTTGTCCTGGCTATTTCTGGGCTCCTATGAAGATGTTAATGTCTGAGCATAGTGTCCATTAGAGGGCTCTGGGTGCTGAAACAGGCTGTGGATGCGGGATGTCTACCGTTTTTATTTGATTGTGCTTGTCTGTCTTATTTAATGAGGAGGATCTCAAGGCCCTCTCGGTGCGAGGAATGCAAATTGTAGAATCGGGGCATATGGGAAGTGGTGGGGAAATACCTACAGATATCCAAAACCTTATTCTTGTCTAGTACTGTGGCCACTGCCAAAGAGTTTTATGGAGATGTGGAGGGCTCAGCCAGCTGGAAAGATGCTAGTGGGGACAACTGCTCTATCTACCATGCCAACATCTACTCCTGCTGCTAGCCTTCGTGGTTAGTGCGGGTCTTTAACGTTTCTGCTGGACTTTGGGCTGAATGTCAAAAATTAACAGTGAGGGGGCAGTCCTGCCAGGTTTCTGTCAGAACTTAGCTCTCCCTTTCTTTTGCCCTGTCTTGTCTCTCTAACCTTAGTCTGGGGCCCACAAGTAGATGAAAGGGATATCTTTAGTGTCTCCACCTGCAGTCTTTAATCAGTGTTAGTGACAGTCATCTACTGCACCCATCCCTTTAATCCCAATTTATCCCAACTCCCTTTATCCCCATCCACCCTGCCAAGGATTCTTCATTATTTCTCCAGCAAGATTTAGATCAATACCTTCACCTTTCTTCAAGGCAGTCCTGAGACATCCTCAAATTATTTTCTCCCCCTTAATTTACTCTCTGTCCACCAGTTTTTTCCAGGGGAATTTTCTTGGAGAACTTTTCAACCTTTCTAGATTTTCTCCTACTAAACTTTGTGTCAGGCTTAGCTGTGCCTGTGGACCCTCCCTATCCAGCTCACCAAGACAAGTTCTCTTTTTTGTGCAGATAATTCCTGCTCTCTCACTTCTAACAAATCTTTGTCCACTTTGAAAGGGAGATAACAATTTCCTCTGCATCTTAGCTTACTCACTTGTAACCAAAATGTGATTTTGGTCTTGATCAATCAATAAAGAAATCAGTATATATTAAGAATGTTATCAAGCAAATATAATAAACTCTGCCTTTTGATTGTGCTTGAGGACATAGGAAAGGCTATTATATATAGGCTTGCTTTAAAGAAGCTTGGTCATGTTAGAGAAACAATTTTTTTTGAGAAACAGTATTAATATCCGTGTATCAATAAATGAGTATGTATGCATTAATTTTTCTAGTCTGCCTACACCAAGAAATTAAACTGATTTATAATAAAAGATAGCTAGCTCTATGGTATGTTACAATAATGATAAGTGATCAAAAGCATGTAATAAGTAATTGAAAATGAACCCAATTTAAGTTGTTGAGCTTGAGTACAAAATTTAGAACTGGGCTTCCTGGAAATTAAGGAAAAAGAGAAACACAATGAGTTATATAATTTCTCATATATATGTCTAATCATGTATATGATGAGATATAACTGATATGTATCATTTATTTGGAGGGGGGGCAGTCCTGCCAGGTTTCTATCAGAACTTAGCTCTCTCTTTCTTTTCCCTTATCTTGTCTCTTTAGAGACATATCAAAATGATAGGTATCATTTTGCAAACACTGATTTTTTTTAAGTGTGACATACTAAGAAGAATCTGTCCATTCATTTACTCATTGTACATATGCTGTATTCCAGACCCTGTGGATATGAAGTGTACAAGAAAAACAAATTCTATCTTCATGAGGTTTTTAGTTAAGAGAGGGTCAACAAACAAGTCAGTAAATAAAGTAACATTGGGTAGTGATAAGTGCTCTGAAGGCAAATATATTTGCTAATGGGATAGAAAATGCTGGGGAGACAGGGGGAGGTCTGTTTGGGGAGGTAACATAAGAGCAGTTACCCCAAATGATAAGAGTAAACCATGCAAAGTGCATTTCATGAGAGGAAAAAGCAAGTTCCTAGGCCTAGAGGTAGGAAAAAACTCGATATATTGGAGAAACAACCAGTAATACTGGAGGAAACTTGTACACAGCTGGGGAGGGATACAGCAGTGGTGTGAGTGGCAGGGGACTGGTAGGAGATGAAGCTAGAGAAGGTAGCCATGTTTGCCTTTGTAGGGATTTGGATTTTTTTCCCCAATTGTGATTGGGGAACTTTTGGAAACTGAACTTTCAAAATTTTGTTACCTTTTTAAATGTCTAATTCTGATTTCCCCTGGCAACTTCCATATGGAGAAAAGCCTGCAGGAGGCAAGAGTAGAAGCAGGGAGAATATTTGGGTCTCCTGTTGGAGTTCCTCTTGGTACCACTGCAAAAGTCTGAGTGAGAGAAGAGGGTGGCTTGGTTCAGGATAAAGCTGGTAGAGGTGCTATTAAATGTTCTGATTGAAGGAGAATCACCATGACTTGCTGATTAGTTGCAATGATGGAAATAAGAAAAAGAGAGAAATTTAGATTATTCTAGGTTTTCAGCTTAAGCATATGGATGAATGATGATCCATCTTTTGAGACAGCGAAGACTGAGCATAAGCTGTTTTGGAGACCAAAATCAGGAGTTCTGTTGTGGACATGTTCAGTTTGAGTTACTTATGAGATAGCTCAGTTGAGATGTAAAGTGGACAGCTGGATCCCTGAGTATGGAACTCAGGGATGTGATAAGCATTTGGGCATCAGCAGCACTCTCAAGTTATGTCTATCACCATTTCAGTGGAGGACTTAAATTAATGGACAAGGTTTTCTTTTTTTTAAAAGGTTTTATTTATTTATTTGACAGACAGAGATCACAAGTAGGCAGAGAGGCAGGCAGAGAGAGAGGGGGGGCGGGGAGGCAAACTCCCTGCCGAGCAGAAGCCTGGTGCAGTGCTCAATCCCAGGACCCTGAGATCATGACCTGAGCCGAAGGCAGAGGCTTTAACCTACTGAGCCACCCAGGCACCCCAATGGACAAGGTTTTCAATGGAGAGTAATATAGAAACGATCTTCAAAAGGCCACCTGGTGAATGTTTTGGCCATGGTTCTCCAGAGAAACAGAACTAATAGGATGTGTATATAAATAAACAAACAAAAAAAAATAAGATTTATTATATAGAATTGGGTCATGTGGTCCCAAAATCTACAGTTGGTAAACTGGAGACCCAGGAGAGCTAATATATATGTAGTTCCAGTCTGGGTCCAAAAGCCTGAGAACCAGGGAAGCTGATGGTGTAAATTCCAGTCTGAAATCAGGCAGGCTTGAGACCCAAGAGGAGCCAATGTTTTGGTCTGAGTCCAAAGGCCGGAAAAGACCAATGTCCCAGCTCAAAGAGGCAACAGTTCCCTCTTATTCAGCCTTCTTGTTCTACTTAGTTCTTTAGTTGATTGAATGTGACCTAACCAGATGGAGGAGCGCCATCTGCTTTACTCAGTCGTCGTCATTTTCTTCTTCTTCTTTTTTCTTTAAGATTTTATTTATTTATTTGAGAGATAGAGAGAGATTGAGAGAGAGTGAGTAAGAATGCAAGAGCAGGGGAAGGGAGCCCACTGAGCAAGGAGCCTGATTTGGGACTGAATACTAGGGCCCTGGTGTCATGACCTGAGCTGAAGGCAGATGCTTGAAGGGCTGAGGCACCCAGGTGCCTCTTTACTCAGTCTTCTACTTCAAATGTTAATCTCTTCGAGAAATACTCTCAAAGATACACCCAAAATAGTGTTTGTCCAAAGGTTTGGGCACCCCAGGCCCCAGTTAAATTGACACATAAAATTAGTCATTACAGTGACAACAGAGCATTACATCAAATTATGGTTCTGTGAGGAATGTGTGCAGCTAAAACAAGGAGTTCTTTCACAGTCTAAACTGTTATAATGTTAGAACCTGTAAATTCCAGAGGCAGGCGTGGCTTGAGTGACAATGGTTGTTTTTCCCGATTGTGAGAGAATTTTAGTTTCTTCCTATAAATCTTTAGATTTTAAGCAGAGCTGAATCCAGTGAGCCTGCCAAAATGAACACTATAAATAAATTAGTTGACCTAGTGAATCAAGTAATTCACCAATGCGTTAGACATTTATGAAGTTTTTTAAAATTTGCCAGATAATAGCATTAGATCACAGTCTATTTGGGAGACCACCACATGAACAGGTTAACTGTATTTCAGGGCTAGTGCCTGGCCATGATGCAAGTATGAGGAAAGAGCAAAGCAGGAAGAGAGAGTTCTGATGGAGAAAGGGGTGGTGGTCAGGGAAGGATTCACTGAAGAAGATAGACCAAGATTATTTTCCTAGGTGAAGAAGGAGGCAGAGGAACTGTGCATAGAGAAAGGCATGGAGGTATGGGAGGGCCTGAAGTATCTAGACAGGAGTGAGAAGTTCAGTGTTACTGATGTGTAAGGTGCACAGTATTGAGTGGAAGGAACTGAGACCAGCCGGGCCCAGAGAGCGAAGGACCTTGTATTTCTGCCTAAGGAGTTCAGATTCTTTCCTGCAAGCTAGCACGTCTCCACCTTGTTTGGGCACAAGAATCATCTGGGGAACTTATTAAAGGTGGGGATTCCTAGACCTTCTCTCTAAGGAGATGGATACAGTAGGTCTGGGGGTCAAGAAGTGACAGCTTAATGAGTTCCCTAGCTAATTCCAGTGCAGTTGGTTCACAGACCCCACCACCACTATGTGCTATGAAGGCTTCTCAGAAGAGGGAGTGATGACCTGATTTATTTTTAGGAAGGATAATTCTGCCAACTATGTGGAAAATGGGCTGACTTCACTAGCGGGGAAAATGTTTAAGCAGTTGCAGCAGCAGGCATTGCGGTGAGAGATTATAATGAATGGGGCTAATGTGTTAGTGTGTATAAAGAAATAGGCTCAATCTAAGAGACCTGAAATAAGATACACAGTTGACCCAAGCAGAAGAAGGGCTGAGAAGAATGAAGGTTGGCTCTCAAGTGTATAGTTTGGAAGAATGAGTGGTTAATGGTACTTGGTAACTATTTGCTGAATGAGTGGGCGAATAAATATAGGACAAAAAGTAGGTGAGGGGCACCTGGGTGGCTCAGTGGGTTAAAGCCTCTGTCTTCAGCTCAGGTCATGATCTCAGGGTCCTGGGATCGAGCCCCGCATCAGGCTCTCTGCTTGTCAGGGAGCCTGCTTCCTCCTCCTCTCTCTCTGCCTGCCTCTCTGCCTACTTGTGATCTTTGTCTGTCAAATAAATAAATAAAATCTTTAAAAAAAAAAAGTAGGTGAGATGGAGTAAGAAAGGAAAATTCCATTTTAGAGGTTATATTTGAAGTAAATACAAGAAATATTGATCTAGTATTGGTGAGGAAAGCTCATGCAGGTTTGGAGATATGGATTTGGAAGTTAACGTAGAGACAGTTATACAATATAGCAATAGTAGAATCTGAGACTACTTATCAAGAAGATACAAACCTTAAAGAGAAGAAAGCCAAGCCTGCAAACCTTGTGGTGTGTTTATTTCATTTTTAATGTAATTTGATTGAGTTAATTTAATTTTTTTTTTTAGATTTTATTTATTTATTTGACAGAGAGAGATCACAAGTAGACAGAGAGGCAGGCAGGGAGAGAGAGAAGGAAGCAGTCTTCCTGCTGCGCAGAGAGCCTGATGCGGGACTCGATCCCAGGACCCTGAGATCATGACCTGAGCCGAAGGCAGCGCTTAACCCACTGAGCCACCCAGGCGCCCATAATTTAATTTAATTTAACTTACAGAGGGAGAGAGAGGGAGAGAGAGACAAGAGAACACAAGCCAGGGGGAGGGGCAGAGAGAGAAGCAGACTCCTCACTCAGCAGGGAGCTGGACCTGTGGTGGAGGGGTTCATCCAGGAACTCTGAGATCATGACCTGAGCAGAAGGTGACACTTAACTAACTGAGCCATACAGGTTCCCCCTTTTGGTGTGTTTAAAGGACGGAGGAAAACTAGTTGGCAGAGAAAGTAGCTGAAAAGAAGTTACAGGATTCACAGGAGGTATGTTTTGAAAAGTTCTGAAAATAAAGGAAAAGTTGTAGGAATTATGTGTGCATGTATGTAAGTGTGAATGTGTGTGTGTGCAAATGTGAATGTGTGTGTGTGCAAATGTGAGTGAGAGAGTATGTGTGTATGTATGTGTGTGTGTGTGTTGGAGGGACATATTGGGACTGTGTTGTCAGTCTGAATGCTGAAATATGTTCTACTAAAACTCTTCTCTAAGATATAGTTGACCCTTGAACAATGCAGGGGCTGTGGCACTAAAAACCTGTGGAGTCGAAAATCTGCCTATAAATTTTGACTCCCCCCAAAACTTAACTACTAATTGCCTACTGCTGATTAGAAGCCTTATTGATAACATAGTCTACTAATACACATTTTGTAGTTATATGTATTATATTCTGAAATCTTACAATAAAGTAAGCTAGAGAAAAGAAATTGTCATTAAGGGAGTCCTAAGGAAGGGAAAATATATTTATAGTCTGTATGGTATTTATCGAAAAAAAAAGTCCCTGTATAAGTGGACCAATGCAGTTTAAACCTGTGTTGTGCAAGGATTAACTGTAGTTTGCCAGATTTAGCTCTCTCTTACAAGGTCATTCTTGAATTATGATGGAAAGGCCAGGCAGATCAACAGCATAAAGGAAAATAGTAGTCTTTCTGTTTGTAGTACTGGGGACAGTACTTATTTCAAGTAAAAGCTATTTTAACTTATTTAGACATGAGGTGGGCTAAGACGTATTAACCCCCATCCCTACATAATTTCTTTCTTTCTTTTTTTTTTTTTAAGATTTTATTTATTTATTTCATAGACAGAGATCACAAGTAGGCAGAGAGAGAGGAGAAAGCAGGCTCCCCGCGGAGCAGAGAGCCCGATGTGGGGCTCGATCTCAGGACCCTGGAATCATGACCTGAGCTGAAGGCAGAGGCTTTAATCCACTGAGCCACCCAGACGCTCCTCGTCATTTATTTCTTTATAGCATTTAGGTTATAATTAGCCTTGTTATAGAATTACCTCTCTCCTATCTGTTAAGTTTCTACAGATTTTGAAGATATATTAGTATACCCTCAGTGGATATGACAGTGCCCATCTTAACTTTAAAAAAAAAGATCATTAAAAAAAAACTTTTAGTAAGTTTGGCAAAGACAGTAACTCAATTTTAATTTTGATTTCTACCCCAGCCAAATTGAGATTTGGACATTTGTCATTTGTATTAATTATTGGACATCTGTATTAATATTTTTTTTCCTGTAAATTCTGTTAAGGATTGTGTCCATTTGTATTTTAGGTCTTAAAGATCTTTTGGATTGATTATTGTATGTTCCTTATATATTAAGAGCATTAATAGCCCTTTGTTATATTTGTCATAAACGTTTTTCCAGTCATCAGTGCAGCAATGGAAGAGAAGTGTTAACAGTCTTTAAAACAAGCTTTCCATCAAATTTGGAGGCTTCTCAGCCAGGCTTCTTGGCCCCTGGCCTTTACTGTTTTGTCTACATTTTTGGCAAGTTCTTCAACTGGGCCTAAGGAAGGTCTCCTTACCGAATCAGTGTCCCTTGAAAACAAGGGTTCCCTTTTCAAATAAACTGAAGATGAGCTCCTGGATTTTATCATGATTTAATTTCTGTCTTCTTCCCCTGAAGTCAGGCAGACGCACCTGGAACTATTGTGGCACCTGGGATGTTGGGTTTCCTTGAAGCTGAATGCCATGAGAGATGTTCTGAAGGCCTGACTAAAAGGAAGACATGCATGTATTCCTGTTTATTGGATAAACAGGAACCCAGTCTTTTTTCTTTTTAAAGACTTTATTTATTTGCCGGAGAGAGAGAGAGAGCAAAGAAGCAGGGGGAGGGGCAAAGGGAGAAGCAGGCTCCACAGTGAGCAAAGAGCATGATGTGGGAGTTGATCTCAGAACCCTGGGATCATGACTTGAGCCAAAGGCAGACACTTTGCTGGCTGAGCCACTCAGGCATCCCAGAATCTAGCCTTTTAAGTATAGACTTTCTTTTATGACTTCTTTTAAAGTGTTAAATCCAGCATCGGTTTAAAAAAAAAAAAAAAGAATCTGTGTTCCACTGGGGGAGGGAGAGGTGAGAGTTACTATTGTGTCATTTTTCAAGTCTCATTTTCTAATAGTTTATATTTGGCATTTTATTTTTATTCTATATTAACCCTGTTTACTGGTAAATTCGATACATTTGCTTATTTATAGATTATGTTTTCTGAGGCAGTTTCTCTTAGTACTGGTGTTTGTTTTTCCTTAAATAGAAGAATTCATCAATGAAACTAACTGTATCTGGAGATTCTTCTGTGGAAAGATTTTTAAATGATAGATAGAGTGTCTTTAATAGCTACAGCTTTATTTGGATTTTATTTTATTTGGTTTCTTCCTGTATCATTTGTGGTAAGTCTTATTTTTCTAGGGCTTTGTCCATTTCTTTTTTTTTTTTTTAAGATTTTATTTATTTGAGAGAGTGAGCAAGAGAGAAAGAGCATGAGTTGGGGTTGGGGGAGGAGCAGAGGGAGAAGCAGACCCCCTGCTGAGCAGGGAGCCTGGCACTGTTCTGCTAGATCCCAGGACCCTGGGATCATGACCTGAGCCGAAAGCACTTGCTTAATCGACTGAACCACCAAGGTGCCCCTATCCATTTCATCTAAACTTTCCAATTTATTGGTATAAAGTTGTTCTCATATTCCTTTAGAATCTCTTTGATGTCTGCAGGCCTTATAGTGAGTCGGTCTTCATTTTAATTTTTGTTATTGGTAATCTGTGCCTTTTCTCACTTTTCTTGATTACTCTTGGCTAAATAAAGGATCATCAATTTTATAACTCTTGAAGGGAACTCTCTCAATGTCAGTCTGTCTTTCCTAGGCCTCCCCTCTGCAGGGTCTCAGCTATTTAAGGCCAGGCTGCTTCTGTAGGCCCCAACTCCTGTGTTTTCTCTCCATCTCCATGAGATTATATGCTTCTCGGCCTCTAGCATGTGTTCTCTGCCTGGCTTTTCAGCATTACTCCCACCCTCAACCCACCACAACCCCTGCCATGCTAAGAATCATCATTTCCTTGAGGGGAAAAGAAATAAAGAATACTGGACTCACATCAGTAGGTGTCCCTTTTCTTCGGAATCTTGGCCCTTCAGATCCCGGATATTTTGACAGGTCTGTCTCTGATATATTTAAACAAATGTCTTAAACTTCGTATCTATAACTTCTTACTCTATAGCTATCACCCTCCAATTCCATACCCCACCCTCCCAATCTGTAGGCAGTCATTACTTTCTGTGTCTATAGATTTGTTTTTTCTAGACATTTCGTATCTGTGGAATCATATAATATGTAGTCTTCTGTGACTGGCTTCTTTCACTTAGTATAATATTTCAAGGTATACAAATGCTGTAGCATGTATCGGCAAATAGTCATAATCCTTTCTAAGTTTGAATCAGCTTTCAATATTTTATTCTTTGTGTTCCCAATGTTGTGAAATATCTTTGAGAGTTCCTTTAACTTGTTTTTTTGTTTGCTTGTTTTTTTTGTGGGTTTTTTTTTAGCCAGTATATCCTCATATCTTCTGGTATGTCCTCATGTTTTTGTCATAGCCACTTTCATATTGGAGAGCATCATAACTACCTGCCTTAACTAATCCTTGCAATCTGGATTCAAATTTCACAGCAGCATCCTTGTTTGTGCTAGCCACTTAGACAGTTTAACATTAATCAGTTTATGCCAATGTCTGAAACCATGGAACCAGTCTTTACTGGCAGTAAAAGGTTCTTTTTCAGTCTCCCTGTAATTACATTTTTCTTTCAATATGGCAGCTAATATTAACACTTTGGCTTGAATGCTAATTGAACTGATTTGGATTATCTTTTATTGCTGCCTTTAGTCCAAAGGAGATGTGCTCCATTTCCACCATCTGTTTCCACAACAATTTGAACTAAAATCTATTAGCACAGCTTTACCTTTTTTTTTTTTTTAAATTTTTACTTTTTAAATTTTTATTAATTTTTTTTTAGTGGAGGGGCAGGGGCAGAGGGAAAAGGAAAGAGAGAATCTTAAGCAGGCTCTATGCCTAGCATGGAGGCTGATGTGGGGCTTGATCTTAACAACCCTGAAATCATGACCTGAGCTGAAATCAAGAGTTGGCTACTTAACCGACTGAGCCACCCAGGTGCCCCTACCTTGTTTTTTATATTCATCGCATTTTATCAACATAGTTTATAGCATAGTTTCATGAAAGCCTAGATCTCATCCTGTCTTTGCTTTTCTGTTGCCATTTTTCAAATTTAATTGCATTCAGTTTCACTTCCGGCATTATCACTTTTTGTCTCTTTGTTGCACTTTAATCCTTGTTGTAAAATATTACATGTATTTATCATGGGGGACAAGGAGGCAACACAACTGTACTCTTTTCTGTCTGTGCAAGAGATGAATAACAAATGTGCAGTGCTCAATCACTGACAGACTTTGGAAGAAGTGATGTCATTGGCTAGTGATCATGCTGTCCATCTGCTATATAGTGATTTGTGGTTGAAGGTTATCAGCAAAGTTTGTACTTTATGTGATGACTCATAATTAATATATGGTGGTAGCTGAAATTTGAATGGTGGTAACCATTTTGTTGAATGACTGGAGTTAATTTAACTAAAGCATGATAGCTGAAATTTGTATGTGTTGAAACAGTGCAAAGTGAGGGATTCTAATCTATTTCAATTAATCGTATATCTTTCAGCTTCATCTGCTTAGTAAAGTTGGGTCTTACACTAACTCTGAATATTTTATTTGAGGCAGACTTAAGGCTACCATTCTAGCCTTTGAGTTTATGGTAGCTGCTCTGATCCCTGTGATTATCTTCTCAAAACGTGGTCTCCTCCTTGTCTCCTACCTCCACTAATGAGGCCTTGAGCAGCTTTGCCTCTGATACATATTATTTCCTTTTGTGGACAAAACAGCAAAAGCTTCTCTATGTCTGATGTCTCCTGTTCTCTCTTTCTTTATGATTTTGTGATTTAGAACTGCCCTCTAAAAACACATGGCAGCCCTTACTTGGCTTTATAGCTCTTACCTTCCAGCCAGGATGAAAGTTTTGCCTTCACACCCACAGTGTCAGCCAGCTATACCCTGCCTCTCTAATGAGTAACTCATAAACACTGAAAGCACTATTTTCCCTGAAGAATGCCTCGTAGTGGCCATTACATCCTCTCTTTCAAATCTCAGGCCAACCTTTTATTCTCCCCTTAAAGAATCTAAGTTTCAAAAACTCTTCTTTGGTATTTAACATGGACTTAAAAGGCTCTCAAAGGAAAAAAAAAAAAAGGTTCCTGAAGAGGTTCTGTCTCTTTCTTTGGAACCTTTGAGGCATTTTCAATGTGACAATACATTTTTTTTTTAAAAATTTTTTTTTTCCCTTTTTATTAATTTTTTTCAGCGTAACGTGACAATACATTTTAAATGGATCCAGAGAGATTCCTTGTGGTTCTTTTGTGTCTCTGACTACTTAGAACATGACTAGGCATAGAGGAAGTATTTAACAAACATTTGTCACTTTGTTAATTAAAATGACAAGCTACAGGCATACTGATTTGCACATAAATTGATTTCTTTCTTTCTCTCTCTTTCTTCCTTTCCTTTTTTTAAAAAAGAATATTTTATTTACTTATTTAACAGAGAGACCCAGCGAGAGAGGAAACATAAGCAGGGGGAGTGGAAGAGGGAGAAGCAGGCTTCTTGCCAAGCAGGGAGCCCGATGAGGGGCTCAATCCCAGGACCCTGGGATCATGTCCTGAGCGGAAGGCAGCCACTTAGCCGACTGAGCCACCCTGGCACTCCACACATAAAGTTATTTCTGAAAATTATTTTTTTTTGAGGATGGGGAGGGAGACATGATGTTGGATTGGCAGACAGAGAAGAAAACTTTGACATTATTAAGGTTGATCCTCTTAGTGACAAATTCAGACATCTTGATGATGCTGTTGACAGTGAGTGGTTTGCAGGCAAAAATATCTTTTGTTTAAGGCCATATTTTATATATTTGCTTCCAATGTGATAACTATCTATTAGTGAAAAGCTTTTGCAGTCAAAGGATTAGCATTTAAAAGGGTTAGGCTATGAGAGTTGGGAGAAGGTGTTATAACTTTTCCTCTCAAGGGGAAAAGCATAAAAGCTCATGGGAATTTCTTCTGGAGACATGCTTGTGGCCAAGCTGTCAAGTCCTCCGACTTGTTGAAAATTTGGGCTATTTTCCTTATCATTTTGTCTCATCTATGATAACTATGAATCCAGTGTGTATGTAGTGAGGGTAGCCTTTTTACTTATGCTATTATTTCTGAGCAGCCTAAAGGCTGTTTGAAGGTAGGGACCAAATCCATCCGGTAGTCTCATCTTTGTTTCCTCCAGCCCTTAGCAGAGAAGGGGCCTGTGTACACAATAGGTATCTAGAAGTGTTTATGGAATGATTAAATCACGCCTTCTTTATCAGTTTGTAAGATCCACGCTGGGAGAATCAAAGATCAGTAACAAGATCAGTTCAGGGCCCAGCAAGAAGGATCTGAGAGCTCATGGCACCATGTCATGAGGTCAGATTCAGAAACAGAAAAGCGTGACTCTAGGAACTCCTTTGTGACATGGTTCATTAGATGATTCAGATAGCGTAAGGTAAAATGCGTAATACTGGTGCTAATTCCACCCCAAACAGCACAGCTCTGTGCTTACTTAATTTGGTTTTTGTTCATTTATGCTAGTTTATGTTCTAGATGAAATGTTACAGGCTGAACAATAAACCCTAAAATTCATGTTGGAATCCTAACCCCCTAGAACTTGAGATTGTGAGTATATTTGGATATAGGGTCTTTTAATGATGTACTTAAGGAAAAATGAAGTCATATGGGTGGGCTCTAATCCAAATATGACTGGTGTTCTTGTAAGAAGAGATTGGGACATGCATGGAGGAAGAGCATGTGAAAACACCAGAAAAAGATGGCCATCTGCAAGCCAAGGAGAGAGGCTTCAGAATAAAACTAACCTAGCTGACATGTTGATCTTGAACTTTTAGCTTCTAGAACTGTGAAGAAATAGATTTCTGTTGTTTAAGTCACCCAGTCTGTGATATTTGTTATGACAGCCCTAGAAAATGAATGCAAGAGCTATTTATATTTCTATGAATAGTGTCAGGTCTCAAGACTATTTGTAAAATATATGCCTTTGGAGGGGCAGGCAGAAATACAACAGATGGACAGAACTTTTTTTTTTTTTCTCTTTAGTGGCAGGTATGACATTTAAAGGTCATGAATTGAATCAGGCATGGTCAGACAGGATCATAGACTTATTATTTTTTATCTTACATATAAAGATCTCTCAACTCCCTCAAAAGTAAGTCTTCGGTGGGAGATAAGGTGCAGGGAGAAGGGACCTCTAGGACACTTTAATACCATGGAGGGTTTAGTAGAGATTATGTTGAGAAATGACTTTGGAGAAAGATTTGGAAATGATCAGTCTCCACTATTGTCTAGTCTAAAAGCAGTGACTTTAAATAACAGTCTATAACTATACCTCAGTCTTACTAAATTTCAGGGAAAAATAAGTTTATAATACTAGAGCACTCAATATGTATCTGTTTTTGCCCCCACCCAGTACTGTAAGACTTCTTAGCCCGCTGTTGGTCTCCTTACCCTGCCTCTTTGTTTCAAGTGATTCTCAGGGAGAGATTCTTCCATAAACACAGGCCTCTCATGGTCTCTATCACTGTCTATCTGTCTATTTTTGCTAACAGTTTAAAGACCTGTTTAATATGTTTCATAAGTTTTAAGGTAATTTGGATGTTTAAGTTTATTTACATATATTTCATAGTAAAACTAATATAATCACAATAAAAGAAAATTTGGAAAAGAGATAAGAGAGAAAAAAATCACCCATATTCTAAGGCAGTTGCTAACATTTGATTGCTTTCCTTTCAACCTTTTCACACATTGCAAAAGATATTTTCTCCAAAAGTTGTAATTCTAATGTATACACAAGCTTCTATACTCCTTAAAAAACCCCCAACAACTTAATATTGTATCATGAGCCTTGTCAATGGTACAACAGAATTAACATAATTTTGGTGATATATAATATAGCATTGAGCTGACATAATAGTTTACTTATCAGTTTCTCAATTCTTGGACATTTAGGTTGTTTCAAATTCTTTAAAAATAAACAACATGGATGTCTTTGACAATGGATGTGTTTGAACAAACTTTTTTTTTCTTCCCGTTTTGTGTGTCTCTCTTGGAATACATTCCCGTTGTCTGAATTACTATGTGAAAGGGCAGGCTTATTTTTGTGCAGCAGTTTTGAGAATGTCCTACTGTTGTTGTTAAGATCTGCCATAGAGAATTTGTATAGAGGCCATGCCTCTCATTTTAACTTATGTCAAGATCTCCAATGGCTTGGGAGTACGCCCATGCCTTTTGGGGAATCATCTATCTAGTTCGTAGTTAGTGTATCTTGCTTGATAAGTTTGCAGGGTGAAATTCAAGATAAAGATGGGATCAGAGTGCACATCTAAGACTCACATGAAGAACTGATGGAAGTCTGCATTATATGCTCAGTGACACTTCATGTATGAGTGAGGGAGAGTGAGAGCTCAGGAAAGCAGACACAGAGAAGCAGCTCTGTTGTACTAATGACGGAGGAGACCGTGAGTGTGCAGACTCAAGGACTGTGCCATTGGGCTGTGGGTCTTGCTTGGGGAACAAGATACCCAGTTTTTCTAGAGTTAGGGGGAATGTTTCTTCCTGCCCATCATATTTCCTTTGTTCTGGACAATCTTCTGATTGTTGTTTGACTTCTCCATTTTCTTAATACCAGGATGGTGGCAGTGCATCATGCAACTCACTGTGGTTGCCTCTTTCTTCCAGCAATGAGGAGGCTATACTCTAGGAAGAATATATTGTTCTACTTTGTGGGCTGATGTCATTCCCAATGCCATCTTGCTTTCCTACTTTTATTTGCTCTTTGCTTTATCTTTTTATTTTGGATTCATTTTCTCTTGTAACCTGTTTACATATTTCTAAGTGGCCTTAAATTTTTTTTAGAATAAGTTGTGGTTTTTTTTTTTTTTTAAGATTTTATTTATTTGACAGAGATCACAAGTAGGCAGACAGGCAGGCAGAGATAGAGAGGAAGGGAAATAAATTGTGTTTTAAATGAAGATTGAGGGACTGGCTTTTGGGATTTAGGAATTGGTCCAGTATCTGGATCTGACTGATCCATAACCAGACCGTGGATCCCGATGACACAAACTCAATGCTATCTTTTAAGTCCTGTCATTAAAAAATCCAGCCCCTTTGAAACCCTCTTCTCCTCCACTTTGTACCTTTTCACAATGCCAAGCAGAGTTAGGTAATATTTATTCAGGGGTTAAAAGCCCAGTTACATATGTTTAGTTATCCCTTTTGTCTTTTCTGCCTCTTTATACATTTTACTTCTGTACTTGAAACATATAGAAACTTTAGTTTTGATCTAAGGAGAAGTAAGGATTTAGCTATTAGCCTGGATTATTCAGCTAATTAAATGTTATAATTTAATAATTTAGAATTTTGGACCTGAGCCCTTTGAATACTTAGTTATTCTTTTTTTCTTTTCTTTTTTTTTCCTAAAGATTTTTTTACTTCTTTATTTGTCAGAGAGAGAGAGAGAGAGCGCATACAAGCAGGGACAGTGGCAGGCAGAGAGAGAAACAGGTTCCCCCCTGAGCAGGGAGCCCAATGCGGGGCTGTGGAGCTTGATCCCAGAACCCTGGGATCATGAGCTGAGCCAAAGGCAGCTGCTTAACTGACTGAGCCACCCAGGTGCCCCGAATACTTACTTAGTAACTCTTAAATCATTGAGTTTTGCAGCATTTTTTTAAAAAATGAACTTACCTCATCTTCTCTGAGTAAGCTCTTGAAGTTAGGGATCTCTTCATCTTTGAAGCCCTCTCGGAACTGAGACTGAGTCTTTGTACAGAGCAGGAACTCAACACTTGTCTGCTGAATTGAACACTCTCACCTTCAAATAGGCTTGAGAAGTAAAGATGTCTATACACACTATCCTAAGGGACAGAAAGCAATACTGCTAATAAGTATATAAAGGATTGCTAACCTTTACCGAAGACTCCACTCACTCAATGATGGCAAGGAAAGACCAGCTCACTAGAGATGTCATGCTAGGTTCTCATTTAAATTCCATTTGCAATTAGAGAAGCTTGTTATATTTTAAGACTGAAAGGTATTTGTATAAAGAGTGCCATGGCGATTGTGCTTACTTTTAATTTGGTAAATGTCATTTCTATTCAGTTGTTTGAAATTAAATTACAGATCTTTATATCAGTAAGAAACATCCAAAATATTGCACATATGGTGAGAATAAGAGTGAAAGCTTGTAGTCATGGCAGGCTAAGAGGTTTAGATTTGAGGTAAAAATATGATTTCTTTGGAAATCCCTTCTAATCTGCTAGTATGTTTTCTTAATTTCCTCCAGTGACTCAAATATTTTGAGAGCATATGTAGGCCAAGCCATTTGAGCATGTAGAAATAATAACTGTACTTTCGGTGCTCATTACTGTGATATTCCTTGAGAACAAAAGACAAAGAAAAGGGACTTTTTTTTAAAGGTACATTTCATTCAGGTGCATTAGTTCCTGACTAGGGAGCTCAAATAACCCACTTTTAGGGCTCTTCAGAGTGATTACGTTCTGTTCTGCGTTTGCTGCAGAGAATCTCTGATCAGGAGAAAGGGTTTAAATAATCCCATCATTGATCATCCTTTTTCTCGCTTGCTTTTTGCTGGGCCCTTTCTTGTCATTATAATTGATGCTTTCTTGTCTGTATCTATTGTTAATAAAACAGCTTCTTTCTTTTGGTGAAGGCGAAAGGTCAGATATGTGGCCTTTGGATTCCTGATGATGGACAAATATTCACACACACTGTCTACTGTTGGCAAAATAACCCAGTGAAACTGGACATCCAAGGTATGAGGTATTTGTGTTTGAACACACTGCACAGGATGTGCAACTGTCAGCCATAGTCCCGTGGGAAATGAGTTCTTTAATAAAATAATGTTTTATACCTACGTGTAACCACTAACAGCAGTTTCTTTGATTAGAATAAAAAAATCATTCTGGGTGAGACTAGCTCATTAGCCCCACATGTGAAATTCATTCACTGTTATTCATATTCAATTTCATGTAGGAAAGAGTTGAAGCCAGAAGGGTACAAAGTGCCACAGGAGGTCATTTAAGTGGTTAACTTGATAAAAACAAGGACTTTCATAGTAGAATCATCCCAAACTTTATTAAAAGAAAGAGTCTGGCCATGAAAATCTTTTATATCACAAGATGTTTTCTGGTCATCTTGTGACAAAAGAATGGTCCTTTTTGAAGATGTGTTATACATTTTTATTTTTCAATAACTATTCCAAATTCACTGACCTTTTCTGTGACAGTAATATCTACTTAAAAAAAAAAGGTTTATTTTGCTTCTTCAAGGCAAGGATGGTATTTTTATCAATGAGAGAAAATACCTGCTTTTCAAAAGAACTCTTGCTATGGAGAAACATCTTCAAAATGTTTGTTTGGAAATGTTTCTATCATTATATGATTTTGTGATTGAACACAATGTATCTCAACCACAAAACCTTGGTAGTTCTGTACTTTAAAAACCAGAATTTTCTAACTGGTGTAAAAGTTTCCAGAAGAGAAAGTCAGTGTGTTTGATTAGTTTGTAGGAACAAATCTCAAGATATTGGGAATTTTTGAGCCTAATTTTAACAAAGGCCTTTCCATAATTGGTGGTTGGGATTAAAAAATCATAATGTATCTTTTTTTCCACCTGGACCTGTTGTTCATATGAGTTAGGTTTTCAGTTATGCAGCCATTGAAACCATAATAATATGTGATAATAACCATATAATAATATGTGAACATAATCCAACATGAATTTTTAGGTCATAGAATTGAAAAAGTCTCTTAAAACAATGACTAATAAATGAATATCATTAAAAAATTTAAATATTTTATTAATATTTTTAATGAACAAAAAGCTTTAAAAATTAGTCATAAATTTAAACTAGTAAAATATTTAAATTCATATATAAAATTTTTTTGAAAGATTTAAAAGTTATATTCATGTGATTTACAAATAAATATAATTACCAACATAATTTATAAATAAGATATCTATGGAAAGTAAGTTAAAGTATAGTTAGTCAGAAATGTACAGTTAAATCTTTTTACTGTTAGGGATGTACATCAAAAATGTTGAGTGATCACAGTTCTATACATATAACTGAGTCTCAATCGCAGATTCCCAGGAAAGAGATGATTGGTTTAGTTGGGTCACATGTCCCTCTCTGATCCAATCCTCTGTGGGCCAGGGAGGAAGGTGATGTAGGCATCCAGAATGGGTGTAGAATCTGGATGTAGGCATCCAGAATGGGTGAGTGTTTAGGATTCCAGTCATAACAGTTACATGATTTCATGGTGAAGCAATAATTTATTATCACTTGAAAATATTAAATATTGCCAAGTATCTATCCTGCTTAATACCAGCCTGACTCTTCTCATCCCATAACGTATTTTTCCAGTCATTTTTACAGATGAATATTGTAAACTTTGACAGTAAAAATGCAAACTCAATATAAATAGATGGTGAAGTGCAACTGTTACTCTTACAAACATTTAAGGATTTCATGAGGATGAAGAAAATGATGTTGCTCAGATCACATACAAGTGAGGCTGGAGATAGTCAGGTAGGTTAACAACTGAAGAGAAAACCAGTAAGGGTTATGACATCATATATCTTCAAAGCAAATGATATGAATAGCAAAGGTAGGTATTGATAATGGTAAATTAATAAGTCCTTCAGTATTTTGAGAAGTTACCCTCTGTGTGATCTCACAACACAAATTAACCATGAAGCGAAGGATATTATATAATGCTATTATACTCTTTTTGTTAAAAAAGTTATGTCTCGGAGTGCCTGGGTGGCTTAGTGGGTTAAGCCTCTGCCTTCGGCTCAGGTCATGATCTCGGGGTCCTCGGATCGAGCCCCGCATGGGGCTCTCTGCTCGGCAGGGAGCCTGCTTCCCCTCTCTCTCTGCCTGCTTCTCTACCTATTTGTGATCTCTCTCTCTCTCTGTCAAATAAATAAATAAAATCTTTTAAAAAAAAGTTATGTCTCGGGGGAGCAAGATGGCGGGGAAGTAGGAGGAGGCACCATTTCAACCTGTACCCTAAAGTGAGCTGATTACCTACCAAAGAACTCCGACCACCCATGAAATCAGCCTGAGATCAGAATTATACACGTCTGGATCTCTACTGGAGCAGAAGACGCCAGTGGCAGGTAAAGCAGACTGGGAGCATCGGACTGATATCGGAAGATAAACAAAAGGGGGAGGGAGCCACCAGAGGTGACCGATTGGAAAGTAACACCCCAACACGAGAGTACTCTGCATCTGGGGACCAGCATTAACTTGGAGTCTGGTTGAAAGCACTCAAAAAACAAACAGCAAATGATCGCGGTGGGGGGGGTAATAGTGGGAACCTGGGCGGTTAGGGTCAGGGACCTAAGTTCCCGGACCCAGGACAGCCTCCCCTGGCGCGGAGCCAGAGAGAGTGCGGCGGAGAAATCAGGTCTCGGTCCCTGAGCCGCGAGTGCACCTGAACACCAGCGCGCCTGAGAACGAGTGGGGTCTGGCTCCCGTGAGGGGCTGGGAGCCTGGCCTGACGGCAATCCTGAAACGCGCGCGTCCCACACCCTCCCTTGGGATAGGTGCTCATAGGCGCTAGCCTGGAGCTCTGGCAGCAGGAAAAACCAGACATTCCTAGCCCGGGACAGCGGGAAAATCTCAGTGCGTGATCTCTGCTCGGAACCTCTCTGGCGGTCTGGAGCTGCCTAGACAGCCACAGCTGCCCTGGTTTTGGGCACAACGAGGAGCTCCTGCATCCCCAGGGACAGTGACCCAGAACCAACTCTGCCAGCAGCTTTTGCAAAAACAGTCTGAGGCTTCTCTCTGAGAGGGAGGTTGGGGTGCTGTTTGCTCTCCTCTAAACCTCCAAAACCATCAAAAGCTGTCAAGGTGAGAGAAAGCAGATGAAAGAACATAAAAACCCCCAGAGAACAAAAGACTGAAAAAAAAAAACAACAGTTTCCTGAAAAAAAAAGAGCTCACCCCCTTGAGGGGAGTGGGAGGACCTAACTCAGGGAACATCATTGTCTGAAAACCCACGTGGCAGGCCCCTCCCCCAGAAAACCAACCAGGAAGGAAGGAAAAAAAAAAAAAAAACTACAAGAGAACAACCACCACTACTTCATTAACACAACTTTTATTTTTAACTCTTTACCAATAATCTGGTTCTTTTTTTTTATACATACAGATAATTTTTTAACCTATTTACCATCACACTGAGATGTCCAGTACATCAAATTCTTTAATAACCTTCTAACCTGAACTTTTTGATACATACACCCGTGTTTTTCTTTTGTTTTTCTATTTTTTTAATTTTAACTTAGTTTAGTCTAGTTTATTCTTTTTTTAATTTTTATTTTCTACTATACATATAGAGTTAAACTTCAAGGTAACCCCCTTTCCCCAATCAATGCTACCCCTATAGGCAAACCAGTTTCTAATCCCCCTGTAACTTAGGAAAGTTGAGTCCCTTAACAAAAACATCAAGATACCTTCAGGAAGAATCAAAATAACCTTCCTCACCCACACTGAGAATCTATAACCATTCTCCCAATTTTTCCTTCTGTCAGTGTTTCTGTGAATTTGTGTCTGTCCTGACAATATATAAATCTTATACTTGGGGTTCTTTCTGAGGAGGTTTTTCCCTTTTTTTTGCTTATATATACATATTTTTTTCTCTTGTCATATACTTTTATGACTCTTTTTGTCTGTCTGTTTTTGTTTCTATACTCCACAAATCTTACCTTGTGGCCCATTTGGGCTGAGCCTTCTCTTGTATCTTCCCTTTTCTTCCTATCTCTCTCTCTCTCTTTTTTTTTTTCTTCCTTTTTTCTTTCCCCTTTTTTTTTCTTTCTTCTTCTCTATTTCTTTTTCTTTTCTTTTTTCTCTCATTTGGGTGGGGAATCCTGATTGCACAGAAGCGTTCCAGGGTGCACATTGCACCACAATCGATAAGTCCAGCTGCATCTGTTTAGTCATCTCTTACCAAAATGACTAGGAGGAGGAATACCCAACAGAAGAAAAATACAGAGGATGGGCCTTCTGCAACAGAACTAATGGCTATCGACATAGACAATATGTCAGAAAAGGAATTCAGACTAACAATTATCCAGGCAATAGCTAGGTTGGAGAAAGCCATGGATGACCAAACAGAATTGATTAGGGCAGAACTGAAAGCCACCAGGGATGATGTTCACAATGTTAGGGCAGAACTGAAAGCCACCAGGGATGATGTTCAAAATGCTCTCAATGAGTTCCAGTCCAATCTAAATTCTCTAAAAGCTAGGGTAACTGAGACAGAAGATAGAATTAGTGATCTGGAGGACAAACAGATAGAGAGAAAGGATCAGGAGGAAGCCTGGAACAAACAGCTCAGAAGCCACGAAAACGTAATCAGGGAAATAAACGATGCCATGAAACGTTCCAACGTCAGAATTATTGGAATCCCTGAAGGGGAAGAAAAAGAAAGAAGTCTAGAAGATATAGTGGAAGAAGTTGTCTATGAAAATTTTCCCAATCTCACGAATGGAAACAATGTTCATGTACTAGAGGCAGAAAGATCTCCTCCCAAGATTTTAGATTCTCGAAAGTCCTCACGGCACCTTATAGTTAAAATGGGGAATTATGTTTCAAGAGAGACCCTCTTAAAAGCAGCTAGGACAAAGAAGCTTCTTACATACAGAGGAAAGCCCATTAGAATAACGTCAGACCTTTCCACAGAGACCTGGAAAGCCAGGAAGGGCTGGCAAAATATATTCAGAGTACTAAATGAGAAGAACATGCAACTAAGAATACTCTATCCAGCAAGACTGACATTTAAAATGGATGGAGAGATAAAGAGTTTCCAAGACCAGCAAGGCTTAAAAGACTATGCAACCACCAAGCCGACACTGCAGGAAATATTAAGGGGGGTCCTATAAAAGAGAAAAAATCCTAAGAATATCATTGAACAGAAATATAGAAACAATCTATAGATAGAAAGACTTCAAAGGCAACACGATGTCAATAAAAACCTATCTCTCAATAATCACTCTCAATGTGAATGGCCTAAATGCGCCCATAAAATGACACAGGGTTGCAGATTGGATAAAACGACAGGACCCATCCATATGTTGTCTACAAGAGACCCATTTTGAACCTAAGGATACACCCAGACTGAAAGTGAAGGGATGGAGAAGCATCTTTCATGCCAATGGGCCTCAAAAGAAGGCCGGAGTAGCAATTCTCATATCAGATAAATTTGATTTTAAACTAAGGACTGTAGTCAGAGATACAGAAGGACACTACATAATTCTTAAAGGGACTATCCGCCAAGACGATCTAACAATTGTGAATATCTATGCCCCCAATATGGGAGCACCCAATTACGTAAGAAAACTATTAATCAAGATAAAGAGCCATATTGATATGAATACAATAATAGTAGGAGATCTTAATACGCTTCTCTCAGAAATAGACAGATCATCGAAGCAGAAAATTAATAAAGAAATAAGAGCATTGAATGAAACATTGGACCAGATGGACCTCATAGACATATACAGAACATTCCACCCTAAAACAACAGAATACTCATTCTTCTCAAGTGCACATGGAACCTTCTCCAGAATAGACCACATACTGGGTCACAAAGCAGGACTCAACTGATACCAAAAGACTGACATTATTCCCTGCATATTCTCCGATCACAATGCTTTGAAACTGGAGCTCAATCACAAGGAAAAGTTCAGAAGGAACTCAAACACCTGGAAGCTAAAGACCACCTTGCTTAAGAATGCTTGGATCAACCAGGAGATCAAAGATGAACTTAAACAATTCATGGAAACCAATGAGAATGAAGACACCTCGGTCCAAAACCTATGGGATACAGCAAAGGCGGTTCTAAGGGGGAAATACATAGCCATCCAAGCCTCCCTCAAAAACATTGAAAAATCCAGAATACACCAGCTGTCTCTACACCTTAAAGAACTGGAGAATCAACAACAAATCAAACCAACTCCACATGCAAGAAGGGAAATAATCAAGATTAGAGCAGAGATCAATGAGGTAGAAACGAGAGATACAGTAGAACGTATCAATGAAACTAGAAGCTGGTTTTTTGAAAGAATCAATAAGATCGATAAACCATTGGCCACACTAATCTAAAAGAAAAGAGAGAAAGCCCAAATTAATAAAATTATGAATGAAAAGGGAGAGATCACAACTAACACCAAGGAAATAGAAACAATCATCAGAAATTATTACCAACAGTTATATGCCAATAAACTAAGCAACCTAGATGAAATGGATGCATTCCTGGAAAGCTACAAACTCCCAAAATTGAACCAGGAAGAAATTGACAACCTGAATAGACCGATATCTAGTAATGAGATTGAAGCAGTGATCAAAAACCTCCCAAAAAACAAGAGCCCAGGACCTGACGGATTCCCTGGGGAATTCTACCAAACTTTCAAAGAAGAAATAACACCAATTCTCCTGAAGCTGTTCCAAAAAATTGAAGCAGAAGGAAAACTTCCAGACTCTTTTTATGAAGCCAGCATTACCCTGATCCCCAAACCGGGCAAAGACCCTACCAAAAAGGAGAATTTCAGACCAATATCACTGATGAATATGGATGCAAAGATTCTCAACAAGATCCTAGCAAACAGGATCCAGCAGCACATTAAAAAGATTATCCACCATGACCAGGTGGGAATCATCCCTGGGTTGCAAGGTTGGTTCAACATTCGCAAATCAATCAGTGTGATAGAACACATCAATAAGAGAAGAGAGAAGAACCACATGGTCCTCTCAATTGATGCAGAAAAAGCATTTGACAAAATCCAGCATCCGTTCGTGATGAAAACGCTTCAAAGTATAGGGATAGAGGGAACATTCCCCAGCTTCATAAAATCTATCTATGAAAGACCCACAGCAAATATCATCCTCAATGGGAAAAAGCTTGCAGCCTTCCCGTTGAGATCAGGAACACGACAAGGATGCCCACTCTCACCACTCTTGTTCAACATAGTATTAGAAGTTCTAGCAACGGCAATCAGACAACAAAGAGAAATAAAAGGTATCCAAATTGGCAAGGAAGAAGTCAAACTCTCTCTCTTCGCAGATGACATGATTCTTTATATGGAAAACCCCAAAGACTCCACCCCCAAACTACTAGAACTCATACAGCAATTCAGTAACGTGGCAGGATACAAAGTCAATGTACAGAAATCAGTGGCTTTCTTATACACCAACAATGAAAATACAGAAAGGGAAATTAGAGAATCGATTCCATTTACTATAGCACCAAGAACCATAAGATACCTGGGCATAAACCTAACCAAAGAAGTAAAGGACCTGTACTCGAGGAACTACAGAACACTCATGAAAGAAATTGAAGAAGACACAAAAAGATGGAAGACTGTTCCATGCTCTTGGATTGGAAGAATAAACATTGTTAAAATGTCTATACTGCCTAGAGCAATCTATACTTTTAATGCCATTCCGATCAAAATTCCACCGACATTTTTCAAAGAGCTGGAGCAAATAATCCTAAAATTTGTATGGAGCCAGAAGAGACCCCGAATTGCCAAGGAAATGTTGAAAAACAAAAACAAAACTGGCGGCATCACGTTACCCGATTTCAAGCTTTACTACAAAGCTGTGATCACCAAGACAGCGTGGTACTGGCATAAAAACAGACACATAGACCAGTGGAACAGAGTGGAGAGCCCAGATATGGACCCTCAACTCTATGGTCAAATAATCTTCGACAAAACAGGAAAAAATATTCAATGGAAAAAAGACAGTCTCTTCAATAAATGGTGCTGGGAAAACTGGACAGCGATATGTAGAAGAATGAAACTCGACCATTCTCTTACACCGTTCACAAAGATAAACTCGAAATGGGTAAAAGACCTCAACGTGAGACAGGAATCTATCAGAATCCTAGAGGAGAACATAGGCAGTAACCTCTTCGATATCAGCCACAGCAACTTCTTTCAAGATAAGTCTCCAAAGGCCAAGGAAACAAAAGCAAAAATGAACTTTTGGGACTTCATCAAGATCAAAAGCTTCTGCACAGCAAAGGAAACAGTCAACAAAACAAAGAGGCAACCCACGGAATGGGAGAAGATATTTGCAAATGACAGTACAGACAAAAGGTTGATATCCAGGATCTACAAAGAACTTCTCAAACTCAACACACACAAAACAGATAATCATATCAAAAAATGGGCAGAAGATATGAATAGACACTTCTCCAACGAAGACATACAAATGGCTATCAGACACATGAAAAAATGTTCATCATCACTAGCCATCAGGGAGATTCAAATTAAAACAACATTGAGATACCACCTAACACCAGTTAGAATGGCCAAAATTAGCAAGACAGGAAACAACGTGTGCTGGAGAGGATGTGGAGAAAGGGGAACCCTCTTACACTGTTGGTGGGAATGCAAGTTAGTGCAGCCACTTTGGAGAACAGTGTGGAGATTCCTGAAGAAATTAAAAATAGAGCTTCCCTATGACCCTGCAATTGCACTGCTGGGTATTTACCCCAAAGATACAGATGTAGTGAAAAGAAGGGCCATTTGTACCCCAATGTTTATTGCAGCAATGGCTACGGTCGCCAAACTGTGGAAAGAACCAAGATGCCCTTCAACGGATGAATGGATAAGGAAGATGTGGTCCATATACACAATGGAGTATTATGCCTCCATCAGAAAGGACGAATACCCAACTTTTGTAGCAACATGGACAGGACTGGAAGAAATTATGCTGAGCGAAATAAGTCAAGCAGAGAGAGTCAAGTATCATATGGTCTCACTTATTTGTGGAGCATAACAAATAACATGGAGGACATGGGGAGATGGAGAGGAGAGGGAGTTGAGGGAAACTGGAAGGGGAGATGAACCATGAGAGACTGTGGACTCTGAAAAACAACCAGAGGGTTATGAAGGGGCGGTGGGAGGGGGTGGGGTGTGGTGGGAGGTTGAGGAACCAGGTGGTGGGTAATAGGGAGGGCACGTACTGCATGGAGCACTGGGTGTGATGCCAGAACAATGAACACTGTTATGCTGTAAATAAGCAAATAAAAATAAATAAATTAATTTAAAAAAAAAGTTATGTCTCCTAATATAAATATTTTAGTTGTTCAAACTCAAATATTTGAGTTCTTCAAACTTAGTACGTAGTTGTGCCAAATAGAATCTAATTTAAAAAGTAAGGTAAACTTATTTTCTCAAATTTTAATTTCATTTATTAAAGATAAAACCCTAATCAAATGTTTTCCCTCAGTTATTTACTATGGGATTTTGTTCCTTATTTGAGGATCTGATGCTCAGTTTATTGGCTATAAGGCTGACCCTCCTGAGAGCTGTGGGGAGGAAGTAGTATTTTGTACCCAGCCCTTTGCACCTTCTTTAACTAATCCCCAATCATCTGCCTCTTCAAACCTGATCCAGCTAGAACCCTAATCCTTCAGGGTCTTTCTGGGTTTCTTATTTGTTGATGTGAAAAATTAATTTAAGCCAAAATGTTTATAAAAGACAGTAGCTCAAAAAGTTACTCTTTCCTGAAAATACTTTTGTTACCTAAAAATCAAGAGGTGAAATAGAAGATGTTTGGGATTTATAGGCAGCTGTTTCTCTTTGCAGAAGGCCAGTTCTGCTGTCACTTTATCTCTGCACCACCAACTCCAATACCCTTGTGTGCCCCATGGGTGGGATCTTAGCACACTCATGCCCACACTGACATTTTGGCCCTAACATCCCACAGACTAGGAATGGCAAATAGATTTCATCTCACATGCCAGCTCTGATCACTGGGAGTGATTGCCTGGAGAACTTCAATGAGAATGTTTCTGGGACCATGCCTAGTTCAGCAGGAAAGATTGTATCAATTAATTATGTCTGCCATGGTCACTGGAGGTGGGGTGGTAGCACAAACAACATTCTTGCTATCTTTGTCCTAGACTGTGACATGGCAGTGAATATTTCTGTACCATATCATGGAAGTTATTTGTCATCATGTAGATCTTAAGTGTTTACCAAAGCTCAGGATTTACTATTAAGTTCTCATGACCTCTAGCAGGTCTTAGTGAGCATCTTATGTATATGCCTATGACTGTGCATATAAGATTAGTAGCACCGCTGTGCATATAAGATTAGTAGCACCGTCTTATGTACATGGAATGGTTCATTATTTCTACTTATGCTGAATCCAATTGATTTCATTAAATGGAGCCTTGATTTCATTAGAGAGAACCAAGGTATGAAATTGTCAAGCATCATGCTCTAGATACAAAGACTATTTCAGATTTGGTCATTTATCCTTTAAAACATACCCAAAGTAGACATTTCTGTGCAACTCAAACTTAGGGAAGATATTACCATTTTTTCTCCTGTCACTTCCAACATGATGTGCTTTTATACCTTCTGTACTATCAGAAAAATCTGAGCAGCTTTCAGAGTTGGAAGCTGCAGGGACAATTCTGTTAGAAAAAATCCCCAGAGGGAATCAGTAAGGGCTAAAGACCCTTATTTTAGCCAACACATACAAGAACATTAGGAAGTAAATGTTTGCTGTGGTTTTATTGGATTCTAGTTAGCTTCACCCCTGAGTCTTAAGGTCCCTGTGGGAATGAGGTATGCCTCATCAATGTGTAATCTTTTTAAAGCCTATACTCTCATGGGATGGTTTCAGAACACTGTTGTGGTTAAAATACCATCCAGATTTAAAAATAAATTCCAAAGGTCTCAGCCCTTCTTTTGACTTCCTTGAACTCTGCAAGGGGAAATAAGGAGACCATAATAATATATCTTTGACATCTCCTTTTCTCTTCCATCCATTTCCCTTACATTGAAACATCTCCCCCATCTCCCTCACCTCAGCCTCCCTCCCAAAACCCTACATCCACTGTCCCAGTTCTCAGCCTCTGCCTCTTGTTATCCTTGCCAGCTCTTTTCCTCTGCGTTACAAAGTCCAAGAGAGCTTATTTAGCCAAGCAGAACCATTCCTGTCTGGGAGGTGGGGTGAGGAGGGTCAAGACAGAATTCTCTTAAGCATGGAAGGAAGAAGGCTTGTGGAAGGCTGAGAACCAACATACATGAACCATTTTCCCTCTTACCTTGTACTTCATGTACATCCCTTAGAGATTTACTCTCAGGTTGTCAAATCCTGGATTGTGTTGCAGTCACTGGGAAAAGAAGTCTTGGATGACAGCTTTCAGATGGAGTACTCTACAGTCTTTTCCACCCCTCACCTGGGTCTGCCTTTGGGATGCCATTGCTCTCCTGCTGTGTGTCTGGGGGTTGAGAGCTATTGCTTTCAGCCATAAGTTTCAGTAACTGACTTGGGTTGCCCACCAATCCTTCCCAAGATGCATCTGCCTTGGCCTTTTCCCCATTGGCATTGGGGGATATCCACACTAGAGGGCACCTTTTGGGATGGCTGTCTTTCTCTTCTACTTCTCTGTATGTCCTCTTCCAAAGCGGGTCTTGAGTTTGCACATTCAGTTGGCAATTTAGCTCCACGCTCTATATTTTATTACAGTGTGAAGTAATTTGGGGGTACACAGGTGGGTAAAAATTATAGCTATAGAACCTTACTAACTAGTCCATTGCTTTAACAGCCCTTGCTTCGTGTCACTTCTAGAGCTGCCTTTAAACCCAACCCAGCCTTATGTTAGGTGCAACATTTCAGGTAGATTTTAATGTTTTCTGTCTCCATTTCTAGCTTCTTGATTAAGTTTTCCTTTTATTAGTCCTCCCAGGAGAATTTCCCTTTTCTTGCTTTTCCTTGATCTCAAATTTTTTCTTTCCTTTTTTAACAAAACATTTCCTCATTATATAAGGAAGTCTAAGATGCATGCTTACTATAGAAATTAGGAAAATACAAAAAAGTACAAAGATAAACCATCCACAATCATAGAAATAAACATAGTTAAAGTTGGGTGAATTTCCTTTGCTTTTATGTTATTGCAAATATGCCAAACATTCTATATGTATTCTGTTTTTTTCCTTACCTTTTACTCTGATTTAATCTGTACCAACCCCTACCAAAATCATGATGTTGTTACTAAATTGTTGTTATTGTGTGCATTTGCATGTGGCTTTATGCCCATACATGTACAAATGCACACATGTGTGCATGTGTGTGCACACACACATACACACACTGTAACTGGTGCCTTTGGGTCAGGTGCTGAACTCCTGGATACTCTACAGTCTGACTTACAACACTACATTTTGGCCTCCTTTTACTAGACAGTTACTTTGTTCTTACCAGTTCTGCCTCCTCTTCTTGACTTTAATGGATATATATGGATTCTGCTTGATTAAAGGAATTATTATATTTTTCCAGAGCCTAATTTTACATTGGTTAACAGATAATGCTATGTACACATAACAGGGAGGGCCACTTTTCAATAATTGACTATTGATCCACTTCCCATGGTATTTGGAATCTCAATCTCTACTCTCTTCAGTCTTAGCTCACTTGCTTATTCCTAAGAGCCTGCAGCCTCTGTCAATTGCTAGGAAACAAGGTCTGAGTACCCAAGGAGAATTTCCTGTTATTCTTTTGTAAAATGATGGCAAGGAGATTTGATAAAAGCTGAATGAATTTTTAGTCTAGGATGTTCTGTTCTTAAGCTGTAATTGCTGTTTTCCCTTTAACTCTAGAAGTGATTTTGCCAAACAAAAGAAACTTCAGTCTTCACGTGTGTATTATTATTGTTTCATAAAAAATGTGTGATTAAAAAAGATCTCTGCATCATTAAAGGTGATTTTTGTCTTGGGACTGGTTTTTTGTTGTTATTGTTGTTTATTTTCAGCGTAACCGTGTTCATTGTTTTTGCACCACACCCAGTGCTCCATGCAGTACATGCCCTCCCTATTACCCACCACCTGGTTCCTCAATCTCTCACCCCACCGCCCCTTCAAAACCCTTTGTTTGTTTTTCAGAGTCCATAGTCTCTCATGGTTCATCTCCCCTTCCAGTTTCCCTCAACTCCCTCTCCTCTCCATCTCCCCATGTCCTCCGTGTTCTTTGTTATGCTCCACAAATAAGTGAGACCATATGATACTTGACTCTCTCTGCTTGACTTATTTCGCTCAGCATAATCTCTTCCAGTTGAGGACTGGTTTTATATGAATGTCAGGGGAAAGATGCACTTTATTTATTTATTTATTTATTTACTGGTGGAAACTATTGGATTTATTTATTTTTTTTCTGTAATAAGTTGTTGTTTTTTCAGATGTAGTGTTCCATGATTCATTGTTTGCTTATAACACCCAGTGCTCCATGCAATACATGCCCTCCTTAATACCCATCACTGGGCTCCCCTACCCCGGTTCCCCCCTCCCCTCTAAAACCCTCAGTTTGATTCCCAAAGTCTGTAGTCTCCTGTGGTTCATCTCCCCCGCTGATTCCCTCCTTCATTTTTCCCTTCCTTCTCCTAATGTCTTCCATGCTATTCCTTATATTCCACAAATAAGTGAAACCATGTGATAATTGTCTTTCTTTGTTTGACTTATTTCACTTAGCATAATCTCCTCTAGTTCCATCCATGTTGATGCAAATGGTGGGTATTCATCCTTTCTGATGGCTGAGTAATATTCCATTGTGTATATGAATCACATCTTCTTTATCCATTCATCTGTTGAAGGGCGTCTTTGCTTCTTCCACAGTTTAGCTATTGTGGACATTGCTGCTATGAATATTGGGGTTCATATGGCCTTTCTTTTTACTACATCTGTATCTTTGGGGTAAATACCCAGTAGTGCAATTGCTGGATCATAGGGTAGCTCTTTTTTTTTTTTAACTTTCTAAGAATTTCCACAGTCATTCCAAAGTGGATGTACCAACTTGCATTCCCACCAACAGCGTAAGAGGGTTCTCCTTTCTCCACAACCTCACCAACATTTGTTGTTTCTTGTCTTGCCAATTTTTGCCTTTCTAACTGGAATAAGGTAGTATCTCAATGTGGTTTTGATTTGGATTTCCCTGATGGCTAATGATGCTGAACATTTTTTCATGTTTCTATTAGCCATTTTGTATGTCTTATTTGGAGAAGTGTCTGTTCATGTCTTCTGCCCATTTTTTGACTTGATTATTTGTTTTTTGGGTGTTGAGTTTGAGAAGTTATTTATAGATCTTTGATACCAGCCATTTATCTGTAGTGTCATTTGCAAATATCTTGTCCTATTCAGTGGATTGCTTCTTTGTTTGGTCGACTGTCCCCGATCAAAATACCAGTGGCATTTTTCAAAGTGCTGGAACAAATAATCCTAACATTTGTATGGAACCAGAAAAGACCCCAAATCGCCAAGGAAATATTGACAAAGAAAAACAAAGCTGGAGGCATCATGTTGTCTGATTTCAAGCTATATTACAAAGCTTTGATCTCCAAGATAGCATGGTACTGGCACAAAAACAGACACATAGACCGATGGAACAGAATAAAGAGCCCAGATATGAACCCTCAACTCTATGGTCAACTAATCTTCAACAAAGCAGGGAAAAATATCCAACCGAAAAAAGATAGTCTCTTAAGTAAGTGGTGCTGGGAAAATTGGACAGCTATTTACAGAAGAATGAAACTTGATCATTCTCTTATACCATACACAAAGATAAACTCTAAATGGATGAAAGACCTCAGTGTGAGACAGGAATCCATCAAAATCTTAGAGGAGAGCATAAGCAGTCACCTTTTCAACATCGGCCACAACAACTTCTTTCAAAACACATCTCCAAAGTAAGGGAAGCAAAAACAAAAATGAATTTTTTGGGACTTCATCAAGATAAAAAGCTGCTACACAGTGAAGGAAAGATGCGCTTTAAAAGTGAGCCTTCTGGGACGTGCTATTCTACAAAGTGAGATACATTTAGTTTTAGTAAATATAAAAATAACCAGTTAAAAATAATTTTAAAATGCTGAATCAAACTCTTGGTTATCAAGATGTATTACCTAGATGATGTTCCTTTGATCTTCGAAATCTAATGTCACTGAAGGTAGCATAAGAGAGTAAGGATTAAGGGTACCTGGATGGCTTACACAGTTAAGTGTCTGACTTTGTATCTCAGCTCAGTTCTTGATTTCGGGGTCATGAATTCAAGCTCTGCTTGAATTGGGCTCCATGCTGAGCATAGAATCTACTTAAAAAATAAAAATTTTAAAATAGAGAGAGAGAGAGTGTAAGGATTAAATGGTATTTGGAGGAATTTAAGATAGACATTAGAAGCTTTGCAGAATTCAGAGAAACCAGTATCCATGTTCATAGATGAGAGAAGCCTTATCTTGGGATCTGTTAAGTGAGTAGTTGGCGGTACCTGGGTGGCTCAGCTGGTCAAGTGTCTGACTCTTGATTTTAGCTCAGGTCATGATCTCAGGGTGGTGAAGTTGAGCCCTGTGTCAGGTTCTGGGCTCAGCACAGAGTCTGCTTGTCCCTATCCTGCTTGTCCCTCTTCCCCCCACTTACATGCTCTCTCTCTCAAATAAATAAAATATTAAAAAAAATAAGTGAGTAGTCTGTCTCCTTGTTTTACCCTTCAAGGAATCAACATTATGACTCAGGAATGCCTCTTTCTAATCGATTATATATCCTGCAGATGACCTTGAGTCTTGGTTTTGAGTGTCTTAATCTGGTAAGAGATATTATAAGATTAATGGAAAATAAATATGATTTCATGAGTTTCATTTTTTCTTGCTATCATAAATAATCCAGTGAGCTAAATTACTTCCACTTATTCCAGTGGAAAGATCAGGTTCAACATGTACTACACTGAATAGCCCTAAGGTATTTATCATCTACCATATTTTCTTCCTTTGCACAAGAGAAGCAACTGAAGTCATTGATGAATATATATGGGTGGAACCCATAGATCATGGATATCCCAGGGGAAAAATACATGAACTAAAAGGGAATCAGGTAGAAGGGTTAGAATGAACCTTGATGTACTCATTACTTACTTAATTACTATTCCAGAGGTGTGGGTCCATGAGTGTATCACCCTCTTTTTTTTTTTTTTTGGCCTATATCAGAATTGGGATGATTTAAGCTGCTCTAGAAGCTAAAACTGTGCTGCCAGAAGTGGGTAAGGAAGTAGAATATCAGCAGGTCAGAAGGCAACTCTGAGCTCTGTGAAGATAGGCCCAGGTAGGCCTTGTTCTTTGCTGTACCCCAAGTACCTGACATAGTTCCTGCATAGCACAGGCACTCGGTAAATACAGTTGACCCTTGAATAGTATAGTTCAAGAACAGTTAGGAGTACCAACCCTCCACACAGTTGAAAATCTGTGTCTAACTTTTCACTTGCCTAAAACTTAACTACAAAGAGTCTACTGTTGATTGAAAGCCTTATTGATAGCATAAACAGTTGATTAACACATATTTTGTATGTTATATATATTATATACTATATTCTTGCAATAAACTAGAGAAAATGTTATTAAGAAAATTATAAGAGAAAATATATTTATAATACTGTACTGTATGTGGCAAAAATCTGCGTGTAAGTGGACCTGTGTGGTTCAAACCTGTGTTGTTAAAGGGTCAACTTTACTACCGAATTACTAAAAGGATTGATTCCTCCATGGCCAAACTTGTCACTTCCTCAAGAGCCTTGCTGAATCTCTGTTAGAAGCTCTGGAGATCTCTGCATTAGAACATTCAGTCTTTGCTGGGCCAACAGAGGTGTGGCTCTACAGTGAAGTCTGGGTTCTGGAGCCAGGACTGGCTTTGGGAATACAGACAAGAGAAATTCGCAGATGGTTTCAGGGGAAGCCAGGGTCAAGTACCAAGTACCAAGCTAGCTGGAATCAATATCAGTCTGAAGGGTCTGTGTGGAGAGGCACAGAGATGAAGCAGTGGACATGGAAGACTGACTAGGAAACAGCCCTGGATGGACTCTTGAAGTGCTAGATGGACAGGGGGCTTTCATGAGGCAAATTCATCTTCACTTAGGATACCAAGCCTCTGAATACCTTTGAAAGAAGTTTTTTTACTCATGACTTTTTGATGCAGGGCCCCAAGTCCCCTGCCCCACCCCTCTTAGGAATTTGCTTTATTTCTGGCCTCAGACAAGACCCAAGGAGTCCCCAGAAATCCAGATAAGGTTCAGACTTTTCTTTTCCCAAGCAGGGTAGCAAATTCTAGAATTGGCTATGGCTTTAGCAGGTACCATCAAAATGTTGCCTCAGTAATTTCAGCTCCCCAGGACTCCCAAAAAGCCTGGGATTGAAGCCAACAGTCACAGGCTCGGCCCTCCAGGAAGCAAGTTTGTCATCATTACTAGCTCCTGGGATTCACAAATTGATCCCTACAGCTTCTCCCCTTGGTGGCTTCTGAGGGCATCAAAGGTAAAGAAAGACTTCATGCTAAATGGTCTTTCCTTAGGCTCTGTGAAGGCAGCACTTACAGAGCCTTTGAGCCTTTAAAGATTTGCCATTTTTGATGCCAAGTGTATCACTCGAATACAAGAAGTTTAACCAAATTAACAGCAGTCTCTTTGTCTGGATGTAAGATGGTTTTTAACCTACAAAATTTTTAGGATCCTGTCAGTGCACCCTCGGGCTCCTTGAGGCAATTAAACCAGGCCCTTGGCAATATGCAGACTGCAGTGGCCCTTTTGCAAGAGTTTGAGTTTTTTAAGAGCACTTTCTCATCATGTGTGGAAGAGATTGGGTTTGACTGGTGCGGAGAGAGAAAGCTTCCAATGGGGGTCCTCATATCACACAAAGTTTGTAAACAACCAGAATCAGAGTTTTATTCCCATATCCCTCATAACCCACGTTCACAAATGTGGACTCAAAATCGGTTGAGATTAGGCTAGTTAGGATCTGGCTGCCTAGATTCATGCCATTTGGTCCTGATAGTCTAATGCCTGTGGTTCTTGGGCCAGACTCACAGGGGTTGCCTGGAGATTACCATGATTTAGACAAAGAGGAGAGTAGGGCCAGTGGATATTTAAATCACCTGCTGAGAAATGCTGAGTGGTCGTTAAAATGAGTGAAAGATCACATTTATGTCACACTTCTAACTTTTGCAAAGGACATTGTTGAAGGTTATAGATCTTGTTCTCTCTCTTTTTATATAGTAACACACTAAAAAAAAAAACCCAGGAGAAATGGACAAAAGATAAAAACTCTCCTTTTGGAGGCTGATGAAAATTGTCAGATTAGATGGGTTTTTTGGAAATCATTACTTCTTACAACACTCTGCATATACCCAGAGAGCACAGGAAATCACATGTCAAGGTCACTCTGCTCAGCAGAAAAGTTCCTTAATGCCGCATAATAATGAATGAAAAGAATGCAAATGAGGTTTTGACCTCATTTGACCAGCCCACCTCATTATGACTGTCTACGCTCCAGCTCTACTTTTCCTACTTTTTCTGGGCTGTGTAGCCTCAGTTCAAAGGCCCTAGCTCTTTGACAGTGATGGTTGATGGTTTTCTGGTGAAATTCTATGGGCTTAAGCAGCCAGATTCAGGATTGGTGCCTCCAGGTTAGAGCCCCTCCTCCGCTCCAACCCCTCATCCCCATTGGGTCGAACCACCACATCCCCTAGATTTCCCCTTAGGATTAAGGAAACCTCTTGTACCTAGCAAACCAAGAGTGAGGGCTCTGCCATTTCAGTCAGAAATTCTGTCTTGATATTCAGAATGATCATGTCCCCTAGTTGTGGTTTGGAAAGATAAACAGGCTCCCAGCCAAACAGGAAAAAAAATACTGTCCCAAATTCATATGCAAAAACAGAGTGATTGGAGTGCCTCTAGGAGATAAGCTAGGTGAATTTTTACCAAGGAAAGTCATTAGTCAGTGTTTCCAGGTTATTGTACTCTATATTCTTGTGGAGAAGGAAGGGAACTCATATTCAGTAGGTGATTACTTAGTGCCACATGCTGTGCTAGATGCTTCATGTATGCATTTACCCATAGTCAGCCCTATCAGAGGGGTGTCATGGGTATCATTGTCCCCTTACAGAATGAAGAAACTGAGGCTCAGGGCACCTGGGTGGCTCAGTGGGTTCAAGCCTCTGCCTTGGCTCAGGCCATGATCCCCGGGTCCTGGGATAAAGCCCCACATGGGGCTCTCTGCTCAGCAGGGATCCTGCCTCCCCCACTCTCTCTGCCTGCCTCTCTGCCTACTTGTGATCTCTGTCTGTTGAATAAATAAATAAAATCTTAAAAAAAAAAGAAAAGAAAGTGAGGCTCAGAAGTTGTCTCTTGCTCAGGAACTTACAGGTAGTAGAGTTGAAATTCTAACTACCTCTGACCTGAAAGCCTATTCTCTTTCAAGAGATTCTTTCTGAAAAAAATGTAAAAATTTCAAAATATTACCATTGATGACTTCGGTACTGCCAGGTGTCCTTACAGAACTATCTGTTTAGCTGTAAACTAAATCTTTAGATAATCTGGAAAGTGGTGAGTCCCCTCACTGGAGTTATTGAACAGGATGTTGGTGGGGTTTTGTTTGTTTTGTTTTAAAATTCTATTTAGTTAACATATAGTTTAGTATTGTTTTCAGGAGTAGAATTTAGTGATTCACCGCTTACATATACCACCCAGTGCTCATCACAAGTGCCCTCCTTACTAGCCATCACCCCTCTAGTGAAGGGGACATTGTTTAATCAAATGTTTACTCTGTTGTAGAAAGTATTTGTGCATCTGATGAGGCAGTATTTGCCAGTAGTGGTTTATGTATTACTGATGGGAAATTGCAAACAAACAATTAACGGTTGCATATTTTAATGCATATTAGAAAGATATTAACCAGAATACCAGCTTGTGATTGCATAGATATTGTTTAGACATAACTGAAGAAAATAAATAAGGTTTTATACAGAAACACATGAAGTAGATGATAGTGGCCCCAGATAGTAAAAAAATTGTGATGGTAGCATGTGACTGATAGTGTTTGATAATCATCACACTTAGGAATGGCCAAATAATGTTAACTCTGAGAGACAATGAGTCTAAGTAGACTTTGGTAACTTTCCAATTACCTAGAGATTATGTGCTACAAAATAGAATTCCTAACTCTCTCTGTCTGCTACCCAGCCCATACTTACGGTACCAAAGTCCACTGTTAGCCATCATGAAAGCAGGGAATTCAAATTAATTTGATCCTCAGTGTATCCAAAATCTAATAATATGGAAAAATGTAATACAACAAAAGTGAAAGAAAAGGATTTTCTTTTTGAAGATGGCCTTCTTTTGAAGATGGTCCAACTTTCGGGATCCCTAGGATCACAGTTATTATAAAGAACTATATAAATGGCATCTCTTTGCCAAAAGCTGTATATCTTTTTAATTCATTTTAGGCAGTGACAGAAAATTATTTGAACCCAAGTTCTAGTCCTGTCTCTATCACTAACCACTAACCAGGTGTGTGATGGGGTGGGGATTGGGAGGAGTTGTTCCCGAAGATAATTTTCCTTTTCTAATGCTTTATGAACAAGTCATACTTATGCTTCAGTGTGGTTTGGTGAGTTATCAGTTTTCAGAGAAGCCCTCTGATTTGAAAACAAACCAGGGACTCAGAACTACATCTTGGGTAGCATCTGGGTAGGAGGCACCTATGGGATATTAGAGTTAGAATTGGGTTAAGCAGTAACATTTAAATGAATTTGGAGACAGGAACTTACATTTACTGAGCACTAAGTGCATTCAAGGCACTATGCATATGACCTCACTGAATCCTCAAAATCCACTTTTATGGATAGAAAATTGAGGCTAATACAAATATTGAACCATTTCATTGTATACCTAACACTAATTTGTCAGTTATATCTCAATTTAAAAAAAAAAAAGAAAAGAAAAAAAGAAAGAAAATTGAGGGCACGTTTAAGAAATTTGTGTAACGGGGCACCTGGGTGGCTGTTGGTTAAGCATCTGCCTTCAGCTCAGGTCATCATCTCAAGGTCATGGGACTGACTCCCACGTCAGGTTACCTGCTCAGTGAGGAGTCTGGTTCTCCCTCTCCTTCTGCTGCTCCCTGTGTTTGTGCTCTCTCTCCCTGTTAAATAAATAAATAAAATCTTTAAGGAAAAATAAAAACTTGCATAAGGTAACCGATTATATATGGCAGACCTGAGACTGAATTCAAGTGTGGTGGGCTGTAACCACTGTGTTTTATTGCCTCTGAAGATTTTAAAAAGGCGTGAAGGTGCAACCTGTAGAGCTGGGTTCAGAGCTCTGTAAGTTCAGTGCAGGTGAGGAAAAGCAGCCAGCTTGTGGAAGAGCTTCCAAGCAGGCGGAAGGAGGTGACTGACAAGAGTAGATGGGTCATGTTTTCCCTGGTAGACCTGCTGGATGTAAGGGTCCAGTGGCTTAGCACAGGCTTGGGGAACAAGTGCCTGTGCTCAGTCAAGCGGGCACAGATAAGCAGACACAGATGGCAGCAGGAGCAGGGGACCTGGGGATCCAGGGATGATGTGACCAGACAGCTGAGGTAAAGCCTAGATTGCAGATGGCAGAGTCCCCAGCCCAGAGGCCAGAGGGAATCCACATCAGTCAGAGGCCTGCTCTGCTTGCTTCTCAGAAGTCTACGTGTAGGAGTGATTGGTATCTAGAGATCCTGGTCTGCTCTGAATGGCTTTAAAACTGATTGGCTATGGAAGGAAGCCTCATTCTTTCTCTGTTTCTGTCTCTCTCTCTCTGTCTTTTTTAAAGTAGTCATCATGCCCAGTGTGGAGCCCAGCCTGGGGCTTGAACTCATGACCCTGAGATAGAGATGAGAGCTGAGATCAAGAGTTGGTCACTTAACTGATTGGGCCACCCAGGAGCCCCTGTTTTTGTCTCTTGGTTAAGAGCTTGGAATCCAAGGCACGTGGACATGCCTTGTAAATTATTTCCTAGTTGTGTGACCTTAGGCAAATTACTATGCTATCAGCTTTAGTCTACTCAACTGTAAAATGAGGATAATAATGGTATCTCTTTACAGTGTTGTAGTATAGATTAAATGAGATAATATAGCTAAAGAACAGTGACTGGCTCAATAAATCTAATTATTATTGTTATTAATAAGCGATAATACTTATATGGGATTAACTCCTTCTACTACCCAGTGACTTGGACTTAGTATAGCCAGCTATTACAATAACACTGTTTGAGTTTAATCATAAGCTAATTTAAGTCCACGTTCTTACTCATAATTCTCAAAGATTGAGAGAAATTATGATTATAATATGGCCAAATCTCCCTGTTTTCCTAATCCACTCCTTCTCCTCTGGACCACCTCACAGTACGGCAAAGGACAAGGTCTCCGTTGCTCTGGGCCATGCCTCATCTCTTAGCAGACAAAAGCCTCCCTTTGTGTCCCCACATAAACATTGCCCTGCAGGCCCCTTCTTGGTACCTGCCTGAATTTCCAGGGAGCATGGAGAGTTATTCATAGTGGCTCTGACCATGTGCCTCAGGACGTAGATGTATTTTTAGTGTCTTCTGCCTAGAGTCTGGCTGAAAATATCATGCCTATTTTTTTATGCCCAATGTCAACTTCTGAATAAAGAGGGTGAAGAACTCATTTCTGTTAATAGGGCCCAAGCAATGTCAAGTTGTTGGTCCCCCCGCCCACCCCACGCCGACTTTGGAATGTCATTTTGCTAATAACATGAAAGGAAAGTGCTTTGTGAAACCCCAAAGCAATTTATAGAAGTTCTTGTGAAGGAGGAGAATGAAGGAGTCCAAGAGAACCCTAGAGGGGCACCTGGATGCCTCAGTTGGCTAAGCCTCCAATTCTTGGTTTCAGCTCAGGTCATGGTCTCATCTATCATGAGACCGAGCCCTGACATGGGCTCCCTGTGCAGTGGGGAGTCTGCCTGAAGATTCTTTCCCTTTGCCCCTTCTCCCACTCATGCTTACGTGTTCTCTCTCTAACTAGATAAATAAATCTTTGGAAAAAAAAACCATCCTGGAGAAGAGGGGTTAGGTAAGTGAGGTAGCCTCAGAGGGGCTAAACTAGGACCACTGAGAGGTAAATATACAGAGAGGTTTTGGGTACCATGTTTTCTACTTACAGAGCTGAGCAGGAATGGAATGGCACATTGATAAACAAGGAGTGGTCACCCTTGCATGTATTTATTCATGCAAAGACTGGAAACCTCAACCAGGATGTTGGTGACTGGAGTCCTGTGGGAGCAGGAGACTGAATGAGATGGGCTCGGGGCTCTTCCTGTGCCGAGATTCATGATTCCGGAGGGGTGAGGGTGAGGGCTATTCTGCCCTGTATTGTGGCTGGCCACTGAATGAAGTGGACACCATCAAATAAATAAATAAATAAATAAATAAGCTACAACAGCCTTGAAAATAAACCTATATGTGGTCACATTTTCCTGGGGGTGATTTTGTCTTTCAGTTTTCCCCTATTTGTTAACGGTTATTGGTTTATTTAAGTTTAGAAATTTTTTTTCCTTAAGTCAGTTTTGGTCAATAATATTTTTATAGAAGTGTCATTTTAAAATATATTGGCATTTATTTCTTATGATTTTTAGTAACTACTTTCTCTGGAGTTATGTCCTCTTTTTCATTTCTGATGTTTTTTACTTTTCTTCTTTATCTATATATCATGTACTTGACATGTGACATTAATTTCAGGTGTACAACATAATGATTTGATACTTCTATATATTACAAAATGATCAACGTAAGTTTAGCATCCATCACCTTGCATAGTTATAAAATTTTTTTCTTACATTTTAAAATCTACTCCCTTAGCAACTTTCAAATATGCAATGCAGTATTATTAACTATAGTCACCATGACTTATTTATTTTATAATTGAAAATTTGTGTCTTTTGACCCCCTTCACTTCTTTCTCCTACCCCCTACCTGCTGACTCTGGCAACCACTAATCTGTTCTCCGTATCAATGAGCTTGTGGTTTTTTTGTTTTTTTTTTTTTTTTTTTTAGAGTTCACATACGAGTGAGATCATACAGTATCTTTAACTTATTTATTTATTTATGTGTCTGATTTTTTTAACTTAGCATAATCTCCTTGAGGCCCATTCACATTGTCACAAATGGTAAAATTTCCTTCTTTTTTATAGCCAAATAATATTCCTCTGTGTGTGTGTGTGTGTGTGTGTGTGTGTTACCAAATTTTCTTTATCCATTCATCTACCAATGGACATATAGATTGTTTCCATATCTGGGCTATTGTAAATAATACTGCAGTGAACATGGAGATGCCAATATCTTTTTGAATTAGTGTTTTTCATTTTCTTTGGATAAATTTGAGAATCAGAATTGCTGGATCATAGGGTCGTTCTCCTTTTAATTTTTTGAGGAAAATCCATACCGTTTCCATAGTGGCCACACCAATTTACATTTGTGCTAGTTTATGTTTCCACTAACAGTTCTCAAGGGTTCCTTTTTCTCCAGTTCTTGCCAACACTTATTTCTTGGCTTTTTGACACTCGTCCTGACTGGCATGAGGTCATATCTCATTGTGGTTTTAATTTGTATTTCCATGATGATTAGTGAAGTTGAGCACCTTTTCATGTACCTATTGGCCATCTGTATGTCTTTGGAAAAATATCTCTTCAGGTCTTCTGCTCAGTTTTAAGTAGATTGTTATTGTTATTGTGTTTTTGCTATTTAGTTGTATGATTTCCTTATATATTTTGGATATTTATTTCTTATTAGATATATGACTGGCAAATATTTTTTTCCCATTTAGTAGTTAGTTTGCCTCTTCATTTTGTTGATGGTTTCCTTTGCTGTATAGACCCCATGTCTTTTTTTTTTTTTTAAGATTTTATTTATTTGGCACAGAGAAGCAGCCAGAGGAGGCACACAAGCAGGGGGAGTGGGAGAGGAAGAAGCAGGCTTCCTGCTGAGCAGGGAGCCCAATTTGGAAGACCCTGGGATCATGACCTGATCTGTAAGACTATAAGACTCCTTTTGGCACATGAGAAAACTGAGAGGTAGTTGAGTGACTTGCCTAAATTTTTTAGGCGGTGCACAGCAGAGCCCAGACTTAAACCTTAAGGCTCCTGGTCTATTACTCCTCCTAGTAAACCAGACTGTTCCTGCTGTGGGCATTGAGAAATCTGTGAAAACCAGGATACTGAGCAGAGTAGAAGTAATACACAGCCCAGAAGGCTGCCTTTAGGCATGAGTACTTCCTCTTTGGTAAGGCCCTTGTACATTGCAGATGCTCAGCAGATGTTTGTTGAATGAAACAAAACAATCCTGTCAGTACCTGGCACCTAGTTAGTGTTCTGTAAATGGTTATTGAATGTAAAGCAGCACAACTTTCAAGGGCTTCATGGAACTGACTGCCAAAGCTCAGGACACATGGAAAGCCCCATGGCTTGTCCTCATTATGTTTTCTACTCCTGTATTTGTGGGTAGTTTCAACTCTGGGATGGTGGCAAGCCTTCCTGCGTGCACTGAGGCCTCCTGCCTTCTGGGCTTGAATGAAGATGAATTTTTCTGAGGATGGGTATCTAGGTTGAGTCATTAGTAGACAACAAGATCCCTGGCAGGATCCCTGGCAGGATCCCTGGCATGGGAGCCCTACCATCTACTTTGTGATTAACCAACTGTAGTCTAGCTATGATTAGAACTCCCAGTCCAGGGAGTGGCTGGACTCCAAACCCAGCTCCTTGGAAGCTCCTAATTGAGCTCCATTTGTCAGGAGGTAATAGAGAGAGACTTAATGATATTTTTGAAGTGTAACTTTTTTGATAACTGATAAATAGCATATTAAAGCTCCCTCATTTTGCAGCCCAGCCTGCAGCAGGGTTATGAAAGGTATTTATAGGTTTGATAACTGTGATCTTACTCCTTCTTTGTTCCCAACTAATCCTTCTTTGGTTTTGTCTGTGAATCACACAGGACATGGAGTCATTGTGATTGGCTATGAGAGGGGCTTCAGTCATCCTAAAGATTCTTGAATAGCTTAGGAGACAAGTGATGTGATATAAAAACTGTTTTCTTCCCTTTTGGTTTGGGGGCTTGGTTAAGAAGTGTTAGTAGATGGAATGATATTTAGATTTTTATTTTGTGCCTGGAGTGCTAAGAAAAGATTACTGACGTCAAGTGAGCAGTTCTAAGAGTAGAGTGAGTGGTCACAGCTAGAAGCTCCCCCAGTCCTTGGAGATGCAGAGACATTTGCATCTCTGCCTCTCTCTGGGAGAGGAGACAAAATGCGAAGCACAGAATAGTGGTAAAGAGCCCTGATTATGCAGTGAGGCTAATTCAGTTCAAATGGTGCCTCTGTTACTCATTAGGTTAAGGACATGAGTGAAATCACAAAACTTTTGAACTTCAGTTTCATATTTGTTTTATAGGGCTGATGGTCTAAGTACTTCATTGGGATGTAACATATTCTAAATGTATAAATGGTGGCAACATTATTATGAACTCTAGTGCAAACTTAGGCGAGTCACCTCAATTCTTTGGGCCTAGATTCCTTATTCAAAAGGCATTAGAATAGATGATTCTTTGTGTCAGTCAGGGTCTAGTCAGGAGATAGAAACCATGCTAGTTATGTTAACAGAGAAATTACGATAAACAATTCTTAACCAGGTAGTAGAGAACTGGGAAGGTGGAGAGAAAACACAGAGGTAGCAACTGCAGAAGGCTGCTATCATACTTAGGACTGGGAGAACAGAAGGAAGAGGTAGAGACTGTTATACATGCTTCTCAGGACCACTAGGTCTGGGGAAGGGAGGAGAGGGTGGTATAGTGTGGCTGGTGCTGAGAAAATTGCAAGCAGTGTTGGGTCCCCAATGTTGAGTCCCCCAATAATCGTTCCATGATTAAAGGAGCGAGACTGATAGAAAGTGAAGGTCAAGCAAAGCTTTATTTCGCACCAAGCATCAACAATCAAACCGACCGTCAAACAGACCGGTCGGGGCCACCCTTACAGAGAGGACGACCCCTCTCTGTTTCACAGGCTAGCTTTTATAGAGCAAAGGCCATGTGGTTGGGCCTGGCCACGCAGAGGTGGCCAATGAAATTATAACACACAGAGAAAGCTGCACAGTCATGCTAGGTGACCAACTGAATTACAATTTACCCTAGTAGACATTTGAACCAGCCTATCACCTTGGTCAGAATTGGTGCCCAAAAGGTGCCCAAAGGGTGGGCCCCATACTCCTTGGTAGCTAGGAGACAGTATGCACCCCCACTGATTGAATGTCTCCACCTGACCTGACCCACCCTTGCATTTGGGCTTTTATACCTGGGACTGGTTTCCAGGACTTGTTTTTAAGTAAGTTCCCCTGGGCAGGGGGGCAAAGTCAATTTAAGTTTTAAACAAAATGGCAGTTCAATCGGGGTGGGGCCGCTCTGGCTGAATAGGCCCTTACAGCAGAATCTCTGTGTTATACAAAAAAGCTACTGAGGTCAGGGTAAAGAAGAAACATTCCTGGGGCCCTGCTGACCTAATGGGAAACAAGCAGGAAGTAGCAGGACACCTCTTCTTTTTTTAGGTCTTACTCTAGCCCACTGTTCCCCCACCTCCACTGGAAAAGCCTCACAGGAAGCAGCTGGCAATGGGGAAATGGGGTGTGCAGGGTCCCGTTGCTAGCATCACAAAGCTGAATGTGAAAGGGTGGGCTTGGAGCTGAGAGACAACAGCTTAATAACTGGTGTAATCTTCAAGGTTCCTTCCAGGTTAGAGTCTGTGAGTCAGGTTCTGAAGCCCCTGAAGAACTCCGTGGGCTCCTGGAGAATGAGCATGGTATGGCAGGATGACTTTGAGTTTTATAGCCATACAGATCTGGATTGGAATCCTATCTCTGACTCTTACCAGCTATGGGATGTTGGGCAAGTTCCTATGAATTTCTCTGAGCCTTGTTTCCTCTTCTGTAAAATGATGATTATCAATACCTATCTCACAGGGTTATTGTGATACTTAAATAAGAACAGGCCTGTGAAATATCAGGGGGAGTGTCTGGCACATCAGTGGTATCTGTTATTATTATTATTATTATTATTATTATTATTATTTTTAAAGATTTTATTTATTTATTTGACAGAGAGAGAGAGAGAAAGAGAGAGAGAGATCACAAGTAGGCAGAGAGGCAGGCAGAGAGAGAGGGGGAAGCAGGCTCCCTGCTGAGCAGAGAGCCCGATGTGGGGCTCAATCCCAGGACCCTGAGATCATCACCTGAGCTGAAGGCAGAGGCTTAACCCACTGAGCCACCCAGGCGCCCCTTATTATTAAGGATACTTAATATTGTGGAGGCTGAGAAAAATTAAGGCCATCCCACCTCAGGTTTAGCCTTAGCATAAGTACAGCCATCTTAGCTTCGGCAGCCATCTCAGGCCCCTGTGACCAAGGGCTGAACTTTCCCCTACTTCACTTTAGTTCCAGGGACCCCCACCCTGCTTTAGTTCCAAGAAAGTACCCCACCCTGCAACACCCCGGCAACAGCTACTCAGCTTACTGCAGAAAAGTCTGAACTTCTCCTCCTCCCTCCTGCCCAGCCTCTTGTAATGACCCATATAACCCCCTGCCTTAACTAGTGTCGGGGTCCAATTCCCTACTCCACTGCGTCGGGTATACTTGGGCCCAAGATTAAGCTTGTCAAATAAACCTCGTTGTGTGACTTGCATTATCGAGAGCATTCTCTGTCTAAATGAGGGGTGGTCGACTCCATACCCTAACAATATGAGTGTCTGCTGATTGGCTTGGCTTGTTCCTTTTGTTGGTTGCACAAACTGATGTCCCTGTTTTGTTTCTTCCACTCAGATGTGGCTTGCTGGATCATTATGGGGAGCTTGGGCAGTGGGTCAGTCATGTGGGTCAGGGAGTCCCATGGTCTCTGGGGCTCTGGGCACCTTTGTGCGGTTGCTCTTGGTTCTCAGACTGGGATCTAGTAGGCTGGCTTCCAAGTGTGTGTGCAGTGCCAGTCAAGGACATGCACCTATTATTGTACTGCAGCCAGTGGGCTCCTTGGATGCTATTCAAGCCAGAGGCAAGAAGTTTATTTCCTTGGCAGAAATGCTGTAGACTAGGAGAATCATTTCTCTCCACTCAGCATAGTTGATAGCCTCTTACTTTCTTCTAGGTGAGCTATTAGACTAGAAATAATAAGGAAACACAGACTATTCAATATTATTGATGGCATTAATAACTAGTGTTTACTAGGGATCCATACTGTGCCAACTATCATAAAAGGTCCTTTACCCCTACACAAGCATTACCCCTAATCTTGAATGCTATAATGTCAGTTTTATTTTCTCAACCCTATCTACAAAGAAACTGAGGCAGAATTGTTAGATAAATTGCCCAGAGCTTTCAAATAGTATAAAATGGAGCCAAGATTAGAACCCAAGTTTGTTGGATTCTAAGCATGTTCCTTTACTATTAAGCCAGACTTTTTCCAGTGCTGGTTAAAAGTAGCACAAATTTAACTTAGAGAATACCTGGATTTCAGGGCCACATGATGGTAGATTACTCAGTAGAACCCCTACTACACTTCCTTCTAACTTTCCATTATAATGGTTTAATGGCATCTGATTAACACCCTCTGATGCATCTTTACCCAGATTCTCAAGAAAATACCTAAAAAAACCAAAAGGATGAATACTCAAAATGCAAACTCACAGTTTTTGGTATGATTTAAATCTGCTATAGAGACTGCTTTATTTGGTCGATATTCTATCAGTTATTGGGGAGGAAGTCTATTTAACTAAAAATACTTTTTTACCCCCTAATAAGGCAATCAGGCTTTCATGTGAAACCATTCACCCAAAAGGTACCTCTCTAACAATTTTTTCCCCTTAAGATAGCCAAGTAATTTTGAGCTTGTCTGCTATAAGCGTCACAGGCATTATGATTAAGTAGTACTATTTCTCAGAAAGCCTGGCACTTATCATAATCATGCTACTCATTCTAACAGGTCTAAGACAGGTTTAGCTAGATTCCGCTTGATGTGAAAGAAGTTTCTGAAAATACAGATTTCCAAAAGTTGTAGGAATGGTGAAGGTGGGTTAAGAAAACCCATTCATGGAGTACCTTTGCTTCACCTCACATGTAAGGGCAGTGCTGCTTGCCTGAGAGAAGGGTAGAAGTTGCCTTGTTGTTCTCCCATTGCCTGGTCCCTGCCTCAGAAGCCTCAGGGCCATGCTAACAAAACAATTCTCAATTTCCTTTGGAAAAATCACAAATGGGAATATTCAGGGATATTTAAAAAATAGTAGCAAGGCTCATGCAGCCATCAAAAAAGAAATGAAGTCTTGCCATTTGCAACGATGTGGATGGAACTAGAGTGTATTATGGTAAGCAAAATAAGTCAATCAGAGAAAGACAATTACCATATGATCTCACTGATGTGTGGAATTTGAGAAACAAGGCAGAACATCATAGGGGAAAAGAGGATAAAAATGAAACAAGATGAAAGCAAAGAGGGAGACAAACCATAAGAGACTCTTAAATCTCAGGAAACAAACTGAGGGTTGCTGGAGTGGAGAGGGGTGGGAGAGATGGAGTGGCTGGGTGATGGACACCGGGGAGAGTATGTGTTGTGGAGAACACTGTGTATTGTGTAAGACTGATGAATCACAGACCTGTACCCCTGAAACAAGTAATACATTATATGTCAATAATAAAAATAATAGCAAGGAGGAATAATTTTTGTCCTTTGATATGAAAAAATAATAGAAAATCAAAGAAATTAAAACACGAACCTAGTATGCTCCAGTGAAAATTGGGATAAAGATAGAATTTGAATTGGGATCACCAAATTAATAGAGTATATCCTCCTGTGAGTGACTCTAAATTTTTTTGTTCACGATTTTATTTATTTATTTGACAGAGAGAGCACAAGCAGGTAGAGTAGCAGACAGAGGGAGTGGAAGAAGCAGGCTTCCTACTGAGTAAAGAGCCCAACATGGGACTTTATCCCAGGACCCTGGGATCATGACCTGAGCCAAAGGCAGATGCTTAACCTGTTGAGCTGCCCAGGTGCCTCCTGAGGAGAGAGAGACTCCTCAAGCAGATTCCTTGCTGAGTACAGAGCCTGACATGGGGCTTGATCCCAGAACTCTGAGAAAATGACCTGAGCCAAAATCAAGTGTTGGACCTTTAACCCACTGAGCCACCCGGTGCCTCTCCACTGGGTGCTTTCCATATGTCATCCTACTCCTTACCTCCAACTATTTACCTCATTTGATGGGTAGGCACTTTCACTCCATTTTGTGGAGGATTGGGATTCAGAGAGGTTTTTCAACTTGCTTGAGATCACAGAGACAGTAAGTGACCCAGTCAGAATTTATGCGCCTTTCCAGCTGACTCAAAAGCGTAAACTTTTAGCACTACACCATGCTATTTTTTTGGAAACATTTTTTCTTTATTGTGGTAAATATACACGACATAAAATTTACCATTTTAACCATTTGTAAGTTTACAGCTCGGTGGTATTAAGTGCATTCAAATTGTTGTGCTCTCATCAGCTGTCTATTTTTTAAGCATTTAAAACAGACAGCAGGGGCATCCAAGTCTATTGATAGTGGGCCAGAAGATCATTAATTAAGGTAATTATCCTACATGTGTGTGGGCCAGTGAATTTCCACTTGGTGACAATGACTTAGTGAATAGTTATTTGGCTATAACTCAAATGCTCATCTGAATTTTGGAAATTTATTTATACTTATTATCTTTTGTCAGGAACATTATCATCTCCCATCTTCAGGAAATTAAACAAGAATATCTCACTATTATGTTATTAATTACATTCAGCTTCAATTACAATTGCTAACTGATCCCAGCTTGCTAGTTCGACATCTGGGTGCAGCAGGCATACCACAGTAGTGGCAGACAGGTAAATACACCAGAGAGCTCATGCAGGTTATCGAATTAGATAAATTAGTGGTGCTAGAGACCTCAGGTGGTCCACTTTGGGGGCAGTAGCATGCTGGATTTCTGGGAAGGATGGCTATCAGGATTCCTCTAAGTTTTCTCTTTACCAGGTTGAACAACCTTGTTTTTCTTCATAAAACACAGAATCCAAAGCCCTTTATTGAAAGTACCACTTTCCATCCTGCTGACTAACATTTCTTTCCAAGTGTGGCTTCTGGAATGGAACCGATCCTGTCATGATCCTGCAAGTTTAGAGCAGAACACATCTGCCTAACTCTGGATGGCAGGCCTCCATCCATGCCACCCCTGAGAGCATCCTCTTCCCTGCTGGTGCCTTCGTGTTGTAGGCTCTTGTTAAGCTTGTAGTCAGTTCAAACTCCAAAACTGCTTCATCTGTATTATTGGGACACTAGACCTCCCTACCTATGTCCTCATGAATTGGCCTTTTGGACTTAAGGATAAGATTTTATTTCTATCAAGGATAGAAAATATGTGCAATGCCCATGCCCATGGACCTTGTTTACATCTAATAATTTTTATTAGGACTTTTCCCCCTGAGCCTTATAGGCCTCAGAATCCTTCTGAACACAATGCTTCAGTTAGTCATTACCAATCCTTTCTCAGAGTTGGTACACAAGTACTTGCTTTGCATGGGTTCATATGACATGTTATTTCATATTTAACCCATCACAGAAAATGATAAATCAGGGTACATTTAGGACTAGAAGACTGGGTGGTGACCAATGTAACAGAGCTTGATAGAGTTAATATCATAAATGTTTAAAAGAAATTGAACATTGATTGCAGCAGAAGTACAATAGTTTTTATTATTTAAAAAGACTTCATTCTTTTTGAAACATCTAAGGCCTTATTTTGTGAACAGGTTGTGCCAGAAACTTAATCAGTTTGCAAAAATCATGACTGCATTTTCCCTCAGTAATTCAGCTTTTTTCTAATCCCTGCCTTCTCTCTTACCCATATAGGTGACTTTAGATTCAGGAAAAGTTAGGGGAGTAGGCACAATGCTTTCCCCCCTCTTCTTTTTACTCCCAAGATTATTGTTTCCCTCTTCAAATAAAGAAAGGTAGGGAATACATGGGAGGCACTGGGGCAGCAACAGTTTACATCAGTTAGGAAACACAGGACTGGGAAGACATTTGCAGTTTTGCAGAATACTCCTGATATTGAAATTCATCTTTGAGATACAAAGCAGTCCATATATCAGGCGCCACAGGCTGACTAACTCCCAGTTCTTTACTTTTGCAAGGGTCTCTGTAGCTTTCTAGGATCAGCAAACCAAAGCATCGCTGATTTCTTTTTCTTTTCTTTTTTTTTTTTTAAGATTTTATTTATTTGACAAAGTGAGTGAGAGCGAGAGCACAAGTATGGGGTGGGGCAAAGGGAGAGGGAGAAGCAGACCCTACCCAGCACGGAGCCTGATGAGGGGCTCGATCCCAGAGCCCTGGGATCATGACTTCAGCTGAACTCAGACGCTTAATCGACTGGACCACTCAGGCACCCTTCACTGACTTCTTATATGTATATAAAAAGCATATTGCAGACTATAAAGCAGAGTACAAATGATCCTTCTTCTAATATGCTGTATTTCTTTTAAAATATCTCATCTTGCAGTTGGGAGGGGTTTCCTAATGTGCCCTTGACTTGGGGCCATTCTAATGTTGATAGAGGATATTTTCAGTACCTGGTTTCTGAGAACTCTCAACGTTAGATATTTAGGTTGCTATTCAACTCTCCTCTTTCTGATTCTGACCAATGGGGAACACATAAGGAATACAAGTCAGAGAGATAAGTACCACTTGTTTCATAGGTAGATAAGCTCTTGATACCCAAAGTAAACTTTGGTAAAATGTGGTTTGGTGAACTTGACTCTAGTGTGAAGTTGGGATGTATGCTTGTACTACACAGCCCAAATGTAAGTCATTAGATTCACATGCTCAGCCACATGACAGAGTGAATCAGTGAGTAAAGGCCTACAGAAAAGATAAAAAGATGTATTTAACCATTAGCATACCAGGACTACAGGTCTGCCACACCCACCCCATCATAGGTTGAACAAGAAGAATGGCAGGCCTACCTGTCTAGGAAGGACTGGGACTGTCCAGGGGTGCTTGCCAAGTGGAGCAGAAATGGAGCAGTGGTCAGTACAGTCATGGTTCAGTAATGATATCCACCAGTAATTGTAGCACACACTAACTGTGTCACCTATCACATGGTCCACTCAGTGGAAAGTGAGTCAGGGGTAGGAGAGACCAGAGCATTCCATTCAATCTTCCTAAAAGAGAGGAGAGGGGGCAGAAGTCCCTTTATCTACCAGTTGGGACAACAAGCATAAATATTCCTCCCCTCAATAGCATCCCTTGCTGTCCCTTGGAAGATGCCTCATTTGTGATCTAATCCAAGGATTGATGATTGGCAAAACAAGCTTTAAGCTGAAAAGATTGGGGGAAAATATCTTAACTGGAAAAGTCCCCTGGATAATCTGCAAGTCAGTCGTTGGTTTATGCAAAGCAGCATGTGTACCTCTGTGCTGATGGTGCAAATACAGTAATTAACCACACTGAAATGCCAGCCACACACCTGGGTTTTGGGGAGAGACTTCTCCTTCTCCAGGAGTGGGGGTGGGGGACTCCAACTTAAAGAAAAACAAACATATGAGAGACAAGTGTGGAAAGCCTGAAAAATCTGTGACTACTTGGCTTGTGAAAATTGACTTTGTTTCCAAAGCAGCAACATTTTTGAAGAAAACAAAACTTTTCTCGGGGCGCCTGGGTGGCTCAGTGGGTTAAAGCCTCTGCCTTCGGCTCAGGTCATGATCCCAGAGTCCTGGGATCGAGCCCCACATCAGGCTCTCTGCTCTGCAGGGAGCCTGCTTCCTCCTCTCTCTCTGCCTGCCTCTCTGCCTAGTTGTGATTTCTCTCTGTCAAATAAATAAAAAATATATATATAAAAAAAAACCAACTTTTCTCAGTGTGAGAGCTTTCTTTCTGTTTTTGTATTTTATACTGGAATGCACTATGGCATTGTTAAAAAGCTGTGAATGAATTTCAGAAATTGCAGAATCAGGCTTAGGATCTGGCTATCTTACCTACGGGGGACCTTGACCAAGTTACTTCACCTTTCTGAGGCTCAGTTTCCTCATTTAGAGTGACAGTAATCATACCTAGTAGTCAGGGTTCTTGTGCAGATCAGAGATATTAGATGTATAGTGCCTGGCCCAGAATGAATTGTGATGGTGATTGCACGTTTTTTTCCTAAATACTTAATTCTGCATCACAACGGGTAGATCTGCAAGGTTTATGTGTACACAACACTAAATCCAAGAGGATATTTGTTCTTTTATGTGCTCAGAAAAGCTAGGTCAACTTTTAAAGTGGGAATTAAGAGACCATGTTCCAGATAAATCCTTTCTGGTTTGTATTATTGATTTTCCCAGAGAATTAGATCATCCAAACATTTGTACATTCATTGAAATCTGCATAAAAGTGCCAGATGTGGTTATTGTGACAGAATACTGCCCTTAGGGAAGCTTGATGGATGTTCTGCTCAACGGTGACAATCCTGTCAACTGGGGTTTCCAGTAAGAGCCAGGCATTTGAGTGGTAGGAAATATAAACTAGTGAAATTCTACAAACAATCGCCATTTCCATCTCTCTTGTCATTCGAATGCGTTACCTAGAAAGAGGCCTTTGTGTATGTCTTGAGGCTTGGATGGGAATGGGTGGGTCATTATATCTACAAGGGGAGGCCTAGAGAGGATTTTGAATGAGGCCCACCCACTGGTGCTTGGGAAGACCTTGCTAGAGAGGATAGCAGAAAGTCCTGTTTAGCATCTAAAGAGTATTGCTACAAGCAACAGCAAAGAATGTTGTAAGTAGTAGGCACAGGCTAGTTTTAATTAATATACCTAGCAAATACTGTGCTGGGCACTTACGGCTACAAAGATTAATAAGAAATATTTCCAGCCTTCAAGAACATTTTGGGCTGGTAGGAAAGACAAATAAGCAGAGTTATGGAACAGTTGATAGAAGTCTTAAGGGAGTGTCATGTGCATGGGAGTAACATTTAGTCCAGACTGGGCAGGGGTAATGGGCTATGGAAGGTATCCCAGTGGAGGTGAGCTGAGGAAGAGTAGTAGTTTGCCAGGGAAAAGGGAAAAGAGAAGTAGTTCCAAAGAGAGGGAACATGGTATGTAAAATCTAAGAGAGGATGGTCCAATCTGGGATTATTAGTAGATTAGTATGGCCAGAGTTTAGAGATGAGGGTAGAGGCAAGTTGTAGGAATGGTAAGAAATGAGACCAGAAAGATAAGTAGGTAGTCCAGAAATGGGCCAAAGTAAATAAGATAATTTAGTATATGACAAAAATGGAATTTCAAGTAAGTGAGAAGGAGAGATTGTTGGAATGAAGGATTCGGGATGACTGTCTAACCATTTGGCAAAAATAATGTTAGATCACCTAGTGCATACCTTTAATCAAAATTAATTTGGGGACAGCTTTAAATTTTCAAAATGAAAACTGAAACTGTAAAAGTACTAGAAGGAGGGGCACCTGGGTGGCTCAGTTGGTTGGGCCTCTGCCTTCGGCTCAGGTCATGATCCCAGGGTCCTATGATCGAGCTCTCTGCTCAGTGGGGAGCCTGCTTCCTCCCCCCCTCTCTGCCTGCTTGTGATCTCTCTCTCTCTCTGTCAAATAAATAAATAAAATATTAAAAAAATAAAAGTACTAGAAGGAAACTCATATATGATTGTGTGACACCACAGTAAAAATTAACAGGCTTCTGAGTATTTGGGAAAAGTATTTCTAACATATCTCTTACTGAGTATAACTGTAACTATAACTGACTTGACATCCATAGCCTAGTGAATATTATCAATGTAAATATCATAACATATAACTTCTTTTATGTTAATTATAGACCAATCTATGAACATTTAAATTTATTTATTTTTATTTTTTATTTTTTAAAGATTTATTTGAGAAATAGAGAGTGTGGGGCAGAGGGAGAGGAAGAGAGGAATTCAAGCAGACTCTGCACTGAACATAGAGCCTGATGTGAAGCTTGATTCCACAACCCTGAAATCACAACCTGAGCTGAAGCCAGGCATTGTACGCCCAACTGACTGTACCCATATGGATGCCCTTAAATTTATTTTTAAATGTGACATATATACAAGTGAGTCAGATTTATTTGGAAGAAATATTCACTTTTTTTCCCCTGTATAATTATGACCTCAAAGCATTTACAAATATGGGTATAGCTGAACTTACTTGAAATTTCTTGATCTCTACTGTCCCTGCACACAGTGACTCTGCATTTCACAGATCAGGAGTAATCTTTGTGGATTTTTAATTTGCTCTAGATGAAGAATTTCACATCAAAATGATCTGTGTGCCTTTTTGCAGGTATGCTATTGTTTTGATTGCCCTCTGAAGTGACTCAGTGTAGTAAGATTCTACTGAACATATTTTCAAGTGAACCACCAGGAAGTCTGCATCTCCATTGCTCAGCAATGAACTGTGTGCCCTACCCTACCAGAGAACAATGTTTTTTCTGATTTGTTCATATACATAAGAGAGAATAAGATAAATACTATCTCTCTATCTATCTTTGAATAGTTTATACTTTTGAAAAAGCACTGAACCAAAATTCCATACTGTAAAGTCTTCTACATATTAGGATGAGTTTCCCCACCTAAATATAGGCAGACTGAGTTAAAGGAGAGCAAGACTAAAAATACTCTGGCTGCATCTGGAACACAGGGATCCTCTGGGATTTGGTTCATTTGACCACATTCTAATCATAATGATGTTGAGCATGGATTTTGTTCCCCAGGATGTTGAGTCTTTAAATAAATTCTTCTCACCCTTAGGATTTGTTTATTTTAAGAAATCCCTTCAGGTTTTTAAATTCCAACAAATCACAAAAATTATACATATTTTCAATACAGATTAAAATGGTCATAAAAGGGGTGCCAGGGTGGCTCAGTCAGTTAAGCATTTGACTTTGGCTCGGGTCATGATCTCTGGGTACTGGGATAGAGCCCCTCATCGGGCTCCCTGCTCAGTGGAGAGTCTGCTTCTCTTTCTCTGACCCTCCTCCCTGCTTGTGCTATCTCTCTCTTTATTCTCTTTATTTTTAAAAATAAATTTTAAAAAGTTTAAAAAAATAAATAAAAAATAAAGCAGACATAAATACATTGTCTATAAGAGAAATTGGAGATGAGTGAGGGTGGAGGCATGATTCCTTAAAATTAATTTTCTTTGGATTATTTTAAATGTAAAACCCTTGGAAATTGTATATCTTGGCCAATAGTTTCATGTTTTTCTGAATGCCACTTAACAGATAAATCAAGGGACATGGGAATTTCAATCAGAACAATAGAACATTATTGACTACTCTTGGTATGTTTAAATAAATGCAAAGAGGAGATGAAGGAGAGATGATAGAATATAATAAGAAAATCCGTCTCCACTCTTTAATCATAGGAATCAAGAAATTTTGATGGTAATGGGGAATTTACTTTATACCAATATCTACACTATTTGGGTTCATATGCTATTCCCATTTCTCCCATTTATCTTGTTATTCCTCAGCTTTAATATATGTTTAAGTAAATTAATTTTCAACAACAACCATGCAATTTAAATGTAATCCCACAGAGACTGAAAACAAAACCAAACAGCAGACTACTGTTCTTCAAGGGGGTTGGCTCATACTTGTCACTATATGTCATAAGTATCTAAAAGTGGACTCTCTTAGACAAGTTCAGATGAGTAAGGGCATTTTAAAACTGAGCACGAACTGTATATGGAACTTGTCTATGGCAGAGGTTAGGCTAACATCACTCTGTCCTCTACAAGAGTGAGCTGAGTATGTGTGTAGGAGGGAGAGGGTGTGGGTTGTGCAGGACAACAGGGAATAAAGGGCCTAAGCAGCATTGTTTGAGCTGGTCAGCCCATGCCGGGGAGCACTGGGAATGATGGGTGACTAGACTGGGCACTTTGGTGGTGATTCTTAAATGCCAGATTGAGAAAGTCACACCTGATCAGAAAGGAGCATTGTCAACTCAACTCTGAAGTGGTGGGAATGACATAAAAAGAATGAAGAGAGATGCAGGTATTGGTGGCAAAACTGAATATTCTTTCCCTCATGATTATTTAAGGCACTTAGTAAGGGCTCAAGGCTAGGTCTCATAAAGGAATGCCTAATTCACAGTATAATTCTAAATACTGTTTAACAGATGAATCATGCATTGATACACTTTCTAATTTGACCCTTTTTACTTGAGAGGAAGGCTGAGGGGTTGAATCAACCACCTATGCTTGTCTGAAACTGTAGCTATTAGGTGGAAGTCACCTTATAGATTATTTATTTGTGCCATTTCATTTTCAGATGAAGCAACTGAGACCCAGAGAGACTGAGAAACCTGTCTAAGGCTCCAGCTTGCTCCCTTATTCCCCTGTAGTTCTCTGGTAGAAGGACACAGTTTCAGTCCTGGGCTCCCATTTCTCTCTCCCCAACCCTACTTCCATTATAATTTTGGCTAACCTTAGTATGCATAAGGATGATGTGTTCTTTTCTGTCAGTTATTTGACTCCCATTTTCTCCCACGATCTTTTTCTTCATCTGTTTCAGCTATCCATTTCTATAGCACGCATGAGATATTATCATTATGCATAACTGGATCACTTCCACATCTTCATGTCGATACTCACTTTTTGACCTCCACCTGCCCCCCACCCCACTTTTTAAGGGAATTCCTTTTAGTTTCCGTTTTGATTATTTTTAATTCTAAGTTGTTTTTATTTTTCTTTAACTCTTTTCTCCCCTCCCAGAGAGGGCAGAACTTGTTCTGTTAGGCATTCCATTATCTCTCTCTTGCTTATAACAGGGAAGCCTGAGAATCACTGTCCTTACCCTTCAGGATATGCAGAGGTAAGGAGGTGAGGTGGGAAATGGAACTCGATCATCATCTGAAGCCATCAGCTAAGCATGAACCCATGTTATGTCCTGGAAAGAGATTTATCAACAAAAGTAACCTACTGCAGCAAGTAACTTCTTGGCATTTTCCCGGCCTTTCTAAGCCCACTTCCAGGTAGAGATGATCCAGTAGGCAATTTGAGTCTGCGTTAGGAACTTGGAACTCAGATGGAAGTGGAAATCTGGGGACTGCTGCTATCTAGGGCTGTAATGTTACCATAGATAGAGAGGAAAACTTCTAGGGAGAAGATGTAGAGATAGAAGAGACAGCAGAATGCTGAGATGGCAGAAATACTCCAGTATTTCTGGAGAACTCTGATGCCATTAAAAACACGATGACAAAGTGACACATATGAGGAAGAAAACAAGACAAGCATGTTCATATGCAGCATGTCTCATCCACAGATACAGCTATGGAGCCACAATACCCATCACTTTGGAGTTTAGACATGTGTGTGTAATCCAGAAGCAGAAGATTGAGGCATATGTGTTTATGATGATTTGTGTAATTAATTTACTAAAACACAAAATGAGAAGTGTGAAGTTGAAAGGACAGTGGTGAAGTGGAAAGGATCTGTCAGTGATGTTGCAGACTCCTTTGGTCTAGCCACAGACGTGGGGTTAATTTCCCTCTTGTGCTTGAACCTACAAGCCTCTGGCATCCTAGTATCTCTGGCTAGTTTCTTTATCTCTAAAATTAAAAAGGGACACTACCTCAGTGAATCCTGGGATGGTCCTGCCCCTGAGAGCATGTTTTGTAAGTGGTCTGAAAAAATATATTGAATTTTATAACCAAATTTCATATTTATAAAAATCACATGGATTGATTTAATAGTTCATGCTTTTGATTGTAAAGCTAAATCAAATCTTCCTGGCTGGTAGGGCTAACATTAACAAAGATGGAGGACACTGGGACTAAGGTGATTCCAAGTTGTTCAATTCTGCATTTCTGTTCAGAATATCAGTAAATCAGTGCCTGGCTGTTACTCTTGATCACTGCAGTTGATTAGGCAGTACTAGAAAAACAACCCTTCTCAAAGACTCACTTTTGAACAAGTAAAGCAGATTTTATATAAGATGAATTTCTCAACACAGTTAGTCTGGTAGAGGTGATGATGTCTTTGGTAATTTTGGGTGACTTCTCCGTCCTCACTAACTGTGCCCATTTAGGTATGGATTTATCACAGCATTAAGGGCAAATCTCACTGGTGCACCCCTACATAGCTGGCTTGGTTACTGGATCCTAAAGGGATGATAATTATATGTTAAGAGCTCCCTATGGAAACCCCCCTGCATCCTAGGTGCTTTCAAAGAGTCAGAAGTTATGACATAGGGAGCAAAGTGTTCCCATTAAATAATTTCTCTTTGTGATGGATGCTTAGATGGAGATATGTAACAAACATAGAAGTACTTATGGCAGTAAAGATCTAAGATCTAATGCATGAAAAACAAAAAACCCACCACCTGCTCTATAGTAAGTAATGCTTTATTGAAATACAATGTCAGTAATAAAGGCTGATTTGGTGAGTTCATGCATTTCTATTTAACTTATTTCTCTGGAATACTCCTTCCTGAGACCTAATTGCTGAAGCCATGGAAATAACACTTTTACATCTTTGACATTAATTCTGTTTTCTGCTTGCATGGATTTTTAAGGGTCAATTCTTGTTTTCTAGGATTTTGGTAACTATCAGTGCCTCTAACATAAGTCAGTGTGTATGGAGGGTAGAAGACAAATCATTACTTGTTACTAAGGAAAGCGTTAAATGTCCGCACTGGATCTTGGGCAGCTGTGCATGAGTCTTGCAAGGAAGTGCCCAGTCTACAGGTAGAGCTGCGAGAGCAGTCCTCTCAGGAAGCTGCAAGGGGAGGTGCTCAGGCAGACAGAGGGTTCCAACTTCAGCAGTGTTGTGGAGCAGTAGGTTGTAGACATGGTTCAGAGCTTAGGCTCTGGAGTGAACCAGAGCTGGATTAGTGTCCCAGCTCTGCCTTTTTCTAGCTTTATGATCCTTAGGCAAGTCATTTTACGAGCCACAGTTTCTCCATCCCATGTAATAGGGGTTAAAAACTATACCAACTTCCTAGGAATGTCATATTAAATGAATTAATGCATGCAATGCTTTTAGCAAGTGCCTGACAGAGCTCAATAGGTATGATGATGGTGATGATGATGTGAAGACAAGGATCTTTGTTTGAAGGATCTGCCAAACCAAGGAAACAAATAGGCAACAGGTACCTGCTGGAGAGGGTGACCATTACATCCCTAGGCTTAGGTGCCTAGGCAAGGTCCATTAACTTCCCAACAGACTGTTCGCATTATCCCAAGGACCAAAGCAAAGTTCTCTGTCCTCAACCCTATTGGGTGGGCTAGGGTTGTTTAGTATGTGCCAAACATGGAGTTCCCCCATGTGGTTATTTGTGGAAAGCTCAGTTTCCTCTAGCACAGTACTTCTCAATCCTGGCCCTGGGGCTTTCATAATAAACTAATGTCTGGGCCCTACCTCTCAGACACTGTGCTATAATTATTCAGGGGGGAAATTTAGGCATTAGTATTTTAAGAGCTCACTGGTGGATTCTAATGTTCAGCCCTGCCTGGAAACTACTGACCTAGCAGTTTAACAATTAAACTAAGCATTGTTTTAGGCAAAGGAATCAGTAAACATCTAGTAGCAATATAATTGCCAAACCCATGATTATTTAATAACCAGTTGGAATAATTGATTCATCTTCTGTTTGACCTCGTTTTAACATTTGACATGATCAACTCTTCCTTCTCTCCAAAGATTTTTTCCTCACCGGATTTCCCTACTCCCTCTTTCCTCTTCACCTCCTACTGCCCAGCAGGCTCCCTTCTAAGTCTTTCAGCAGCATCCTGCGTCCACACTTTGAATGTTTAGAGTTTCCTGGGGTCTACCCTTGGCATGCTTTTCACTTGTTCTAAACCCTCTCTGATTTAACTCCCACTCCCAGCTGCCACTCCTACCTGTATGCCAGTGTTTTCTAGTCCCGGAGTTTTAACTCTCCATTTGTCTTGAGATCTAGGTGTGTTAAGTTCTAGCCATTGACCTGGATGTTCTGGGCCCCCTAGACTACAGCTGTATGGCAGTCTTATTATTTAATCCCTAACTGCCTTATGGCAATTCCTCACTTTTAATGCTTTCTTTATATTCCTTCTTAGTCTCATCTGTCCTCGCTCCAGAGGATCACCTTACTCCACCCTCCCTCCTTCCCATTTATAGGCTTTAAAGTGTGAAATTGACCAATGTCCCCCCATTTCCAACTATCACTAACCTTATCAAGTAAAAGCCTATCTTTACCTTGTTTCTTCTTTTCTCAGAGGAAGGGCTGTTCCATTTGCTTTTCCAAGGCCAACCTCTCCACTTGGGATCTGGATCCCATCTTGCTGACTCTTTTCATTTAGACATTGAATCAATACCTATTATTTACTGTGTGCTCGGCATTGTACTAGGCAGATAATACAGCAGTGCACAAGACAGACTGAGTCTCTGCTTGTTGGGAGCTCATAGTCTAGCAGAGAAAGATAGAAAATGTACAAAATAACAGTTATGTGGTGTATCAGATGGTGATAAATGCTAGAAGAAAAATAAAGCAATGTAGGGATTGAGAGTGACTGGGAATTGCAGTTTTCTGTGCTGTGATCAGAACCCTGAATGAAGTGAGGGGCATTGGGGGGGTAGAAGAAACGGGAGGCACATGGGAAGGCACATGCTTGGAGTTGGAGGGACAGCATGGGGGTCAGTGGAGTGGGACAGTGGGGAAGAGAAGTAGAAGATAAAATAAAAAGTAAAAGCAGGGGCAAGCTTATAGCTAGACAAACAATACAAACAATACCCTGCTTTAGCAGGATTACATGTTACTTTTGTGTGGGGACTGAATTTTTTTCTTTTTTGTGTTTCCAGTACTTCGCCTAGTGCCCCGAGGCATGGCAGGTACTCTGTAAATATTGACTGGAAACGTTCCTGCATTTTGTATTTCTCAATTAACAATTGAATACAAAAAATAACAATATGGCCAGATCATGTTGTATTTATAAGTATTTAGCATATTGCCGGGTAGATTGTGAATCTCTATCAAAAATGGACTATTGAGACAAAATTCCTGAGGGAAATACAAAAATATCACCCTATTTCTTTCACTGAAAAAATACAAATTTGATTTTACTACTATTATTAGACTCCAATAAATATTCATCCTTTTTTCCTCCAGGGGGGATCCCAAGCTTTCTGCAAGTGAAATGAGCACGAAAAGTGCCTAGTAAATCACTCTGATTGTTTCTACGCGGTAGCCAGAACAGAGATCTTAGTTGGCTGCTTCTTCTAATCGCTTAAAGATTCAAATAATGTTAGATTTTTTTAATCCCCCAAATTAGAGGAGTCTGGGTAAATTGTCCTTCTACCACCAAACTCCCTTTGAAGAAGGTAAGAGCCTATTCTTCTGACACTCCCTCTACCCCCTGGCAAAGTTCAAAGTCCTAGAGCTCTCTAACAACACTCGCTGCTTGTACCAACCAACAGATGCTGGCGAGGATGTGGAGAAAGGGGAACCCTCCTACACTGTTGGTGGGAATGCAAGCTGGTGCAACCACTCTGGAAAACAGCATGGAGGTTCCTCAAAATGTTGAAAATAGAACTACCCTATGACCCAGCAATTGCACTACTGGGTATTTACCCTAAAGATACAAACATAGTGATCTGAAGGGGCACGTGTACCCGAATGTTTATAGCAGCAATGTCTACAATAGCCAAACTATGGAAAGAACCTAGATGTCCATCAACAGATGAATGGATAAAGAAGATGTGGTATATATACACAATGGAATACTATGCAGCCATCAAAAGAAATGAAATCATGCCATTTGCGATGACGTGGATGGAACTAGAGGGCTTGTACCAACCAAATTGTGAATCCCTGCAAGGTAGCAGCTGGGCCTGCCTGACTCACCTTGAGAGTCCGGGATTCCTAAGAGTGTCTCCAGTTGGGGAGACATTAATCTCAATGACCGAAGTGTTCAGTCAGTAAAGCTCAGAGTGAAAGAGATTACAGGCTGAGGTTCCATTCCTCCAATTAACTCTCCTGGTATCTCTGTCCCTGATAGCACCCATGACCCTATCTCCACACTGGCTGCGGGGAAGCCTGGGTTAGGGAATGCGCTTGGTTTGTTACCAATCCATCATGACCAGGCAAACAATACAAACAATACCCGACTCTATATATGGGACACGGAACAATGGAGAGTGCGAGTGGTGACAAATGATGCTACAGACATGAAGATTGGGCCTTTTGTGTCCTTTTCCTTGAGGATAATTAACTGTTCTTTTTTCTTTTTTAAAGATTTATTTATTTTAGAGAGAGAGCAAGCACAAGTGGGAGGGACAGAGGGAGAGTAGATAGACAATCTCAGGCAGACTCTGCACTGAGCAAAGAGCCCAATGTAAGGCTTGATGTCAAGACCCTGAGATCATGAGCCTGAGATCATGACCTGAGCCCAAACCAAGTCAGATGCTTAACCAGCTATGCCACTCAGGCACCCTGGATAACTAACTATTTTAATTCATAGCTGAAAAAAGGCATGTTACCAAAACCAGTTATTGATGACCCAAGACAAGACCCACCTTGCTAAACTCAGAGTGTATCCATCCTTTTCAGGTAAATTAACGTAACTGGAGTTAGGAATTCAACTCAAAAGACAGAGAGATCAGCAATCTACAATATTACATAATTTGTGCATGACTGTTAGTAGGTGGAGAGCAAATCATGTCTGCAAAAGAAGAAAATGCAGGCGTTTGAGTAAAGTAGCAGTGAGCTTAGCGCTAAGGCATGCTGTTAATACGGTATGTTGCAGTGATTTGGTTAAGTCCCTCCACCCCCACCACTTTTCTTTTTTTAACTTAAATCAGTTTCTTAGAGCTAACAGGCATCCAGTTTAGCAAAAACAGCAGGAAACTGCTTTAGAAAGATATACTTCTTCATCTTAGGAAGTTTGTTTAAAATCTGAAGTAAACAGGCCATATAGTTCTTCCCTTCTATAAGGAAGGATACAGTGGCCACATCAGCAATGAGGCCTGAATCCTGCCTCAGGCAAGTTTTGAAAGTTCAGTGAAAACCCCCTAAACCAAAGTTATAAATTGTAAGGTTGAAACATTCTAAACATTTTGCCTAACAGGAGTTTGCTGCAGGCAGTTAAAGCAGTCAGGCCCTAACTGGGGGTCAAGGGGTCCTCCCTGTTTCACAGATGGAGAAAGAGAGCATTGAGTTTAGAAAGGGTTAACTTCTTCCTTGTCATGCCACCCTTGTCACGGATGAAGACATTTTCCTGGGTAGGGGGGTGGAAGGGGGAGGCAGAAAGCCTCTTTCCAGCAAAGAGTCTAGTATGAACTTAAAATAATTTATCTGAAAAATGAAAGCACCACTGACATTCAAGAAATAAAAGATCTAGAATGTATGCAGGAAATCAGGATAATTGGCAAGCAAATGAACCTTGGCCTGGCACTTCGGTAAATGAGTTTTACACAGCCTTCTCAATAATCCTTGTGACTCTGTTGTTATATAAACCCACTCACGTGATTGACAGAAACAGGAAGAGTCCAGATGTTAGGGGACGGTGTTCCCATCAAACAAGCTGCCCTGGCTTTGAATATACCAACATAGTCTGAAGCAATGCTGAGCAACACAAAAAATAAAAACGAAGATTCCCCCCTAAACCAGACCGAAACAAAACAAAACAAACAAACAAAAAAACCAACCAAACATATCACAAACAATAGAGAATATTTTCTAAAGCAATTTACTGGCCCATCACTTTCCAGTCTCTCTGGCTCAGAATTCTGAAGGCTTCAAAAAATTGTGCTGAATAAGGAGGTACCATCGCTTAATCAGGTCTTGCCAATTATTTTGCCTGATTTAACTTTTTTCTACCTCACTGCCCCTTTCCTGTGGCACTGTGGGCTTCACTCCACTTTCCAGCGCCAGCCCGCGGTGCAAGGGAATGGCCAAGCTGCACTGGCCAAGTGGATACACTTGCTTCTGAACAAGCTGCATGCTACCTTTGGCAAAATTATAGGTCATTAGGATGTCTACAAAGTGGAGATGGTCAGAGTTGTGTGTGAGTAGTTATTGATGAGTGGACAGTCCCCGAGACATAGTACAATATTAAATAGCAGCAGAACAAAGCTAGAATTAATGGAAGCAATCCTAAGTCATAGCGTCCTAGGAAGCAATACTTAGTAGTCTCCTCTGTGCCTTCAACTTTTTCATACTGGGCACCTAGAAAGTGTCTATTGATTTGGCTTGAGAACCATTTTTATTCAATAATAATGGAAAGAAGCTGACTTTATACTTTTTTGGGGGGTCAGACTCTTGGGCATGACCTCTTAGGCATACCATTTGTTCACACTGGTATTTTCCCTTTCCCCTTAGCCAGTGAGGGAAGGAGATGAATCTTGAAAGATGATATAGCAAACATGGAACAATAATTAGATGAAATTATAACAATAATCATTATAATTTCTAATTTCAGTTTTAATTGTATAAATTGAGACAGGAATAATGAAATGTTTCATTAGCAATCAGGCAAACTGAAAATAGATTTAAAAATATTTGTAATTGAAAAATATTTACAATTCTTCTATTCAGTTTGTAATTGTTGAGAATCCCATATGTGCCAGACACTGTGTTAGCTCTGGAGGTTAAAAGGCTGAACAAGACATACAGGTTTCTATGTTCAGGGAATTTACAGTCTAATGATAAATAGAAAGGCTGAGACTAGTAGCCACATTGAAGAGGGAATGAGTCTTCTTCCATTTTACCTTCATTACTTGACCTACAGCTCAGGCAATTCACGGCGTGCTTCACTGTGACTCACACAATTCCTTTTATTTCCACTCATTACGGAAAAATACTGGATTATGAAGTTAATGTTGATGAAACCATTGTGCTCACATAATTCCTTGTGTTTCTTTTCATTACCAGAGAACACTGCATTATAGAATTAAAGTTGCTATCATACCTGACTATGTCATTAAATCACATTTGGTTTGTATTTCATTTTTCTCTCGTTGGGCTTCTCTTCCTTGTGCCTCTAATTCAGAATCAATAAACACGTGTTTAGACTCAAACATACTCCCAGTAAATCATGAGATTATTTAACAGATCTATTAATGGGTAAATATAGGACACTACATACTTAGTAAGCAGGGATGCTGATTTTCAATAATCTCCGCATTTAAAGGATTTTCCTTCATTCACCAAGGGTAAGCTTATTATATAGAAATATGAGTGAGGTCATAATATTATCTCTGATGGTCACTACTGAAAAAAAAAGAAAATTGAAATAATCTTTTGGTTAAATTTGAAGTAGCTATTGCTTGGTGTTGATAAAAGATATGAAATAAGTACTTGGGAATCCAGGCTCTGCTTTGTTATGCTTTAGGAAAGTGTTGATTCATTTATGTTTTTGTCAAGATCTGATGTGATGCTGAATCTTCATCCTTATGCTATTGTCTGTTTTACTGTTGTTTCACAATGTGGTTACGTGTCAGTGTGAACTTGTATGCTTACCGTACGTATCACCACAGCACCAGACAGCAATGAAAGTCACAAAGTAGAATATAGAATGCACATTTATGTAAGGGTAGCTTAAAAATGTTAGTTTCTCTCATATCTTTATTAATAAGGATTGACAAATTAGTTATTCAATTTTGAGTTTGGCCAAGGGAATTATTTGGAATGGGGGGCTAAGGGCTCATAAATTCTGCATTATCTCTCAGCATGTTAGATCTGGAATACTAACAATACAACAACCATATATCTAATGCTTAGCCATATGCCAGGCATTGTGCTAAGGGCTTCCCATGGATTATTTTATTACAGTAAATATCCTCACAACATCCTTATGGCCTATATATTACAATTCCCATTTTCTAGGTGAGAATGCTAAGGCTCAGTTACTTGCCCAAGTTCACATAGCTAGCAAAAGTCAGGACCCAAATCTCTTTCATTCTAGAGCTCAAGCTGTTGACCACTCACTTGCTGCTTCTCGTGGCTGGCAGAGAATTTACAGGTTTACTTCAGCTGAAGAACCAAAGGCCCAGGAAAATTAAGTGACTTAGACTAGGTACCCTTGTTAGTAGCACATTTGGGGCCATGACCCAGATCTCTTTCTGTCCTTTCTGCTTATGGTGAAATAGAAGAATTGGGCTGTAGGAGCCATGACATCTTTTCCTTTATCAATGTGCTGAACTCTGAAGTCACCCTGTAGTCTTCTTCTATCCAGTTGGCCAGCAAATACTGTTGATCCCTTTAACACAATGTCTTTCATGAGGTAGAGCTCATTTGGTAGAATGGTTAGGAGTCAGGCTCCATAGTCAGATTTGAGCTGATTTTAAGTCTTAGCTCTGCCACTTGCCTGCGGGGTGATTTGGGTCAAATAAATTAATCTCTCTGTGTGTCAGTTTTTTTCATCTTGAAAATGGAAATAATAATGTTGTCTACCTTGTAAGATGGTTTTTAGGGGGGGCGGCTGGGTGGCTCAGTGGGTTGAGCCTCTGCCTTTGGCTCAGGTCATGATCTCAGGGTCCTGGGATCGAGCCCTGCATCGGGCTCTCTGCTCAGTGGGGAGCCTACTTCCTCCCCTCTCTCTGCCTGCCTCTCTGCTTGCTTGTGATCTCTCTCTCTCTATGTCAAATAAATAAAGAAAATCTTCAAAAAAGAAAAAAGATGGTTTTTAGGATTAAAAGCATATGGAGAGAAGTCATACCCTGCCTCAGGGAGAACAAAAAGCTTGGCTCTTGTCCCTAAATCTTTCCTATTGAAAACAAACATCTTTGTGTGTTTGCCAAAGAAATTTTGGCGAAACCAATAGTCGATTGGTGTTGTTTGTTCTGAAGCCCAGGATTTTCTTTCAGCCTGTAAGTCCCTTGTTTTATGCCCTTCTAATTTTTGATGTTTGGGTATTTTGTGAGTGTGTTTTATTATTTTTTAAAAGATTTTATTTATTTATTTTTATTAATTTGACACAGAGAGAGAGAGAGATCACAAGTAGGCAGAGAGGCAGGCAGAGGGGGAGGGAGGGAAGAAGGCTCCCTGCTGAGTAGAGAGCCCAATGCGTGGCTCAATCCCAGGACCCTGAAATCATGACCTGAGCTGAAGGCAGAGGCTTAACTCACTCAGCCACCCAGGTGCCCCTTACTATTATTTTTTAAAGATTTTATTTATTTATTTGTTTTTTTGTTTATTTGTTTACTTGAGAGAAAGAAAGAGAGAGAGAGAGAGCACAATCAAGGGGGAGGGGCAGAGGAGAGGAAGGAACAGGCTCCCCACTGAGCAGGGACCCCAATCTGGAACTCGATCCCAGGACCCTAAGATCATGACCCGAGACAAAGGCAGATGCCTAACCAACTGAGCCACCTAGGAGCTCCATGAGTGTGTTTAAAGTGTATGTTGCCAAATGAAGATAAAGCAGGGACCATGAACTTTAAAAGCAAAGCAAAACAAAAACTAGAACACAAACAAAAAACAAAAGAAAAATGTGTGTGGAGTTCTTACAATGCCTGGTGCAGCATATGCTCACAATATATATTACTCACACAAACGTTCCCTTTCTTAGCCTCAGCCCTGGTCCAGACCATCATCTTCCTACATCTGAACAAGAGTCCCCTCAGGGGCACCTGGGTGGCTCAGTCAGTTAAGCATCTAACTCTTGGTTTCAGCTCAGGTCATGATCACAGTGTTGTGAGATGGAGCCCCCCACATATGGGTCTCATTATTCAGAGCAGGGTTGGCTTGAAATTCTCTTCCTCCTCCTCTCCCCCTCTTCCACTCCTGCACTCTTTCTCTTGTTCTCTCTCTCTCAAATAAATAAATAAATGAATAAAATCCTTTGAAAAAGAGTCCCCTCACTAGTCTCCTTGCCCCTGTCTTTTGCACTACTATGAGATGAAACTATACTTTATCATGTTCTTTTGTTCAAGAATTTAATAGCATACAGCATTATATCCAAACTCTCCAAGCTTGTGGGCAATGCCCCACATAATTGAATTCTTTAGCCTTTGCCATGAGTACAGTTTGAGGGCATAGTTCCCACAAGACTGTCCTCACTTCAGACATCAGCCACAAATTTCGTGGTCCCAGGACCATCCTCTGGCTACATATTTGAGGGTCCCCATAATCATCCTCAGTTTTGATAATTTGCTAGGATGACTACAGACCTCAGGAATGTTATACTTACCCTGATAGTTTTATTACAGCAAAAAGATACAAATTAAAATCAACCAAGGAAGAGACATATAGAACAGAGTCCAGGAGGGGTCCAAATGCAGAGGCTTCCTGCATGCTCTCCCCGTGGAGTCATGGACAACATTATCTCCTCCCAGTAACCAAATGTGATAATACGTACAAAGTATTGCCAGCCAGAGAAGCTCACTTGAGCCTTTGGTGTCCAGAGTTTTTACTGGGGCTTGATCACATGCTGCTTGTGTAGTTGACCTTTAATCTCAGCTACTCCCAGAGTTCAGGCTAATACCTTTAGTCATCATTTTCTCTGGAGGTCATAGCATATTTCATGCCCTGAGAACCCATCGCAAATCACATTGTTAGATTGTCAGTGGCCAAAGTTTGCAAACAGCAAAGACCTACCTATTAGGCAAGATACCACAAGGCTGAGAGGTCAGTTCCTAGTTGCCAAAGGCAAAGGCCAGACCTCTCTTTGGGTAAGGTTGATTCTTCACCACACAGCCTTATTTTTTTTGTCGCTCTTCTGTAGAATATTGTTGGCCAAACAAGGTAACACCCAAACCAACCCATACTTCCCTGAAGTTCTTTTACCTGTAATTGTTCTTCCTTTACTTCCAGTATGCTTAAGTGTTAACACTTTTTATGACCTCTGAAACTTTGCTTGCCCCAAGCTTTCCTAATCATCCACTTTCTAACTAGTCGGTTGTTTGCTCTGTGTGGCTCTGTAGCATGGCTTCTATTTATAGATTTCTCTGAGCCTTTTATCTCTCTCTGGCCCAAGTGTCCACCACAAAGTAATAATGATGATAATTTTCCTAGTGTCTAAGACATTTAATGAAAATTAGGCACCATTATGAGCTGTTTCTCATCATTTCTGAGTACTTGGGCTCTAACTTAGATAAGTTGCCACCTAAGTGAGTCATTAGATCCTAGATGATCATTCAAATTGAGCATCCGATTATTTGCAAGTGAAAAAACAAGTGTCAGATCGACATTTGTGGGCCTTAATGTTTCTCCCAAAACAAAATGACCAGAAAGTATTTTCTGGAAACAAGAACTTTGCGCTAGACTGGTTTGGCAGTTATTTTTATGGCGGTTTAGTCCATAGGACCCCTGCTGGGTAAGGACCTAGAAGAGATGGACAAACCCCATTCAGAGAGCCCTTTTGAAAAATAATTTTCAAATGTTTAAATTAAAAAATAAAAAATAAAATTAAAAAATAATGTTTAAATGCCAATGCTTTAATTTAGATTAAATTAACTCTAAATTAATTAATTAATCCCCAAATCCCAGGATTTTGCACTTTAGGCAGTATCACTGTCTGCTGTGTAGACAGATGAAGTGTTTTTTACTGCTGGGTAGACAAACAAATTCCCTCACCCCGACCAAAACAATAAATGCTTTACCAAAATGTCTGAGTTACTGGCTATATTCAGATATGGTCTCAATGTGTTTTTTGTTTAGACCATGCCTCGATTGTCATGACAACCGTATGTGTGTCTCTGTGTGTGTCTGCCGAGTGGTATCTGGAAACAGCACCTTCAGCATCCAGGCAGAAATAAAGTGGGTGTTCTGAGCAGAGAGCGTCTCCCTACCCATTCAAACAACATTAGAAAAGGTTAAAAACATCGTTTAGCATCTCCTCTTAAATTAAAACTCCCAACAATCAGCTTTTCTCTCCAACAGAGCAGAGCAGTCATTCATTAAATGTCAGACATTAGGTCTAAGTGCCTAAGTTCTCATTCTTTATTATATCAATGTCCATTATAATTCCACCATGTTCTGATCCTGCTGACCCCTCTTTATCAACCTCCTCTCCAACTTCTCCATCCTCATCTTTTGGAGGAACCTCTAATGCCATGGATCACCACTCTGAGGAACCACTTACAGATTATACAATTTAAACCTTCTGAGACCTTGTCACATTTCTCTAAAGAAGATTAACTTTTCCAAGGGAGGGAGACAAATCATAAGAGACTCTTAATCTCCCCAAAGAAACTGAGGGCTGCTGGGGGTAGAGGGGTAGGGAGAGGGTGGTGGGGTTATGGACATTGGTAGGGTAATGTGCTATGGCAAGTGCTGTGAAGTGTATAAACTTGGGGATTCAGAGACCTGTACTCCTGGGGCTAATAATACATTATATAATATAATATAATATATAATATAATATAATATAATATATTATAAAAAATTTAAAAATTGGGAAAAAAAAGAGAGGTCATTTATCTTTGATCTGGGAAATCCATTTTGTTCACATTGAACCTAGGACTTGGATCTTTGGATCTCCCCTGACTCTTCCAAGCTACTGGGCTGCTATTCCATAAGTACCCTTCTGACTGTATAAATGGCCTTGTGGAAGTTGAAGAATTAACATTTGTTACATTATTTCATTTTTTCTTGTAACTTTGGCTCAGAGTTCCTATTCTTGGTTTGAAAGGCAGATATAAGAAATTGACTCAGACAAGGCTGGTGAGCAAAACTGTTTCTCTTGTTTGCCATGAAACTGAATATGAGAGGACAAGGATTTCAGAAAGACAAAGAAAGCAATGCTACCAGAACCTAAGAAGCGTTGAACATCAACTGACAAGAGGCGATCTATTCACATTGTGGACCAGAAATATTTATTGGATCAGTTTATGTCCAGACCACCCAAGCTTGGTGACCTTTGCTCTTAAGAACCCATTCCTGAGGGGCTCAGTGGGTTAAGCCTCTGCCTTTGGCTCAGGTCATGTTCTCAGTGTCCTGGGATCAAGCCCCGCATCAGGCTTTCTGCTCAGCGGGGAGCCTGCTTTCCACCTCTCTCTCTGCCTGCCTCTCTGCCTACTTGTGATCTCTTTCTGGCAAATAAATAAAAATTTAAAAATCTAAAAAAAAAAAAAAGAAGGAACCCATTCCTGGGAGTTTTTCTGGACCCTGTGCCCTACATGAACTTTCCAAGCTGTAAGGGGAAAGGTCCAGGTAAAGGTTGGAATGGCAAGTCTCTACTAGCAGCCTTAAAAACTCAGTCTGCGGGCGCCTGGGTAGCTCAGTGGGTTAAAGCCTCTGCCTTCAGCTCAGGTCATGATCTCAGGGTCCTGGGATCAAGTCCCACATCAGGCTCTCTGCTCAGCAGGGAGCCTGCTTCTCTCTCTCTCTCTCTCTGCCTGCCTTTCTGCCTACTTGTGATATCTGTCTGTCAAATAAATAAATAAACTCTTAAAAAAAATACTCAGTCTGCTTTAGTTAACTCAAGTTTGTCTTAATCCGTGTGTTTTCAAAGATGGTGTTATCTGAGGTACTCAAGCCCAGTGGGATCCTCCATACTGGAGAGGTAGTGAGTGTGGCCCTGGACCTGGTTGCTGTGTGGAAGACCTTTGAGATTCCACACAAGCTCAACGTCCAACTGAAAATACGTGCTGGGCTCCACTCAGGTAATGCAAGATAAGATGTGTGAAGAGCCTACCCTGCACTTTTCCCCATACTCCATTATGCATCAGTTTTCAGGGGACACAATGTGACCCCATCTATGCAGGCAAAAAAAAAAAAAAGTGAGTATTTAAACTCCATGATTGTAATGTTAACATTCTACCAAACATTTCCTTTGGGAATGAAAGCAAGGGAAGGGAAAAAGATGAATATTAATAAACACCATTTATTATGTGCCAGGTATAATGCCAGACAGTCATACATATGCTCTCATTTGACTCAAGATTGAAAGATTATTATTATTTGCTTTTTACTTTTGAGGTAAACATACATATAGTAAGGTATGCTAATGTTAATTTCATAGTTCAGTGAATTTTTATTTATGTATACATTCATGAAACCAGCTCCCAGATGAAGATAGAGAACAGTTGAAGCACCCTAAGACTCAATCATATCCTTCCCTCACCTCTCCCTTCTTGTACCTGTCGATACCACTGCTAGAGGTAACCACTCATCTGCCTTTTATTTCCCTAGATTAGTTCTGACCGTATTTAAATTTAGGTATTCTTTTGTTCCAAAAGCACGTATTCCCATCCCCTATGTGTTGTTGCATGTAGGTGTTAAAGATTATTTTCTAAAGAAAATCAAACACCTTCAAGGCTGCAGGGAAGCATTTTATATCATCATAGTGATTTGTTTGATCTTGTCTGCTGAGGAAATAACCAGATGTATTGCTTAGAAGAAGCCAAATAGCTCTTGTACATTTACATATTTAGTATATCAGAAGACAGGGTACACAAAAAGACAACTGAGTTTTGCATGTAGAGAGAAGTTATGTAAATCTTGGTCATTCAAACTGTAATTATATTCATTTGTTCTGGGTTCCAGTTATTTAGAGAGGTGATTCTTCCTAAACCCTAATTAGAAAATGGGAATACATGCCGTTGGGATAAAATTTAAAGGGTACAACACAAAGGCTTGTAGGCAAATATTAATGACAGGGTTATTTATAATAACCCTGAACTGGAAACAACCCAAATATCCATGTACTGGTGAGTGAATAAATGAATTGTGACATATCTATTCTACGGATTATAACCCAACAATAAAAGGGGGTGAAATATTAATACATGCAATAACAAGGGTGAATTTTAAAAAATACTAAGCATAAATGTCAAATGCTACACACTAGTGTGGTTTCATTTGTATGACATTTTATTTTATTTTATTATTTTTATTTATTTATTTTTTTGTATGACATTTTAGAAAACACAAAACAATCATGACAGAGAGCAAATGAATGGTTGCTTGGGGCCCTGGTGGAGGAGATTGACTGTGAAGGAGCAAAAGGAAATTCTTAGGGGGCTATAACTGTCATACATCTTGCTTTAGGGGTTACATGATTACGTTATTATATACATTATTTAAATTCATTAAATTGTGTACTTGAAAATGGGTGAATTTTAGTGTATATAAATCATACCTCACTAAAGTTGTAAAAATTTCTAAGCATGCAAAATGGTATAAACAATGAAAAGTAATTCTCCCTCCTATACCTTATAGCTCCTTTGTCTCCTAGTCTATGTGTCCCCACCTCCCCAGCTCTGTTTACATTTTGTAGTAATTCTTTAGATTTACATAATGGGCTCCTGAATAGTTTGAAAATTAGGCTAAGAATACCAGAATTCGGGTGTCAAATTTGGATAACTAGCATCATAACACGTTCTCAATATTATTTGACCATATGCTCAGAAGAGTTCAAGTCTGTTTCTTGGTGTCTTTCCTGAATGTTTGCTGTGGACAAGCCACTTTTTGCATGGCCTCTCACTCCATTGTCAGCACAACCCCCTGAAATGTGTATTAATAGCCATGTTTGATAAATGAGGAAACTGAAGGCTAGACACCTTAGGTAAAAATGTTACCAGCTAGTAAATGCACAATGTTACCTGGCCAGTAAGGGGCAGAGCTGGGGTTCAAGTCCAAGTCTGTCCCAGGCAAACACAGAGTTTGTGTCTTGATTTGGAAGGGAGGCGTCAAGGGTAGGAACCACTGAGTCAGTAGAGCAGCCTGCATGACCTCCTTTCTAAATTCTGTAGTTGTTTCAGCCCCAAACTTAAAGCAACTTCCCTCTTCTACCTTTACTCCACTCCCTTTCAGAGTCCTTGGTTAGTCCTAGTTCTCAAAACAGGAATATTCTAGTTTAGTCTTATTGTATGAAATTCCTTGGGGCCTCAGCTGTTTTCATCTTTGTTTCTTGTTTGATGAAAATTAATTCTACTGCAAAAAATAAAGGTCTTACTTGCGTGTGAAATGCCTTTTTCAGTCTACATTAAAACTTTATCAAATTTATTTTCCCTACTCTCTCTGCAGCAGGAATAGGGGAAAGTTCAATAATGAAAAAGCCCTTCTGTTCCAAGGAGCCCCTTCTCCTTAAAATAGTACCCCCAAGGGACATAAGCAGCCAGACACACTTACATTGGCCAAAAGATCAACTGCAAGAGTTTTAGCAAAACAAATAAATCTTCTGAGCCCCACAGGTCACACCTGCTCTATTGCTTTAGCCTCTCTATGGTTGAGTTTGGCAAAGACAAGGTCAGATATTGGCACAATACTGGAAATGACTTCAATTTGTAAAGAAAAAGGAAGGAGTATGATGACGCTACCTTTGCCAAAAACATTCCAATGCTCTTTTCAATTCTCTGGTATTGTGCTGAACTATTCTCCCCTGTCCTCTTCAGTCAGTGGTCTGGCCTCACTCTGAAAGCAGTGTGCTACAATACAATGTCAGCTCCAGGAAATTTGTGTCAAAATTTCTATAGCTAGTTGAGCATCCGTTCTGAATGTGCTTTTTGTTCATCTTGGGTGTGTGGGACGAGCAGACAGCTGGAATATTTTCCAAATGCGAAGTTAAAACTGTACTGTCAAAGAATGCCTGCAGCCCCGTATTGTTGAGATTAAGGGTCCGCCAGCCTCTCCAGCTTCCATGCTCCATGAGCAGAGACAGTGTCCCAGTTGCTATTATATCCCTGGTACCTTAGCTCTCTGCCCTGCACAGAGAAGGCACCTCCAAATAAAGCAGAGCTGAAACAGATGGCAAAGCCTTCTAACCCAACTTGCCAGAATGGAAGAGTCCTCCTCTATGGGCTGCGCAGGAGAGGAAGGAGGTCAGGTGAGGCTAAGACAACCTGGGGAGTGTTTGCCTCTTTCCAGTGTGGCAGCAACCACTTAGGTCATCTGATGGATGGATGACATGTGGTCCTAGCATTTCCAAATTTCAGGTTTTCAGGAGAATTCAGGAGTCTAGATTTTATGTGAAATTTCTTGAATTTTGTTATACTATTTAGGCAAAATATTTGTCTGCCAGCTGGATTGGACTTACAAGCTGCCAGTTTGGACTCCTTTTCTAAGCATTTAAGGATCTAAAGATTTATTTTGGTCAAAAACCAAAAGCTTATTTCATAGAAAAACTTAAAATAAATTTTAATTACATTTCCCTCAAGTGGTAGTGTTTGACTAGAATTGGGGCTTGGTACTAGGAACTCACATACTGGTGTGGCCCCATTTATCTAACCAACACATTTTCCTTAGTGCCCCACACCCCTTTCCTTCTCTTCCCTTTCTTCCTTACTGGGACAGTGAACTTTGGCATGCTCTGAGACCCTTAGGATTTAGTTCCAGAGGTGACTGGAAGCCTAGAGTTCATCTCAGGCATAGTCTGGCCCACATTATGTCTTTTTCTTGTTCCCTTGGCCTCCCTTCTCTGATGGCTCTTTCCTACCAGCATTTAAACATGCTCATGTCTCTCTAAATTTAAAAGAAATTAGAACAAACTTTCATCAAACTCCCATTCCTATCCAGCTATGGTCCAAGCTCTTTGCACCTTTCATTTTCAATCTTCTTGAAAGATTGTGTATACCTGCTACCTCCACATCTTTCCTCTGCTGGCCTCTGCGATTTGGCATTCACCCCCGTCAAACCTCTGATACGAATTTTGCCAAAGTCATCAGGGATTGCCAATGATATTTCCTAGTTCTCCTGGTCTTAATCTTTCCGTAACATTGAGTTTGCTGGTTGATTCTTCCTTCCTCATTCACCTGGTTTTACTTTGACTTCCCTGATTGCTCTTTCTCAAGGTCCTGTAGGTGGTTCTCCTTTTGGGGGCTTAATACTGATGACTCTTTGAGTTCTACCTTAAGTCACCTTCTGTTCTAACTTAACGTACCTCATGGATGATCTCAACTTCTCCCATGGCTTAAGCTGTGACCTATATGCTAGAAGCTCTGATGGCTTTATCACCAGCTCAGATTTCTCTCCTGAACTCCAGGGAGATTATTTCACTCTCTTAGGCACTTGCACCCCAACATGTCCAATACTGAATCTCATACTCTTTCTCTTTCAGCTCTTTTCTCTCTGGTTTTCAGAGAATGGCACCCCTACCTACCTGGTGCTCCAAGACAGAGACCTGAAAATCATTCTTGACTTCTCCTTCTCCTTCACATCCTCTCCTATCAGCCACCAGGTTCTGTGGCTCTATCTCCCAACCATCTTTCAGATCTGTCTCCTTTTTCCCACCTGATAAAACTCTGGGATTTTACCTCTTGCCTAAATTATAGTAACATCATCTCCATCATCTCTTGCCTAGCTTATAGTAACAGCCTCCAAGTGGGATCCTCTGCGTCTGGTTTGTCTATTCCTTCCCACCACTCCTTTATCCACACTATAAGTAGGCTGACCTTTATTTTCTTCACTTATATATTTTTTGTTTTTTAATTATTTTGTTTTTAATTATATAACTTTGCATCAGAGTGATCTTTACAAAATAAAATCTCACTCTTCTATTTAAAACCCTATGCTGGCTCTCCTAACATGGCTCACCAGGCCTAAGATGTTCTTGCTTAGCCCTGCCTGCCTCACCCCACCATAGCCATGCCCACCCATGCTAACCTCCTCTTAGTTTCTGCTTTCTTATTACTCCAGGCTGTTGTTCCTCTTCCTCTGTTCAACACACTCCCAGCTCTCACCTTACCTGGCTGGCTTCTACTCAGCCTCTAGACTAAGAATGTTCTCTGTTGTAAGAGGTCCTCCCTGACCTTCTTTGTCACATTGCTTTCCCCACATGGTACATCCTCACAGTGTTGTAATAGCTGTTTAGTTGTCCATTCTCCTCCAAGATTACAAGATTCAAGGAAGGGAGAGCCATATCTTCTTTGTTCATTTTTTTAAAATCCCCTTTCTACAGTAGATGTTTGGCCCATCATCGAGTAGAATAGGTGTTTGATGTGCGTGTGGCTATGTGTGTGTACATTAACAAATGAATTTCCAAGAACTCTAGAGGGATATTCTAAGATAAACGTTCAGTGGTGTATGGGAGCCAGCTTGTACTGATTCCTGAAGCCAAATATGCTTTTGGTGATGCTACATTGGTAGCTTGAAGTCAGTCATGGTGAATGTATTTACACCATGGAAATTGGTAACCATTACAAATCAGGGCTCTACTCTCCTCCTTACCCTCTCCCTAATGGGCTTCCTGGCACACTGCTATATATGTATTACTTTAGAGAACTATCCAGAGAAGCTAGAACCCCTCAGCAATGGCTTGGAAGTGATTCATTGTCCTAAGCATACAATTTGAGAACCTAACAACAACAACAACTACCATTTAATGAACTGTGTAATACCATGTGCCAAGCCCTGTGCTTAATGTTTTGCATACTAAATCTTGTTTAGTCTTTGTAACAAAGCAGACAGATAGGTATTATTAGCCACTGTACAGGAGAGGACACTGAGAGTGAGATTCATCCAATCAGCTAGCAAGTAGAGATGGAGTTGGATGCCAGAGCTGACCACTGAGCCAGTGATCTTAACTCCACTCTGCTCAGCCTTTCATAGCTTGTGCATAAAACCTCCATTCCTACTCTTCACCCTCTTTCTCCAAAGCTGTCTCTGGGTTTTTGGCTGATCCTCACAGCTAATCCTCTAGTTGACTGGAAAAAACCACCACCACCACCCATGGGTAATCATCTTGCCAACCGAGATCTTGACAGGCATTTCATCCAAGATTGAGAAATAACCAGGGTTGTAAGAACTGGGTGTCAGCAACAGTGATATTTTGAATTGAGACAGAGATTTTAGTTTCTTGATGACATAATGGTGGAAATTGTTCTTAAATAGAACTTTTCCACCTACTGGGATAATACGGTCAGTAATTGTATTTAGGGTTTAAGTGTTTCAGGGAAGATGCCAGGCAACTATAAACATATGACTTGAAGCCATCTCCCCAGCATCCCTTCAATATTGCTCTAACATTTGGTGTTTTTTTTCCACATTTAATGTGGAATCTAGATAATGTCCCTAAACAAAAGCCTGTCAATTTGCAAGGCTCGCTGAAGAGGGCAATGAGCAAACTGGATGCTGCCAGTGCTGCTCCATAATCACAGCACAGACCTTGTCATTGCTTGAAACTGCTCCTTTTATGAAATCCCATTAGCATCCACATCCCTCCTTTCTCCCCTTGCTAAATCTGTTTGTTCTTCAGCTGCACTAAGGCTCCCATTTAACTGTTCCAGTCTAACTAGCTTTCCTGGCTTACTTTCTGACATAGCCTTGGATCTGTGGTCAGTCTCTGGAATGGTTTCTTATTGAGAATTTTCAACTACCTGGTTTGTCCTCTGCACTTGCTCTACAGTTCATGTCTCTGTTAGTCTAACAGTCCCCAGTCTCTTCCGCACACTGGATACTCTTGTGTAATCTTGCCCAATGACGGTGGCTCTACTGAAAGAGCTGGTTTCCAGCATCTTCTGAGGTTTCCAGTGCTACCCTCTAGGTCTTTTATTTTCCCAAGTGTCTTCGTTTTCACATTCCCTTTGTTGGGTGTTTCTGACCTCCCATCTCTCCTTTGATCCCCATCCCATACCCTTTAATCACTGCAGGTGAAACTAGGTCTTTGCTTTTTCAAACACAATAGAAGTCCTTAGATGTGAACTCTCCCTTTCACCTTTAAACTTGTCTATAAAAGTATTTCTTTCCTTCTTTCCTGTTTTAAAAAAGAGCTGACCTTTTACCCTTATAAAGCTGATTCTTTCCCCTGCCCCATTATTTTTCTTAATTGTTTAAAAATGTAAATGTGGTGATGTCATTTCTCTGTCTGACCAGACATTCTGATTTCCTGGCCAGCGGTAGTTTTTAAAAGCCACTCAGGTGATTTCCTTGCCTCTTTCGTGGCACCTCATTCTGTTCTCCCCCATGTTCTCCATCTTGACCCTTACCCTCCAATCTTCACAAGTCTGCCTCTTTCCCATACTTCAGTTTCAGTTTAAATGTCACTATCTGGGGACACCTGGCTCAGTGGCTCAGTCAGTTAAGCCTCTGCCTTTGGCTCAGGTCATGATCCCAGGGTCCTGGGATCAAGTCCCACACTGGGACTCGACTTTTCCCTCTGCCTGCTGTTCTCTCTGCTTGCGTTCTCACTCTCTCATCCTGTCAAATAAATAAATAAAATCTTTTTTTTAAAAATTAATTATTTTATTTTTTCAGCGTAACAGTATTCATTGTTTTTGCACAACACCCAGTGCTCCATGCAATACGTGCCCTCCCTATTACCCACCACCTGGTTCCCTGAACCTCCCACCCCTGCCCCTTCAAAACCCTCAGGTTGTTTTTCAGAGTCCATAGTCTCTTATGGTTCGCCTCCCCTTCCAATTTCACTATCTGTGGGAGATTGTTTTCTGTCTCTTATAAGATGAGGAGCTAGAAGTGAGTGCTTGGGGGTTATTACAGTACTAAACATTATAGACCCATGTCTTCTATTTCTCTGTGACCAGCTGTTGAAGAAACTGTAAAAAAGTCATCCCAACGTAGGCAAAAGCACCACATTTAGCCTTGCTCAGACATCTACCCCATCTCACCCCTGTCACCAGAACTACTTTCTACCCACTGGAGGTTTACTTGGGTTGCTATGCAAATGTCCTCTGCACTGAACTCTCTTTTTCTCTTTCTTTTTTTAACATGGGTCTTGAACTCATGACCCTGAAATTAAGACCTAGCTGAAATCAAGGGTCAGATGCTTAACTGACTGAGCCACCCAAGTGCCCCTGTATTTCTTTCAGGAACAAAGGAACTAGAATTGAAAGCTGATGCATCCTCACCTCCCATCCAAAATTAGGTGTAGTATTGTACAATGGAAAGAAAGCAGGCTTTGGAATTAAACAGACACTACTTTGAATCCTAGCTCCAACCTTTACTAGATGTGTAACTTACAATGGGGATGACAGTGCTTACCTTTCAAGGTTAAGTCAAGTGCTTACCTCTAAAGGTTAAGGTCAAATAAAATGAGAATGCAAAGCATTTGACACATAGTAGATAACATTAAGTGGTATCTTCATGTTTTCTTACCTTAGACTTACAACTTGATTTATAGGCTTATAGATTTTAAATCCACACATTTCCTCCAACCAGAACAAGTGGTTGATGGAGTTATTGAGACCAAAATGCCTAGATATTGTCTATTTGGAGACAACTGTGAACACAACCTCTTGAATGGAGTCAACCAGCCAAAGTTAGATATACCCATTGGCACATTTTCCAAAGGACTAGTTAGTGTGTTTTCCTACACATCAAGTTATGTGGTCATTCCTTTGCCTGCTGCTTCTAAAACAAGTCTTTGAAATTCTTTCATTTTAACTTTCCATGTGAAATCTAAATGGCTTTAATTCAGGGTGCTGATGTTATGACTGTTCAGATGAGAACCAAGATAGCTTGATGGGGATGGGTGGGACTTAAGGGGTGGAGAATGTAACTAGGGTGTCCTACAGAAGACAATGCAGGTTGGATGGAAATTTTATGAAATATAAGTGTTATTTTAGTGAGCTGATTGTGATCTGTATGTTTTTCATAGTTTTAAAGGTAATGGGGTCCTAAACATTTCCAGGTATGTTGTATTTGAGTTCATTGCAGAGGGCATTTGCATAACAACCCAAGTGAACCTCCAGTGGGTAAAGAGTAGTTCTGGTGATAGGGGTGAGATGGGATAGATGTCTGGGCAAGAATGAATGTGATACTTTTTGCCTACATTGGGATGATTTTTTTTTTTTTTTTACAGTTTCTTCAATAGCTGGTCACAGGGAAGTAGAAGACATGGGTCTATAATGTTTAGTACTGTAATAACCCCCAAGCACTCACTTCTAGCTCCTCATCTTATAAGAAAACTTGCAGTCCCTGAGTCACTAAAAGTGCAAAGTCATTTCCAATGGGGAAACAATGGGTTGGCCATAAGTTATTGTGCATCAAAAGTGTCAAGGAAAACTGTACCAGATGGAGTTAGGCAGACAAGGAAGACCTTAATCAAGACTATTGCAATAGTGGAGAGAGATTGAACTCAACTTTGCTGAAACAAAAGAAGAGTTTTTAGTGCTAGTATGAGTTAATGTATGGGAGTTTTGAGGGTATTGGGAAGAAGGTTAGTTAAATGTGATAGTGTCTGCTGATTGGTGTTCAAGTTAGGTTCCTATTCTCCTACAATGACTGAGAGATAGGGGTTTCTAGATGATTACATTTCAAAGGGATGGCTCCCAGACCCTTGAGAAAGACTTTCCTGGGTTGTATAAATGGCAAGAGGCTGGGAGAAGATGTACATCCTCTTAGAGAAAGAATTTACAATTGCAAGTTTCTAAAGTAAATGCTTTAAGAAAAGGAAGATCAGGAGGAAACCTATCTAAAGTTTAATCAAGCTGAGGGGAAGTTTAGTTAAGGCCAACTTGGTTAAAACCAAACACCAGGGTGCCTGGGTGGCTTAGTGGGTTAAGCCACTGCCTTCGGCTCAGGTCATGATCCCAGGGTCCTGGGATCGAGTCCCGCATCGGGCTCTCCGCTCAGCAGGAGCCTGCTTCCCTCTCTCTCTCCCTGCCTGCCTCTCTGCCTACTTGTGATCTCTCTCTGTCAAATAAATAAATAAAATCTTTAAAAAAAAACACCAAACACCAGTTGGAAACTTTTCAGTTGGAGTGTTATGATGCATTATCACCCAGGTTATTTCAGTTTCTTAAAAGAAATACTCAAGGGCCTATGTTCTATTCCAAACCACTTTTCTTTATTAATGGAGGCTCTTTACAAGTAAAAGACTCAGTGGCAAAGATTAGAATTCTACTAAAAGCCTTCCCTTCAATCCTCTACTGGGTTAATAAGAGCTCAAAATAAAGCCTTCCTTTTAGGAAAATGTATTCTCTGCTCTATGTAGATAGTAGCATTTAAGCTACCCCATTTTCTGCTTCTCATGACTTATCTTTATGGAGTGGTAATTTAGGATTTAGGAGGGTATTGTTGAAATGTTTAATGTGTTGGCTTTTGGATCTTGGCTTTGCAACTTATAAGCTGTGTTCTCTTGGACATGCATTTAACATCCTTAGCCTCAGTTGCCTAATCTATAAAATGGGGGAAAGTGTGTTTACCTCTTAGAGATGATATTAAAATCTTAGCACAAAAGATAATAATTATTAATATTTTGCACAGTTGTTATGGAACTTCAAAAGAGAATTTACTGTAAAAATAAAAAACAATAAGTGCTGTTTCAAGTTTATTATCTGCTTTATGGAAAGTAATATACTTTTCATTATTTTTGTTCATTCATGATTGGGTTGTACAATTAACACAATTATTCAGGGACCAATTATTCTGGTTGGCATTATCCAAATTTTGCTTCTCTTCTAGCTTAATGAAACTTAATCAGGTAGGCAGGGTAATAAAAACACGAGTTGCGGTGCCTGGGTGACTCAGTTAAGCATCTGCCTTCAACTCAGGTGATGATCCCAGGGTCCTGGGATTGAGTCCCCCGTCAGGATCTCTGCTCAGGGAGGAGTCTGCTTCTCTCTCTGCTCCCCACCCGCTGCTCATGATCTCACTCTCTTTCTCTCTCTCTTGCAAAAATAAATAAATAAAATCTTAAAAAAATACATGAGTTGGGGCCACTCAGTATTATAACTTGTTCTCAGGGTTTAGGGTTGACTGTGTCAGAGGAAAACAGTGATGTCTAGATCTACCAACTGAGAGGAACATTTCTGAGCCAGGAGGACTCCTTTGTGCCATAGCTCAAGGTCTAGATGAGGAGAGGGTATGGTGCAACATCCTTGGACCTTTTCCCCCAATCCAGGATCCTGACTCCAAGTAAGAGAAGATGCAAAAAGAGTACAAAGGAAAACAGAATTCTATTTTGTAAAACCTAGATTGATCTGGCCTCAGTATTCTCTCCATGGCTCCTCTAGGTTCTCCCTGTTTTTTTGTTTTGTTTGTTTATGAGGACCAAGGGTAGGTGTGGGCCCTGATAATAGGATGCAGCCTCTGGCCTATCTGACTACTCCATACAGTGCGAAAGAAGGTGGAAGAGACTAATCTGTGAGAGATCTGAAAGAGGGGTCAGTTCCCATCCCAAACCTCTATTGACTGGTATGGCCCAGTTTGGAGCACTTAAGGTCGGAGCTCCTCCTTGGTGATATGTGTGCAGAAGGTGGTGTGTGTGTATCTGTGTGTATGTTTGTATATAAAGGTATGGGAGAGGGTGCTTGAACTTTCCTTAGAGCCTGTCACCCCCAAATGTGGAGTCATTCTACTAGTGGGGTGATTCTACTAGGTGATTTTAGATGAGGAACTTACTTTTAGTTCTCTTGCAGCCCTTCTGATTAGGTCAAGGAGAAAGAGGTTTTGGTACTTGCATGCGTTTAATTCTATAAATCTTGCTACCCTTCATTAAAACAATTAAATTAATCCATTTAAATAAAAATATTTACTCAATAATAGTGTAGGTTGTGACAAAAAAGAATAATGACTTGGGATGCACCTGATAAGGTAAATTCCCACCATTTTGGATGTAAGGAATGGTTAGATGAAAGTATGGAGTTTTTAGGGAATTTTATCTTTATTCTTGCTCTGACCACCTACCTCAGGTAGTCAAAAGCTGGAGGCTAGAGGGAGGTATATGATGAGAAAAGGGCAGATATTCCTAGATAAGTGTCCAAAAAAGAGTAGACATTGACTTTTCTCTAGAATAGACAAGGTTTTCCAGGTCAGTGGCTGCTGCCACATAACTACCTTGGGCAAAGCTAATCAGGTGTAGGAAATTATGTGAAGCACTTCAGGATGTTTCCTAGGTGCCCTGAGGCACCTCTTCAATGAATGATTCTTGGAGTTGAATTTCCTTGGTGTGTTTTGGAGTTGCTTGACTTTTCAGGGCAAAACAAAAGTAGGGAATATTGACTGGATTTATATCCAATGTTCCTTCCTCTTCTGTCCTTCACCTCTGAAAATCCACTGTCATTCAGGTGCATACCAACCCAGGAACAAACTGGAGGCTATGTACCTGTGGGCTGTGGGAGTTTTCAAGTGTATCAGGGGAGGCATGAGGATTAGAGGAGCACTGAAAGGAAACTAGTCATTAAAACCCTGTCAGTCACCGCTCTTGGTAAACTCATTAGTAGAATTTGCAACATTTCACATGCTGTCCCTGCCTCAGGGGAAAAAGTCCCAAACAAACTTGGAAATCCTTTGACTTTTGATTAAGATATTAGCCTATGTAGGTTTTTAAATTGAGTATCTGCTTAAAGACCACACATGTTTCTTCTGACTCATAAAATAGATGTTTTCTTCATTCCTGACCATTATGAGCTGATCAGACCTTTTTTGGGACACTCTTTTTTTGGGGTTAAATTGAGGAGGATGAGTTATCTTTGGTAAAATTGTGAAACAGGCAAAGTATGCCTAGTTTTCCCCACATTTTCTTTCCAGATCCTTTCCTCTGATTTCAGCATCCTTCTCTTTCCTAACCATTAGACTTAGTCCTCTCCTTTTACTTGGGGTTCCTTTTTATAATGGAAAAAGTCCATTTATGAAATCATTCCCACTGAGATACTCCCAGGATACTCCCCATCTAAGGAGTGTTTTATTTTATTTATTTATTTTAAAGATTTTATTTATTTATTTGTCAGAGAGAGAGAGAGAGCAAGCATACAGAGTGGCAGAGAGAGAAGCAGTCTCCCTGCTGAGCAAGGAGTCTGATACAGGACTCAGTACTAGGCCCCGGGGATCATGACCTGAGCTGAAGGCAGCCACTTAACCATCTGAGCCACCCAGGCATCCCAGTATTTTATTTTAAAAGAAAATTGATTCCTAGAAAAGGTAATAAAATTAATTTTATTAAGGTAACTGAAATTAGTTTAGGTATGGTAACACCTAGGACAGAAGGTGGGGCTAACTTAAGGGGAGAGAGATTTTCAGTCCCCAAATCCTTGACTCCATCCTGGGGAAGACGAGCCTGGGGAAGGGAAACCACTGTCTCTACTTCACCAGAGCCTGATTCTTTATCTCTTCACACCAGCTCTGGTGGACCTGAGACACTTCACTCTGCTCCAGCTCCCCCAGAAAGAAAGTCACAGGGATAATGATTGAGTGACTTAGTAAATCATGAAATAAATGAGTTCTCCCTGAAGCCAATTTAACCAGTTATAAAATAAAGTGAGATGTACGTGCATTATTTGTGGGCGGTTCCCTCCAGACATTGTCCACATAGTTTCTGTGGTATTTTTGTAGAGTTAAACTACGAATATGTTCAGAGGGAGTGCCATGGTAACCCATATAGAAAAGCCCAAGGAAAAGCAACCCACTCCTTTGGCTTAAATCTGAAATTCCTTTTGCACAGAACACTGCCTTCATGAGCATTTCTCTAGTGAAGTGAATCATGATTAATTCAGTTGGATTTCATCAGCAAATATTGGCAGATAATATTTCTTTTGCAGAGTCTGTCATTGTGAATCTTGAGTGAAAGCTTCTGAAGACCAGTCTCCATGTAAACAAGAAGCTGGGGCTCTGACCCCTTGTCTGGGAGGGTGTTACTGATCCACAGGTGATGGAAGGGCACTAATTTTTCACATGGGGATACTGCCTGCTTTGTGACTGTCCTAAAAGGAAGAGGTCAGTCTTCAGAGTTACTGGGTCATCATCTTCTTTTAGCTGTGCCGGAAGGGCCAAGCAGCTCAAGAGCTCAAGTCCATCTCTCTCCTCCTGGGCTGGCAGCAAATGTGGGATTTTTAGCCATGACAGTATCAGTGAGTGTGTGCGAGTGACTGTGACTCATTAGTCAGCCAGCGTTTCGTGACCCCCACAAGGCAGTCGTTTCTGCTCTGAATGCAGGGGGAGTGTTCCACAGCAATGTGGGGAACCAACTAAAGAACAGTCTCTTGAGGATGCCAATCCCCAGGGACTCCAAGGTTTCTGGGCTGGCTGAAGATGTGCTCTGTCATATCCAATGAGTTGGTCAGTCTATCACTGGATGGCTTCTTTTCCGGCTGAGTTGGCTATTTCTACCCTAACTAAACGTTTGTGTTTTTCCTCCCCAGAGGAAAGGGGGAATGGTCACCTACTGGCTGGAAGAAAAGACATTTGCTGCAGTCCCCAAAAGAGGTCTGTGGCACTACCATCTCCATTTAAGGACCAAAGGGAAGCTCTTTTAATTTAATTCCTGGAATCGTTAACAATGAATATCTCTGTAACTCAGTTTAAAGTAATTTCTCTGTTCTACACTTGGTTTTTGACTCTCTCTAGCCATGTAGCCTGTCACTGTCTTTTCATGAGACATAGAAGATCCCAGAGTTTTTAAAATTTTAGTGGCATCTTGGGCCAATGGGGAGACATCTACACACTGAAGATCATCTGAACCACAGACAGTTAAGACTGTAAATGGGTTCATTTCTCTTTCCTTCTTCTGAGGGGAAAGGAGTGACTAGAAGTCCCTGATGGGGGTGTACATGTAGCTAAAAGGAGAGAGCAGTAAGTCAGGTGGCAGTGAGGATCAAGTTTGTACAGTTTAGGTGGCAAATGTTGGTTTTGTTAAACTTGGCCCAGGCTGATTTTCAAGATTTTAAGGTTGGCAAGTATATTCCCTAAGCCCCTTTACTCGCCTTTCCATATCTGATTCCTTCTTGAATGTGGCCTCTGCTCCTACTCCTTCCCCACCACGTACTTTTCCTTGTCTCCAACTCATGACCATTCTCTCATCCAGAGTTCTAGATCATATCCTCTTCCATGCTCCCAGTCAAACCTAGCTGTCCTGTGGAGACTCATTAGTGATTAGCTTATTGCTTACTAAATAAATTACTCTTGTTGAGATATTGGATAGGAAAAGGGATCTCTTTGCATTTTAATAGGGATCATCATTGTTTTAGCTCATGCAAGTAACATATAGTAAGAACCTGGGTTTGGGGGAAGGCCCATAGAAGGGGATTTTTTAGCAATCCTCAACACCTTCCGAAGAGTAAGGTGTCTGTCTTTTCTTGTGAAGAAGTGTGTGCTTTTATTTTTCTTACTTTTCTTTTTTAAAGATTTAATTTATTTATTTAGAGTGTGGGGGGGGAGGGACAGAGGGTGAGGGAGAGGGAATCTCTGGTAGATTCTGTGCTGAGCGAGAGCTTAATGCAGGGCTTGAGGGGGGCAGGCAGGAGGGTGGGAGGAAGGGGAGGAGGAGAGGAAGTTGGGGCTAAATCCCATGACCCTGAGATTAGGACCTGAGCCAAAATCAAGAGTTGGGTACCTAACTGACTGAGCCACCCAGGCATCCCTTGTGTGTCCTTTTATTTTTTTTAATTTTATTTTTTCAGTGTTCCAAGATTCATTGTTTATGCACCACACCAGTGCCCCATGCAATATGTGCCCTCCTTAATACCCACCACCAGGCTCACCCATCCCCCTTGTGTCCTTTTAAATAAGACTGTTATTTTCCTTTTAGTTTTAGTCTTAGTTCAGGATACAAAAGGAGAACTAGAATTTTAGAGGTCAGTTTTCCTTTCTATATATCAAGAGTTGCTTTGCATCTATTGGTTCATGCTGGTAGAGTTTCTTGCCATAGGTATTAAATTCTCTTCAGTCTCCCCCACATGTGAATCAGGTAATTTGAACGGGGAGGAGGAATCTGACGGAAGTCATCCATCCACATGCTCTGGAACCCCTGTCATATCCACCACCATTTATCTTCAGGGAGAGAGATAGGTCCCTCTTCCACAGCCCAGAGCCCATTACTTGCACTGTGTTCACTTCCCACCCCCACCTCTCCACCCCCATTTCATTCCATCCCTTACAACTTACTGGCTTACCTTCTTAAAATCCAGTTTGAATCTTGTTACTTCTGACTTCAGAGAAGCTTCTCTAGCTCTTTTTCCTAATTGAGTGTAGACATTTTACTCTGGAATCTCAGACCCTCCGTGGTAATAAACTGGGCAACTGTAACTCAAGCTGCATTTGCTGTGTGCCCTGCATTGCTCTAAATACACATATTAATTTATTTCATTCTCATAACCTCTGAGACAGGAACTATTATTGTCCCCATTTTATGGCTTGAGAAACTGAGGTACAGAGAAGTTACACTTAAAATCACAAACCTAGTGAGAGGCAGAGTGGTATTTGAACACATGTAGTGTGGCCCTGAGAGTGCATACCCTTTAATACCATAGTTTGTTCTTCTGTAATGTGGGCCCCACATTCCTCTCTGCTTTCCTTTTTCACTGCTTGCTCATTGTATATCCAGTGGAACCAAACAGCTCATTGTTTCCAGAACACCTGCCCTTGGTTTCTGGGAGTCACACCTTTGTCTTTCCTCCTCCTTTCACTCACTATGCTCTCCATAGCTCTGCTGGTTTTATTTCTTAAACACCAGCTCCACCATGAAACCTGATGAAACCTTTCCTTTCTTTGAAACCCATGATACTCTCAGTTTCAGTCACTTCGCCAGATATTAGTTTCATATTCAGTTGACTCTTGAATGACACCAGGCACTGACTCCCAACACAATAAAAAATACGAGTTTTGACACCCCCAAAACTTAACTACTAATAGTCTACTATATTGACTGGAAGCCTTAGCTAGAACATAAACAGTACATTAATACATATTTTATATGGTATACATATTATATACTGTATTCTTACATTAAGTAAGCTAGAGAAAAGAAAATGTTAAGATAATCATAAGGAAGAGGAAATCCATTTACAGTATGGAATCATACTTATAAAAAACTACTCACCTAAGTGGACCTATACCATCATTTAGGAGTCAACTGTACTCAATCATTTTTTTTTAAAGATTTTGTGTATTTATTTAACAGAGAGAGAGAGAGTGAGAGAGCATGAGCAGGGGAGCAGCAAAGGGAGAACAAGAAGCAGAAGCAGGCTCCCTGCCAAGCAGAGAGCCCAGTTTGGGGATCGATCCCAAGACCCTGGGATCCTGACCTAAGCCAAAGACAGATGCTCAACCAATTGAGCCACCCAGGAGTCCCTGTACTCAATCATTCTTTATGTAGATTGTAGGCACTTGGAGAGCAAGAATTGTGTCTTAATCATCTTGATGTGTCTTGTGACATATCACATACTTGTGTTCTTTCAAAAGATAATTTTTGTATTGAATAAATATTTAGGAAGACAATTTTGAACTTCATAATTTGTGACTGGCAACTCATATCCTGGGTGATTATTTTGTCTGTCTGTAAAGTATGTTACTTTTCTTATGCATATGATATGCTGTTTGTGTTTCCACATTACAGTGTGCATTAGCTCACCTTATTTCTCAGTACTGGATAACTTGTACCTAAACAGTCTACTGGTTTGGCTTTCATTTAATGGAACAGGTAAAGGTAGATGTCCTAAACTCCCATTTTCACCATCCCCTTAGGTCACAAGTTTGGCTATTGTATTGAGATCTGGTAGCAGGGGCAGATGCTGGATGCTGCAGCTACAAGTGCTGACACCATGGGCCCTGTGGTCTGGCTGTGCCGGCAGTGCTACCTGGCAACACCAGCGGCCAGAGGGCAGGATCAGGGATCAGGACCACCCAATGTCTGACCAGGTAAAAGGGAGCTGGGATGGTTGTGCTGGTTATAAAACTGATATTGAAAAAGATCATTAAGTAAAATGGCCAGCAGTAATCCAGATCAGTAATTCCACCTCTTGCTACTAAACTGTGAAATCTTTTTAAAAAAATTTTTTTTCCTTGTAAAACTGTACTTACTAAATGTGCTTAATTTTTTCCCTTCATCTTTTATTGATCAAAAGTATATGTGACTGCCAACCAGGAGTTCTGATCAGCAGGAGCAAACACCATGACCTCATGGACTTGGGATAACTCTAACAAGACATAACCATTTTAATTAGCCATTGTGTCTACACACAGAAGAATAAACCATTTTTGTCAAGTTTTAACATATAATGAGATAACTCTAACACCTCACTTATAGACCACTTGTCAAGGTTGATAGAAGGCTTGTCAATGTTTTAGAAGCCTGTCCCAAGTCAAAATCAAGTGACTTCTTGGCTATGTTCTACCTTCACCAAGCTCTCTGCTTTGTCTCTCTAAATGTGTTTGTAGTAGAGGGTTTGTTAACTGGCAGACGTTCTGGGGCCAATCAGATCCCCTGCTGTACATTAATATGAAGCCAGGACCTAAGGAAACTCATGAGGGGCCTCAATAGAATTCTGCACACCTCTTTTTCTAATCATCTTATCTCTGGTGGCCCTCATAACTTACAATTTTTGTGTAGGGAGCTTCAGTATCCATCTCTTTTGAGAAGGAAGATAACACTTATTTCTCAGAACTGTGTTAAATTTCCCACACCCCAATTAGGTACATATGGAAGACATAATATTTTGTTTTTCAGTAAAAGAGGAATATCATTATTTTCAGGACAAGTGATAGGATAAACTAATGGGGATGGCAAATGTCAGCATTTTTGGTTGAGTGCTCTGGTCCAGGCCAGGACTAGGAGAAAGGAATTCATCACCAGATGTGAGAATTGTTGTTGTGGGAAATTTGAAAGGATTTGGGGACTGGTCAAATGAGAAGGCATGAAGAGAATGGAGAGGTAACAAGATAAATGAAATTTCAAACCTATGTAATTAGAAAAACAAATGGTGGAAATGTTGACCTGGAGCTGGGGGTTAGGAGGGTTAGTGATGCATGTTGGGGAGGGAGGCGGATGCCCACTCCAAGGCAGGGAGTGGGACAGAACAGAGATTTTTCCTCAGAATTTTCTTTAATACATATTTAGCAGGAAGAGGAAATCATACAAGTATATTGAAATATGTGGGTTAAAAAATTAGTTTTAGGTTAGACCTCGGATGGAAAAGTCAAGCAGTTTAAGGAGAGACAAGGATAGCTGTAACAATATTGACAATTATGAGGATATGCTATACATTTTTCTCTGCTTCCTGGGGAAAAATGTCCAACAGGCTATATATGAGACTGTGAAGATGCTGCTCTTGAGTGCCGTAATATGTTTCCTCTTCTGGGGCTATTTCTAGATGGAGAGCATCTATGAGGCATATGAACTGATATTCTGTTGGGAATAATCAGCTGACTTCTGGGTGTAGCAGACAACCTACAGGCTGATATCTTGTGTGAGGTAGGTGAAAGACTTTGTGACCGCACTCTTTGCTGTCCATATCAGCCACCGGGGAAAAGATGAAGGTGTCAGAAGCATGTACTCAGAGCTGACTGTTGTAGGCAGAGACCCTTAAGATTTTGGGAAGGGGATGGTGATTAAGCATTAAGTGATTAAGCACGAAAGTTTTGGAATTTTTTCTAGGGGGAAAGATGTATGTATATGAACACACACAGGCAAAATTTTTGTGAAGTTTAGTCATGGATTCCAACTTGAGAACTCATTATGTAGGATATACTTTCTAGAGTTGTGTGGATTCTTATTAGCTTTCAGAGGGCAGAAATGCTTTGTAACAATCTCCATTCGGCTAAAAAAAAGTAATTTCCTTTTCCTTTTAAATAGATTTTATTTTTATTTTATTTTAATTAATTGATTTAATTAATTTATTTTTTAGAACAGTTTTAGGTCACAGCAAAATTGAGAAGGTATACAAATTTCCCATGTATCTCCTCCCCCACACATACATAACCTCCCCCATTATCAACATTCCCCACCAGAGTGGTACACTTGTTACAGTTGATGAACCTACATTAATACATTATTATTACCCAGAGTCCATAGTTTACCTTAGGATTCATTTTTGCTATTGTACCTTCTATGAGTTTAGACAAATGTATAATGACATGTATCTGTCATTAAAGCATCATTGAAACTTTATTGATTATTGCTTATTGCTTATTGAGTAGTTTCATTGCCCCATACAGTATATAGCCTTTTTAGAATTACTTCTTTCACTTTGTGATGTACACTTAAGATTCTTCTATGTCTTTTCATGGTATGATAGCTCTTTCTTTTTAGCACTGAATAATATGCCATAGTCTGGATATATCACAGTTAATTTATCCATTCACCTTCCGGAGGACATTGTGGCTGCCAAGTATTGGCAGTTAGGAATAAAGTTGCTGCAAACATTTGTGCATAGGTTTTAGGGTCATATATTTTCAACTCTTTTGGGTAAATACCCAAGGAGTATGATACAGTAAGAGTATGTGAGTTTTCCCAAAATTGAACCAGGAAGAAATTGACAACCTGAATAGACCGATATCTAGTAATGAGATTGAAGCAGTGATCAAAAACCTCCCAAAAAACAAGAGCCCAGGACCTGACGGATTCCCTGGGGAATTCTACCAAACTTTCAAAGAAGAAATAACACCAATTCTCCTGAAGCTGTTCCAAAAAATTGAAGCAGAAGGAAAACTTCCAGACTCTTTTTATGAAGCCAGCATTACCCTGATCCCCAAACCAGGCAAAGACCCTACCAAAAAGGAGAATTTCAGACCAATATCACTGATGAATATGGATGCAAAGATTCTCAACAAGATCCTAGCAAACAGGATCCAGCAGCACATTAAAAAGATTATCCACCATGACCAGGTGGGATTCATCCCTGGGTTGCAAGGTTGGTTCAACATTCGCAAATCAATCAGTGTGATAGAACACATCAATAAGAGAAGAGAGAAGAACCACATGGTCCTCTCAATTGATGCAGAAAAAGCATTTGACAAAATCCAGCATCCGTTCGTGATGAAAACGCTTCAAAGTATAGGGATAGAGGGAACATTCCCCAGCTTCATAAAATCTATCTATGAAAGACCCACAGCAAATATCATCCTCAATGGGAAAAAGCTTGCAGCCTTCCCGTTGAGATCAGGAACACGACAAGGATGCCCACTCTCACCACTCTTGTTCAACATAGTATTAGAAGTTCTAGCAACGGCAATCAGACAACAAAGAGAAATAAAAGGTATCCAAATTGGCAAGGAAGAAGTCAAACTCTCTCTCTTCGCAGATGACATGATTCTTTATATGGAAAACCCCAAAGACTCCACCCCCAAACTACTAGAACTCATACAGCAATTCAGTAACGTGGCAGGATACAAAGTCAATGTACAGAAATCAGTGGCTTTCTTATACACCAACAATGAAAATACAGAAAGGGAAATTAGAGAATCGATTCCATTTACTATAGCACCAAGAACCATAAGATACCTGGGCATAAACCTAACCAAAGAAGTAAAGGACCTGTACTCGAGGAACTACAGAACACTCATGAAAGAAATTGAAGAAGACACAAAAAGATGGAAGACTGTTCCATGCTCTTGGATTGGAAGAATAAACATTGTTAAAATGTCTATACTGCCTAGAGCAATCTATACTTTTAATGCCATTCCGATCAAAATTCCACCGACATTTTTCAAAGAGCTGGAGCAAATAATCCTAAAATTTGTATGGAGCCAGAAGAGACCCCGAATTGCCAAGGAAATGTTGAAAAACAAAAACAAAACTGGCGGCATCACGTTACCCGATTTCAAGCTTTACTACAAAGCTGTGATCACCAAGACAGCGTGGCACTGGCATAAAAACAGACACATAGACCAGTGGAACAGAGTGGAGAGCCCAGATATGGACCCTCAACTCTATGGTCAAATAATCTTCGACAAAACAGGAAAAAATATTCAATGGAAAAAAGACAGTCTCTTCAATAAATGGTGCTGGGAAAACTGGACAGCGATATGTAGAAGAATGAAACTCGACCATTCTCTTACACCGTTCACAAAGATAAACTCAAAATGGATAAAAGACCTCAACGTGAGACAGGAATCTATCAGAATCCTAGAGGAGAACATAGGCAGTAACCTCTTCGATATCAGCCACAGCAACTTCTTTCAAGATAAGTCTCCAAAGGCCAAGGAAACAAAAGCAAAAATGAACTTTTGGGACTTCATCAAGATCAAAAGCTTCTGCACAGCAAAGGAAACAGTCAACAAAACAAAGAGGCAACCCACGGAATGGGAGAAGATATTTGCAAATGACAGTACAGACAAAAGGTTGATATCCAGGATCTACAAAGAACTTCTCAAACTCAACACACACAAAACAGATAATCATATCAAAAAATGGGCAGAAGATATGAATAGACACTTCTCCAACGAAGACATACAAATGGCTATCAGACACATGAAAAAATGTTCATCATCACTAGCCATCAGGGAGATTCAAATTAAAACAACATTGAGATACCACCTAACACCAGTTAGAATGGCCAGAATTAGCAAGACAGGAAACAACGTGTGCTGGAGAGGATGTGGAGAAAGGGGAACCCTCTTACACTGTTGGTGGGAATGCAAGTTAGTGCAGCCACTTTGGAGAACAGTGTGGAGATTCCTGAAGAAATTAAAAATAGAGCTTCCCTATGACCCTGCAATTGCACTGCTGGGTATTTACCCCAAAGATACAGATGTAGTGAAAAGAAGGGCCATTTGTACCCCAATGTTTATTGCAGCAATGGCTACGGTCGCCAAACTGTGGAAAGAACCAAGATGCCCTTCAACGGATGAATGGATAAGGAAAATGTGGTCCATATACACAATGGAGTATTATGCCTCCATCAGAAAGGACGAATACCCAACTTTTGTAGCAACATGGACAGGACTGGAAGAAATTATGCTGAGCGAAATAAGTCAAGCAGAGAGAGTCAAGTATCATATGGTCTCACTTATTTGTGGAGCATAACAAATAACATGGAGGACATGGGGAGATGGAGAGGAGAGGGAGTTGAGGGAAACTGGAAGGGGAGATGAACCATGAGAGACTGTGGACTCTGAAAAACAACCAGAGGGTTATGAAGGGGCGGCGGGAGGGGGTGGGGTGTGGTGGGAGGTTGAGGAACCAGGTGGTGGGTAATAGGGAGGGCACATACTGCATGGAGCACTGGGTGTGATGCCAGAACAATGAACACTGTTATGCTGTAAATAAGCAAATAAAAATAAATAAATTAATTTAAAAAAAAATACAAAAAAAAAAAAAAAAGAGTATGTGAGTTTTGTAGGACATTCCCAAAATATTTTCCAAGGTGACTTTACCATTTTGAATTTCTACCAACAATGACTTAGAGTTTCTATTGCTCCACACCCTTCTCAGCATTTGATGTTATCAATGTTTGAGATTTTGTTTTAGATTTTTAATGAGGATGCAGTGGTATCTCACTGCTTTAATTTGCAATTTTCTAATGACATGATATGGAGCATCTTTTCATATAGTTATTTGCCATCTGTGTATCTTCTTTGGTGAGGTGTCTGTTAAGGTCTTTGACCCCATTTAAGAAATTTTAAAAAAAATTTTCCAGTTTTCTTAAGATATAATTAACATATAACATTGTGTAAGTTTAAGGTGTACAGCTTGATTATTTAATATGTATATGTTATAAAATCGTTACACAAAAAGATAATGAATGTATCTATCAGTCACATGGTACCTTTTATTTGTTGTTGTTGTGGTGAAAACTTTTAAGTTTCATCTTAGAACTGGAAGTTTGTATCCTTTGACCATTTTTACCCATTTTCCCCACCCTTTGCAATTGGCAACCACCAATCTACTCTGTTTCTATGAGTCTGTTCTTTTAGATTCTACATATATGTGATATCATACAGAATTTGTCTTTCTCTGACTTATTTCATTTAGCATAATGCTTTCTAGGTTGATCCATGTTATCTCAGGTAAGGATTTCCTTCTTTTTTAATGGCTGAACAATATTCCATTGTGTGTGTGTGTGTGTGTGTGTGTGTGTGTGTTTAATTCATTTATGCATTGATGGACACTTAGGTTGCTTTCATGTCTGGCTATTATGAATAGTGCTGCAAAGAGCACAAGAGTGCAGATGTCTTTGAGATAGTAACTTCATTTCCTTTAGCTATATTGTTGGATCATGTGGTAATTCTATTTTTACTTTTTTGAGGAGCCTCCTTACTGTTTACTGTAGTGGCTGTACCAATTTACATTCCCACCAATAGTGCACCAGGGTTTCTTTTACTTCATATACTCACGAGCACTTGTCTCTTGTCTTTTTGATAATAGTCATCCTAACAGCCACTATGGTAAACAGTGTGGAGGCTCTCAAAAAATGAAATTTCTTCGTAGACAATTATGTCATCTGTGAGCAAAGACAGTTATATGTCTTCCTTTTCAATCAGTATACCTTTTATTTCCTTTTCTTGTCTTACTGCATTAGCTAGGACAATGTTGAAAAGGAGTGATACAAGAGGATGCGATATCCCTGCCTTTTTCCTGATCTTAGCATGAAAGTTTCTACTTTCTAACCACTAATGACAGTAGGATGTTAGTTGTATAATGTTAGCTGTAGATTTTTTGTAAATGTTCTTTATCAAGCGGAGGAAGTTCCCTTCTATTTCCTGTTTGCTTGGAATTTTTATCATGAATGGATGTTGGATTTTCTCAGTGCTTTTTATGTACCGTTTAATATGATCATCTGTTTTTTTTCTTTAGCCTGTTGATATGAAGGATTATATTAATTGCTTTTTGAAAGTTGAAGCAAGCATGCATACCTAGTATAAATCCCACTTGGTTGTATTGTGCAACTCTTTTTATACATTATTGAATTAGATTTGCTAATATTTTGTCAAGGATTTTTGAATCTATATGAGAAATATTTGTCTGTAGTTATCTTTCCTTTTGAAGTCTTTATCTGGTTTTGGTATTAGAGTAATTATGAGTCATAGAATGATTAGGAAAAATTCCCTCTGCTTCTATCTTCAGAAAGAGATTGTAGAGAACTGGTATAATTCCTTTCCTAAATGTTGGGAAGAATTTATCATTGAGCCCATATGGGTTTGGAGCTTTCAGTTTTAGAAGGTTATTAATAATTGGTTCAATTTTTAAAATACATGTTAGCCTATTTAGAGTGTCTATTTCTTCTTATGTGAGTTTTGGCAAATTGTATTTTTCAGGGAATTGGTACTTTTCATCCAAGTTATCAAATTTGTAAGCATAGAGTTATTTGTGGTATTCCTTTATTATTCTCTTAAAGCTCATGGGATCTGTAGTGATATCCCTTCTTTCACATCTGATATTTTCTCCCTGCTGGATCTGCCCATTTTTGAAAGAAGGGTATTGATGTCTCCAACTATTTCTCCTTGCAGTTCAATTAGTTTTTAGCTCATGTATTTTGACACTATTTTATTAGGTGCATACACATCAAAGGTTTTTATATCTTCTTGGTGAATTGACCCCTTTATGATTATAGAATGTCTCTCTGTCTTAGTCAATATGGGCTGCCATAACAAAATACCATAGACCAGTTAGCTAAACAACAGACATTTATTTTCTCAGTTTTGACATTGCAAGTTTCAGATAAGTGTGCCAGCATGGTCAGTTTCTGGTGGGGCCTCTCTTCCCCGTTTGTAGGTGGGTGCCGTCTCACTGGGTGCTCATTTGTTCTCTTCTTTGAGGACACTTGGAGAAAGAATAAGTGAGTATAAGTGACAAAAACAATGCAAAATAAATGGGCCTCTGGAATTAGCAACACATATCCAGTGAGATTGCAAAATTGCTATGGACAGTGGTTGCTTTGTATCTTTCGCTGACCCCCCCCCTTCTTTTTTTTTTTTTTAAGATTTTCTTTATTTGACAGAGATAGATACAGCAAGAGAGGGAACACAAGCAGACGGAGTGGGAGAGGGAGAAGCAGACTTCCCACTGAACAGGGAGCCCGATGTTGGACTCAATCTCAGGACCCTGGGATCATGAAGTGATCTGAAGGCAGATGCTTAACCAGCTGAGCCACCCAGGTGCCCCATTCCTCTACTTTTAATCTACTTTGTATTTATAGTGGATTTCTTTTATAGCTAGCATATGGTTGAGTCTTATTTTTTGATCCACTTTGACTATCTCTGTCTTTTAATTGGTGTGTTTATACCATTGTTTAAAGTGCCCATTTGATATAGTTAGATTAATATCTACCATATTTGTTACTGTTTTCTATTTGTTGCTCTTGTTCTTTGTTTCTGATTTTGTCTTCCATTTTTTTTCTGCCATCTGTGGTTTTAACTGAGCATTTTATATGATTCCATTTTTTCCTCTGTTCTCTTATTAGCATATTGGTTATGCATTAAAAAAAAAAAGCCTTTTGTAGTGGTTGCCCTAATGTTTGCAATACACATTTACAACTTATCCAAGTCTACTTTCCAATAACAGTATACTACTTCACTAGCAGGGCAAGTATCTTATAACAAAATAACAAAATATTTCTAATTTCTCTCTCCTGTCCTATGTATCACTGCTGTCATTCATTTTACTTAAACACGAGTTATAGTCATCAAATACATTGTTGGTATTATTATTTTTGTTGTTTTTGTTGCTTTTATTAGGGCTCAAACTCACAGCCCTGAGACCAAGACCCGAGCCAAGATCAAGAGTCAGATCCTCAACCGACTGAGCCACCCAGGTGCCCTGATATTATTATTTTGAACAAATTGTCATTTGTTAGATCAGTTAAGAGTAAGAAAAAGAAGTTTTTATTTTATCTTCACTTATTCCTTCTCTAATGCTCTTCCTTTCTTTATGGAGATCCAAGTTCCTTTTATGTATATCTAAGTTCCTGACCAAGATCCTAATAATTTTCTTTCCCTCTGGAAAACTTCTTTTAACATTTCTTGCAAAGCAAGATGCTTTTTAGGATCATGTTCCAAATCAACTATTTGTACTCAAATACTTGGCTCAGAGTCTGCTTCTAGGGGAACTCAGCTAAAGACAGTTAATTGAAAAAAATCCTGTTGGATAGAAAGGGTTAGGAGTTGCCTTTAATCCTCTAAGAATGTAGTGAAGTATAAATGACTTTTATGCAACTCAGTTTTTGTAATTTTAGTTTTGAAATAATTTCAAGCTTATGGAAAAGTTGCAAGAGCAGCACTAAAAAAATGCCTTGTTTCCTGTGTACCCTTCAACCAGGTTATCACTTTTGTCTTACCATTCTTCTGAACCTTTTGGGAGTTAGAAACAGACATGATACTCCTTTCCCCCTAAGACTTCAAAGTCTTAGCAAATCCCTAAGGATGAAAACATTGTTTTGTATGACCATAATACAATGATCAAAATCAGAACATTAACATTGATATAATACTACTATTTCCAAACTTTATTAAGATTTTTCCAATTTCCCAATAATATTTAATAGCTCTCTTTTCCCTCTGATTTATTATCCCATCCAGGACCACACATTGCATTTAGTATCATGTCTTAAGTCTCTTTTAATCCAAGACTATTTCTTAGTCTTTATCTTTTATGACTTTGACATTTTTGAAGAGTACAGGCCAGTTCTTTTGTAGAATGTCCCTTAATGGATTTTTCTGATGTCTCCTCATGATTAAATTGAGGTTATTCATTTTTTGGCAGAAATACCAGCAAAGCAATCATGTGTCCTTCTTACTGCATGGTATCAGGAGGAAACATTACTGGTGATATTAACTTTGATCCATGGTTGAGGTGATGTCTACCAGGTTTTTCTGCTGTAAAATTACTGTTTCTTTTTTTTATAATGAATAAGGGTTTTATTGAAATATCTTGTGATAGAAAGTAGTGTTTAAAGCAAGATGGAGACATGTCACAGGACAGGAGCAAGCTTCAGGTGGTTCCCTCTGGCCAAATCTGGGACACTTTGAGCTTTCAAGGGTGATAGTAACATAACGTGCATAAAATAAAAATCCATGAATCTGTATTTTTAAAAAAGATTTTATTTATTTATTTGACAGAGAGAGAGAGCAGCAGGCAGAAGGAGAGGGAGAGGCAGGCTCCCTGATTAGCAAGGACCCTGATGTGGGACTCAATCTCAGGACCCTGGGATCATGACCCGAGCCGAAGGCAGATGCTCAACCTACTGAGCGACTCATGTGCCCCTCCATATTTGTTTATAAGTGAGTAAGTAAAAAAAGAATAGAGAAAAATGAAAAGTTCTTAGAGTAGAATTCCAATTGATAAAAGTAGAATAGTGAAGAAAAATGAATATTTAGAAGACATTATAGTAATAGTTAATTCAGGCAAGGATCATCACTGGATGTTAAAATTTTCATCATTGGGTTATAATCATATTACATTAATTATATGATATTATTATAACATATTAATCAATATGTAGTGAATTCTGAACAGAAGATTATGTCCTCCCTTGACTTTAAGTAACTAAGATCTAGTAGAGAAGGTTTACGTACACAAAATCATTACAACACAGAAAAGAAATTGATGGTTAATACATAAAATGAAGAGGAACATGAAACCATCTAAGAAAGAATAGTAGGCAAAATGCACAACATGTCTGATCCACTGTGGTAATATCTTTTGTATTGTCCCCCACATGCGTGCCATCCCCCAACATCAGATGTTTTCAATGAGCAAGAAAACAAGCTGCTAGTCCTTTGGACTGATAAGTGAGGAGGGAGAGAGATGTTTTTTGCAGGCAGCTGCTTCTTTGGTTTCCAAGGGAAACAGTGGTAGAAGCTGCATCAGAAAAGGAGTGGGAAGGCTGTGGTTTAGCACAGATGGGTCATTTTTCTATCAGGTGTCTATACACAGGCAGTACCTGCACTTCCTCAGCAATGTGGGGTTGTGGAGAATATTAAAATGTTGGGATGTTGATAAACAACAGAGTTTAATTTTTCTTTCTGAATTTCTTGGGAAAATCTTTATTCTTGGAATTTACTTTTCCCATCAACTATCAAAGCCCAAATATATTGCTCTTCCACGGACATAGTATGATTTTCTTTTCTACATACTTCACATATATGAGTTACAGGCAGGGAAGAATGAAATCAGCTATTGGGGTCTGTGCACTCACAGCTTGGTTAAAATAGTACAGAAGAAAATAATAAAGTAAAACATTGTTTATTCTGGCTGATGGGCTGATAGTCAAGCCTCTATTTCAAAGTCATCATTGGAACATGGTTCAGAAACCTGCCTCATGTCCCAAAATAGCTGTGAATCGTCAGCCAGCATCCTGCTGGGGAGCTCAGGAGTGGCCTGGCAAGGAGAGGAATCAACCAGGAATGGTTAGGACAGACTGGGTCATGATGGAGTTGTCTTTTACCAGGCAGGCCAAGAGTGTAAATCCCATGGTTCAAAAAGGGCCCACCTCACTTGGGCTCTGTCATATTCCTTGTCATTAGTCAAAAAGTCTGGCTTTAGGGCACATGGTCCTGAAGGTCTGGAGGTAGGCAGAGAGGGTCATGATCCCAGTTGAGCAAGTGGGGATAAAGGACAGGGACAGGGTTCCAGTTTCATTGCAGAGGTAGGGTACACTTTCCCAAAGTAGATCCCAGTCTTGGGGATTAGACAAACAATTGTTTATTAATTTCATCAAATTATTTACTGAGTGCCTATAATGTGCCAGTTATTAGATTCTATGAATCTATACCAGACTTGCAGTTCTAAAACCAATTGATAGTACATGTAGTGGTGAAGAAGCAACCAGGAACCAGCACCACTGGCATCACCTGAGAATTTCACAGAAATATAAATTCTACTGAATCAGAAACTCTGGGGGTGAGTTCCAGCAATCCGTATTTTAACAGGCTCCATAGGTGATTCTGATGTATGCTAGAGTTTGAGAACCACTGGACTACCTTGATGATATTTGCTCAGGTCTTGGAATGAAATCAAGTCATTGGGGTCAAGCCATATGGGAGTGGGACTCAGGAAGGCAGGGATTCTAATTTCAGAGTTTCTGTTTCCATAACAGATCACTTCTACATCGTAAAGCTTCTTAGAAATTATAAACATTCTTCACCAATATCTGGTATCTAGGATCAATTTAATTTCCAAGCTGAAGGCAGGACCTGGCAATTTTTTTTTTTTTTTTTTTTTTTTTTGGTGGGCAGCAAAGCAAAGTTTATTAACCGGTAGTTTATTGAGTGATAGTACAAAGCTCTCAAAGAGGGAGGGGACCTGTGAGGGTTGCTCCTGGAAACCTTTTTTGAGGTGACCTGGACACCTGAGAAATTAACATCTGGAGGTAAAATTGTCTGGCAGGTACATTTTTGCCCTGATCTCCCAAATTGTCCCTGCTCAGGGAAGAGCAGTGTGTTAGAAGACTGCTCTTGGGTGAGTGGCAGGGGCCAAGAACACGAGGGTAATTCTTATTATGTAACTTCCCTCCCCTCCCTTTGACTCTTCATTTTGATTTCTGGAAATTTGTCTTCTTTGTCATGATTAGTGTGCTTCTAGATTTAGAGGTTAGGACAAGATTTTTCAATGCTAGTCCAAGGGAAGCCCCATGGAATGCTGCACATTCAATTCCCTTCTTATATGTCACAGAGCATGTGAATAAATGGCTTTATGGAATTATAAATTCACTAATTCAACAAGTACTTATTTGGTGCCTGCTTTGTACTTGGTCTTGTTCTGAGGGTTGGGGATATAGGTTGTAAAGAAAAATGTTTATCTTGGTTTAACCCAATAATTCTCAAACTTATTAAAATCTTTTATTGTGTAACACGTTTACCTATCAAGGAGCTAATGGACATGGGACACTCTTTGAGAATGATACATGTATCTGTGCTGGGTTAGATGTGTCTGTGCAAGGGACCTGAGTTTCAGGCAGCTGAAGTAAGAATGAAATTAGGGACATTTTGAAACACAGAAAATATTGACAGTAGAGATGTAAATCTGGCTAACGTCACAGTCATTGTTGGGTAATCCAATGCTGGAAAAAAGTTTTCCCATATGTCAACCTATCTGTAATAATTATAAGTGTCACAGAGATGGTGATTTTAGAAGCTATTTATATCAGTTATTTTCACTTAAGAGCTCCAAGTTCTTTTGGTACATGTAAGAGCAAAACAAATGTTTGAAATGTGGACTGCTTGGTTTGATTAGCTATTTGTCTCCAAGTGAAAGGAACCTTGTCCTGAAATGCAACCAAATCAACCAGTTGCTTACTGAATCAATTCTTCTTAAAGTAGAATTTGGTTAAACCTGCAGACCTTAGTCAAGATGAGTCTACCTTCCTTATGTTTGTGCTGGAGATAAGCAGGGTGGTCAGGCCTTCTTTTTCTGTGTAACAAAGCCTAAATGTAGTGGTGGGGAGAGGCCTAAGCCAATGCCTGGCCCTCTCTACCTGGCCCTCTCTACCTGGCCCTCTCTCTAGCCATCTAATTTTTGTTTTGTTTTGTTTTGCATTTCTCCAAGTAAACATGTGTCATGCTTTCTCTTCCTTCTTGGCCTTCATAAACACTGTTTTCTTGGCTTAGAGCACTCTTTCTCTCCTTTTTAGTCAGCTACTTCTTATGCATTTTTCAGGTCTCATATTGGACATTTCCCCCCATGACTCTGTGATATTGTGATTTATATGAAGGAATGCATATTTGGTCTTTGCCCAGTTTCTTGCATATAGGTCCTAAAATTGTAGAAATTTCCCAAGTGATGACTACCATAAAGATATCTTTTGTTATGTCAATGAGGTGACTTTTGGAAAGCCCCTGGGTCACCAGATGGGTTCTGGTTGCCAAGGGAATCAACTTAGTGATTAAAGGATTGGAACTTTCATTCTCACCCCTTGACCTCTGGGGAGAGGAGAGAGGCTGGCGATTGAATCAATCACCAATGACTGATCATTTAATCAATCATGCCTATGTGATGAAACTTCCAAAAAATCCCAGAAGAATGGATCAGAGAATTTCTGGGTTGGTGAACAGGTGGAGATTCAGTAAGAGTGGTGTAATCTGAGAGGTATGGAAGCTCTGTGCTCTTTTTTATACCTTGTTCTGTGCATCTCTCCCATTGGGCTGTTACTGAGTTATATCCTTTTATAATAAACCAGTAATCTAGTGAGTAAAATGTTTCTCTGAGTTTGGGGCACCTGGATGGCTCAGTCATTAAGTGTCTGCCTTCAGCTCAGGTCATGATCCCAGGGTCCTAGGATCGAGCCCCGTATTGGGCTCCCTGCTCAGTGGGAAGACTGCTTCTCCCTCTTCCTCTACCTGCTATTCTGCCTGCTTGTGTGTGCGCTCTCTCTCTATGTCAAATAAGTAAACAAATAAATCTTTAAAAAAAATTTCTCTGAGTTCTGTAAGCCATTATAGCTAATTAATCAAAGCTAAGGAGAGGGTTATTGGAATATTTATTTATTTATTTATTTAAAGATTTTATTTATTTGAGAAAGAGAAAGCACAAGTTGGGGGAGAGGAAGAGGAGGAGGGAGGAGCAGACACCCTGCTGAACAGGGAGTCCTATGCTGGGCTAGATCCCAGGACCCTGGGATCACAACCTGAGCAGAAGGCAGATGCTTAATGACTGAGCCACCCAAGTGCCCCTGGAACCTTTAATGTGTGGCCTGTTAGAAGTGCAGGTGACGCCTGCACTCACAACTGGCATCTGAGGTGGGAGGTGGCAGTCTTGTAGGACTGAGCCCTTGTGGAATCTGATGGTATCTCCAGGTAGACGGTATCAGAATTGAGTTGAATTAGGAGATGCCCGGCTGGTGTTGGGGAACAGCTTGGATGTGTGGGGAAGCTCTCCCCACGACCCCTACACACTGTGGAATTGGTAGAACCCTTTTTAACAACCACTGTGGGGTTGGTAGAACCCTTTAGGCACTTTCCCTGTTCACCACCCTCCCCCAAAAAGGGGAGGGCTAGGCGCTCCTGCCATGTACTGCTGTAACATCCTCACCTCAACCATTTACCCCCTGCTAGGCTATGAGCTCCATGAAGACAGGAGCCTGCTCTGTTCTGTTCACTGTGACATCTCAGGCCAGCACAGTACCCAGCACACACATACCACTTAACCAGGGCTTGTGGAGTGAAGGAATGGACGCTAGGCTGCTGGTGGAAATGGGGGGATGAAGAGGACAGACACCAGGCATGGCTAACAAAGGTGCAGTCAGTAACACTTTGGTATTAGAAGCTCCATAAAGCCATGATTGCACATTGCCCCTCAGCATTTTAGCTGCTGGCCTCTATTCTAACACAGGAAGGTGAGAGGTGAGCTTTGGAGGGACCTCAGGCTTGTGGGGGAGCAACGGTTCTAGACTCTGTAGTTTTGCTACCTGAAGGGTAAGGGCCTGCTTTGGGGGACTCTCCGGGGAGGAGAGCTCTGCCCAGTTCTGTTCCTTGTCTGTCTTTGCCTTTGCCAAGCATAGGTCTGTGGGCAGTCCCAGGCTCAGTATTGCTGCTCATATCTCACACCCTGTTTTTTCAGTGGGACATTTCTGTTGAATTTATGAATTTAAAATGATGCAATTTTGAAAACTTTAGCCAGTAGTATTCACTTATACTCTTTTAACTTTTCTAGTTTTGATTGTAGTTTTTAGTCTATTGAGTAATTTTTAAGTGAGTTTGATCTTATTTATTGGAGCCTAATTTATATTCCTTTTGACTCCTGTCCAGCAGGATAGTTTTAGCTACATTTGGCCCTTATTAGGATACACTTAAATTGTTTATATTTCTTTTATTGGCCATTAAAAATGTATCAAAATTCTCTAGCATTTCCCTTTTACTCTTTTAAGTTTTAAAGTATTTTTCTATCTGGTTTGTCCTCTTAGTCCATTTTCCAGCATTTGCTGCTCAGTTTGAGATAAGAGGTGGTGATGTCAGGGGAGGAGGCCACCACAATGACTGGCTTAATGAGGGACTATTGGCTCTTCTCCCTGTGCTGACAATTCCACATGGACACATTTTCTCTTTGCTATCCCCTTCCCCACCATACTCAAACGAGGTCCTTCCTGCTATGGTCAAGAAAAAGAGTTACTCAAATTAAATGCCACTTTCACTCAGTCTGATAGTTTGGGAAATTTACAGGACCACTTCCATGAGCCTGAAGTTTAGGACAGGACTCAAATACTACTTGGGAGAATTGCTGAGCAGTGCCCTCATCTTGTTCCAGAACAAGCCAGAGCCTTCTCTGAACCACAAACCATTCTCTGAGCATCTCACAGATGTTGTGGAGAAGAGCTTCATTTGGGGTGGGAGGTGAGGGTCTGCCACTCAGCCCCCTGAGGGCCTCCTGAGGGAATACACAGGTGGCCTGGAAAGTCCTGTTTAGGATTATCGGATGGAAGCGTAAAAGAAGGACGATAGGCAGGCTGGCAAATTATATTCTGTTGACCTACTTACAGGTTAACCTGAGTACACTGATTTATCTACTTTCTGGTTAGGAATTCAAAAGCTCGGTTGTCAAGTGCTTCTAGAACCACCAGTTTTTGTTGCATGTGTGGTATGGTCACTGACTCATGGAGGGAGGCAGGGAGTAGGAGTTAGGTCAGTCATGGAGGGAGGAGAAAATATTCTGGAATGGTTTATTTCTTTCTTCTCCTTGTTATGTAAGATGCGGTTTCCCTGAAGAAACAATATGCTAAATAAAAGTTAGGGTCCCAACCCACAGAAGCCTATTTTAACCCACGTTTTTGCTGACTATATTCAATTTAATTTAGTTCAAATCAAGAAGGTAGATTTTTTTTCCTGCAAGAAAGTGGAAAATTGAAGGCTGTGAGAGTGACCCAAGTGGTGCAATTTAGAGTTTTCACTGAATAAGGCAGAGTATGTGTGTGTTTGTGGGGGGAGCCTGCAGTGGGAGGATGAATAAAACGTGGCCCCTGCCCTCAGAGAGTCACAGTGCAGTTAGAGAGACAGACACACCCCCGGCTAATATGTGCGATGATAGTGGTGGATGATAGATATGTCCGGCCAGACAATAGTAGAAGTAGTATTAGTTCTGAGGGGGAAGATCTAAGACTGTGGAAGACGTGGCAACTGCCCCCTAAAGGATGTTAGGGCCTTAACCAGCAGAGGGGTGAAGATAGGGTGAACGTGGGAGGCAGAGAAAATGATGGGGAGAAGGCTCAGAGTGGTGAGCTGCAGGGCACAGCCAAGGAGCTGCTGCAGAGGATGGGAGAGGGTGTGGGAGAGCACAGGGGCAGGCGGGCCTTTCCGAATCGGTCTGATGGTCTAGCCACTCACAGAGAAGGCATGCCCATACTTTTCGTGTTGAATTACGGGCAGTTGATGTTCAAAAGCCCATTTTTTTCCAAACAAATGTGGTCTGGCCTCAGACTGAGGGGTTGTCTCATATATAATTATTTATTACCATAAAGAATAAGAAAGTGATGAACTGCAAAGATATTTGTTATATTTAACTTTCTTGGGATAGATTCGTCAAAGAGACGTTTAAATCGCATTACGCCCTGTTCTATAACTGGCCCATTCTGTAACACTTTCCTTTGTTATGGCTAAAGCATGTAAAGCCTTGTGCTGTGAGAATACCAGGTCTGCAGGTTGTAACATGCAGTCAGGAGGAGGAATAAAGGGAAAGACAGAGAAAAGATCTCTAAGAAGGATCAGGCCCAGGAATAATTTGTAAAAGATGGTAGACATCTGATATCAATGTCTACCTGTTTGTATCTGGACAGTGGCACGTATAAACTTTTTTCTTTGAGGTGTTCATGAGATGAGGAGCCTGTGGTAGGTGGTGAGAAATCAAGGACATGACTCAGTGGGGTTTATATGATTTCATGTTATATGGACAAGAGGCTGAATGGAATTCAGTTCTTTATTGAGATATCAGGTTGAGCTGAGCATTTCTCCATAATTCCATCTTCAGTTCATTTTTTCCATTGAGGGAAGAAACAGAAAAATCATGGGTAGATTCTGCTGAATTCCTGAAATTCCAGTTCATTTGTAAGTCACTAATAGGTAACATTATACATACATATTAAATATTTAATAAAATAAATGGTGAGACACTTTAAGAAAGTGCTTTTGCAATATTACAAAGTAATTATTGTCTATATCTATTTTTCATTTTGCTTGTTCAACATTATGCTCTTAAAAATTGACACCACTGTAAACTGAATTGGAGATAGTGGTATCTTTACTGGGGAAATGTTCCACCTTACTCTTAAAAACACGGGTTCCATCTCACCTTATTCTTAAAAATACTGGCTCTGGTCCCAAAGGGCGGACCTTTTTGAGAGGCATTATTTTGTCTCTTACTCTATGTCTTGCCCATGAATCAAGAAAAAACCAATAATGTCAAGTGTTTGATCCATTTACACATTTCTTCCCCTTTATTCTCATCTATAAGGAGACAGCTTTTTGATTGTAAATATTCACCTCTCTGGGCAAATGACAAATAATGTAGCTGTGTTACCAACAATAGAAAAAAAACCATGCAAAGCCATCCATAAAACATGTTATCTGACTAGCAATAAGGAATGGCATGTTAAATTATGGTACCTCTCAAAAATGGCGTATTACAAAAAAAAAAAAGGCGTATTATGCAATTGTTAAATGGTAATCAGGAACACTGCGTAGAAACATGAAAACATACTTAGCATATAAATAAGAAAGAAAGGAAAACCACACAATTATAATATTTAAGGTGCATGTGGGGGAGTCCTGGAGGACGATATGCTAAAATGGAAATGCAGTAGTTCTGTAAGGATAGTGGGGCTGTGGATTTTCAAAAAATTTTTCTTTAATGTTATAAAGTAATAATAACAGTGAATTTACCAAGTAAATGATACTACAGATGCAGAGTGGAGATGTTAATAGATAAATAGAGGTTGGATATTACAAAAGAGAAAAGCATTTAAGAGAATGAATCTTCCTTCCCTACATGTGCCAGCTAAGTGGATATTAAGAGCCCATAGTATTGAAAACATTTCCAAAGGACCTGATTAGTAGGGTTTGGAAGTGAGTCCTAACTTAATTATATATGGATTTTGTTTGCCATGATTGTAACAGAAACTAAATCTTGAAACAGTTGTCTAAATATGTTCTAGCATGGGTATCTTGGCTGAATTCACACTTTAAAATCAAAAAGCAGGGGCGCCTGGGTGGCTCAGTGGGTTAAAGCCTCTGCCTTCAGCTCAGGTCATGATCCCAGGGTCCTGGGATTGAGGCCCACACCGGGCTCTCTGCTCAGCAGGGAGCCTGCTTCCCCTCCTCTCTCTGCCTGCCTCTCTGCCTACTTGTGATCTCTGTCTGTCAAATAAATAAATGAAATCTTAAAAAAAAAATAAAATCAAAAAGCAGTTTGGAGAAAGAATCCATGAGCATAATAGATAGGAATATTGAACAAGAAAAAGTCAATAGAAATAATTTCAAAAATAAAATGCCTATTTAAAATCAAGTTGAAATGACTATTTGGATTAGTAGCAAGAAAAAAAAAAACTAGTTTGTTTTATGTCTGTCTCAAAGTGCTTAATGTATATAGGGAATAGTTCTCCTGTCTATTACGTTAATATTTGCTACATCTGTTGACTAGAATGAGCTGCTGTTTTCCTCTAACAAGCTCACTCATGTTTCTCACTTTGTTTTCCTTCTCTTCCACCTCTGTTCAACAGAATGGCTGCTTTCCCCTGAATAGTACTAAATGTTTCCCCAACTACTGAGTGTTGATTTGGGGCACTAGGCTACCTTCCTTTATATCAGGAAGGGATTACCTAATGTAAGATGTTTAAAAAAAATTCACACACACATCACATGTTTTATTCTTTCTGGTCAAAGTTAAGCCACGCAGTCAACATTTGCAAACCATTATTTTAGCACTGCAGAAAATTCCCTTAAGAGCATATTTAGATACCTTAAGTATCTTAAGTAGGTGGATGGAAGAAGAAGACCAAAGTAAGTTGCTTCTGAAATAGAACTTGAAAATGTGATAAAATATCTTAGATTTCTAAACTATTAATTAACTTTGGATTTGGACATTGGGGTGTGTGTGTGTGTGTGTGTGTGTGTGTGTGTGTGAGAGAGAGAGAGAGAGAGAGAGAGAGAGATCTCAAGGGGTTTGAACTAATTCCAGGAAATCAAAAAGTAACTTTTCCACACCTAAACCATACTTAACACTGCAAGCATCTGTTGTCAGACCCTGTATAGGATTTGCTGAGTCTTTGTGAACATCTCTCTTTGCTGTCTTGCTATCTTTTCATCCCTGAAGATGTCCACAAGTGTCAAACAGATTAGAAGGGGTTTTTTTTGTTGTTGTTCAGATTAGAAGTTTTTATTCCCAAGAGAATAATCCAATAATTTTCCCTTCATTGAAACACGATTTTTATCTTTCAAAATGCCCTAGAATTATTAAGGGGTACTGTGATTTTAGGAAACTATTTTCCCTCCATGCCAAATCTAAAGTAGATTACATTTATTGCATCTATTGGATTATTTGGGGGCTATTCTAATACCAAAAAAATTTTATCCTTAATTAAATATTTATTTTATTTCCAGTAATGTATCTGGTGAATAAATAATATTTGGCAATAAAACAAATCTGTTTTCATACACCTACAAAATTATTTTGAGCAGTAGTAAGAAGTTAATCCATGTCATATAATTTTTATCATGAATTGCATAACTTTGGCATGCATTTTGTTATATCTCATCCCCTGGCATTATATAAAGTGTCTTTGACATGATGCCATAGAATATTCAAACCGGGAATGAACGATAGACATACTCTAGTGTAAGTCAGTCCCACTCCTCCCTGATTTCTGAAGAGTGAGAAGTGAGGTACAAAAAGATAAAATTTGCTCAGGATCACACATCTCATTTTCTGACATTTAAGCCCTACTAAAAAAAAATCATACTCTTTTGATGTTGAACTTGGTTTGGAAATTGTGATTTTTAAGGGCATGATTCTTAAGACTGAATGCTCCACTTAAAGACTTGCAGACTTGGATCCGAAATATACAAAAGAGGTATGGCCAGAATTTGTGTCCTCAATTCCCCCTTAGGGAGAAAGTGGCTGAAACTCTTTGATCATTAACAATAAATCATCATTCTTTGAGGGAGACAAAATATTCTGATCTTCGAGATGAAATATACCATGATTTCTCTATATAATTCAATATTTCTCTTCAACAGGGACTAAATGGTATCCTGGCTGATTGCCCTCTTGTCTATTATAGTTAAGCAAGTGAAACAGAAAATACATTTTAGGATCCCTTTGTGCCTTTTTCCCTCAGCGGCAAAAAATTAAGTATGAAATAAAACAGACCTTTGTCATGCAATGCTCACTGATTAGGTGAACTTAATAAAAACTGAGCTTTAGTTAAGTCTAGTAGATTAAGTCTTGTTTCATTGGCATTTGTAGTCTCTGGGAATGTTGAATAAGTGTACAAATAATGACACTTCCAGAAGTTTAACCATTGCATTTTATGTAAATTCTGCATAAAGTTCAAGACTAATGTGTTGATTTCATAGTTCAGATTTTAAAAGGCATATAGAAATAGTTATTACCAGGACTCCCAGAAATGTTAAAGACACTTGTATACATATGTAAAACCCATTTTGACTTGATGAACACAAGTTCTAATCAATGAAAATATTACATCAAGTCATTTTGCACCCGATGAGGAAATTATACATGAATGATAGCAAATATTAAAAAAGTACTTAAGATAAAGACCCAGTAAATCAATTTAAATGAAGAGTTTAAGAAGTAACATAGTCATGTAAAATTTTTAGTTTTTCACCTAGCTGGTCACACACTTATTTTACTTTATTTGAAATCTCTGATCCTGTCAGAGGATAATATCATAAAACTCAATTACATAATTCAACTCCCCTTTCTCCAAAAACCATCCCACCTAAGGAGGGAGTAGCTTTTCTATCTTGACTTTTTTCTTTCACCAAATAATAGTGTGACAAGCTTTAACAAGAAAAAATCATTTCATACAACGAAGCACTAAATTGTTTTGTCTTTTGATTTATTCTGACTGAAAGCTGCTCAGTTTCCCTATAGCAAGCCCATGTATCATTTCATGCCTGATATCTGCAGCCCACTCTAGATCTATCTTGCTGTTAGCAGGTGCTGAGTAGCACTTTCTGGGTTATTATACAAAACATCCAACATGGTTTAATTGTTTAAAAGCAATTGGAACTGCTTTCTCTCCTACCCACTGCCTCTTCAGTGTCCTTAACCCTCATCACCCTTTTCTAAAATGTGTCCCCAACATGCCTATTTACATGCCTTCAGGCACCTGAGGCTTGCACACCCATCACATACCAAGTAAATTTCTAACAGTTTGAAGGCTGTTGAGCAGGGCAGTTTCCTTCCCCAGGAAGCTGAGTGTAGTCACATTTCTATCAACACAGCGACTCTTGTGTGCAAAGCTTAGACTATTGTCTCGTGGTCCCACCTGCCTTGGCTCTGATTGATGTAACAACAGTATCTGTCATAGGGACTGTTCTGCTTGTAGGAGCAAACGATGATACTGTCCTGGGGCACAAAGAAGATGCTGTCCTCAGGCTCCGGGCAGTCAGATCTGTCCCAGGCTGAGCACTTGGCGTCCAAGGCACTGTAGACAAGGGAACTGCCTGAGGGACAGTAGCCATCCAGGTATCTGGATGTCTCCTCCTGATGCCCGTTCTGGACCAGGCTCTGGCGTTCTCCTTCCGTGGGTGTGTGGGTGGTGATGGAACTGGCCACAGGCACCTCTGTCTGCCCCTGGCACGGGGGCTTCCCCCTGAGGCCGGCCTTCTTAGCCAGCTCATCTGAGCTTCCCTTGCCCGATTCCAGGTCTGAAGGGGTCCGCAGCAGTTCCACCACCTCCTTGTCCTTGGGTTTCCGGAAGCAAGGCAACTTGCGGACCCACAGCAGTTCATTTTCAGGCCACTTGGTGCATCCCTCAGTTTTCCTGGCCAGGGCAATGGCTGCGATGCCTGGGAGGCAGATGGCTGGCCCGATGGCCAGGAGGGGGATGTTTCCAAGAGTCTCTCCTTTCATCCCAGAGACGGTGAACATGAAGCCAAAGACCAGAAAGACACTGACCAGGGCCACCACCAGCCCAGTCCTCGGGTTTATATCATCAGGCCGCATCTTTCACTCCATCCAGATTGGGGGCTACTTGCTGGCTAGGGAGCAGCAGTTCTCTCTTCTGTCAGAGGCAAAACCACAGTGGTTTAAAAAAAAAAAAAAAGAAAGAAAGAAAGAAAGAAAGAAAGGAAAGGAAAGAAGGAAGGAAGAAAGGAAGGAAGGGAGGAAGAAAACAAGTCAATTTTCCACCCACCAAGTCTCTGTCTCTCTTAAGCGTTGTCTGTCTCCACTTGTCTGTCAACCACGGTCTCTGGATCTCTATTTCTTCCTCTCTCTCTCTTTCTTTCTCTTACTGCCTCTTTCTCTTTCACATAAACATACACAGACTGGGGTCACTGAGGTACCTGAGGTTTCTTGGTGTCTCCCAGGAGCAGGGAAAGAAGCCAGTCTGAGTCTCCTTAGAAACCTCCACAACAGCTATCCCCTCGGCTCTCTCCCTTGTTTCTGCAAGGAAAGCCTTGCTTTCCCCACTGACTCTGCATCCAGGAGGTGGGACGTGGGAGCACGTCTTTCTCAACAGTGCCCGTCGGTCTCCAACGCTCTGCGAGTGGAGTGGAGGCACAGCCCAGCGCCGGGCTCTGGCGCAGAGCGCCAGGTGCCGGAGGGAGGAAGGACTTACTCTGGGAAAGAGGGAAAACAGTGCGCGAGTCTGGCCTCGTTACATCACTTTCAGAGCAAGCTCAGAAACAAAGAAGGACGCGCGGGGGCGCGAGGGGTTCAGACCCCGGGGAGAGCCACCCGGACAGAAGTGGTTGCCCAGGGTCCAGTCGGGGTGCTTGGAGCAGCTGGGGTTCGTTCCGCCGCTGCCCAGGAGGGCTGAGCAGGACGACTGCAACTGCCTCAGTGCCTGGGGAGAGTTCTGGGGGCGCAAGGCTGTCGCTGGCCAGAGAGCGGAACTCGGGACGGTTTGCCCACGGGGCAGCCTGGACCCCGAGTTCAGGTCCGATGGCCAGAGAGTGCCAGCTGGAGATCTTCCTCGGGGACCCGGACCTTTCTCCAGTTACAAATCTGGGTGATCCGACCCGACTGATAGCAGAGCTCCCAGGGGTTTCTCTGACCGCGGGTCTCTGAACCGCTAGGCTCTCAGGGCTCAGAGGGCTGCACTGACTGCTCCAGGGTCCCACTGCTGGCCGACCGCTCTTGGTGCCGGCGCTGGGCGGCAGCGGTGTGCAAAACCGCTCCAGCAATAGAGTAGGTTGTGCAACCAGAGTCCCCGGTACCGGCTCCCAGGCTGATACAGTGGTGAGGAGTGGGTGTCGGGTCTTGCTCGAGACTTTAGGGAGTCACCAGAGTCTTTCCCCCCTAGTCTTCCAGCTCCGGACACTGGAGGGGGTGCTTGGAGATGGGATCCTACTGCAATACTGTGGTGGCTCCAGCCAGGCTGGCTAGGTCAAAGGAGAAGGGCTCTCTGACCCCATCCCCATCCCCATCGCCATCCAGCTGGCCGAGGAGAGGGAAGGGAGGGTGAGGCCAACCAGCCCACCATACAGTTCCAGCTTTGGGCGATTCTCTCCTCCCTTGAAGAAGCTGGTGTGAAGAACCTGTTTTCTTTCCATCATAGTGGGGAATAGATTCCTTTGGCCAGAAGGGGATGATTGGTTTTGACCGTGGTTCTTCAGATGGGGAGTAGTAAGGGACAAGAAGGAGAGGAGTGTACATTCTTTCACGTCAAGGCACTGCAGTGGAGAGAACTTTGAAAGAGCTTTGACATCCAGGCCTTCCCCTGCTTAAAGAAGCTGTGTGTTCCTGGGCAAGTGACTTAACCTTTCTGAGAGTCAGTTGACCCAACTGCAAAATGAGAATAGTACTATCAAATGTGTAGGGAAGCATTATGAGGACTAAATAAATGTAAAGCTCTTAGCACAATGCTTGGTAAGTGGTCCTTATTCACAAAGTGGTAGTGAACCACTATATATTCGCATAGTAACTAGGTCATAATCAATATAAGGCATGAGCCAAATCATAAAGAGCCCAACGATGAGGACTAAGCACCTTCAATTTTATCCACTAGGCAATGAGAGCCATGGAAAAATTTTCAGCAGGAATGAACATAAAATCATTCCGTTTTTTTGACATGGTGACAGAAGACTAGAGGACAGGTTTCAGGGGGTAAGTGTGGAAGTAGGTAGACCTTCTAGGACAATTCAATCAAGTTGGCGAGGCACACTATGGGCCTGAACAATGCAGAGACTTTAGGAGTGGTTAGAAGAAAGTGAATTTGAAGGATATTTAAGGGTAGAGTCAAGGATCTTGGACCAAAGGGAGTAAGATGGTAGTAGGAGTCAAGGTTGACTCCTACATTTCTCACTCATTCAACTGAGTAGATCAGGAATCAGACTCCTGATTTTCCATATCATCTATAGTGTGTGTGTGTGTGTGTGTGTGTGTGTGTCCTTTGTGCTCATGCTCATTAGATAGCTGCTATATTTCTGGACATAGAATCATTATCTAGGGAGAAAGAAAGGGGAAAAGGCAAAGGGTAAAAGTGAGATGCCAGCTGTTTGAAAATTTTTATCAAGAAAATAATTGTTTTCTTGACAGTCTCACCAGTAGATAGACATCTGGTTATATCTAATTGGCCAGAGGGATGTCATACGGACGACTTCTAGATGCAAAGGAGCCTGGGAAATCATGGTTTAATTTTTACTAGATTTAGTGCCACTCTAAAAAACAATCAAGACTTTGTTAGCAAGGAAAAAAAGGAGAATGAATATTGGGGAGGCAGCCAGCAGTGTGTGTGCCATAGTTGAACACGTTTCCCTTCTTGAAAACTTCTCTTGTCCTGACTTTACCAGCACCATTCTATCCCAATTTCCCTCCTATTCTCTGGCCACTCTTTTGTAAGCTACTTTATTAACTCTTCTTTATTTTATTTATTTTTATTTTTAACAAAACTCTTAGATGTCAGTATTCTGCTGGTTATGTCCCTGTTACTCCCTTTTCCTGATTTCTTTCCTTGCTGTATAGTAGTTTTAAACACCAAGTGGGTAGGATGATGACTCCTAAATTTCTCTCTTTAACTTTATCCTTTTTCTTCAGTTTCAGATTTGTAATATCTGTCTGCTTGGTATCTGTCTGCACGGCACACAGACACTTCAAACTCAACATGACCCCAACTGTGCTCATCGGATTTCCTTCAAAGTTGCTCTTTCTCGTTTGACCCCCACTGAGAAGTTTGCAGTTGTTCTCCATTCCTTTCTCTCCCTAACAACCTGCACCCAGTAAGTCACCTAAGTCATCATAGTCTCAGTCTTACCTCCTAAATCCCTGATCTTCTCCTCTTTTGCCTGTGACCTGAGGCAAATCACTTTACCTCCCTGGGTTTTAATTTCTTGTGAAATAAGGACTTTGAATGAGGAGCTAGCTGAGATCCATGTCAGCTCTATCATTCTATGGTTCTCTGACAGTCACTTCTGCAGGGCAGACTGATATTGTCATGCAGGTGCTGTGACAAAATGCTGGAAACCAGCTTGGATTTTAAAGAAGCACGTTGCTGAGCAGAGACCTCTGCTCTCTTATAGGAACATCTAATTCCATTCTGACTTTTAAGACATGCTGTTTATCTACTTAAGCATTAGATAAGACCTATGCATAAAACCACAATTACTGTTTAATTATAAGCCTTATTCTCAAAGCAGTTTCTTCTTAGAGGTAATTTCAGATGGCCTCCCCCCTCCTTTTTTTTTCAGATGGTCTTTGAATAGCAGGTATACTTGCCCAAGCCCAGCAGCAAAAGTGGGTGGGTGGGTGGGGGAGACATCACTCAGGGTCACAATATTCAGACACAGAAAAGGCATTCTTAGTATTTAATTCCTTGCCTTTACAGGCTGATTGCAGTAGGATTTTAAAGCCTTAAGCAGTTCTTGTAATGCTATAAGCCTATATAGCTATGTACAAAAGCTTCTCATCAGAAGAGAAAGGAAATTCAGGTTTGGAATGAGGCTTTAGCATGTGGGTGTTTGAGAAGAAAATGCAGAACCTTTTATTTCTGAAATTATAGAAATCATGGGATGCTAGAGTTTGAAGATACTTTATAAAATATCTACTCTAACCCTCTTTATTATACAGATGAAATCCAGAAAGTTTGCATTCCTGCAATATTACTTGAGTATTTATTATGTGCTTGGCACTGTGATAGGTGCTGGGGATACATGTCCAATAGGATATGGTCTGCCTTTATAGAACTCATGTTCACAGAGGAAGATATGTGTAGGATAGGATAGATTATGCCATGGCAAAAAAAGACTTCCAGACCTCAAGGGCTGTCTGCTCATCCTATGTGTCTATGATGGGGCAGCTGTGTTCTGGGATTCAGGTTGATGAGGCAGCCTCCATTTGGGACATTGCCACTCCACTGAAGACCTATACTGGAGACTCTGTACTGATCCTTCTCTTCAGTAGATTCCTTCTTGGGATCCTCTAGCACATCTCGAGGCCTGTGGGAGTGGCTAAGGGACCACTGTGTTTTTGAGTATGGATAAAGCTCTGATATGCAAGGTGGGGAGTCTGTACTCTGCCTATCTACTCCTTCATGGTTTAGAACAGAACCAGGGATGGGAAGAGAAAGGCAGCATTCATTTTATTTTTGCCTGCAGCCTCACACATGTTAGAGTTAGGCCTGGTTGAAGCTTTTGGGGAAAAGAGGGCAAAGTCCCAACTGTTTTCACAGGCTCCTAGCTGTGTACAGAAAATGGACTTAAGTCAGGTCAAGGGCAGACGCAAGGAGAGCACTTGGGATACTATTACAACTGCCCAGACGAGACATGATAGTGATTTGAACTAGGGTGATAGCAGTGGATGTGGCAAGAAGTGGGTCAAATTCTGGATATATCTTAACCTAAGTTGACAGTATTTGCTAATAGATTTGGGATGTGAGGAAAACTGAGTAGTCAAGGATGATTCTAATCCTTGAGATTTGAGGTGGGAAATAAAAACTTGAATTTGGACGTGTTCACTTGATATATCAAAGTTGATATATGTTGATAGAGTTGGTGTGCAAGTCTGGATTTTGAGAGAGAGGTCTGAGCTGGAGATAATAATTTTGGAAGCTCCTAGAACATGACTAGCATCTAAAGCCCTGGGACTAAAGAGATAACTTAGGGATCAAGCATTGATAGATTTGAGAAGTCCAAGTACTAATTACTAAGGAACATCCAACTTTTTGAGGATGGAGAGATAAGGAAGAACTAGCAAGAGACTATGAAGAATTGTTCAGTGAGCAGAGAAAATGGAGAGATGTCCAAGAAGCCAAAAGAAGAAAGCATTTCAATGTGGGAGCATCAGTTCTGTTGATATGTCATTTATGAAAAGGACTAAAAAGTAATCACTGGTGAATTGATTCACACAATGATGGTCATTGGTGACCTTTAGAAAAACAGTTCTGCTGGAATGGATGGTGGTTCATTCTTTTTTTTTTTTTTTTAAAGATTTTGCTTATTTATTTGACAGACAGAGATCACGAGTAGGCTGAGAGGCAGGCAGAGAGAGAAGGAAGCAGGCCCCCGGCTGAGCAGAGAGCTGGGTGTGGGGCTTGATCCCAGGACCATGGGATCATGACCTGAGCTGAAGGCAGAGGCTTTAACCCACTGAGCCATCCAGGTGCCCCTGGTGGTTCATTCTTGAATTAACTGAGTCCAAGAGAGAATAGAAAAGGATTGGACCTTTTACATATGACCATTATATTGAAAAACGTCAATAGTCGGTATCTATTGATGGACAGAACAGACCCAGGCACCATCTAAGTAAATTAATTGGCATTTACTTATCTCAAGGTGTAGAAGGAAGTCCCCACAGCTTCACTAGTGAGCACACAGATGAGGATGATAATGTCTGAGTAAGGCAGGGTCACATCTAGCTCCCTAGAAGCAAAAGAGTTTCTCTCTATGTTTACCATTTATACATAAGATTTATTTTCATGCGTCAGATTCAGTCCTGCTCATAGCTTGACCTCATGTCTGCTGAGACCACTTGATATGACAGCAAGGTACAGTTCATGAAGCATAAATAAAATCTTCATTATCCTCCTCAGACTTTGCCGGCACAAACAACTGGTATGAGTACCTTCTTAAAACTCAGTGCAATGGAAACAGGATGGAGACCACTTTTGAAATCTCTGAAAGCCAAACAAATTGAGATTTTATTTTCTTTTTAAAAGATTTTATTTATTTATTTCACAGGGAGAGACACAGCGCGCGAGAGAGAAAACAAGCAGGGGGAGTGGGAGATGGAGAAACAGACTTCCCCCTGAGCAGGCACCCAGATGTGTGGCTTGATGCAGGGCTGGATGCGGTGCTGGATGCAGGGCTCTGGGATCATGACCTGAGCCGAAGGCAGATGCTTAATCCTTGAGTCACCCAGGCATCCCACAAATTAAGACTTTACATGGGTATTGCTGCACTGTCCAGTACCATAGCTTTTAACCACAAATGGCTATTTCATTTTATATTAATTAAAATGAAATTAAGTAAACAGTCCAGTTTCTCAGTTGTGCCATCCATACTTTTAAAAAGATTTTTTAAAAAAGATGTTATTTACTTATTTGAGAGAGAGAGAAAGCAAGATACAGAGCATGAATGGGCGGGGGGCAGAGAGAGAAGAAGCAGAGTTCCCACTAAGTAGGGAACCCAGCGCAGGGCTCAATCCCAGGACCCCGGGATCATGACCTGAGCTGAAGGCAGAGGTCTAACCGACTGAGCCACCTAGGCACCCCCTTAAAAGACTTTTTATTTATTTATTTATTTGAGAGAGAGAAGAGAAGAGAAGAGAGACCATGGGTGGGGTGAAGGGCAGAGGGAGAAGCAGACTCCCCACTGAGCAGGGAGCCTCACAGAGGGCTTGATCTCAGGACTCCAGGATCATGACTTGAGCAGAAGTCAGACACTTAACTGACTGAGTCACCCAAACACCCCCCGCCTTTTTAAAAAAGATTATTTATTTATTTATGTATTTGAGAGAGAGAGAGAGAGTGAAAGAGAGAGTGTGTGTGCTATCCACATTTTAGGTGCTCAGTAGTCACATGTGGTGATTGGCTACCATATCAGTGCAGGTGTAAAGCATTTCATCATCACAGAACATTCTATTGGATAGGGCTTGTAGGGCTTCTCATGTTCTGCTTGGCCTAGGCATTATAATTCTAGCAGTCTTTCCTGTGGGACTAATCAGGGGCACAAAAACCATTTGGGTATGCTAGTAGTAAAACACTGGAAAGCACTGAAATGTCTAATAACAGAGGAAAGGTTATGTACAGTATGGTGCATTCATTGGCAGAAATATTGTACATTCAGTTAAGGTGATTCTATTCTCACATAAAATTATATTTTGAAGATTTTTATAGTGACCTGTGAAAATGGTCTTAATATAGGCTAATGAAAAAACTAAGAATAAAAAATTCTGTTACAATACCTTGAAAAAATTCTGTTTAATAGGATCCTGATTACTAAAAGAAATTAGAATACAAAAAATAAAAGGGAATACTCTCGAAATATGGACAATTGGTTACTTCTAGGTGGTGGAACATTACGTAATTACTACTATGTTCTTTATATATTTATGAATTTTTCTTAAAAAAATTTTTTTCCTATTTATTTGAGAGAGAGAGAAAGAGAGAAAGAGCACACAAGTAGTGGGGAGGGGGCAGGGGAGAAGGGGCAGGGGGAGACTCTGCGATCCTGACCCTAGCTGAAGGCAGATAGTTAACCTACTGAGCCACCCAGTTGCCCCTATATAGTTATGAATTTTTCAAAATTTCTACTCTTATTTTATAGTATGAAAAAGTATTTTTAAAAATAAAAGAATGATCTCCTGCACATATTAAGCACTCAGTAAATAGTAGTTGAATAAAAGATTCACGAATACTTGAAAGACTAAGTGAACAAATTCAAATTTTCTTACCTTTACATTTTCCCTAAATTCATCTTGCCCCCTTCCTCATTCCAGCACTTCCTCACAGGAGGGAAAAGGATATGAAATAAATTGCAAATGCATAAAAATTGAAAGAAAGCAAATAAATTTTCATATTGAATTGGGGTTGGACTTTGTTATTTCTTTCAAATTTATACTAATCACTTTTGAGATTTCTTACAAGCCTGTTCTCAACCTAGAAAATAATAAATGTAATATTTCTCCCCCTTTTGACTTAAACATGATTGTTTTTATGCACCTGGTTAGAGGCTTGACTCCACCCCCGCCCCCCCCCCCCCCAATTCCCCTACCTTTCTTGGCTGTAAATCTGACTCATTTATTTAACAAATATTTATTGAGAGCCTCTAACTTATCTGGTTGTGTTCATGTTTCCTCTATACCTTCTCCCATCTTTTCTACCTCTTGGGAAGTAACTAAGATTTTTAGTAAAAGCTATATTTCTACCTCTTTCTTTGTTTCACTTGGGACCTTCAGAGATGTAAAGTAGCTTCCATTGTTTTTCCAGTGCTCAATTAACAGAGTTTTAAAAATTCTTGCAGCTCATTAGAGCTCATTAGGTTGTGCAGAACACAGTACAAAGTACAAGGAAAGCCTAGAATTTTCACAAATCTGTTCTTAAGTTAAAAAATAAAGCTGGTGCAAATGAAAGTGTTAGATTAATGGTTCCAAAGATGAAAACCTTTTAGGTATCTGAGTGATTCCAGCCAAACATCCATTTGCTCTCCAGGACTGAGCCTATTCAACAGCTTAGATCTTTCTCCATGTTGTCCTTCTTTTGATTCTGTGCAGGATCTTTGGTAAGAGAATAAAGAAAGGATTAGAAGATGAATTGTTAGGAATCATGAAGAGCGGGGAGTAGAGAATTCTGATGTGGTTTGATCCCCACACTAAAGATTGTTTTCTTATCCTCTTGTCCTTAGATTAAGCATAGTGCACTGACATGTCCAAACTTTTGATAATATATGTTTATCAAAACCCGGAGACCACCAACTCATTTTATTATTATATTCAGTGGACACTAAAAAGATTTGTTTAAAAGCAGAGCCATATGCCCAGATTTATAAATAAAGGTGTTGATTATAATGTTAATTTTAATATGGAAAAATATGAAATGGTTATATAAATTATGTTACATCAACACACTGGGATATTTTACAATCATGATAAATTAAGTTGCAAATTGGATCAAGATGGTAGACCAAACACACATACCTCTCCTTCTTTGGGCTTCCAAAATCTAGAAATGAGATTAGAGATTTGTGTGAATTAAATTGAGATTAATTTTATCACAGTCCTGGAAAACAAGAAGAAAGCCATGAAAGAAAAACAGAAAGCTGGTGAGATCTAACTGATAAATAAATATGTATAATCTTCCCAGACTTGCCAAAAATCCCTGATACTGCTGTACCTCAGTATGCTATAAGAGACACATGAGCCTGAGAGTGATGGTTCCCCAAATCTTTGGAAATAAGATTATCCTTTGAGTGTTAAAAAATTCCTACCCAATGAAAGAGTATCAAACTATGGGATGAAACTAAGAGTTTGTCTAAATGTTTGTGCCTGAAGAGTTTTGAAAACACTGAAATTTATAATTAGGGCAGTTTGGATGTATTTTTAGAGAAAAAAATAATAGCAGCTCCCATCATATTTCATCGTTAGAAAGTTACAGAGAGAATGTTACACAGAGTATCTAACTAGAGAGTGATATTCACCATCAACCAAAGGAAAGAAAGAACCAGTGGGTCAGATGTTTGCTATATTCATGCAGCACTCTTCAGAGAAAAGATGGGGGCAAAAGGAAGGGGGTGTTTTATTAGGTTTCATAGGATCTCCTGCATCTAAAATTTTTCAAAACCTTCCACTTTTCTCTCGCAGAGCAACATTCTGAAGATTTTGGCTTCTCAGACATTCTAGTACTATGAGGACTATGACCATCATGGCTGACAAACATCTTTTCTTTCCTCTTTCGTCCCTTCCTTCCTCACTTCCTTTCCTTCCTTCCCCCTTCCTTTTTAAAAGTAGCTTTATTAAGGTATAATTCACACTTCATATAGTTCATCCATTTAAAGTATACAATTCAAAGAATCTTAGTATATTTACAGAGTTGTACAGTCTTCACCACAATCTGATTTTAGAACATTTCCATCATCCTAAAAAGAAACCTGGTGCTCATTTACAGTCACTCCTTATTCCCACCCCTGGTTCTAGGCAACCACTAACCTACTTTCTGTCTCTATGGATTTGCCTTTTCAGAATATTTTGTACAGATGGAATCATACCATATGTATTCTTTTGTGTCTGGCTTCTTCTACTGAGCATATCATCCATGTTTTAGTATGTATTAGTACTTTGTTCCTTTTTATTGCCAAATAGTATTCCACTGCATGGTTATACCACATTTTGTTTATCTGTTTGTCAGTTCACAGACATTGGGGTTATTTCAACTTTTTGGCCATTATGAACAATTTGCTATGAATACTTAGGGTGGCTCAGTGGATTAAGCCGCTGCCTTCGGCTCGGGTCATGATCTCGGGGTCCTGGGATCGAGCCCCGCATCGGGCTCTCTGCTCTGCGGGGAGCCTGCTTCCTCCTCTCTCACTGCCTGCCTCTCTGCCTACTTGTGATCTCTCTCTGTCAAATAAATAAATAAAATCTTTAAAAAAAAAGATTTTATTTATTTATTTGACAGAGAGAGAGATTACAAGTAGGCAGAGAGGCAGGTAGAGAGAGAGGGGGAAGCAGGCTCCCTGCTGAGCAGAAAGCCCGATACAGGGCTCAATCCCAGGACCCTGAGGTCATGACCTGAGCCAAAGACAGAGGCTTAACCCACTGAGCCACCCAGGTGCCCCTATGTACATGTTTTTATGTGCACATATACTTTCATTTTTCTTGGGTAGATACTTCAGAGTAGAATTGCTGGGTCATATGGTAACTCTAACTTTGGTAGAAGCTACCAGACTGTTTTCCAAAATAGTCACCTCCTTAAATCTTTTATACTTTATTTTTCATTCTAAATTATTTTGAAGTCAATTATAAGTCTCAAGATGTATCACTTAGTCAAAAACATCCCACTTAAAAATTGTCAATAATTTCTTATCACTAATTCAAATTTCTACTATGGTCCTTCCATAGACATGAATATATTTGAGTGAGTGGAAAGTAACATCTCCTTGGTAAGTCAGTGAAGTGGCTTTCTGGTTTACAGACAGGCTCCTGTGAATCTTGTTGGTATGAGTGAGCTTTCCTGATTTCTTTGCTGAATAAGTTGACCAGCTGCTGGTTTGAGTCTTGGGAAGGCTGGTTGTAAAAGATGAGGTGAGCCAAGCCAGAGGAGCTGAAGGGGTAGGGGGTAATCAGGAGGCCAAGGTAATTTGGGTAGGGAAGAAAGAGTCATAAGAAGATGTGACCTTTGGTAAAAACAACTCCCCAGGGAAGAACTTGAGTCCACATTGAGGGGATCAAGGAGTGAGTAGAGGGGGTCTGATAATTCTTACAACGCCTGAGATGGGGGCCACAGGAGTAAGGCAAACTCAGCGTAGGAGCTGAGACGAGGTACATGGAGGCGATAAGAGAAGAGTGGAATTGAGATCATTAACTCAGGAAAAGAGAAAAGAGAAAAATCTAAAAAAGAAGAAGAAGAAGAAGAAGAAGAAGAAGAAGAAGAAGAAGAAGAAGAAGAAGAAGCAGCAGCAGCAGCAGCAGCAGCAGAAGCAGCAGCAGCAGCAGAGGAGGAGGAGGAGGATGAAGAGGAATAGGAAGAGGAAGAAGGTGAAGGAGGAGGAGAAGGAGGAGGAGAAGAAGAAGAAGAAGAAGAAGAAGAAGAAGAAGAAGAAGAAGAAGAAGAAGAAGAAGAAGAAGAAGAAGAAGAAGAAGAAGAAGAAGAAGAAGAAGAAGAAGAAGAAGAAGAAGAAGGAAGAAGAAGAAGGAAGAAGAAGAAGAAGAAGAAGAAGAAGAAGAAGAAGAAGAAGAAGAAGAAGAAGAAGAAGAAGAAGAAGGAAGAAGAAGACGACGAAGAAGAAGAACAAGACGAAGAAGAAGAACAAGACGAAGATGATGAAGAAAATGAGCTGAGCCATTCTGATCTTCTCCTGTAAGTTTGGAGTGGGGACACTGAGAAGGTAAGTGTGTCAACTTTGGGGAGCTGAATAGTGAAGTGAACTTAGGGAGTGAGGCCACCGTATCAGGCCTGAGTAAGAAGACAGAAAAGAGGAAGCCAGGGGAGTGTGAAGGGATGGAAGCAGATGCACCGAGAGCAGCTGAGATAACACCAGACCACGAGAGAAAAGGATGACCTCAGTCTCTGATGGTTCTGTTTCCCAGTCATAATTAGAGAGGCGGAGATTTTCCCCTCCTCCTGATTTCTGTAATGAGACATTTTTCTTAATACCATCTTGGCCTCTCTCCACACCCTGGAGATGAGTTACTTACCTATCTGGTAAGTTTGGGAAGAATAACTGAGCATGCATGGCTTGTTGTTCTTCCTGGAAGCAAGCTGCCCATAAGGAACGAGGATTCAGCTCTGACCCTTCTCATGGGAAGCATGTTCTGCTTGTTTGGCAAGCTCAAAATGAGGTAGTGCTAGAGTCTGATGTTTCTGTCCCTGCCTCTTTCCCCACATTGCACTGTTGAAACCTAATCCCAAACGCAGTAGTAGTAGGAGGTGGGGCATTTGGGAAGTGATTAAAAAATTACACTAGAATTTTAGGCTTTCCCCTTAAGAAAATCCCTTGCCATTCCTGTGATGGATTATGCTTTCCCTTTCTCATAGTCAACCAAATGCACTCTTTCCATTTCACAAAGACAATAGGTATTTACCATGTGCTGGGCACTGCAATAGGTGTGAGGTCTCATCTCCCAGAGGCCATTGGGTGGAATGGAAGAAATTCTGGACTAGGAGTTAGAAAATGTGGATTCTTGTCCTGATTCTGCTGTCCACAGGCCAGGTTACATTGGCCCAGTCACTTGGTATCTTACCAAGTACCTTTTTTTTTTTTAATCTCAGTGCCTTATTTGAGTGTTTGGCTGTAATGATGGAGAGGGACATTTGTCCTCCAGACAGAGGTCTTCTGTGCTTTTAATACTTTCTTTCTGAAAGTCAGTTTTTATTGCAAATTCCTTATGTGCCAGGCACAAATACTGGTAATTCTGGCATAGCATTTACTATAGTGTATGTATAATTTCTCTCTTTACATGTGTGTACACACTGTGAATTTCCCAAATGCAGGGAGGCTTCATTCATTTGTAAGCTCCAACACCTGGGATGCTGTCTGTCCCAGAGTAAACAAGCAGTTGAGACATGTTTGGTGAAAGAATAAACGGGTCTCGGGATGCCTGGTCAGTTAGTTAAGTGTATTCCTTCAGCTTGGATCAAGTCCCAAGTCCCATATTGAGTTCCTCACTCAGTGGGGAGCCTGCTTCTCCCTCTGCCTACTGCCCTACCCCCTCTCTTTCACAAATAAATAAATAAAATCTTAAAAAGGAGAGAGAGAATAAATGGGTCTCACTAGTAAATGGGATCATAGCAAACACTGCCTGTGCCTTGGCCGATGTTCTGGGCATTCACTTCCCCACTCAGACTGCTTGATGAAGACACCTGTGATTCTGAGGTCTTCTTCTGGCCTTGGGATAAGACTGGCCTCAAAGTCAGAGAAAGCTGGAAGTGCAAGAGTTAATGCCTACAGAACTGCCCTCAATCAAGGGTGCATAGGGGAATTGGGTAGACCCTAGCTTCTTCATTCCCTGGTTGGATAACTGAGATCTCTATACTGTCTCTTAGTCTCCCAAGGGATAGAGCTCCACTTTTCCCCAGTGGCAACTGCCTTGATTCCACCTGTTTTATTGGGTTCCTTCCTCTCCTTTCTCATTTCTCCACTCTGCCTGTGCTTCTAGGGTCACCTCTGAAATAGACCACATGCACCTAACTCCCTACCTCAGGGTTTGCTTCTAGGAGAACCTAAAATTTGCCCAACTTGAAAGATTGTTTTGATAATCAAATAAAAACACATGGAAAAGGTGTTGTAGTCTCAAAATATAAGTGGTGTTACTTGTGGAATGAGTTGTGCTCAAGAGAATTGTGATAGGTTGAATAATGGCCTCCAAAGATATCCAGATCCTAGTTCCTGAACCTGTGAATGTTACCTTATATGGCAAAAGGGCTTTACAGATGTGATTAATTCTGGATTGTGAGATGGGGAGTTTATCATGGATTAACCTCGTGGGCTCTAAATGTAATCACAAAAGTTGTTATAAGAAGGAGGCAGGGGCACCTGGGTAGCTTAGTTAGGTCAGCCTCTGCATTCAGCCTGGGGTCCTGGGGTTGAGTATCTGGGATTGAGTAGCTGGCTTGTGCTGAGCGGAGAGCCTGCTTCTCCCTCTCCCTTTGCCCCTCCCCACTGCTTGCACTCTCTCCCTCCCTCTTTCTCTCTCAAATAAATGAAATCTTAAAAGAGAGAGAGAGAGAAGGAGGCAGAGGGAGCTATGACAGAATAAGGCAATGTAACCACCAGGGCAGATGCTACACTGCTGGCTTTGAAGATGGAAGAAGGGGCCAAGAACCAAAGTGCAAAGAATGAAGCTATAGAAAGTCGAAGACAAGAAGATGGATTCTTCCCTAAGAGCACTGCCTCGTCGACACCTAGGTTTTGGACCAGTGATTTTTGACTTCTGACCTCCATAACTGTAAGGGAATAAATGTGTGCCATTTTAAACTAGGACAAACAATCTTAAAATTTTTATGGAACCACAAAAGACCTCAAATAGCCAAAGCAATCTTGAAAAAGAAAAACAAAACTGGAGGTATCATAATTCCATATTTCACATCATATTACAAAGAGACAATAGTTAAAACAGTATGGTACTGGCATAAAAATAGGTCAGTAGAGTAGAACAGAAACCTAGAAATAAACTTACAATTATATGGTTAGTTAATCTTGGGGAAAGGAAGAATGAATACACAATAGAAAAAAGTCTCTTCAACAAATCCTGCTAGGAAAACTGAACGGCCATATGCAAAAGAATGAAAGTGGATTACTTTTGGGTGCTTGAGTGGCTCAGTAGGTTAAATGTCTGCCTTTGGCTCAGGTCATGATTCTAGGGTCCTGTGATCAAGTCCCACATCAGGCTCCCTGCTCGGCAGGGAGTCTGCTTCTCCCTCCACTCCTCCCACCCCCCCGGCTTGTGCTGTCTTTCTCTCCTTCTCTCTCACATTCTCTCCCTCCCTCAAATAAATAAATTTAAAAACTTAAAAATTAAAAAAAAATCTGGATCATTTTCTTACACCATATATAAAAATAAACTCAAAATGGATGAAAGACCTAAATGTAAGACCTGAAACCATAAAAAATCCTAGAAGAGAGCACAGGCAGTAATCTTTCTGACATCAGCATAGCAACATTTTTCTAGTTGTGTCTCCTGAGGCAAGAGAAACAAAAGCAAAAATAAACTATTGGGACTATATCAAAATAAAAAGTTTGTGCACAGTGAAGGAAGAAGTAGTCAACAAAACTGAAAGGGAACCTGCTGAATGGGAGGAGATATTTGCAAATAACACACCTGATAAAGGGTTAGTAGCCAAACTATATCAAGAACTGGTGCAATACCCAAAAAGCAATTAATCCAATTAAAAAATGGGCAGAAGACATGAATAGACATTTCTCTGAAGACATTCAGATAGCCAAAAGACACAAGAAAAGATTCTCAACATCAGTTTTGCAAATCAAAACTACAATGAGATATTGCCTCATACCTGTCAGAATGGCTGAAATCAACACACAAGAAACAACTGTTGGTGAGGATGTGGAGAAAGGGGGAATGTGAATTGATGCAGCTACTGTGAAAACAGTCCTTTTGAGTTTCCTCAAGAAGTTAAAAGTAGAACTATCCTACAATCCAGTAATCACACCACTGGCTATGTACCCCCCAAATACAAAAACACCAATTCAAAGGTATATATGCACCCCTATGTTTATTGCAGTATTATTTACAATAGCTAAGATACGGAAGCAGCCCAAGTGACTATGGATGGATAGATGAATGGATAAAGAAGAGGTGATTTCATATATATCAGCCATGAAAAAGAATGAAATCTTTCCATTTGCAACAACATGGATAGTGCTTGAGACTATAATGTTAAGCAAAATAAGTCAGTCAGAGACAGACAAATACCATATGATCTCACTCATATGTGGAATTTAAGAAACAAAACAAACAAGCAAAGGGAAAAAAGAGAAAGAGAGAGACAAAGCAAGGAACAGACTCCTACCTATAGAGAACAAACTAATGATTACCAGAGGGAAGGTGGGTGGGAAGATGGGTGACATAGGGGATGAAGATTAAAGAGTACACTTATCATGATAAAAACATACAAAATAAAATGAAAAAAAAAAAGTGTGCTGTTTTAAGTCACCAAGTGCACTGCAATTTGTTAGAGCAGCTGTAGGAAACTAATATGGGGAGGAGTCTGCTTTTTGCCCCTAACCCATTCCAGCAGGTAGCAGTGTGGGGTGAAGGAGTAGCAGTGATTCTCGCTGGTCTCCAAAGAATCCTGCTCGCTCTTCAACCTCCTGCCTTCAAATAAAGTAAGACCAATTTGTGCTGTCTTCATTCTCTTAGAGGCTAGTCTTTAACCACAGACTTGTAAGGAATTTCTACTGTGTTTCAAGGACAACAGAAAGAAAGAGTCAGGATTTTTAGGGGCTAATGGCAGTAAATCAACAAGCACTAAAATGAAATCATAAATATGCATTGAGAAAGATGAGTAGAGAAACTCTGAAGGCTAGCCCCAGTTTCCTGCTGTTATTAAAATTAACTTTAATAATCAACTGTGTTCCTTCTCATGTCAGGACTTATACCCCAAAACCAGCAATAGGATCTTTATTGTGGTTGTAGGCCAGGTGTTTTCCTCTCATTTTCAGCTCAAACCAGGTAGAGAGTTCCTATGAAATGCACTTGTGTGACTACCTTTTTCTTTTAGTTTCAGTGCACAGTAAATGGAGAAATACTGCTGTCTTTCTTAGTGTCTGAAGTTGGGCATTTTCAAGAATTAAACATTTTTGAGGTAACAGGGAAATTTGAATATGGATTGATACCAAAGAATTTTTATAAATATTGTTAGGTGTGATAGGCATTATGGCTATGTAAGAAAATATCTGTATTTTTTAAGAACTATATATAGAATGAAATGATATGTTAGAAAGGAAGGAAAGGAAAAAAGGGAGAGGAGGAGAAAGGGAGGGAGGCAGAAATGCATCAAGAAGAGAGAAGAGAGAAAGGATAAAAGGAAAGAGGGAAAGAAGGAAGAGACAAATGAGTTGAATATGGCAAACTCTTGATAGTTATTAAATTTACGTGATAAGTATATGAGTGTTCACTGAATTATTGTACATGATTTAAAATATTTTATAAGATATACTGGAAAAAATTAAATGGCTAAAGAGAGTCTTTTTCTTTTAATTTAAAGATTCTATTTATTTATTTGACACAGAGAGAGATCACAAGTAGGCAGAGAGGCAGACAGAGAGAGAGGGGGAAGCAGGCTCCCTGCTGAACAGAGAGCCCTATGCAGGGCTCCATCCCAGGACCCTGAGATCATGATCTGAGCTAAAGACAGAGGCTTTAACCCACTGAGCCACCCAGGCGCCCCTAAAAAGAGTCTTTAAAAGTATTTTAGTGGGAAGTAGCTTCAGAAAAATGATTACAAGCACAGGCTCTAATAGTCAACAGGATTCCAATCCGGGCTTCTGTGTTTTCTAGCTGTGAATTTGGGCATGTTACTCACCTCTCTATTCTGAGCTTCCTTTTAGGTAAAATGGATATAATAATAGTATCCACTTCAAAGGATTGTTGAAAATAATCAACATGGTAATACTCTGGAAACACTGAGAATAACATCTGTCACAGAGTATTATAAATGTTTATTATTATTTTTTATTTTGTTTACTACACTAGCAATGGTTTTCAGCTGGGGGAAATTTTGACCCCCAAGAGATATATGGAAATATCTAGAGGCATTTTTAGTTGGAACAACAGGTGTTGCTACTGGCATCTTGTGGATAGAGGTCAGGGAAGCTGCAAAATATAATATGCCACATAGGACAGCCCCCATAACAAAGAATTTTCTGTACCAAATTGTCAATAGTGACAAAATTGAAAAATGTGCACTGGTATTACAAGGACATTGTAAAATATTAGAAAATACAGATAAGCAAAATAAGGAATAACAGTATTTCATAATTTCACCATGCAGAAATAATCAGTATCCCAAACTGGAAATTTACAAAAAGAAAATGATGTCTTCATCAAAATTAAGATGCATAATAAAGAAAAAGCCCGTTTATCTCAGTGTTTCCTGGGATGACATCTCCTCATTTTTTCAAAGCCAACACCATTTACAGAAAGTTGTCCAAACTCTTCGGACCTCTGGTAAATGTACCATTTGGCATTTGCCTTGGCTACTAGCTTCTGTTGGAATGAAGTTGAATGAAAGGAAAGAAAAGTGAAGTCATTGATGATCCACCTCAGAAATCTTGTGGGAACCTACTGTGACACCAGTTTTTGGGGAAAAATTTGGCAGATTATATTGAAAACTTCTTAAAATTCCATAGTCTTGTGAAATTAAGAGTCACTTATGGTTTGTCTCCCTCCCAACCCCATCTTGTTTCATTTATTCTTCTCCTATCCCCCTAACCCCCCATGTTGCATCTCCATGTCCTCATATCAGGGAGATCATATGATAGTTGTCTCTCTCTGATTGACTTATTTCACTAAGCATGATACCCTCTAGTTCCATCCACATCGTCCCAAATGGCAAGATTTCATTTCTTTTTTTTTTTTTTTAAGATTTATTTATTTGACAGATAGAGACCACAAGTAGGCAGAGAGGCAGGCAGAGAGAAAGAGAGGAGGAAGCAGGCTCCCAGCTAAGCAGAGAGCCGGACGCGGGGCTCGATCCCAGGACCCCGGGATCATGACCCGAGCCGAAGGCAGAGGCTTTAACCCGCTGAGCCACCCAGGTGCCCCGATTTCATTTCTTTTGAAGGCTGCATAGTATTGCTGGGGGGAGGGGGGTTGGGAAAGGGGGAGGAGGGTTATGGACATTGGGGAGGGTATGTGCTATGGTGAGTGCTGTGAAGTGTGTAAACCTGGCGATTCACAGACCCGTACCCCTGGAGATAAAAATACATTATATGTTTATAAAAAATAAGAAATAAATAAAAAATTAAAGATACAGTAAATATACAAAAAAAAGTCCATAGTCTTCAATTTGGCAATTCCATTTATAAGAATTTATCTTAAAGAAATAATCAGACAAGTATGCAATTTATAAAACTAACTGGTCACTGTTCTATCGTCTTTAAATGTGAACATTTGGAAGGACCTAAATTGGAAACAACAAAGAAAGATCGGCTGATTATATCCTGGTGTACCTCTGCAGTAAAATATCTTGCAGTCATCAGAAAAGACAACGTTCATCTCTGTGTACTTATATGGAGAGATATCCATTATGTATTTAGTGAAAAATCACCACAGGGAAGGCCTAGAAGGGCTGATGTGTTAATGGAGCATTTGAAGGATGTAGGTGAATGCCAGTAGAAATTGCTGGAAGGGGCTAGAACTCTCTGGAAGAAGGATCTGAAGACATGCTGGGCCCTCAGTCTCCTGGCATTCTATAGAGAAGGGTGCTTGGACCAGGGTGCAGCTAGATGCGCTTGTGAACTGTGCTGTAGCAGAGGGATCTCACCCTGTTACTCTCCTTTTTAACGGACCAAAGGGAGTGCCTTTGTTACTGGGTGACAAATATTTTGCATTCAGGTGCAGAATAGCCTATGCTTTTGGGCAGCTCTTTATAGAGCTCTGTGAAACACCTGGAGTCTTTGGAACTGCTGGTCCTGCAGGAAGTTGGTTTGGACACAGCACCTCCTGCTGCAGGGAGTATCAGTGGAAGGTCCTGGGTAGCTCATTGCCATCAGCAGGAAAGAGTCCTGAGGATCAGCAGGAAAGAGTCCTGAGGATCAGCAGGTCTGTCTTCTGCTCTCACTCATATAAGTGGTTGGCTTTTTCAGTCTTAAAGTGGGAGATTATGCCAGATGATCTCTAAGGACACTTTGAGCTCTTTGTATTTTTTTTTTTAAGATTTGACAGAGAGAGACAGATCACAAGTAGGCAGAGTAGAAGGCAGGGGGGCGGGGGGAAGCAGGCTCCCTGCTGAGCAGAGAGCCCGATGAGGGACTCGATCCCAGGATTTTGAGATCATGACCTGAGCTGAAGGCAGAGGCTTAACCCACTGAGCCACCCAGGCACCCCAAGCTCTTAGTATTTTAAGATCCTAGCATTTTAATCACTGTCAGTGGTAATTTGTGTTGTTACAAATGACTTATATTTTTCCTTAGGGTATCATTAGCTACGCTGATGAGCTCCACTTGCTATTAATATTACGGGTCCACTGGGGAGGCTCATCTCAGTATTAGACAACACTTTCCCATTCTTCTCCCACCTCTTTTTCTTGCTAGGTTTTCTCTCTGCCTCTCAGGAGGTTTATATGGCTTAATTAATTCAGATCAGCCAAGTGCTTTTGAGAGTCTGAGAGTAAAGTCAATGTCTCACTATGAGTAATAGCCCAGTGGGAGCTCAAATCACTCACAGCATTATTAGCAGAAGATGTTAGTCTTGCCGCTCATGTAACTTGAAGCCTATTAGTTCTATTGCGCAACATCTGCTCCTTGGAGTAAAAGGCAGCCCAGGAGAACCCACCTGAGCTCCTAAGGCTTTTGTATAGATACACCGGGGATTTGAAGATGCGCTTAAGGCTGAGTGAAGGCAATGGGGGGAAATGACTTTCCTTACAGGGATAGACTAAAGTTTTTTGGAGGACTCATACTCTAGTTGGAGGAACTTTTTTTTTTTTTTTTTTGGCAGACTTTCTGTAAGCCTTGGGGGAAATGCTTTTCTCTAACTTCTCTCTCCAGTCTTACACCAGATGGTGAGAGCAAGTCACTTAGGCCCCTTAAGGTAAGGAAATTTAACCACCACTGGCTCTAAACATCCGAAGAGCACACGCACCAAGAATGGCTCAAGGGAGTTTAAAGTTATAGGTTTGGGGACAACCTGCTCTGCTATTCAGGAACTCTGTGGTCTTGGGCAGGTTGTAGACTTCAGACCTTTTTTCCACCAGTAAATGGGGATAATAATATCTAATTCCTAGGTTTCATGAGGATTAGGTGTGATTTTAATCAATATACATGAAGCTCTTAGGAGATTGCTAGCCTGTAGCTGGCCCTGTACAAGCATCTGCTTTGAGAGATGTAAATACCTCACACAGACTGGCAGTGGAGCTAACTGTTTCTTATTGAGTGCTTTTGATGAACCAGGCTCTGTATTTAAGCAGTTTACATATATTATCTCATTTAATCCTTCCAGCAATCCTGTGAGGTAGCATTATTTTGTTCCCATTTTAGAGAAGAGGAAACTGAAGCATGGAGAGATTAAGTAACTTGTACAAGGTCATACAGTGAAAAAGTTGGATACCAGGGCCCAAGCTCTTAATTTATTAGGTTATACAGTACTTGCCTTTCCCTTCTCCTTGATAACGTCCCATAGGTCTTAGAATTAACTTCCTCTGATTATAAATCAGAGAAGAAGGAGTATTTGAAGATGACCTAAAGAAAAAGTCCACACTGCCAAATTCTTGGTATCTTGTGAGATTCAAAATAGAGAGGCTGCAAGACACTTCAATTCATCACTTTCTGTCCCCTCTGCCCCTTTCCCTCTCTGACTGACAGTTCCCATTTGAACACCAAAATTGAGGGCTTGGCAATACTATTCATGTCTGAGAACTAATTCAAGTAGTTCTGATTTAATTTTTATCAGAGTCTATTCTGAAAAGCCTGGGATACCTTGTGCTCCAGAAATTAACTTCTGGTAGCTATGATGAAAAGAACAGGAATGATAAAGTGAAGCCAGTCAAGGGAAGTGCAGGGATTACTGGAATTCCTCACTTTGTGGGAGGTGTCATCCTATTTTTACCCCATAAAGTTTTAGTGATTCCAAAAGCACAGAAAAATATAATAAGAAAATGTGTATCGATCATGGTTCTGCTACTATGCTGAGAAACCTCTGTGGCGTGGAGATTTATTTACCTCCAGCTCTTCAACAGCTCTGAAACATAGTTGGGATCTTTATAATAAACAAATATATGTCCCTGTTTTTCATTTAATAATATAACACAAACATTGTCTTGTAGGTTATTTGCAAGTATACAAATGTAAATCTCAATGCCTGCATAATTTTGTATCATGTGCAATTTCTATTTTAAAGAAGAATAAAGTAAGCCCTATGTTAACTACCAGTCAGTTTAGAAATAAAACATCACCAATATTTTAGATGCTTTCTTTGTACTCCTTCCTAATTGGGTTCCTCATTCCTCCTGAAAAGTAACCACTGTTTTTGAGAAAATTCATCTCTTACTTTACCACCTGTGATGGGCCATTGCGTTGGTGGTCTCCCAATGAACCATGGCTTCCTTTATTCTATGCTTGTGTAGTCACTTTCCACATTGACTTCTGAGTCTGTCCATATGACTTGGTTTGGCCAATGGGACAGTGATAAGCATTATGCAAACATTGGGATAGGTTTTTTGGAATATTCCTTCTTGGGACTCTCAAACCACCATGCCGTGAGAAAACTCAAGCCAACAAAGGTGCTACACTCGTGTACCCCCCACCCCCTGCCTAGGAGCAGCTGTCCCAGCCGGCCCCCAGATATGAGTCACCCCAGGTGGGTCTCCACACAAAGTGGAGCAAATGGGAGCCATTTCTGGTGGGCTCGGTGTAAATCCCTGATCCACAGGATTATGAGCAAATAGAATCGTTGGTGTTTTAAGTCACCAAGTTTTTGTATGGTTTAATATGGCAGCAATAAATAATTGAAACACAATCTATGTGTATATTCCTAAACAATGCATTTTTTAGTTTTATCTATTTTGGAACTTTCTGTAAAATGGTAACATACTAGGTAGTTTCTTGGGTGACTTGTTTCTTTTGTTAAACATCCTGTTTGACAGACACCTTCTGTTGTTTTGTGTGGTTGAGGTTCATTCATTTTCTTTGATGAGGAGTACACCACAATTATTTATTCATTCTACTGCTCATTTGGGCTGTTTTGAGTTGGGGTTTAATAGAAACCAAGTTACTGGGGACATTCTTGTATACATCTCCTGGAGTCCATGTGCAAGTGTTTCCCTAGGGTAAATTCTTAGGGGCAGAATTGCTGGGTTGAAGGATATGTGCCTGGTCAATTTTATTAGGCCTTGTCAGACTGTTTCCAAAAGTGGTCTCTTACATCTTCTATTGGCAGTGAGAGTTCTGACTCTTCCTCATCCTTATCAATATTTGGTACTATAAGGATTACAATTATTTTTTTATCTGATGGGTGTGTTTTGATATCACGTTGTGGTTTTAGTTAATTTTCCTAATGATTAATGAGCCCCTTTTTACATTTATTGGACATTGGGATATCCTCTTTTCTAAAGTGGCAGCTTAAGTATTTTGCTCATTTTTCTGTTCATTTGTTTTTCTTATTAGCTGGTTTTTTATAGATTTTGGGTACAGGTTGCTTAATGATTATTTGTGTTACAAACACTTCCTACTATTTTCACTGTCTTATGACGTCTTTTGGGACACTTAATTTTAATGTCGACATATTTGTCAGTATTTTATTTTATGGTTAGTACTTTTTGTGTCTTGTTTAAGAAATTATTTTCTACCCACAAATCATGAGATATTCTCCTATATATATATTTTCAGATTATTCTTTTAAGTGGCTTTAACATTTAGGGTCTTAATATATCTGGAATTTATTTTGTATGTGATAAGAGGGATTCAATGTCCCTTTTCTCCCCCCATGGATACTAAATTATCCAGCACCACTTATTGTAAAGCTTATTCTTTCTCCACCATAGTACCATTTTTATCATACATCAGTTATCCATATATAAGTGGGCCTGCTTTTGGGAGCTCTGGTAATTCCACTGGTGACATTGCCTATTCTTGCTTGATATCTTGGTATCTGGTGGAGCAAATTCTTTCACCTCAATCTTCTTCAAGAGTGTTTTGGCTATTCTTTGCATTTCTACATGAATTGAGCATCAGCTTATCAGTCCTTCAAAAATACATATAGATTTTTTATTATTAATTATTTTTATTAACATATAATGTATTATTTGCCCTAGAGATACAGGGTTGTGAATCGTCAGGCTTACACACTTCTTAGCACTCACCATATCACATACCCTCCCCAATGTCCATAACCCAACCACCCTTTCCACACCCTCCCTCCCCCTAGTAATTCTCAGTTTGGTTTGTGAGATTAAGAGTCTCTTTTGGTTTGTCTCCCTCCTGATCCCATCTTGTTTCATTTTTTTCCTTCCCTACTTCCCAAATCCCCCACTTTGCCCCTCAAATTCCTCATATCAGGGAGATCACATGATAACTGTCTTTCTTTGATTGACTTATTTCACTCAGCATAATACCTTCTAGTTCCACCCATGTCATTGCAAATGGCAAGAATTCATTTCTTTTGATTGCTGCATAGTATTCCATTGTGTATATATACCACATCTTCTTTATCCATTCATCTGTTGATGGGCATCTAGGTTCTTTCTGTAGTTTGCTACTGTTGACATTGCTGCTATAAACATTCAGATCCACGTGCCCCTTCAGATCACTAAATTTGTATCCTTAGGGTAAATACCAGTAGTGAGGTTGCTGGGTCATAGGATAGCTCTATTTTCAACTTTTTGAGGAACCTCCATGCTGTTTCCCAGAGTGGCTGCACCAGCTTGCATTCCCACCAACAGTGTAGGAGGGTTCCCCTTTCTCCGCATCCTTGCCAGCATCTGTTGTTTCCTGACTTGTTAATTTTAGCCATTCTGACTGGTGTGAGGTAGTATCTCATTTTGGTTTTCATTTGTATTTCCCTGATGCCGAATGATGTTGAGCACTTTTTCATGAGTCTGTTGGCCATCTGGATGTCCTCTTTGCAGAAATGTCTGTTCATATCCTATCCCCATTTCTTGATTGGATTATTTGTTCTTTGGGTGTAGAGTTTGATAAGCTCTTTACAGATTTTGGATACTAGCCCTTTATCTGATATGTCATTTGCAAATATCTTGTCCCATTCTGTCAGTTGTCTTTTGGTTTTTTTGACTGTTTCCTTTGCTATGAAAAAACTTTTGATCTTGGTGAAGTCCCAATAGTTCATTTTTGCCCTTGCTTCCCTTGCCTTTGGTGATGTTTCTAGAAAGAAGTTGCTACAGCTGAGGCCGAAGAGGTTGCTGCCTGTGTTCTCCTCAAGGATTTTGATGGGTTTCTGTCTCACATTGAAGTCTTTCATCCATTTTGAGTCTATTTTTGTGTGTGGTGTAAGGAAATGGTCCAGTTTCATTCTTCTGCATGTGGCTGTCCAATTTTCCCAACACCCTTTGTTGAAGAGACTGTCTTTTTTCCATTGAACATTCTTTCCTGCTTTGTCAAGATTAGTTGACCATAGAGTTGAGGGTCTATTTCTGGGCTCTCTATCCTGTTCCATTGATCTATGTGTCTGTTTTTGTGCCAGCACCATACTGTCTTGATGATGACAGCCTTGTAATAGAGCTTGAAGTCTGAAATTGTGATGCCACCAACTTTGGCTTTCTTTTTCAACATTCCTCTGGCTATTGGGGGTCTTTTCTGGTTCCATATAAATTTTAGGATTATTTGGTCCATTTCCTTGAAAAAAAATGGATGGTATTTTGATAGGGATTGCATTAAATGTGTAGATTGCTTTAGGTAGTATGGACATTTTCACAATATTTGTTCTTCCAACCCATGAGCATGGAATGTTTTTCCATTTCTTTGTGTCTTCCTGAATTTCTTTCATGAGTACTTTATAATTTTCTGAGTACAGATTCTTTGCCTCTTTGGCTAGGTTTATTCTTAGATATCTTATGGTTTCGGGTGCAATCATAAAGGGGATTGACTCCTTAATTTCTCTTTCTTCTGTCTTGCTGTTGGTGTATAGAAATGCAACAGATTTCTCTGCATTGATTTTATATCCTGACACTTTACTGAATTCCTGTACAAGTTCTAGCAGCTTTGGAGTGGAGTCTTTTGGGGTTTCCACATAAAGTGTCATATCATCTCAAAGAGTGAGAGTTTGACTTCTTCTTTGCTGATTTGGATGCCTTTTATTTCTTTTTGTTGTCTGATTGCTAAGGCTAGGACTTCTAGTACTATGTTGAATAGTAGCAGTGATAGTGGACATGCATGTCGTGTTCCTGAACTTAGGGGGAAAGCTCTCAGTTTTTCCCCATTGAGAATGATATTCATTGTGGGTTTTTCATAGATGCCTTTGATGAAATTGAGATATGTACCCTCTATCCCCACACTTTGAAGAGTTTTGATCAAGAAAGGATGCTGTACTTTGTCAAATGCTTTTTCAGCATCTACTGAGAGTATCATATGGTTCTTGTTCTTTCTTTTATTAATGTATTGTATCACATTGAATGATTTGCAGACATTGGACCAAACTTGCAGCCCAGGAATAAATCCCACTTGGGCATGGTGAATAATCCTTTTATTGGATCCTATTGGCTAGTATTTAGTGAGAATTTTCACATCTCTGTTCATCAAGGATGTTGGTCTGTAATTATTCTTTTTGGTGGGGTTTTTGACTGGTTTTAGGATCAAGGTAATGCTGGCCTCATAAAATAAGTTTGGAAGTTTTCCTTCCATTTATTTTTTGGGAACAGTTTCAGGAGAATAGGTTTTAATTCTTCATTAAATGTTTGGTAAAATTTCCCTGGGAAGCTGTCTGGTCCTGGGCTCTTGTTTCTTGAGAGATTTTTGATGACTGTTTCAATCTCCTTATTGGTTATGGGTCTGTTCAGGTTTTCTATTTCTTCAGTTCAGTTGTGGTAGTTTATACATCTCTAGGAATTTCTTCCATTTCTTCCATATTGTCAAATTTGCTGGCGTATAGTTGCTCATAATATGTTCTTATAATTGTTTGTGTTTCTTTGGTGTTGGTTGTGATCTCCCCTTTTCATTCATGATTTTACTTATTTGGGTCCTTTCTCTTTTCTTTTTGATAAGTCCGGCCAGGGGTTTATCAATCTTATTAATTTTTTCAAAAAACCAACTCCTAGTTTTATTGATCTGTTCTACTCTTCTTTTGGTTTCTATTTCATTGATTTTTGCTCTGATCTTCATAATTTCTCTTCTCCTGTTGGGTTTAGTCTTTCTTTACTATTCTTTCTCCAGCTCCTTTAGGTGTAGGGTTAGGTTGTGTACTTGAGACCTTTCTTGTTTCTTGAGAAGGCGTGTATCGTTATATTCTTTCCTCTCAGGACTGCCTTTGCTGTGTCCCACAGATTTTGAACCATTGTGTTTTCATTTTCATTTGTTTCCATTAATTTTTAAAATTCTTCTTTATTTTTCCTGGTTGACCCTTTCATTCTTTAGTAGGATGTTCTTTAGCCTTCATGTATTTGAGTTCTTTCAAACTTTCCTCTTGTGATTGAGTTCTAGCTTAAGAGCATTGTGGTCTGAAAATATGCAGGGAATGATCCCAGTCTTTTGGTACTGGTTGAGACCTGATTTATGATCCAGGATGTGATCTATTCTGGAGAATGTTCCATGTGCACTAGAGAAGAATGTTTATTCTGTAGCTTTGGGATGGAATGTTCTGAATATATCTGTGAGGTCCATCTGGTCCAATGTGTCATTTAAGGCCTTTATTTCCTTGTTGATCTTTTGATTCGATGATCTGTCCATTTCAGTGAGGGGAGTGTTAAAGTCCCCTACTATTATTGTATTATTATTGATGTGTTTCTTTGATTTTGTTATTAATTGGTTTATATAGTTGGCTGCTCCCACGTTAGGGGCATAGATATTTAAAATGGTTAGATCTTCTTGTTGGACAGACCCTTTGAGTATGATATAGTGTCCTTCCTCATCTCTTATTATAGTCTTTGGCTTAAAATCTAATTGATCTGATATAAGGATTGCCACCCCAGCTTTCTTCTGATGCCCATTAGCATGGTAAATTGTTTTCCACCCCTCACTTTAAATCTGGAGGTGTCTTCGCGTCTAAAATGAGTTTCTTGTAGGCAACATATAGATGGGTTTTGTTTTTTTATCCATTCTGATACCCTGTGTCTTTTGATTGGGGCATTTAGCCCATTTAAATTCAGGCTAACTATTGAAAGATATGAATTTAGTGCCATTGTATTGCCTGTGAGGTGACTGTTACTGTATATTGTCTCTGTTCCTTTCTGGTCTTCTACTTTTAGGCTCTCTCTTTGCTTAGAAGACCCTTCAATATTTCCTGTAGAGCTGGTTTGGTGTTTGCAAATTCTTTTAAATTTTGTTTGTCCTGGAAGCTTTTTATCTCTCTTTCTATTTTCAATGATAGCCTAGCTGGATATAGTATTCTTGGCTGCATATTTTTCTCATGTAGTGCTCTGAATATATCATACCAGTTCTTTCTGGCCTGCCAGGTCTCTGTGGATAAGCCTGCTGCCAATCTAATATCTCTACCATTGTATGTTACAGACTTCTTGTCCTGAGCTGCTTTCAGGATTTTCTCTTTGTCACTAAGACTTGTAAGTTTTACTATTAGATGATGGTGTGTGGACCTATTTTTATTGATTTTGAGGGGGATTCTCTGTGCCCCGGATTTTGATGCTTGTTCTCTTTGCCATATTAGGGAAATTCTCCACTATAATTCACTCCAATATACCTTCTGTCCCTCTCTCTCTTTCTTCTTCTTTTGGAATCCCAATTATTCTAATATTGTTTTGTCTTATGGTATCACTTATCTCTCGAATTCTTCCCTCATGGTCCAGTAGTTGTTTGTCTCTCTTTTGCTCAGCTTCTTTATTCTCCATCATTTGGTCTTCTATATCACTAATTCTCTCTTCTGCCTCATTTATCCTAGCAGTAAGAACCTCCATTTTTTATTTCACCTCATTAATAGCTTTTTTGATTTCAACTTGGTTAGATTTTAGTTCTTTTATTTCTTCAGAAAGAGATTTTATTTCTCCAGAAAGGGTTCTCTAATATCTTCCATGCTTTTTTTGAGCCAGCTAGCACCTTGAGAATCATCGTTCTGAATTCTAGTTCTGACATATTACCAATGACCATATTGATTAGGTCCCTAGCCCTCAGTACTGCCTCTTGTTCTTTTTTTTTTTTTTTGTGGTGAGTTTTTCTGCCTTTTCATTTTATCCCAATAAGAATATATGAACGAGAGAATAAAATATGAAAAGGGTGGCAAAGATCCCAGAAAAATGTATGCTAACCTAATCAGAAGAGATCCAAAACTAGGGGGAGAAGAAAGGGAGGGAAAAATAAACAAAAATAAAAAAACTATATAGATAGATATAGATATAGATATAGATGACTGGTGAATAGAAGAGAGCCACCCACCTGATTTTGGGTGTATTTTGGTCTCTTAAAGAAACTACCTCCCCCAATTTTTTTTTTAAAGATTTTATTTATTTATTTGACAGAGAGAGAGAGATCACAAGTAGGCAGAGAGGCAGGCAGAGAGAGAGGAGGAAGCAGGCTCCCCATGGAGCAGAGAGCCTGATGCGGGGCTCAATCCCAGGACCCTGAGATCATGACCTGAGCCGAAGGCAGTGGCTTAATCCACTGAGCCACCCAGGCGCCCCCCTCCCAAAATTTTAATGAAAGAAAAACATATATATATATATATATGTGTATATATATATATATACATATATATATGTATATATATATATGTATATATGTATATATATATATGTATATGTATATATATATATGTGTATATATATATATATATATGGGTAAACATGATGTAGGGATGCAATATGACTGTAAAGATGAAATTTTTAAAATTTTTAAAAAATTCTAGAAAAGGAATTGATAAGATAATTTGGTTGGAAAAAGAGAAAAAAAAAAGGAGAGAATGTGCTCAGGCTGGAGACTACAACAAAGCCATGTGCTAGATTAGGGTATATGTTGATTATTAGAAATTGTGTCCCAAAATTTTTTGGAAAAAAATATGTATACAAAAAATAAGGTTAAATACAATGAAGGGATAAAATATGATCATAACAATGAAGGTTTAAAAGATTTTTTTAGAAAGATATTGGTAAGATAAACTAGTTAAAAGACATTAAAAGAAGAAAGAGGAAAAGCTTAAAAAGTAGAATAAGAAAAAATAAAATTAAAAAAATTTAACTTTGCAAGACTAAAGGATCATGGGGAAACAGTTATGAATTCTATGCATTGCTTTCCCCGCTGTTCTCCTTGATTGGTGAGCTTGGTCTTGGCTGGATATTCTTGCTGATCTTCTGTGGGAGGGACCTGTTGCAGTGATTCTGCCTGAAGCCGAATTGCACCACACTTGCCAGGGACCGGGCTAAGTAATCTGCTTGGGTTTGCTCTCAGAGCTTTTGTTTCTTGAACAGTTTCCATACTGCTTTGGAGGACGGGAATGAAAATTGTGGCCTCCCCGTCTCTGGCCTGGAGGAGCCGAGAACTCGGGATGCCACTCCTCAATGCACCCTCAGAGATAAGCAGTGAATCCCTCCTGTCTCCCTGGTCTCTGGCTGCACTCCGAGCTCACCAGGCCTGTGACCAAGTGTTTCTATTTCTGGTGTATGGCCTGTTTGGACTCTCCAAACCCAGCAGATTCCTGCTGCACTCCTCCTCCTAGAGGAGGAAGGTGAGTCTCCCTCAGTCTGCCACTTGTGGGGTCCCTGGTCAAAGAGCAGTGTCCCGACTGTGCTGCGGATCACAGTTCAAGGTAACCACAAGCTGAAAGCTCACTCCTCGGCTCTGTCTCTGCAGTCAGCTTCCCCCTCTGATACCTGTGAGCTCTCCTACACTTAAACACCCCCGATCCTTTTGTGACCCCGTGGGACCTGAGACCACTGGAGCAATGTCCCTCAGTGGAGCAGACTTTCAAAAATTTTGATTTTGTGCGCTGCTGCTTGCAAGGAGCCAGCCCCTCCCCCTGCAGTCTATCTTCCCATTGTTTCAGATTCACTTCTCCGCACATCCTACCTACCAGAAAGTGGTCAATTTTTTGTTCCTAGAATTGATGCTATTCCTCTCTTCTATCTCCTATTGAGTTTGTAGGTGTTTGGAATGATCTGATACCAATCTAGCTGAACTCCTGGGATCTGATGTCATTTCAGTCTCCTACTCCTCTGCCATTTTGCCTCTCTACATATAAAAATTTTTTTAAAGGTTTTATTTATTTATTTGACAGACAGAGATCACAAGTAGGTAGAGAGGCAGGCAGAGAGAGAAGAGGAAGCAGGCTCTCTGCCAAGCAGAGAGCGCAATGCAGGGCTCGATCCCAGGACCCTGGGATCATGACCTGAGCTGAAGGCAGAGGCTTTAACACACTGAGCCACCCAGGCACCCCTCTACATATAAAATTTTTAATCAGAATTGCAATAACTCTATTGATCAACTTAAGAAATTTACATATTTATAATATACAGTCTTTCAATACATGAACATTCACTATCTCTCCATTTATTTATATACTCTTAATGTATTTTAATTAAGTTTATATAGTTTTCTTTATTAAAGTCTCATATATTTTTGCTAGGTATTTTAAAATCCAATTGTAAATGATATTTATTTTTTTCTGTTTCTTTGAGTGTATCAAAACACAATTGATTTCTCTGAACTGATTTTTATCTGAAGTTTGCTAACATCTCTATTAGTTAAAAAAATTTATAAAATTGTTTGAATTTCTATGACACAATTATGTCATGTATCACAAATAATGACAATTTTTTCTTTGCACAATACTTAAAAAATCTTTATAATAATAGTAGCATTTATTGAGGATTTTCTAGATGCCAGTGTCTTTTCCCAGTACTTGTAATTTTGATTTCTTTTTCTGGATTTTCTGCACTTGCTAGAACCTTCAGTATAATGTTAAATAGCTGTTATAATTGCTGGCATTCTTGTCCTCTTGTTCCCATCTCAAAAGGAATGAATTCAACAGTTCACATGTAAAAAAAATTTGCTAAAATTCTTTTTGTAAGTAAACTTGTCAAATCAATAGAGTATTCTTCTATTCTTAAGTTGCAAACAATATATTTTTAATAAATAAAATGATATTGAATTTTCTCAAATGCTTTTGTATGCATCTATTGAAATAATCACATGATTTTTTCCCAGTTTATTAGTGTGATGTTATTTTAATTGATTTTCTTTTTTTCAAACATTTCATTTATTTGTGAGAGGGAGTGAGAGGGCACGAGGTCGGGGAGAGGCAGGCCGAGGGAGAGGGAGAAGCAGACTCTCCACTGAGCGGGGAGTCTGACTTGGGGCTTGATTCCAGGACTCTGGGATCATGACCTGAGCCAAAAGGCAGACACTTAACTGACTGAGCCACCCAGGGGCCCCTATTTTAATTGATTTTCTAATGACAAGTCAATTTCATATTCCTGGGTTAAGTTTGTTAATATTTTATTTAAAGAGCTTGCATATATGTCCATGGTTATATTAACCAGAATTTTTTTTGTTGGATTGTTCTTCTTGGGTTTCAGAACTGTGGTTACATAAGCCTTATACATTCTGAAAAACTTTGGGTGTGATGGTATTACTGGTTTTACCAGAAGTTCAGTAAAACTTGTCAATAAAGCTAATAGATCTGGGATTTGAGAATGAGGGATTTTTGACTTCTGATTTAATTTGTTAAAAGTTATGGGACATTTCTTTTGATGGCTGCATAGTATTCCATTGTGTATATATACCACATCTTCTTTATCCATTCATCTGTTGATGGACATCTAGGTTCTTTCCATAGTTTGGCTATTGTAGACATTGCTGCTATAAACATTCGGGTACACGTGCCCCTTCGGATCTCATGCCATTTGCGACGACGTGGATGGAACTAGAGCGTATCATGCTTAGTGAAATAAGTCAATCGGAGAAAGACAACTATCATATGATCTCCCTGATATGAGGACATGGAGAAGCAACATGGGGGGGTAGGGGGATAGGAGAAGAATAAATGAAACAAGATGGGATTGGGAGGGAGACAAACCATAAATGACTCTTAATCTCACAAAACAAACTGGGGGTTGCTGGGGGGAGGTGGGATTGGGAGAGGGGGAGGGGGCTATGGACATTGGGGAGGGTAAGTGCTATCGTGAGTGCTGTGAAGTGTGTAAACCTGGCGATTCACAGACCTGTACCCCTGGGGATAAAAATACATTATATGTTTATTAAAAAAAAAAATTTGGAAGGGGAGGCGAACCATAAGAGACTATGGACTCTGAAAAACAACCTGAGGGTTTTGAAGGGTCAGGGGTGGGAGGTTAGGGGAACAGGTGGTGGGTAATGGGGAGGGCACGTTTTGCATGGAGCACTGGGTGTTGTGCAAAAAGAATGAATACTGTTACACTGAAAAAATAAATAAAATGGAAAAAAAAGAAAAGAAAAAAAAAGTTATGGGACATGTTCTAGCACTTCTTAAGTTAGTTTGGTAAGTTATATTTTTCAAGGACTTGCCCATTTTTTTAAAAAGATATTTATTTGAGAGAGAAAGAGATGGAGAGTGTGCAGCAGGGGGGAGGTTCAGAGGGAGAGGGAGGAGATTCTTTGCTGAGCAGGGAACTTTATGCAGGGCTTGATCCCAGAACCCTGAGATCTAGAATTGAGCACAAGGCAGATGCTTAACCAACTAAATGAGCCACCCAGTCGCCCCAAGAAGTTGTTTCATACACAGTTTCAAATTTACTGGCATGATATAGTTAAAAATATATTCCTATTACCTTGCAAGGTCCACAACATCATAATTATGTCCCCCTTTTCACTACTGATATTGCTTGTTTGTGCCTTCTCATTTTTCATCTTAATCATCTTATCAAAATTTATCAATGTTTTTAATCTTTTCTAAGAACAAATATTTTTCTTGGCTCATCTTCTCCAGTACATATTTTTCCTATCTCATTAATTTCCATGGTTATCTTTCTATTTTCCTTTTTTCTACCTTCTTAATTTTAGATGGACATCTGGATTCAAACTACTTAGGTTCTGTAGTGCCCAAAACAAAGCATTTGTGAATTTTTTTCTCAGATTCTTTTTAGGTTGGGGCCTGAGTCTTTCCTTTTGTTTAGAAGGGCATAGAGCTTGTGCCCTTCTACAGCTAGTTGTGAGAAGAATTTGCATCTGGGGTCTCCTTCTGTATTTTCTGGCCACTGGCTAATCCTTTGATGCTACACGTAAAGGTCTATCCCTCCATCTTCTTTGTACACAGCTTTCTCACTTACAGCTTGTCCTTTGCATTTGAACAATTGATCAGGGTATGCTTTGGCCAGAGAATCACTAATCTGACCACAGTAGCAATGACTCCAGTCCCTGGTGGACTAGAAAAGAAGGCTTTGTGCAGGCATATTAGGTGCAATCTATGAAAGGAAAGATTGAGCAACTCTCTCTTCATTTCTGGGTGATACTCATCCATAAAGATCATGTGAATCACTCACTCCAAACATTTTTCCTCCATTTTCTTACAGAACCACAGAATGATTACGGAGTCTTGCTCACCTTCTTACTACACTTGCTACCGTGTGAATAAAAACCAATTTTAGGAATTTAAGACATTTTGAAATATTGCTTTTGAGAATATATGTGTGGGACTTGTGTCCCTGCTTATGGTTGGGGTCTGGGTTACATGGCATTGTCACATTTCTTTCAGCATAAGTTCCCAGCCAGAAGCCAGGGAGAAGTCATCGTCCTAGAAATCTGCACCCAATTGGCGAACTTTCTCAACCTGAGACTGTAGAAAAGGGTTTAGGAAAACAAGGTCCAATCATCAGTCTGTGTGATCAGACTTGTGATGGGCATAGCTCTGTCCACAGAATCCCATTGTTCCTCAACCTGTCAGAAGTTTTTCTGGAGCACTGGATCTTCTGGGAACAGTTTTTGAAGCAGGGCCTTCTTGTTCCAGAATCTGAGAGATCTTGGCACAAAGACTTTCTCACATGTGCTATCCCCAATCCCTCCAAAGTTCTGTGATTCTGGAAACAAGACAGGGTAATTTAATAGGAGACACTTCAAAATAAGAAAAGGAAAATTGCCCTGCAAAAACTCTCAGAAGATTCAGATCAGTTCCATGAGGTTAGAGATTTAGTCATTTGTGTTAAAGTTAGAGACTTCAATCAAGAAGTTTGACATATTCCTTCACTGGCCTCAGCTTCATAAGCACATGAATAGTGTGATTTTCTCCATTCATCTCATGCGGTGCTCTGGGAAAGGAGATGTGTTCCAGGACCCACAGGTCCCAGGAACACCCAGCAGCATTAGCAGATGCCACCTATACCAGCCATATGGCACTTGTTTTTCACAACCATTCCCTCAAATTGAAACTCAACAAATATTTCTTAGGGATCTACATTGTGCTTGGTTTTGGCATGGTGGAAGTGAGCAGGACATGGTTCCTGCCCTTAGGAAAACCACAGTGTGTGTGAGGGGAGAGATGGAAATGTCAACAGATAATTACCACTGAATTTGGAAAGTACTAGAAAGAAGTTAAGTACAGAGTACTTAGAAAAGAGTGAGTGAGTGAGGGTCTCTTCTATGTGCTTCTGTAGGTCCACTTTCAGTCCTTCTTTGCCCACATCTTTGCCCCAAGAGGCTGACCTACATGAGCTCTATCAATAGACTCCCTTGTCTTCTAGCTTCTGGTTGCATTGGTCCATTACAGGCAGCAGTTGATGACAAGGATTGGGGAAGTGAGGTTATTTATTCCCCTGGCTTCCTCCCTACAGTGTGGTTTTGGGCCAGCTGCACCCCCCCCCCCCAACAGAGTCACAGCTCTACCCAAGGCTACCTCTACCTTCTCCTCAGGACTCTCTTTCACCAGTTCCAACAACCACTCCTCCCTTAGCCTGTCATGCCTCTGGTGGTAATGATCCTGTTCCTAACACCCAGGTACTGCCCTAGCCCTTGTATTTCCCCTATAAATTTCTCATCCCTGAGTGAATAGTCCTTTCTTAAGGCTTGTTACTGGGTCCCTGGCTGATATTATATCTAATCTTGTTGAGATGGGGCAGTATGGTGACTCAGCCAGGAGACCTCACAAAGGAGGTAATGTTGAGGCTAGGGTTTAAAAGCTTAATAGAATTTTGTCTAACATTAAGTTAGCTTTGTTTTCTCACAATCAAAAGGCAATAGTTAAGTTAATACATCTCAGGCACCATCTCTCCATACTGTAAGTTTTACTCCTTATCAAAGATTCTCTGCTTTGTAAGAAGCACTCTTACAAACAAACAAATAAACAAACAATATTCCCCAAGAATAATGGTAATTGTTCTTTTGGTGTTTGTTGTTTGAAACAGTTTTATAATGAATAAAACTTACCTTTAAAATGAATTGACATTTGATTAATCCCAGTAGCACCTATGTAAATTTAAAAATAGTACACATATGTGTGAAATACTCTTTATTTAGTCGGCAGATGATGCTTGGCTCATATATGGATTTGATAACCACTGAAAAAAATTCTGTGCTTTCTCTCTGAGGGGTCCATGGCCAAGCTTGGGAGCCATAGATCTAGGCACAGTCTCTATATCCCTCTTCTTTGCTACCCCACACTTTCCTGTGCACAGGCATTCAAATCGTCAAATGTTAGAGCTGGAAGGAGAATGTACAATTTACTGAATTCAATCACTCTATTTTACAGACAAGGAAATGAGGGTGAAATTCATCTCGAGATTTTACATAGCTGGTTAGTGGCTGAGTCAACAGTAAAACTTGGGTCCTTTCGCCTCCTAGTCTAGAGCTTTTTCTGTTTCTAAAAATTAAAAATTGTCATTCTCCTGTGGTAACATTTTGTGCCAAAATTTTGATCTCTCAGTGTCCTCCAGATTGAGCAGATGGGGAGACATTTCCTTTGTCTCCTCACCCTCCCACTCCCTGCTCATTCTAAGGCAGCAAGTCCTGAAATGGCATGGCATCTGCTCTTAGCCAGGACCAAGTCCTACAGCATGGGAACAGTGGGCATGACTAGGCTTAGCCCACTTCAGATTAAGGGCAAGAGACTGCCAGCCCCAAAGGTCACAGGAATTTAAGTTAGCCATGGGCATAGCAGACAGATATGGGGCCTAAAAATGGAGGGAGTTCGTGGGTATGAGGCCAACTGGTTAGCCTGGAAAGCTCTAGAAAAGACCACAGATAGACTTGAATTAAGATCATCCTATATCTGTGCAGCATTTCACAACTCAAGTGTACGTGTTCATCCTCATGATTCTACTTGTGACCCGTGAAGTACAAATAATTGGGTTCCTGAATCTTAAGAGAAGTAACCTAGCCAATGGCATCTGGCCAGAAATCAGGTCTGTTACCTCTTTATCATTCATAGGCTGCTACTGCATCAGAGTCCATGGGACACCTTCGGGGTTTGAAGATGGAAATTTGCTCACCAGGGATAAGAATATTTGCTTTTACATTTTCATTCCTAAGACCAAAAACTGAGACTGACCTGTCAGTTGTTAGCATCCTAGACCAGGAGGGCTCTAGACAGATAATGAGCAAATTTAGAGAACAGATGAGACTTCCTAGTGAAAAGATCCGATTTTTCTCTGTGAACAAAGGCATCTACATTTGAAAAATGTTATAGCCCATTGAAAAATAAATAGCCCTAGATTCTAAGAAATGCCCCTATCTTAGAATGTTCTAAGTGTGAAAGGAACACGGTCCTATGGAAGTAGTAGTGAATGTTGTTTTATCTGCCAAGAGTTATTTTAGACATATAATTTAAATGAGATCTGCTGCCTTCTTACAGTTCCCAGTCCTCTTGTCACAGCTCAACAGCCAGAGCTAGACATCTGATCCAAGTTGAGCCAATAATATTACCTATCCCACTGCCTATTCCACCGATTTTTCTGGGAATGGGCACTTGACCCAAGCTGGGTCAGTCAGAACACTTTCCTGGGATTGTTTTTTTGGGTCATGCATTGTGACAAAGCTGGGTGATGTGAGCTTGGATGCTGCTAACAGTCATATTCCCAGTGACTTGGAGAAGACTAAGAGAAGAAAGCTGACATACAGAGAGAGGCTGAGATAACCTAGTAGCAGTCTATTCCTGGTTTTAGTTGACTTTCAGGCTAGTAATTTCAACAATTCTGTTCTATAAATTTTTTAAAAAATCCATTTGTCACTTGCAATCAAATTCTGTTGTGGTATAAAAGCATTAATTTCTTAAAAATAAGCCTCACATATTCATCTTAAACTTCCCAGTGTCTAGTGCCACCCCATGATTTTCTCTGAGTCGTCTCAGAAAAATATATTTTGTTATGTTTTTCTTGAGGGATATATTTTAAAATATAGATTTCATCTCTATTATTCTAGGCTCCAAATGTATGTTGAATGTCTATATCCAGATCTATAAAGGCAAAACCCTAGGAAATCTCCTAGGGAATTTAGTGTAATTCCAGGAAACATTTTGTGTTTAAGAAATGTTTCCAGAATTCTAGATCTGGAATTGCTATTGAGCAGACAGGGTAAGCCCTGAACAGGATCCAACTGAAGAGAACAGTTGAGAGCTAGTCCTAGAAAACTAGAATCCTGAAGTTCTTCCAGACTCAGGAGGCAAGGAGATCATGACATTTATTTTTATTTATTTTTTATTGTGTTATGTTAGTCATTATACGGTACCTCATTAGCTTTTGATGTAGTATTCCATGATTCCCTGTTTGCATATAACACCCAGAACTCCATGCAATCCGTGCCCTCCTTAATATCCATCATTAGGCTCACCCATCCCTGTATCTTCCAAAACTCTCTGTTTATTTCCCAAAGTCCATAGTCTCTCATGGTTCATCTCCCACTCCGATTTCTTCCCCTTCATTTTTGCCTTCTCCTAATGTCCTCCATGATATCCTTATGTTCCACAAATAAGTGAAACCTTATGATAATTGACTTTCTTTGTTTGACCTATTTTACTTAGCATAATCTCCTCCAGTCCCATCCAAGTTGATGCAAAAGTTGGGTAGTCATCCTTTCTGATGGCTGAGTGATATTCTATTGTGTATATGAACCACATCTTCTTTATCAATTTGTTTATTGAATGGCATCTCAGCTCTTTCCACAGTTTGGCTATTGTGGACATTGCTGCTATAAACATTAGGGTGCATGTGCCCATTCTTTTTACTACATCTTTATAAATTGGTGTAAATACTGAGTAGTGCAATCTCTGGATCATAGGGTAGTTCTATTTTTCTTTTTTAAAAGATTTTATTTATTTATTTGACAGACACAGATCACAAGTAGGCAGAGAGGCAGGCAGAAAGAGAGAGGGGGAAGCAGGCTCCCCACTGAGCAGAGAGCCCGATGTGGGACTTGATCCCAGGACCCTGGGATCATGACCTGAGCTGAAGGCAGAGGCTTTCACCCACTGAGCCACCCAGGCGCCCTAGGGTAGTTCTATTTTTACCATCTTGAGGAACCTCTATACTGTTTTCCAGAGTGACTGCACCAGCTTGCATTCCCACCAACAGTGTAAGAGTGTTCCCCTTTCTCCACAACCTCACCAACACTTAATGTTGCTGGTCTTGTTAATTTTGACCATTCTAACTGGTGTAAGGTTAAGTATCTCACTGTGGTTTTGATTTGTATTTCTCTGATGGCTAGTGATGTTGAACATTTTTTCATGTGTCTGTTAGCTACATTCATTATCTTCTGCCCAATTTCTTGACTGGATTATTTGTGTTTGGGGTGTTGAGTTCCCTTTTTATCCGTGGACAGGGATGAGATTCCTTGAGGTTTCAGTTAGGTCATCTGAATGTGGAAAGTTGTCTGGGGAGGGCAGACAGTCATTTTGTAGTGGGGGAGGTGGAGCTGTCCAAGGCAGCAGGACCCCAAGTTAGCAGCTGAGCCCTAGACTAGGCCAGGGATCCTCAGAAGGCAGACTGGTCAGAGCAAGGCAAGAGATATGAGACTTTATAACATTTTGAAACTTTCAAGGACTTAAGGAAAAAATGTGTCCTACTCTTAGCCTTGTTCTCTAGAATGCACCTTTCTTCAGAACACAGTCTGTGGAAATCTGCTTGTTTTCAGGTGAGTCTGCTGATTTTCAGTGGACTCACAATCCCACAGCTTAATCTTATTCAGTGATTTCCAAACATGTAAAAAAGAAGACAGACTTGTATGCAGTGTATTTTCTGCAATAAATCCCTAGAGAGCCTATCCAAAAGGAGAGGTTCAATGAGTTTCAAGTGGATACACAGTAATAATGCAAAAGATTTATTATCCTGAGCTGTGAAAATAAAACATAGTTTATTTATAAAGAGAAAACGAACTTTACATGATTCACAGAGGAAATAAAGGACCATAATGGACTACCACCATGATAGTCCTGTGTTGGCTATCATTATGTCTGACAGCCCTAAAGAAAAACTTTAGTCTTATGGGTAGGTTTCTCTAAATGTAGACTGCAGTTCTAGAAATTAGCTTCATTCAAATGCTAAAGAGGTCTCTGGTATTATTACGGTGGTGTTATTGAATGGTAGAAAAAGAAACATTGTAATAGAAAAATATTTATTGGCTTGAAATAAAATATTTAGACACTAGGTATAGAGAGCCATTTTCTGGGACAAGATCTTGGTGGTATTATATTAAATTAGGTATTTAATAAATTAGATATCTAACATAGGTAATTAATAAATTTATTTAATACAAACAAATTTGTATTTAATACAAATTAAGTATCTGTAGATACCCTACAGCAGTGGTCCTTAACTCGTGGGGTCATGTGTCCCTTCAAAGACATTTAAACACATTCACACAATTTTACATACAATTCCAGGACTTCATGGGTCTGTAGAACTCCTTCTGCCATCCTCTAGGTCAAGAACATTTGCTCTACAGGATCCTACAGTTTAAAACACTTATGAACTGTATTGTTAAAGACTTACTTTGGGATTCTGGTATTAATGGACTAGTGTATTGCCAACCAAATTTCCCATTGGAAAAAACTAGGGAACCTGAATAAAAAAGAATTTGAAGGCTTTTTTTTTTCCATTGTTGCTTATTTAAATTTATTTATTTATTTTTTCAGCGTAACAGTATTCATTGTTTTTTGCACAACACCCAGTGCTCCATGCAATACTTGCCCTCCTTAATATTCACCACCAGGCTCACCCATCCCACCACCTTCCTCCCTTCCAGAACCCTCAGTTTGTTTCTCAGAGTCCATAGTTTCTCATGCTTCGTCTCCTCCTCCGATTTCCCCCCAATTCCTTTCCTTCTCCTAATGTCCTCCATGTTATTCCTTATGCTCCACAAGTAAGTGAAACCATATGATAATTGACTCTGTTTGACTTATTTCACTCTGCTTTTGCCTTCAAGGCACTTCTTGATTCTCAAGCAGCAAGGACACATAGCCTGAGAAACCAAGCATTGAGTGACTTGTAAGAGGCAGGGAATTTGAGCAGAGCTTACATCAGTTTCTCATGGTGGGAGCGGGGGAGATAAAAATGGGGGTTTAGGGCTACAAAGATTGCAATAACTCAAGAGGTTGAAATCCTACAGGGAAGTGATACCATCTGAACCCCTTCCCCCTTGGGGCGTTCACTGATTAGAGAGTGATAAAGTTGCTCACTAGAGCTTTCTCATAGTGCTGGGGAGATACAAATCAGATTTCAGGGTCTTCCAAGGAGAAGAGACCCTGGTAAACCATCCATGATGCTAGCTGGGATCTTCAAGTATTATTATATCCATGGAGTAAGAACAAACCAGAAATAGACCAGGTCTTGCAAAACTGCAATGCAGGCCTGAGTTAAAGTCTTCCGTCTGTCTGCTAGAAGTTAAAGCCTTCTCTGGAGTCTTTATAACTTTTAGACAATATTCGGAATTAAATTGAAAAGTACAGGACATACCCAGCACTAACTGAAGGGGCTTGCTGCTTAGTAACTTTATGCTCAAGGCTGTGAACCAAGAGGCTGGGAGTTCCTAACTTACCTCTGCTGCTCCCCTGGTTACCTCTTGGGTCCCTACCAAGCTGGCCTCTGTAGTGACTGGCCTTGTAACTGAAGCATAATGTAACCAATTCCATAATTATGAACTGCTTTAAATTTAATTCCACCAAAATGGTATCATGAAACTGGGGCATTATGAAGGATTCCTGACAAAATAAAAATAGTTTTGATGGACACCTCCTCCCTGGTCTTCAGGTCATGCCTGAATCACATTCAAGCGTTGCATCCTGTCACTCAGCATTATTAGGGATTTCAGAACTTGGAGCAAGTGCCAAAAAAAATCTGTGGAATCCTGGTCCTAAGCTCTTTCCCCTAAACTCTGGTGTCAGGGATCCTGTACTGCTTCTTGCTCTTTCTTTGCCTTCTATCTTGTCAAATATAAAGTTACGTTATCTTGTCAAATATAAAGTTACGTTAGAATGACATGCGTTAGGGACACAGATACACGCCGATTCTTCTGTGACAAAGCCAAGTGTGTGGCTCGAGTCATCCTTACTAGGGTCTTCTTCACAGAGATTTTATTTCAGTTTGGACATTTGAGAGATACAGAAACCTTCCTTTTGCTAACTTGCAAACAACATACCCCTTGGCAAAATAGAGTGTCCACAGGTCCTTGACCAGGAGGCTTCACAGCCTGAAGGTTTGAGCTATTCCACTGCAGTTGCCAGGGGACACAGAGGATGAACTCTCTATCCAAATGTCAGGACTCTCACACTCTAGGAAGCTTCAGGCAAAGTGTATATAAAATGGCATTTCTTTTTGTTTTAATTTTTAAATTTATTTTTATTAACATACAATGTGTTATTTGCCCCAGGGGTGCAGGTCTGTGAATCATCAGGCTTACACACTTCACAGCACTCACCATAGCACATACCCTCCCCAGTGTCCATAACCCAACCACCCTCTCCATACCCCCGTTACCCCCAGTAACCCTCAGTTTGTTTCATGAGATTAAGAGTCTCTTATGGTTTGTCTCCTTCCCGATCCCATCTTGTTTCATTTTTCCCTTCCCAACCTCCAACACCCTACCCTGCCTCTCAAATTCCTCATATCAGAGAGATCATACGATAATTGTCTTTCTCTGATTGGCTTATTTTTTAAAATGACATTTCTTTTGCAGACCCTAAAGGCAAGAGGAAAACCACCAATATTTTTTTTTAAGATTATTTATTTATTTATTTGACAGAGAGAGAGAGATCACAAATAGGTAGAGAGGCAGGCAGAGAGAGAGAGGAGGAAGCAGGTTTCCTGCCAAGCAGAGAGCCCAATGCGGAACTTGATCCCAGGACCCTGAGATCATGACCTGAGCCAAAGACAGAGACTTAACCCCCTGAGCCACCCAGGTGCCCAGAAAACCACAATATTAACGGGCTTCTAGTTGGGTAAATTCCTGGCACTTGGAGGACTTAGCCCATCATTTGACATCACACAATTTTCCATACCTAGGATATCACTCCAATTATCCAGGTAGACTACTCTGCCTGAACTTTGTGTACATCATCTAGCAGAAAGATAATATTTTATGGGTATATGTGTAGGTATTTAAAAGAAGAATTGCAGCATTTGAAGAACCCGAATGAAGCACAGATCCTCATCCTGTTACACACACACACACAACACACACACACACACACACACACACACACACACAGTTTGAACTCTCTGGGAATTCTGTTTCTCTCTCTGTTCTTTAGAAGAATAACTAGCTGTGTATGACAGAACAATGTCTGCAGCCAGACAAACCAGCCCTGTGTTTCAATTACTCCCTGAATTTGGCAAGTGACTTAACCTCTCCATGTCCTCCATTTCCTCCTTGGTAAAATGGGGATAATTAGACCTACCTCATAGGATTGTTCCAAAGTTTAAATGTACAGAAGTAGATGGAACAGCTCCTGGTGCACAGTGGGAGTTGAGTCAGTCTAGCTGTTAACGACTGTTGTTAGGGAGGCTGGCATACTCTTTGTTTCCTCACACTTTTGTCTTGGCCCACAGAATAGGCATTTTGCTGACAGAAATCCTGAGGAGGAGGCCCCTGCCTCTCTCTACCCCCTCGATTTCCTCTTCTGGCAAGAATGACTTACCTGATTGAGGAGACTCTGAGGAAAAATTTCTGCTGATCTTGACCCCATCTCTGAAGCCTACCTACCCTAAACCATGCACATTCTCTTTTTCTGCTTCAACTTTCTTTTTGGTAAACACACCTGGGTTAAGGTCTAACCCCAAAGCACTGTTTCTCAGCCCTACCTACACAATGGAATTACCTGGGAGCTTTCAAGTACGTACTAGTGCCTGGTATGTACAAGGTGATCGATGTTGCTCAGGCATCAGGGATTTTAAAAGCTCCCAGTAATTCTAACCTGCAAATTGGCTGGATATCTCTGTTCTAGAGGCAGCCTAGAGATTTTTCCTCTCTCCGATTCTTTCCTGCAATCTGTGGGGATTGGATGCTCTGTGACGCCACACTGTAGGTTGGGGAACTACCTACTCTGCAGACCCAGCTGTCTCACATCAGACTCCCACAACCACACGTGGAAGTATGTAGTAAGAGGTGCCTTCTTTGACCAGAAAATTCAGCTTCAGTCTTGAATCCAGCTTGGCCAGTATTAAAGCTGACACTATTTTTGCCTTGCCTCTGTTCTGAATACCAGCATAGGGGAGGATGTGATTAAATCAGCAACCCCATTTTCCACACCACTTTTTTTTTTTAAAAATTTTTAAAAGATTTTATTTGTCAGAGAGAGAGAGAAAGAGAAAGAGAGAGAGAACACAAACAAAGGGGTAGCAGGCAGAGGGAGAAGCAGACTCCCTGCTGAGCAAGGAGCCCCATGCAGAGCTCAATCCCAGAAACTCTGGGATCATGACCTGAGCCAAAGGCAGCCACTTAACCAACTGAGCCACCCAGGCACCCCACCACATCATGTTTAATAGTGGTGATATAAACCTATGTGTCTGACTCATGAATGTCTATTTCAGTCCATGGATTTGCTTTCTGCTCCATCTTCTCAACAGTTTCTACTGTAGGCTTTGGCATCCTCCCCTGGTTCTTCATGATTCAAGATACCACTTTAAGGAAGAATTCCTGGGCTTATGGATAAACTAGTAATGGATATCCAGATAACAGAGATTTTTACTTGCCTTTGTCTGCAAGCCACTTGACAGCAGAGCAAATTCAGAATCTCTGATGACATGATGAAAATACCTTTAACAAACCAAGCAGGTTATGATGTCATTGTGGGTGTAGCTTTGATGTCCAAGTGAAATAAAAGACTGGGCCTTTTATCCAGTCCTGGAAACTTGAATCCTGTCTGGTCAAGAATCCTGTTAGTGTCAGCTTGACATCTTGTCCCTATTTATCAGAGAGAGAGATAGCAGGGGACTAGTCCTAGGATTTCTAAAGGACTCATCACACAGACATTTAAATGCCATTATGTTATTATGCATATTAAATATTTTTAAACATTTAATTTAATTTAATAATTAATTTAATTATTTAATTTATAATTTAATATTCATATAATTATATATTTATATAATTTAATTAATATATATTATATAATTATATATCATATATAATTATTATATATAACTATATATTAAATATAATTAAATTATAGTATATATAGTATATATAATATATATTAATTAAATTATATAAATATATAATTATATATTATAATTATATAATAATATATTATATTATATATCTTATATATAATATAATTATACATTAATATAATTAAATTATAGTATATATAGTATGTATACTATATATAGTATATATAATAATAATATATAATAAATATTTAGTATATAATAAATATAATATATTAAATATATATTATATAATATATTAAATATATAATAAATATATATTAAATATAGTTATATTTAATAAATATATAATATATAATAAATATAATATACAATAAATATATATTATATATTTATATATACTATGTATAGTATGTATACTATAATTTAATTATTAATTAATTTAATAATTAATATTTAAGTTAATTTAATAAACATATTAAATGCCATCCTTGACTCCTGAGTCTGACCCATGTATTGATACCTGGCTGGCCTCCCTGAATGATTTTTTTTTCCAGCAAGGGTTACTGGCCTTTTGCCTACAGAGTATGCTCAGAAGTCATAACTTGGCCTCTTCATCCACATCATGGTCCCGTGTGTTCACAAGATGAGCAGTGAGCTAGAATAGGAGCAGTGAGCTGCTCCTAAGGGGGAAGTTGTTGAGGGGAAGATGTTCTGGGGAAAGGTGCTGGCAGAGTTTTGAGGAAGGGCAGTGACGATAGATGGTCTTTCAGCTCTGGAAGTGGGACATGCTGCTTGGAAGTCTGTGGAATTATCCCTTAGACCAGAGAATTATATCTTTGGGGGTCCCATTTCCATTCCATTGGGGAGATAGTGTACCCAGGCATTCCACAAATGAACCCACTGCTGCCTCTGAGGCTATCTTATTGTTATGGGTTGAACTGTGTCCCTCAAAAAGATATCTTGAAGTCCTAACCCCCAGTACTTTAGAATATGACCTTATTTGCAAATAAGAACTTTACAGATGTAATCAAGTTAAAATGAGGTCATTAGGGTGGGCCTTAATCCAGTTTGACTGGTGTCCTTTAAAAAGGGGGAAATCTGGATACAGAAATAGACACACACACACAGAGGGAGAATGCCATGTGATGATGAAGGCATAGGTCATGGTAATGCAATTACAAGCCAAGGAATACCAAAGATTGACAGCACACCACCAGAAGCTAGGAGAGGGGCATGGAACAGATTTTCCCTCCTAGCTTTCAGAAGGAAAACAACCTTAATCTGGGACTTTTAGTCTCCAGAATTGTGAGGAAATAAAATACCACCACCCTGTTGGTGGTACTTTGTTACAGCAGCCCCTCCCCAAAAGCGAATACACTATGAAACAAACTATGAGGCTGCCGAACGTCACTACCACACCCGTGTCCCTGAGCTGTCGTCCTGTGGTCCACACAGACAGAACTCATATCGCTGGTACCCGTCACTGCTTCTGAAGTAGTTCAGGATCTCACTGCTGTGGCCATCTGCAAGAAGGTCCCAGCCAAGGCCACGATGAGCTGCCCCATGGCCATGCAAATGGGCCATGTCACAACTGCTCCAGAAATTGCTGCTGGTGCCTTAGCAATGGCTAACCTACCCTCCCACACCTCATAGCTGCCAGTGGTCCCCACCCCAGCTGTTCTTCCTTGGCGCTGTTGCCAAAGGCTGTCCCTGGCTTATCAACAGCTTATCAACTTCTCCTCACTGTCCTAGGCTCTCTCGGGACCTTCACTACCACCCAAGGACTCACAAATTCAAAACTATGTGTCCCATTCTCCCACTCCCTGCTGCCACCAAAACCCCTCTTCTTTATGGGGCCTGGACCTTCCAGGGTTGCAGCTCTGTATGTGAGATTGCATATATTACTAGCGGAGTTATTATAGCCTATTAGATCCAAGGAGAACCCCTTGGATTACCAGTTACAGCTACACAGAAATATTAATATGCTCCATTCTGAGGGCACTGGCTATGTGCTAAGCACTTCATGTATATAATTTAATTTATATGCTATGATAGTGTATGTGATCTAATTTAATTTAATTTGTAAAAAACCCACAGGAAAAGAATTATTCCCATTTGTTGATGAGGACACAGAGGATCAGAGAACTTAAGTAATTTGTCCAGAGTTATAGAATGAATAGGTAGAAGAGTTAAAATTGAAGCTGAAATTTGGCTGACTCCAATGGCTACCTTCCTCCCAGTTTAGGCCATTGATACACAGGCCTCCTGCTGGAAGCACTAAGCTATAATACAGTGACCATAATTTTTCTCTTTCTAATAATTCTGGGGCAGTTAATATACCCATATACTCTTGCTAGGTGGACAGGTGAGCACCATGATCCATATAAGGCAGAAGGACTCCATGACTGCTTGAACCCTATGGTGAGTGTTAGAGATTTTGGGGATCCTGACCTCTTTTCCATTTTACATTCTAACAATTCTATAAGTAAACACTAAAAGACAAATGAGGCTTAAAATATAATATCAGATATGTTGTTCAAGATAAAGGACTTCTAATCTATCATGTTGGAGAACATAGCTTGGACTTGGGGCAGAGTGAGATTTTCTACTACTTCCCTTCCACCTCAGCCTAGACCTGGGGACTCATCTGAGGGAAAGGATGTCTACACAAAGAACTCCAGGCTCATCTAATCTGCGAGCTGCTGAAGGGAGCCTACTTCATATCTTGTCAAATGCAAGAGAAAGAGAGAGCACCCCAGGGGAAAAAAAAAAAACAAAAACAACGAGCAGAATGAGAGAGACAAGCTGGAATGCTGGAGCCTGAGAACAGAGATGCACTTTGTGCTTCCTGAATGTGGATCAGAAACACAGGTATCCCCCATGCATGGGCTCCAAGCAAGTCTGAAAGGCCAGCACTGTTCTCATCTAACTCAAGGCCTCACTCTGTGGAGAATGTGAACCAACAGAAGTCAGGATCTCCCCATCTCGTTAATCAGATAAGTGACTCTCCCATATGGAGGAACTAGACTAAGGTAGGAAAGAGGAGAGAACTAGCAGTATATGCTCCAAAATGGCTTCCTTTGGGGAAGATCCTCTACTTGGGAACCAGAGAGCAAGAGAGTAGAATTCTCATCAGTACTAACAGTGGTTCATCATATTGGGAATAGTGGTTCATCAAATACTTTAGGGGAGACTCAACACGGAGGTAGTGGTGAGAATAGGGGATCAACAACTTTCTCAAACCCTCAGCAGGTTGTATTCTTTTGTCCTCGGGGCTTGGAGCTCTCTAAATTCCTACATGACCGTCTCTGTGGGTGGGGCCATCCTGTCATTACCTTCCTTCGCATTATAGTGCTTGTACAGTCTAGGTTGGTGGATTCCAAACTGGTTTTATTTGTAGATTATTTTCTCAAACAGTTATGATATACAAATGAGATGTGAACACTGGAAAAAAGAAGAAATTCCATAGTGATATATGCCCATTTGATATGTTTCAAATTCTCAGGAAAGTCTGGGTCCATCTGAGGACCCTTCAGTGTCAAAGGCAGGTATTAAATAGCACAGGATGTGAGATGCCCCTAAGAAGAATGATTGGATGTGTTTCCTTCACATTGGGAGCAAAGTTTGTACTTGTAGCTTTAATTCTCCATTCTGTCTTGGTGCCTGATGCTTAAAAGATTGGGATTATTGTGGTTATGCACAGGGGTTGGACTGGAAGGTGAGAATGGTCATCATTTCTTAAATGGGAGAAGGCTGAACTACAGCATGATTGTGTAAAGTGGAGGTAGGCATAACCTATATAAATCATTGTAACTTTGTTTGAACTGAGTTTGAATTACTTGCTCCCATGACGCTGGTGGGCTCTCGTGTGATTTCCTAAGCCTGTTTGACTCTGCTATTCTGAGGCTCCCCTTAGTTCTCCTTACCGCCCTCTAGGGAAGCTTAATATATGTTAGTGGAAGCTATCATGACCCTACATGTCTTTTCAGAGTCTGAAATGGACTGTTGTATTGAATCCTACCAGAAATGGGCAATGGGTTCAAATACAGAGGGAGGGAGGTCTCCCATCCAAGTACTAACCAGGCCCGACCCTGCTTAGCTTCCGAGATCAGACGAGATCGGAGGGAGGTGACCTGATATTCCCTTGATACCTAGCAAACAGATTATTTATGCTGAAAAACGCCATTAAAAGATCTTTCTGGTTTCTTCTAGCTGTAAATCCTACAGCTCTTCACCAGTGCTGCGAGGGAAATAATCACATTTTATCAGTTAAAAGTTAAGAGACAAAAACAAAAACATGTGTATCTATGTATTTGAGTTGAGATAAATATTACTTATGTTATAAAATCTAATCAGGAGAATAATGTAAAAATAAAATTTACAGTTCTGAAACTTAATATGTGCCACCTAGAAAATCAGTCTCTTTCCACAGTTTCATACTTCCATCCCTTTACCACCTTTTATTCTAGGAATCCAACTGCCGTATTTAGACTAAAATGCTCAAATATACTGCTAAGTGAAGCCACAGCTGCTCTGTCAGAAACATCACATTAAAATGTGTTCTGAAATCATGTGGCAATATTCTAAGGACAACTTTCATTTCATGAGCTAGAAAACCAGCCTGGTGTATCATGAAGACTTTGAGCAGCCCTTTCAGTTCTTAAAGAACCCTTTGGAAATGAGAGGAGGGCAGTGGCAGAGGCCAGCCATATCTGAGCCAACTGGCATAGCGGAAAAAGGGTAAAAATAGATTTTCTTAGGTCCAACTTTATTTCTTTATTTTTTCACATGTTTCAAAGCCTTTCACGATTCAAAAGAAAAGAGAGTGAAGTCCTCCTTCTCTCCTTGTCTCTCAATGACCAAGTTTCCCTACAAATGACAATATTAAGAGATTATGCTGAGTGAAATAAGTCAAGCAGAGAGAGTCAAGTATCATATGGTTTCACTTATTTGTGGAGCATAACAAATAACATAGAGGACATGGGGAGATGAAGAGGAGAAGGAAGTTGAGGGAAATTGGAAGGGGAGTTGAACCATGAGAGACTATGGACTCTGAAAAACAACTGAGGGTCTTGAAGGGGCGGGGGGTGGGAGTTTGGGGGAACCAGGTGGTGGGTAATAGGGAGGGCACGTATTGCATGGAGCACTGTGTGTGGTGCAAAAACAATGAATACTGTTACACTGAAAAGAAATTTAAAAAAAAAGGAAAAAAAATGACAATATTAAGATTTCCTCAGGCAAACCTGTGGATGTATTTTGTGTATATACTGGGACTTAGCATCTTCTCGCCTCTAACCTTTTTCTCTACACAGAGTAGTTTACTCTACATACTATGATAAATGATATCTCAGTATAGTTTATATTGAGTCTCTCTTATTATGAATGAGATTAATCCTGTTTTCTGATGTTTTAAGAGATGTGTATTTCCTTCCCTGTGGAAAGATCATATCCTTTATTTTTTCCTATGGTAGTTTTAGTCTTTTTTTTCTTATTGATCTGTGGGAGCTCATCTAAACTAGAGAATTGACTCTTCCTCTGTGATATGAGTTGCAAACTTTTTTTCTCAGTTTGTTGGCTTTGTTGATGTTGGTTTGCCATGTAGAACCTTGATTTTTTTTTTTTTTTTTGTAGTCAGGTTTTTCATTCATTTCTTTTATGGCTTTGGGTTTTTATTATAATTAGGTCTTTCCCACTCTAAGATCATAAAAGAAATTCCTCCATAATTTCTTTTAGTGTTTTTATGATTTCATTTGTTACACTTCAATCTTTTGTCCATTAAGAACATTTGGAATTTATTCTGGCATAAGATATTAAGTATGGATCTGGTTTTATTTTTGTCTTAATGGCTAGTCAGTGTTCCAGCTCTAAAAACTGCAGTGCTGTTTCCCCACTGATTTCAGGTGCCTGCAGATATTTGATGCATTTCTTTCTGTTTTGTTCCACTGTTATCTGTTGAAGTGGGAATGTGCAATTATTAACACAGTTTTAATTATTATATCTTTATAATACGTTTTGAGATCTGATGGCAACAACCCCTCTTCCTTCTTTATTTCATTGTTTTTGTTTGTTTTTCCATCTGAACATTAGAATCATCTTTACTAGTTAAAAAAAAAATGTTCGTATTTTTATTTGTATTTTGTTAAGTAACTTAGGGTGAACCAAGATATTTTAATACAGTTTTAGGACTAGGACTACATTATTAGGAAGAAAAGAGCTTGAAAAAAGAAGGGAATGAGAATAGATTTTGCCTTGTGCTGAATATATCCATAGAAGAAATAAAAAGATATACAATCAGAACTTTGTTCTAGGACAGCCTTTCCAAAAGCATGACTCAAAGACCCTTGTAATAGTGATAGGAGAAACTAAAAAAAAAGGGAGGGGATTCTGTTTTTAAAATTTTTTTTAGGGGCGCCTGGGTGGCTCAGTGGTTTGGGCCACTGCCTTCGGCTTGGGTCATGATCTCAGGGTCCTGGGATCGAGTCCCGCATCGGGCTCTCTGCTCGGCAGGGAGCCTGCTTCCCTCTCACTCTCTCTGCTTGCCTCTCTGCCTACTTGTGATCTCTCTCTGTCAAATAAATAAATAAAATCTTTAAAAAAATTTTTTTTAAATACTTTATTTATTCATTTGACAGAGATCACAAGCAGGGAGAGAGGCAGGCAGAGACAGAGGAAGGGAAGCAAGCTCCCTGCTGAGCAGAGAGCCCGACGCGAGGTTCAATCCCAAGACCCTGGGATCATGAACTGAGCCAAAGGCAGAGGCTTTAACCCACTGAGCCACCCAGGGGCCCCTGTTTTTAAAATGTTTGATGAACAACAATCTGAGGGTTTTGAAGGGGCGGGGGGTTGGGAGGTTGGGGGAGCCTGGTGGTGGGTATTAAGGAGGGCACATCAATTGCATGGAGCACTGGGTGTGGTGCAAAAACAATGAATTCTGTTACGTTGAAAAGAAATTAAAAAAAAATGTTTGAGGGGCGCCTGGGTGGCTCAGTGGGTTAAAGCCTCTACCTTCGGCTCAGGTCATGATCCCAGGGTTCTGGGATCGAGCCCCGCATCAGGTTGGGTTCTCTGCTCAGCAGGGGGCCTGCTTCCTCCTCTCTCTCTCTCTCTGCCTGCCTCTCTTCCTATTTGAAATCTCTGTCTGTCAAATGGATAAATAAAATCTTTAAAAAAAAATGTTTGATGAACGTTGTCCACTATATTTGGAGAATTACAATAAACAATAGCCAATAAAGACTATGAGAGAGACAAGATGTGATGGAGGGGAGGGAAGATGCAGACCTCCACTTTATTAATGATAAACAAATACTGTTTATACAAATAAAAACAACCAAACAATGAGAACCCAGCAGTAAAGATGCCTATTTACTTCTGTTTACTATGTTGCTTCCAAAACTTGTTTCAAAACTTGTATTGCCTTCTCCAGATAACACCTCTTAATATTTCACAATATGCTCAGAAAAACTTATGTTTGGAGATATTCAGGGCCAATCGTAGATATTTAGAAGAGAACTTTTCATATAAGGTCCTTTCCAATTTTGATGTTCCTTGATTTCAAGCATCAGTAAGGTAAGAATCTAGGAAAATAATCTTTAGGAAATTACTTATGGATCCTCAGGTTTATCCCACAGGGACAATAGGTGGTCACATATCATTTCTCCCTCTTCCGCTATTGGACTCCTATGTGAATTCACTGAAATGGGTGAAATTGCATGTTTTATCCCACTCTTCTAGTCACTGATTCGTTCATTCATTTGGCACTTAAGTACCTACTATGTGCAGGGCCCTGCCTAGTCTCTCTTCATCAATGAGAGGGGCCTCTATAGCAGACCCCCTGCTGAGCCTCCAGACCCCTCCTTGTCTCATCACTACCTCCTCAAGTTCACTTTGAGGTATATATTTCTAAGAGCAATTGCCCTGAAAATGATACTGCTCTGTATGAGAAAGGTATAATCCTGAGGCTCTGGCAACACTGTTTCCTTCCTGAAAATGACTGTGACATAACCGAGTTTGACTCCTGGCAGGATGAGGCAGCAGAGAAAAAAGAGAGAGGAATTCCTGCAAGTGATAGGGACTCAACTTAAAACACAGATGTTTCCGCAATATCATTTGAAAATAGGAATGGTACAAAGGTGACTTAAGAAAAGCATGGAAAAAGACTAAGGGTTCAAATTTAAATACCATTTAGAAATAATCTTTGTGGTGATCCTCCTATATTGTGAAATCTCTTGGAAATAACTACAGGAAAATGGATAGAGACAGTATCACACCGAAGCAAAGCATCCAACTTGACTCAGCAGCAAGACTCTTTTGGGCCCTGAGATAGGCTGAAATAACATCCTTTGCCAAAGACGTCAGATCCTACAGTGGTCAACATTGACTAGGTTGTGAAATTCATTTGCGGTCTGAGGTGGTTCCATGTTCTTTTTTTTAAAAATTAACATATAATGTGTTGTTTGCCCCAGGGGTAAACGTCTGTGAATTGTCAGGCTTACACACTTCACAGCACTCACCATAGCATATATGGTTCCATGTTTTTATATAGATCTATAAATGGCCCCCTGCAGGGTACAGAAAAATTCAAAGAGATATTTCCGAAGTTTAAAAAGAAAAGCTAAAAAGCACCAGGTTCTGCTTTTAACCCCTAAAGCATATCTAGCTAGGGGTGTGTGGGAGAGACCAACACCCCTCCACAGATGCGTGAACAGGGCTTTGATAAAGGTATGGCAGAAAATAGCACACTTAAGCCAATCAGATTTGGTTGGTCAGTCTCTTCCTCTTCTTCTGCCAAAATGGGCATTTAACAGTCTGCTCCTCTGAGTCCACAATTAAGGAAAAATTTAAAGGTCCATTGATGTGGTTTTTCTTACAGAAGACATATGGCTACTTATGTATGCATGTGTGTGTGTATGTATGTATGTATGTATGGTCTCTGTGAGACTCAGAAGTTGCATTCTCCTCTGACTGAGCCAATCAAGCACCCCTGACATGGCTTTTTAATATAGAATTTATGTATGATTAAAAGATTTCATATCTACTCATTTCAATCCCTAGAAACAGAAAGTCTGGGTTGCCTTAGAGCAAGTGTCAGATGGTATCATAAGCGAGCCTTGTATCCATCCACAGGCATTTTCCTTGTGTCCTCATGGCCATCAGATATTCTGTAATTTCCAAGAAACCAGTGCATTTCCAGTGCTATGGTGCTATAGTGACAAACGATGAAAAGCTGAAAGATCTATACCTTCAGAAGTTCACGAAGGGCAAAGGGCCAGAAAGATGATCTACTGTGGTAGTTTTCAAACTGTGTTCTGTAGAACCTTCAGTTCTGTGTATTTGCTGTAATTCTTTCATTCAGAAGTAGTGCAAAACAATCAAACCGTCTGGAAAGATCCAGGGGTAATATTAGCAACAGGCTCGCCTGGATCCAGATGCTCAAATAATGTTATCAACTCACCACTTCCCCTGCTTTCCTCATTCTTGTCTCTTAGTTCCTCTTCCTTGTGTTTTCGAGCTTCATTGTCAGTTAGACTCTCCCATAAAGAAGCAAAGATGGCTAACAGCAGCTTTAGGATTTTATTTTACCCGCTGAGCAATTCCAGGACAAAGAGCATCTTCCTTCCTGACATTTTCGATAAAAAGTCTTAGAATTAGTCTCACTGACCATAAATGGGTCTGGCTCATTTTCAAACCAGTCTTGATGACTTTTCTTGGGCAGTTCTGGGTCACATTCTCATCTTTAGAGCTGAGTACTAGGGTCAGTTCGTGTGAATCAAGTGGAATGGGAGAGTGGTGGTGGGAAGGATGTAGAGGTTCCTCAGAAAAGAGGTAGATTCTGTTATCAGACGATTATCAGAAGATTCTGTTATCTAGATTAAAAATAGGAGATGGCTACTAGCTCCATGATACTGTCTCAGAATCATCTATGGGAGCTAAGAGGAAGGTAGAGAAGAGGGCAGACCTGCTTCAAAAAGAGCATTTTTCTTTTCTTCCTTCCCCACCAGCTTTGTTGAAATGTATTTGTTACATAACATTGTGAAAGTTGAAGGTGTACCATATGTTGATTTAGTCACATGTTGCAAATGATTACCACCATAATTTTAGCCAACACCTTGAACACATCACATAACTGCCATTTCTTACTTTGTGGTGAGAACATTTACGATCTATTCTCCTAGCAATTTTCAAGTATATAATACAGTATTACTACCTTTAATCACCATGTTGTGTATTAGATCCCCAGAACTTATTTATCTTATAACTGCAAGTTTGTACTCTTTGACCAACCCAGTTTCCCCACTGTCCCTTCCCTCTTCCTCAGCCCCTGGTAACCACCGTCCCAGTCTCAGTTTCTATTAGTTAGGCTTTTTTGGATTCCACATATAAATGATACCATACACGATTTGTTTTTCTCTCTCTGGCTTACTTTACTGAGCAGGAGGCTTTTAAGTTTTATCCATGTTGTTGCAACAGGCAGGATTTCCTTCATTCTAATGGTTGAATAATAGTCCTCTGCATACACATACAATATCTTTTTAATCCACTCATCTGCTGATATACACTAAGGTTATAGCCATATCTTGGGTATTGTGAATAGAGCTACAGTAGACATGGGAGTGCAGGTATCTCTTTAAGATCTTATCTCCATTTCCATTGGATATATACCCAAAGTGGGGTTGTTGGATCATATGGTAGTTCTACTTTTCATTTTTTGAGGATTCTCCATACTGTTTCTTACAGTGGCTGTATTGATTCATATTACCACCAACAGTGCACCGGCATACCCTCTTATCCACATCTGGCTTTTTTCCCCTCCAAATCTGTTTTACATACTGGAATTCTGCGTTAGATGTAATTTGAAGAAAGTGATTTGTAAGATGCTGCTAAACCGGAATGTTTAGAAACCACAACTTTAGTTAAACATTCTCAGTTTGTAAACTGAGCCTCAGAGATGTTGCATAAACTTCTCACAGTCACACAGTTAGTTGGTGAAAAAATTGTGATGCCATTAGGTTAGCGATATTTAGCCGATCAACTTATTTTGAAGACCTATTGTGTGTAAGGTCTTGCTCGAGGCACTGCACGGAAATAACAAAGATGAATATCTCACAGAGCTCACGATAATTTAGGGAAGATATGACAAACACAAAGAGACTTCATGGGGAAAAAATGTGCAACAGTCTGTATTTTCCAAAGATGTCTACCGCAATATTTCTGGTCCCACATTCTTTTCCAGAATTTTGCCATACTTTATCAAGGAGTGGAGTCTCATTCCCACCTCCCCCCTCCCCTTGAATCTGGGCAAACTTGTAAGGTTCCAAAAAATTCAATGTGGCATGTTGAAGCTTAGTTAGAAAAGGCAGTACAGTTCCCACATGGCTTTTGCTCACAGGATGCTCAACTTTAGAACCTAGCCATCTTGCTGTGAGAAAACCCAAACCCTCTTACAAGGAGAGACCACATGGAGTAGCCATGTGGAAAGGAACTGAGGCTCAAGCTGAGTACCAGCCTCAGCTGCCACTCACATGAATGAATGAGCCTTCAGAAGTATCCAGCTCCTGGTTTCAAGTCTTCCATCGAAGGCCTAAGGTGCTGTGAAACAGAGATAAGACATCCCTGCTGTGTCCCATCCACATTCCTGACCCATAGAGTCTGTGAGCATGATAAATGGTTGTTTTATGCCAGAGAAAGTGGAACAGAGTAATTCTGCCTGGATCTTCATAGATGGTTTAACGAACTGTAGGAGCGATTGCTATGAACTGGCCAGAGTGGCTTTCTCCCAACCCCTTCCTCATGTAACGATCCCGTGTCCATGGTCTCACTGATCATAATAATCCACTCCCTTGGACTCTGAGGTGAAGGCAGGGGTTAAACCCATGACCCAAATAGGGGCAGTCAGGGCCCTTCCTGAGTTGATAAATGGATGATGAGAGAGAAAGTTATCTCATATTGCTGAAGCTATTGAGCTGTGTGTGTGTGGGGGGGGGTGTAGATGAATGATAGAGGTAGAAAGAAGATTCTAGCTGCATTAAGCCCTGGTTCCTATGCCAATCCCTTTGAACATGTAGACCACCCCAGTATTTTTCCCAAATGCTCAAGCCAATAATTTTCCTTTCCTGTATATTGGATTTCTATTCCTTCCCTCCAAGAATTCTGCCTAATTTAAAAGTTTTTTGCGGAGGAGATAGCATGGCACTGTCTCTTGGAAAATGGTAGGGCATGGACTTTCTGAAGTGGGGAAGGGGCTTTAGAAGGGGAGACAATGTCCATGGAGAAAGGAGCACGACAGCTAAAAGCAAGGACTCTTCTGTCACCAGGTCCTAGGTCCGAATGCAGCCCCACCCCTGACCCATTTAGAGAACTTGGATTCTATCTCATCAAAATGCAGTTTTCTCACTTGTGAAATTAAATAACACCTAAGGCATGCACTTATTGTTAGGATTAAGTGACACCCATGACCCATATTGGCTCAGTGCCTGGTGCACGTGAAGGTTTAGTTTAGCTTTGGCTACTGTGGAAGGATGACATGGAGTGTGGATGAGGAGCAGCTCATGGCTGGAGTTTGGCTGAGATAAAGCTGGAGCGAGAGGCTGGTGTTGGACTGTGTGAGGTGGGCAGGCAGGAGCCACGGACGTTTTACTAGCAGAAATGATTAGAGATGTGAATACATGTACCGGCCATATGTAGATCGCTTCCATCTCAACCTAGCATCAGCAGTATAGCTTCGTGAGAATACATAATATATTTGGATGATTTGTGAGGTTGGTTCCAAAAGCCTGTGGAGTTAGGTGTCAGGTCTTCCTCATTCTCTGCACCTACAAGGACAGTCTCTGCTTTTACTCCCTAAAGGTTTTGACCTGAATGCATATGTCATTTTTTTTCTCCTTTGAGTTACCATGAAGAATGGACTGCTACACAATCAATGGTGAGCAAATGTAGACTTTATTATAGATTTATGTAGTGGATGCTATAGTGCTCTATCAGATCTCCTCAGATCTCCTTTTACCATTTTTTGCTCTGCCTTCCCTATCCCTTTGGCTTCTTGCACACAACACCTTGTACAATTCTTCTTCAGTGAACACTGTCCTCTGTAACTGAGCCAGAGTGCTTGTGAATCGATCCCCCTCCTCCACCCTACCCTTGACCAAAGACTGAAAGGTGGAGGAGTGTGAGAACCCAGCTCGCTTACCACTGGTGGGGACAACACTGAGCTGTTCCCCTGTGGGATCAGACTGACAGGTTGTGCCTGGATTGCATTTTAGCTTGATTTTGCCCTCTTCTCTATCTCATTTTTCCTGCTCCCTTCTTGGTCTCCCTTGGGAGCACCTCCTTAATAAGCCCCATGCACAGGAATCCTGGCCTCAGGGTCTGCTTCTGGGAAACTGTTTTCTAGGGCAAATGGAGGGATGTGCTACAGCAAATAATTTCAAAATCCCCCTTAGACAATCGGTTCTGCTCTGCTAAGAAGTACATTTTTTCCTTCTTTCCTCTCTTGCTTACAAAGCCTGGCTTTCTTGGTTCTTTCCTTGAACACTCGACCCCCAGTTTCAAATTCTTACCTCTTTATTTTGCAGAACAGTTCTATCCCAGCAATCACCCAAACTTCTTTACCAAACCACAAGAGTGCAATGGTATTAGAACCCTGAGATCAGCAAGACCCTCTCTCCTTAGAAAGCAATTTAGGGAACATCTTTTATTATAAGAACATGTCTTTTGGGGGTCTCAACCTCTCCTCCAAGTGAGTTACTATCATATCAAATCCTATGTTCCCTCTGAGCGGAACTATTCTTACCAGTTGGGTTAACATTTTGCCCACTGGTGTTATGTATCTATCTGTGTATGTGTATATGTAGGTATGTATGTATCTCAACTGAACAGTATATACATTGCCTTACTAGTCTGGGACCAGTATTTCCAAGCATTTGATTTCTCCACACTAAAAAAAAAGGGGGGGGAATCTGAAAACAAATAAGCCTTTTTGGGGGTGGTGGGAAAAGAGCTATATGAGCAGGAAAGTGTAGATTGGGCAGAAGAGGCTGGCATGCAATTTCTAGAAGTTCTTTTGTCCCCCTGACACTGAAGCTCAGGTCCACAAGGCTTCCCTCGCCATGCAGGCCCATTTGATTTCACTGCCCCAGAAGTTCTGCTCAAGCAACTTGCCCTAAACCTACTGCAGCGTGTTACTTGGACCTTCCACAGGGAGCTGCTGGCTGCTGGTGCAAACTAATGAGTATTTCCCAACACAAAGCCTCCGGTTGAGATTATGAAGTAATTTATTAGGCTTCTACCACAATGAGCACACACAGTTCCTGCTCAGAACGGACTAATTAAAAACTTCCCTACCATGTACGATTTCAATTGTGTTGAAACAAAAAATGAACAATACCTCTGATAATTTTTCATGGAAAAGAAATGATAATATTTCCTTAAAAGATTGTGGAATCCTCGCATTGCTTACGTAGACAAAACTGGTATCTGTGGATTTTGGTATATAACTCAGAGCGTGACTGTCTTTGTGCAGAATAGATCTAGCTTCCCACCTTTAACTCTGATGTGGTGTTTTCCCTGAGTTCAAGTGATACAAAGGTAAGAGCCAATGTTACTAATTGTAGGAAGAAATAGGTTTCAAGTTAATTTTAATTTGGGGGTGACATTCAGAAACCCAGGTAACCCTAGTTGGTCCAAGTTCAGAAGTCTCTCTCCTTTAATAGCCAAATATTTGACATCTGAGCCCCTAATGTTCTACCAGGTAAGCCTCTCCAGGGTGCCTTGGGAATTTCTCAGGAACACCAAAACATTTCAGAATTCATCCTGGTTGTTGCTTATCGCCTTGGACTGCCATCTGACTTTGAACTATGGCCACTTTCTGTGTGAAGACCAGACTGTTATAAACTATCTGTGTATATTTTGCTCCAACAAAAACATTAAATATAAATTTCACTAAGCCTCAAGCATGCCTAGTCAAACTTGCCTGCTGAGTGACCCTGAGACCCCTAAGAGCCTAATGCAGCCTATTCTGAACCTGTTTGAGAACTATACCTGTGCCTCAATAATTCTAAACCAGAAAAGTAACTAAACTGAAGAGAGACTTTACAATCCACTTTTGAAATAATCAGAAATTTGAAAAAAACTTCCCCTTCTCCATATTGTATCTGCCACTTTCACTTGTAGCTTGCAGGAGATTCACTGACTTTTCTTTCTTTTTTTTTTTAATATTTTATTTATTTGACAGAGACATCACAAGTAGGCAGAGAGGCAGGCAGAGAGAGGAGGAAGCAGGCTCCCCGCGGAGCAGAGAGCCCGATGCGGGGCTCGATCCCAGGACCCTGAGATCATGACCTGAGCCGAAGGCAGAGGCTTTAACCCACTGAGCCACCCAGGTGCCCCTCACTGACTTTTCTTAAGGAATGTGATTCCTCTTTGTCTGGTGGACAATATATTCTACCTCCATTTTAGACTATTTTGGAGGTCTTTGTGTTATGCTGTGACAGTGGATGTTGGCCACTGTACTAATTCCCCAGAGTTCAGCTAAAATGGGGCTGTGACATCTCATAAAGCTTTACTGGAGAATAGGGTGCTGGAGGGAATGATACAGGGACTTAAGGATGCCTTAAAACTGGATACCATAGAGGAAAAATGACAGCTGGACACCACAGGTTTCTTTTCTCAAGTCCTTTGTCCATGTTCTCCCACAGAGATCTCTTCTTGGTTATCCCTCCCCTTACCACCAGCCTGTGACCTTGCTGTTAAGACAGTTTGTATCCCTACAAAATGAGCCCTCTTGCCAAGTTCCTGCATATCTGATCCAGATCTCTACTCCACTGACACTCAGGGAAACACCCCATTTCATCCTCACTCTCAGTCTACAACCAGTCTCTCAGTAGCATGATAATCTTGGAGATGCCTCTCTATCATCAGTAAAGACTACCACTTATATATTCACATGAAGCAGTTTGGATCCTCACTCTCTATCTCCGGAAGCACTTCATTGCAATTGAAGATCAGAATTTCACTTTTTCATAAAGGATCACTAAAGTTTTCCAGAAGTGAAGGAATCATGTGCCTTCAGGGGTGAATGTCAATGTCCATCTTTAAAGGATAAGAAATATTACCGATGGTTTAAAAAAAAAATCTGTCCTCCTCTCTCCCTTCCCTCCCCTTTAGAATCTTGTTGAGAGCATCTTCTTTACACTTACGAAGACTCATTTGCTTCTAGTGTTTGCCAGGTGCAGTACCCAGAACCAAACAGGCAGAGAAAACTAAGGCACAATCCCTGCTCTCAAGAAGCTCATGGCTTACTAGAGGACTTCCAGTGACAATAGAGTTAGAATAAGAATAGAGATTGCAGGTGTAAGATGAAGAGACAAAAAGGAGCAGGAGAGTCAGGAAAGACTTTCAGGAAGAGGTGGCATGCCAGTAGGTTCTAAAGCAGAAGGAATTTTCCAGATGGATGAAGTGGGAAAAGCATCAGGGGGAGGAAATAAGTGCAAAGATATAGTGGCAAGAACTAGTATGTAATATGGGGATTACTAAAGTTGGATAAATCTAAAACACAGATTAAATCCAGGGGAAATGGGAGAAATTACAAGGGTTAGATCCCTCCTGGATGTTACCCCACAAGAGATGAGGAAAGCTGGAAGTATTTTGTGAGGGTGGGGATCAGGGTATAGAGGGAGGTGAAGGTGGGAATGGGAATGGGTGAGGGCTGACATGATCAGATTGGTGTTTTAGAAAGATCACACAGATTCTTTTATATATATATATATATATATATATATATATATATATATATATATACTAGAAGCCAAGATTCCAATCAGAGAAATAGTGTGGTTGAGGGTTGCTGAGACCTCAGTGGTGAAGGAAAAGGAGTCCAGTGTGACAGTGATGTTTCTGATGGGCCAATTGTGGTGCCACTAGCTAAGACTGGAAGTACATGGTTTGGTTGGTAGTGAAGTGAGGGGAGTGAAAAGAAGGGGTTAGTAATTGTCAAATGATAAATTCTGGTTTGAAAACATCCAGATTTCTGAAGATGACTAGTTAGCAGTTGGATATACAGGTCTGAAATTCAGCACCTATATATGGACTGATGGTATAGAATTTAGGTGATAATTATCATCATGAAAGGACATTTTAGACTCCAAGGAGAAGTGTAGAGTGAGAAAAGAAGGGAGAAAGAGTTGACTAAAGAATCCTGAGATGTGGGGCAGTGGTAGTAGTAAGGTATTCATTTGTTTCTTGATGAGAACCAGAAATAGTAAGTTACAGTCACTCTCTGAGCCTCTTGACAAGGACTAAGTCCCACTTTTCCGAATTTCTGTACGTTGATTCCAACAATCTCTAATGCTCCGAGTGTCCCCCAGAAACATCCATGTCTTGTAATTTCACCAAAGCAGTGACCTAGAATCATGCCAAACCCTATAGTACAAAATAGAGCAGTGACTTGATTTCATGAAAATATGCAATGGCCAATAGCTTGGCTCCAGTGGCTTTTCAAAGATCAAAGATTGGGAAAGATCCTTACAATAGCATTTTCAGGCAAGATGGGAGTTTTCCAGTCTCTGTAATATCTGGTATCTCACAATCTCATAGCATTTCTGATTTAAAATGGCTTCATTGCTAGAGGCTGGTAGTTTTAAATGTCTTTTCTATCTCCAAGCTGTTCCAGCGGACAGAGATGACCCTTTACAAAGAGAGCTGTCTTAACCAGTACTTCTTAAGACAAAGGAGTGACATAGAGAGGTCATAGTTGCTTTCTAAAACTTGCCACCACTTCCCCAGGCCATTCTAGGGTGACATGTAAAGTCATTTTAACCTTTGTTAAAGAGGCCCGTGTTTATGGGCCTCTTGTTGCCCATGAGATAGTCAGAAGCACAGCAGTACATATCGTACCTGCCAGAAGTCCTGTGGGTAGATTACCAAACACCCTTGTAGGCACTCTAGAGCTAGGTTTAGACTCCACTTTTGGACAAACCTTAGAGATCATCCAGTGCAACTCCTGAGGCCAGTAGTTACCAAGTGATTACTCGTTTGGATAAAAGTATTTTATTATCAATAAAATACGAAAGTTTGTTAAAGATGTCCTTTTTTTTCCTTTGTGAATTAGAACAGACTCAACTTATGCTACAATAATGTCTCTCATACTCATTTCTGATAGGCTTTTTGGATAGGAGAGAATAACCCTACACTTACTCTAGCAGAAACCGAGCATAACTTTCAACCCATATGCTCTAAGTAGTCGCTATTAGCAGTGTGAGGGGCACTAAAACCATCCATTTTGTGTTGTTTAAGAACATTGAAGAGGCTAATCTTAAAACCCACTCCATCATCTCAGGATGCTGGATACCTCCAGCAGTGGGGAACTTACTAGCTTACCAGATGGGACTCATTCTGCTATTAGATATCTCTCATTTCTCAAGTGTTTTCTGTTCCTATTTCAGACCTGGTTCAACCTAGTGGGACTATATAGAGTAATTCCAAGTCTACTCCTGGATGATTGTCTTCAGTATCTCAGGAGGTTTTTGAGTGTTTTCTCAGGTGTAGTTTGACCTGTTTCTTGATGTGTTCTTCATGTCAAGAGCTGGCTTCAAATTCTCACCTACCCTCTTTGCTCCGTCAGAATGCAGGTCAATTTGGCAATATCCTTCTTAATGACTAGTGTCCAGAATTGAATGCTCTGCCTCCCACAGGCCCATAATTTCTAATCTTAATCAAGCAGGGAGGATAATACCATCTTCCTCAAGAAACAGCTTGCATCCTGATCCTAAAAATGCATTAATGTCTGTGATTTTAGTATCTGAAGCAGAGGAGCATTAATGGGAAACTGAAACCTCCAACCTCCAACCCTTTGCACTCATCTTCCAGGAGTACATTCTTTGCCTGTCTTCTTCCCTGCCATCCTCACTTATCCTTTCTCTCTATATCAGAACTGCTGGCCTGTGGGGTTGGACTAGAGGATCTTTAAGAGATGTCCAGTCAAAAGTTCAGTCTATCTTTGAAACCAAATGTTAGAGCTTACATTTAGGAACTCTGAGAAGGATGGAACTCCTGATAATAAGGCTCACCTTGGGTAATACTCAGTTTTTCTCAAGTGAGGGAAATGCTGCCCCTCAAAGGGACCTTTGAAAATGTGTGTGAGCAGTTTTAATTGTCACAATGATGGGAGGCAGCTGTCGCTGCTGTTAGAGTCATGGATGTGAAATGTTTTATAATGCCTGTGAACATTTTTTAATATCTCATCCAAGGAAGTATTGTTGCTTCCCAAATTCCAACAAACACAAATGGAGGGAGCACAGAACTAGGGCACAGATTCTGGTCCTGTTCTTGTTCTTGCTAGCCTCATCTTTCCCATTTGTAAATGGGCGAAAACACAAACCTGTTGTGAGGACTAAATCTCAAGCATTTAATCAGACTGTTGTTAAGGACTCTTGGCTACTCAAGACTCATTCTCCTTTCAGTCCATGTGGTTTGGGTGGGCCTGGCCCCACATCTGCTTGGAGGAGGGGCATGCGACCTAGGGTTATCAGTCAGCTAATTCCATTCCATGGCTCAGGGATAGGCTCATGAGAGAGTACGTACGTGATCATTACTCAGGCCAAGGATAATCAGCCCCCAATTTTCATTAAAACCTGTGGGAAAAGGGAAGCTCTAGTTTCTCAGGTCAAACCGGGCCTTGCAAGATTTGAGCCATAAACTGTGAGTGGCTACCATGATGGAGCCTGAGAGTGATGTTACCTCGACATAAGGCAAAGCCAAGAGATTGAGAGTGGGGACTGGTGTACATTATTCAAGCCCCTGGAGAAAGCTAAAGCTCAATAAAGATATCCCTGGGAATTTTTATTACATAAGACATATGTTTCCTTTGTTAGTGAAATCAGATTGAGTCACTTACAACAAAAATAATCCTGATTTACCCAGCCGCTGCCTCTGCCTTGAATTACAGTTATTAGTTATCTCCTCCATGTAACTCCAAGCCCCACAGAGGTAGTTATCTTTGAACCCTCCCAACAGCCCAATAGTAGATGTTAGTATAAAGAAGCATCCCCTATTGAGCACTGGGTGTTGTGCAAAAACAATGAATACTCTTACGCTGAAAAAATAAATAAATAAATTTAAAAAAAAGAAGCATCCCCAAATAGTTGATGCATGAGTAAAATGAAATAAAATGATATATACAAAAAAGTTTTGTTGACTTTCAGTTATTTTACAGATGAACAACATATTGTGTATATCAAAGTTCCCTTGAATATTTCCTTCTTTTTTATGAATATTTCCTTCTAAAATCTTTGTCTAGTGAAACATTCTAGAGCAGTAAAATTAGTATGTAAGCAAAGGCGTTTCTTACCCAGTTTGTTTCTCACATTTGTCTCTATTTTAGCTTTGTATCAATGCAATCTGTCCTCACTGTTGTGTCCCTAATAGTTTCCCCCATTAGATTCAGTGTCTCCAGTGCAAAGACCTTTTCTGTTTTATCTCTGTGTCCTCAGTGCACATAGTAGGTTCGGCTCCTCTCCTTTATCGGTCCTCTCCAAAGCAGCTTCTTACTGCTGTGGGCTTTAAAGGTGGCCAGGTTGCCAGAAAAGTGTATTTCTGTGGCACAGTGGGCATCCTTGGGAATTTATAGTGTATCTTTAACATTCATTCATTGAGAGGGCATTCTTAGAGTGTTTAACAATGTGCTGGGCATTGTCTTTGAGGATTCATGCTCTTGTGGCATTCACAAATGAGTACATAGACAATTACAATGCAGTCTGAAAGGCACTAGGAAGGGGGGAAATATGGGGTATTATGGGACTAAACAAGAAGTTGCCAGGCTGAAGTGAATCGAGGAAATCTTCCTGGAAGAAGTGACATTGAAGCTGAGGCCTAATGAGTCAGTGGGAATTAGTCAGGAAATGAGTGGAAAGGAGAGCCTCCCAGTCAGCAGGAATTGCAAAGACCAGTGGGTCAGTGGGGTGGGAGAGCAGATGTGTTTGGGGAGCTGAGCATGGCACAGACTGGCTGCAATGTGTCTGTAGATGCAATGCCACTACTCTTCCCTCTTTGTTGGATCTCCTTTCCAGCCAGACCAGGTGATGCTCTGTTTTTGCTTTATTCTGAGGTTTTCTTGGTTAAAACTATTCACTTCAATTACTAATAGGATGCCAGGCAGTTCTGCCTAGCTCTACTGGGCCGAGGGCCTGGCTGGAGTCCTTTCTTTCATTCTTTTCAGAATTCACTGATTAACTTCTTTAGAAGAATTCAAGCCTCAACAGAGTATAGACTGAACTACCTACATTAAAATCAGGTCTTTGATGATTGCAGTCACTTCAAAGATGATTCTGTGTGTTTTTTAAAAAAGTATACCTAGGACATAGGGACATTAAGTTCTAGGGGTGGGAGAGATAGAAACAAGAAGTGGTGTGTGGGTGGGGTGGTGTGTGCACGTGCACGTCCTAGGGAGTTTGGGGAAGGTAGGGCTTGCCACTGGCTCATTACTTGCCACAAGTAAGAGTTTCCTAAAGTTTAAAATGTTTTATCTTTACATTTTGTGCAAATTCATATTCCCCCATCATAAATGCATGTTTGCTTTAGTGAAAACTGTGTTTTAAATTATTTACCGTTGAATAAAATTGGCACTTCAGAGGATGTGCTGTGTTTATGCTGCTTTTTATGACTCTGGGCATGCTGTCTTGTATATAATCTCCACCTTGAGAAACAAGGACTTTGAGGTTACACAGATCTGGGTCACTAGATATGTGACCTTGCACAGATCACTTCACCTTCCCAAGTCTGATTTTTCATCTAAAATATGAGAACAGTGAAACTTAGATGTCAGGATTCATGTGAGGATTCTATGAAAAGAAATATATGAAGTGGCTGGCCCATAGTAGGTACTCAAGAAATAGCAACAGTCCTCTGTCAGGTTTCCATTTCCAGAATTCTGTGATTCTGACTCAGCTGACTGAGAAGGTGACCCCATGGGACATTTGCTACTCGAGGGGTTTTGAGGAGAAAGTATATGTCCCTGCTGGGTGACATAGCTGATGACATCACCAAATGAAAGGACACTGTATGGAAAGAGGAGATGGGATGTGGTTTTAGGGCTTATCATAGTCTGTCTTCCTGCTTCTAGGTCTTTCTGAAATGTGAAAATTGGTAATTGGGTGATGCTCCCAGTGTCCCATCTACTCTCTGGGGCCCCTTGTCATGTGGCAGCTGCAAATGAGTCACTGGCCAAGAGAGAAAGTCAGAGCCTGACAGCTCTCCCCTTCCCCGGGCTCACCTGAAAAAGATTTAGGCCATGGTCACTGCTTAAACTGATGAGTCTGTCTCAGGGTATGTAACAACAGTCTTAGGAAATTTCCTTCTAAATTCTGGAGTGATACATGAGATGCCTAGATCCCAATTAAAAAGGAAACATCACCAATGACTCCAATTATGAATGTAAAAACTCAACGATTAACTTTTATTTTGAATATCCAGCTCTTTTCTGGGGAGGGAGGGGAAGACTTCTAGTCATATGACAGGTATTTCTGTGACTTACCAGGCTCAGAGCCCAGTGGGAGCTGGAGTTCAGGTGAACATGTGGGTAAGGAGGGGCGTGTTAAAAGCCTACCGGGGAAGTATGCACAGGTACACAGGTGAGGGAGTTATGTTATGTGGAAGCTTCAGCAAGTCTTGACAGCAGAGGTGGTATCCTAGCTTAAGAGTCTGATTCAGAAGACTGGGTGCACCTCAGGAAGTTTTTTTCACAGTGTCTCCAGCGATTCCAGTGCACAGCCAGGGTCACAAGTCATGGCAGACATTTGCACTTCTGTTTTGAGCTTTTGCCTTTGTAGGTTCTGAGCCCCTTGGTAGTCGCTGGCTGCCTGCATTCCTCCTTTCAGTGAAACTCAGGATGGTGCTTTCTCTCCTCAGGCTACACGCAAGTAGCTGAGGCAGCCCAGCAGGACCCCGGTTTCTCTGTGCCGTCAACAGCACGTGCATGTCCACCTGTGCTGTCGTTTTCAAGCCTGTGCTGTTATTTGGGGCAAAGAGGAGAACAGAGTTGCTGGGCCTCGCTGCAGAAGGCTGGCTAGAGGTACACGCTTCCTTGGGAGCATCCATGCCAGTCCAGGAGCCAATCTTTAGCCAAGGATGGATACTTCCTCAGGGAGAGACTCACTATCCCAGCTCACAGAAGCTATCAACAAGCCCTGAATCCCCACTGATTAATCACAGTAAAAACTAAAACAGAGCAAGATGCTCCTGTAGAGACTAAAGTCGTGTGCTTTTTGTCAGTCCCTCTGCCCTGCCCAGAACTGTGAGGTAGTCACTTTGGAATCACAGCCTCACTGGGTGCAGATGTCTTGACTCCTGGGACTTAACAAAGTATTGACTAGAACTCAACAGTGCATGCTCTGTGGAGGGAAAGATGGTCTGGTACTCTCATAGGAGCGAACTGCCATGGGGTTCTTGCTGGGCATTGAGGTGCCATAGAGAGATGAGGGGCTGCTACACAGCTTCTCTGTGCACAGGATTAGGCTGTCCCTGCCACCGAGGACTTTCCTCAGAGGAAATGTGAGTAGCAACCGAATGAGTTTAGGCTATGAAGGTGAATCCATGTGCACATAAGGGTTGCCATGATAGTCATGTGTCCTTCCCCACCACCACCACCTGAGAGAATTCTTTCATTCCTTTTTTTTTTTTTAAAGATTTTATTTATTTATTTGACAGACAGAGATCTCAAGTAGGCAGAGAGGCAGGCAGAGAGAGAGGAGGAAGCAGGCTCCCTGCTGAGCGAAGAGCCCGATGCAGGGCTCGATCCCAGGACCCTGGGATCATGACCCCAGCCGAAGGCAGAGGCTTTAACCCACTGAGCCACCCAGGCGCCCCGAGAATTCTTTATTTCTTAAGGAAACAGTGGATCCCTCTTAATGTCTTTATGTAAGTTTTCAGGAAAAACTCCTTTTTATTTCCAAGAAGACCTCCCCCAAAGCAATTATCAAAAAATGAAACTGTGACATGATGTCCCCTGGCTGGGAGCAGGAGTCCCAGATGGTGACTAAGACCCATCAAAGTAGTCTTCTGATTCTTCGTGGGTATCTCTCCTAACAGAAGGCCCAGGCAGCCACGATTGCAGCAGCCGGCACTGCCCTGACTGGAGCTCGGGGGTGGGGGGTGTGGAAAAGAGGACCAGGTGTTTCTAGCAGCCTTTCTCTTGCCAAGTGTGCAGAAACGGACTCCCCATTGTGTCTCTCCCGTTCCAGTGACTGAAGGGTCTCATTAGTCTGTGCACACTAATGGCTTTCTTTAGGGACAATGAGGTCCTTGGGGATGTGGAGGCTGGAGAGCAACTGGAAAATCTGATGGAGTTTTACAGGTTTCATGGACTACAGCTTGAATTGAGCCTTCCCTCCTGGTGCATTTCCAGCTGCCCTTGCTGCTTCTTTGTAGTCACTTGGTTGGTTGGTTGTTTTTTCTTCCCTGAAAGCCCTGACAACAGGACATTTAAAATTCATTATTAAAAATGTGGACCCAGACTTAAGTGTATTAAAGGGAGTAAAGTGAATATAGACAGGGAGCTAGGACAGAATAACAAGGAAGCCAACAAAATGTGCTAACTTCAACAGAAAGGTTATGGTCAGCAGTTTCTGGCACTGAAATACATCAAGCTGTCAGGGAGTCAGTGAGGCCTCCCACCAGTAAGCCCTCTAGGGGGCCTCTCCTTCTCTGGTTCTTTCCTATGCACCCTGTTGTTTCTTTCTACCAGCCTCAGAAGCTTTGCAAAGAGCTACTCTTTCAAGAGCAGTACTTTCTTTCCAAGTCTCTCCTTTTATTATGGAGAGTGGAGCACCTTGTCTCTGCTTCTTCCACAGAGTCCCCTTAGGCACCTGGTCCCAGAACACCACCAAAATTGAACAGTGGGTTGTTGCTGAGCAGTTTGGCTCTGGCTTCATTACAGAGCCAAACCTGTCCATTATTTTAGCTAGTCTCTCCGTTCTTGGTTATAAGATGTCTCTGGATGGCTCCAGCCACACAGGACAGGTTTCACTCCTGGCATCCTGGTACCTCACTGGCAAGGTTGGTGAAGGAGGGGTGAGGAGTAGAGTGTGTGTGAGTGTGTGTGTGTTGTGGGCATTGTTGGCAGTGTTGAGTGCTAAGGGTTAGGGAGCAGGGCTACCATAATCTGAAGAGCAAAAACACTGAAATTATTGTGGGGCATCATGGTTCTGGGTCATCCATCCATTCAGGACAAGACCCCAGCCAGAGATGGACATATGCATGGTACAGAGGACTATAAGCCTGAGAAAAGAATCCATTTGGGTTTGGAAACCAAGGAGTTGGGGAAGGGCTTTTTTTCTTCAGATGTTACTCAGTAAGCACCTATATGGGTCTGGCTATATGAGAGTATTTTCCATATCTGCTTTCATTTCATGCTGATCTGGAGACACACTTTTAGATTAGGAGGCTGAGGTTCTGAGAGGCTAAACTGCTTGGCCAGGATTACATAGTTAAGTAAGAGGGGAGGGTTGGGATTTCAAGATAGGACCTCTGACCTGAATTCAGAGCTCTATCTACCAGGTTGTCTGGTTTTTTCCTCGGTTACAGTGGGTCCAATATAGTTACTCCTTAATTTCATGTAAATAGCATACACTTACTTCCTCTGTTATATCATATCTTAACTTTGTTTATTTTCTGGCATTTCTAGCAGGCTATCAATACAAGGGGGGGGATTCTTCTCTTAGAAAGAAAGTGGTGAATATTTGTTTTTGCTTTATCTCAGACTGGTCATTAAAAATGTAGATCTGTCTATTTCAGGGTTTGGGTTGCTTGGCTAAATAAAAGCCAGGAAAAGTAAAAAAAAGAAAGAAAGAAAGAAAAAAAAAAGTGGTGAAACCCAAGACTGCTTAAACAGAATTCCCAATGTCATCTTGGAATGTGGAGCTTTGGTTACTAAATTTATAGGGTATCTAGAACATGAGTCCTAGTCATTTCCACTTTCTGGTAAGTTAGCAAGTATGACTTTTCAGTCCTTATGCTCCTTGTTTTCTGCAACTCAAATTATTCTCCTACTTCAAGCCGCATTTTACCACCTGGCAGGAAATTTAATCTTCAATTACTTTCAGGTAAAACCATTCATTTCAGGCTTATACTTGAGTTAATCCAGGATTTTGTCCTCCCTGATCCCACCCTTCAACCCAGAGTTGGCATCCAAGGTCAGGGGCATTATGTAGCATCCCATGGCATCATTGAGAAGAGAATAGGGCAACTGGTTATTGGCATCTCTCCACACTGATAGTACAAACTTCCCTTTGTACTTGGGCACTGCTATCCTGCCACAGTGGCATCTATGAAAACACCAAGTTCCTAACTGACCTCTAGCCATGTGTCTCCACTTCCACTATGGTGTCCCTGCATCAGGACAGTAATATCCCTTCAACATGGCTTTCTTATTTATCCAGTGAAACTTCCCCATGCTCCTCTGGAGCACAGGGAAGGTTTATTTCACCCACACCTTTCTGATTAGTGGCAAAACCAATAGGGACATTGTAGGTCTTCCCTGTTTCAACACCATCTGTGGGCATCTCTGCTGACTACTGCCACGCTGTGGTAGGATGTTCTGTGACTTGGCACTGTTCAGTCCAGCTGGGACGCAGAGCAGAGATCTCTCCTTTTCTAAGGAGTTCCTACTTGTTTGGGGGTTCTACTGTTTCTTCATTTATAGCAAGTCTTGGGGAGAATGGATCGTATCAGAACCCAAGTGTTAGGGTCCGTGATCAAAGGAACGAGAACGACACAAAGTGAAAGTCAAGCAAAGCTTTATTTCGCGCCACGCATCGAAAATGAAACCAACCTAAAGCAATCTACACATTTAATGCAATCCCTATCAAAATACCGTCCATTTTTTTCAAAGAAATGGAACAAATAATCCTAAAATTTATATGGAACCAGAAAAGACCTCGAATAGCCAAAGGAATATTGAAAAAGAAAGCCAAAGTTGGTGGCATCACAATTCCGGACTTCAAGCTCTATTACAAAGCTGTCATCATCAAGACAGCATGGTACTGGCACAAAAACAGACACATAGATCAGTGGAACAGAATAGAGAGCCCAGAAATCGACCCTCAACTCTATGGTCAACTAATCTTCGACAAAGCAGGAAAGAATGTCCAATGGAAAAAAGACAGCCTCTTCAATAAATGGTGCTGGGAAAATTGGACAGCCACATGCAGAAAAATGAAATTGGACCACTTCCTTATACCACACACGAAAATAGACTCCAAATGGATGAAGGACCTCAATGTGAGAAAAGAATCCATCAAAATCCTTGAGGAGAATGCAGGCAGCAACCTCTTCAACCTCAGCCGTAGCAACATCTTCCTAGGAACAACGGCAAAGGCAAGGGAAGCAAGGGCAAAAATGAACTATTGGGATTTCATCAAGATCAAAAGCTTTTTTTTTTCTTATATTTATTTTTATTTGTTTATTTACAGCATAACAGTGTTCATTGTTTTGGAAGATCAAAAGCTTTTGCACAGCAAAGGAAACAGTTAACAAAACCAAAAGACGACTGACAGAATGGGAGAAGATATTTGCAAACGACATATCAGATAAAGGGCTAGTATCCAAAATCTATAAGGAACTTAGCAAACTCAACACCCAAAGAACAAACAATCCAATCAAGAAATGGGCAGAGGACATGAACAGACATTTCTGCAAAGAAGACATCCAGATGGCCAACAGACACATGAAAAAGTGCTCCACATCACTCGGCATCAGGGAAATACAAATCAAAACCACAATGAGATATCACCTCACACCAGTCAGAATGGCTAAAATTAACAAGTCAGGAAATGACAGATGCTGGAGAGGATGTGGAGAAAGGGGAACCCTCCTCCACTGTTGGTGGGAATGCAAGCTGGTGCAACCACTCTGGAAAACAGCATGGAGGTTCCTCAAAATGTTGAAAATAGAACTACCCTATGACCCAGCAATTGCACTACTGGGTATTTACCCTAAAGATACAAACATAGTGATCCGAAGGGGCACGTGTACCCGAATGTTTATAGCAGCAATGTCTACAATAGCCAAACTATGGAAAGAACCTAGATGTCCATCAACAGATGAATGGATAAAGAAGAGGTGGTATATATACACAATGGAATACTATGCAGCCATCAAAAGAAATGAAATCTTGCCATTTGCGTCGACGTGGATGGAACTAGAGCGTATCATGCTTAGTGAAATAAGTCAATCGGAGAAAGACAACTATCATATGATCTCCCTGATATGAGGACATGGAGAAGCAACATGGGGGGGTAGGGGGATAGGAGAAGAATAAATGAAACAAGATGGGATTGGGAGGGAGACAAACCATAAATGACTCTTAATCTCACAAAACAAACTGGGGGTTGCTGGGGGGAGGTGGGATTGGGAGAGGGGGAGGGGGCTATGGACATTGGGGAGGGGAGGTGAACCATAAGAGACTATGGACTCTGAAAAACAACCTGAGGGTTTTGAAGGGTCAGGGGTGGGAGGTTGGGGCAACCTGAGGGTTTTGAAGGGTCAGGGGTGGGAGGTTGGGGGAACAGGTGGTGGGTAATGGGGAGGGCACGTTTTGCATGGAGCACTGGGTGTTGTGCAAAAAGAATGAATACTGTTACGCTGAAAAAAGAAATAAAATAAAAAAAAAAAAAAAAGAAACCAACCATTTTGGGCTATCTCTTACAAAGAGGCGACGATGACCAGGACACCGACCCGACTACTTCCCTTACCCAATGATTCCCCCTACCCCACGATTCCCGCTACCTCACGACTCCCGCTACCCCATGGCTCCCCTACCGGACGATGGCACTCCTGGTGGCGCCGCTCCCCGGCTGTCGAGGCTGCTCCCTGGCGACGCTCATGACGCTCCTGGTGAGGCCTCTCCCTACAATGCTGCTCCCGAGGACTATGCTTCCCCTATGATGCTGCTCCCGATGCTCCCGGTGCTGCTGCTCCTGACAATCCCGACGTTCTGACGTTACCTGCCTCACAGACTAACCTTTATAGAGGTGGTTGAGCCCGGCCCGCACACAGGTGGCCAATGAGACTGCAACACACAGGGAAAACTGCACAGTCACGCTCGGCCAGCAATACGGGTGGCCAATTGAATTTCAATCCACCATAGCAAATATATGTGCGCCCCATGATTGGATGTCTCCATCCGGCTGGCCCGCCCCTACATCCGGGGCCTGCAAGGAAGTTTCTCCCGGAGGGGCAGGGTCAATCCAAGCCCACAACAAAAAGGCTCCCTCTGGCCAACCAGGCCCCTACACAAGGACCCATCTCAGATACCACCACTAGACTCTTCTCTTTTGTTTCCCTTCTAAATCTTTCCTCCAACCTCAGACCAGAGAAGCTTTTTAATCCTTTCTCAGGCATTAGGGAGAGAAAGCTTGCAAGTGTTCTCAGGGGATCATCCCTGGTGTCATTTTCCTCTCTTGACAGTCATGGTCCAGTGAGTGAGAGAGGAATGGGTCACAGATTAGAATTAAGTATAGTTGTAAAAGACAGTGATTATAATTCAAAAACTTATCCTGTCCCAGTAAAACAGTTTAAACATGAGGCAAGAATAGTAAGTAATTGTATGGTGCATATTATTGCTTATCACAAGTATGTGTGTGTATATATATATGTATATATATATTCATTTATTTCTTATGTATTTATAACTATACATATAGTTAAATATAACTCACTTATTTCTTATGTATCTTATTTATTCCTTTGATATTACTACCATTATTATTATTACTATTCTCTCTTTTACCAACGAGGAAACTGAGGCAAAAAAAATTAAGTGATTTATCTGATATCTGTGAGATAGTAATAGGTAGTAACCATCGGATTTTGGAGTCAAATCCAGGCATTCTGTGTTCTCGACCCTTATATGGCTTCACTGCTTACATACATAAATAATGGTTTAGTTTTCAGTGCTGTGGGGATTGGAACAGGAAGAGAAAGGCATAGTTTTTGTTGAAAACTTATGCTTGCTAATTTCTCACTGTTCCTCCTTTTTTCAAAACAGGTTGGCACACATCCTCAGTTGTGGAGTCTCTTCTCCACCCACATTGGGTTTATAATCACTTGTCCAATCTGGTGAACCGCGAAGAATGCCCTGAAATGAACCAGAGGATGTGTGCGTGTGTGTGTGCATGTGTGTGTGGGGGGGGGGGTGTGGGTGTGGGTGGTAGGGAGCTCCAGGCAGATAGGCCCCACTCTTGAGATCCACAGAAGTGTCTATTTCATGGGTATTGCATTCCACACAATATACCAAACACATGTGGTAGCTCAATGATACAAACTAAGGTTGGCAGTTTTGTTCTTTTTAAAAAATAAACATTATGAACGGAAACACTTCGTCAAAATCTTCTCTGCACCTATCAGAATTTGTAGGAGGCAAGTGTACAAATGACTGTCTGTGACACTTCTCTTGTACAAGTTTCTCTTCTGCTTTCTCTCCAGGCACCCAACAAAATTATCTTTTCTCTATAATATATGAAATAGTGAAATTGCTGGTGACATTTTGCAATATGGTCTTAACAACTGGTGAGTTTGCGAAATGATGATGTAATGGAATTAGGTGAAATTGCTGAAATTCTTATTTTTCCCCATGGAACTCTGCCAACATTTTGTTTTCTACGATTCTGCAGAAAAACAAACAAACAAGCCATGAAACAAAATTGCACTTTCTCACCAGTTGGAGAAATTGCAACTTAGTTTATCTAGTTGCTATGACATGCAAAATAGTTTCTCATGGCTTGGAATATTAAAAAGGGAGTCAGACCAAATTGTGAGTATTTGTTGAAATTCTTGAAAAAGCTTTCGACTGGTAGGGAAATGCAAGTGGTAAATAAACAGCCATTAGGAAATCTTGTAGAGGGAAATTCCCAGAAGGTGAAAGCTGTGGGGAAGCCAGAGTGGTATTAGTGACAGGGAGATTGGATCCCAGACCGCAGTGGTGGTAACAAAGCAGTGAGAATTATGCTTCCCCAGATACAAATACTCTCCCATATTTGCAGAGATGTAGACTGACTTGAGTATTGGGAACATTTAAGTGTGAGAAATGTTTAACTCCAGTGTTCACCTCCTGATACAAGCTCCAGTTCTATAGGTCTTGCTCACACAGCCCAACTGCCAGCACCTCCAAAACTTAAAAGCTTCATTTAATGGCAACAATTCTCCCTTATATCTGACTCACACCTGTGGCAAACCAGACCAATTTTTTCTTGTCTCTCTAGCAAGGAGCAGCTTGAACCATTTTAACCTCCTACATCCCACTTCTGATCCAGTTTCTAAATCTGATAATAGACTTAGGGTCCAACTGGAAAGGAGAGACAACCAGTGCCATGGTGCTGCCAGTCCCATGGACACGGGCATGAAGATAGGAGAAGGATCAAGTGCCTCAAAGGCTCTTGTCTGAGATACACTGGCTTGGGAATAGTATTCTCTGTTGAGCTTAGTGTTGGGTATACCAGGGAAATCCATGGCAAGAAATGGAAGAGGAACAGGTTGAGAGCCTGGTTACTTTGAGGGGGGTAAGAATCTTATATTTATCTAATCTGATTACAAAAGAAAATCACTCAGTCATATTCAAATTCATGCCTACTCAGTGCCCAGAGAGAGATAGGAGGTCTTAAACTGGGATAGTATGAAACCTCTGAAATTATAAACAAATGTGTGTGTGTGTGTGTGTGTGTGTGTGTGTGTGTGTGTGTGTGTGAGAGAGAGAGAGAGAGAGAGAGAGAGAGAGAGAGAAGAGAACATCTTCCAGAAAAGAGAATCCATCTTTTCCCCTGGATTCTCAAGGGAATTTGCTGCATATCCCCCACCCCCACCATCATCAAAGTTAAAAACCAATGACTTAAAAAGATTACAGAATTTTGAGCTGAAATGAATCTTGGATGGTATTTAGTTCATTTTTGCTTCTCTTTTAATTTTTCTGATATAACAATTTGAGTCCAATTAACATGAAATGTTTCATAAACATTGAAGTCCTCTAGGCCTTTCTCTTCCAAAACACCTTCCAGATGGTTCTTGGAAAATGCATCATGATGACCCAGAGTAGGGTTCTGAGTGGTGCCGTGACTATCTACCCATGTGTCAGAAGGACTGATGAGGGGGTGGCAGGCATATTGTTGTCCTCTGGTTTATCTTCATATCTCACTTGGAGCACAACGATGGAACTTTGTGATTTAGAACCTCAAGTCCCTCCATCTCAGAGGGAATGGATGAGATTTATTCTTATTACAAGAACCTGGCATAGTCCCACCAAATGATTTCACTTTGCTGATTTTCATGGCCCAATCTTCTCCTGAACATTTACACATTTATTTCTTTTACTTTTCTGCTTAAAGCAGCTCAAAGATACATAATTCAAGATGATTATAATTTGAAAAAAATCTCATCTGTTCAACACAAATATTGAAAAAAGAAATCAGCTTGACACTTGGCACCCTTCACTGCAGCTGGGTTCACTCTTCCCAAGTCCAATGTTTTCATTCAGTGAATAGAAGTTATAGATGAAGAGCAGATTGAAAACCACATCATTCTAATTTCCACATAAGTTTTATCTAGGGTGAGATGGGAAGCAGGAGGAGAACAGTTAGTTGATTCTTTTAATAAGTAGGTCATAAATGAGGCCTTCTTTTTAGGAAGCAGAATAGAAAGATCTTTGCAATCATTGGCTATAAGGATGGAATTGGGGGCTGGGGGAGTTAAGAATGACTCCCAGGCTCCTGACTTGGCAGTTGGGGCACACAGAAGGAAGAGCTTTTGGGAGAAATAAATGAGATCCGTTTTGAATATGTTCCATCTGGATCCAGGCGAAGCATTTAGCATGTGGTTCAATATGAGGGTCTGGACTTTCAAGCAGAGGGTTGGGCTGGAGATATTATTTGAGAGTCATCAGAATACCTACAACCTACATACCTATAGGAAATTAGAGAAGAGAATTTCAAAGAGGAAAACAGATAGTGACTCTAAATATCTCAGAGAAAGCAAATATGAAAGAACCAGCTACTCACTGGCTTTAGCAATGAGGAAGTCACTGGTGACTTTAGGATAAGATTTGTGGGGCAGAAACCACATCATATTTGATGCAGGATTAGATGGATAAAAAAGAAGTGATAAAGCTAAATGGAGATGAAGATGAATGCCAGAGAAGGCATACAGGATGGTGGGAGTTTTATTTGTTGTTTTTTAGTAGAAACTTGAACATGATTAAGTGATGATTAGATGAACCAGAAGGAAGGAGAATTTGAAGAAACAGAACAAATGAATCATTGATAGAACAACTTCCTGGATGGAAATGGGCAAGAGTAAGTTCAAGAGCACTGTGGTGACACTGGCCTTGAGGCATGCATCCTCCAAGTCACTAGGGAAGGAGGATATGGGTACAAACTCATGAATGGAGGTGGTCATCCTGGTCATCTCAGTCTCATTAGAGAAAGTGGGGATACTTGAGGTGGGCTAGGAAGCATTAGAAAATTAGCACAAATTTGGACTTGCTGTAGAGAATAGTAAAAGGACACTAACTAGGGAAACAGACAGCATTGGCTAGATGCACTGGTGACCCAGAAGAGACTGAATATCCTAAGCCTATGGTAGCACCAATCCACCCAGCAGTGTGTATTTCTTTAATGCCTGACTACTGGTGTGCAGAGCTGGAGAAGACAGATATGTTTGGGTTAATACAGGACTGGGGATTAAAAAGCAGAAGTAGTAGCAGGGCAAAGGGGTGAAGAAGTTGGACTATCTAGATACAGAGTAGTTGAAGTAATAGGTCATCGGATCTGGGCAGGAGAAGGAAGGATGAAGCAGGAAAGGATTGATGCCAAGTGAAAGGCTGAGATAAAATGAAGATGTTGCTGAAGATCTTGTGAAGATCAGAGAATAAGTAGGGTCAGAGAAAAGCTGGAAAGATCTGGAAAGAAAAGATAGCGTGGTCAGAGAAGGCTTACTTTTCCAAAACACTTTACTTCTATTTCCACCTTGTACTGTAAAATTTAAAAGTGCACTACAGATGAAAATACAAATGTCTGGTAAATTATTTATTTTGTATTATCTATGCCTTAGGCTCTTTTCTATGTGATAATCCCATTCCCTTCATTGAAATAGAAAAATGTGAACCAGGTCTTAAGAGTATTATTTACCCAAAATTTTGACCATTTTATATGTACAATGATATTATATTTTTATTTTAAATATAAGATCTTGGGAAAGAAGCCAGTGTTTTCTATTTCAGCAGTCCCAGCAGCTGTTACAAGCATAAGCAAGACTTCAATACATGTGCTTTCTCTGGCTTTGTGCTTTCCTCTAAATTTAAGTCAATTGTAGGAAAATTTAACCTGCAAACCTCAAGAGGATAGATCGTCTCAGTAGACCTGACATGACAAGTGACTAATGGTAACAAAGTGGACCCATGGAATGTCGGGGAGGCTGTGCACAACATTGTGACCTAGACTAGAAGCTGAGTCTGCAACTCAGGTATGGATGAGTTAGATGAACATTACATGTAAATAAGCTACAGGTTGCCTCCATTCCATTTAAGGCTGCTTCAGCTGTAAATGAGAAGAGATGTTAAGAATCAAGTGTGCATACTTTGAACATAGTTCAGTAGGAACACAAACATTTCACTTGTTACCCTCATTTTGCTAAAATATGTGTTTAGTGAGTTTGCAGATTAGGTTAAAAATACAAACAAAATTATGGGTAATGAATTAGAATCCTACTTGCAGAGGAAATTGCCCTAAGATATGTTATTAGTGAGTAGGACTAAGGCGCTTCTCAAGAATCCTGTTCAGTTTTCTTATTACTAAACAGAACAAAGACAGAGTTGACACGTGTGAGGGCCATCAGGGTCTAGGAAAAAAATAGCATGCCCCCCCCAAAAGAGCAAAGATTTATCATTGGGTCTTCACACGCAGGGTGCTCAGACGAGCTAGGAAAGAGACTCTTGTTCATTTGCCAAGTATTTTCCTACAAGATTAAAAATAGGGACAGTGTCTTGTTCATAGTGGATGCTTAGTTAAATGGCAGACAGGTCTGTTCTTCTCTCTCTTCCTTTGGTGAAGATTGTGCCTCTGATCACATCTCATGACATTAACATCATCTAATTTCCACACTCATCAAACTACCTGCTAATGGTAATTTGCCTTCCTATGTAGGCTTTTCTAAAAAAGAACAACTCTCTGGCATGCTGACATGAGTATTCCAGTTTGCTTAGCTGTTCTGCCTTTCCTTATAATTAATGAAAGAACATTCTAGTTTATTTACCGATCTCTTGTGAGATGGCTAATTAGGGTGAATTGCTGCCCTTGGTTCTGGTGAATTCGGGAAGGAAAATGTAAATTTCTCCACCTTTAAAGAAAAGGAGCAGGACTGCATTCTATAAAAGCATTGCCACGCAGTGAAGCCCCATGTGAGCTACTGCAAACCTCTCTCTGACACTTTTTCTGTTTCAACAAACACCACGTATGCCCTCTCCAATCATGCTCTGTTAGCCCTTATTCCAGTCTCAGTGCCTAGCATTCCACTACGTTGCCTGTACCTCAAGTAACCTTGACCTTGAGGGGTTTTGTTGTGAGACAATGAGGCTCAAACATCAGTCTCATCTGCATGCTTGTGAAAATACATAATCCAGGCTTCCCCATAGACATCCTGCCTCAGCAGATCCAGGTAGGATTTGAATGTGCCTTTTTTTTAAACAGATTTTATTTGTAAGTAATTTCTACACCCAAAAATGGGGCTCAAACTCACAATCCCAAGATCAAGGGTTGCACACTCTATTGACTTAGCTAGCCAGATGCTCCTCGAGTGTGCACTTTTAGCATAACTGATTCTGATACAATAGTCAATAGACCAGACTTTGAGAAACAGCTTTAGATTGGGGGCTCACTCATTTGTGACTATGGCACTAGCAAGGGATATTGTTTGTTGAGAGCCAAGAGTAACCTCCCCCCCCCCCCACCAGAGTGAAGTTTGATGCCTCCAGAGGAAGGGGAATGGGAGGAAATGAAGCCAAGTGGAGTGACAAAGATCAGAGAGAAATGGTGGTGGCCTGGGAAAGGAGCATTCCAGTGGAACGTCCTTTGGAAGCTGCCCGCTCAGGATGAGGCAATTTGCCTGCCAGACAAGTTGGGTCTGTTGCACACTCCCTCGAGCAGAAGCAAATTTCAGGTTTAAAACATATTTACCCTAATTTGGCAGTGACTGCTTTGGCCAGGGGCAGATACTCCCCAAGCTGCCTGAAATGATGGTGGCAGCATGTTGTGTTGAAAATGTGTGGCACAAGGCTTCTTTCTCTTGTCCTAGACGTCAGTGATACTGGGATTTCTCATCCATATTTGGTGCTGGAAATCTTTATTAAGTGGCATTTGGCAATCCTATTTGGAGAATCGTAGCATGCTAGAGCTAGGGCTAATTTACAGAGTATGGTTGAGGTCCTTCTCCTTTTAAAGATGCAGAAACTGAGACAGAGGGAGGATGGGTGATTCACCAGAGTCCAACAGCTTCGTAGAGAACAGCTGGGACTGGAAGTAGGTCTCTTGACATCAGTGCACAGCACTCTGCTGCCTGCTCCCAAACCTCAGCCAGGAGACACGTGCCTGCTGAATCAGCAGAGATGAGTTAGATATATTGGTTTGTTAACTGCTTAAGCATATTTTATTATATGATATTATTAGCTAGTAATAATAGTATTTTTTTGATATTTCTTTTTTAAAGGTTTTATTTATTTATTTGACAGAAAGAGAGCACAAGTAGGCAGAGTGGCAAGCAGAGGGAGAGGGAGAAGTAGGCCCCCCACTGAGCAGGGAGCCCGATGCAGGCTCCATCCCAGGACCCCGGAATCATGACCTGAGCAGAGGCAGATGCTTACCTACTGAGCCACCCACATACCCCATATTAACTAGTAATAATAATATTAAGCTACTTTGCATTTTGATTTCATCTGTTTAACTCCCTTCCTTAAGTAACCTCTTTTTGTTTCTTTTTGTAACTTTCTTTCTTTCTTTCTTTCTTTCTTTCTTTCTTTCTTTCTTTCTTTCTTCCTTTCTTTCAACAATGATCCTTCTAAGTCAGCATTCTTCCTCAACTAAGTACAATTGCCATCTAGTGGCTCAAAGATAGCAATTAAGTTTCCTGCAGAAGTTTTTATATAGGGCAAAGGAATCAGAGAATTTTTACAGCCTGGAAGAGAACCTTCCAGATCTTCATGTCCAATACCCTCATGTTGCAAATAAAGAAAATGAGGCTCTTGAAGGAAGCAACTTGTTGGAGGCCTCACAGTAGGTGAGTGGAGCCAGGGGCACCCTTGACCACACTGAGTACAGGACATGGGTATTTCCTGGCCCCACCCTCTTGCAGAGTGGATGAGCCCCTGGAGGGCAGGGAGGTGGGTGCACCAGGGATCCAATGCCTCCTCCCTGGACAAACCCAGGACAAGGGTACTGCACTAGGTCCAGTCTATGTGTGATGGGTGAGGGGGAGTCCTCCATGACCAGACCCATGTCGCTAGCTTTGATTATTTTTCTCCATGGTGCCATCAAGTCAAAGTGGTTGTCCACACAAAGGGGCCTCCATCAGTGTGGTGCTGGTGACTGGATGGAGGCCTGCATCGGCCGAGTCAACCGAACAGTGTGCTATGCTTTCCAGTTTGCACAGTGTGCTTTCTGCCTCACCTTCAGCCACATGCTTCTGCACCCTTTCTGGTTGAGCATCTCTTGTCCAGGATAATTTTGTGTTCAGAGTGAATTTCCTGATGGGCAGCAAGTCTAAGCATCTCCTGCCAGAAGTGAGGTGAGCACTCAGGGCCTCATCCCCTTCTATTTATAATGTGTGTTGGTGTCAGGCAGTCTCAAAAAGGGTGCTCAGGGCAGAGTTCAGAACTCATCAGACCTCGAGGAAGAGGTCTGTGCAGGATGGCACTGAGGGGGTTGGGAATGGGCAAGCGCTTTAAACAGCTGCAGATGGCAAGGGTGCCAGGGTGACAGACTGTGGGAGGAAGTTTTCTTTGTATTCCAAATAAACTGAGGATTTTCTTTTATCCACTGAAACTCTCTGGAAGAAAATGAGGACAGGGAGAGTGGCAGGCATAGGCAGCCCCCATGGTGAAAGTTTTGTTTCCTGGGGTCCACAGATGGGTTTCCAAAGGCAGATGAGTTCTGAAGCCCCTGGAATTATACACACAATTTGGTGTCTATGTTTTGTTTTGGGGACAAAAGTTCTCTACCTTTTATAAGCTACTCAGGGGAGTCCATGATTCAATCATGTCAGGAACCACCAGTGTCCAGACCAAATCTATCTCCAAACTCTTCGAAATGAATGAATTCTTTGTCTCACTCAGGAAGATAAAATTCAGCCACAGTTGTTGTTTGCTCTTACCAGTGTTCTCATCCATACCTGATGTCATTTTTTAAAAGGTTGTGTGCACATAGAAAACAAGTATATAAGTAAAATCCTACTGTCTTGACTGCCTTTTGTAATGAATGGGTACATATCTAAGTCCCAAACTAAGGCATGCAGAAAATAGGCGTTTCTTTTACTTTTCTAAAATTCAAATTAATTTCTATTTTGAGCCCCCATTCCTGTCATGTGGCTGAGACTTAATCTCTATGTTTGTGATCTTCTATTTCTCTCTCTCTGTCCCAGGGGATTGTGTGTCAATTCTGGGGCACTTACCTAGAGTGGAGGTGCCTACCTAGGACTGAGATGTCTGTCTTTTATGTCATTTGTGTACAAAGTCATGTGCTGAGATCCATCCTTGATCCCACTGAGTCCTTGGCTGTGGAACCACGTGTGTTACCACTGAACTTTCTATCTTCTGGTCCTGGCCCTGGACCTCCCCACTATCTTCATGATGAGTCCTTGTTTCTGCATGTTGCTCTGCCTGCCCGAGCAAAGGCTCTGTGGCCTTGCTTCTTCACAGGACACTTTGATCTAAGAAAGAGAATGTTTTGGATTTCTCTTTGAGGTCCAAAGTTACCAAGTCTTCCAATTTGTTTTTTAAGAAGAATCTAGAGATTTTCACTTTATGCAAATCTTTCTGATTTTAAATGTTGGAAATTAATTCATTTTGCAAAAATAGTCACTGAGATCAGACCAAAAAAACCTTTCCATGGCCCAGTTTTGCCCCTAGGGCCACCATTTTGTAGCCTCTGCCCTAAAGGCTTAGACTTATGGAAACCAAAGCAGGGAAGACATCCATTTTTCTGCTTTCAGTGTGTCATAACTCTCCCTGAGGCAGTAAGCACAGGAATGCTACCTACTGGATTAGGAGAGAAAGACAGAGGGGAGAAATCTGGGGGCAAAACATTAGTTAATATTTCAAAAGTCTTATCTTCCTACACCTTGATATTAAGCTTCTAAAGACAGGTTCTGTGTTTAAAAAAAAATAAACTTTTTCTATATCCAGAGAAAAAAGGCTTAAGATTGCACAATATATTTTCAATAAAGTAACCATGTTCAGCAAATGCTTTCAATGCAATTATAGAATTTTATATTAGGTTTCCTTAATGATTATTGAATCTTGGGGCACCTGGGTGGTTCAGTGGGTTAAGCCTTTGCCTTTGGCTCAGATCATGACCTCAGGGTCCTGGGATGGAGCCCTGGATTGGGTTCTCTGTTCAGCAGGGAGCCTCCTTCCCCACCCCACCCCCCACCTCCCTCTCTGCCTAGTTGTGATCTCTGTCTGTCAAATAAATAATAAAATCTTAAAAAAATGATCGTTGAATCCAATTCCTGAGACTGGATTAAATAAATGAGACAACTGAAGTCTACAGAGGTAAATGAGTTGCCTTTGATTACTTAGCAAGTCACGGCCAGCCAGACTCAGTCTCTGACTCTGTCTGTCTAGTGCCTCCTCTTGGACAAACCCAGGACCAGGGTACTGCACCCTGCTTGGGGTGGGAGTAGGGTGTGTCATGGGAATGAAGGTGGAGCTAGAATGCAGTGCTTAAAGTCAAGGAGGGAAGACCCAAGAGAACATGGTGCCTGGAGAAGTTAAGTCAAAGGGGACTGACAGCCTCTTTTAATTTTCATTAAAATTTGAGAAGTGCTATTCTGGGCTGATAGTTCTCTACCTTGGCTATAGTTTAGAGTTGTTTAGAGCCTGAAGAGCTTTAAACTTTAAATTTTAAAATTTTGTGGAGGCCTGTGCTCTACCCCTAAAGATTCTATTTAATCAATCTAGTGGTAGAGTCAAGATACCTATAGTTGGAAAAGTTCTCCTGGTGATCTTCATGTGCAACAAGGTGAAGAATGACTGTTCCTGCCACACAGAACCACCACCACTTTCCAAACGTAATGAACCTGTCCTTCCTGTGCACCTGCATTCCCATCAGCCCACAACAAAACTCCTACTCATTCTTCAAAACCCAGGTTACCAAGCCTCTTCTGGGAAGAGGTCCCTGAAGTTTCCCCCAGCAGAGTTAACTACTCCCCAATTTGCAGTCTGTTTTTTGTGCACCCTCCTGTAGATAGTTAATAGATAATTATGTATTTTCATGTCTCTTTCTCTCACTAGGGAAAACTAAACTGTGAATATCTTTAGAGCAGAGAATTTGGTTTATTTACCTTTTTTTGTAAATGGCAGAACCTAGTTTTTATGTATTTGGTTCTCTGTATCTGGTTTTCTATATATCTGTTGGTGATTGAATGCAGAAATGCAGTAAGTCAAGGTTTTAGAACCAAGTATCCTTCAGATGTTCTCTCTCAGTCTCTCAATCATCCCCACCAGAAAATTACCCCCAACCCTGCCAACTCTTCACTGTCCCAAAGAAAGAAAAAGATATCAAACAAGCAAACATACAGACCAGAAGCAGATATGTGCATAATATACATGTCCTGGCTATCTCAGAAGGAATATTTGGAAACAGATCCATAAGGGCAGGAATTTTTGTGGGTCTTGTTCCTTGCTGTATCCCCAGTGCCTACAACAGTGCCTAGAATCTGGAAGAGGTTAAAGAGGTTATAGTGAATGAATGGATATTGAATAAGTGGTAATTTTAAGAAGGCTTTCTCTTCTCCTCCTCCTTTCCTATTTATCATTCATTCCATTTACACTGGGCTTTGTTTTGAGTGCTGTGACAGTATGCTGTTCTGAATTGCCAGGACAAGATCACCAAGAGCTCCCTTTAAAGATGTTCTGGTTTTGGAAATTTGCTGACCCTGACCACAGTGTTTGCAAGCAAAGTGTGACTCAACTTCCAGCAACATCCTAAGTGCTTCATAGAAACATTACAACCTTTCAGACTGACTAAATATAATATAGTCATAAGACCCTAACTTCATATTATTACTTCAACACACTTCAACACACACACACACACACTCTCTCTCTCTCTCTCTCACACACACACACACACACACACACACACACACACACAGAAAATCCTGAGTTACGCTGAGCTGTTAAACACTGAGCATCTCTTGGGGCTTGGTAAACCAGGACCACATTATGTTCTGCCTTTGAGAACTCAGAAGCACTTCCCGCCCAGTGGGCTGAATCAGCACTGAATTTGACCATCTCTTGATGACTGCTTGTCTTGCTAAACCTCTGACAGAAAATGAGAGAATTTTAGAGCTGGAGGGGATCTTAGAGATCATCTGGTATAACCTTATGCATTTGGTGAATAAGGAGGCTGAGATCCAGAGACATGTCATTGCTCAAAGTAACACAGCTCATTAGTTGCTGAATAAGAGTCATCAGCTGGTGCCCTAACTTTTGGTCACTTGCATTTTCTGTTTACATTATTACCAGTTCTAGAATCTGCCTCATACTGGGTCCAAATCAACTACTGTAGAAATGGCAAATCATTCTCTGTTCCTTATCATGAAAAAGGACTTTAAAAGAGAGTTGTGATCCTTAAAAATCAAACTCCTTTAGGTTAAAAGTGAGGTTAGAATGTGTTGAAATACATTGGTCTTGGCTTAAAAGAACAGATGGTGATTTTTGTGTTTTAATCTTGGCTTTTCAACTGAAAACATTAGTTTCCATTAAGGTTTTTCTCAAAACCAAATTCTTTTTCCAGATTTAGAACTTCACAGAACAATGTCTTAACCAAGTTAAATTATTCACTGTCCCACAAATGTACTGTATATTTGTAGAATGTCTTTTTCCTCCCTAATCCAATTTTTGTCATGGCTGATCTCTATGCAGTCACTTCCTACATGTTCTCCCAAATCTAGTTAAATTTCCTTTCCTCTCCAAGTGTCCTCTTGACCATCTGCCTTGCCTGGAATAGTATCTTCTTTTCCCCAACTTCTTTATCATTTGTGAGAGAATTTAATAACTACATATTCATTTAATTGTGTATTAGAAAAATATATTAGTAGCATATCAGACTCATTATTTTGGTTATTTTTTTTAAAAAATCACACTGACAATTTTTTATATCATTAAGGGAAGGATGTTTTTGTTATTGCTATAATTTGTTATTGCAGTCCAACAAACTACTCTAAAACTTAATGGCTTAAAAGAAAAATAACTATTGAGCTCATAATTCTCTGACTCAACAATTTGGGCTGGATTCCTTTAGGGCAGGTCTCTTGGTTTCAACTGGGCTCCATGTGACTGTGGTCTGCTGCAGGTTTGCTAAATGGTTAAGCCTATGGGGGTTGACTAGCTGTCAGCTGGAGCCCCTTCTTTCTTCTTCATGGTCTACCATCCCCTATCAGGTTTTCCAGGCTTTTCCTATGGCAGAGCCAGGGGTCCAAGAGATACAGCAGAAGTATGCAAAGCCTCTTGAGGCCACTTGAAACTGGTACACCATCTCTTCTGCTGCATTATATTGGTTCAAGCAAGTCATAAGGCTAATTCCTCTCTCCCTAAGTGGGAGGAACTACAAAGTCATATTGCAGGGGACATGGATGAGGAGAAGAGCTAGGGAAACATTGCACTCAATTTATACCAAAGTTGATTTAAATAAAAATGCACGTAGTAGGAGACTATGGTAAAGACTGAAGTTGTTACTCAAATGGCTGAGTGCAGATGGATACGATCCATCTGATGCTTAATCATTTATTGCCTTGTAACAATTCTGTTATGACCATCTGTAGCATCAACCTGAAATGCAGTTGGAATGAGGCATTTCCTGTGTCTTGATCTCTAAGACTTGGGTTTCTGGAATTCTAGCCCCAACTGAGGCCTCCCTTCAGATCTCATGATTGGGGTGAGTTTGAAGAGTGGGGGAGGGAGTGTGTTAGGGTAGAGGAAGGTCCCTTAGGGCACATTATATATGTTGTCTTCCTCCACAGACTTCAGGCAGTGGATATCATTGAGGTGGAACCTGGATCACTCTCAGTGTATCGATACCAGTGTTGCTAACTTGCTCTTGCATTGCTAGTTTGGGGCAGGTATTCGATATTTTGATTATGTATTCTGACTTAGCCATTATGATGCAGCTATGTTGAAGCCAGGAGAATTTTGCTGAGTCATAAACTACAATTAAAATTTCAGTTTAAAGAAAAAACTAGTACTGAGAGAAGGGACATTTTCATTCTATTCCAGAGCCTTGCTCCAGGGTTGAGACAAAGGGTGGGGGTGAACCAAGCCATATTAAGTAGTTGACAATGAGCCAGGAGGCTAACCTGGGCATCAGGCTGAAATTCCAAAATTAAATTAAAATATATTAAGGATATGGTCCTCATTAACTAAGATTTCCATGAACAAGTCCTTAAATACTATAAAAATGCAAACTGACCCAATCTTGCTGAGGGAGACAACATAATCAAATTGAACTTTAAAAAAGAAGGAAGGAAGGAAGGAAGGAAGGAAAGAAGGGAGGGAAGAAGGGAAGGAGGGAGGGAGGGAAGGGAAGGGAGGGAAGGATAAGAGAAGAAACAAAAACTCCTCTTAAGGAAGACACTTGCCTATCAAGTACTTTTACAAGGAGTGATTGCAAATTACCTGGTGCATTGAGAGATCACAGCAGTCCTGAGAACATCCAGCCCATAGTCGCCTTATGACCGTAACGGTAACCGAAATGCTGAAACTGTTTAATACATGATGTGTTAGTTTGCTGGGGCTGCTGTGACAAAGTACCACAAATTGGGTGTTTTAGAACAATGGAAATTTATTGCCTCATGGTTCTGGAGGCCACAAGTCTGAAATTATGGCAGGGCCATGCTCCCTCTAAAACCTATAGCGTAAGGATTCTCCTTTATCTCTTCCAACTTCTGGTAGTCCCAGATGTTCCTCGGTTTCCCTGTGGAACTCCAGTCCATTGCCTTCACATGGCATTCTCCTTACGTCTCTTCACATTGTCCTCCCTAGTGCATATCTGTCTCTGTCTAAACTTCCTGTTTTTTATGAGGATGCCAGTCATTGGATTAGAGCTTACACTAATGACCTATTTTAACTTCATTACTTCTTAAAACACTCAATTTCCAGACAAGGTCACATTCTGAGGTACTGACGGGTAGAGCTTCAACATATCTTTTTGTGGGGGACACAACCCATGACACATGACATGGGCTATTATCTGGAGTGGGTAATTTATTTTATTATCTAAACTGCAAGCTGTCATGTAGATATGTAAAATTTAACTATGCCTCTCAAGACGTTGTCAGGTTCAAAAAAAAATCACAAAGGAAATCTATGGACAAAACAAGAATTGCCAAAAAAAAAAAAAAAAACCCAAAAAACTCTTAGGAAATGTTTTACTATCAGAAAATCTGGAAAAACAAGTTTTTAAAGATATCTTGAACTGCGTCTATATTTGCATGTTATCATTTATTGCTATTACTGGTGAAGGTCAAGATGCAAATAGCTCTCTAATCATAAGAGATGGAAAAACAATAAAATGGGCAATTCCAAGGCACTAAATTTTTTTTTTCCTTGCCAACACTAAATTTTTTTTAATGGTCAGTCTATCTAATTAGTGCCTTATCTTTGTAACCCACATATATCTGGAGCCCCACTTGGATCTATCAGCCTGTGGTATTATTGCAGTCAAATGCTCTACCACTGAGCTATACCCCTCCCTGTGGTATTATTGAATGAAAAAAATACATCACAGGATTGAAACAAGAAAATATAATTGGAAGCATTTCATATCTTCTGTGTCTTTTGACAACATGCCAAAATGGCAGAATATCCTTAATAAATCAGTAAGTGTTCTGGGAGAGAATGTTCTCCAATCTCATCCCCTTCTCATAGACCCAGGCGTACACACAGCACTCACATACACACATCTGGCAGTGACTTCTTTTTTTTTTTATTAAGTTCAATTAGCCTATCTATAGTACATCATTAGTTTTTGATGTGGTGTTCAATGATTCTTAGTTGGGTATAATACCTAGTGCTCATCATATCACATGCCATCCTTAATACCTATCACCCAGCTATCCCAAATCCACCCCTCTCACTCCTGCAACCTTGTTTGTTTCCTGGAATCCAGAGTCTCTCCTGATTTGTCTCCCTCTCTAATTTCTTCCCATTCAGTTTTCCCTCCCTTCCCCTGTGGTCCCCTGCTCTATTCCTTATATTCCACATAGAAGTGAAACCATATGATAAATGTCTTTCTCTGCTTAACTTACTACACTTAGCATAATCCCCTCCAGTTCCATCCGTGCTGATGCAAATGGTAGCTCTTCATCCTTTCTGATGGCTGAGTAATATTCCACTGTATATATGAACCACATCTTCTTTCAGTGGCTTCTGAAGTGGACTTCTCTTTCTTTTCTCCTGCAAACTCTTTTAATCCCCAACCTTTGGTCTTCCCCTCTCTCCTTCCCTTTCTACTTGAGCCCTTTATTATGGAGAATAACCAAGTGTCTCTGACTTCCTTAGGTTTGATTTTTTTCCCCTCAAAGGAGCTTGTTTCTCAGGTACAGCAGAGCAAAGGAGGGTTTGGGTGCCTGTCCCAGCTAAAATCCATTCTTACTAGGAGGAAGAGGGAGGGGCTGTGATACTCAGACAATATTTTGTCAGCTGCTTGCACTTCAATATTTTTTGATGGTGTTACATTTTTAATATAGAGCAAGTGGTATCCTCTCTTATTAATGGAAGCCAGCTTCTTCCTGACAGCCATTAAATAAACATTGAACCAATATGTACTTGTTTGTTTTGCATCATTGATGACTTATTCTTTTACTTATTTTTATCTTTTAATTTTAAAAATTCAAGTATAATTAAAATAGGGTTATATTAGTTTCAGATGTGTACTATAGTGTTTCAACAATTCTATACATTTCAGTGCTCATCAAGGTAGAGGTACTCTTTTTTTTAAGATTTTATTTATTTACTTATTTGAGAGCGGGAGAGAGAGTGCAGGCAGGGGGAGGAACAGAAGAAGAGGGAGAGGGCAGGGGATAAAATCTCAAGAAGACTCTGTGCCAAGTGCAGAGCCTGACATGGGGCTTGATCTCAAGACCCTGAGATCATGATCTAAGCTGAAATCAAGAGACAGATGCTTAACTGACTGAGCCAGCCACTTGGGCGCCCCAGGTTCATATACTCTTGATTCTCTTGATCTATTTCACACATTCCTCCACCCACCTCCCCTCTGACAACCACAAGTTTGTTCTCTGTATTTGAGAATCTGGGGGGGGGGGGGGTGGTTTGTCTCTGCGGGTGGTGGTGGTTGTCTGTTTGCTTATTTTGTTCCTTAAATTCCATGTGGATGAAATCATATGGCATTCTTTAAGTATATATGTATTCTTTATTCATTTGTGGATGGAAACTTGCGTTGCTTCCATATCTTGGCCTTTGTAAATAATGCTGCCATAAACATAGGGGTACATATGGCTTTTTGAATTAGTGTCTTTGTGTTCTTTGGGTAAAAAGCCACTAGTGGAATTATTGAATGAAATGGTAATTTTACTTTTATTTTTTTGAAAAACCTCTGTACTATTTTCTACAGTGGATGCATGAGTTTGTATTCCCACCAACAGTGTAGGAGGGTTAGTGTTCCTTTTTTTTTTTTTACATCTTTGCCAACATTTGTTATTTCTTGGGTTTTTTATTTTAGCTATTCTGACAGGTGTGAGGTGATAATTCATTGTGGTTTTGACTTGCATTTCTCTGATGATTAGTGGTGTTGAGCTTCTTTTCATGTGTTTGTTGGCCATCTGTATGTCTTCTTTGGAAAAATGTCTATTCAGTTCCTGTGCCCATTTTAATCAGATTATTTGTTCTTTGCATGTTGAGTTGTAAAGTTCTTTATATATTTTGGATATTAACCCCTTATAGGGTATATCATTTGCAAATATCTTCTCTCATTCAGTAGGTTGTCTTTTTGTTTTGTGGATGGTTTCTTTCACTGTGTGAACCAATATTTTAGAATATCTCTTTGAGCACAAATTATTAATTAGCCCCCTGTGTACTCCCACACATGAGGGTATTGGGAAATGTGCTTTTGTGATCAAAGTCAATAGAGTGTTGGTGAAGGAGAATAAGGTTAAAATGTTTGGAATTCAGTCTGAAAAGGTGATGACTGAGGGGACATGTAAAAAAAATGAATAAAATCATTAAAGGCATGGGGAGTACATGGATGCTGGCATAGTTCCCTAATCCTAGGATATTAGAACTCAGGTGAAGAGGTGTGCTTAGAGCTGTAAGGGAGGTGTGATTCCAAACAGCGATTTTAGAGTTCAATTTGTATCATTTAAAGTTTTGGCCTGATGAAAAAAATGGCTTAAAATGAAGTAATGAATTTCCATGATTCCATGTTCGATAAGTACTTGATATGCCCTACCCAAGCTTCCCAATAAAATGCCCAAGAAAAGGTACAAAAAAAAATCAGAAAACAAAAAGAAGCCTACATGCTGTGGTCTAGTGTGAATATTTCTACTAAAGAGAATTTCTACAAACAGGAACATTGATGAATGTGCCCCCAGTGATGAAATTAGTAAAAGCTTTTGATCTCTCCTTGTGTGCCCTCCTAAATTTGAGATAACTTTAATTAGAAAAACAGGTGCTTGCCCGTCTTTGCAAGGGGACTGTTTTTCTGTGGTAGGCAGTGTTGTATAACTTGTCACACATCTGTCTCATCATTTCTCCTTCTATATCCTTTGGAAACTAAAACTCCAAGTATGCAACACAATCAGGAATGGAAATATCTGCTTAGGTTCACATTGAAAGTATTCATTGTTTCAATCCAAGGGTTTTATATTGGGTAGCTGGGAGTGTAGGTGCATACATTTGTGCTTGTATTTTCTGAGCATTCCTCTACTTTATTTCTATGGACCTAACCCGAAAAAGAAAGGTATGGAAAAGACACTAATATCTACTGTCGTGATCATAACTATGGCACTGATTCTCTAAGCATTTATAATTACCTGGGTTATACTCTTCAGACCCTCTTTGAGGTAATGTTGATGTTAGAACAATAGCAAATTTTTTGGACTCTAACATAATGCTAAAATGTTGGAATTCTAATGTGTATTTTATAATTCAAGGAGTTTATGAGATCACATTTGGTGCCTATAATCCCTGGGATGCAATTTGGAGAAGAAAAAATGGATCTAACCAAGGGCAATGTAGAAGTTTTGGAGAAGTAAATAGAGGGTTTGCAATTATTATGGTCAAGGATCTTAAAATTCAAACTCAAATTTTATGCCACATAGAATAATAATTTTTAAAGTTAACTATTTTGTATAGTAGAAGGGAAAATGGAAAGAAAAATTTGCCCTTAAACTGTTGTCTATTTTTTTAAGTAACAGTTATTTTTCTTTTCTTTTTTTCCCCATTTTATTTATTTTTTTCAGCATAACAGTATTCATTGTTTTTGCACAACACCCATGCAAAACGTGCCCTCCCTATTACCCACCACCTGTTCCCCCAACCTCCCACCCCTGACCCTTCAAAACCCTCAGGTTGTTTTTCAGAGTCCGTAGTCTCTTATGGTTCACCTCCCCTCCCCAATGTCCATAGCCCCCTCCCCCTCTCCCAATCCCACCTCCCCCCAGCAACCCCCAGTTTGTTTTGTGAGATTAAGAGTCATTTATGGTTTGTCTCCCTCCCAATTCCATCTTGTTTCATTTATTCTTCTCCTATCCCCCTAACACCCCCAGAAAAGACCTTGAATAGCCAAAGGAATATTGAAAAACAAAGCCAAAGTTGGTGGCATCACAATTCCGGACTTCAAGCTCTATTACAAAGCTGTCATCATCAAGACAACATGGTACTGGCACAAAAACAGACACATAGATCAGTGGAACAGAATAGAGAGCCCAGAAATTGACCCTCAACTCTATGGTTAACTCATCTTCGACAAAGCAGGAAAGAATGTCCAATGGAAAAAAGACAGCCTCTTCAATAAATGGTGCTGGGAAAATTGGACAGCCACATGCAGAAAAATGAAATTGGACCACTTCTTTATACCACACACGAAAATAGACTCCAAATGGATGAAGGACCTCAATGTGAGAAAGGAATCCATCAAAATCCTTGAGGAGAATGCAGGCAGCAACCTCTTCGACCTCAGCCGTAGCAACATCTTCCTAGGAACAACGGCAAAGGCAAGGGAAGCAAGGGCAAAAATGAACTATTGGGATTTCATCAAGATCAAAAGCTTTTGCACAGCAAAGGAAACAGTTAACAAAACCAAAAGACAACTGACAGAATGGGAGAAGATATTTGCAAACGACATATCAGATAAAGGGCTAGTATCCAAAATCTATAAGGAACTTAGCAAACTCAACACCCAAAGAACAAACAATCCAATCAAGAAATGGGCAGAGGACATGAACAGACATTTCTGCAAAGAAGACATCCAGATGGCCAACAGACACATGAAAAAGTGCTCCACGTCACTCGGCATCAGGGAAATACAAATCAAAACCACAATGAGATATCACCTCACACCAGTCAGAATGGCTAAAATTAACAAGTCTTTTCTTTTTTTAAAAAAAAATATTTCATTTATTTATTTGACAGACAGAGATCACAAGTAGGCAGAAGGCAAGCAGAGAAGGGGTGGGAGAAGTAGGCTCCCTGCTGAGCAGAGAGCCCGATGTGGGACTCGATTCCAGGACCCTGGCTGGTATCATGACCCAAGCTGAAGGCAGAGGCTTTAACCCACTGAGACACCCAGGCGCCCCTATTTTTCTTTTCAATACTATAATACAGCTAATATTATGTAGTACTTACAATGTGTCAGACAACGTTCTAAACACTTGATGTACGTTAGCCATTTTCATTTTCACAACTCCTCAGGTAGGTATTATTAGTCCTACTTATAAATGGGGAAACTGAGTCATAGAGAATTTAATTAACAAGTATGTACCTAGTCATCTTACATCTTCTATAATTTTAATATCCTCACATATAAGGATAATATCTTCTTATATCTTATATAATTTTATTTCCTTTTATTATCTTAGTAGTTCTCCTTCAAGTTTTTAAAAAATATTATTAACCTGAAACTAGAAGCTGGTTTTTTGAAAGAATCAATAAGATCGATAAACCATTGGCCACACTAATCCAAAAGAAAAGAGAGAAGGCCCAAATTAATAAAATTATGAATGAAAAGGGAGAGATCACAACTAACACAAAGGAAGTAGAAACAATCATCAGAAATTATTACCAACAGTTATATGCCAATAAGCTAAGCAACTAGATGAAATGGATGCATTCCTGGAAAACTATAAACTCCCAAAACTGAACCAGGAAAAAATTGACAACCTGAATAGACCGAAATCTAGTAATGAGATTGAAGCAGTGATCAGAAACCTCCCAAAAAACAAGAGTCCAGGACCTGACAGATTCCCTGGGGAATTCTACCAAACTTTCAAAGAAGAAATAACACCTATTCTCATGAAGCTGTTTCAAAAAACTGAAGCAGAAGGAAAACTTCCAGACTCTTTTTATGAAGCCAGCATTACCCTGATCCCCAAACAGGCAAAGACCCTACCAAAAAGGAGAATTTCAGACCAATATCACTGATGAATATGGATGCTAAGATTCTCAACAAGATCCTAGCAAAAAGGATCCAACAGCACATTAAAAAAATTATCCACCATGACCAGGTGGGATTCATCCCTGGGTTACAAGGATGGTTCAACATTCGCAAATCAATCAATGTGATAGAACAAATCAATAAGAGAAGAGAGAAGAACCACATGGTCCTTTCAATTGATGCAGAAAATGCATTTTACAAAATCCAGCATCCGTTCCTGATTAAAACTCTTCAAAGTATAGGGATAGAGGGAACATTCCTGAACTTCATAAAATCTATCTATGAAAGACCCACAGCAAATATCATCCTCAATGGAAAAAAGCTTGCAGCCTTCCCGTTGAGATCAGGAACATGACAAGGATGCCCACTCTCACCACTCTTGTTCGACATAGTATTAGAAGTTCTAGCAACGGCAATCAGACAACAAAGAGAAATAAAAGGTATCCAAATTGGCAATGAGGAAGTCAAACTCACTCTTTTCGCCGATGACATGATTCTTTATATGGAAAACCCCAAAGACTCCACCCCCAAACTACTAGAACTCATACAGCAATTCAGTAATGTGGCAGGATACAAAGTCAATGTACAGAAATCAGTGGCTTTCTTATACACTAACAATGAAAATACAGAAAGGGCAATTAGAAAATTGATTCCATTTACTATAGCACCAAGAACCATAAGATACCTGGGAATAAACCTAACCAAAGAGGTAAAGGATCTGTACTTGAGGAACTACAGAACACTCATGAAAGAAATTGAAGAAGACATGAAAAGATGGAAGACCATTCCATGTTCTTAGATCAGAAGAATAAACATTGTTAAAATGTCTATACTGCCTAGAGCAATCTATACTTTTAATGCTATTCCGATCAAAATTCCACCGGTATTTTTCAAAGAGCTGGAGCAAATAATCCTAAAATTTGTATGGAATCAGAAGAGACCCCGAATTGCTAAGGAAATGTTGAAAAACAAAAACAAAAAAACAAAAAAACAAAAACAAAACTGGTGGCATCACGTTACCCGATTTCAAGCTTTACTACAAAGCTGTGATCACCAAGACAGCATGGTACTGGCATAAAAACAGACACATAGACCAGTGGACAGAGTGGAGAGCCCAGATATGGACCCTCAACTCTATGGTCAAATAATCTTCGACAAAACAGGAAAAAATATACAGTGGAAAAAAGACAGTCTCTTCAATAAATGGTGCTGGGAAAACTGGACAGCTATATGTAGAAGTATGAAACTCGACCATTCTCTTACACCGTACACAAAGATAAACTCGAAATGGATAAAAGACCTCAACATGAGACAGGAATCCATCAGAATCCTAGAGGAGAACATAGGCAGTAACCTCTTCGATATCAGCCACAGCAACTTCTTTCAAGATATGTCTCCAAAGGCAAAGGAAACAAAAGTGAAAATGAACTTTTGGGGCAAGATCAAAAGCTTCTGCACAACAAAGGAAACAGTTAACAAAACAAAAAGGCAATCCACAGAATGGGAGAAGATATTTGCAAATGACAGTACAGACAAAAGGTTGATATCCAGGATCTATAAAGAACTTCTCAAACTCAACATGCACAAAACAGATAATCATATCAAAAAATGGGCAAAAGATATGAACAGACACTTTGCCAATGAAGACATACAAATGGCTATCAGACACATGAAAAAATGTTCATCATCCCTAGCCATAGGGAGATTCAAATTAAAACCACATTGAGATACCACCTTACACCAGTTAGAATGGCCAAAATTAGCAAGACAGGAAACAACATGTGTTGGAGAGGATGTGGAGAAAGGGGAACCCTCTTACACTGCTGGTGGGAATGCAAGTTGGTGCAGCCACTTTGGAGAACAGTGTGGAGATTCCTCAAGAAATTAAAAATAGAGCTTCCCTATGACCCTGCAATTGCACTGCTGGGTATTTACCCCAAAGATACAGATGTAGTGAAAAGAAGGACCATCTGTACCCCAATGTTTATAGCAGCAATGGCCACGGTCGCCAAACTGTGGAAAGAACCAAGATGCCCTTCAACGGACGAATAGCTATGGAAGATGTGGTCTATATACATGATGGAGTATTATGCCTCCATCAGAAAGGATGAATACCCAACTTTTGTAGCAACATGGACAGGACTGGAAGAGATTATGCTGAGTGAAATAAGTCAAGCAGAGAGAGTCAAGTATCATATGGTTTCACTTATTTGTGGAGCATAACAAATAACACGGAGGACATGGGGAGATGGAGAGGAGAAGGAAGTTGAGGGAAATTGGAAGGGGAGGTGAACCATGAGAGACTATGGACTCTGAAAAAGAACCTGAGGGTTTTGAAGGGGTGGGGGGTGTGAGGTTAGGGGAACCAGGTGGTGGGTAATAGGGAGGGCACGTATTGGATGGAGCACTGGGTGTCGTGCAAAAACAATAAATACTGTTACGCTGAAAAAAAATTTAAAAAATATATTATTAACCTATATTTTTGTAATTATCAAAATAAGAAATGAAATGGTATCTTTAGTTTTTCTTCTTTTTATGAATGAACAAGTAACATTTCTCATCCCTATTTCTAGTCTTTGGTAATAATATAACCAGGAAAACTCCAGATTAAATTGTTTTTATATTATATAATCTTTTTTTCTGTCAGAATTACAGTTTGGTGGTGCCTGGGTGGCTCAGTGGGTTTAGCCGCTGCCTTTGGTTCAGGTCATGATCTCAGGGTCCTGGGATCGAGCCCCGCATCGGGCTCTCCACTCAGCAGGGAGCCAGCTTCCTCCTCTCTGCCTGCCTCTCTGCCTACTTGTGATGTCTGTCTGTCAAATAAATAAATAAAATCTTAAAAAAAAAAGAATTACAGTTTGACAGCTATATTCCATTTTGTAACAAATTTTGTAATTCTTTAGATTTATTTCAAAATGTTTTCAATATCTGTTGCCAATTCTTTTACATCTTCCTATTTTTCCCTTTATTTTGATTTGTCTCTTCCTCTGAAAGGTTATTGTTTGCTTGCTTTCTTGCTTTTTAAGAGGATAAGGTGGGTAGAGACTTTTAGTCTCTCATAAACAAGAGATTGTCTTTTGACTATCTTCACATCCATTTGAGTGAATTTTTAAAATCTGGTTTGAAGCATTTCTCTCTTAAAAACTCTGAAGATCTTACTCCATTGTGTTCTGTCACTAGTGTTGCAAAAGAAAAGCCTGAGACGAGCCTGGTTCCTTCATGAGCAACATGTTTGTACATATCCCTGTCAGTTTTTTTCTTTATTCATATAATTCTAAACTTCTTTCAGAATATGTCTGTGCATGTATCTTTTTCCAGAAGGACGCAGGAAGGACTTAAGCTTGGCAATCGAAAAACATGGATTGAATGTCAAACTCTGCTATTTGAGTTGAGACCTTTAAATGACCTCAGATGACCCTCTTTAAGCCTCATTTTCCTCAACATAAAGTGGAATAATGACTTCACTGTTTAGGTTTGTTGTTAAGGTTCAGTGAAAGCATGGATGTAAAATGCATAGCACAGTACCTGGTTCATAGTAAATGACAATTATTACTGTCATTAGTCTTATCTGGAACATGATTCACCCTTTCAATCTTTGTATGAATGCAAAAGTCAGAGCAGACTCAGGAATCATAGATCTTACTCCTCATCAAATTTTCCTAATAATTCAAAGGAAAGAGGCAAACTCCAGTTGGAAACAAAGCATTCCTTTTCCTGGAAGAGCCGGAAATCAAAAGCCTGCAAAAATTTGTGAAAATGTCTTTTTTTTTTTTAATTTTAAACAATATGGACTTTGGTTTTAGTTTTGGATTAACCAATGCATTTGAAATCTTTTTCACAAAGGGAACGATTTTGGTTTTGAAGGACCATTTCTTTTATATTCCATCTACTACACATGGATAAGAAAATGCTTATATGACTACCTGTTATTCTCAAGCTATGTTCATTAAACCTGGACATTCTAGCTCTATTCAAAATAAGCAACCTAGACAGACCAGTGTATCCTGTTGAAAACATTCTATAGCTAGAGATTACTTGGAAAAAAACACCACTAATATGTTTACAGTGAGGTCTGATTGAGGTCATTTATTCCCTTGGGTAGAGAAGAAGTCAACTCTTTCCTTCCTAACTTTCATACTCCAGTATTTTTCAACTCACAGAAATGTTCCTAAGATAGGTCTTTGATTACCGCTTCTGTCTTAAATTTTCTTCTTTAGAAGGAATATCAATAATTCTTCTGTCTGAATCTCTTTCTTTGTTGTCCATAGCTAACATTTTAAAAAATCATATCTTTTTCACTTCTTCTCCCTCATTTTTTTCATAGTGTAAATATTACCTCCAAAAGTAGATTTAAAGATTATTATGTATTTGGGTTCATATATTTTCTTATCTCACTCATCTCATGTTCATCTCATCTTGTTTTCCATCTTAGACTGTTCTCCTTATATTTTTTCTATGAGTTTTTCTATAATAATTTTAATGATTTTTATGATTATTATTTTTATTATAATTATATTTATTATATAATAAATAAAATATAATAAATATATATTAATAAAATAAAATAAATATAATATAAATATATTATATAAAATAATATAATATAATATATAATGTATTATATAAATATATATTATAATATGTAAATTATTATTTTATATTTTGATTATGATATTTATAATTTTTATGATTATTATTTTTTATACCTTGCTAAACCAGCAAGCAGATTACTAGAATTTTCTTTTTCTGGATCTTAAACTAGATTATGTTCAGAGGTTTCTTCTTACACTGAGTATACAATTCCTTTTTCTTTGTTCCATAGCATTTTTAAAATTAGCTTTATGCTTTTTTCCCTGCTGACTTATATTTGAATAAGAGATATTGTCTACCAACAATAGACATGGTAAGTGGATGGTCTTTGATCTCATTCTTTGCCCCCTTGAATCTGGTTATATTCTATTTTCAGATAGCAGAATCTAATACTCTTTCATTTAGTGTGGCTTGGCTGGACTGAGATACTATAGCTTTCTGCCCCTACCTACTGTCAGGTTCTCTAGTAACTTAACAGATGATATTGTGAAAATCTATAATTCCCTATATACCTTTTCCCCAGGATTTATCTTTCTCCACCTCCACCCACTGTCCTTTACCTGATGGAATTACCTGATCTTGCTGCCCTAAACCCCTCCCGCCCTTCTCCATTTCATGCTGACATGATTAATGGAAATTATAGTTGCTGATAATGTAAAAAAATGTAGAATAAGCAGGAACAACATTCTGAACAACATTCTGATTATCTTTCTATCATTCCTGTAATAGATGGTTATATTCTCAGTGTTCTAGTTGGTAAAGACCTTGACTTTCTTAATAAGGAAAGAAAAGTGGTTAAGAGCTAAACAAAATCTTTACTCTCTGAGAAAGTACCTTCATGGGTTCTGAGGCTAGGAAATAAAAGATATGGCATGCTGCCTTGCTATCTTTTTGATCAGTTGTTTTTGGGAAAGCCAGCTACTTGTTGTAAATACACTGATGCAGTCCTGTGAGGAAACCCACACTGAGAGGAACCAAGGCATTCCACCAACAACTACCATCAATAGGATAGTCATGTGATTGAACTGCTTTTGAAGCAATTTCTCCATCTCTAGTCCAGTTTAGTCAAGACTTCATAAGATAGATGACTGTAGCTTCATCTGACATCTTAACTGCTTTTAAGAGATCTCAGGTCAGAATCTCTCAGACAATTCACTCCCAAATTCTTCACACAGAAACTGTAAGAAATAATGTTTATTTTTATTTGAATTTTAAAAATTGAGATAAAATTCATATTCCATATAATTTACCATTTTCAAATGCACAGCTCAGTGGTACTTTGTATATTCATGATGTTCCCCAACCATCACCACTACCTAATTCCAGAATACTTCCATCACCCCCAAAAATAAATCCTGTACCTCCTAATTCTTCTCTTTTGCCCCCTGATAACCAGTAATTTATTTTCTGTCCTTCTGGATTTGTCTTTTCTGGACATTTCATATAAAATGGAATCACACATTATGTGACCTTTTGTGTCTATCATCTTTTATTTAGAATAATATTTTTAAGCTTTGTTATGTTTTGGCATGTACCAGCACTTCTTTCCTTTTTATGGCTGAGTAATATTCTGTTGTATGGACATACCTTACTTTGTTCATTCATTCATCATCAGATGATCCATGCAATCAGTTGAGTTGTTTCCACCTTTTAGCTCTACAAATAATGCTGCTATGGACATTTGTGTACAAGCTTTTGTGTGAACACATATTTTCATTTCTCTTAGGTATATACCTAAGAGTAGAATTACTGGGTCATATGGTAATTATACCTTTAACTTTTTGAGAATAAATATTAATAGATGTGATATAACATGGAGGACAGTAGGAAAAGGAAAGGAAATTGGAGGGGGAGTCGAACCATGAGAGACTGTGGACTCCAAGAAACAAACTAAGGGTTTTAGAGGGGAGGAGGGAGGAGGGAGGAGGGAGGTGTGAGTATTAAGGTGGTGGGTATTAAAGAAGGCATATATTGCATAGAGCACTGGGTGTTGTACATAAACAAAGACTCTTGGAACACTGCATCAAAAACTAATGATGCATAAGAAATAACATCGAGGACATGGGGCGATAGGGAGGCGAGGGGAGTTGAGGGAAATTGGAGGAGGAGATGAACCATGAGAGACTATGGACTCTGAAAAACAATCTGAGGGTTTTGAAGGGGCAGGGGTGGGAGGTTGGGTGAGCCTGGTGGTGGGTATTATGGAGGGCACGTATTGCATGGAGCACTGGGTGTGGTGCATAAACAATGAATTCTGTTATACTGAAAAGAAATTAAATTTTAAAAAAGCTAATGATGTATTTTATCGTGACTAACATAACACAATAAAAAAATAAAGATTTGGTGCAGTTTATCATGCAGGAATGGATAAAAATTGCCATTCTTTTAGTGCATAGGCTAATTGACATGGCATGGGTTTTTTTCATGGCACAATCCCTCCGAGATTCTGAGAATAGATTGACTCTCAGCCAAGTATTCCGTGTTGTTGTGATTTTTTTTTTCTTTACAATTTTTTTGTATGTGATTTTGTAAGAATTTTTGTTGAAATTTGGGAGAGGTCATGAATGAGGTTGTGTATTAGTGTCTATTATTGATATCAAATTATCACAAATTTAGTGGCTTAAAACTATACACACTTATTATCTCACAGCTTCTGTGAATCAGAGCTTGACCTAGCTGGGTCATCTGCTCAGGGTCTAACCAGGCTGTCATTGGGCTGCCTTCTCAGCTAGAAGCTTATTTAGGAAAGAATCTGCTTCCAAGCTCACTTGGACTTTTGGCAGGAGTCCTTTCCTTACAGTTGTAGGACTAAGGGCTCTTGCCTGGAAGGTGCCCATAGTTGTTAGTGATTACTTTCACTCTCTTTTCACATGGACTTCCCAACATGGCCTCTTAATTCACCATGGCAAGCAGGCTTTCATCTTTAGGATAAGCGTGCTAGCAAGATGGTCTTAGAAAATATAACCTAGTCACCAAAGTGACATCCCATCACCTTTGTTATATTCTGTTCCTTAGAAGCCAGTCACAGGTCCTGCTCACACTTAATGGGAGAGGATTATCTAACAGTGTGAACTACAGGAGGCGGGGATCATGGGGTCTGTCTGCCACAGGCTGCACACCAAATACCATTTCAAACAAGATGTGGAGAAAACTCTTGGAGATAATCAAATACTTTTCTATTTTACCTCAATGTGTTTCTAAAAGACTAAAATTGATTTGCTGGTACTTTTTTTTTTTTTTAAAGATTTTATTTATTTATTTGACAGAGAGAGATCACAAGTAGATAGAGAGGCATGCAGAGAGAGAGAGAGGGAAGCAGGCTCCCTGCTGAGCAGAGAGCGCGATGTGGGACTCGATCCCAGGACCCCGAGATCATGACCTGAGCCGAAGGCAGCGGCTTAACCCACTGAGCCACCCAGGCGTCCCTGCTGGTACTTTTTTAAAAAAAGATTTTATTTATTTATTTGGCAGAGATCACAAGTAGGCAGAGAGCAAGCAGAGAGAGAGAGAAGAGGAAGCAGGCTCCCTGTTGAGCAGAGAGCCTGATGTGGAACTCGATTCCAAGACCCTGAGATCATGACGTGAGCTGAAGGCAGAAGCTTAACCCACTGAGCCACCCAGGCGCCCGGCTGGTACTTTTATGATATATTTTCACTCTCACCTTTAAAAAAAAATTTCCTTTTCTAACATTGCTTTAGCTCAAACTTGGAAAAACAAATTGCAATCTAGATGTAGTTTTAACATTTCTGCTGTCTCCATATAGTCACGGTCTTGAAAACTTTATGAGGCAATGCAGGATAAGGTTTACAAACCCTGGCTTCAGGGTTAGAGAAAAGGAAGCCTGGGTTCAAAGTCTGGTTCCGCTGTTTATTAGCCGTGTCGCTCTGGGCAGATTAATTAACCTTTTTTGCCTCAATTTCTTCATCTGTAACATAAGAATAATAATAATATTGACCCCATGGGGTTATGATTATTCAAGGACAGAACTCACGTAAAGTGTTTAACATACCACCTTATAGATTTAAGCACTCTATTAATGCAAACTTGTAATATTAATGACAACAATAATTATTATTATTGACCTAAAGAGGAGAGGTTTGATAAGGAGGGAACAGTAAAGAATTTGGCACAAAGGACAAGTATGGTTAAGGACAGATCAGATTTAGCAATTGTAGGGCTATTGCTGGTCATCCTAAGAGCTATGCCAATGGACAGAGGTGAGGCTATAGCTCTGTTGCTGTGCAGGTGTGCAGGGAATGGGAAGTTATGAAGAGAAATCAAAAAGAAAGTGCATTGACTCTGGCAAGAGAAACTCTGAAGGAGGGATAAGTGGGCAATATGTCCTCTATGCCCTTTGTCTGTACATGCAATAGTTAATATGGTGTCACCTTACAAAGACAGTATATCCTTCAGTGGACGAATGGATAAAGAAGATATGATCCATATATACTATAGAGTATTATGCCTCCATCAGAAAGGATGAATACCCAACTTTTGTATCAACGTGGACGGGACTGGAAGAGATCATGCTAAGTGAAATAAGTCGAGCAACTTCTGGAACCTATGAGGGAAACTCGGTCTTTTCCTCTTTGGGTTAGTGCATTTCTAACCCTATTGTATAGGAAAACTTTTAAAAATGCAAACTTCTATTTCTGGATTCTCCATAGTTTGCTAAATTACAACTTTAAATATTTAAAGGTCTCTAGCATACAGAGCATGCTGATGCAATAAATGGGAAAAAAAGAAGAAGAAGCTGATCTCTAAGAGGCAGGGGGTATTAGTAAAGAGTTGCATATACTCAGCTGGCATAGAAATGAATGGTGGAGCCTCAGAGCATTTGTGGGGGGGGGTGTCAAATACAAGCTAAAGACAGTGGATTTAGAGGGGTTTAATGTTCCATACTAAATTGCAAGCCCATTTGGCATGTGACCAGCTAGCAACACGGGCAAAATGCAAAAGCTGATGTTTATGTTTTTCCTGAGCTAGTTGGAGGATTTATCTGTGCGGTAATAAGCTGTCCAAGCTGGAACAGTAGGGAAGATGCTTGAGTTTGTAATTTATTATTATTCCACTTACCATTGTCTTCTGTGCCAACAGTCACACTTTATACAAGATCTTTCTGAATAATTTCATTCATCAGCCAGAAGGAAGAATAATTCCTCAAAATAAGGGCCATGAGCCCAATGATGTGCCTTTACTTCAAATTGGAAATAGCCCATGATGCAGTGTCTGGTCATTTATAGAGCCAAAGAGACCCTTAGTTCTTCCCCTGGGGTGTGCTAATGGAAACTTAAAAAAAAGTGTTGCCATGAGGAAGTAGAAAAGTCCAATAATAAAGCCTCATTCCATGACTATTGTGGGAACTTTAGGCACTTCATGCCCTCTCTAAGACCCATTTTCTCAGCTGTGAAAAGGGACAGTTATGTCACTCCCATGGATTGTTGTACAAATGAGTTGAGATGCTGGTGTCTGCATTGTTGAAGATTAATACATTTTTCTTGGATTTGGATTCTTAGCATGTCTCAACTTTCTATCTGATGAATATTTGGAATTCTTCCTATGAATATGACCTGTGTCTAAGTTCCATTCCCAAAATGGGGAGTAGTGAGTTACCTGTCCACAGTAACTGCCATAGCTGTAGGGCAGACTGTGAATGGGAAGTGTGGTGAAGCGACATGGAAGTCAGGACCCATAACTGTGTTTCAAACCCCCAAGTGACCTTGAAAATGATCTAGAGTCTCTGAACCTGCTTCCTGATTTGTAAATTATGCCCACAGGGCAGGTGGTGGTGGAGAATAAAACATCTAAGATTTTTCCTGTCTTGAATATTCCTCATCTAGATCAGAAAGTTCTTTCCATACTGGGTTACTGAGTCGTACTTTTACTCATGGTAATTCATTAAGAAGTATTATCATTAGCCATGATTATTACCAGGAACTTTAAATGATTCCCATGGAAGAATTTAGCAGGTAATGAAATCATTTGCAATAAATAAGTTTGTTATCTAAAATGTGGTGATGTCCTATGAAGAAGAGAATTTGTTTTATTATAATTAAAATTTATTTTTAAAAAGTCATTATCATTCAAGTCCTGAATTGTATGTGCATGAATATTTGTTGATTTAACAAATAAATAGATTCTTTCACTCTATACAAGCAGTCTATGCAATAGGGTCAAACATGAGCAGGAACTATTTGGACATTAAAGGAAACATGGAAGGGGCCCTATTCTGATCACATGCCATCCTGTGATGCTGTTCGGTACTGCTGTCCTAAAATACACCTTTGCCTACAAGGATCCTGCAGGCTAATTTCAGCAGCTGGGAACCTGCCCAGGCTGTCATTGGCTTTAAGGCATGCTGCCCCAGGCAGTCACCAGCAGGCATCTGTCTCCAAATCTAGAGGGAGCTTACAGCGGCTTGACCCCAGCCCCATAAGGGAGCTTAATGGAAACTGGTAAGTCAGAGTTACAGATCCAAGTAGTTTAGTTAGAATAAATGTGGGACTTGTTTAAAAGTTATGTACATGGACCTTGACTACACAGGGATCAGTGCTAATCTCATTCAGACCAACTATTGACACAGATGAGCAGACTTATTACACGTAAGGAGTCCCTATGCTCTGAGCTGCTCAGAGCTTTTGCTCTATCAAGGGGTCCTCCTATATGGCCATTAACTTCATGTGCTTTGCAGTCAGCCAGACCCAGATTCAATTCCTACCACTACTTATTAGCTGTGTGACTTTGGCAGGTTTTCTTTTCTGTAAAATGAAGACAAGTAACAGTTTTTACCTCACTTACGGTGAATGTGTGAATTAAGGGAGATAAGACATAGTCTATGCTTTGTAAAGTGCTTTTCATGTTGTAAGCCCTGCAATATTCTACCTATTTATGATCATTTCGTTACTGTTTATTGATAATAAAAATGCAGGCTCAGAGAAGGTTACTCCAGATCAAACAACTTAACAGCTGGCAGGGTGGGGGTGAGCCCCTGGGTCTATCTGCCCGTGGTTCTAACAACATTGCGGCAAAAGGGAAATGAGTAGGGTTACTCTAAGAGCGGCAAAGACAGAACTTGCTGACAAATGCAGTGTGGACAGCCAATTCTGGGCAGGATCTTGTCACTCCGGGACAGAAGGAAGTAGGAGTCAGTCAAAGCTACAACAGTCGTTCCATCTTTCTTCCCACAGGCTACGGAAGACCTAAGCCTGGGCCTCCCGGGCACTTCTGAAACCAGGCAATCCTAAACTGACCTACTTGTAAACTGCGGTTAACATTTAATGAAATGAATACCAAGCAGTGCAACAAGTATAAATTCTGTAATATAATTCTCTTTTGTCTTCCTCTATGCTGCTGTCATATCCCATGTGCATGCAGTGTACTCTGGGAGGCAATCTCCTTCCAAATCCCAAATTGGGAATGGGGCACAAATATCTCTGGTTTTCCTTCTCCCAAACTTTCTACAGTTTTCTTTACGGTAGTCTTTAAGGTACCACCCAGAAGAAAAGGTGTGAAGGGGAAGCCAGGCCCCAAGCACCTGACCTCTTGCTATTCTTTTCTTCTTTTGGTAAAATACCTTTTATTTGCTCTTCCTGTCTTATAGGAACTTTCCTTGGGTCACTTCTGAGTCCACTCTGCCCGTGGCTTAGAGGAAAACTAATTTTAGACATGTAAGCATTACTTCTTATATGTAAAAAAGGATATTTTAGAATTTATATAAAAAAATTACTCTCTCTTCAACATCTGGTTTTCAAGTCTGTCTTGCTATGGAATTAAAAAAAAAAAAAGACATTTCAAGATATACTACAGGGGCACCTGGGTGGCTCAGTGGGTTAAGCCTCTGCCTTCAGCTCAGGTCATGATCTCTGGGTCCTGGGATCGAGTCCCACATTGGGCTCTCTGCTCGACAGAGAGCCTGCTTCCTCCTCTCTCTCTCTCTGCTTGCCTCTGTGCCTACTTGTGATCTTTCTCTGTCACGTAAATAAGTAAAATCTTTAAGGAAAAAAAAGATATACTACAAAGCTGTGGTCATCAAAACAGTGTGATGCTGGTATAAAAATAGACACATAGATAAATGGAACAGAATAGAGAGCCCAGAAATAAACCCACACTTACATGGCCGATTAATCCAGGACAAAGGAGGCAAGAATATACAGTGGGAAAAAGTCTCTTCAACAAATGGTGCTGGGAAATCTGGACAGCTACATGCAAAAGAATGAAACTGGACCACCCTCTTATACCATGTGCAAAAACCCTCAAAATGTATTAAAGACCTAAATATGAGACCTGAAGCCATAAAATTCTTAGAAGAAAACATAGGCAGTAACTTCTTTGATCAGCCAGAGCAAGATTTTCTAGGTAAGTCTTCTCAGGCAAAGGAAACAAAAGGAAAATTAACTATTGGGATGAGACCAAATAAAAAGCTTTTGCACAGTGAAGGAAACCATCAACAAAACAAAAAGGCAACCTACTGAATGAGAGAAGATATTTGCAGATGATAAATCCTATAAAGAGTTAATATCCAAAATGTATAAAGAACTTATCAACCTCAACACCAAACAAACAATCCAATTAAAAAATGGATAGAGGGGCACCTGGGTGGCTCAGTGGGTTAAAGCCTCTGCCTTCGGCTCAGGTCATGATCCCATGGTCCTGGGATCGAGCCCCACATCGAGCTCTCTGCTCAGCAGGAGGCCTGCTCCCTCCTCTCTCTCTGCCTGCCTCTCTGCCTGCTTGTGATCTCTGTCTGTCATATAAATAAATAAATCTTTAAAAAAAAAAAGAAAAAAATGGATAGAGGACTCAATTAGACATTTTTCCTAGGGAGACATACAGATGGTCATCGAACACATGGAAAGATGCCCAACACCACTAATCATCAGGGAAATGCGAATTAAAAACCACAGTGAGGTATTACCTCACACCTGCAGAATTGCTAAAATAAAAAAATGCAAGAAATAATAAATGTTGGCAAGGATGTGGAGAAAAAGGAGCCCTCCGACACTGTTGGTGGGAATGCAAATTGGTGCAGCAATGTGGAAAGTATGGAGGTCCTCAAAAAATTAAAAATAGAATTTCCAATGATCCAGAATTTACTACTAGCTTTTTTTTTTTTTAAAATTTATTTGACAGAGAGAGAGAGATCACAGGTAGGCAGAGAGGCAGGCAAAGAGAGAGGGAGGAAGCAGGCTCCCCGCTGAGCAGAGAGCCCGATGCGGGGGCTCGATCCCAGGACTCTGGGATCATGACCCGAGCTGAAGGCAGAGGCCTAACCTCTGAGCCACCCAGGCGCCCCCTACTACTAGCTTTTTACCCAGAGAAAACAAAAATGCTATTTCAAAAAGATTTATGTTTATTGTAGCATTATTCACAATAACCAAGGTATGGAAACAACCCAATTGTCCATTCACAGATCAACTGATATAGAAAATGTGGTGTATATATATACTATGAAATATTACTCAGCCATAAAAAGAATGGAATCTTGCCATTTGCAACAAGATGGATGGACCTAGAGGATACAACACGTAGCGAAATAAGTCAGAGAAAGACAAATACCATGTGATTTCACTCAGATGTGGAATTGAAGAAACAAAACAAATGAATAAAGAAAAGGGGGACAAACAACAAAACCAGACTTTTTTTTAAAGATTTTATTTGTTTATTTGTCACAGAGAGAGAATGAGAGTGTGAGCACAAGCAGGAGGAAGAGCAGCAGGCAGATGAAGAAGCAGGTTCCCTGCTGAGCAAGGAGCCTGATGTGGGACTGGATCCCAGGACCCCGGGATCATGATATGAGCTGAAGGCAGATGCTTAACCAACTGAGCCACCCAGGAGTCCCCAAAACCAGACTCTTAAATGCAGAGAACAAATTGGTGGTTACCAGAGGAGAGGTGAGTGGGGGGATGGGTGAAGGAGATAAAGGGGATTAAGAATACACTTACCTTGATGAGTAGTAAGAAATGTGTAGAATGGTTGAATCATTATATTGTATACCCGAAACTAATATAACACTTTACATTAGTTATACTATAATAAAAAATAAAATAAAATGTTACTTTATAAAACTTTTTCTGATTTTCAAAAACTAAAAAAAAAAAAGACATTTGTTTGCATTGGTGCTAACCTCCTTCCCTAGGACAGCACTCTTCTTGGCTTATCTTTAAAGCAATTGGGATGTGTGGGAAAGAAATAACTCCTGGATTAATAAAAAATTACCAAGGAAATAATGGAAGATATTTTAAAAATATTATCTCTGTGATACTGATGAAGAGCCACAGTTATGCTTTAGGCTAGATCTTTCATTCATTCGTTCCTGATTATTTCTAGAAAGCCAACCTGGGCCAGGCAGTGAAGATAGCAATAAATGAAATTTTCCCACTTTTCACAGCCCAGGCAATAGCACTGATATAACACATATAGTTGTCTGATTTTCATTGAGCCTTGGAGAAGTCTCAAGAAGAAAATGAGTTACTGTTTTTCCAGAATGTCTGTGATGTCTTGCTCTTTGTGCTCTCTTCAGCAGTACATATACTAAAACTGGAAAGATAACATGGCCCCTGAACAAGAATGACATGCAAATCCATGAAGCTTTCCCTGTTTTTTTTTTTTTAAAGATTTTATTTATTTATTTGTCAGAGAGAGAGAGAGAGAGTGAGCACAGGCAGAGTGGTAGGCAGAGACAGAGAGAGAAGCAGGCTCCCCGCCGAGCACGGAGCCGGATGTGGGACTCCATCCCAGGACGCTGGGATCATGACCTGAGCGGAAGGCAGCCGCTTAACCAACTGAGCCACCCAGGTGTCCCATGAAGCTTTCCCTGTTTTTAGAGCGGAGATGTCCATCGACAGAAGAACGGATGAAGACGTGGTATATATATATATAATGGAATATTTCTCAGCCATCAGAAAGGATGGATATTTACCATTTACACGACATGGATGGAACTGGAGGATTTATGCTGAGGAAAATAAGTCAATCAGAGAAAGACAATTATCGTATGGTTTCACTCATATGTGGAACATAAGAATAGTGCAGAGGAGGATCATAGGGGAAGGGAAGGAAAACTGAATGGGAAGAAACCAAAGAGCAAGAGACTCTTGACCCTGGGAAATAAACTGAGGGTTGGGGAATGGGTGGTGGATGGCGGGTTGTGGTAGTTGAGTGATGGGCATTAAGCAGGGTCCCCACTGAGCAGAGAGCCCGATGCGGGGCTCAATCCTGACACCCCGGGATCATGATCTGAGCCGAAGACAGAGGTTTCAACCTACTGAGCCACCCAGTCGTCCCAATTCCCACCAGTCTTATACAGGAAAACAGCCAACATTTATTGAAATATTACCACATGCCAGGCACTATGTTAAGCACTTTATAGGCTTTCTATTTGACCCTAATAACAATCCTAATGAAGAAGATATCTTTTTAACCATAGTGGATAGAAGAAGAAACTGAGACTTAGAGAATAATTTGTCAAGATCACAAACTAGTAATTAGTAGGGCCCAAGTTCTGATGGTTAGTCTGTGTGGCTCGAAACCAGGCTCTCGACCCTGAAGTTATCCATTTTGTTAGAAACAAGTCAATAAATTCCTTGGCTGTGGCCTATCAGTTCCTTGGGTGGGGCCTATCAGTCAAGAATCGAGATCCAAGACCCTGAACAATGGAGCTTATCAAAGTACTCTAATCAGTGTGATATTTTAGAAATGCTGAGCAATCCTTGGGAATGAGCAATATTATCTCCAGAATAAGCCAATGATGTAAAGCTGTGACTTAAAAGAAAGTGAGTCCTATGAGTAGGTACTGTTTTCTGAAGAGACCTCTAAATGCATGGTATTTAACAGAGATGGCTAATAAATTTTGCGCTGCTTCCCATCCACACACCCTGCTGTGACTTATTCTTCATGAATGTACATTTATTTGGAAACCTCTCTTGTGTTTTTGGTTAGTAAGAGAGCTACAAAATGAAAATGCCTCTCATGGCCCATTGGCCCTACTAGAGCAATAGCCACAGGTTTCTTGTTGTCAGAGGACTTTGAGGCTGTTTGGGGGTTTTGTTTTGTTTCTTTGTTTTTCTCCTTTAGGCTTTTAGTCATACAACTCGAGCTTAGAATTGAATTTGAGCCACAGCACGCCATAGAACAGTCTGCAAGAACTCTGCTGGGACCCCCCTGGCAAAGAATGTGTCTGGTCCTGGTTCTTCGCAGTTAAGTCTGATGTTGCTACACAAGCCAGGTCCTGCCACGGGCCGATGAGAGGACGTGAATCACTTTTCAGTGGCTCTCTTTCCTAAGTGGCTGTTTTGGAAAGGAGCCCTTTGCAATTAAAAGAAATACTATTTTACATAGCCACTTATTTGGCTGTTGCTCTAAGGAAAATTTCCACCAACAGGAAGAAACCATTCCAAAGATTTTACTAGATGGGAATGGCTATACGTGAATAATCAAAACTGTAAAGTAACAAGGCATAATCACTACCCATTTATGGAGAATTTTGTTGGAGTTTTGCATATTATCTAAGTAGATTCTTTCACCAAGCTTGGGTGATAGATACTATTATTTCCATCATGTAGATGATATGTAGAGAGTTTAAGAGACTCGTCCAAAGTTGTCATTTCTTTAAACTAGGAGAGCTGAACTAGGACCTGGGTTCTCAGATTCCAGTGGGTGGCAACTATTCAAAGTACTTACAAATAAGTTAGAACCTTCTTTTATGTGAACCCCAGAAACTTGGAACCATGTTCCTCTGTTTAGGGTGGGATTGGCACTTAAATTTTCATTCCCTGAATTTGTAGTGTAGACATTTTATATTGAATAGCTAAATTATTTAAAAAGAACAAACATTTGCAAAAAAAAAAAAACACTTCAAAAGTACTCATTAACAAAGTTGGTAGGAAATATAGAATCATAAAACCTTTAGTTAGAAAGGGTCTCAGAAGTAATAGATCCTTCTCTCCCCCATCCTCATGCTTCTCATCACTCTCATGGGCTCATTTAAACTGTCCTTTTCTTGGCAGGAAGCTCTTAGCTTGTAAAGCTCTGTGCCTTTAAGATATTTCACAATTTGGACATCTTCTCCTTTCAGCCCCTACTTCCTTCAAAATTAGACCAAATGGTGTGGGTTAATTCCTATTGATTCCCAACACACCCTCCTGGGGACCAAAGTTTGTTTGTTTGGTTTTTAAGATTTTTTTTTCTTTTAATTTGACACAGACAGCGAGAGAGGGAGAGAGCAGGCAGAAGGCAGGGGGAGTGGCAGGCAGGGGAGAAGCAGGGTCCCCGCTGAGCAAGGAGTCTGATGTGGGACTCAATCCCAGGACCCTGAGACCATGACCCACGCCAAAGGTAGCTGTCCAACTGACTGAGCCACCCAGGCACCCTATGCAACAAGGATGTCTTAAATCCTTCTGTGTTTACTTTCCTCTGGAGGACTTATACTACTTCCTTATGTATTTATTCTTCCAAATTCTTTGGAGCTATACTGTCCAATGAGGTCACCATTAACTATGTTAGGCTAATGAGCACTTGAAGTGTGGCTAGTTAGAATTGAAAGGAGCTGTATGTGTAAAATATATACTAGATTTCAGGAGTACCTGGATGGTGCAGTGGGTTAAGCCCCTGACTCTTGGTTTCGGTCTCAGAGTCTTGAGATCAAGCCCCACATCAGCCTTCATGTTTGGTGCAGAGTCTATTTCAGATTCTCTCTTCCTCTCCCTTTGACTCTGCCCCTCATGCTGTCTCTCTCTCTTTCTCTCAAATAAATAAATAAATCTTTAAAAAAAAACCCACACTAGATTCTGAAGCCTTGGTACCCCCCCCCAAAAAGAACGATCGATGTCATTAATAAATTTTTGTATTGATTACATGTTAAAATAACATTTTAGATACATTGGGTTAAAATATATTATTGGGGCGCCTGGGTGGCTCAGTGGGTTAAAGCCTCTGCCTTCAGCTCAGGTCATGATCCCAGGGTCCTGGGATCGAGCCCCGCATCAGGCTCTCTGCTCAGCAGGGAGCCTGCTTCCTCCTCTCTCTCTCTGCCTGCCTCTCTGCCTCCTTGTGGTCACTGTCTGTCAAATAAATAAATAAAATCTTTAAAAATATATATTATTAATATTAGTTTCACCAGCTTCTTTTAATTTTTAAAAGATGGGTACTAGAAACTAAAATGAGAGAGGTCACTCACATTTTTTTCCTATCGGACAGTGCTGGATAAGAGCATAGATTAAACAGCAAAGAAAGTGTAACTAGAGGTGTTGATTGGGTCCTGAGCTTGAAAGACCTTTAAAGAACATTTATGAATCACTCTGAGTATGCCCAGTATTGCCCACAGCTTACACAAATACACAGTGTCTTCACTCAAGATTCATGTCTTCTTTATTGTATGGTAAATATAGCAACATGTCAATATCCACAATCGTTTGAGCCCATCACCTTTCCTAGTTCTTTGCTTGTTGTGTTCTATGAAGTAGTTAAACAGTTAAGAAAAGCTAGCAAGAATGGAGGTGAAGAAGGAAAAGGGCACAGTTCTGCAAGGCAATTAGGAGACAATTGTAATTTCCATCTAAAAGTGATGAAAGGGAAGGCATCAAGCCATTAACCCAGGGTATGCTCTCTGGCAGGCCTTTGGCAAGCAGCACAACACCTACTTAAGTGGGTCACAGCCTGATTGTTAATTTCCATTCATGGGGTTTGTTTCATTTTCTGGTGTCTCAGTTAGCTCCAAGATGGTGCTTTAAATAGTTGTGAAGGCATCCGTAGAGGTAGTCAAAGTTTCCAAAGGGGTTATCATGAATTTCCTTTGTCAGTATTTCTCCACTTTCTGATGAGTCTTCAGCAGAATCTGAGCTATTCTCCTGGAATCCAACCAGCAAGCTGTTATCAGAATTCTCCAGCTTCTCCTGGATACCATTGCCAACGAACTGGAGAGAATTGTGTAGGAGGAAATGCCAGCCTTGCTGAGTCAGGCAACTTCTTCAGCCCAAAGTTGACTGGCAATTATTGCGACTGCATTCCTAGGACCACGGGAGGTATAGTCAGTCCCGGTCCAGCTCCATCAAATTTGCTCAGTATGGAGAAGAGCACTATCCAGGGTAGTGAAATATTCTAACTCCATCCAGAGAAGAGCTGGCAGATTCGAGCCAGGAGAGTTAGGCTATATGCAGGCAGCAGGTGTTATTATTAACTCTCTTAATTCTGGGGTTCCTTTGGTGTGATTAGATTATGGATAAGAGAATAAAAGTTGAGGGTTGATAAAGACTGTGCTACCCCCAAGCTCATGTTTTCAATTCAGATGTAGTCTGGATGAGGTGAGTGGTCCAGCTGAAATACTCCCCAAAGTGACTCTACTTTGGAAGTTTAGTTGAAACAGAGCTTTGGAGTCAAACAAATTGGAGTAGAGTGGTGATTCTGCAAATTAACAGCTGTATAGTCTTGACCAAATCACTTCACCCCTCTGAGTTTCCATTTTCTCATCCATTAGGTAGGCATATACTAGCTCCCTTCTGGGGTTGTTGTCAGGGTAACTTGAGAGATATAAATAAAAACACTTGGAATCCAGCACAAGGAATGCAATGAATCATCCTGACCTCTCTCCTTTAGTGTGTTTTATTGTTAAAGCCTTAATATAGATATCTCCCTTGTGAAATCGAATTCTAACCTTTGGCAATGATCATACTTTAGCTTTTTTGTTTTCTTTTGAGCTACTTGACTTTGGAGATTGTCCTGTTCTAATGATGATGATGATGGTGATCAATAGTAATTTTTAAAAAGAGTTTATTTATTTACTTGACAGAGAGAGAGATCACAAGTAGGCAGAGCAGCAGGCAGAGAGAGAGGGAGAAGCAGGCTCCCTGCTGAGCAGAAAGCCCGACGCAGGGCTCGATTCCAGGACCCTGAGATCATGACCTGAGCTGAAGGCAAAGGCTTAACCCACTGAACCACCCAAGCACCCCTCAATAGTAATTTTTTTAAATTTTTTATTTATGTCTTATTTTTTTTATAAACATATAATGTATTTTTATCCCCAGGGGTACAGGTCTGTGAATCGCCAGGTTTACACACTTCACAGCACTCACCATAGCACATACCCTCCCCAATGTCCATAAAACCCCTCCCTCCTCCTAATGCCCCCTCCCCCCAGCAACCCTCAGTTTGTTTTGTGAAATTAAGAGTCACTTATGGTTTGTCTTCCTCCCAATCCTATCTTGTTTCATTTATTCTTCTCCTATCCCCCTAACCCCCATGTTGCATCTCCACGTCCTCTTATCAGGGAGATCATATGATAGTTGTCTTCTATGATTGACTTATTTCACTAAGCATGATACCCTCTAGTTCCATCCACATCGTCGCAAATGGCAAGATTTCATTTCTTTTGATGGCTGCATAGTATTCCATTGTGTATATATACCACCTCTTCTTTATCCATTCATCTGTTGATGGACATCTAGGTTCTTTCCATAGTTTGGCTATCGTAGACATTGCTGCTATAAACATTCGGGTGCACATGCCCCTTCAGATCACTACGTTTGTATCTTTAGGGTAAATACCCAGTAGTGCAATTGCTGGGTCATAGGGTAGTTCTATTTTCAACATTTTGAGGAACCTCCATGCTGTTTTCCAGAGTGGTTGCACCAGCTTGCATTCCCACCAAAAGTGTAGGAGGGTTCCCCTTTCTCCGCATCCTCAACAGCATCTGTCATTTCCTGACTTGTTAATTTTAGCCATTCTGACTGGTGTGAGGTGATATCTCATTGTGGTTTTGATTTGTATTTCCCTGATGCCGAGTGACGTGGAACACTTTTTCATGTGTCTGTTGGCCATCTGGATGTCTTCTTTGCAGAAATGTCTGTTCATGTGCTCTGCCCATTTCTTGATTGGATTGTTTGTTCTTTGGATGTTGCTAAATTCCTTATAGATTGGACACTACCCCTTTATCTGATATGTCGTTTGCAAATATCCTCTCCCATTCTGTCAGTTGTCTTTTGGTTTTGTTAACTGTTTCCTTTGCTGTGCAAAGGCTTTTGATCTTAATGAAGTTCATTTTTGCCCTTGCTTCCCTTGACTTTTCCAATGTTCCTAGGCAGATGTTGCTGTGGCTGAGGTCGAAGAGGTTGCTGCCTGCGTTCTCCTCAAGGATTTTGATGGATTCCTTTCTCACATTGAGGTCCTTCATCCATTTTGAGTCTATTTTCGTGTGTGGTGTAAGGAAGTGGTCCAATTTCATTTTTCTGCATGTGGCTGTCCAATTTTCCCAGCACCATTTATTGAAGAGACTGTTTTTTTTTTTTTTTCCATTGGACATTCTTTCCTGCTTTGTCGAAGATGAGTTGACTAGAGTTGAGGGTCTATTTCTGGGCTCTCTATTCTGTTCCATTGATCTCTGTGTCTGTTTTTGTGCCAGTACCATGCTGTCTTGATGATGACAACTATGTAATAGAGCTTGAAGTCCAGAATTGTGATGCCACCAACTTTGGCTTTCTTTTTCAATATTCCTTTGGCTATTCGAGGTCTTTTCTGGGTTCCATATAAATTTTAGGATTATTTGTTCCATTTCTTTGAAAAAATGGATGGTATTTTGATAGGGATTGCATTAAATGTGTAGATTGCTTTAGGTAGCATAGACATTTTCACAATATTTATTCTTCCAATCCAGGAGCATGGAACATTTTTCCATTTCTTTGTGTCTTCCTCAATTTCTTTCATGAGTACTTTATAGTTTTCTGCATAGAGATTCTTAGCCTCTTTGGTTAGGTTTATTCCTAGGTATCTTATAGTTTTGGGTGCAATTGTAAATGGGATTGACTCCTTAATTTCTCTTTCTTCTGTCTTGTTGTTGGTGTAGAGAAATGCAACTGATTTTTGTGCATTGATTTTATATCCTGACACTTTACTGAATTCCTGTACAAGTTCTAGCAGTTGTGGAGTGGAGTCTTTTGGGTTTTCCACATATAGTATCATATCATCTGCGAAGAGTGATAGTTTGACTTCTTCTTTGCCAATTTGGATGCCTTTAATTTCTTTTAGTTGTCTGATTGCTGAGGCTAGGACTTCTAGTACTATGTTGAATAGCAGTGGTGATAATGGACATCCCTGCCGTGTTCCTGACCTTAACGGAAAAGCTTTCAGTTTTTCTCCATTGAGAATGATGTTTGTGGTGGGTTTTTCACAGATGGCTTTGGTAATATTGAGGTATGTGCCCTCTATCCCTACACCTTGAAGAATTTTGATCAGGAAGGGATGCTGTACTTTGTCAAATGCTTTTTCAGCATCTATTGAGAGTATCATATAGTTCTTGATCTTTCTTTTATAAATGTGTTGTATCACATTGATTGATTTGCGGATGTTGAACCAACCTTGCAGCCCTGGAATAAATCCCACTTGGTTGTGGTGAATAATCCTTTTAATGTACTGTTGAATCCTATTGGCTACTATTTTGGTGAGAATTTTTGCATCTGTGTTCATCAAGGATATTGGTCTGTAGTTCTCTTTTTTGGTGGGATCCTTGTCTGGTTTTGGGATCTAGGTGATGCTTGCCTCATAAAATGCGTTTGGAAGTTTTCCTTCCATTTCTATTTTTTGGAACAGTTTCAGGAGAATAGGAATTAGTTCTTCTTTAAATGTTTGGTAGAATTACCCTGGGAAGCTGTCTGGCCCTGGGCTTTTGTTTGTTCGGAGATTTTTGATGACTGTTTCAATCTCCTTACTGGTTATGGACCTGTTCAGGTTTTCTATTTCTTCCTGGTTCAGTTGTGGTAGTTTATATGTCTCTAGGAATGCATCCATTTCTCCCAGATTGTCAAATTTGTTGGCGTAGAGTTGCTCATAGTATGTTCTTATAATTGTCTGTATTTCCTTGGTGTTAGTTGTGATCTCTCCTCTTTCATTCATGATTTTATTTATTTGGGTCCTTTCTCTTTTCTTTTTGATAAGTCTGGCCAGGGGTTTATTAATCTTATTGAGTCTTTCAAAGAACCAGTTCCTAGTTTCGTTGATTTGTTCTATTGTTTTTTTGGTTTCTATTTCATTGATTTCTGCTCTGACCTTTATGATTTCTCTTCTCCTGCTGGGTTTAGGGTTTCTTTCTTTCTCCAGCTCCTTTAGGTGTAGGCTTAGGTTGTGTACTTGAGACCTTTCTTGTTTCTTGAGAAAGGCCTGTACCGCTATATATTTTCCTCTCAGGACTGCCTTTGTTGCATCCCACAGATTTTGAACCGTTGTGTTTTCATTATCATTTGTTTCCATGAATTTTTTCAATTCTTCTTTAATTTCCTGGTTGACCCATTCATTCTTTAGAAGGATGCTGTTTAGTCTCCATGTATCTGGGTTCTTTCCAAATTTCCTCTTGTGATAGAGTTCTAGCTTCAGAGCGTTGTGGTCTGAAAATACGCAGGGAATGATCCTAATCTTTTGATACTGGTTGAGACCTGATTTGTGACCCAGGATGTGATCTATTCTGGAGAATGTTCCATGTGCACTAGAGAAGAATGTGTATTCTGTTGCTTTGGGATGAAATGTTCTGAATATATCTGTGAGGTCCATCTGGTCCAGTGTGTCATTTAAGGCCTTTATTTCCTTGTTGATCTTTTGCTTGGATGATCTGTCCATTTCAGTGAGGGGAGTGTTAAAGTCCCCTACTATTATTGTATTATTATTGATGTGTTTCTTTGATTTTGTTATTAATTGGTTTATATAGTTGGCTGCTCCCACGTTAGGGGCATAGATATTTAAAATGGTTAGATCTTCTTGTTGGACAGACCCTTTGAGTATGATATAGTGTCCTTCCTCATCTCTTATTATAGTCTTTGGCTTAAGATCTAATTGATCTGATATAAGGATTGCCACCCCAGCTTTCTTCTGATGCCCATTAGCATGGTAAATTGTTTTCCACCCCCTCACTTTAAATCTGGAGGTGTCTTCGTGTCTAAAATGAGTTTCTTGTAGGCAACATATAGATGGGTTTTGGTTTTTTATCCATTCTGATAACCTGTGTCTTTTGATTGGGGCATTTAGCCCATTAACATTCAGGGTAACTATTGAGAGATATGAATTTAGCGCCATTATATTGCCTGTAAGGTGACTGTTACTGTATATTGTCTCTGTTCCTTTCTGGTCTTCTACTTTTAGGCTCTCTCTTTGCTTAGAGGACCCCTTTCAATATTTCCTGTAGAGCTGGTTTGGTGTTTGCAAATTCTTTCAGTTTTTGTTTGTCCTGGAAGCTTTTTATCTCTCCTTCTATTTTCAATGATAGCCTAGCTGGATAGAGTATTCTTGGCTGCATGTTTTTCTCGTTCAGTGCTCTGAATATATCATGCCAGCTCTTTCTGGCCTGCCAGGTCTCTGTGGATAAGTCTGCTGCCAATATAATATTTTTACCATTGTATGTTACAGACTTTTTTTCCTGGGCTGCTTTCAGGATTTTCTCTTTGTCACTAAGACTTGTAAATTTTACTATTAGGTGATGGGGTGTGGGCCTATTCTTGTTGATTTTGAGGGGGGTTCTCTGCACCTCCTGGATTTTGATGCTTGTTCCCTTTGCCATATTAGGGAAATTCTCTCCAATAATTCTCTCCAATAGACCTTCTGCTCCCCTCTCTCTTTCTTCTTCTAGAATCCCAATTATTCTAATGTTGTTTCATCTTATGGTGTCACTTATCTCTTGAATCCTCCCCTCGTGGTCCAGTAGCTGTTTGTCCCTCTTTTGCTCAGCTTCTTTATTCTCTGTCATTTGGTCTTCTGTATCACTAATTCTTTCTTCTGCCTCATTTATCCTAGCAGTGAGAGCCTCCATTTTTTATTGCACCTCATTAATAGCTTTTTTGATTTCAACTTGGTTAGACTTTAGTTTTTTAATTTCTTCAGAAAGGGCTTTTATATCTCCAGAGAGGGTTTCTCTAATATCGTCCATGCCTTTTTTGAGCCTGGCTAGAACGTTCAGAATCGTCATTCTGAACTCTTGATCTGACATATTACCAATGTCTGTGTTGATTAGGTCCTTAACCTTCGGTACTGCCTCTTGTTCTTTTTTTTGTGGTGAATTTTTCCGCCTTGTCATTTTGTCCAGATAAAAGGATATGAAGGAGTAAATAAAATACTAAAAGGGTGGCAAAGACCTCAGAAAAATGCACTTTAACCAAAGCAGAAGGGATCCCAAATCATGGGGGCGGGGGTGGAGAAAGGGGATAAAAAGAGGTTCAGGAAAAAAAAAGAAAAAAATTAAAAAAAGAAAACAAAGAAAAAATATAAAAAAGAAAGAAAAAATATATATATTAGATAAACTAGTTAAAGAACGTTAAAAAAGAAAAGGGTAAAAGTTTAAAAAAATTTAGCAGAAGAAGAAAAAAGAAAGAAAAAAAAGTTGAAAAAAAATTGAATTAACTGCAAGACTAAAGAATCACGGGGAGTAAGCCATGAGTTCTGTGCTTTGCTTTCTCCTCCTCTGGAATTCTGCTGCTGTCCTAAGTATTGAACCTGCTTTCCTTGGTAGATGAACTTCGTCCTGGCTGGATTTTTTGTTGCTCTTCTGGGGGAGGGGCCTGTTGTAGTGACTCTCAAGGTTCTTTGCCTGAGGCGGAATTGTACCGCCCTTACCAAGGACCAGACTAAGTAATCTGCTCGGGTTTGCTTTCGGGAGCTTTTGTTCCCTGAATGCTTTCCATTGAATTCTGGAGGACGGGAATGAAAATGGTGGCCTTCCAGTCTCCGGCCCAGAGGAGCCAAGAGCCTGAGGCCCCACTCCTCAGTGCACCCCCAGAGAACAGTGCCCAATCACTCCCGTATCCTGGCCTCCAGCCACACTCCGAGCTCACCCAGCCCGCGACCGGTTCAAGGTAACCCCGAGCTGAGAGTTCAGTCCTTGGCTCTGTCTCTGTAGCCGGCCTCCCCGTTCTAATACCTGGGAGCTCTGCGACACTCTGACACCCCCGATCCTTCTGTGACCCTGCGGGACCTGGGTGTCCCTCAGTGGAACAGACTTTTAAAAGTCCTGATTTTGTGCTCCATTGCTCTGCTGCTTGCCGGGAACCGGCCCCTCCCCCCCGCAGTCTATCTTCCTGTCATTTTGGATTCACTTCTCTGCCAGTCCTACCTTTCAGAAAGTGGTTGATTTTCTGTTTCTAGAATTGCTGTTCTTCTTCTCTTCGATCTCCCGTTGGATTTGTTGGTGTTTGCAATGTTTAGATAAGCTATCTAGTTGATCTCCTGCTACCTGATGTAGTCTCAGCCTGCTACTTCTCCGCCATCTTGCACACTCCTCCCAATACACTCTTAATAGTAATTTTTTATTCAGCACCTACCCAAGTCTTGGCCCTGTATTAAGTGTTTTTCATATACTATCTTGTAAAATCGTCATAATAATCCTGTGAGGCAGGTATTCTTATCCCCATTTATAGATGAGGAATGAGGTTAAGAAAGATTGAGTGGCTGACTTCAAGGTTATGAAACTATTTAGTAGAAGATGTGGAATTTAAACCAAGTGTGATGGTCTCCAACGTTATCATTCTTAAACACTGGTATATTGTAACCATGCTATTAGTTTGCCTTATTTTTCTTCAAACTAAAAGATTTTCTGTGCCCATAAAGGTATCAAAATGGGCTTTAAAAACGAACCATTCCCAGGGGCACCTGGGTGGCTCAGTTGGTTAAGCCACTGCCTTCGACTTAGGTCATGATCCCGGAGTCCTGGGTTGAGCCCCCCATTGGGCTCCCTGCTCTGAGGGGAGTCTGTTTCTCCCTCTGACCTTCTCCCTTCTCATGTTTGCTCTCTCACTCCCCCTTTCTCTCAAATAAATAAAGAAAGCCTTTAAAAAACAATTGGGGGCACCTGGGTGGCTCAGTGGGTTAAAAAGCCTCTGTCTTTGGCTCAGGTCATGATCCCAGGGTCCTCAGATTGAGCCCTGCATCAGGCTCTCTGCTTAGCAGAGAGCCTGCTTCCCTTCCTCTCTCTCTGCCTGCCTCTCTGCCTACTTGTGATCTCTGTCTGTCAAATAAATAAATAAAATCTTTAAAAAAAAAGGAACCATTCCCAATTTAAAATATCTTAAATAGCTTAAACATATCTAATATTTGATTGAAACAAAAATTTTAAATGAAAGACAACCGGGAGCTATTTCTGATGAATGAATAATTAATTTCTTATTCTGTATGGAAATTTAGAGAATAAATACATTCTCTAATGTATTGGGGAAAAGAAAGTTACGTTTAAACCAAAGTTTGAAAGAACTAATTATAGTGGTATACAGAATTTAGAAATAATTCTATGTAGTATTCAATGTTTTATTATTATTTTTTATTCAAGAAAATGTTTGAGAAATTGTAGACATGAAAGCTTGTTTGTGTTCTTTTAAGATTCTAAATGTTACTTTTATTTTTTATAAGAGCTCAAAAATTATGTAATACCTACCTGTTCCCATATCACAAAATATGAGAATATTAGATAAATAAGAGGAATTTGAGAATATGAAAAATAAAAAAAAAAACAATTCAGAAATTGGAGTACACAAAGCTATTTCTGAGGCCAAAGAAATAATGCTTCAGATAAATAAAGGGACATGTTTTTCATGGGAGGGATAGGGAAGCACTTCTATCTGTGGAGATGACAGCATGCAAGACTGCTACTTGCTGCTGCCCTGGGGGTCCTACTAGAATTGTTTTTCTTGGGTTTTGCTCAAAGAACAGATGTCATTCTAAAGCTAGTTTTGTCAAATCCCATTTATTGTTTGGATTTACTTTTCTAAAGTTTACCTTTTCCTTCTCAATTGAAGGTATGTCTTTCTAGGGCATTAAAAGCCCTAATTTAAGTAATGATGAGATTATCCAGAATAAGTAAAACCTCTTTGAGTAATTAGCTTATCAATGTAATTCACATTAACTGCTCAGAGGAAAATTAGTCAATCTCATTTTGGTACAATAAACTTCACCTTTTGTGTTAAACTTGATAAAAACTATTTTTAAAGAAAAAGAAGGATGTTTTCCTTTTAACAATCTCATTTACTGAAATAGCCCCTGTCCACGTCATCAATGACCTGAACACTATTTAACCCATGGCTTTATTTGCACCTCCCAGAACTGTTGATCATGCTTCCTTCTTAAAACCTTCATTTGGCTTGAGACATCAATTTCTCTTGATTTTCCTTCTATTCCACTGGCTGGTCAGCTGCTCTTTATCTAATGACTGCTAAGTGTTAGGAAACTTAAGGGTTTAGCCCAAGAACTTTTAAATTCTTTATTTACTCTGTAGATAACACCATCCACAGTCTCTTAGCTTTGAAAGCTTCTACACACCCATAATTCCCAAACTTACATTTCTAGCCCAACCTCTTTCCTAAATTACAAGCTCATGGCCAACCATCTATTCACACTTTCACTCAAATATCTAATAGGGATTTCAAACTTAACGCATCCCAAATCAAACTCCTGATTCTACAACATCATCGATTGCTCCACTGACAAACCTCTCCTGAACAGTCTTCTACATCTCAGGAAATGAGCTTTGTCTTTCCAGTTGCCCAGGCAAATACCTATTTCATGTCTTTCTCTGTACCCTATATGCATCAGTAAATCCTATTAGTTTTACAGGCAAAATACTGCATATAAAAAATCTCAACACAGGGGCACCTGAGTGGCTCAGTGGATTAAGTCACTGCCTTCGGCTCAGGTCATGATCTCAGGGTCCTGGGATCGAGCCCCGCATTGGGCTCTCTGCTCCGCAGGGAGCCTGCTTCCTCCTCTCTCTCTGCCTGCCTCTCTGCCTACTTGTGATCTCTCTCTCCATCAAATAAATAAAATCTTTAAAAAAAAATCTCAACACATTTCACCACCACCATTGCTATTTTCTTGGTCCCAGTTTTCATCATGCTTCACCCCCTCACCTGAATTATTTCAATAACTTCCTAATGGGACCCTCTTTTCCTTCCCCTTCCCCACCACAGTCTATTCTCAACATAGAGGCCAAAAGGATCTATTTAACTTGCAGGTAAGATCAAGTCACCCTTTTACTCAAAACATTTAATTGCTACTCATTCAGAGTAAAATAAAAAACAGTATGACCTGACATTACTACCTGACATTACCCTCAGCTACCTCTCTGACTCCACATTTTTAATCTCATGCCCCCTGTTCTCCTTGTACACACTCTATTCCAGTTACACTGAAAACTTCCTAGAACAACCTCTCATTTAAGATTCAAGCGCTGATAGACTAGAGGATTTCAACTGTACCTCCCATTCAAGACAATTGAAAAAGCTGAAACACACACACACACACACACACACACACACACACATTCTTGCATGCATTGGAGACCTAATGAGATAGTAAGAAATTAGAACAAGGAAATTATTATAGTTCAAAAAGGTGAACCAAAGGAGGATTTACTGATAGTCAAAAGGAAACTGAAAGGCAGAGCTTCACTGAGATCTTGGGAAATGACCCACAATATATCCTGGAATCCAAGGGCTGAAATTTGGTTCTGAGGCTTTTTGGCAACCCACTGAAAGCAGTCACTGAGACACAGAGTTAAGGTTTTGAGGACTCAGTTGCATGAAGGTTTCGGGATTGGCATTCATTCCCTTCAACGACAGAGAGGCCCTAATGTAATATCTCTTCCTCTTGAGACACTCAAAGGCTACAACCTGGAAGCCTGGGGTCTGGGGGTCTGGATTTTATTCTAGCCTGCAAAAAAACAAAAAACAGGGCACCTGGGTGGCTCAGTGGTTTAAGCCGCTGCCTTCGGCTCAGGTCATGATCTCAGGGTCCTGGGATCGCGTCCCGCATCGGGCTCTCTGCTCCGCAGGGAGCCTGCTTCCCTCTCATTCTCTCTCTGCCTGCCTCTCTGCCTACTTGTGATCTCTCTCTGTCAAATAAATAAAAAACAAAAAACAAAAAACAAAAAAAAAACAAAACAACAACAACAACAAAAACCTCACAAAAGAAATGAACAAACAAACAAACCAAAAAACCCTCAAAGCTTGGTCCCGACAGTTAAAGTATTAAGGTATATTGTAGAGAAAAAAGATCTAACATCATGCTGGGTTTCAAATTATCACTAAATATAATTTTAATTTGTCTAGCAAACACTCAAATATTATAAGGTAAACAAATATTCAAAACAAATGGCAAATATTGTGGTTCCAAACCACCTCTCCACTTAGCATATGAGAAGATGCTCAACATCATTAGTTACCAGGGAGATGCCGATGAAAACCACTACAACACACTCCCCATCAAAAAAATTTTTTTAAAGCAACCGATAACACAAAGTGCTAGTGAAGATACAGGGCAGTTGGAACCTCACATGCATCACTGGTGTGAATGCAAAATGTATAGACTCTTGAAAAAAACAGTTTGGCAGTTATAGGGGTGAGAGGTAAAAAAAGAAAAGAGTTTGGCAGTTATTAAAAAGTTAAACATACACAAAAAAAATTTTAAAAAAATTTAAAAAAAATTTAAAAAAAGTTAAACATACACGTACACATATGACCCAGCAATCCCACTTCTAGATATTTACCCATGAGAAAATAAGGTATATAGCCACACAAAAACCTGTTCATAAATGTTTATAATGGCTTTTTCACAATTGCCAAAAATTAGAAACCTTTATCAATCGGCAAATGAATGAACAAGTTGCTATAAACACATAATGGATTACTGGTCCGTGGTATTTGCAAGGAGAATCGCTTTTTTAAAAAACTATGTTGACCCTTTCAGAACTGGTATGACATTTCAGTCACCTCTGTGGATGGCTGATGAAACAGGAGAGCTCTTGAGAACCAGAGGATGATAAACCTTTTAAATCCAGGGTAGGGCAGGAAGCCCTGTGGTTTACATTTGTCCCTTCCATTTGGCTCCCTTGGTACCTCATCTGACTTCGTGCTCCTTCAGATATTCCTGCTGTCGCCTGTGGTTGGGGTCATGGCCCCCTGCAAGACAGACAGACAGCCAAGGATGTTTTCACAGGAAGGGCATTTGCTGTGGGCTTAGCTGCCTCACTGATTTGGCCAGTGTTTCCCATCACCCTTGTTTTACACTTCTTGTAGTGACCCAGGATTGCCAAGTGCAGAGGCTCGAACACGGTAGGTGCACAATACACATTTGCTTTGTGTACAGATTTGATTTCTTTTTGAGATAATAACTTTAGTTCCTGATGTCCTCAAGTGTACTGAATGCAAACTAGAATTGCTGTGGCAGGAGGTGTACTTAATTCGTTGGAGGAGAAACAATAACCTTGCTGTCCTCAGTTTAAGAATATTGGCTATGTGATATATTTTTACTCATTCACGCACTCAGCAAATATTTACTGAATGGCTGCTATGTCCTAGATTCTATGCCAAATTATTTAGATTAATGGGATATATATCCCAGAACAAAAATCCACTGTTAATTATAAATTTCAAAGATATATATTGGTCTTTATATACTTTGCTTCCTAGTGAATTTATTTTTTCTTTTCATTTCTATTTTTCCTGTAAGGAGTGGCTGTTTTTATGTACAGATGCTCTGGAAGAGAGAGGAGCAGCTATCTTTTCTGTTCCAGTATACTGAGAGGATTTGGTTCATTTCCATGAGTAATGGTAGCTCTCCCATAGTCTGCATAAAGGAAGGGTTGTTGGGGGTGGAAGTGAAGTATCAGAATTCAGGAGAGTTAGCAGCACATGTGTAGATCCAAACCACCTACCCACCCGCACACCCTCCTTTCTCCACATCCTGACTAACAGCTGTTTTCAGTATCTGTTTTGTCCAGAAGGAAGAGGTTTCCTGTGTTTACTTCCTTTTGCTTAAGGGGAAAGATTCTATTGTTTGAGTTCCATGGATTTGCTATTTCAGATTGTCATTAAACAGAAACTGTATTAATGATATTAAAGATACACAGTTAAGTTTTCTTTGTTAGTTTGTTGTTACCTGTATTTTGTTTCTATCCTCCCTCTCCCCAGAATACTAGCCCTTCTTTTGTCTTGTGCTTTGATGGTTTTGATTTGATTTTGTTTTGTTTAGTTTTGGGTATCAACATTGATCTTTTCTTTAATTATCAGTGGGAATAAGCAGGAATGAAACATCTAACAATGTTGGGAGATTGTGTATGGACAGTCGAATCATGCTCAGTTTTATTGATGCTAAGTGGTGACTTTGAATCATTTGGAATAATGCTTTGCATTCAGTAATTTTTCTCTCTTGAAAAATAGCTTCAGTTTTTAATCTCAATACAATTCATGGTTTTTTTTTATTGCTTTGCTCTTATTAATAACATGTGTCTTACGTATGACTAAGCATAAACAAGTCACATGTAAATTTAAAACAGAAATTACTTGCATTATGCATACATCAGTCAGCCATCCCAAGATATTTGAAGAATAATCTGAAAGTGCTCCAATTTATATATCATAAAGCCAGTGTAGTTTTCGATACATCTTTACACTGAATAAAATAAACAAATTTTAAAAATCATTTATTCCCCTATATAGAAATAAAACATGACTTATATGTGAATATTTGTAACCCATGAGTGTTTTAGAGAGAATAAGTTCTATTTATGGATTAATAATGCCACTCTCATGGACAACATATTTTAAATAGAATTTTGCAATAAAGAAAAATTCTGAGAAATAAGATTGCTGAGAATAACAGAAGAATCCCCAAATGAATTTTCTATGAATTCCTGCTATGAATTCCCCTTTGTATGGCATATAATCTAATCACCTTAAAAAAAAAACTAAACAACTGCCTTGCCTAAAGAATATTTCCATGATTAACTATGCTAACACATGATTTTTAGAAAATGATCTGTATGTCTTTTGATTTAAAATAACTATTGTTGACATTCTCCTACGTAACCATAGGTCAGCCTTCAAAATCAGGAAATTAATATTGATTCATTACTCTATTCAACCAAGAGATCCCACTTGAAGTTTGCTAATTTACCCCATAATATTCTTTATCACAGAGGGATCTAACCCAGGATCACAAGCTAAATAGAGTTGTTTCAGTTTCTTTCAAGCTGATATGTTTCCAGCTTTCTTTGCCTTTCATGACTTTGAAACTTAAAAATTACAGGCAAGTTATTTTGCAAAATGTGTATTACTGTGGGTTTTTCTTATACATTCCAGTGATTAGATATAGGTCATTATTGAATGACATATTGGCATTAATATCTCAAAAATTTTTCTTTAATTTTATCTTATCACATGGTACATGATTTCAATTTATCCCATTACTAACAGGGTTTACTTAGATTACTTGTTTAAAGTGGTATCTTCAGAGATTCTCCACTGTTACTCTTTCTTTGCCTTTGCATTTAAAATGTAAAAACTATGCAAATAATCCTTTCTCATCAAATGTTCAATTTGTTTCATGTGGTGAGTATAATCTGTTATACTGTTGCTGATTTTTATTCTTAAATTGCTCTAGATTTCATTAGTAAAAGTCATTCAAGTTGGAAAAAAAAAATAACTATTGTTAATTTCCTAAGGGAAACAAGGAAAAATTCTTAACAATTCTTAATATGATTGTTAAGCAAAATAGAACAAAAGAAAAAGGAATTGAGAAAAAGTACAAATATTTTTTCTTCAAATATAAGAAATGTGGAAAAAAAAAAAAAGGCTTAAGACACAAAGCCACTCAGCCATGGATTTCAATTTTCAATAGGCATTACAGTTATACACCATATCTCCTGTCCATGATCACTGAGTCCTTGAAATACACTCTGCTACTCACACATTCTATCACCCATTCAGTCAGTCTGGCCTGGTAACCACAGAAACAGAGTGGGCAGCCTGTTGGTTTCACCTGAAGTGGTGGTATGAAGCTGACCTCACTGTGATCCCCTGGGATGCCTTCCACATGTTGCATTGCCAGCTTTTGGTCTTCTAGATATGCAGGAATCATGGTAAGACTCTTAATTCCCGGGGTACCTGAGCGGTTCAGTCGGTTAAGCATCTGCTTTTGGCTCAGGTCATGATCCCAGAGTCCTGGGGTGGGCCACTGCTCATCAGAGAGCCTGCTTTTTCTTCTTCTTCTCCTCCTTGCCCTGCTTATGCTCACACGCTCTCTCTCTCTCTCCGTCTCTCTCTCTGTGTCAAATAAATACATAAACTCTTAAAAAAAACAAAAAAGACTCCTAATTCCCCCCAAATCATTCTGGTTCTTGGTATCCAGTGGTAAGTGGAGATACTAAGTGACAAGTTTGGGGACCTGGATCATCTTTGGATGAGGGTCTTTGAATCAGCAAATGCTCCCTTTAGTTTTTTGGTAAGGTCACTTGATGTCCTTTCTATGTCACTTGTCAGCAGAGAAGCTGGAGACTTTCCAATTAGGACTGTGGGAAGCTTTATGTCAATCTCTTCATTGCCCCCTTGGGGTAACCCTGCCTCCAGCATCAGCACTTTGATAGGCATCTTGTGTGTGTGTGCATGCGTGTGTGTGTGTGTGTTTTAAATACTATTAATCAGGGATGCTCAGGTCATGTTCTCATGGTCTTGGATCGAGCCCCGCATCGGGGCTCCCTGTTTAGCAGGAAGTGTGCTTCTCTTTCTCTCACTCGCAAATAAATAAATAACATCTTTTAAAAAAAATAAATAAATACTATTAATCAAGTGGTTTCAACCATAGCTTATCTGTTCATAACCACTATTTCCTCCAGTTCAGCAGTTCCTTCCAGGTCTACTAATTTTACTTTTAAAAAGACATACTAGGGCACCTGGGTGGCTCAGTGGGTTAAAGCCTCTGCCTTTGGCCCAGGTCGTGGTCCCAGGCTCCTGGGATCGAGCCCCGCATCTGGCTCTCTGCTCAGCGGGGAGCCTGCTTCCCCTCCTCTCTCTCTCTGGCTGCCTCTCTGCCTACCTGTGATCTCTGTCTGTCAAATAAATAAATAAAATCTTTAAAAAAAATAAAAAATAAAAGACATACTAATGTAAAGAAAACAGCAGAACTTAGAAATGTAAGCATATGCAATGCAACTGGCAGAGTGGGCCCTGGGGAAGCTTAGATTCTGATACAATGAATTGAGGTCTTGTTCTGTCTCAGCCCAGGCTTTCCGATGGGAAGGCAAGATACGGTGGGTGGGAAGGAAAGGAAGTCAACAGGCTGTCCTACTCAGGAAATGGGGAGGCAAAAAAGTGGGCTTCCATATCTTCATTATTTTCTGGGCCCAATCCCCTTAGCAAAATGGAGCCAATTAATCATAGGATTTCTGGAAGCACTACTGCTTTTCTAGAAGCTGCACCCAGGAATATTTAAACTGGAGTGGATTACTGCCACCAGGTAGCACCAAACTGCAGTTAGGACTAGATTAGTTAGGATTTGGGTTTCCAAACTGGACCCTAACTCCAGGTGGGGTAATTTCATTAACCTCATGGTAATGGAAACTCATATCTTGGGCCACTGAGTTTTTTTAGATCCACTTACAATATGAAGGTCAAGTTTTACAGAATGTGTTTGTACACCCTTTTTTTGTTTATTTTTTAACACAAATATGATAATGTTATGCATATTGCTTTGCATCTTATTTTTACCTCCACTAAGATGTCTTGGATAAATTTGCATAGTAGTACCTATATATCAGTGGTTTTTAATGGTTGCATTGTATCCTATTACATAAATGTAGCAGAATTTATTTGACTCCTCTAATGAAAACCAGGATTTTTTTCTGCCTTTGTGGCTGTTTTTGCTGTTACTACCAATAATGCTTTAATGAGAATTCATGAATATATATTTTTTGACATTTGAAGGTGTATCTGTAGGACAAATTCCTAGAAGTGGGCTAAAGATTATGTACTCAGTAGGACCCACTAACAGAGATTTGAAGCCATAGGAATTGATAAGAAGGGCTCTGGTCTGAGCCTCAAGGAGCATTATATACAAAGTACAGGAAAGGAAAGTGGCTTCTAGTAAGTGCACATTGCACTGAAGTGAGTGCACAGTTAGAAATGTTTAGAGAGGTATAAGCCCAGAAGTTAATGGTATTGTGGAAATTGTCTTCAATGTTTTTCACATACAAGGAGTAGAAAATATCTTTCTGGGAGGAAAAAAAGAAATAAAACAACTCAGATACCCTTTGATAAGGATTTAGTTAAACCAAGAAGAAATAAAACAACTGAGAATAGTCATGTAATTGTTATGTAATAGAATGTTATGTAATAGAATGTAACAGAGTGCAGCTCTTAAAAATATATTAAGCAGAAAATGCAGGTCATAGGAGTGCCTGGGTGGCTCAGTTGTTGAGCGTCTGCCTTCAGCTCAGGTCATGATCCCAGGGTTCTGGGATCAAGCCCTGCATCTGGCTCCCTGCTCTGCGGGAATCTTGCTTCTCCCTCTCTCGCTCCCCCTGCTTGTGTTCCCTCTCTCTGTCTGTTTTCTCTGTCAAATAAGTAAATAAAATCTTTAAAAAAAGAAAGAAAGAAAATGCAGGTTATAGAACATTAAGAATAGTATGACATTGGGAGAGAATGTCAGTTCCCTGTGAAATAACCTTCTACTTCTTCAAATCAAGAGACCGTTTTGCTTGGCTAGGCACAATGTCACTCAGCTGAAAGATTATATTCCCTGTCTCCCTTGCAAAGATGACTAATTTCTGGTCAATGAGGTGTAATCAGGAGTTTCCTTAAAAAGGACAGTTGTGTCCTTATTCCTCACCTATGCTGCTTGGAATGTAATATTTGAGGTTTGGACCATCTTGTACCAGGAAGACAAAAACCATACTGTAGGGATTATAGAATGAGAAAATGGGAGGTGACAGCTTCCTCATGACTGTGAAGCCACCAATCAGCCCTGGACTACCTACCTCCTGTTTTTTTTTGTTTGTTTGTTTTGTTTTTCTTGTGAGAGAGAAGTGAACATTTATTTTGTTCACATCGTATTTTTAAAAGTTTTTGTTACATGTTGCCAAATCTAATCCTAACTGATAGAGACCCCATTTGTGTTTAAAAATTAAATATCTACACCCATGCATACATACATACATATCAGATATGTGTGTGTGTGTGTGTAAACTATATATCTATAAAATATCTGTAAGTGCACAGAATAAACTGGTAACAGCATTTATCTCTGGGGGTATGGGATTATAAACAGGAGGTATGAGGGGGCTATTAATTCCTTCATATTATATGAATTTTAGCAATAAACTTGTGTCAAGAAAAATTAAGATGTTTCTACTTTTATGAAGAAAAAAAAATAGCTCTTGACTGGTAATTCCTTAAAATCAAAACAGTGGGAGACTTCCTTACCTATCACTGTCTTCTCCGGAAGCAGCGCCATTACATTTCTGCTGGTCTCCCATCTCCTCTTCAATGCTCCCAAATCCATCGGATTGCTTTCCCTCCATTCTGAGTAATCGACATCTCTTTTAAGATTTTATTTATTTATTTTTGTGAGAGAGTGGATCAGAGAGAGAGAGAGAACACGCACACAAGTGGGGGGAGGGACAGAGGGAGAAGCAGACTCCCTGCTGAGCACGGAGCCCAATGCGGGACTCTGTCCCAGGACCCTGGGATCATGACCCGAGCCTAAGCAGATGCTCAACAGACTGAGCCATCCAGACACACCCCACACCCCCTTTTTAAAGATTTGATTTGTTTATTTTTGTGAGAGAGAGGAAGAGAGATTCCACGTCTCTTAAATATGTATCAGCCTGCTTCTGAAACAGTTTAAGAAGAAGCTGTGTTTAATAATGGAATGAATAGTTGATTCAGACAGATAAGAAGACACATACATGTAGCTGCTTTGAAAATGAAAGAGTTCTCCTCCAAATAAGAGTTCTCTGGCGACGCACAGTTGTTACCATAGCTACATGTTTAAGTGGAAGTCAATCCAAATAAGAAAGGCTTGTCCAGTTCTCTAGATAACTGGAGTAGGGTTTTTTTTTTTTTTTAAGATTATTCATTTGAGAGAGAGGAAGGGAGAGAGCACTAATAAAACAAATATATAATGGGGCAAGGGTATAAAGCAGAAAGCGAAAGTCTCCCATAATTCTAGGCCTTAGAGATAAACATAACCACTTTGGTTTATATCTTCCAGACATCCCTTTTGGTACCTGAATACAATGTCATTGGAGGGGTGTGTGTATTTTATTTAACCAGTCCTATGCTGATGAGCATTTAGACTGTTTCCAATTTTTCTCTGTTATATATAACTCTGCAGAAAATATCGTTATATACAGATCATTGGCCCTTAGTGGGTTATTTCCTTAGAAGGAATACCTAGCAGTGAAATTTCTAGATAAAAGGTCTGCAAATTTTATATTTGAATGCGTATTACCAAATTACCTTTCAAAAAGATCACATGAACTCTGCACCCAAAAATAGCATTGTGGGTTCCTGTATGCTGTGCTTGCAAGATTAAAGATTTGTATATATAAATTAGGTATTTTCTTTTTTATGTGAATCATCAGTTCACATATTGTTGGACCGTTGTTCCAGTTATCCATTGTTTATCCAATTGCTTGACAAACAACCCCAAATAAAACAACAACTATTTTATCATATCTTGCGATTTTGTGGGTTAGGAATTTTTTTTTTTTTTTTTTTGAGAGAGAGTGTAAGTAGGTGTGGGGAAGGGCAGAGGGGGAGAGAGAGAGAGAGAGAGAGAGAGAGAAAATCTTAAGCAGGTTCCAGGGCCCAGCTTAACCGACTGAGCTTTCCAGGTGCCCTGTGGGTTAGGAATTTAACCTAACCACTCAGTCAGATGACTCTTCTTCCCATATGATGTTGAGTGGGGTCATTTGATCGTATGCAGCTGGCACTTGGGTAGTTTGCAGGGTCCAAGATGGCTCTACTCATCTGCTTGGTGTCTTGCGGGGATAGCTGGAAGGGTGCTCAGCTGGGCTCTGGTCCTTCTCTGTGCAGCCTCAGAGCCTCTCTATGTGGACTCTGTAGCAGGCTGGCCAAACTTCTCACAAGCGGCTCAGGGCTCCAAGAAACCAAAATGAGAGCTGCTGTCCTCGCAAAGACTAGACTCAGAGCTGGCATAGTGTTCCTTCCACCATTCTAAACTAGTCAAAGCAGTCACAGATCATCCTAGATGCAAGAAGAGGCCAAATAGACCTTCCTCTCAATAGGAGAAATGTCAAGAAATTTGTGGCCATTTTTAGTCTGTACAAATGTTAACATTAGTATATTTCTTAATTTTAAAAAATCTTCCCATTTCTTGGAGAAATCCTACTTGGACATGGTGGGAACTCCCTAAATGCACTTTAAAGTTTAATTTGTAGGTGTTTTACCCAAGATTTTTACATTTATATTGATATGTAAATTTGGTTTATAGTTGTTGCTATTGTTTTAAATGTTGGTACCAATGTAATTTTAGGGTTTTAATAATTAATTAGATAAGTTTCTATGTTTTTTTAAATCTTTTTTTTTACAAAGGATGAGAATCATGTGCTTTTTGAACATTTGAAAGTCTTACCCACAAAGCTATCTGAGCCTAGGGGATTCTTTTGGAGGGAATTCTCTGATCATTTTTTAATTTTGTTATTGGTATTCAGATTGGATAACTGAATCAGTTTTGGTCATTGAACATTTTTCTTTCATTTTTAAGTCTCAAATTGTATATTATAGCTACATATGTGAACTTGGAAAGTACTATGTAATATTCAGTAAGGGGAACAAAGTGCCCAAGAAACATTGGAAGGTAAGTACCTTCTGGAAATGTTTATTACAGACATTAGAAGCTAATTTTAGACCTCATCTTATTTTTTTTCATATTATTCAAGAAGATATAGACTCTTTCAAATAAAAAAAGTGAAAAGAAGATACTTTCATAAGCATACTTTTATAAGATACTGAGATGACCCCTACGCTTGAAATACAAGCAGAACAGAAGCCAACTCAGGGCCCTGAGGAACATCCTTACACCTGGCAATAAGGGGGATCAAAACATATTGGTTGGTGAACATGTGAAGAAAATGGATGAATGAATGATTAGTAATACCTGTTCTCACAATGTGGTTTGGTCTTACAGCCCTCCCAGACATTAGGAATACACAATGAACACTGCATGCTTGGCTCACCTCCTACATACCTCCGTAAATTGTACATGCTTATTCTCTATGCAAAAGTCCAACATCATCGACTCTTGGTTTTTCTCTTCCCATTGCTTGCTGCCACTCTCCTGACTTACCTTTCCCATCTCTGAGTTTTTTTAACCACTTAATTTCTCCAGTAAATAATCAGGTGTGTCCTCAAATTCTAGATTTTCCCAGGCTACTCAGCAAATGAAAAGCACACTTAGATTTATGGAAGCCTACATCTAGAAGACATTCTGGGACATCTGGTGAAACCTATCTCATTTCTTTTGTAGACTGAGGAAGCCACCGAACTGATGGCAAGAACAAATTCATTAAAGATTATTTTTCGAGAGACCTGAGTGTGGTTATCAGAAAACAGAAGACACCATTTGAGGTAAAGTTATCAGATTCGGGGACAGTCATGCTATAAGGATGAACACATGAGGAGTAAAAAGTCATGAACCTGTCAAATGGGAGAATAAATATCAGTAGAATGTATGTTCAACCTTGAAAGTCATGAAATTTCAAATGTTCTACTTAATTTATCCGATCCACTAGGTAGAATAAAAAAAATTCTTTCAGGTGCCTGGGTGGCTCAGTGGGTTAAGCCTCTGCCTTCAGCTCAGGTCATGATCTGAGGGTTGTGGGATCGAGCCCTGCATTGTGCTCTCTGCCTAGCAGGGAGCCTGCTTCCCCCTCTCTCTCTGCCTGCCTCCCTGTCTACTTGTGATCTCTCTCTCTCTGTCAAATAAATAAATAAAATCTTTTTAAAAAAATCACTGAAAGTGAAATTTTACTTGGCAACCTCTAAGATGTGAGCCCTTTGCAAATGGAGAACAATTATTTTCATGTCTGGTATCTCCAGTACTTACCTTGTCCCTGGCCCTAACCTGATTCTCCTGAATCAGCCCACTGTGTGAGCCAGCTGGAGATATGGGTGGTGCTTCCACTGGTCTTTTCAAAACATACAATTTATATGTTGTACACCTGAAACCAATATAACATTGTATGTTAATTATACTTCAATTTAAAAAAGCATACAATTCAATAATTCTTAGTAAATTTAAAGAGTTACACAACCATTACTACAATAAAAGTTTTAGAGTATTTCTATCACCATACACCACACACACACACAAATGGTCATGCATGCTTACTTCGGCTGCACATATACTAAAAAATACCCTAAAACCCGTGATGTGTCTTTGCAGTCAGCCCCCTACTCTGCTACTCTGCAGTCCCAGGCAACCATTAATCTACTTCCTATCTCTATAGATTCGCCTATGCTGAATATTTCATATAGATGGAATCATATGACATGTGGTGTTTTGATTTGGGCTTCTTTCATTTAACATGATGTTCTTGAGGCTCCTCCATGTTGAAGTATCTATTAGTATTGGATTGTTTTTATTTGCTGAAATAGTATGGCTATTCCACATTTCATTTATCTGTTCATCAGTTGATGAATATTTGAGTTGTTTCCACTTTTTGGATATTATAGCTAATATTCCTATGAACATCCATATACAGTCTTTGTGTGGATCTAAGTTTTCATTTCTCTTGGGTAGATAACCAGGAGTGAAATTGTTGGGTCATGAGGTAATTCTGTGTTTAGCATTTTAATAGTGTTGAGTGTTTTACAGAGCGGCTGCACCCTTTTACATTCCCATCAGCGAAGTACAAGAGTTGGAGTTTCTCAACATTCTCACTAAGACTTGTTATTACCTATCTTTTTATCAGTTAGCTCTATAAATATTATAAAGGCTGTGTGGTACCCCATGCCACTGTCCTAGATACTTAGGTGGAAGATGCTATACTGAACCACATTTCAAGAAAAAGATTAATTATCCTTTGTAGAAGCTTAGGACTTATATATTCCTTTCAGCCTGTTGTATGAAACTCCAGAAACCCCAAGGGTGCCCAGGTGGTTCAGTCAGTTGTGTCTGACTCTTGATTTTTGGCTCAAGTCCTGACCTTAGGGTCATGAGATCAAGTCCATAGTTGGGCTATGGAACCCAACATGGTTCAGCAGGGAGTCTACTTGAGATTCCCGCTCCCTCTCCCTCTGCCCCTATATATATATATATATATATATATAAAATATGTATTAATATAATATATAAAATTATGTATATTTAATATATATGTAAAGTAAAATAAAATCCAGAAACTCTAGTACTTCTTTGAAAATATCATACTAGGATTACAGATCATTACAAAACTTAATACTTAATTATCTATTTAGCTAAAGTGGCAACAAAGATTATAAAGACAAATACTGGAAGTTATATAGTTGTTAGCAAAACTTAGCTCCTTTAATATTAAGAAGATTCCAACTTTCTTAAGTAATCAAAGACTTAATAAAGACAAAACATAGAAATTCTGCTTTTTCTAGACTGATTATATTTACAATTTAGGCCAATCTTGAAAAAATCTGTCATTTTAACAAAAGAAAAAAAAACAAATTCCAATGTTATGCTATATACTTCTGATATTAAAACTCATTCATTCCAACAAGAAAAAAAAAAGAAAATATCATACTACTTAAAGCTTAGTGTGTGTAGTCAAAGACTGTTAATTATACTCCAATATCTAGTCTTCTCTTCTTACATAGGAATAGAATTAACCAAAAAGTACATTTCTTAGCCTCCCTTACAGGTACATGTAGTTAAAAACTAAGTTCAGGTGATTGTGCTATGAACAAAAATGTTGCGTACTCTTTTTTTTTTTAAGACTTTATTTATTTATTTGACAGACAGAGATCACAAGCAGGCAGAGAGGCAGGTAGAGAGAGAGGAGGAAGCAGGCTCCCCACCAGGCAGAGAGCCCGATGTGGGGCTTGATCCCAGGACCCTGGGACCATGACCTGAGCCGAAGGCAAAGGCTTTAACCCACTGAGCCACCCAGGCGCCCCTGTTGTGTACTCTTAAACAGAAGAATTGAGCCCACCATTTTATCTCTCTCCACATGTTTACTGGAAAGTGGAAATGACAGTAAAGGCTGGAGTTGTCCTCTTGGACCAAAGTTGGTCACCATGTGCTGGAGTGGTAAGGGCATCAAAATAGAGGAAGCCTGGGTCTCTGATGAGTGTGGGGCACCATACAAGCCCAGGATTGCTTGCCTGAACTTTAACATGAGAGATAAATACCCTGTTTAACCTGGGATTGTTTGGGGGCTGTCTTTTGTAACAGTGAAAATGTGAAGTTACCAACATGTAGAAAGCCTCTGTAGGAACATGGCTACAATATGAGAGTCTCCATTGATGAATATGATCACAAAAGGAAAGACAGAGTAATGCAGTGAAAAGAGCACTGGACTCAAATTAAGGTTTTTGGAGGTTTACTATTGCTTTTATCTGTAGTCAGCTTTGTGACCTCAGGCAAGTCTTTATATTTCTCTGTGTCCTCATCCATAAAATAAGGTGGTTTTATTCAGTGAAAAATAAATTTTTAAAACTTGAAAATAGGAGTGCCTGGGTGGCTCAGTCGTGTGCGCTCTCTCTCTCTCTCTCACACACACACTGTCTCTCTCAAATAAATAAAATCGTATAATAAATAAATAAATAAAGCTTGAAAAGAAAAAGCATCTGGTTTCAAAAATACTTCACTGTATTTTCATTGGTAAAACAATTTAATAATAATTTTAAATGTAGAAACTCGAAGGTAGAAGTCTTCATTACATAAAACAGTAAGATGATAATCATCTTCAGCAGCTACATCATTTGCACAGGGCTAAGAATGCCCCCATACATTAGCTTTTTAAAAATCCTCCCAATTGGTACCATTATTATCCCCATTTTACAGATAAGGAACCTGGGGTTCAAAGAGGGTAAGTACCTTGCCCTGTTGTGTGGTGGGTGGTGGGGCCAAGATTTAGATTCCTGAGTCCAGAGCACAGATGCTTAATGAATACTACTTTGACCCCATAACTCTACCTAAGTAGTCATTGTGCAGCATATCAAGAAATCCACAGTAAAGACTGTTGGCCTGTGTCGTCTCTCCAGCCATTGGGACTAGGAGGCGTATTACATTTTAAAATGAGTAAACCATGGGCACCTGGGTGGGTCAGTGGGTTAAAGCCTCTGCCTTTGGCTCAGGTCATGGTCCCAGGGTCCTGGGATTGAGCCCCGAATCAGACTCTCTGCCCAGCAGGGAGCCTGCTTCCCTTCCTCTCTCTCACTGCCTGCCTCTCTGTCTACTTGTGATCTCTGTCTGTCAAATTTTTTGAAATAAATAAATAAATAAAATGAATAAACAACTCTTGCAAATTTGCTCAGTAGGTTAAGGTGACATGAGGAGCAATCATTGTGAATCATCTAAGAAGCACAGGGAGAATTAAGATACTGGTAAAGCACACCTACCAAATGCTGAAAAGAAGATAAACAGCCCTCAGGAACCGGTGATCTGCAATGCTGGGCAGTATGCTCACTGAACTCCAAAGACCAAACCTCCTGAGCTTGGCTGGCAGCTGGGATTCAAGGGCTGGGGGGGTGGGGGGTGGAGGTGGGGGAGTCAGGCACCAAGATGTGCTATCTCCTGCCTGTTGCATTTTGAAGAGGCACATCAGAGAGGCTAAGCCTGATGGACTCTGAACACTGGTTGTTGGTTGTTGGTTGTTGTTGTTGTTGTTTTTTCCTGGCAACAAAATTAAAACTGCACCTAGGGATTTATCCACCCTTTTGCTGATCTCGGTGTGAGCTGTGCAGTGAAATCCCTGTACACAGCACTGACTCTATCTCCCAGGGTGTTGCTTAAAATGTGACTGAGCACAAATGGAAAACATCAAGTCTTGTTGAAGTCAGCACACAGAATTAATCTCTAAAAGTAATGAAAGAATTCGTTTCACTCTGTAATATAAATAAATCTGAAGTATGGTAAAGTCAGAGATGATCAGCTCAGCTGCAGAGACATCTTGAGGAAAGAATATTGTGTTCTTGGGACACATTTTAATGCCCCTCTGATACCCTTATGTGATTATAAGGATGCTTAAGGTGTCTCTTTAAAAATATATTTAATATATGAGGTTTTGAACCTGCAACTATTTACCTTCAGTATATTTTAACATTGGGAAAGGTAAAAACTTGTGTTTTGCCCCACTCCCTTTTTAGCTCTTGGATGCATAACTATATTATTTAAGTAAATATAAAATTAGGAGCCATCTCAATATTTATTTTTTTTAAGATTTTATTTATTTATTTGACAGAGAGAGATCCAAAGTAGATAGAGAGGCAGGCAGAGAGAGAGAGAGAGAGGGAAGCAGGCTCCCTGCTGAGCAGAGACCCCCAATGTGGGACTCAATCCCAGGACCCTGAGATCATGACCTGAGCCGAAGGCAGCGGCTTAACCCACTGAGCCACCCAGGCACCCCGCCATCTCAATATTTAAAGTCAAGATGAAATGAGGCCCTCTGCTTTCCACCCATCCTTAATTTTATTCTTATCTTGACTCTGAACTTCATGCTTTGGTTTTTTTTTTTTTTTTTTTTCCATGAACCACCTGCTTGGAATCAGCAGTGCTTGTTTGAAAGTTGTTCTGAAAGTCTAGGGTAGAGGAAGTCAGATCAAATAACATTTCTCCCCTAGTACCTAATGAAATGAACAAAAATGTTTCTTTTCAAAAGGCTGAAAATTATCAGCAGTAATCAAAATTGAAAAGTGGCTCTCAACCTTGTTTATCACATCTGCTTCCCAGAAAAAAACTAAGGAATGTTCCAATATCCTGAATTCACCTTCATTTAAAGAGAAGTGGCCGGAAGGATGAGTAAGTGGGAAACTATGAGCTTAGGAGCCACTTTCTGCACCACTGCAGACCCTGGCTGAGGACCAGCCATTCTCCAAGGTCACCGCTGAGTTGGAGGAATGAACCAGAGCCCTTGGGTTAGGAAATTCCTGGCCCTTGCTGGGAAGACTGGCCCCCATAAAGGACATTTGCAGGGACTCAGAAGAGAGGAAGCAGTCCAGGATCCCAGCAAGGACTGCGGGCAGTTCCAGAGGGGCTCTTCTCCTTACCACTCTCAAGTTTCAGGATACAGAAAAGTAAATAGAAAGTGACATCCAGCCTCCAAGTTGTCCACAGGGGTAACTAGTTTCCGGGAAGCTAAGAAGGTCAAGAAGAACTACTATAGATCAGGGCAACTGGAGACTTACATAGAACTGCCAAACTGTAGTTTAAGCAAAATAAAAATAAAAGGCATGTCAACCATGTAAATGTGTCACAGAGGGGGTGAGGGTAGGAAGAGGGAGAGAGAGAGAAAGTACAGACACAAAGGAAATAGTCCAGAAAAAACCAAAAATTAAGAAAAAAGAAGGCAATCCCCCCAGATTGCCTAGTGCTAAAAAGAAAACGAAACCTTAATAAAAACAGGCTATCAGTAAATAAGAACTCAAAGACAAAATGCTGAAACAACAGAAAGACATGAAAGAGAAATTGTAGGGCTAAGGAAACCAATTGGAACCAAAATAATACTATTACAGATCTTAAATAAATTAGAAATCAAAGAACAGTCTAGACAGAACCAAGTTAGTGGAATTGAAGACTTGAATTAATCACTATGGACACAGCAAAAAATTTTAAGGAAATTAAAATAATGAGACCAAACAAGGTGTTCATATATAGATGATACAAAATGCAGATAATTATTGTTCCTGAAATAGCATAGTCAAAATAGAAGATAAAAATTATTCTCAAATATAATGAAGGAAAATTTCCCTGTAGTTAAAAGAATGAAGTCTGCTATTGACAGGATATACCATATACTTAGAAACTGTTTAATATAAAGCAAATGACATTGATTAAGGTATTTACCTTTAGGAATAAAGAAAGCTTTCCTGAAGCATCCAATCAGAAAGAGCTAGCTACCCACAAGGGGGAAGGGTCAGACTGGCCTCCTACTACAGAAGACAGGTGAGCAGTATCACAAGTTTCTGCAGGAAGGAAAGTGGGACCGAATGTTATTATACTAAGCCAAGTTGTCATTCAAGTTGTAAGGCAAAGGCAGACATTTTTTTTGTTTTAAAGATTTTATTTATTTGTTTGACAGAGAAAGACACAGTGAGAGAGGGAACACAAGCAGGGGGAGTGGGAGAGGGAGAAGCAGGCTTCTCTCGGAGCAGGGAGCCCGGTGCAAGGCTCAATCCTAGGACCCTGAGATCATGACCTGAGCTGAAGGCATATGCCTAACAACTGAGCCACCACCAAAAAAAAGGCATTTTTGAAAACACAGCAAAAACAAAAACAAAAATCCACAAAACAAAAACAAAAACCCAAAGGAAAAAAAAAAAGAGAGAAAAGGAAGGTGGGAAGGAAAGAAGGAAGGAAAGAAGAGAGGGAGAGAGGGAAGGAAGGAAAGAAGAAAGGGAGAGAGGGAAGGAAGGAAGGCAGGCAGGGAGGAAGGAAGGAAGGAAAAAAGGAGAGAATAATACTCATTTTAAACACACACACACACACACCATACACTTCTTCTTTTTACTATAAAATCAAGCCATTCAAGAGGTGAGGTTAAATCACCTAAATTTTTCTATTAGCTTTTCTTCTGAGATTGTCAAAGATTAAATTTTCAAATTTCAAAGGAAATTCACCTATTTGAGAGCATCAGAAAAGAGGATTGAGGAGTGAGAAATGGGAACCAAAGCATAAAAGTCAAACTTTATAAAGCTGACAATTTTGCCTCGGATTAACTCTCCCTGTGCTCCATAGCCTCATTGATAACATGCAGATAATAATCCTTGCTTCACAGGGCTATTGGGAGAAGTAAAAGAAAAAAAATGTTGTGAAAATGGACCTCAGAACCTGATACATTTTAAATGCTCAGTAATCACATCCTCTCGTCCATTCCCATCCCTTGCCATATGCACTGTTGTCTGGTTTGGTTTTGTTCACTCAGGCTCACTCTATATTCTTATGGATTGTACTTTTTCAGGTTGAGTAATTTATGGCTTAAAGGTAAATATGTGCTAATAAACTGTTCATAAATTAGCATGGAAAAAATCATGCGCTTTGGCATTAGAACTAGACTTCAGTCCTGGGTTGCGTCTCTCATGCATGTAACGGGAATATCTGAAGAAAAAAGAGAGAAAGGAACAGAAGCAATATTTGAAGTAATAATGACTGAGAATTTCCCCCCAAATTAATTTCAGTCAGAAAACTACAGATCCAGGAAACTCAGAAAACACCAAATAGGATAACAACCCCTCTCTGCCCCCAACCAAATTACACCTAAACATATAACATTGAAATTGCAGCAAATCACGGATAAAGAAGAAGATCTTGAAAGAATCCAGAAAGAATTATATTCACATTTTTCTCAGTCAACCAGGCAAGCAAGAAGAGAGAGGCGTGAAATACTTAAAATATTGAAAGGAAACAAAACAAAACAGTACAAAAAACAATAACTAAACAAAAACCTAGAAATCTGCATTTTGTAAAAATATCCTTCAAAAATGAAGGAGAAATACTTTCTTGGACAAATAAAAATTGAGGGAATTTTCAGTAAACCTCACTTTCAAGAAACATTAAAGGAAGTTCTTTAGAGAGAAGCAAAATAGTAGAGATCACAAACTCAGATCTATGTAAAGAAGAGCAGTAGAGAAGAAATGAGTAACGTAATATAAAAATTTTTTTCTTCCTAATTTATCTAGTAGATAACAGATTGAGGTAAAATAACAATAGTATTTGATGATTATAGCTTATGTATAAGTGATATAAATGACACCACTGATACATGGGATGAGACCGAAGAATGAGGAATATTTTATTACTACAAGGTATTTGCATTACTTGCAAAGTGGTATGGCATGATTTGAAGGTGGACTTGGATTAAATTATAAGTGTATACTGCAAACTCTAGGACAATGACTAAAAAAAGTAAAATTGACATTAATTATAATTGATTAGAAAGAAGAGTAAGTGGAATCATATGAAATGCAGAAAATGACAAAAATAGGAAAAAAGAACAATACCAACAAGTAGAGAGTGGTGACAAATATGGTAGATAGTCATCCAGCTGGATCAATAATCACTAAATGTCAATGGTCTAAATACTATCAATTAAAAGACTGAAATTTTCAGGGCGGACCCCAAAACAAGACAACTATATGTTGTCAACAAGAAACCTACTTTATTTTTTTAATTGTTTTAAGATTTTACTTATTTATTTGAGAGAGAGAGCATGAGTTGGTGTGGGGGGTGTGGGGAGGAGCAGAAGAGGAGGGAGAAGTGGGCTCCCCACTGAGCAGGGAGCCTGACAGCAGGGCTCCATCCCAGGACCATGGTCATGACCTGAGACCCAAGGCAAATGTTTAACTGACTGAGACACCCAGGTGCCCCAAGAAATCTACTTTAAATATAAAGACATATGCAGATTAATGTAACTCTGCTCTGCCATCCTGCTCCCATGCCCCATTAACATTCAAAAATTGCCAGATCTATTTTGCTCATTGGTTCAAGGTCTCCAACCCAAAGTATTAGAGTTCACTCTTTTGAGTCCCCCCCCCCCCCCGTCTGCCAGTATTCTGGTTAAGTTCTCCCAAGACAGGCATTCTTCCATTTTCCTAAACAAACGTGTATAAATTATAGTCTTCCAGGAGCATTTCCCCCTCTCGTTACTCTTGGAATTTTAATTGCTCCCCATATCTTCCTGAAAGGCACTAATGTTCTTGTGCAGTGGCCACTGGCTCTTTGATCTGCTAGAAAGTGTTTTATATTATATATATATTTATATATATATATATTTTTTTTAAAGATTTTATTTATTTATTTGAGAGAGAATGAGTGAGAGAGAGCATGAGAGAGGAGAAGGTCAGAGGGAGAAGCAGACTCCCTAAGGAGCTGGGAGCCGGATGCGGGACTCGATCCTGGAAGTCCGGGATCATGACCTGAGCCGAAGGCAGTCGCTCAACCAACTGAGCCACCCAGGCGCCTGGTGTTTTATATTTTATAGGTGTGCACAGTGCTGGTGGTATTCCTTATTTTAGTTACTGGCTCCATCATCCACCTGGTCATACAGGCTATAATCCAACACTGCTGCTTTTACCATATGTGACTTAGCATCAAAGAACTTCTCAAAGGCAAAACATATCTTATGGTATCGCAGACTGTGATTTACCTATAGCCCAACTTCATGGGATGACCTCATGAATTAGAGTGGTGGTTCTATTATGATTCCTCTAGAAGGCTGTTCACAAATTATGTTAATCGTTGGATGTGTGCATGTTTCTACCTGATTCTCTAGGGGTCTGAATTCCCCCTTAAAGCCTCTCTTGTCTTCACACTCAGTTCATTAGCAAGTCTTGCTGATGCTACTTCTGGAATATCTCATACATATGTCACACATATATCCCTGCTACTGCCTTAGAGGGGTTCTTAACTCCTTGTAGCCTCTTAACTGGTTCTTTTTGCCTCAAACTCTTCCTTCTCTTGGCTGACTTTCTTTTTTGGGGACAGATATTCTTTTTACAAACCATGTCACTCTGATTATAAAATCTGATGGACTGTTTATAGGAAAGCCTAAATTTCTTGATATACACAATCATTCAGTGTCTACTGTGTCAGCCCCACATCCATCATTCTCTTGTGTACCCTTCAGCCTCAATGAGCATATCCCCTTTCCCAGGAGGCTTCTTTCCTACTGCTCATGCTTTGTCCAAATACCCTTTTCTTCCTTTTCTACCCAAACAGTTACTCATAGTTTACTACTCTAGGGACACCTGGGTAGCTCGGTTGGTTAAGCATCTGCCTTCGGCTCGAGTCATCATCCCAGGGTCTTGGGATTGAGTTCTGAATTGAATCATGCTCCTTGCTCACCAGGGAATCTGCTTCTCCCTCTCCCTCTGCCCCACCAACTGTGTTTTCTCTCACTCACTATGCTCTCTTTCTCTGTCTCTCTTATAAATAAATAAGTAATCTTAAAAAGAAGAAGAAGAAGAAGTTTGCTACTCTAACATGCCCAGGAAATCTAATTCAGGAGTTTCTTGGGGCCAGTTCTAGGCCTTGCTCCCCGCTTCTCCATATCCTCTTTACTGAGGTAATGTCATCCACAACATGGCTTCAATTATCGACCTGCTTAACATTTCACACATTTATATCTCCCACACAGACTTTTCCCTCTGAGTTCCAGACTCATACATCTAATCACCTAATTGACATTGCCTTTTTTTTTTTTAATACTCGAGAGCTCTCTTACTCTTCATAAAATTGCGACGTAAGCACTATCACTGTTCTCATTTTGGAAACTAGAAAACTGAGGCTCAGAAATGTGAAATTCACTATGTAAGTTTGCACAACTAATTAATGTTCAATGGAACATTGAATGTTCACAGAGAATGACTCTGTGCCCTTAAACTTTGTTTTTATCCAACATATTATTACCGCCTCTTAAATATTTACATCAGGGAAACTGAGATAACTTGTTTGAAATAATAATAATAACAACAACAATAATAATAAAGGTGTTACTGTTAAGAAAAAAATGGAACCAATTTATTTGAATAAAAATAAATCTATATTCTAGACAATTCAAAACCTTAAACAATATAATAGAATCTTAGGGTTGCATGAGATTTTGAAGTTCATTCAGCCCATCCATCTTTCTTTCCTATTTGATTCTAGGACGTTTGAATTCCTAGTTGTTTTTTTTTTATAAGAAGTATTTTTATTTTTCATTTGAAATGATTCATATTGCTTTTTCTGAGCAATGAGGAGGGAAAATGAGTCACATAAATATTATTTCAGCTTCTGACTCCAGCTGTGTCTGATTACCTATCTCCATGATCTCTTTTTTTCTTGATCTTTCTTTTGCAATTTGTGCATCACTAACTCTTCTCTCTCTCTCTCTCTTTAACTCATTTCAGTTGGGTTCTCTCACTTACCTGACATTGCCTTTTGGATGTCTCAAGTCATTTCAAATTAAACAGGTTGAATATTAAAACTCATGATTTTCTAACTGGTGTAAGGTGGTATCTCAATGTGGTTTTAATTTGAATCTCCCTGATGGCTAGTGATGATGAACATTTTTTCATGTGTCTGATAGCCATTTGTATGTCTTAATTGGAGAAGTGTCTATTCATATCTTCTGCCCATTTTTTGATATGATTATCTGTTTTGTGTGTGTTGAGTTTGAGGAGTTCTTTATAGATCCTGGATATCAACCTTTTGTCTGTACTGTCATTTGCAAATATCTTTTCCCATTCCGTGGGTTGCCTCTTTGTTTTGTTGACTGTTTCCTTTGCTGTGCAGAAGATTTTGATCTTGATAAAGTCCCAAAAGTTCACTTTCACTTTTGTTTCCTTTGCCTTTGGAGACATATCTTAAAGAAGTTGCTGTGGCTGATATCGAAGAGGTTACTGCCTATGTTCTCCTCTAGAATTCTGATGGATTCCTGTCTCACGTTGAGGTCTCTTATCCATTTCGAGTTTATCTTTGTGTATGGTGTAAGAGAATGGTCGAGTTTCATTCTTCTACATATAGCTGTCCAGTTTTCCCAGCACCATTTATTGAAGAGACTGTCTTTTTCCCACGGTACATTTTCCCCTGTTTTGTCAAAGATTATTTGACCATAGAGTTGAGGGTCCATATCTGGGCTCTGAAATACCACCTTACATCAGTTAGAATGGCCAAAATTAGCAAGACAGGAAACAACATGTGTTGGAGAGGATGTGGAGAAAGGGGAACCCTCTTACACTGCTGGTGGGAATGCAAGTTGGTGCAGCCACTTTGGAGAACAGTGTGGAGATTCCTCAAGAAATTAGTATATGTGCTGCCGAAGCGAGCACAGATTCCTCAAGAAATTAAAAATAGAGCTTCCCTATGACCCTGCAATTGCACTGCTGGGTATTTACCCCAAAGATACAGATGTAGTGAAAAGGAGGGCCGTCTGTACCCCAGTGTTTATAGCAGCAATGGCCACGGTCGCCAAACTGTGGAAAGAACCAAGATGCCCTTCAACGGACGAATGGATATGGAAGATGTGGTCTATATACATGATGGAGTATTATGCCTCCATCAGAAAGGATGAATACCCAACTTTTGTAGCAACATGGACGGGACTGGAAGAGATTATGCTGAGTGAAATAAGTCAAGCAGAGAGAGTCAAGTATCATATGGTTTCACTTATTTGTGGAGCATAACAAATAACGTGGAGAACATGGGGAGATAGAGAGGAGAAGGGAGTTGAGGGAATTTGGAAGGGGAGATGAACCATGAGAGACTATGGACTCTGAAAAAGAACCTGAGGGTTTTGAAGGGGCAGGGAGTGTGAGGTTGGGGGAACCAGGTGGTGGGTGGGTAATAGGGAGGGCACGTATTGGATGGAGCACTGGGTGTGGTGCAAAAACAATGAATACTGTTACGCTGAAAAGAAATTTTAAAAAACAACAACAACATGGTTTTCTCTGCCCAAGTGGCTCTCTCATAGTGTTCCCTATCTTAGTGATTGGTGCCACCACTGGTCCTGTTGGCAAGTCAGAAACCTAGGTGTCATCCTAGACCCACCTCTCTCTCACATCCTACATCTGCTGTCATCACGGCCTGTCTTGAATACCTTCTACATAGCTTCTGGCTGTCCTCCTCTCTCCTCTTTCATTGCCACCACTAGCATCAACCTCTTGCCTGGATTATTGAAGTAGCCAAGTAACTGATTTTCCTGCTTCCATTCCTTGTTTCTTCCAGTCTGTTCTCCAGAGTACAAAGAACTCTTTTCAACACACAAATTCAATGGTCACTTCTCGCTTAACATCCCAAAATGATTTCCCATTGTTCCTGGAAGTGCTGAAGTCCTCTAATGGGGCACTTGTGATACAGCAGGGTTCATCTTACTTTCAGTGCCTGATGTGCATCATGGTCCCTCCTACTGTGGGACCTCAAAACATGCAGTTTCCTCTGCTTGCAGCACTCTTTTTCTTTCCTTTTCACCCAATTAACTAAGACTTAAGGTCCTATTACAAAAACTCAAGGGAGGAGAAGGCTATTTCTTCTCCCCATATCCAGGAAGGTATATGATCTTAGCTTGGACAAGAAATAAGTCTTGAGAAAAATACTGCCAAAACACATAATGGATTATTCTTGGCTGGGCAGTGTCATGGCAGCACATAACCAGGGGTGGCCATCATCAGAGTCAGGTATTAGCTCCTTTAGCAGAATCTTGATTATGCCTGGCCTCCCTCAGTTCCTACCTTAGTTTGGTTCTTTGTTATTTCTACCAGTTCTATGAGGTATCTGATATTCTTACAGGAGGTTATTTTTCTGCTTAACTTGGCCCGAGTCAGTTTTGTCTTTATAACCAACAATCCTGATGAATATCATAGTGTGATTCATTTATTGATGGCTATTTCATCTCTAAGAGAGGAAGTTGTGTGGCTATATTGCATATCATTGTATTTGAAGATGCTCTTCCAGTCCCTGGAATATAATTAGTACTTAATAAATATTTCTTAGATAGATAGATTCCTTTTGATATTTCAGTAGCACTTTGCACTGATTTTTGTATTGAAATCCTGGTTTTGCCTTTAAGAAGATATACTTGTCCACTGATTCACTGATCAATTTTTGAGAAAGAAACCAAAATTGATTTCTTGGGATAAAAGCTTTTTAAAAATTTTTAAATAAAAGTAGCCAACATATAGTACATCATTAATTTTTGATGTAGTGTTCAATAATTCATTAATTGTATGTAACACCCAGTGTTTTGTAGTAGTCATGTAGTCATGATATTTTTATCATTTTATATAATACATGCTATGATTTGCTAGAATTTTGTTCAGAATTTTTATATTATAAGGGATAGTGGTGGTCTGTAATTAAGTTTTCTTATAATGTCTTTGGTATTGGTATCAGGGTACTCCTTCCCTCATAGAATGCTTTAGGAAGTAATCCCCTAAGAGGATTCTATTTTTTTTTAAAGATTTTATTCATTCATTTGACAGACAGAGATCACAAGTAGGCAGAGAGGCAGGCAGAGAGAGAGAGAGAGAGAGGAAGCAGGCTCCCTGCCAAGCAGAGAGCCAGATGCGGGACTTGATCCCAGGACCCTGAGATCATGACCCGAGCCAAAAGCAGAGGCCTAATCCACTGAGCCACCCAGGAACCCATCTCTCTTCTATTTTCTGAAAGGGTTTTTGTAGAAATGGTATTATGTCTTCCTTACATGTTTAATAGAATTCACCAGTGAGGCCATATAGAGCTGAGGTTTTCTGTGGTGAGGTTTTTAAACTACAAATTCAATTTCCTTAATAGAAATAGGGCCACTTATGTTATTTACTTGTTATTGTACGGGTTTTGGGAGTATGTGTCTTGTAAGGAATTTGTCCATTTCATCTAAGTTTTTGAATTTATAGCATGGTGTTGTGCATAATACTCTTTTTTTTTTTTAAAGATTTATATATTTTGGGGCACCCAGGTGGCTCAGTGGGTTAAGGCCTCTGCCTTCATTCAGCTCAGGTCGTAATCCGAAGGTGCTGGGATTGAGCCCCACATTGGGCTCTCTGCTCAGTGGGGAGCCTGCCTCTCCCTCTCTCTCTGCCTGCCTCTCTGCCTACTTGTGATCTCTGTCTGTTGAATAAATAAATAAAATCTTAAAAAAAAAGATTTATGTATTTTTTTGGAGAGAGAGAGAGAGAGAACCTGCAAGTGGGGAGAGGGGCAGAGGGAAAGGGAGAGACTCTCAGGCAGACTCCCCACTGAGCATGGAGCCTGACATGGGGCTTGATCCCATGAGATCATGACCTGAACCAGAATCAAGAGTTGAACACTTAACCACTGTGCCACCCAGGTTGCCCTGTTCATAACACTTATTTTCACTATAATGTCTATAGGCCCTGTAGTAATGTCTTCTCGTTCATTCCTGATGTTGGTAAATTGTGCCTTCTCTCTATATTTTTTTCCATCAGTCTGGCTTGAAATTTGTGATTTACTATATTTTCTTTTTAAAAAAAACTGATTGTTAAAAAAATAAAAAATAAATAAATAAACTGATTGTTAATTTCATTGATTTCTTTTTATATATGATCTGTTTCCTCTTCCATTGATTTCTGCTATTTATTTTTTTCCTTTTGCTTCCTTTAGTTTCCATTAGCTCTTCTTTTTTTTTCTAGTTTCTTTTTTAAAAAAAGATTTTATTTATTTATTTGAGATAAAGAGAGAGAAAGTAATCATGAGTGAGGAGGAGGGATGAGGGAGAGGGACAAGCAGACTCCCAACTGAACAGGGAGCCCCACATGGGGCTTGATCCTGGGACATTGGGATCATGACCTGAGCGGAAGGCAGATACTTAACTGACTGAGCTACCAAGGTGCCCCCCTCTTTTTTTTGTTTCTTAAGGTGGAAGCTTGGATCATTGATTTTAGGCCTTTCTCTTTCTTAACTATTATGATTTAACACTATAATATTTTTTTAATTTAATTCAATTTAATTTATTTTTCAGTGTTCCAAGATTCATTGTTTATGCATCACACCCAGTGCTCCATGCAATATGTGCCCTCTTTAATACCCACCACCAGGCTCATCCAAAACCCCACTCCCCTCCCCTCCAAAACCCTCAGTTTATTTCTCAGAGTTCACAGTCTCTCATGGTTTGTGTCCCCCTCCAATTTCCCCCAACTCACTTCTCCTCCCCTTCTCACAATGTCCTCTGTGTTATTTGTTATGCTCCACAAGTGAAACCATATGATAATTGACTCTCTCTGCTTGACTTATTTCACTCAGCATAATCTCCTCCAGTCCTGTCCATGTTGATAAAAAAGTTGAGTATTCATCCTTTCTGATGGAGGCATAATATTCCCTTGTACATATGGACCATATCTTCTTTATCCATTCATCTGTTGAAGGGCATCTTGGCTCTTTCCACATTTTGGCAACTGTGGCTATTGCTGCTATGAACATTGGGGTACAGATGGCCCTTCTTTTCACTACATCTGTATCTTTGGGGTAAATACCCAGTAGTGCAATTTCTGGGTCATAGGGTAGCTCTATTTTCATTTCTTAAGGAATCTCCACACTGTTTTCCAAAGTGGCTGCACCAGGTTGCATTCCCACCAACAGTGTAAGAGGGTTCCCCTTTCTCCACATCCTCTTCAACACATTTTATTTACTGTCTTGTTAATTTTAACAAGACAGGTAAATTTTATTTACTGTCTTGTTAATTCTAACTGGTGTAAGGTAGTATCTCAATGTTAACACTATAATCTTCTTTCTGAGTACTGCTTTAACTGAATTCCACAAATTTTGATGTGTTTTGTTTTCTACTTTCAGTTGAAATTTTTTCTAATTCTTTTGTGATTTCTTTTTTGACCCACGAGATATTTAGAAATGTGCTACTGAATATACAACTTGTTGAGTATTTTCCAGTATTTTTTCTATTATTGACACAATTTAACTCCATCATGGTTAGAGAATATATTTTGTATTATTTTAGTTCCATTAAATTTGAGACTTATTTTTTCTGTGGTCTATCTTAGTGAATGTTCTGCATGCATTTGAAAAGAATGTGTCTTTTGGTGTCATTGTGTGACATGTTCTATAAATACCAATTACATTAAGTTGATTGGTAGTGTTATTTGATCTCCTATGTATTACTAATTTTCTTGCTGCTTGTTTCTATCAACTACTGACAAATGAGTGCTGAAGTCTCAAGCTATAATTATATATTTATCAATTTTTCCTTTCATTTCTATAAATTTTTCTTCATGTATTTGAAGCTTTTATTAGGTAGACACACATTTATCATTATCAAATGTCTCTCTTTGTTCCAGGTAATATTCTTTGTTCTGAAATGTACTTTGTCTGAAAATATTTTTTTTTTTTGCCTTGCATACCTTTTCCATTCTTTTACTTTCAAGCTATCTGTGTCTTTATATTTATGGTATGTTATAATATATCTGAACTCTGATGTCTCATATTGATGTGTCCCAAGGTCACTGATGCTCTGTTTATTTCAGTATTTTTCTCTGTGCTGTTCATTCAGGACAGCTTCTATCACTGTGTCTCAAATTTACTGATCTTTTATTCTGTGGTTTAAGCTGTTGCTAGTCTCATTCAATGTATTTTTCATTTCAGATAGTGTATTCTTATTGTCCAGAAGTTCCATGGATCATTTTTATATCTTTCCTTCCTCTTCTAATCATTCTTATGCTTTTCTCTACCTTCTTTAATATATGGAACATGTTTATAAAAACTTTTTAAAACATCTTTGTCTCCTAATTTCATTATCTCCATCACTCTTGACTCTATTGATTGGTTGATTTTTCTTTGGCTGGCTATGGATCTTATTTTTCTGCTCTTTTGCATTCTTGGTAATTTTGAATTCTGAATTTTGTATTGAATTCTGAACATTGTGTTATTAACTTTTTTGATGACGCGTTTTGTTGTATGCCTTACATAGTGTTGGACTTTTATTCCAATGTGTAGTTAAGTTACTTGGAATTAGTTGGATTGCTTCAAGGTTTTCTTTCAAGCTTTGGTAGGATAGATCCAGAGTAGCTCTACTATCAAGAGGGCAATACTCTTCTCAGGTCAGTACCTAATGTCTTTTGTAGTTTGAGTTCTTTTCACTCTGGTCAGTAGGAAAATGGAACTATTTAAAGCCCTCAGTGAGCTGCAGGCACTGTTTTGTGTATATCTTTCCTGGGCTTCTTTCTGTGGCCTCAGGTAGTTTTCCTTCACACAGGCACAGATCGTTATCCAGGTGAAGATTTCAGAGCTCTCTGTATTAGCTCTTTCTTCTCAGAAGGAAAGTCTAGCTGTCCCGGCCTCTTCAAACTTCAATCTCTGTCTTCCCAACTCAGTGAGACTGCTATGCTCTGTTTGGATATCACTTCCTGTACTAGGAATTTCTTCCAGGCAGAAAACTGGGGCAATTATAGGGCTCACCTCATTTATTTCCCTTCTCTCAGGGATCACAGTCCTATATTACTTGTTGTTCAGTGTCTGAAAACTTCATCCACTTTTTTTCTGATTTTCTAATTGTTGAAGGCACAAAGGTAAATCCAGTCTCTGTTACTTCATCATGGTCAAAGGTGGCATTATATACACATTACCTTTGCCACACTTAATCCCGTAACTCTCTGGACACACAAATGTGCAATTTTTGTGGTCTGGAATTTAATGGACAAGGAAATACATGACTGCCATAATTTGGAAGAACCAGGATGGGAAATGTTTTCAGTTTAATACTGAATATAACTCATATGACCACTACAGTGAAGGGAAATTATTTTAGCCTGAATGTAGTACTCTGATTTCTTATCTACAATTGTGGATGTGTATGAGAATGGTTTAGTAATGTTGAGTGTAGTGTGAGGTCTCTATTTCAATATAGAAAGAATCCTGAAGGATGGTAGGAGTGGAGAAAGAAGGCTCTGGTGGTGTTGACTTCCTTTGTTTCCGGGAATGAACCAATGTTGCTTAGAAAAATGATGAGAGCAGAAGTGGTAGGAGATCTTATCCTTGGTCTACTTTCATTGGGACTGAGAATTGGAAAAGGGCAGGAAGGGAATGAGTATATCTATTTCTGTGACTTTCTTTATTTTGATTAGATGAACTTCCTTCTTACATTGAGACCCAGCACCTGACACAAAGAATGCCAGGATTAATGGATGCATGGATAGGAAAAAGAGACATTAGTGTCTTCGATTCTTTCTCATTGGCAGTCAGGCTGCTTTATGATGGCAACTACCAGGCTCTAGTTGCTAAATATGGGGTTTTCAGCTTTTTATTATTAATCATCTAATTTTAGTTTCAGAGCATAATTTAATTGGATGGTTTTGACTTATTTGGAGTTGTCAGAATCCATATAGCATATAGAATAACAGGGATTTTGAAATGTGTGTCTCAAAATAGAGCTGGGGGGAAAAAAAGAGGACTAGAATCTGTGTTGGTTTTAAAATCCACTTGGAGCAAGGGAAATTTACAGCTTGTGCTCCTTTGTGGACTCTGCCGACATCACTGCTGATTCTGCACTTTGGGGGACAAATTGTCATTTCACTAGTGCCAGGTTGTTCATTTTAAATGATCCATTCAGTACAAAATATTCTCTATTAAGAAAATTTTGGGCTGAATTCTTTTACCAAAACAGTTTCCATGTCATATTAAAAGATGAAATTTGCCACATCAATAGTATTTTAAGGAAACCAGCTACAATTGATAATGAAGTGCCCTAAATACTTGAAAAGTTATGAGAGTTGCAATTCATCAGAAAGCTGAACAGCTCCCGCTTTGTAATATTTTGAAATAGGGCCATCTAGTGGAAATGAGCACCATCCCCTAACTATGAAATGATGAGTGCATCCTTTAAGACTATACATTTAAGTTTTTTAAATATCCGTTTTAATGCTTCTAAATCCAAATTACCTGTCCCTGATATAAATAGTCTGCTCAGAAATAAATGCATTTCCCCTCAAGTTCTTGCACTGATTGATAATATTATAATCTCTCAATATACATTCAATTAGGTTTCTAAAAGTTCTAAGTTGTTTACTTTTTTCCCTCTTCCTATGAAAAACAGCTCTTTCTAGTCTGCTTCCTCTCACACTACCACTCCCTCTACCATGAAATCTTATTGAAGAATTAATGTATATAGGTGAGGCAATTTGAGAATTATACAAGGCAGTATATGATGTAGGATCAAGATGTTTGTTACAAATGTAACTGGACTGTATATGACACATCAAACACATTGTTGAAATTGTGTGAGTTGTCAAAGTGTGTTTTCTTGGCCTAGGTGGAGACAAAAGACCTCTAAGGAAAGATATGTATAATTTCTCATGGAAGGTTTGTTCACAAAGTGGAGGGTTTTTTTCACCAAACTCGTTTTGTTCTCCTCCTGGAAACATAGCTAAATCTCATTTCTCTCTACATGCCCCACCTTCAGTTAGGTGGGGTCCTGTGATTGAGTTCTGCCAAATGGAATGTGGATGGAAGAGATATATACCCTTTGTAATTCTGGCTCCTAAAATGTCCTGCATCACATTCCATGTTTCTTTCATCTCCCCTCCTCACCCTCTGTTCTGTGGATATCATTGCCCAGGCAGCGCATGGGAGCCTTTATCAGCCTGGGTCTTTGATGCCTGTGTAGAGCCTACCCCTGCTCCCTAATCCCCACAGCCTGCCACAGACTGACATGGACATGAAATATGTTTTTAGTACTTTAAGCCATTGAGATTTGAGGATTGTTTGTTCATGCCCTGATTAGCACAGGAAAGAAGAAACAACTGGAAGAAAGGAAAGAAGGTGATATGAGAGAAAGGCAATAAGGTCCAAATTTCCTTCAGAGACATTTGTGAGCATTCTGACTCTTCTCCAGGTTTCAGATATATTCTGAAAACATCTACAGAACAGCAGAACAAGGAACCACAGAATGCTTCCTGACGGGGTTTGAGTTTATGGGGTCAGGAAGGTGTGCTGTGGATGGAGATGATGAAGTTTGGATGGAGATGATTCCCACTGCTTGAGACATGGTGAACTTTGTATGAAGTTATTACATATGGACAACTGGGAGACAGGGCTTGTCAGCTTTAGCCAGCAGACATTTACTAATGTTATTGTACATCATTTTATGCTAATTAAACTTTTCAACTAATCCTGCTCCAGGATGTTCTGCAAGATATGGTATCTATAATAGGTATTCCAGGTATATTCAGGCTTGGCAGAGTGAGATTTTAGAAAATTGGTCATCTGGGCCATTTGTGGAAGCAATGGATGGCACAGGTTTTTTTTTTTAATTTTACTTTTTAAATTTTTTAATAAACATATAATGTATTTTTATCCCCAGGGGTATAGGTCTGTGAATCACCAAGTTTACACACTTCACAGCACTCACCATAGCACATACCCTCCCCAATGTCCATAATCCCACCCCCCTCTCCCGACTACCCTCTCCCCAGCAGCCCTCAGTTTGTTTTGTGAGATTAAGAGTCACTTATGGTTTGTCTCCCTCCTGATCCCATCTTATTTCATTTATTCTTTTCCTACCCCTCAAGCCCCCCATGTTGCATCTCCACGTCCTCATATCAGGAAGATCATATGATAGTTGTCTTTCTCCGATTGACTTATTTCACTAAGCATGATACCCTCTAGTTCCATCAACGTCATCGGAAATGACAAGATTTCATTTCTTTTGATGGCTGCATAGTGTTCCATTGTGTATATACACCACATCTTCTTTATCCATTCATCTGTTGATGGATATCTAGGTTCTTTCCATAGTTTGGCTATTATGGCACAGGTTTAATACAGAAGGCAAATGAAACAGAAATCACTGGACCACAGGGGTCAAAGTTTTGGAGAGGATGTGGGGCTTGAGCTAAACTGTTGACTGGCAGAGAGGAAGGAGGCAAACATGACTGGTGGCGGAAGGTGAAGAGAGACTAGTGAATACGGAGATATTGTTGGGGGGGCAGTAAAAAGGTGATTGATCCTATAAGGTAGGACTGAAGTAGAGGAAGAGGATAAAATTAGGCAGCATAGACAAGATGAAAGAAGTTACCAAGAGCCTTGAAAACCATCACAGGGATTTGAATTTGAAGCTATAGTCCAGAGCTCCCAGGCCAATCAAATATTATGAATTAGATAAGCTGTACTTACCCAAACAATTTTTTCTGGTACCTGTCAAGACTCACTTTCCTCCATGGGACACTCCGGGGCATTTCAGGCTGAGAGAGGGTCTGATTGAACACACAGTTCCTAAATCTAAACATTTGGAAATCATGAAAAGTATTAATCTGTCCTCTTCCTTGAGTACCCGCTCTTCTCATCTGCTCAATGACACTGTCCCGTCTCTCTAGATCCAGTTCTGTTGAGTTCTGTACTTCCAAGCCTCCCCTGAAGCCCCACCCAGGAAACTGATGACTCCTTCCTTTGTGCAGCCGTGGTACCAGACATATGACTCTACTATCTCCTGCTTATTCCAAGTATTTATTAATTACCTGGCATCACGCTAAACAATGGATTCCTTGAAAGCAAGGGCTGTAACTCACAGAGCTCTGTATCCCTGATGCTGAGGGCAAGGCCTACCACCTGGTAGGTACTCAGAATTAATACATGATAAATACACAGATGGATGAATGAATGACAGGTAGATAGATTTGTTTTCCCAAGGCTGGAGACTTCACTCACACATTTGCCACAGTCACCGTGTACACATATTTGTCTACATAACTGCCTTCGCTTATTAGATTGTAAGTCCCCTTGAGTCTCGATCACTAATTTATTCTCAGCAGTTTAGTGTCTGGTATATATAAAATGCTAAGTAAAATGTTTGCTGAATGAATGGATGCATGGATGTTTCCTGCTGTAAACACAAATTACCAAGATTTGGTGATATGATATTTTGGAAGGAATTTAATACACAAAAATATTATTATTATATTATTATATATAATATATCATTGCTATATAGCATATCATTAATAAAATATATAAATATATAATTATATAAAATTATTTTCATTATAACTACTTAAACATTTACAAACACAAATTTCATATAAATTCATTGCCTATATTCTATTTCATCTATGGAACTGAAATTCATTTACAAATTATGTGCAAACAAAAACATAACAGTAAAAAAATCAAATAATGGATATGTTTTAACAAAACAAAAACAATGATGTGATAAATAATGGAAAGATGCATTTTGGGGTTTTCTGCTTCATTGTTTACTGCCTTGATTTTGAACATGCTAGAAGGTTATTTGAATCATTGTACATTGTTTTCATCTTTCCTTTTAAACAACGATGTTAATTTCAAACCAGTTAATTGTTTTATTGGGCTGATCTCCTTAATAGTAGCCTGCAAAATGCAATAGAACCAAAATATTCTAAGAGTAAGAAGACATAATGAAAACATCGACATTTTACCTGTTTTATCACCTCACCGAATCAACTGTTGCTGGACACGGTATACAAAGATGGAAGCTTTCCTGTGAGCTTCTGTGTCTGTGAGGTAGCTCCATTCACCACTTCCCTACTTCTGAATGACTGAGAAATTTTTATTCATATCGTGCGCCAAACATCACATGGCCTCCACTTGGCTCCACCCAATTGTAAACACACATGAAAATTTGGGTATAAGGTATAAGGTGGCTGATCTAGAATATGCTCCCATTAAATTTTTTAAATTATTGTTGAAATGAAAACACAAAATTTAGAAATTCTTATGGAGAACTGGAGGGCACCTTCTATGATGAGTTAATGATTTTAATCAGTTGTTCTTTGTTTGGCATCACTTGCCACTGAAAGTGCAGGAATCCAACTAGAAGTAAAAACTTGAGCAAATGGACCTTGACTGGACTACTTACATGCTTCAGAAGTCAAACATCTTCTGCTCTGCTATTTGTAGGATATTAAGACAGTCATAGTCATGCCAGCTATGTCCCATAGATGGAAACTATAATGTTCAGCTCAAAGCTCCATCTCTGGCACCGAGTATGTGACCACCTACCTCTGTAAGTAATGAAATTTGCCACGATGTTGCTGATGATATTAGTTTCTGTCTACCTCTAAGACACTAATTTTTTAAAAATTTCAGAGTGGGGATTTGTAGAATGCTCCCTCTTATGGATCTTCTAATCAACATGAGCAAGTATCCTTTTCCCATTCACCTCCTTGGAAATAATGAGGTATGCCTTGTATGGTAGGGTGATAGAATTTTTTTAAAGCAAAAGAACAAGATGAAAGAAACCTACTAAAAGATAAAGGAATTTATAGAGAAATTAAATATGCTTAAATAAGTGCTTAAAATGAAGCACAAAGGCTTTCACATTTCTGACTGGAAGTTTGAAAGGGAATTTTGATGGAACTTGCATTTCAGTTCCTGGTTGCAAATTCAGTCTGGTGATGGGGTCCTACACTCAGTTCAGCTGTCTGTCCCACATCATCTGAAATCCATGGTCTCAATCTCATGTCTGCTCTGACTAGTATACTCTTTCAGGGGCCAAACCAAGCTGACTTTTAAAAACATACCTGTAAGTACTAGACCCTTGTTAGATCCTCATTTAAAGAAGTGAGTTTATGGACAGAAGACACCCTGTCACCTTATCTCCTGGCTACTTTCCCCTGCCTACTGTGCTGTAGCTCCTTCCAGGTTTTGTGGACTGGTTAATGAGCTCTTATATAAAGTTCAACTTAATTGTACGGTATTCATAAATTTCCCACAAGCTAGAGTGCCCTCTTGTGGGAATATCCAGTAGATATTCAGGTACTACCAACTATCTGAATGCGTGAGTCCTCATTTCCCAGGTGTGGTAGGTAAGCTGAACGTCCTCCCCCACTGTATTTTATTTTTATTCAACTCATCTTCTTCATGGGTTTCATAGCCATAGGTAAATGGGAAGGGGTAGAATTATGGTAGGCAGTAGCCAGTGGTATAAGAATATATTTTCCAAAACAATATTGATTTTCTTTTTTTCTTTTTCTTTTTAAATGTTGTGGTGGTAGGAGATGAAGAAAGTATAGAGTAAGTCAGGATGTAGGTCCCAAGTTCAAGAAATTACTAGATGTCTTTAACTCTAGTCACCAAAGAAAATAAATAAAATGGAAAAAAAAAAAAAACTCTAGTCACCAAAGAAACATTTATGTGGGTTGTCAAATTTGTCAAATGCTTCATGGAGAATCTATATCCTTCCTGGGATAAGTAAGCATTCACGGACTTACTCTCACCTGACTATCAGTTGTTTGCATCTCATCAGAAAAGAGTCGAGAGTTCTAGCCTAAAAAGAATGAAGAATTTTAGTCTAAAATGTAGCTATTATAAGATAGAATGAGGATTGCTAATAGCTTAAATGCATAGTTTTCTTACTACTTCAAGGCATACATCTTTTAAAACTTCCTATTTGGAAGAACTTCAAGCATATACAAAATAGTATATGAGAGGAGTATAATCCCCCCATTTACCTATAAGACAGCATCAACAATACCAACTCATTACTAACCTTATTTCCTCCAAACCTTTTTCCTCCCTCTCCAGTTATTTAGAAGTAAATCCCAGGCATTGTACCCTCTCACCCATAAATATTTCAGACAGTATCTCTAAGAGACAAGAACTCCTCTTTAAAAATAAAACTACAATATCATCATGTAAAAGATAACAATTATTCCTTAACGTCATAAAAGATCAAGGTAGTGTTCAAATTTCCCTCATTGTCTCTCATTTTAAAAAGAGCTGATTGTTGGGGCGCCTGGGTGGCTCAGTGGATTAAGCCTCTGTCTTTGGCTCAGGTATCGAGCCCCACATTGGGCTCTCTGCTCAGCAGGAAGCCTGCTTCCCCCCCTCTCTCTCTCTGCCTGCCTCTCTGCCTACTTGTGATCTCTATAAAATAAAGAAATAAAATCTTTTTTAAAAAAAAGGAAAAAAAAGAAAAAGCTGATTGTTTTAGTTTTAGGTTTACAATTGTACTGAGAATAAGGTAAAGAAATCTCTAATAAGAAATCTCTAATAAGAAAATCTCTATTTTCTGCTCTCTCACACACATTCATACCTTCCTCCATTATCAACATCCCTCGCCAGAATAGTACTTTATTTTATTTATTTATTTATTTTTACCAAGGATGAGCCTACATTGACATACCACAGTCACCCAAAGTCCATAGTTTACCTTAGGGTTCAGTCTTGGTACTATACATTCAATAGGTTTGGGCAAATGTATAACAACATATATCCATCATTACAGTAACACACAGAATATTTTCACTGTCCTAAAAACCCTTTGTGTTCTGCCCATTCAAACACCACTCCCTGCCCCCTGACCTGGCAACCACTGAACTTTTCACTGCCTTTATAGTTTTGGCTTTTCCAGAATGTCATATGGTGTGAGTCATACAGTACTCAGCCTTCTCAGATTGGCTTCTTTCTTAATTATAAGCATTTAAAGCTCTTTCATGTCTTTTCATTGGTTGGTATCTCATTTCTTTTTAGTCCTGAATAATACTCTGTTGTCTAGATGTACCACAGTTTATTTACCTTCAGAAGGACATCTTGGTTGTTTCCATATTTGGGCAGTTATGTATAACGCTGTTGTAAATATCTGTATATGGGTTTTGTGTGGACGTAAGTTTTCAACTCCTTTCCTTAAATACCAAGAAATGTGACTGCTGGATCATATAGTAAGAGTATGCTTAGTTTTGTCAGAAACTGCCACAGTCTTCGAAAGTGACTAATGTTTTGCATTCCCATCAACAGTGTATGAGAGCTTCTGTTGCTCCACATTCTCACCAGCATTTGGTGTTGTCAGGATCCCAGATTTTGGACCTTCTAATAGTTGTATAATGGTATCTCATTGTTCTAATTTTTCAATTTCTTTGATGACATACGATGTGGAGCATGTTTTCATATGCTTACTGGCCATTTGTTTATCTTCTTTTTTTAAGATTTATTTATTTATTTGAGAGACAGCATGAGCAGGGGGAGAGGCAGAGGGAGAAACAAACACCCGCTGAGCGGGGACCCTGACCCAGGGCTCCATCCTAGGACCCTGAGATCATAAACTGAGCTGAAGGCAGATGCTTATCTGATTGAGCCACCCAGGTGCCCCTGTTTATCTGCTTTAGTGAGCTGTCTGTTAATGTCTTTGGCCCATTTGTTACACTGCGTGTTCATTTTCTTACTGTTGAATTATCATCTCTTTTAATCTATAGGTTCTCTTACTCTCCCTCTCTCATTTTCTTTCCCTTCGATATATTTTTGTTCAAGAAATAGTCACTTGTCTACAGTTTAGACAAATGGGTTTTTCTGAATGTATCATTTTGGTGTTGTTTAGGAGTTAGAGGAGTCTGTCCCTGTATTATTTCGTTAAAACGAGTAGTTCGATCTAGAAACTTGATATGATTCAGTTTGATTTTTTGTTCGGCAGGGTTGCTTCACAAGCAGTGAGGCCGTCTTCCACCAGGAGGCGCACATGCTCTCTTTGGGACGTCAGTAGCTTTTTGGTGGGGTTGGGGAGCGGGTTCGTCAGTAGTCTCCATGTCCAAATTTGGAATTTGTACTCAGGACGATGCTCTAACCACCGAGACTTCAGCAGATTTTGATGATCACTGTATTGATTAATTAACAAGCTAATGGTTGCTGAATAGTGACGTTTTACCTCTGCAATCCCTTCTTCTTTTACTAGGCTTTTATGCTTCTTTGATTAAATTTTCCTTCACCAACTATTTTGTTACTCCAAGATGCAATTTATAGAGAGATGCCAGAAAAATGCTTGATTTTTCCTCTTCACTTAACAGTTTTCAAAATAATGAGTTGCTTCCCTAACACTATCCAAATGACCAATGAGTTGTTTTTTTTAACTCATTATGAACTCATGTATGTGGATCTATTTTTTTTTTTTAAGATTTTATTTATTTCTTTGAGAGAGAGTGAGAGACAGCATGAGCGGTGGGGAGGGGGAGAGGGAGAGAGAAAAGCAGACTCCCCACCGAGCATGGATCCAGATCCAGATGCCTGGGTTGAGATCACCACCCCAGCAGAAGGAAGACTGTCAACCGACTGAGCCACCCAGGTGCCCCATGTGCATCTATTTGATATTTTTCATTCCACTGTACTCATTATACTTATTGATACCCAAATTATTTTATCTTTGACCAGAGGAAGTTTGTTTAAGTTGGCTCCTAAATCCTTTTGACATGAGCCTGTCTTTAGAAATTTCCCTACTTTCTGCTAAGGCAAGATGTTCCTGGTTTCTTTTACATGTATTAATTCACACCTGGAATTAGCTATTTCTCTACCGCGATGGTTCTCAGAGTGTGATGGGGGAATCCCTGAGAGTCCCTGTGATGCTTTTATGGGGTCTGTGAGGCCAAAATGATTTTCATACTAATACTAAGATGCTACTTTCCATTCTTAATTTTCAGCCTCTCACAAATGTATATAGTTTCCCAAGGGCTACCAGGTGTATGATATTATGACTGAATGTAAAAGAGGTTTTTAAAATTATGCTGTCATTTATTAGGCCAGACGTTAAAGAGATTTACAAAAATGTAAAAGGATGGCACTCTTCTCACTAAATAATTTTTGTTAATGGATATTTTGTTATTATAAAATCTATTTTAATGTATAATGTAGTAAACATGAATAGGTATAACCCATATACACAAAAGCACTTTGGGGCCCTCAACAGTTTTTGAGTTTAAAGAAATTTGAGAAGGAAAATGTTTGAGAACCGCTGTTCCCAGGAGTCCTGACTCCGTTTAATGGAAAATGATATTTAAAAGTCACAATCTGGGAGCTAGAGATGTTCATAGTTACTGGATTGGCCATTGTTTTTAGGCCATTTCAATGGGCAGAGCTAAGATAAAATGATAAATACATTTAAAGATAAAATACATCATGAGTTGTTACTGAGTCTTCCAATTCAAATTCAGGATTTTAGAGTTAACTCTGAACTCATACAGTTTACATTTGTACCTCCTTTCACCCATTACAAAAATTCCAGCATAAATGTTTATTTTCAGTGTCAGATTAATAATACCCTACCAACAATATAATTACCTAAAACAGTCTAAGATTGTTTTGACAGTTCCTTTGTTATTCTAGATAGATGTAAAATAATTTGCTGTATTAAATTTACATGAAATGGTATGTGTTTGGGGGGGGGGATTGGTTATGCCACCTAGTAGATCAGTTAGATTCATGTGTTCCTACTTTTGATTTTTAGAGGAAATTCTGTAAATTTAATTTTGCTTTATAATAATATGTTTACCTGGTTCTAGAGTTAATTCTGTTACATAGGATATATCCAGACACCTGGCTTCTATCCCTGTTTCCTCTATCCTATTCCCTTTCTCCCGCAATTGGTAACATTTTAAAACAAAGCAATAGTTTCCTTTTATTTTTAAAATCTAAGCAAACCATGTATATATATTTCTTATTACTACCACTCTTCTCTTTTTGGATAAAAGGTAGATACTATATGCACTTCTCTCCACTTAGTTTTTCACTTAACAATATATCCTAGAGATCATTCCACAGTTGTAATATAGAGCACTGCACCATAATTTATTCAACCAGGCCACTATTGAGGATTTGGGGGCTAATTTCCAATGTTTTATTGTAAATGGTGCGGCAATGAATATTGACGCACATTCTTTTCACATTTTTAGCACTTTATCTTTTGGATAAAGTCCTAGACGCGGGATTGCTGGGTCAAAGCATGAATGTGTCCAGTTCTGTGAGATATTTAGCTACTCCTTTAGCCTCCGCAGTACGGATGAAGGAACAGACTGAGACTGCTCAAGGTCACTTCACAGTCACTTCACTTCAGTGTGTCAGTCACTGACACAGCTGGGTTAAAACCTGGAAGTAGGGACGCCTGGGTGGCTCAGTGGGTTAAAGCCTCTGCCTTCGGCTCAGGTCATGATCTCAGGGTCCTGGGATCGAGCCCCGCGTCGGGCTCTCTGCTCAGCAGGGAGCCTGCTTCCTCCTCTCTCTCTGCCTGCCTCTCTGCCTACTTGTGATTTCTGTCTGTCAAATAAATAAATAAAAATCTAAAAAAAAACAAAAACAAAAACAAAAACCTGGAAGTAAACGTTCCCCACACTCTCTTGGTCATGGCTTCGAAGAGGAGTACCGAGGTGGGAGAGGGAGGGAAGAATTTGCATTTGGACATCACGTTCTTTGGATCACATATCCTTTCCTTCCAGGTCCCAGTACACCACTCAAGCCCTCTGACCGCTCCTCTTTTGTTCTTTCCGTCACTTTTCCCTCTTCTCCCACTACTAACACGCGCCCCTCACCTACTCCCGGCCAATCTGGGCGGATGAAGAACGCGCACGCCCAGCGGCTTCGCAGAAATTGCGGCAGTTGGGGAGGCAGGACCGGAATGACGTCAGAACCGCGCGCCGCTCCCAGGCGTCCTCGCAAGGTCGCCTCGGAAGCGGAGAGCGCGGTTAAGTGATAAGACCCTGGTCAGGGGCGCTCCGTGTCCTGCCTTGGTACCAGTGGCGACATGTCGGGGTACACGCCGGACGAGAAACTGCGGCTGCAACAGCTCCAACAGCTGAGAAGGAGATGGCTAAAAGACCAGGAGCTGAGCTCCCGGGAGCCGGTGCTGCCCTCGCAGAGGATATCGCCTATGGAGAAATTCTGGAATACGTTTTTGCGGGAACAGACCTCCTGGAAGAATGTGGTGAGTGATGGGCTTCCCTCCCTCTGATGCACACACCGCGTCGCGACCTCCGGCCTGCTGCTGGATGCCTGCTTATTGTACCCACACCAAGGACTGACATCCCTAGGCCCGCAAGTCCCGGTAGTTCCTTGAGGGAGAAGCGGATTCAACCGAGATTCACATTTAGCATGGACGCTATCTTGTCCAAAGAGAGCTCTGGAGTTCAGGAGCAAGTATGGCTTTGGGAGAGTCATGCCCTTTTGCTGTCAGAGATGATGAAAAGGGGGCCAATCTTTGCTTAGGTTTTACAGAATGATAGAAGGATTCACTTGAGTGAAAATTCTGTGATTTTAGTATTTAAGGACACCTGTCTGCTTTTCAAGGTTGAGGTTATAGAGAATGACACTACAGCCAACTACCAGAAGACACGGGGAGCCTCTAATTGGTAGTGCAGCCCCATGTGATCACCATGAAAGATAGGGTCTCAACTGGTATGTTTAATGAGTTACATTCAAGAGCCACCTTTCTGAACTACTATGTTCTTTTAACACAGTTTAATTTAAAAGTGCCATTTCTGGACTTTGCACTGAAGAAAACCACTCATTTAAGAGCTGTCTTTATTTTCAGGGTCTCTGGACATTTTCTTGAGGTCATTAAATTACATCAATTTTAACGATGAACACTGTATCTCAGAATTGTTTTCAATAAGTATGACATTGGCTAATGATACTATTAAGTAACACTTAAGTACTTTCTGTCCTGCATTTTGCTGAGAGTTTGACATGTGTTACTTTAATTCTTTACTTCTGTAAGGTAGAACTACTCCTAATTCTTATTTTAATGAGACCTACAAAAACTGAGAGAGTTATCTGTGGTCACAGAGCTAGGAATTGAAGGAGTTCACACTGAGATCCAAGTGTATTTACTTCTTACTGTGCTGCCAAGTCTTGTGCAAATTTTTCTGAGCAAGTTGAAAGTTGACATCCCAGCCATCAGCCAGTGATGTAAGGAAGTAAATAAATATTTTAGTCTGTTTTTCCTTACTTTGAGTTAATTTTTCTTCCGTAATCATATGTACTATAACACCTAGAATCTAGTTTATCCCTGGTAAGATAGATGTGTTTCAGTCACATTGGTTGCCATGGAAAAGTTCCATTTTCAGGTTTATTTTGCTTTCTCTTTTAAAATAGTGTGCCTGAAAGCATCTCAAACTGAGCTTGGAACACCCCTATCCCAGTATGTAAAACATTCTTTTTCAAGCTTTGGTGTGCTCAAGGTCGTCTTCCTTACACCTAGAGTGGTGCAGGTGACATTGATAGTGGGTATCTGAAATTGATAAATTAGGGGGTTGACTATACCTGAAAAATTCTGTAGGTTTGATTACTCTAAGTTGATTAAAATTATTCTTTCATTATTTATGTTATGTTTATCTTTAGTAAATCTATAATAAGGATGTTTTTTGAAGCCTTTACAATATTTATATGTATTTATGAATACCTTACTGTAGCTTTGCTAAATGTTACTTGTCTTAAGCCTTGTTTACTCTGAAGTCTGTAGGTATCCCCTAGCAGGTCCTATGTTTAATGAAAATATTTGAATGGGTGAGGTTAGTTACAGACTCTAAGGAAGTAGGTAGCATGTAGAAATTTTAAAATAATCATGACATTATTATACCACTGATGCTTTTTTCCTGCCACAAACATTAAAAAATGGGATATTTGTTTATGTATGTTTCTTTTCCCTCCAGATTTATAAGGCATACCGACACAGTGTCTTTGCTTTTACTCATGTACTTATACCTGCCTGGATTATTCATTATTATATTAAATATCACGTGAATGTAAGTATGTTTAAAGTATGTATTTTTCAGAATTTACTTTTAATATTGTACAGAATTACTTCCTATGCTGGCATACCTTATGCTGCTTTACTTAGTGGAAATAATCGGCCACTTATAACTGGTTTTGAACTGCTTTAAATAAAGTAGTTAAGTAAAAGGTTTAATGAAACTTAAGTAAGTATGGTTTTTCAAAAAATTTATCTTTATATTAGTCGATTACAACTTGAAATGAATTTTCTCATAAAAACAATATTTAAATAATCAGAGTGAAGCTGACCCAATAATACCAACATAAACTTGGGGTTCTAAATAGGAAGGGAGCAAAGATATAAGATAAATTCAAATTAGACAAAGGTTGTCTTTGTCATCATCCCATTTCCCTTTCCTTCATTATGTCTGTTTTTTACCATTTTCTTTCTTTAGAATCCAGGATGTCCAAAAGCTTGAACTTTGTGATGGAAAAATCATGCATGTGGTGATTGAGCTGAGGCAGTTGCCATATTTTAAAGCCAAGGGATAGTCTGGTATAGGTGTTGGATTCAAGGCAATTTGAGGAAGGAGTGCATTTCAGGGAATGGTATAGAAGGGAGAGCAGTGGTGGCTACCTGGCATGGAGTGTCATGACCCAAACAGATTGAAGAGGGCATTCTGGTACCCATTGAGGATATTAGGTCTCAGGGAGAGTGGGAACTTGGGGAGAGGTTGAGGTTGGTGAGTATACCTGTTTGGAGAGCAGCAATGGTAGTAACCTGGGGTAGGAAATTGGAACCTGAGGAAGGGGAGGAGAACATCTTCAAGAAGGGTGGTTTGGGGCAGTGATGAAGGTGGCAATCTACAATAAGATATCAGGACCTGAATGAGGTGAGGTTATTTATACTGGTGTGTGATGGTAGTGACAGGAGATTGGTTACATATAGGAAGATTGATCAAATAATTACATGTATTGATGATAACAGACCGAGAATTCTCATTGTCAGAAAAGGGAATTCCACATGGACTGGGAGATCCTTGTGGTACTGGAATGGAATTGGAATTTGGTATGAACATATGGTTTTTAATATGTACTGATATAGAATTCTTTATAGATGTAAATGTGGATAGTCTAGGTCTGTCCACTGACAGGCCTGGGAGCAGTGCCACTGCATGGTAATTAGCATATCTAGCAGCCTGGTCTTAACCAATTCTCCACTGAAAGGATCCAGAACTCTTTTTAAACTTCTGATTGCTGACATCATTCTTGTTCTTCACTAAGCAGATTATGTTTGTTCATCAATAAATTACATACGGAGTTCCTAGTATGTCATCTTCCTTTATTGCTCTGGAAAGAATATGCAAGATAAAATTCCTGGAGTTTGTAGAAAGTTGGAAGATGGGTATGATTTGGGTAAGAGTATGGAGGAGAAAAGTTATTCCAGCTAGGAGGAAAGATAAGGAGTCAGTAATGTGCATATCATATCTACCCAAGACTGAGGAAGTGACTAGAATAGCATGTCTGTTGGCTCAATGGGCTGGGACCATTTAATGGAAGGTCTTGAAAGCTAGGCAGAGGAGGTTGACGCTTATCTGGTAGGCAATGGGAATCTTTCCATTTTTCAGTAGGTGAGTGAGTTGATGAAAGTACTATATTTAGGAAAACATTAAAAATTCATATAATAGGGGTAATTGGAGGGAGGAAAGTGATGACATCGGGTAAATCAGCTATAGGCTGTTGCACTGTAGATGTTAGTTGATGAGAATCTGGTTAGGGTGAAGATAGCAGAAATGGAAAGGAAAATTGAAGCCAGAAGACATTATTTAAGGAAGTCATAGCTCAAGTTGGGGATGAAACCAAAAGTACTTATGACTCTAAAATTTCTAGCCTTGGAAGTTATAAATAGGGTTTTGCAATGGAGTAAATCTGTGTAGTAGCATGTGTTGTTAATATGTTTTGGGGATGTCCAAGTGGACATGGCCTGTCTTATGTGTTAAAAACATGAAATTAGGGGCGCCTGGGTGGCTCAGTGGGTTCAAGCCTCTACATTCGGCTTAGGTCATGATCCCAGGGTCCTGGGATCGAGCCCCACATTGGGCTCTCTGCTCTGCAGGGAGCCTGCTTCCTCCTCTCTCTGCCTGCCTCTCTGCCTAGTTGTGATTTCTCTCTGTCAAATAAATAAAATAAAAAAAAAACACCATGAAATTAGTGGAGGCTAGTAGGAATTAGAATTGTAGTTTAGTGTTTTCACTTCATAAACCACCAGAAAATCTTTCCATAACCATTAAAAGAGGCTAACAATTTATATGTCTAAGGGTCAGAATATAGTTTCTCTTGTTAATGGGCTTAAACAAAATTTTATATTTATATCCACCTGCAAGTCCACAGGCCATTTCATATCATCATGTCTGTTATTTTTTACTCTCTCAACATGCAAGACTCTAGAGAAGAAAAATATGTTACTACTTTCTGTCAGCAAGTTTTTTTTAACATCCAAGACTGGTTTTTACATGCAGAAGAACTGTTCACAGTTACCTGGAATATAAATTAGAATTCATTTTGTTAGTTTCAAATTTAGAAACCTCCTTTTTTCCTAATTCTTTTTTTTTTTTTTTTAAGATTTATTTATTTATTTATTTGACACAGAGAGAGAGAGACCACAAGTAGACAGAGAGGCAGGCAGAGAGAGAGAGAGAGAGAGGGAAGCAGGCTCGCCGCCGAGCAGAGAGCCCGATGCAGGACTCGATCCCAGGACCCTGAGATCATGACCTGAGCCGAAGGCAGCGGCTTAACCCACCCAGGCGCCCCTTTCCTAATTCTTTATATTCAGTTTTAAAATTCTTTTAAACTACTTAAACATCTAGTAAAATATGAATGATCTCCTTTGTTCTTACTATCTTTGGGTTATTTCAGGTTGAACTCTCCTAAAACAATTCCACTTACAAACATAATCATATTCTTTTATGTTTTAAGCTGCATTTATATATTTTATATTTACATGTTAATTTTTATTTTTAAGTATTTATAGGGCAGATTAATGACCCTAAGAAGCAAAATCTTTTTAAACTTATAGTCACAAGCCTAAATCAATATGCATTGTAACTAGAATCCTAAAACTAATCTCTTAGAACCTCTCATAGCCAGATTGATTACCTTAAACATTACAAATGCTCTAAATAACAGAATATATGGATTATGCCTGTGTTTTAAGAACTTAACTAAATGACATTTATTTATTTATTCTGTAGCTTTAATCTTTGTTATATCTGTATTTAACTGAATTTTTTTAGGCAGATTCAATAAGCTGCAGTTACTGGTTTGACAATTCAAGATTTTAATATAGTTGCTTATCTGAGGGAGTCATACTTCCAGGTGATTTTTGCTAAGCCACAGATGGATGTAATTAAAGGTTTTGTTTCAGTAGAGGTCCCAAGACCTCTTCCTTACCTTGTTTTTTCTCTGGATTCGGGTAGGTCTGCATCCTCATTTTTTTTTTTTAAAGATTTTATTTATTTATTTATTTGTCAGAGAGAGAGTGCGAGTGCATGCACAAGCAGGCAGAGTGGCAGGCAGAGGCACTTACTGCCAAGTAAGGAGCCTAATGCGGGACTCAATCTCAGGATCCTGGGATCATGACCTGAGCAGTGCCACTGCTTAGTGCCACTAAAGCAGTGGCTTAACCAACTGAGCCACCCAGGCATCCCAGTCTGCATCCTCATTACTATTGCAGTCAGTTTGCTTCAGCTAACACCTTTCCTGACTAATTAAATTTTATGTTCTCTCTAAGGACATTTCAGTGTCTTCTTGCCACTGGCCCCAGTACTTAAGAGACAGTTTAATGTATTTACATTGTACTCTGACTTTATCTCCTGCTTTTGGCTCTAGTTCAAGTCTTATATTATGCCAGTCATCTTTTAATAAAATTTTATTCATGTGGTATCTTGTGCAGATGTATTTGCTTAATAAATACATTCATTTACCAAACATTTTTAGCACCTCGTGTGTGCAAAGCACTGTTCTAACACAGGGATATAGAAGTAAGCAAAGCAGATTGAGTCTCAGCCCTCATAAAGTGTTTATTTTAGTCTTGTAGACTGGTAATAAAGAGGCATATAATGATGTTACAGGAAATTATAATCTATGGAAGGAAAACTAAACAGGGTAAAAGACTTGGTCTCTCTGGGGAAGTGCTGTTTGAAGAGACACATAAATAAAATGATGATACAGATCAAGCAGATATCTAGAAGAGCATTTCAGGTAGAAGAATCATTACATATGAGGCATAAACAGGCCCAACTGATTAGACTAGTAGTAAAGGAACACTGTGGCTGAAATACAGAGAGAGAAAGAGAAGTTCAGAGAGATGGCCAAGGGCCGAATTGTATAGGGTCTTAGAGATCACAGCAAGGACTTTGGCCTTTGCTCTACAAGTTATGAAACTTTGAGCAGAGGAGTGGTCCAGCTGGGGTGGCTCAGTTGGTTGAGCAAGTGCCTTCAGCTCAGGACATGATCCTGGAGTCTGGGCATGGAGTAGCATCCAGCTCCCTGCTCAGCAGGTGCGGCAATGGCGGGGGTGGTGGGGGTGGGGAGTGTCTGCTCCTCGCTCTGACCTTCCCCCTCTCGTGCTTATTTTCTCTTGTTCTCTCTTTCTCTCAAATAAATAAATAAGATCTTAAAAAAAAAAGTCATCTCTGCTGTTGTGGATAATAGAGTAAGAAGGCATGGGTGGATGGCGGACACTAATACAGGTAAAACAAAAATGCCAGAGGCTTGAAAGGGTAATAGTACTAGGTGGTGAGAAAGTTGGATTCATGATATAATATCAAGACAGAATCAATGGGATCTGCTGAGGAATCAAGGTTTTCGGCCTTTGTTAACTAGGAGAAAAAAGTGCCGTTTGCTACAGTAGGGAACCATTTGGGGCTGAGGGGCTGTTATAAGTTGGACCTGGTTAAGTTTGAGATGAGTAGTAGAGAGAGCCAAGTAAAGATCTTGAGTGAACAGTTAAATGTATGAGTTGAATTTGGTGAAAGTTTGGAGCTTAAGTTAAAAACTTGGGTATGATGTATTTTATTTTAGAAGAAACTCTCAAACCATAATTAATAGAGCATTACTTTTATTGCAGACAAAACCATATGGCGTTGTTGAAAGGAAGCCCAGGATTTTCCCAGTAAGTCTTAATATGTCTGATTTTTCTTTTATTAGTTTTCTCTCTCCTTTACATCCCTAGGTGATCATTAAAGTGCTCCTTTCTTTTCATTGTCATTTTAAGTACCTGATTTGTATATTCTTATTTAAAAAAAAGGAAATATTGTGAGGCAGCAGCTATAGTTGAAAATGGGAGGTGAGCATATTTCTTTTCAAACCAACTGTAAAACTTGATGACCTTTGTAGTCCTGAAGTGAATTGAAGATACCAGCAGTTTTTCATTGTTCCCCTGTTTTCATGTAGGGTTAAGGACTTAGGGCATTAGCCTGAGGAGACACTTGAGCATAGTAACAGTGACTGAATTCCTGTTATTAATTCCAAACTGACATTTCTTTTTTTTTTTTTAATATTTTATTTATTTATTTGACAGAGAGAGAGATCACAAGAAGGCAGAGAGGCAGGCAGAGAGCGGGGTGCGTGGGGGAAGCAGGCTCCCTGCTGAGCAGAGAGCCCGATGCCGGGCTTGATCCCAGGACCCTGAGATCATGACCTGAGCCAAAGGCAAAGGCTTAGCCCACTGAGCCACCAGGTGCCCCCAAACTGCCATTTCTTATGGCAGTTTGACCTTAACCAGTCCATCTGTGAATTCAAAATCTGTTAATGTGTACTTTAAGTTTTGTGATGTGACTGTGTAAACTATTATCCTAATTTAAAATTGGGTCTTTAAAGCATTAAGATTACTTAGTCATCAGTTGGTATTTTTACTGGTTTTGCGAGGTTATTATTTAAGCATGGCAAAATGCATGTTCTTATTCTATTTCTAGTTCTATTTCTAGTCTTAGATAATAAACTACCATCAGTCTTTAAGTTCTATAATTTTAAAAAACAGAACTCTGGGGGCACCTGGGTGGCTCAGTGGGTTAAAGCCTCTGCCTTCGGCTCGGGTCATGATCCCAGGGTCCTGGGATCGAGCCCCACATCGGGCTCTCTGCTCCGCAGGGAGCCTGCTTCCTCCTCTCTCTCTGCCTGCCTCTCTGCCTAGTTGTGATTTCTCTCTGTCAAATAAATAAAATATTTTAAAAAAAAAAAAAAAAAACAGAACTCTGTTGGTTCTTGTGTCAATCAAATGACATTGTTACAGTAATCCATAATTGTCTGCAACAGAAGGGAACTTAAGGGTGAACCACCAAAATTAACTAACCCTTTGGTTGAAACTTAGCTTTAAGAAACAGGATATTTCTTCTGTATTTTGTTGTGTATAATAAGTGTGTGTGTGTCAGGGTTTGGGTAGTATCAAAATAAGAAATTATCTTCACTGGTTTCACTAGTTGGGTAATTTATTTAATCTTCCATTGACATATTTATCTTTTTTTTTTTTTTGCCATTGCTGTTCAAAGGGAAAGAAGGGTGAGGCTCTCTTTAGAAGACCACAGTGATTCTATGGCATTTTGCCTAGTTCTGGATTTTTTGTTTTGTTTTGTTTTTTGCCACTGTGGTTCTGTTTCTGTGCCATTGACCCTTTAAGAAACTTCCCCTGTGTGGACCTGAAGAATGCTCATTTGTATACTTACTAGAATAGGATAGGCAGTAACAAACCCCAGACCTCAGCGGCTTAACAAGACAAAGGTCTGTTTCTTAGTTGACATCATAGACTGATATGCATCAGGTGTTTTCCACAATCTTATAGTTACACTGTCTGGAATATGAGGCCTCTGAAGATCATATTAAGGGAAAGAGGGATGAACATCTCAGAAGGATTTTAAGGTCTAAGCTTGGAACGAGCTTACATCACTTCTCTTCAGATCCTGTTGGCCAGAACTCATTGTCTATGCTTTTTTATATTTCCCAGCCTACCATGCCTGGAGTCTGTGCCACAGTCCATCCTTCTTATTACCAAATAGCTCTTTGCTTTCTTCTCCCCACACATATTACATTGTTCCTTCCCTAGGGAGAAATTCCAGAGTCCCATACCTTCACTGCAACCAGCCGTAAATGTAGGACCTCCAGATATTGTACAGTTTGTACAGGTTTAGATGTGACATCCTGTGGGGTCTAAGCATCAGTGAACTAAGGCAAGTTAACTATATGCCTTGTCTCCCCCACACCATCCCCAAACACACCTATTGCCCAGTGGTGGAATTCAGTTAATAGTTCTTGGTAATTCTTAAATCCCAGTGGTCAAATATAAAGATTCCTAACCCCCGTGTGCAGTATGTTACTTGAATGGGCACTGATTTTGTTTTCTGGAAGGCCTTTGTTCCTTGTTCTTCCTGGCCCCTGGGTCCATCATGGGATTTTTTTTTTTCTTTTCCATTTTCAACCTAGACCACGTTTAAAATGGGTACTAGGAAGCATGCCCTTTTTAGGGTTGTGTAACCTTTAAAATTTGCCTCCTCCTCATAGGTCGAGTGCCAGAGCTTGTTTTAAGTTCAAACATTCACAGGCTTTTGCTGCCTATATGTTTGGTTTCTTTGACCATCTAGTTTCTGCAACAGTTGGTAGTTACAGAAAGAAAAATACTTGATGGGAGTTTATTTGCTTCTAGTCAGTCCCATATGCATCTGTTTTGTGTAGTACCATGTTCTCTCATTTCTTTGTGCTCAACTGCCTCTGTAACTACATGGAAGACCTTTGAAAAACTCGTTCAAGATCAGTCTGATCTTTGCCATGGGACGGAGTCCCTCTGTTTTAGTTTTACTGGGCTTCTGTATCTGAGGATTTCTTCATTGTTAACTCAGTATTTAGAGAACCAGAAGCAACCTGATTTTCAGTATTGCAAGGTCCTGAATTTCTTTATTCTTTCCATTTTTATTTCTTCTCTTAAATCAACATCTTCTGCCTGAACTTATTTTTCTTAAAGTGCAATCCCAAGGCAGCTAGTAGTAGTCATCAGATAACTGTAACTTTTTTTCAGCTATTTCTCCTAGAACCTCAAAGCATTAGACACTCTGCTTCCAAGACACAGCCACCCCATCTTTTAGCCTCCAGTGCCAGTGTCCTTGTCTCCACTGTTAAGCCAGTGCTATTGGTTCGATTTTTATTACAGCAGCATTAGTACCACTTTAGAGTACTAATTGCTCTGCTAGGGTAATGCAAACTGAGTAACAAATTACCCTCCAAATGTATAATGGCTTAAACATAATAAAAATTTATTTCTTCATCAGATAACAGTCCTGAACACTACCAGGGTCAGGAATGGCAAGTGTGGGCATGGGGATAATTCTGCTCTACCCAGTCATTCATGGACTGTTAGGCTCACAAAATCTGCTCTCTTAAACACAAAGCTGAAACTAAAGCTAAGTAATTTGCCTAAAATAATACAGCTTCTTAGTGAAGGTTCTAGGATTCTCCCCTCTTATTTCTGGCTCCAAAGTCCATGCCCTTTCTACAATACACACTGTTATCTGTGTTTGAAAAGATAACCTGAATCAGCTACCCAAAGTTTATATTCTGTCCCTCATATCTGAGCCAAGTGGTAAACATGACTGCCTAACACGTTCAATTGCTAGGAATACATTACCTCCTTATATTGGACTGAAGATGTCTCCCTGTAACTTCTTTTTTAGGGCTTTTCCTATTTCTTGGGGCCATGCAAAATAAACATTATCTCTTTATTACTTTATGAAGACCATTTTCATGCTCTTTCGGGACATTTTGTTTGAATGAAACTTCCCCCTTATACTTCCTTCATGTCAACCTTAAGATTCTGAATATTGCTCATCTTTAGACAGCTTCTACTTTGTCTAAGTCCCTTTCAAAATGTGAATGCCAGAACTGAACTATATTTTCCATGTGAGATCTGATCAAGTGGAACTATCATCTCTGCAAAGATTTTTCTACTAATGCATCTTTGTTTTTTTAGGGTGATACAATTCTGGAGACTGGAGAAGTAATTCCACCAATGAAAGAATTTCCTGATCAACATCATTGAAGATTACTTTAAAATCAAAGGCATATAAAGCCAAGTTTGTTGCTGTATTAGTGTATTTACTGAATATATTTTCTGGAAAAGTAACTTTAATAAAGTTTACTCTGAGATATGTGTTGTTTGTTTCTTCACAAATATCGTACAATTTGCAACTCTTTGAATTATTTAACAGTAAGTAAAAATTGGATAAGCTTTAAAAGATGAGTGATCACCTTTTCCTGGCCATTCTCAGCTTGAAAAACAGGATAGAAAAGTAGTAACATGATAGATTTTTTTTTTTCTTATGCAGTACTTAATCTGATCTTATGTTAAGGTATGTAACAGAATGAAATGTTGCAATAAAGAATTATAAAAGAACAGCAATTCCACACACTTTGTTTTAGAGAAGACTGAGGCACTTTAAGAGGTTACTTAGAAACTCTAGGTTGAAAAGCATGTCATTCCATCTATGATTCAGTACTCACATGCGGTCAGATCTAGCTTGATTTGTTTTATATAAGAACAAATAAGAAAATTTATATAAGAATGTGGAAGACAAACCTCTGCGAAAATTAGCAGATCAGTGGTTACTATAAAGGACTATGCAAAAAATAAATTTGGAAACTTTGCATAATGGATTTTACTTTAAATCGAGACACATGCCAGACAATCACCAGGTAAAGAACTGTATGCACAAAATTAAATCCAAAGGAATTACAAATTTTCATTCATCCCCGAGATTTTGTCTGGGTATTCCTTGATGAGCTGTCGTCGTGCGGCTACTGTTGATGCATAGATGACATATCCCCAGGACAGCAAAACGATCGCGAGGAGCACCTAAAACAATGCAAGAAGGGGAATACAAGCAAAAAAAAAATTGCTGCAAACGATACTTCCCTCCCTCCCCTTGCCCCAACAGGTTGCCGCGTACGTTGCTAAGGTGGGAATTACTGTGAAAGACTCGAATAAATGGGGTTCCGGAGGTGAGTACACCCAGCCGGCCTTACGTAAGAAGCGGAAGAGCGTGTCTTCCAGGAAGAGGCGGAGTCGAGGTGAGAGAGTGAAAGCCTTAACACAGGAATGGATTTTGGAGTTTCTGGGCGCTGAAGAAATAGGGGGCCTTCCCCTTGCGGGCCTACGGAGTTGACCCCGTGGAGCCTCGCCAGACTAGGGACCTACCACTGAATAAATCCAGTCCAGGGTGCGGCGACTCACTGGCTTCATGGTAAGGAGGCGGCGGCTGCCCGCGGGAACGGAGGGAAACTGCGGGCCCTAGAGTAAACTCCGGGGCGGCGGCTGCTGAGCGGCGGCGGCCATCTTTCAGCCGGGCACAAGCGCCCGCCCCTCGCCTCCAGGCGCGTTTCCCATCCGCGGGGCCAGCCTCTTCCGCCCGGAGCTGGGGTGGTCTCACGTGACATGGGGGCCTAGTTCGTGGTGGAGGGAGGGGATGAGATAAAGGAGAAAACACGTAAAAATGGCTTTTTTGTGGCTACTTACGTGGGCGTGAATTGTCATCCGGTCTTCTTTCAGTTGGAGTGCAGTATTCATGCAAGATAATGCACCGTCGTGTTCATTTAAAAATTTATTTGAAAAAAAATCTTCATCTTAGATACTACACGGGCTTCTGACGCTAGAGGAATTAACGTTTCCTCCCGCACTTGTTTCCACATAATACAGAGAAAGGTTCGTATATTCATCATTGACCTAAGAGGAACACCCACTTTTATATAACAGCGACGAATCATTGTGGGAGGCCCTGTTAATTGAGCCATTCTTCCAGAAACAAAAGTCTTCAAGAACGCAATGCTTGGGGATGTAAATGGTACTTTTAAGACGAAATAACGTAGCACGAATTACTTGGCATAATGTACCTGCCAATCATCAAGTGTGTTTTGAGCGTTTGTGATGTGCTTATCACGTACCAGATATTAAGCCAGAGACGGCATTTTGTACGCTAGCAGTTTATACCTAGTTTAGCTCGAGAATGTTTGGGACGCTCACATCTGAGGCCTGTGGGTAGAATGGGGCAATGGGCCACTTTAGAGTCAGACTTTGGCTCTGTACATCTCGGATATCACCTAAAGAAGTTTTTAATCCAGATTCGGGGGAATAGGGAAGGGGAAAAGTTTTTCTTTGAGAGAAAAATGTCGTCTGTCTTGGGAAGATCTTAAGGCCCTATTCTCTCAGGTAATCCCTGTTTATCCCTAGACTGGAGTAGATTTCTTTATGAAGACTGCGTAGGACACTGGTTGGGCTCTGGCTTTGGATTCCATCCGAATCCCCGTGTTATGATCCAGATGTGCAACTGGAGGCGGTCACTTCCACCTTCAAGTAACTCAGTTTCTTTATACACTTGAGATAATTTTAGTAGCTTCTCGCGGAGTTCGGTGAGGTTAAAATGAGACCAAGCTAGTTACCGTGTTTTCCGGGTAAGTTAGGAGCGAACATTAAGTATTGCGCCTGTACCCCCCAGAAACTAATGGTAACAAGAACGATGGTGTTGGTAATGATTTGTGCCCGGTCTTGTCGTTCTTATTCCAGGAATGGAAGGGACAGGTGGGGGAAGGGCCCGTGCTTGGCCCAGCGCTCTAGTTCTCCTGCGCATGCGTTACGCACGCGGGTGTTGTGTTTTGACGCGCGGGGGGCTGCGGAGTGGGTCTCGCTTTCTGCTGCCGTCCCCCAAGCTGCTATTGGTGATGAGCTCCTTACGTCATAGGGGTCGCAGCAGCCGCCGGGGTCTCCGCTGTCTCGCGAGGAGGGTGAAGCGCCCCCGCCTGCTCCTGCTCCTGAGGGCCGGCGGAGAAGTCGCCGGGTACGCCTTCGCGGATCCTGCCGTCACCGACCCAGCTTTCTGGGCCGCCGGGAGCTTGGCACGAGCGCCCCAGCCGGGACTGCGTCGGTATCCTCCGAGGTGAGTGAGATCCCGAACAATGGGGCGCGGGGGTCGGAAGGGCTGGGCGAGCCGTAGCTCCCGGCCTGGAACGAGGCCCAAGGACCTGGGAGCTGCGGTCTGGGCCTGACGGGCCGTCCGGGCCTCGGCGAGGCGGGGCGGGGCGGGGCTGGGCTCCCAGCGGGCGGGCTGGCGGCTCTGGTGGCGCACCTGTGGATTTGTGCGGCTGGGCGGGGGAGAGTTGCGTTTCTAGAACCTTTCCCGTGGGGCGCGAGCGTAGCGGTGTACTGGAAAGAGCTTGGTCTCTTTGTTGGGGGGCACCCCCAGAAAACAAAACGTTCGCGTCTCATTCGTGGCATCGGCTCTCTCAGGGGTGTGCCAGAGGTTAGTTGAGGTGCTCTAATCTAACTGCCTGCCTGTAAAATGGGAGTAACAGTGTTTTAGTTCGTTATGATTATGTAATGCACGGGGGCCTTATCTGCGATCTTGGTCGATGGCCGGTCTCAACCCGAGGAAGCCACTATCACCGTGACTCTTGGAGTTATCTGTGCTGTGTTACACATTGTGGGCTGGGTTCGCTTGCCTGTGGTTTCTCCATCCATCCAGTTAGTGCAGCTTTCCTCGTGAGCTGCTGATTCCTAGGCTGGCAGGGGGCAGTGCTGAGATGGAGCAAACAATGTTTTAAGGGCCGGAGTGAACAGAATTTTTGGTAGGTAATTTTCAGTATTATTTAAAATAAATTAAGAGTTACCCAAGATTTAAGTTAATGGTGAAGGTTGGGTTTTGTTTTTTTAGTCAATGAAATTCAAAGCTGTAGTCAGCCAAAAACAATCAGGCTTAGCTGGAATGAGTGGCTTTATTTAGCGCGGCATGGTTCCCAAGCAGTTCTTTTTATGGTTGAAATTGGAATCAACATTTATAGGATCTCGTTAATAGATCCTGTAAGATCCGTATGATCCTTTGGAACTGGTGGTTAAATGGCAGTTGAGGGAGGTGCAGTAATTACACAAAGGTTGTAAGAATTAGGAGCCAAATATTTTTAATATTTGGGGCTTATTCTAGTTCATCCGCTGGTAAGCCCTTTTTAGCCCTTTGGATATATTATATACAGTAATTATATTAAGAAAAAAGATGGTTTGTTATAGGCTGTCATTTTTCTGGGTCTTTATAAATCAGTTGTAAGTGATGAAAAGGACTAATGTTAACTTTATTTTCACATAACATAGGGAAACACTATTAAATTTTTACTGCATGGTAATCACTATGCTAAGAATTTACATAGAAGGGGCGCCTGGGTGGCTCAGCCAGTTAAAGCCTCTGCCTTCTGCTCAGGTCATGATCCCAGGGTCCTGGGATCGAGCCCCGCATGGGGCTCTCTGGTCAGTGGGGAGCCTGCTTCCTCCTCTCTCTCTACCTGCCTCTCTGCCTACTTGTGATCTCTGTCAAACGAATAAAATATTAAAAAAAAATTTACATAGAATATATGCCTTCACACACCACCTTTTCACATGGGTACTAGTACTTAATCCATTTTAGAATTGAGAAAATTTAAGATTTTGAGAAATTAAATAACTTCCTCCAGATCACATCATTAAGTCGTTTTGATTTCAGCCCTGGCTCTGCATTAGAATTTATGTCATTCCCTTGTATGTAATCAGCACCATCTTTAAATGTCCAGTCTATAATGTCCTGCCTCTTGATTCTTGACCCTCTCTCATCCATTTCCCTAGGTAAGTATGATTGTTAATTACCTAGAATTCCCCCAAAATGTGACAGGAAGGATTCTTAGCTCTATTACAGCCAGTAGGTGTGAAAATTTGCGGAAGGTTTGACTTAATCATTGTATCCTAAAGATGGTAAACTTTATTTAGAATTTGAGAGATGGTTAAGGATATGGGATCAGAAGAATTGATTTCATCTTTATGCCTATGGAGAACTTGAAGTCACAATTCCTAGAGTGTAAGGATAGAGAAACCTTTATTGCAGGCTTCGAGAACCTGAGCACTAAATCCACCATCAGGCCCACCTTTACTCCCCAAACCCAGAATTTATAAGCCTACAAATCTTAATCTGACTCTTAGCCATTCCTATTTTATGCCTTGATTTGTATTTTTAAAACAGATCCATAAAATTCACCTGTTTAAGGTATATAATCCAGCGGGTTTTAGTATATTTAAAGAGTTGTGCAACTATAATTGAACGTTTTTATCATTCCAGAAATAAACTTTGTAATCCCTCTCCGTCCTCCAGCAACCACCAGTCTATTTCCATCCATAGATTTGCCTATTCTGGATATTTCATATGAATGGCATCATACAACATGTCTTTTGTGACTTTTTTTTTTTTTTTTTTAATTTAACAGACAGAGATCCCAAGTAGGCAGAGAGAGGAGGAAGCAGGCTCTCAGCTGAGCAGAAAGTCTGATGCTGGGCTTGATCTCAGGATCCTGGGATCATGACCTGAGCCAAAGGCAGAGGCTTTAACCCACTGAGCCACCCAGGTGCTCCTAATTTATTTATTTTTTTTCTTTTAGCCTAATGAAAAGTTTCATCCTTATTGTAACATGTATCAGTGTTTCATCCTTTTTATTTTCCAATTACATTCCATTGTATCCACATTTTATTTATCTTTCCATCAGTTGATAGGATTGTTTTCTACTTTTGAACTATTAGGACAAATGCAGCTATGAACATTCACAGGCAAGTTTTTGTGTGGATACATGTTTTAATTTCTTTCGGATAGGTGTTGAGTCCTTGAGTCACATGGTAATTCTGCTTCATTTGTATCTCAGCAAATATTTGAAGAAATTTTTTTGTAAAATAATGTCTATACCCAATGTGGGGCTTGAACTCATGACCCTGAAATCATGAGTTACATGCTCTACTGACTGAGCCAGCCTGATGCTCCATTAGCAAATGTTTTAATTTTAGCATTAGTGATGCTTTTGAAGGTGTAAATCTCTTTGATTATGTATGTCCATATGAATGGTGTTCTTTATAGCTACAGATACTGCTGTGAGAAATACAATACAAATCTAATTTGTTCTTTTTATCTGTTGTGGACATTACTGATCATTCTTTAGCTTTATGCTGTGCTGCCAAAGTGGTTTACAGACTTATAAAACTAGGAAAGGGAAGACTAATACTCCTTTTTTTCTCTTTTTTTTAAGATTTTGTTTATTTGAGAGAGTGAGAGTACATGCATGAGCAGGGGCAGAGGGAGAGGGAGTCTGAGGTGAGGCTCAGTCCCAAGAGCCTGGGATCATGACCTGAGCCAAAGACAGATGCTTAACTGATTTAGCCACTCATGTGCCCATAAGATTGCCTTTTTTTTTTTTTTTTTTAATTCTGCTTAGGTGAGATTTTATTTGAACTTCAAGTTTACTACCTACTAATTTACTTTAATAAAATGCTTTCAGTTTTTATGTGAACTGCAGGTGTTGAGTAAGCACTAAAATTCTACTTTCCAAGATACAAATTAAGATACAATTATTAACTTACATTCACTAGTTTTTTTTTAAAAAGTGTTATATAGAGGTGCAAACTGAAATCTAGATCTAATCAGATGGCTCCAGTTTATAGAGTTAGTTTTAGGGGAAACCTGGTCTTCAATCCAGGTTCTCTGATAACCTAATCAGTTCCTTCTCCACTCTTCATTCCTTCCCCTAATGTCCTGTGATCCTAAAAATTTTTGTTCTTAGGCTTTTTTTTCCTTCAGAGGAAGAGTAAAAGTGTTAGAAGTGGGGCAAATGCTGAGAAATTTATGTAATATTAAGGTTTAAGTATATTAACAATTAGTATTATATATAGTTCAGTATACTAGCAAGAAGTTTATCATTATATGCTGTTCAAGAATAGTAGTGATTTCTGTATTTCTAGACTAGAAATGGAAAACTAGAAGTACTTGGATCCCTGAAGAAGCATTCATTCAGCATTAATTGATTTCTGATGATGTTATATCTCTGGGAAAGTTAAGAGGCCCTAGATGAGCTCTTAAGTTTAATATGAAAACCATGATGAAATAATACATTTCACAGTCATGAATTTTTGTTGTGGATTTTGTTTTTGTTAGAGTTCGGTTTGGCCATTGTTTAGAAAGTTAAAAATCTGTTGTTTGACTAACCTGGTAGCAGTCGACCACTGATGAAACTTCCTGTGATAGAGGAGATGGAAAAAAAGATGAGTAATAGGCCCAGAAAACATAAAGGAAGAAACAAATATTTAATATATACTCAATGATTAGTATAGAATGCAGCTAAAGAGTGCTTTTACAAGGTAAGAAGGCCAAAAATGTGATGCACACCAAATTTCAGCTCTGGCAAATTCATTTTGAAAGTTGTGGGTCGACATAAACTGATAAATTTAAAGCAAACAAAACTAATTGTTAACATTTTAGTGATCCATGTGGGAAAAAATGAGGGAAGGGCACTGGAAGCATGATTTCAAGAAACTTTGTGGCTGACTTTGGATTAAAAGGCTAAGCTAAGCAAGGCTTTTTAGGGATGCTGTAAGGAATCAGGAACGGAATATGGTAGTGTAACAGTAGTATAGTAATAACAGCAACTAACATGTACATAGTAGTTGCTGGAAGTCAGGAACTATCTTTTAATGCTTTTACAGTTACTTCATTTCATCTTCACTAAAAGATATTTTGTGTGTGTGTGAAAGAATCTTCCACTAAAAACTACAGAATTGGTTTAAACAGGTGAACTTTTTGGTATGCAAATGATCTCACTGCAGTTATTTTTAAAGGTGCATATATAATGCTTTCCACAAATAAGTAGTGATAGTGTATATTGTTCAGGGCATATGTATGAAAGATCTAAAACAATACATAGAAATAACACCCATTGTGGTGTTCTGGTTTTTGTTTTCTAGAGAGGAATAGGAGAAGGGAAGATAAGGGGCATTTAAAAAAGTGGGGAATAGCCATGAGAAAATGTTAAGTTGTTAAATCTTAGTGGTGGATTCATGGGTACTTGGTGGATTTTCTATCCTCCGTTATTTTCAGTTAAATATTTCTCAGTTTAATTCTCTTTTAAAAGAATAGATTGATACAGAATAGTTGAGAGCTTACTATATACCAGTCCCCTTTTTTTTAATCTTCATAAACCCTGTGATGCAGGTTCTATTATTGCTGATCTCCATAGTCACAATGCTGGGGTAGAACCAGGATTCAAAGCCAGCAAGTATCTGACTTTAGGGTACAAACCTAAGTACTATATTTTAAGTACTATATTACTATGCTACCCTGCTCCTTCATATTACAAGGATAATGAGCTACTCAACTGTTTCACCAAAGTATATTTCACAGTCATAATTTGCATATTTTTTTTTTTTTTTTCAGATTTAGTCTTGTCTCTTTTTTTAATCTGGTTACTGATATATTTTTTTCCCTTTTACAGATAATGGCGTCAGCCGCTAAGGAATTTAAAATGGACAACTTTTCACCTAAAGCTGGTACTAGCAAATTGCAACAGACAGTACCAGCTGATGCATCTCCTGATTCTAAGTGTCCTATATGTTTGGATAGGTTTGATAATGTGTCTTACTTAGATCGCTGTTTACATAAGTTCTGTTTTCGCTGTGTACAGGAGTGGTCAAAAAACAAAGCTGAATGTCCACTGTGTAAACAGCCCTTTGATTCTATTTTCCATTCTGTGAGGGCAGAAGATGACTTCAAGGAGTATGTCCTAAGGCCTTCATATAATGGTTCTTTTGCAACCCCTGATGTTCCAAGATTTCGCTATCGTACAACTATGACAAGGGATCGAAGTGCTACTGTTTATTCACCTAATAATACCATGAATAGAAGAACAACAACTCCACCAGACAGTGGAGTACTATTTGAAGGGTTAGGCATTTCAACAAGACCTAGAAATGGTGAAGTTCCTCAACTTATGAGACAGATTGCAATTAGGAGGCCAACTACAGATGAAAGATCTTTGCGGAAAATTCAAGAACAGGATATTATTAATTTTAGACGAACTCTCTACCGTGCTGGTGCCCGTGTTAGAAATATTGAAGATGGTGGTCGCTGCAGGGATATTTCAGCTGAGTTTTTCCGTAGAAATCCAGCTTGCCTTCACAGATTAGTTCCCTGGTTAAAACGTGAACTTACGGTTCTTTTTGGAGCTCACGGATCTTTAGTGAATATTGTCCAGCACATCATCATGAGTAATGTCACTCGCTATGACTTGGAGAGTCGGGAATTTGTGTCTGATTTAAGACCATTTCTACTTAATCGGACTGAGCATTTTATACATGAATTTATCAGTTTTGCTCGATCTCCTTTTAACATGGCAGCTTTTGACCAGCATGCTAATTATGATTGCCCTGCTCCTTCATATGAAGAAGGTAGCCATTCTGATTCTTCAGTCATAACAATATCTCCTGATGAAGCTGAGACTCAAGAGTTGGATATCAATGTAACCACTGTTAGTCAGGCACCGTGGGATGATGAAACTCCAGGACCATCTTACTCAAGCTCAGAGCAGGTGCATGCTGCCATGTCTTCCCTTTTAAATACTTCTGATAGTTCAGATGAAGAACTTGTAACAGGAAGAGCCACATCTCAGATACAAGGAGTACAAACTAATGAAGACCTAAATAATGACAGTGATTCTTCTTCAGATAATTGTGTCATTGTTGGGTTTGTTAAACCACTAGCTGAGAGGACCCCAGAACTTGTCGAACTGTCCTCTGATTCTGAGGAGTTAGGGTCTTATGAAAAAATGGAGACCGTGAAGACACAAGAACAGTCTTACAGTTCTGGTGATAGTGATGTTAGTAGATGTTCATCTCCACGCTCTGTCCTTGGAAAGGATGAGCAAATAAATAAAGGTCATTGTGGTTCTGGTAAAAGAATCAAGTCAAAGAAGGAAGAGAGACACTCTACATCCTTGTCATCTCCCAGAGACCTGAGCTCATCTGTCAGAGGAGACAGAGTATTTTCCCCATATAACCATAGACACAGGAGGAGGGGAAGATCAAGAAGTTCAGATTCACGTTCCCAGAGCAGAAGTGGACATGACCAGAAAAATCGTAGAAAGCATCATGGGAAGAAAAGGATGAAAAGCAAAAGATCCAGAAGCAGGGAGAGTAGCAGACCTAGAGGTAGAAGAGACAAAAAGAGATCAAGAACTAGAGATAGCAGTTGGTCAAGAAGAAGCCAAACACTCTCTCTCAGTAGTGAAAGCACAAGCAGATCAAGATCTCGTAGCAGTGATCATGGTAAAAGAAGATCACGGAGCAGAAATAGAGATCGTTATTATTTAAGAAATAATTATGGAAGCAGATACAAGTGGGAGTATACTTACTATAGTAGAAACAAGGACAGGGATGGCTATGAATCATCTTACAGGAGGAGGACTTTGTCCAGAGCTCATTATTCCAGACAATCCTCAAGTCCAGAATTTAGAATTCAGTCCTTTTCTGAAAGAACAAATGCTAGGAAAAAAAATAATCACAGTGAAAGGAAGTATTACTACTATGAAAGGCACAGATCAAGGAGCCTATCCAGTAGTAGATCAAAGACCGCATCTACAGGGCCTGACTGGGTAAGAAATGAAAAGCCTGGAGGGAAACGAAAATACAAGACACGGCATTTGGAGGGTACTAATGAAGTGGCTCAACCTTCTCGTGAATTTGCTTCTAAAGTAAAGGAAAGTCATTACCAAAAGTCTTCATCAAAATTTGATGGCAGCCACAAAAATGAGAGTGACAGCTTTTCAGACAGCCGGTCATCAGACAGAGAAACAAAACATAAGAGGAAAAAAAGGAAGACCCGGAGCCTAAGTGTAGAGATAGTTTATGAAGGGAAAGCTACTGATACAACTAGACATCATAAAAAGAAAAAGAAGAAGCACAAGAAGAAGCATAAGAAACATCACGGGGACAATCCTTCACGTTCGCCAGTTGTAATTACCATTGACAGTGATAGTGATAAGGATTCTGAAGTAAAGGAGGATACAGAATGTGATAATAGTGGTCCTCAGGACTGTCTACAAAATGAGTTTTTGCCTCCTCCCTTGGAACCATTTGAAGCTAAAGATGTAGTTACAATAGAAGATGAATTTGGCATCCTAGACAAGGAGTGTAATATTACCACACTTAATAACAACTTGAATAATGCCAACAAAACTGTGGATAATATTCCACACCAGCCAGCTTCAGTTGAACAAACTCTTGATGTAAGAGAAGAGAGTACTTTTGCCTCTGATTTGGAGAGTCAGCCCGGTAATGTGTCTATTCAAACTGAGCCATCAAGGCAGTTGCCATCTCCACGGACATCATTAATGTCAGTGTCACTTGGTAGAGACTGTGATATGTCTTAAAACTGCCAAAGCGTCTCATTGAGAATTCTGATGGTATTAAAAAAAAAAAAAAAAAAGAACGGTGTCATCTGCAGTCTATTTAAAGATGACTTTTGGTGAAAACTCTTTTCCCCCTTAAAATATTTTAAGTGATTTTTTTGTGTGTGTGTGTGTGAAAAATTTGTAAAAATCATTATTTGTTCAAAAAGTATGTATGTCCCACCCTCAGAGATATGCACTTTTAAGTGAGGAAAATGATATTGCTAGCAGTTTATTTAAAACTTGGGGTCCTTTTTAAATAAAAAAATATAAATTTTAGAAGTTATTTCATAAAGCCATATGGTATTGACCTATTTTTAAAGTAGTCAATGAGTATTTTTGAATTTTTTTTTTTGAGAGTTATTCTGGAAATGTGTTAAAAGCTAGGAGAATCCCTTTGGACAGTCTTTATTTTTCTTCTTAAAAATTTGTATGATTCAAAACCATTTCTTCAGGTTAAATTGAGGCATTTTAATCTGCACAGTTTATCTTGACATCTGCCAAAAGCAAAATTTAAATATTTCCTTTATATACTTGTTCATCTGGACTGCCAGTGAAAGAAATGTGTATTCAACAAAATAAAAAATAAAATAGTTACACTTTAAAACATGAATCCAGAAATTTTCCTATGTAGTATTGCCTTAAAAAAAAAAAAACTGTTTTAGAGGAGCTAAAATCTTGAAAATAGTTAAGAATATACTTGTAAATACTAAATTTCAGGTGATCTGCGTTTAACTGCATAGCTTTAATTATTTTAGTTCTTTAATCTGATTATAAGGTATGTCTGTTTTCAACAAAATGCAGCTGTGTAGCTTTTAACTTACTAAAAACAGCTTGCCAAACATCTTTTACATTGGTAATTCTTGTACACAAAGTGGTTACGTTTATGTTTTGTTTTAGAGATGACAAAGTGCTCTCCATCTAGCCTAAAGTAAAATTGCCAGGGAAGAACAGAACTTGGATTAAGTCTAATTCAGCCTCCAGGTTGCCTTGCTACCATATTCATTCATTGTTCAACAGAAGTTGGGATGCCTGCAGTGTGACAGGATCTAGACTATGTTTTTAGGATTTCAGTGACAGAACAAAGCATATCTGCTCCTTGCCTCGTGGGACATATGTAAACATTATAAACCATAAGTTCACTGAAGAGAAAGTATAGTTTCCTATAAGCATTCAGTGGGGACCTAAACTCATGTGGACGTGATGGCTGAATTGAGATTCAGAAAACATGTAGATGTTAGCTAGGAGTGGAGGTGTTCTTAGCAAAGGAAGAGATGTCCTAGATCCAAAAGCAGAAGCGTAGCTTGGCATATTCAAGAACTAAAAGAAGTCAGGTTGGGGCACCTGGGTGGCTCAGTGGGTTAAGCCTCTGCCTTCAGCTTAGGTCATGATCTCAGGGTCCTGGGATGGAGCCCTGGATCAGGCTCTCTGCTCAGCAGGGAGCCTGCTTCTCCCTCTCTCTCTGCCTTTCTCCCTGCCTACTTGTGATCACTGTCTGTCAAATAAATAAATAAAATCTTAAAAGAAAAAAAAAAAAAAAACCCTATAAGAAGGCAAAGTTAACCAAATGGTAAAGTGTGTGGGTCCAAGCTTTGTAGATCATGTTTGTATTTGTCCTAATGGCAGTAGGAAATTTGTTTTTAAAGTGACCATCTAAATTGATGTTGGCAATTTTTAGTAAGCTCAGACACTGAGAAATTATGGGAAGGCTATAGGTAGTTGATCAAGGAATATACTGAAATTATATGATTTGTAGTTTTTTCTTAAGTTTTAAAAACAATGCTATTTTCTGATTTTACATGATATTTCTAACAAAACATTTAGTGAAAACCTATCTTAATGTTTTGTGTCGAACACATGAAGCTCATCTTAATACAGGGACCATCACATCATCCTCTTCTGGTGTTCAGGCCAAAAATTTCCCGTCTTTGATTTTCCTCCTTCAGCCCTCTCATTCAATCCCCAGATTCTGGTCACTAAATATTTCTAGTGTGTATGTACCATCCAATCCAGGCAGCCATGATCTCTCACCTGTGCTCTGATAATGGGTCTGCCTGCATCCACACCTCTTCGTTTTGCTCTACATCTACCCATTTGCCTCCAGCCATTCTTGATGTAGCATTCAAGAGATATTTTTTTAAAAATTGTTTTTTTTCTTATTCCCCTATTTAAAATCCTTCAGTAACTTCCTGTTATTCTTAGGGTACTTAATAAAAGCAAACAAAAATCCAGCATAGGGGCACCTGGCTGGCTCAGTGGGTTAAAGCCTCTGCCTTTGGCTCAGAGAGCCCCGCATTGGGCTCTCTGCTTGGCGGGGAGCCTGTTTCCCTTTCTCTCTCTCTCTGCCTGCCACTCTACCTACTTGTAATCTCTGTCAAACAAAATAAAAAAACAAAACAGCATAATATGGTTTACACACCTTTGCCTACTCAGGTTCTGGCTCCTGTTACAGCTTTTCTCTCACCTCACTTGTGCTCTGGCCATCCTAACCTGCTTCAGGTCTATGGAGATGCTGCTATCTGCTGCTCCAGAGCCTTCATATGTGAATTTTCTTCTACTGGGAACTGAATTTCATCCTAGCTAAAGGAGGCTTCTGGTAAAGTGTGCCCTCTTCCATTATTTCCCCCCAATTACTTGCTCTCTTAATAACCCTGGACTCTTCTGTAGTAATTGATTACTAAGTGTTCTCTCATCAGTCTGCAAGTTCTTTGGCAACTGTATGTATGTGTACTGGTAAATCCCTTCTGTTATCTTTCATAGGAAGTGCTTAAAGCACTTACTGGATGGGTGACCAGGTGGTAGGGATTTAAAAATTGGCTAGGACCTGCTTCTGCTTTCAGAGGGCTTCCATGTCTGTCAACTTTTAGCCTAACACTATTTTCTTTTAACCTGTTCGTCTGAATTCAGTGTCCAGGAGGTATTTTATCTTACCTCGAGTTTTCAGTGTTTTTTTGTGACTTTTTTGTTTTAAGGAAATGCAGCCAAGCATTTGCACTTCTTCATCAATCCTCAGATTCATGATGGGAACAGCTTTTCTTACTTTTACTTCCTGTTCTCAGGAAGTTCTTTGGGAGCCAATCCCAAGGCCTCCCCCACCCATTTGATGTGTAATAATGATGGGCTATGTGTACAAAGGGGCAACAGCTTATTCAGGGTAAGCTGATGGCCCATTCTTACTGGGAGTTCTTCCATCGTGGGAATAATCACAGTCCTCTGCTGGTGAGTATGGACACCCTGAGCCAGTCAGCACATCCCTGGACTCAGAATATTTTTCAGAAGGTTCTTCAGGATACCCGAAACCATGTATAACCCGGTTTGGGTTGTCGCCAGCCCTTGGTGTTCCCACCTTTAGGGGCAGGGGATGGGAAGTAGAGGAGAAGAGTTCCTCTTCACAAACCAGATTTCATCAGAATTCTGAGCATGGGTCTATTTGTAACGTTAAGCTCATTAAGGCTACAACTGAAATATTAACTGATTAAATTTCTATAATGTGCTATCACTGAGACCAGAAATTAGTATCCCCATACTTGCAAGGGATAAATTCCAAGAGCCCCCCCAGTGAATGCCTGCAACTAGATAGTATCCAATCCTGCACATAGTATTTTCTGTATGTATGTAACTATGATAAAGTTCATAAATTAGGCACAATAAGAGATTAACAATAGTAAGAATTGGACAATTATAACAATATACTGTGGTAAAAGTTTTGTGAATGTGGTCTCTCAAAATAAGTTGTACTGACCCTTCTTGTGGGGTGGTAAAATGCCTATGTAATAGGCATATGCCTATTACATAGGCATTTTACACGTGGGCATTGTGATGCAGCATTTGGCTACTATTAATTGACCTCAAGATACTTCAAAAGGCTTCCAAATCATAGTTGACTGCAGATAACTGAAACACAAGAAGCAAAACTGCAGATAAGGGTAGGGGGAGGACACTACTATAAAGACCTGTCCAGGGATTGATACCGTTAGAAAAACCTGCATGGGAAGCTAAATAATGATTATCGTGTATGTAACTTACTCTCAAATGGTTAGAAAAAAACACTACATATGTAAATGGAGACAGTATGAAGTAAACTGGCAAAATGTTAAAAGTTGAGGGTACAAATACAAGAAGTCTCTTTTTGTAGGTTTTCTGTAAGTTTGAAATAATTTCAAAACAAGCTAATAAAATTGCCTCTATAGCCTGCAGGTTTACCTGTATGAGTGTGTCAATCAGTTTTCAGTCATGTATACCCAGCAAAAGGAAAAGTCACAAAGGCAAACATGGAGTAAATACTAAAGCCTATTTGTGAGGAAGAGTCATTAGAGAGGTATTCTGGTCCCACCTTTAAGGCCTGGCCTGTTGAGATCTTAGTCTGAGAGATACATAACTGCTTTTGGTTCCATGCTCAGAAGCAAGCTTGTGAGGGTATAAAATCGAAGGAGAGGGTTTTTTTTCCCCTTAAATTTAGGTTGGAGGGAAGACAAGCTTTCTGGGAAGGAGACCTTGAACAGGAAAAGTTAAAGGCAAATGAGAGAGGTAAGGGATGCAGCAGAGTTCCTGAACAGCAGAGCACAGAACACAGGTAAGTGAATGGTGATGGGCAGAAGCAGAGGCGAGTCTTAGTCTAAAGTGGCAGAAGAGGGTAATGTGCAAAGAAATGTTTGTGAGTAGAACGTTGAGATGAGGTGGTTCATATTGTAAAGGCTCTTTTCTCCATGAAGTAGGAAGCAGTGCCACCTTGTGAGAAAGGTGTGTCATAAAGAAGAAAGGGCTTGAGGAGAGGAATGAGAAAATGGCCACTGGGGGGCATGGAGAGAGGGTTAGCTAAGAATTGCTGATGAGTGCTGAGACCTGAGGCATGGGATATTGTATGGGACAACGAAGATTTGTGATTTTGTCTGGTAGCATTCAGCACTGTGGGAGCAGAAGCAGAAACTAATGTTAGAGATTTAGTGTGTGTGCAGTATTTATACAGTTAATGAATGGATGACTTATGGTTGGAGTTCTGCTGAATGACTAGTGAAACAACAGGGACAAGGGAGTTCAGAGAGATACTGGTGAGTATAGTTGAATTGATGCATTCTGGTATCTGGGCTGTGTGGGGAAGAAAGTGAAGCTCGGAAGTGACCGTTAGACTTTAAGAACAGGGAGATAACCAAAGAATTTGTTTTCCAGTGAGTTTCAAGTAGATATAGTGGAGGTAGGTGTAAGAAGACTGAAGAAATACTTTAGAAAGTGCCTAATTCTAGGCATGATTGGAAGTAACTAAATGGGTAGAGCTGGAGGTTAAGGTGACTGGAAGGGATAGTGATCAGTGAGGCTGGAAGTATACATGGAAGATGCTGTGGGTGATGACAGCAGGTAAAGGGTAGAGATGGAAAGGGGAATTGTGTCATGGGTATTATAGCTTGTCCTTTAAACAGGGCTTGTGTTTTGCTATAGCAGCTGGCACAAGTACAGGGAAGATAATAAAAACTTGGTAAATAATTATTCCCTCATTCTGAGTTTTTAGTCAATGCCTGGCCCACTTAGGTATTAGAAAACAGTGCAATATGACTGTTTTAAAAAGTACAATAAGATTGTTAAAATGTCATGAAAATTAGGAAATTCTTACTTTACCACAAGGGTATTGGGGAATGGCAAATCCATTGGATCTGTGCCAGAGAAAAGCAGCAGGCAAGGAAAGTGGAAGTCCAGTTAGGTCAAGGTCTGAGTTGATAAATTTATCCCCATAGAAGCTGCAGCTGTGATATTTGCCACCACATTAGGTGATGTACTTTTATGTAGACACGAGGGAACAGAATTGGGTATCTAGTATTTGCCTGGAGTACGCTGCTTCTCTGACCATCTGCACTTTGAATAGATAAACAGTTTTCTCCTAGGGAAAAGGATATCTCTGCTTTTCCATCTGTAAAACTCATTTATTCATCAAACACCAAGTACATGTGGTCCAAGTCTGTGCTAAATGTTAGGGGTATGATGATGAATAGGGTGGAACCAATAGGAATTTTAAAGGTGGGAATGGAACAACTAGATTTGTTCCTAAACAATCAACAGTAATGTAGAAGAAAGTTTGGAGAGGGAAAGCTTCAGTGAAAGACTGCTTAAGAAGCTTTGCAGTAGCACAAACCAGAAATCAAGGGCCTGTAGAAGAATAGAGATCCAGTACAGAGGCTGGAATCAGTATATTTCTGTGGCAAACTAGACACAATTTTGGGTACCATTTAGATGAGGATGGGCTGTGAGGAAGAGGGAAAAGTCTGGTATGAGATTTTTCTTTTCTTTTTTTAAGATTTTATTTATTTATTTGATAGAGATCCCAAGTAGGCTGAGAAGCAGGCAGAGAGAATGGGGGAAGTAGGCTCCCCGCTGAGCAGAGAGCTGGGTGCAGGGCTCGATCCCAGGACCCTGAGATCATGACCTGAGCTGAAGGCAGAGGCTTAACCCACTGAGCCACCCAGGTGTCCCTGATGAGATTATTCTTCTCCCATGTGAGAATTAGATGCCTGGTGATAATATTCAAGGTAGGAAATAGAGTAATAGAGATAGTTTAGGGAGAACAGTGAGCTCAGTTTGAGAGGCAGCTGCCTAGAGCTGCACTGTCCAATGTAGTAGCTACTAAGTGCACATGGATATTGATTACTTGAAGTGTGGCTGGTGAAACTGAGGAACTGAATTTTAAATTTTGTTTAATGAGGCTTATGGCTGCCATATTGGCCAAGACAGGTAGAGGGCATTTCTATCATCACAGAAAATTCTGTTGGGCAGAATGGAAGACACCCAGGCAGATGAAGATTTCCAGTGGGTAGCTGGAAATAGGAGTATGAATCTTGAAGGAGAGATTGGGCCTAGGGAGGTTAGGGACTAGTGACTTAGAAGTCACTGAGAAACTAGAGAGTACTAGTGAGGTTATAGAAGTGGATGAGCTCTCCCAGAGAGAGTAGAACAAGAAGAGCAGGCATTAGAGAAGATTCTAGAGAATACAAGATTAAGGAGGCTGGCAAAAGAAGGACAGCTTTCAAAAGAGACCAAAAAGTGTTCCCTCTAGTTCCATGTACTTTCTTGCCTCTTCAATTTTATGTTCTATTTACTGTATCAAATGCGTGCCCTGAATGCAGTAGGACATAAACAGAATTTCCAAGAGGTTAATTTTCATTTTAAATTGTTGGGAGCATGTCACTGTCACCTTCATGTGGTCATTGAATCAGGGAATTCTGCTGTGGATGGAGCAGATTAGGCTACCTACAAGAATATATAAGGCCATTTTTTAGAATACAGAACTAGGAAGTATAATCTTATCCTATTCTACCCTACTCTATCAATTACTTCTCTATGCTTGCTTTCTTGCTCAGCTGTGATTTTCCAGATTATGTTTAAATCACCCCCTTGCAATACCCTCCAACTCTCTTGCCCTTATGTCTCTCCTCGTTCACTTAGTTTAGGGGTCAGCAACCTTTTCCTATAAAGGCCAGATAGTAAATATTATGGGCCATATGTAGTCTCTGTTGTATAGTCTTTTATTGTTGTTGTTGTTTGCAACACTTTAAAAATGTTAAAACAGTTTTAAGCTTTGGCCTGTTTAAAAACATGTCATATGCCAGATTCCACAGCAATGGTTCACCCAGCAAAACCTCAATCTGGATCAACCCAACTCTTCCGTTGTGCCTGCATGCATCCTGCTGAGTTTTTGAAGGAAATGAGTAACTGCAGATTGGTGTCATCATGAAAACACAATCCTCAGGTTCCAGTTCATATGATATGTTCGTGGACAAGTTTCTTTAGTGTTCTTGCTCATTGGTATAATGGGTATTTTTCACACCTTTTTCTTCCTCAAACCTCCCACTTGTCTCTACGACATGGTTTCCATAATGGCTGGGTAGTTCTAGCCAGGGCCAAGTTTGGGCAAACATAAACCCTACTTGTTTACCAAAACAATGCCTCTGTAGCAAGTTGTGTAAATACTGGCAAAAGTGAAGAATTACAATTTTTGCATTCAACCTACCTTAGCACCCTCTTCACTCCATTAATGAATGAAGTGCTCCTCCTCTAGGCCTTTAGTTCTCACATTTTTGCATGCATCAGTATCATTTGGAAGGTTTGTTAAAACAGATGGCTGAGGCCCAAACCCACAGTTTCTGATTCAGAACATCTGGCCAAGAATTTGCTTTTCTGAGTCTCCAGGTGGTCTAATGCTACTGGCCTATAAACCAGAGTTTGAGAACCATTGTTCTAGGACATACCCTCCACATCTGCTCAGGTTTTCACTTACACCCACTGTAATGGGAATATTATATTTAAATTACTCTCCCTTTTTCTTTGTCTCATGTTTTTTAATGACTTTGCTACTTAGAACAGGATCTGTGGACCAGCAACATCAGCATCACGAATGTCAGTTTGTAAGAAATGCAGTCTCAGATCTACTAGGTCAGCATCTGTACTTTAATTAAAGACCTGTGTGGACGTTCATGTTTGGGAAGCACTGCCTGTGGGTAATTCTCATCAGCAAGCAAGCGAGCATGTTCTTGATTTCCTCTTCCAAGCCTGCCCATCTTCCAGTGTCCCATGTTAGTGGATGATACCCCCATTCATGCAACTGCTCAGGCTAAACAAATAGGAATTCTCCTTGACTTCATTCTCACATGTCCTATAGCCAATTCATCACCAAATTGTGTGTGATTTAAGATAATATATCCTGCAATTTTACCCCTTCCACAGCTTTGATCTTGATCCAAGATGCCGTCATTTCTCACTTGGGCTAGTGCTGGTACCAGCTTCTTACCTGGTTACTTGGCTTCCACCCGGTCCTCCGGCAGCTTGTTTTCTTCCAGTCAACCACAGTGATCCTTTAAAAACAGATCTTACATTACCTCTCAAATCCTGCCATGGCTTCCCATCATGTTTAAAATCAAAGCCAAAGTCCTTTTTGTGGTCTGTCAGGCTGTGTGTGAAGTGCCTAGGCCACCTTCCTCTCTTTCCCCAGCACACTTCACTCTAGCGACTCTGCTCACCTCCTTTTTCTGTGGCAGGCCTGGTTGACTCCTGTTTTTTTTGGTACTTTTTTTTCTCCTTTGTGCTTTGCTTGTTTAGTAGAATGCTCTTCACCCAAATGACATTCTCTCTCATTTCCTTTAGGCCTTCCCGGATTAGCTCATCTTCTATAAACAGCCCTCATTACTGTTTATTCCCTTATCCTGCTTTATTATCCTGCTTATTCTCCTTCCTGAACTCACTGTTATTTACTTTCTTGCCTATCTTCCACACTAGGATATAGTAAGTTGTAAACCTGTCTTCTCCATTTTAGTCATGGTGCTGCCATTCTAGTTGCTCAAACCAGATGCCTGGAATGTATCCTTGATGCATATTTTTTTCCTCCTCTTCCTTTCCACTGCTGTTCACTCAATTCTATCTATATCTGAAACATTTCATTTCTTATACTCTCCACCGCCACTGTGCTTATCTGTGCTCTGATTGATCTACTTGTTCTGCATAAGAGCCAGAGAGAAAGTCTTAAAAAAAGAAAAAAAAAAGTCATCAAATTATGTTACTCCTTGCTTAAAATCCTGCAGTGTGTTCCTTTATCCATTTCCTTACAAGGCCCTATTTACCATTTCAGCACTGCACGCCATTTATCCCTTGTTCAAGAAGGGATATCCCTTGTTCACTTTTTCTCTTTGACTCACTTGTGCTTTCTGTCCCCTTGCAAGGAAGCCCTCTCTTCCTACTTTTTTGAATAGTTCATTCCTTCTCATTCCTAAGGACTCAGCTGAAATGTAACTGACCCAGAGAGGTATGCCCTTACCACTGTATTAAAATAGTTTTTTCCAACCTCCAGTATTTTGTCTTATGACTCCATTTGCTTTCTTTGTACCATTTCATATTTGCTTGAAAGACACTTTTAAGAAAATTAAGCGGTAAGTCAGACTAGGAGAAGGTATTTAGAATACATGTATTTGACAATGGGCTCATATCCAGCATAAATAAGTTGTAAATCTGTAGTACAAAGAAAACTCTATCATGCAAAAGATGGGAACAAATGCCTCACAGAAGAAGATAGAGGAATGAATGGCCAATAAATAGATGCAAACGTGCTCACATCATTAACAGGAGTTAAAACCACAGTGAAACACTATTCCACACCGACCAAAATGGCAAATTGACCAATGTGTATCTACTGGAGCTCTTATTTTTACCGGTGGGAATACAAAGTAGTACATCTACGTTGGAAAACAGGTGGCAGGTTTCTGTGAAGTTAAACATGCACTTACCATATGACCTATAAGACCTGGAGGAAGCAGTTACACCCATACACATTTTTCAGAGCTCATGGAATAATACACTTAAAATCTGTGCGTTTTATTGAGTCTAACTTAAAATCTGTGCGTTTTATTGAGTCTAACCTTTCCTGATATAAAAGCAAAATGAAAAAAGTAGTCCCTCTGGGTGAGCGAGTGCACAGGGATTGGCAAACTAGGTAGCCAGAGGACGTGAAAGCTCGGGAAAATGCGTTTGGGGAGGCGGGGACCTGCAGCCATCCAGCATTTGTGACTCACCCCAGCCCGCAGGCTGCTAGTTGCAGTTTCGATTTCCCGTCTGCGGCTGAGGTTTCCCAGCGGCTCCGCCTCTCAGCACTGGGTCTGCTTCTTAGAAGATCCGTGCAAGCCGGCAGTCGCCAGGCCTTTGAAGGCAGTGCGGCCCTGGCGAGGGAGCCAACTGCCGGCATGTCGGCCGAGGATCGGCGGAATCTGCACGCCTTCCGGGATTATGTCATGAAGACTCTGGACCCTACCTACATCCTAAGCTACATGGCCCCCTGGTTTAAGGACGGTGAGTGGTCCCCAGTGACACCTGCTCCTTGGAGAAGGAAACAACTCAGGACTTGTTTTCCCCCTTTTAATTAACGTCAGGTAGCCCGGTAGAAACGCCGGTGTTGAGGCAAGATCCTAACGGCATTTTTAGACTGGAGATTGCCAGGAGAATTGGAGGAGCCTTTGGAGGTCCAGATGGAGAAAAAGTCCCAGAGAAGTGAAATGACTTGTGTAGGATTGCACATCTATTTAGGTTGAAAGCTGGGGAAACAAACCATTGTCCATTTTATTTATTTTCTCTAATGATTAAGTCTAGGATGCCTTCAACTTTATACTGACAGAGATTCAGGAGTGAGATATAGGACCTTCTTTAACATACTTGCAGCCCAAGATTTACTGGTGAGGACAGATGTACATAAATGACTATAAAATGCTCTCAGAGCTCCAAGGTAATTGACAGTTACTTTTGCCAGGTCTGAATTGCACTTAGGAGTAACTGGAAGCTTGAGAGGGGCAAGGCTGTGTGGACTGAATGGCTGCAGACTTCACTTCTGGTGTTTTTGTCTAGCTTTTGAGACATCTGGTGATGGATGAATGCCACTTTAAATCTGAATCCAGGAACACTGTGCTGGAGATGAGGAGAGGCTTTGAGCAAAGAGGAAAAAGGAGGTAGTACCTGGAAGGAGTTGAAATGAGGAAGGGATCTGGCAACTCCTTTTCAGGCTCCAAGTGCCTAAAAATCTTTCCCAATGTGAGGCAGTTTTGGGAAACTGAGTGAAAGCAGAAAGGTAATTTGAATCCTAATTGCTCTGCAAAGTTACACCTTGAGGAGTGAGGAGTGAAAGAATACCACCAACAAAAGTGGGCTTCTGCTTTGTTTGTGCTCAGAGAGAGGTAACAAAGGAACATCCTGATGACCGCACAGTAGCTTGGGCCCCTGAAGAGTGTTCAGGACATCTCTTTTAGAAACCTTGCCATAGGGGCACCTGGGTGGCTCAGTGGATTAAGCCGCTGTCTTTGGCTCAGGTCATGATCTCGGGGTCCTGGGATCGAGCCCCGCATCGGGCTCTCTGCTCTGTGGGGAGCCTGCTTCCTCCTCTCTCTCTCTGCCTGCCTCTCTGCCTGCTTGAAATCTCTATCTGTCAAATATATAAATAAAATCTTAAAAAAAAAAAAAAAAAGAAACCTTGCCATAAATGAAATGCTAACAAACTGGTGTGAATCCCATTCTTTCTTGCACTCACGTGCGATTCAAGCAGCTCAAATGTTTTAGACATTGTGTTTGCAATGGAGAGAATTGACTCGTATTACTACACATATTATCTAATAAGAAGTGTCCTGTTAAGAACTGAGAAATCCATGGTGAGTGTGATAGAAATGGCCCCTAATAGAGATCAGAATGCATATGTGAAGGCAGGTTACTAAATAAACCATAGATGCAAAACATGGTAAGTGCTCTGCTGGAAAACTATAGTGTGCAAAGGTGGCATAGTTTTTAATATATAGTTCTAATTTGTAGTTATAAAGCAATTACAATAAAAATACCAAAAGGTAAATAGAGACAGCAAACTGAAGAACACTCTATGTGATATTGTCTTATTTTTGAATGTTAAAGACACTATAGAGTTTTTATTTCCAGCTCCTTCCCAGAGGAAGCTGTTATCATTTAGCTGTCTTATAATCTTTCCTGTTCATTTCTTTATACTTTATCATGTGTACATGTATCCATAAACTTTTTTCTTTCTTCCCATCTTTTTCTGTTTTGTGTTAGATTGATAAAGTTTCTCTGTCCCCCTTTTTCTTTTTCTTTTGTTTTTGGATGCTTTGGAATCTCAGGATTCTATTAGTTAACCTTAATTGTGACAAGTATATTCTAGCAGTCAGTATTCAGTCAGGGAGCTGAGAAATGAGAGTTATGGCTGGATATAAATATTTTGACTCATTTTTTTGCTTTTATAAGTGGGAGCTTATTCATACTCTCCTTATGCCCATATACATTCCCCCATGCACTCACAAGTACACCAATATGTTTAAATTACACCAGCAATGTCCAGTATGCCTTTTACCATAATCCTCTCCACGTGTTGGGTATTGTGCTTTAGCTGAATCTTGGGAAAGGAGAATTGAAGCCATGTGTCTTCTGGAGAGCTTGCATGGTGACTAGGATACTGCGGGGCTTTGCTTATTCATAGGTTATCCAGGATGTTTCAAGGTAGACCAGGTTGTGGGCTCCAAATTTTTTGCAGTATCCCTTTGGATTCAAAAGCTTACCGTTATCCTGGAGGGGTCCTGGGTAGTAGTATGGGAGGGAGCAGTATTCTGAGTATTTATCCATTTCTTTAGTAACATTCTCTGGATACATGTATGAGCCAGGGACTTTGTTGAGGATGAGAATACAAAGATGAAGGCAAAAATGAATATAACATGTAAATGATTACAGTCAATGCGGAAAGATAGACACTCAATTACTATATAACTGTATATATGGAGTATATATACTGTATGTATATATACTGTATGTATAGAGTATATATAGTATATAATGTGTATACAGTATATAAAGAGTATATATATATATACATATACACACATATATACACACAGAGTACTATATACTATGTGTGTGTGTATATACACACACACATATATATGTATATGTATGTGTGTATATATATGTATATATATAAAAAACTATATAGAGCATTGTCAGTGCTCTAGTCAGAAGCATGTAAAGAGACCAAGAAAGCACAGAGAAGAGATGAAGAAATTCTACCTTGGGAAGCTGAGGATGGCATCACAGAGTGGCCAGCATGGCAAAGGTAGTGGGAAATGCTGACAGCCAAAAATAGAATTTTTCCTGCATTGGTCTCCCAGTGCTTTTGAGGAAAGTAGCACTACTTAGGAGCAGTTATCGGGCCAGGTAGCACCAGGACGGGCCTGACCATGTGCAGAGAAAAGCTAAACTGCCCTGATACAGCAAGACAGTTCAATTGGGATGGGTTCAGCTGTGACTGGGAAATGTCTGAACCTTCATGTGGAGTGTCAGTAATGGCTGGTAGCATGTGTAAGGAAAGAACAAACAGCAGGGAGACCTGGGACCAAGAATCAAGCTCTGAGGATGGGGTTTAGGAACATAATTAACTCTCTCAAAGGAATAGAATTGTGTGCCTGGAAGAGTTGGGATAGGTGACAAGATAGGTTGCTATTATGGGTTGAATTGTGTCTTCCCCAAGCCCCAGGACCTCAGAATGTGACCTTACTTGGAAATAGGATCTTTATATAGAGGTCATTAGTTAAGATGATATTATACTGGAGTAGGGTGGGATCCTAATCAATGTGATTGGTATGTTTATAAGAAGATAGGCATGCAAAGACACAAAGGTAAGGTCATGTGGAAACAGAGGCAGAGGCTGTAGTGATGCAGCCACAAGACAAACAGAGGAGAAGATAATGTGAAGAAAGAGGCAAAGATTTTATGTGGTCACAAATCAAGGCATGCCAATGGCCAATGGGCGCAGGAAGGGTTTTATTGTCCCACAGAGCCTTCAAAGGAAACGTAGCCCACCAACATCTTGATTTCAGACTTCTGGTCTCTAGAACTGTGAGGGAATAAGTTCCTGTTATTTTAAGGCCACCAGTTAGTGCTAATTTGTTACTGCAGCCATGGAAAACCAATATAGATAGCTTAAAAAAAAAAGAGAAGTGTTGGCGAGGATATTTGGAAATTGGAATTCTCATTAATTGCTGCGGGGAATGTAAAATGGTGCAGCTCCCTTGGACAGCAGTTTGATAATTCCTGACAGTATTAGATGGAATTACTGTATGACCTAGCAATCTCACAATTAGGCACAAATTCAAGAGAAGTGAATACATATGTTCACAAAAACACTTGTACATGGCTGTTCATAGCATTGCTATTCATAATAGCCCAAATGTGGAAACAATTTAAGTGCTCATTAACTCGTCAATGGGTAGACAACCTGTAGTGCATCCATATAATGGAATGTTACTAGCTGCAACTGGATGAACCTTGAAAACATTATGCTAAGTGGAAGAACCCAGTTACAAAAACCACATATTGTATAATTTTACTTGTATGAAATGTCCAAAGCAGGCAAGTCTGTAGAGGCCCAAGTGGATTAATGGTTGCCTGGGTTTAAGGGGAAGGGAGGTGGAAGTGACTACTAAGGGCTACAAGATTTCTTTCTACAGTAATGACAGTGTACTAAAATTAGATAGTGGTGATAGATCCACAACTCTAAAAACTATTGGGTTTTACACATTAAAATATTATTGTTCCAAGACAGAGACCTTGGCAGAGAAGGACACTATCCCTTCCTTTCTTCATCCATTCAGTATACCTTTGTTGAGTGTCTGTTATGTACTAAAAGGTCCTCTTCTAATCTCTGAGGATACAACTGGCTTATTCCTTGGAATTTACACTCCACTGATAATAAGGAGGGAAAAAAGGAACACTGTCAAATGTCAGGTCATATGTAGGCAACCACTGCCCAGACGTGGAGATACACACACACGAAGTCGTGTGACCATCAGCAACTGGGTGGATAGTTTTCTGCTCCCTGACCTTATGTTTCTTTTTAACTCCTCTTGCTTTTTCTTTTCTCCCATATTTCTGTCTAAGCAAAAACCTGGAAAGAGGACCACGAAAGTATCTTTTTATTTCTAACTCTCCATTTTGAGTCTGGTGTAATTAAAGATGCCATGGAGGTAGTCCTGTCCTCACAATCTTGTAGTCCTGCAATTAATTTAGACTTTTGAACAAGGGAGTATCAAAATGTTGGAGGAAGGGGCACCTGGGTGGCTCAGTGGGTTAAAGCTTCTGCCTTTGGCTTGGGTCATGGTCCTGGGATCCTGGGATCATGGTCCCGAGGTCCTGGGATCGAGCCCCGCGTTGGGCTCTCTGCTTGGCTGGGAGCCTGCTTCCTCCTGTCTCTCTGCCTACTTGTGATCTCTGTCTGTCAAATAAATAAATAAAGTCTTGAAAAAAAAAAGTGTTGGAGGAAGCCATTTTTCTTCTACCTAATACAGTGTTAATAGTGACTTGTTATGGGGGTACTTTTTCATACACCATTAAGAAGCTCCCTTTTTAGGGGAGCCTTCAGTGGGTTAAGCCTCTGCCTTCAGCTCAGGTCATGATCTCGGGGTCCTGGGATTGAGCCCGGCATCAGACTCTCTGCTCAGCGGGGAGCCTGCTTCCCCCTCTCTCTATGCCTGCCTCTCTGCCTGCTTGTGATCTCTCTATCAAATTTAAAAAAAAAAAAAAAAAAAGAAGCTCCCTTTTTAAAGGATTGCCCTGGAATATGTTCCCACACTTCCACACCAAACTAAGAGAAGTTCCTAGAGAGGATGGGGGATGGGAGGGAAGGATGGTTGGTGAAGAATGAGCATCATCTGTCTGAACAGAGAATTTGCTAGCTTCTTGTAGTTCCTACCCCATAATGGAATATGTTACAATTGCCGTCCCTATTTGAGAAAGTCCGACAGCTCTTTTCAGGTTTGTCTTCCAGTGATTAGTTGTGCAGTTTGATGAGCCCCTCTTGCTTCTGTTTGTAGATGAGTTGCAGCATATTCAGGCTGAGAAAAACAATAAAGGTACGATGGAGGCTGCCTCACTTTTTCTTAAGTTTCTATTGGAGCTCCAGGAAGAAGGCTGGTTCCGTGGCTTTTTGGACGCCCTTGGTCATGCAGGTTAGTTCATTCTTCTTACTCATGAATCAGAGGATATTAACTGTTTCAGAATGCTGTAAAAGTGAAATGTTATTAATTTTGAGCTATCTTCATGTGTCTCATGTCTCTTAATCTGAGGCAATGTAAAGATTACTCTTAGTCACATAATTATCTACCTGAAATATCCAAAGGAATCTGCAGAGAGATTATTGGAAGTATTTAACAAGTTTATCAGGTATAAGATCAGTATACAAAAATTAGTTGCATTTCTGCACCATACACAAAAATATAAACTCAAAATGGATTAAAAACTTAAATGTAAGAACAGAAACCATAACATTCCTAGAAGAAATAGGCAGTAATATCTTTGACATCAGATATAGAAACATTTTTCTAGATTTATCTCCTTCAATAAGGGAAATAAAAGCAAAATTAAACTATTAGAACTACACCAAATAAAAAGCTTTTGCACAGCGAAGGAAACCATCAACAAAACAAGACAACCTACTGAGTAGGAAAAGATATTTGCAAATGACATATCCAATAAAGGGTTAATATCCAAAATATATAAAGAACTTATACAACTCAACACCAAAAAATTAAATGATCTGATTAAAAAATGGGCAGAAGACACGAATAGACATTTTTCCAAAGAAGGCATACAGATGGCCAACAGACACATGGAAAGATGCTCAATATCACTAATCATCAGGGAATACAAACAAGAACCACAATGAGATATTGAGATAGCACAATGATATATCACCTCACACCTGTCAGAATGGCCAACACAAGAACTAGTAAGCATTGGAGAGGATGTGGAGAAAAAAGAACCCTCATGCACTATTGGTGGGAGTGCAAACCGCTACAGCAACTGTGGAAAACAGTATGGAGGCTCCCCAAACATTAAAAATAGAATTACCATATGATCCAGTAATTCCACTATTGGATATTTACCCAAAGAGAATGAAAATAGTAATTCGAAGGGATGCAGTTACCTCTATGTTTATCGCAATACTATTTACAGTAGTCAAGATATGGAAGTAACCCAAATGTCCATCCATAGAAGAATGGATAAAGATGTGATATATATATACAATGGAATATTACTTAGCCATAAAAGTGAATGAAATCTTGCCATTTGCACTAACATGGATTGATCTAGAGGATATAATGCTAAATGAAATAAGTTAGAGAAAGATAAACTTACATGGGGGAATTTAAGAAACAAAATGAACAAAATAAAAAAGAGACAAATGAAAACTGGACTCCTAGATATAGGGACCAAATTGATGGCTGCCAGAAGGGAAGTAAGTAGGGAGACATGTGAAACAGGTGAAGGGGTGCACTTTTGTGATGAGCACTGAGTAATGTATAGAATTGTTCAATTGTGTTACACACTGAAACTAATATAACACTGTATGTTAATTATACTGTAATAAAAATAAATAAAGCACAAATATTAGTTGTATTTCTAGCCACTGGAAGCAAATAGAAAATGTAGTCCAAAATGAATACCACTTAGAATGGTCATAGAAGTTGTAATATAGTTAGGAAAAACCTCGCAAAAGATGTGTAAAGTTCAAATGGAGCAAATGATAAAATGTTATTGAAAGATATTAAAGAAGTCCTATGTAAGTGGAGATATAGACCCATGCACATTGAGAGAAAGTCTTGATACCATAAAAATATCTGCTCTTCCAACATTGATTTCTATATTCAATACAATTTTAATAAAAATCCTACATGCTTTTTCATGTGCTTGACAAATTTCTAAATGATTCTAAAAGGTAAAAGGAAGAATTATGATCCAAGAATAGTTAGGACATTTCCTAAAGAAGAAGAATTAAGTAGGCTGGGGTTTCCACTTATAAATAGCAAAATTTATGCTAGGCGTTGAGACAGCATAATATTGGTCCTGGCATCGACCAACTGACCAATGGTACAGAATAAAGAGCCTTCAATTAAACTCATATAGTTATGAAAACTTGATATATTTGAGATCAGCGGAAAAGGAGGATCATTAGGAATGGAGGGGTTTTGGGTGCCTGGGTGGCTCAGTTGGTTGAGCCTTTGGTTCAGGTCATGATCCTGGAGTCACAGGATTGAGTCCTGCATCAGGCTCCCTGCTCAGCAGGGAGTCTGCTTCTCCCTCTGACTCTCTACTTCTGCACTCTCTCTCTCTCTCAAATAAATAAAATCTTAAAAAAAAAAAAAAAGGAATGGAGGGGTTTTAATAAAATTGCAGTGGGCCATTATAAACAGCATAATGTTAAAACCCAAAGGAACCCTAAATTACATATCCATGTAAAATATATTTTTATTCCTTAGCTCATTCCATTCACACATAGCCACAAAATGAATTCACGAGAATTAAAGACTTAATTCTAAAAGCCAGAATTTAGCAATTTTAGAAAATAATTTAGAATAATATTTTATGACCTTGGGGTGTGGCAGGATTTGTGAAACAAACATTAAAACATTATCCATAAAAGACAAACTGATATATTTGTTGACATTAAAATTAAAAACATCTCTTTGTCAGACATGAAAGAAAATGAAAAAACAAGGCACAAACTGGAAGAGAATATTTGCAAAATATATAATCACCAAAAAGATTAATATCTAGAATATATTAAAAAGGTTTTAAAATAAGTTAGAAAATGAAAGAAAACATCTACAGGGCAAAAGTGTGAACTTACGTAATAAAGAATAGGAAATAAGAAAGGTTGATAAAGGGCGCCTGCGTGGCTCAGTGGGTTAAAACCTCTGCCTTCGGCTCAGGTCGTGGTCCCAGGGTCCTGGCTCAGGTCATGGTCCCAGGGTCCTGGGATTGAGCCCCACATTGGGCTCTCTGCTCAGCGGGGAGCCTGCCTCCTCCTCTCTGCCTCTCTGCCTGCTTGTGATCTCTGTCTGTCAAATAAATAAATAAAATCTTTTAAAAAAAGAAAGGCTGATAAACATGTGAAAAGATTGTCAGCCCAAATAGCAATTAGGGAATTGTGAATTAGGAATTCAGTGAGGTAGCATTTTATTAACTACTAGACAGCAAAACTTAGGAAGTCCAATAATGCTAAGGGTTGAAGAGGTTATTTAATTATGGGAAATCTTAAGTGTCATTATACAGAGTGTAAATTAATAAAATTTTTTTGAAAAACAATGTGTCGGGCGCCTGGATGGCTCAGTGGGTTAAGGCCTCTGCCTTCAGCTCAGGTCATGATCCCATGGTCCTGGGATTGAGCCCCACGGTGGGCTCTCTGCTCAGCGAGGAGCCTGCTTCCCTTCCTCTCTCTCTGCCTGCCTCTCTGCCTACTTGTGATCTCTGTCTGTCAAATAAATAAAATCTTAAAACAACAATAAACCAATGTGTCATCATCTTACATAGTTCAACTGAACTCTTGTATTCCCCTGCCCAACAGTTTCACTCTAAGTATGTGCCCTAGAAAAACTCTTAACACATATATTGCAGCATACTGATTAAAGAATATTCATAGAATAATTGTAATAACAGAAGCAAGCAAGCAACCAAATAAAACTGGAAGCAACCCAGTGTCCTTCAAGAAGAAAATGGATAATAACATTCTATAATAGTCACATGGTGGTCTACTGTACTGCAATGAAAATGTATGAACCCAGCTGCAGATGACAACACAGGTGAAGCTTTGAAATGTAATATTAAACTTTTTAAAAAGCAGAGAAAATTACATTTAGTAGGATGTCAATATGAAGCTCCAAACAAACAAGACTAAACATATATTGTTTTTTTTTAAAGTCTTTATTTAAAAAAATTTTTTTTAGATTATTTAGTTGAAAGAGCAAAAGAGCACACATGAACGGGGGTGGGAGGGTGCAAAGGCAGAGGGAGAAGCAGACTTCCCGCTGAGCAGGGAGCTCCTACCTGGGACTCCATTCCAGGACCCATGAAATCATGACCTGAGCAGAAGGTAGACGCTTAACTGAGTGAACCACCCAGGTGCTCCTGGAGATACATTGTTGAGGGAATGAGTGTATACCATGTAACTATTCAAAAAAATGAAGGGAGTAGTACATCAAATACAGGATGGTAGTCTCTCTGCAGGGAGTTGGAAGGTTGGGAAAAAAGGAAGCACATTCTCACAGAAGTATTGGGAAATTCTAGTTGTTAAGTTGGGTAATGGAGTCCCATGTGTTCATTTTGTTGGTATGCTCTTTATAGCCAAATGAAGAGTGTGTGCTGTGTAGTCAGACAAATCTGGTGATTTTGTTTGAGAACCTTAGATTGAAGAAGCATTCTTGAATTATTACAGTTGGAAATAATTTTTTTTTCTCCTCAAGTTCCCCATTATACTTAATATTCTTTTCTGGGTGTAATGTAGAAGGTTAAATTCCTATGGGACAGGAATTAAGACTTATATTTCGTTTTGCTGGCTTTGCTACTCTGCTCTGGGAAGATACTGAATTGCATGATGATTTGACTCACTGGAGGACAAGTCAGAGGTTGTAGCGAAGTCCATGGGGCACTTTGGAAGGAAAATTTTATACTGAGACCAAAAGTAAGAGTTCACATTATCCTTAGCACTTTTTCCTAAGAGATTATAAACATTGTTAGAGGACCTAAAATGGTGGGTGCTTATAATAAATGTTGAGTTTTCTTTTTTGAAAGATCATTAATTATTGAGGCGCTATACAGATATCTTTTGAGTTCTCTTGCTATACATTCAAACTAATTCCTATGATAACAATCTTAAAATATCTTTTAATGGGTTTCATAAAAGCCCCCATTTTCTTCTTTCTTTGCAGGTTATTCTGGACTTTATGAAGCCATTGAAACTTGGAATTTCCAAAAAATTGAAAGTCTGGAGGAGTACAGATCGCTTCTAAAGCGTTTACAACCAGAATTTAAAACCACAGTTAATCCAAAAGATATCCTTCCTAAAATATCCCAATGTTTAATTAGTCAGGAGTGCGAAGAAATTATACAGGTAACTTAATGTATTTAACACAATTAGTTAATTATAATTAATTTAATATAAAATACTAAATTGGGGGGAGGTAATTTGAACATGGGAAATGTCTTCTGTTTTCTTCACTGATTTAGACCCGAGAAAGATCGTTGAAATCCACAGAAGTCCTCAAATCTAAGGCATAATTACCTGAAATAGTATTTTAGTTGTGAACTGAGTAATTTTTAATGTCATGAGTTTTTTTCAGGTTTGGCCTATTTTCAGTTAAAATTATTATGACTTTGTGAATAATGTTTTATAGAAATTTAAGCAAAGTTGAACAAGTTAGCACATAAAAAGAACAAACAACTATAGACTCTCATGGTTGAGCATTCAGGCTCTGCACACAAATTTTGTTAGAATCCTAGTTCATCCATTTACTGTTAGTATGATCTTAGGCAAGTTAGTTTCTCTAAACCTATTTCTTCATGTAAAATGGAAATAATATTACCTTATTAACATGATATTTTTAGAAGGATTAAATGAGATAATGTATGTAAAGTGCTTACGTATGCCTGACACATAATAATAAGTGCTTGATTAATTTTAGTTTTTATGATGAATAATAAAAATCATGTAGGTCCCATTACCCTGAAAAAAAATATTGTTAGTATTTTGTTATATTCTCCGAAATATCTCTCTGCCAATACACCCATAGTCTGAATGGTTGTCAAATGGATTGTTTCCTAATATTGCTAATATGATGATAGAGATAGGTAAAATGTCTCAGAGGATTGGGAGCACCTGGCTTGACCTAGCATTGCCACGTGGAAAGACAAAGACAAAAGAAAGGGTGTCTTAAAAGACACTGTGTTGGATGGGGCAAAAAATGGTCATGAATAAGACCTATTGAACCACAGTATCACAGTATACAATGAATTTAAATCAGATAGTGCTTGAATTGCTATTTCTTCAATAAAAACACCCAAAAGGAAAACTTTTTTTTTTTAACTGTGTTATGTGAATCACCATACAGTACATCTTTGGTTTTTGAAAACTTTTAAAATGATTGATCAACTCCAGTTGTCTTGCTTAGATGTGTTCCAACAAGGGGCTGATGGCAGGAGCAGAGAAAATGGTTGAATGCCTTCTCAGATCAGACAAGGAAAACTGGCCCAAAACTTTGAAACTTGCTTTGGAGATGGAAGAGAGCAAGTTCAGTGAACTGTGGATTATAGACAAAGGTGGGTAGGATATTCCAGGGAAGGGCCCTGAGGCGTTGGGAGAGTCTGAAAACATGTTCTGCCTTTCTCATAGTTCTACTTAGGGCCTCTTTCATTCCTCCTGTCCATCACTGAGTGTCAGAGGCATTTTGTCTTTCAGACACCCATGACTACATCTCTAGTAAGAGAGCAGCATGAAATTGAGTTCTTGGAACCAAGTGGCTACTTGCCTACAGAAGTAATATGGTTGTGTGTAACCCCTAAAATGGACCAGGGCAAACTGCTCTCATCCAGAATTAGCCCATCTGGCACAAAGGATTTGGGGAAGGCAGAATCTGAGCTTACTCTCTGGGTTTAGATCATCAGAGAAATAGCTTTAAAAAGTTTTTTTTTTAATAAAGATTTTATTTATTTATTTATTTGTCAGAGAGAGAGAGAGAGAGAGCACAAGCAGGCAGAGGTGGAGAGAGAAGCAGGCTCCCTGCCTGGCAAGGAGCCTAATGGGGGACTCAGTCCCAGGATGCTAGGATCATGACCTGAGCCGAAGGCAGCAGCTTAACCGACTGAGCCACCCAGCCATCCCTAGCTTTAAAATTCTTGAGTGGAAGGTTCAAACTCCAGAACTTGCCCCCTGTTCAGATGAATCATAATAGAGACAGCCTACTTCTCTTGCCTGAGCCATTGGGAACTAAGCCAGAACAGGATTGAAAAAGGAGTATGTTGTGATTAGTATCTGTGCTGTCATGTGATTTCCTGTAGCTATTCTGCTCAGAGCATTGTTTTAAAGTCTGAGTTTGGTAAACCAACTGTTTGGTCTTCCCTTGTCCTGGGCTGCTTTAGATCACAAGTTGTTCTAGAAAATGTCTATATAAATACCCATCTAATTTCTTGGATTAGGTCAGGAATGGAAGCCATAAATGTCTGCAAAGTGGTGTTTCTCTTGTTTAATTTACGTGAGAATCACCTGGGGATTTTGTTAAAATGCAGATTCTGACTTAGTAGGGATGTAAGAGCCTGCATTTCTAACAAGCTCAGGAAGTTGCTGGCCCATGTTCCACAGGCTGGATAATTAAGCCCTAAATGATATTGGAGTTCAGACTCCAGATTGAGACATCACACTCAAAAAGATTCTTCTCCAGACACCTGGGTGGCTCAGTCGTTAAGTGTCTGCCTTTGGCTCAGGTCATGATCCCAGGGTCCTGGGATTGAGCCCCAGATTGGGCTCCCTGCTTGGCGGGAAGTCTGCTTCTCCCACACCTACTCCTCCCACTTATGTTCCTTCTCTCGCTGTGTCTTTCTCTGTCAAATAAATAAATAAAATCTTAAAAATTTTCATTGTTTTAGAAGGTAAAGGGCGTGGTTGTGAGAAATTTTAATGGAGTTTGAGAATTTTAGGAGTATGACCTCTTTGTAGGACTTGTGCTCTCAAGACAATCATCAGATTAGATCAAAATTCTAAGGTGTCTTTTGGTCTCATACAGATGCAAAAAATGTTGAACCAAAAGTTCTTGAGGATGACGAAATGGAAACTTCTGACCTACAGATTTTCTATAAGGAAGAACCAGAATGCCAGAATCTTAGTCAGAACTCATCTCCGCCCTCAGGTACCCAGCACTGTTCTTTGCATAATGATATTCCTCAGGTATTTTGTGTGGGAACATGGCTTGCAGTACGCAAAGCCATAGTGTTATGAAAGGTTTTAAAGGAAAAGAAAGAAAAGATCATTTATTTTTCTTTAAAGAAAATATAATTTATATTAAAATAGATACTTTTTCTATAATTAAAAATATTGTTTTCTCACTTCTAAAGCTATTGTCAGCCTCTTTTATTTTCTTTTGTCACTAAGAACATATGTGCATGTCTATATTGAAAATGCAAATAGGGTCCTCCTGGAAACTTAGTGTCTATGCAATTCAAAGTCAGCCCTGCTCTCTAAAGAAACACTAATGTTTGTGAGTCACTTGCTCACTTTCCTTTTATTATCTATCCCAGGACTGACCTGTAAGCTGATGAAGTTTGTGCACTAAACAAATGTGCCCAGCTGAGTTTGAGTGGGGACTGAGATCCACCCTGTGCTCTTTGCCAAATAAGTACAGAGGGGCTGTACCCTCCCAGAGGATCTCCTTTTTCTAATTTCACACAAAGGCACTGTATAACTTAGTTATAAGGTCCACCTTCTGTTTCTAGAAGCATGTTATCATGAGGGGACCGGAAGGTTGCATAACGAGCCACAATAAAAAGTTTTTTTTTACAAAAGGATATCAGGGAAGACATTCTGACTAATACTGAGTAGTGTGAGAAGAAAGGTGTGATTTGGTGATAACACCGCAAGAAGATCTACAGATTACTTCTGCAACCAAATGATACAAGTTTTGTTTTTTGTTTTTGGGTTTTTTTTTTAAATCATTTCAGAGTAAAATCACTGAATGTAAATTGCTTTAAATTTTTCTGACATGTAAGGGACCTTAGTGAACTCACTTACCCTTTTAGAAATGTTCCTTTTCTTTAAAATAGGTTGGGGTCAATAGATGATTTCTAAAGTCTTTTCTAGCAGGTGCCCCGCCTCTGGTTATTTTTTGAAACTTCTGGTCATTTTGAGAGAAGATACCCTACAAAAGCCTGCAGAATTGGAGAGCATGGTTGCTGTTCACTATTTCCATGGCTCTGGGAAGTCATTGTTGATAGTTCGTTGCTTTTCATAGATCTAGGAGGAGATTTGTTGTTTGGTTCCATATACTATTTCCTTTTAACCAGCGGCCATCTGTCTTGCCCTGAATTAGGCCATTTTTGCTTTAGTTTCTCCTTACTAGACTTCCAAGATTATTTAAGAAAGAAATCTTTGGGGGTGCCTGGGTTAAAGCCTCTGCCTTCAGCTCAGGTCATGATCCCAGGGTCCTGGGATCGAGCCCCGCATCGGGCTCTCTGCTTGGCTGGGAGCCTGCTTCCTCCTCTCTCTCTCTCTCTGCCTGCCTCTCTGCCTACTTGTCATCTCTATCTGTCAAATAAATAAATCTTTAAAAAAAAAAAAAAAGAAAGAAATCTTTGTGGCTTTTTAAAAGAATTCTTGCCATTGGTACTTAGTCACTGAGGGAGAAGTTTGTACTTCACATCAGTGCAGAGGCTGGAAAGGTTAACAAGAGACAAGGATTCTAAAGTTTCTTAAATGACGCCCTTTTTGCTAAAATCTGAATTCCTGTCTATTTGATGATAGATAGCTCTTCCCTTGATTCCTCAGAGCTGTAACTATTTGGTAATTTTGTCCCTTTTATATTATAGCAGCCTCTCTTACCTGCACGCCTCTGAAGCCAAGAAATTACCAACTTGAGCTCGCTTTGCCTGCTAAGGAAGGAAAAAACACATTAATATGTGCTCCTACCGGTAAGCTGATTGCCACTACTTATGTGGTTTGTTTCTGTGTCCCCCCCCCCCTTTTTTCTTCTTTATTTGAATACTGGGACAAAACGGGCAAGTTTCCATTTTTTCCTTGTTCCATATATCTTTTGAGAAAATTTTCCCACTAACATAGTCTTCAGGTATTTTAAGGAACCTGAGGAGGGAAAGAAAAATGCCCTGTTTTAGCTTACTCAATGCTTTGACTATTTTATTTGCATATTACCTAGGAAGTAGCTTGGTCTTTTTCTGTCCTGGTACAAATTCTGCTGCAGTTAACCCATCGACATTCCTAGTTTATTAGTTGGAGCGGTGGTTTTAGGGGAGCCAAAAATAACTACCTTTCTGTAGAAATATTTTAGTATAATATCAGTTACATGTTTTCTTTTTCTTTGTATGTTAAAAGGATGTGGAAAAACCTTTGTTTCCCTTCTTATATGTGAACATCATCTTAAAAAGTTTCCACAAGGACAAAAGGGGAAAGTTGTCTTTTTTGCTGTTCAACTTCCACTGTATGAACAGCAGAGATCCATGTTCTCCGATTATTTTGAAAAACTTGGGTAGGTGTAACAGTTGATCCATTTCTTTTTCTCTGGTTTCATGTAACTGGTGTGTACTCAACTTTGTTTAATATTTGGAAAGCTAGGATTCAAAAATTTATAATAGATTTAGCTTTTATATAATCTAGATGTAATTAATTTTTCATGGATGCGAGTATGCTTTGGTAGGTATGCTTGAAATCCTAAACTCCTTTGGTTAGCTCTTGCTTTGTAAGTAAATGACTTGAGATCAATTTTACATTTCAGTGACACATTTAACTTTTTAGTGACTTTATAACTTCTTCAATATTACTCTTTTAAGTACTACTTTCTTTCTTAAGACTTGAAAGAATAACATACTTGCTAGCAATTTTGCATTTTGTTTGCATTTATTTATTTGCATAAAAAAACAAATTTGTTTGCATTTATTGACCTTTAACTGTATGTATGACTCTGTGCTAAACTAAGTACTTGTCTCCAGATATATTCCTTTTGGAGGTGGGGGAACTTAATCAACTGATGCTCTGAGCTACTGTTTCATATCTTCATGGCTCCTCATTCACATCATGGTTAGTAATAGGGAATTTTCTGTCATTTCTCAGGTATAAAGTTGCAGGTGTTTCTGGAGTAACATCTGAGATTGTCTCAGTGGAACAGATTGTTGAGAACAATGACATCATCATTTTAACTCCACAGATTCTTGTGAATAGCCTTAGAAATGGGACCATTCCATCACTCTCTGTCTTTACTTTGATGATATTTGATGAATGTCACAACACCGGTAAACACCATCCTTACAATATGATCATGTTTAATTATATAGATCAGAAACTTGGAGGATCTTCAGACCCACTGCCTCAGGTATCTCCAGAGCCAGATGGATTTCTCAGAAGAGCTATAGTACACCAGTATTGCAGCGCATGAAGTTCTCTCGCCCTAATAACTGTCTGTTTAGGGAGCATAGGTTAGAAGAAATTCAGCATGGTACCCGCAGACAAAATTTAGTAACAGTCACATTTCTTACAGCTTCTTCTTCTAGAAAAAAATTGGTGGTTAATTAGATTCCTTGCTAATGAGTCAATTATTCAGTATTTACTGAGTTGCTATTCAAGTAGGAAAAAAATTATTAGGTGACCATTAAGCTAATATATACACACACACACATGTGTGTGTGTGTGTAATATATATTTATATATTTACATATATTTATATATTTAAATTTATATATTTTAAATATATATTTATATATAAATATATATTAAATTTATATATATAAATTTATATATTATACATATATATGTATAAAATTTATACATTTTTTTCCTACAAATGTTCCCTTGCTGAATTCATACACCTACCATTCTGAATAGCTGTTGTTTCCCAGCTTTAAAGAGAGCTGAAGGAACTTGTTCTTGGATCCCAGCCAGTGTGACATGGTTGCCTTTAGAATGGAGTTGTGTCTGATTTCAGTCCCTTTCCTTTTAGTTCTACACATCTTGGGGGACACAAGGATAGAAAAGAGAGAAGTCCTGCTTTGAAAGGGTTCTACCATTAGTTTCTTTGCTAATTCATGGTTGTTAAGTTGTGATTCCTGCATCTGTTTGGTGCTTTGCCTAACAGTGACCTTTCCATTTGCAATGTCATAGAGAATATCAGGGGGAAAACAACTGTGTTCTTGCTCTTTATCTGAAATAATTATAAAACAAAAAACAAAAAACAACCTACTTTAGCAGGAAAGGGTTGCATGGGAAATTGTGGAAATGGCATGCTGTTTTCCAGATGTCTGGCAATTTGGTATGCTTCTCACAGGTCATTGGGCTGACTGCCTCAGTTGGCACTGGGGATGCCAAAGACACAAATGAAGCCATGGAATATATCTGCAAACTGTGTGCCTCTCTTGACACGGCGGTGATAGCAACAGTCAAAGACAACTTGGAGGAACTGGAAGAAGTTGCTTATAAGCCCCAGAAGTGTGAGTGGAATTCCATAACAAGCCCTTTAGAACTTTGTTATCCTCTGCTTTTCTTAGCTCAGAGACATTTGAATGAATACTGAATTTTTACTTTTTCTTTTTAGTAGAAAATATTTCACTCCAAACTTAAAATAATTACACTTCATGGTTCTCTCAACTGAGCTCTATCCTCTGTAAATGGATGAACCTCAGGAGTAGACTGTCAAAAGCAAACATTCTTACTCTTGGTTTGATGATTTTTTCAAAATATTTTATTTATTTATTTGACAGAGAGGTCACAAGTAGGCAGAGAGGCAGGCAGAGAGAGAGGGAGAAACAGGCTCCTCACTGAGCAGAGAGCCTGATGTGGGGCTAGATCCCAGGACCCTGAGATCATGACCTGAGCCGAAGGCAGAGGCTTAAACCACTGAGCCACCCAGGCGCCCCGATGATTTTTTTTTTTGTTCTGTTTCTGATAAAGTTCTTAAAAGGATACTAACAATGAGAGATACATGATGAGAAAATCCAAGCATGTAAATGGCCAAGAGCTGGCTCAGTCCTTCTGTGTGTTGCATGCTTGCGGAGGATGCTGTGTGATCATTCATTATTTGAATATGTGTCTGATGATTTGGGTTGAAATCACATTTTTCCTCAGATCAGAATATGATATTTTAAAAAATTGGCTTGCAAATATTTATTAAATTCCATTGAGTTTATACAATTTTTTTTTTTTTTTTTTGAATTTAGGGAGAGCAGAAGAGGAGACATAACGTGTCTTCCTCCTTGCTCTGGGGATAGTGTAGGATTGCATAAGGCAGAGTAAACACACATGAAATAGGGACAGTTCAGTTCTTTTCTGGGAGCTTCCTATAAGGAGTTTAGGGAAGGTACCCAATCTAAACTTTTTAGTATCAAGTACAAATTTCTTTGCAATCCAGTCCCCTCTGCCCCCTCCCTATACGCCCAACCATGTTGCATTCTTCTGACTTCCTGAAGTGCATCTTGTTCTTCCTCCATTCCTCTCCCCCTGTTTATCCCACAACATCTCCTTTGGAAGACCCAGAGATGTTTTTCCTTGTGCTCCATGTCACCTGGCACAGCTCTTTACTATGTTGATTTGGCTGTGTATCTTTCTCTCCCCTGAGAGCACAGACCTGTCTGGAGCACAGGCTGTGTTCTTTTCAACTGTTCATCACCAGAACACAGCACGTGGTAGGCAGTTTCTGCTGAAACAATGCAGTAATGAATTTTAGGAACAGTATGAGCACTTCTGGGGGTTGGGTGGGAAAGGAGAAAATCAGAGAAGAGAGGGTTAGAAAGTGTTGTATTTGCAGAGACAGGATGGATACCAGCCTTGTCAGGATGGAGGCTCTATGCTGAGTAACAGGAAAGCCAGAAAGAGAAGTTGGATTCGACCTAGACCATGAAAGATGGAGATGTTAGAATCTGTGCACTAAGCCCGAGGGAGCTATTGCAAGGTTTTTGAGCATTTGATACATCATTTAGACTACCTGCCTGCGAGGTTGGGGCCTCAAGTCCTGCAGAAGAAGTAACAGAGGCAGAGAAAGGTGTGCAGATGCCTACTTTGAACTATGATGTGTTCTTCCTGAAAAATACTCACTTTGTTTTGATGGCTCTAGTTTTCAGGAAAGTAGAATCTCGGACTACTGACAGATTTAAATGCATCATATCTCAGCTGATGAGGGAGACAGAGAGTCTGGCAAAGAGTATCTTTGACGAACTCGGTACCATAACTCTTGGTGAGATAAATCTCCTTTTCTTTTTTTCTTTTTAAATTCAAAGTAAATCTCTGTGGACATACATAACTGAAAAATACCAAATCTAAATTGGTTCATGACTTTCTTAATCTTCCAAATTAGCTTTCTGTTCTGACTTCCCTGTTTATGTGAATGAAACCACCATTTCCCTGATGGCTCAGATTGAAACAGACAGAGATCTTCAATTCTTTCTTCTTTTGAGACTCTCTTGTGAAGTTACCAAGTTCTGTTCTTCTCTCTTTTGTTCCTTCATTCATTAACCAGATACTCATTTTGCCATTTAATGGAAAGAACAAGGTTAAAGACAAAGTCCTATCCTCGGGGAACTCACAGTCAAATAATGAGAATCAGATGTGAGTAGCTTCCACACAGCAGGGAAGAGGTACACCCTGGGTGCCCTGGGAGCTCATGGGAACTTTGGCCTGGAATGGTCTGCAGGGAAAGCTTCTTGGGATGGAGTGGTTTCTGAGGCAGTCTTGAAGTCAGCCAAGTTAAGGAGAGACAACCAAGTGAGGTTGAAAAGGCATCAGGCATTGAAGGAATGGTTTCAGGAACTGCAAGCATTTTGGGTACTCCTAACACATGAGTAGCTGAAAGGAATGATGCTACAGAGGCAGGGACCAGACCAGGAAAGGCCTGGGAGGCCAAACTGAGTTTGACTTTGTCCTAAAAGCAGGGGGAAGCATCTAAAGATTTTTTTTTTTAATATTTTATTTATTTATTTGACAGAGAGAGAGGTCACAAGTAGGCAGAGAGGCAGGCAGAGAGAGGGAGAAACAGGCTTCCCACTGAGCAGAGAGCCCGATGCGGGGCTCGATCCCAGGACCCTGAGATCATGACCTGAGCCGAAGGCAGAGGCTTAAACCACTGAGCCACCCAGGCGCCCTGCATCTAAAGATTTTAACATGATTCATGATGTGATGAGGATACCACTGAACAAAGAGGGCCAGAGGCAGTCAAGACAGCTAGTGGAGGGAGGAGCCTTGTGCCAAGCGCTGCAAACAGGAAGTGTTCGATTTCATGGTTTTGGGTGGGAGTGGGGGGTGACTTGCACCAGGCTTCTGGCTTGCACACTTGTTGGTATAGCAGTGGGGAGTGCTGGTTCCAGAACGGGGAGCAGCTTTGGAGATGTTGAGTTTGTGAATTCACCTTTCCTCACACTTACTTTGGTTTTTCTCTTCTCCTCTTTCACAGCTTTCTTTAGGACTTAGGCTAACAGCTATCTGGCTAGTTTGACCACCCCCATTCATTTTTCCATTCCGCCCCCTGTAACCTGGTTGATCTTTCTGAAATACCAGTTTTATTACGTCAGTATCCTGCTTGAATCTCTCTGCCTTACAAGCAAAGCTCTCTAAGCCTCTAACCTGCCAGTCTGGGCCCTGCCTGCATAGTCTGGTTCTACTTATCTTTCCAGTTTTATGTTCCACTCCTTCCCTACTCCAGTCCTTTGATTTAGCGGTTCCTTAAACATGTTCATTCTCTTGTCATCCACTTAGTGCTCAGCAGTATGCTAGCTGATGGGGAGATAGCATGGACCCTGAGACAATCTCCTGCCCTTGTGGCATTTCCAGTCCAACAGTAAAGCCAAAGTTAGATAAGGAATAATAAAACAATGGGATAAGGGTAGGTGGGTGGTGGTGATCAGGTGTGTTTCAGGCAGAGGGAACAGCATGTGCAAAGGCCAGAAAAGCGGAGAGAGTAGGAAGATGTCCATTAGTCCTGTCAAATGAAGGAAGCAGAGCAGCTGGAGATGAGAATCAGAAGCAGAGGCTAGATCACAGAGGATCCTGGGAGCTGGGTAGGATTTTGATTAGAGGACTCCACTAAAAGCGTTTAAGTGGTAGGGTAACAAAATGTTTCATCTGTAATGTTGGAAACTCTCTCTGCTGAGTGGGCAGTGAATTGGGGGGAGGCAAGTCAAGAAGTAGGGAGACCACGTAGGAGGCTGTCATATTATCCAGGAACATTATGATGTGGTCTGAACTAGGGAGTGGCAGAAGGGTGGAAGACATGAATTTCTACCTTCTTATTCTTCCCACTTCTAATTCCCTATCTCCGCCTTTCCCCAGTCTACATCCTGTCAGCTGTTCATTTCCAGATTGCTTAGCTCATTTTCACACCTAGTCACATTCAAGAAATACTTGTTAATTCATCTGGTTTACTGCTGGCCACCTTGTTTGCTGTTGGAGCTGGGAAAGAAGCATGCCAATGCTACTTGTCTGAATAGCCTCCTTTGTTCCTCCTGTTAAACATGAATGGGTGAGAGGAGCAATTTAACCCAGAAACAGAGCTCTTGCCTGTGAGTTTTACTAAACTGTGCTCTTCCCAGGGAGCTCTGGAGATCTGAGCCGCTTGAGAATAAGCTTCTTCTGTCTTCTGCATCCTTTTACCACCAGCACCCTGCACAAAGCCTGGACCAGAGCTGATGTTCAGTTTTTAGACCAAGCAACTGAGGCATAGCTTAAGAGATGCACACACATAGAAGCACCCATGACAAGCATCTCTGGAGTGCCTCTTCTTTGCTGGGCCCTGTGAATGATGCTGGGGAGATCAGAGAGCTTGAGTTCACACCAAGACAGAGGAGACTGTGTTGAGTTCCGTCTCTCTTGCTTTTAGATGCCTTCCTCATGAATCTCATGAGACCTATTACTTTTATTCATTGCTTCGTTGTTAAAGGCAAAGTTAGATATTTTTTTCATGTCCATCATTTTACCTCTGGGCTGCTTTGCTCATCAGCTCACAGAGCCGGCAAAGCCTTCAGTATCGGACACACCTGGATCTGCATTCCTGCACCCCCTGCCCCATGCTAGCTCACTTTGGGTGAATTACTTTGCTTTTCTGAGCTTTGGTTTCCTCACATGTAAAAATATAACAGCCACCTCAGAGGTTTGTGAAAATGAATGAAATTATGAGTGTAAGACACTTTGATTCTTGGTGCAGAGTAAGTATTCAGTAAGTAGCCCTGTGCCAACCAGATTCACTACTGTAGGTTCACTACAGAAAACCACTTGTTTCAGAAGTACTTTGCTTACGGAGAGGAAGGAAGAAAATCGGAGGGTGAGGCATGCTTAGAACTTTAAATGACTGACCACATGGGACAATGAAACACTTTTTTCTTTTTTCCAGAAAATGTATCTCAAATTAAAAATAGGAGTTTTGGAACACAGAAATATGAGCAGTGGATTGTTTCTGTTCAGAAAGCGTGCATGGTGTTTCAGTTGCCCAACAAAGATGAAGAGAGCAGGATTTGTAAAGCCCTGTATTTGTACACTTCCCACTTGCGGGTATGTGGGTTCTTTGCAGCGACATATTTTAGTTGTAGCACCTCCTGGGAGGTTGGCTCTGGGAGCCAGGAGAACATCAACTTCTCACCCTGTTCCAAGAGCTCACTTAGGAACTTTCCGAGGAGTTCCCCTGAAGCAAAATTTAAAGTTATCCCGTTCAGCATCTTCTCTGTCTGCTTACCAAAATGTAACACTAGTAGCCACAGGATAGAAACAGATGCTGGGGCTCTATACCATATGCCTCTAACATTCCCATGATTGACACGATTGGAAAAAGTTGGGGGATGATGAACATGATTGCAGATATATGGTTGGTGACAGCCATCTTGAAAGTTACAGTAAGCGACTGCTTTTGCCCTATTTTGAAGCATAGGTTTTCGTATCTTTGGCAAGGCCACATGATCAGAAATCCAGGGTCTTTGGTTGTTTTCCGATTAACCAAGAAGTTAAGAAACAACAACCATCACCTCTGCTTATCGTGCTGTTCAGAGTATTTAAAAATGCACTTAGTCAGCATGCATTTATAGAATTTTAACGGACTTAGTTGCATGTTTGGGGTAGGTGGTCAGTGCCAGCAGTCGGAACAGGTGCTGTTGCAATTCACTGATGGCTCTGGATGAATGACGAGATTAAACTGAGTGTCTGAATCAAGAGGCAAGTTGATGTGGAAGTTGATTTGCTTTTGTTTTTAGTTTTTTAATCTTTGACATGCATTTTTCTTGTAAATTTTCTCTTTAACGTCCAAGGTGAAATTCTAGACTCCAAAATGATCCTAATTGATTAATGATCCTAGCCAATTAAGAGTTTTTAAAATAGTATTTGGTTCAAAGATTTTATTGCAGTACCATTAGAAACCACTCATCTTAAAAAACTAAGTTGGAATAGATTTAAGAAGAGCTTATTTTAAAAATTAATTCCATGCTAAGTACAGCTAATTGAATGTCAGTATAGCAAACGCATTGGACACTGGAAACATTGAAACTCTGTTTTCATTTCAAACAGAAATATAATGATGCCCTCATTATCAATGAGCATGCACGGATGAAAGATGCTCTGGATTACTTAAAAGACTTCTTCGCTGATGTCCGAAGCGCAGGATTTGATGAGACTGAGCAGGACCTCACTCGTAGATTCGAAGGTGGGTGATATTAGAGGAAGAAGCCTGGAGACTGGTGACTCCAGGGCAGGATACTTATATTGTATTGCATTTAGTTTACGATGTTGCTCAGGGAGTTTTCCTGGGCTTAAGAAGACAACTATAGACAGCAGGACTATTAAGCTTCAGTGAAATACGGTACTTATGGAAAAAATATGCTGCTTACACTATTTCTTATTTTGAAAAAGGAAAAATAGGATTTGCAAAGGACACATCCCATAGAAATTATAATAGGTAGTGGCATTTTTTTTTCAATCTGTAAGAGACTCTATTTTTTTCAGTTAAATTAGCCAACATACAGTGCATCATTAGTTTTTGATGTAGTATTTAATGATTCATTAGTTGCCTACATCACCCAGGGCTCATTAGATCATGTGTCCTCCTCAATGCCCATCACCAGTTACTACCCCTACCCCTCTCTGTCCCTTCTTCAATCCTCAATTTGTTTCCCAGAGTCAGCGTCTCTCATTGAGAGGTGGTGGCATTTTTTTGTTCAACTTTTAGTAATTTTACAAAGCTTTAAAAATATTTTTAATAAGTGTTTTAATGATTTAAAGCGATTATAATTTATATATGCTATATATAAATTTATATATAGAAGAAAACCGAGATGGCCCATAATTCTACTGCTCTTGGATTAAGAAGTAGATAGGAAGATTTGAAATAAAAAGTAAGTCCTTCTCCCTCTCTCCAAATCCTTTTCCCAAAGGTAATTACTGCTAATAAATTTGTTTGGCTTATATCAAAGTATTTAGTATAATAAGAGTGGCCTAGTGGCGTGCTGCTATGCTTTGATACCCCGCTGTCTACGGAAAAATAAGTATGCATTTATTGCTGCATTTTTAATATATGCATTAAAGTGTGGTTATTACTCTTGGGATTCTGGTCAAAGATTGAGAGATTAACTGAACTATAGAGAAGGTCTTAAAAAACTAAGTTGGAATAGATTTAAGAAGAGTTTGTTTTAAAAATTAATTCCGTGCTAAGTACAGCTAATTGAATGTCAGTATAGCAAACGCATTGGACACTGGAAACATTGAAACTGTTCTAAATTTCTAGACTTTATAAGCCATTTATGGAATGTTCCCCTTTTGCAGAAAAACTGAAGGAACTGGAAAGTGTTTCCATGGATCTCAGCAATGAGAACCCTAAACTAAAAGATCTCTCCTTCATCTTGCAAGAAGAGTACCACTTCAACCCAGAGAGTAGAACCATCCTCTTTGTGAAAACCAGAGCACTTGTAGATGTAAGCTTCTTTCTTCTTGTGGATAACTAATCGACCCAGTAAGAAAAGACTTTCCTTTCCTCACTGCTGTGCAATCAGGCACTCACCCAATTAAGTGTGGGTCTGTTTCTGGGCTTCCTATTCTGTTCTGATTATCTGTTTGTTTATCCTTATACTAATACCTTACTATCTTCATCACTCTAATTTATAGTAAGTCTTGGTACCTATAGAACAAGGACTTCATACTTGTAAAAAATTTTTTGTTAACTAAAAACAATTTTAGCTATCCTCTGAGCATGTAATGGTATCTCCCTAGGGTTTTAAAATTCATTTTACTGTATTTGAATATCAACTAATACATTTGAGCATTTTTCATAAACTTATAAGCCATCCATATGTCTTCCTTGGTGAAGTGTCTATTCATATCTTTTTCCCATTTTATTTAATTTTTATTTTTTTAAAGATTTTATTTACTTATGTGAGACAGAGTGAGAGACAGAGAGATCACAGAGGGGAAGGGAGAAGCAGACTCACCATTGAGCAGTGGGGCTCGATCCCAGGACCCTGAGATAATGACCTGAGCCAAAGGTTGATGCTTAACTGACTGAGCCACCCAGGTGCCCCTCTTTTGTCCATTTAAAAATAGGATTTGAGGGGTGCCTGAGTGGCTCAGTGGGTTAAAGCCTCTGCCTTTAGCTCAGGTCATGATCTCAGGGTCCTGGCATTGAGCCCTGCACCTCTGCTAAGCAGAGAGCCTGCTTCCTCCTCTCTCTCTCTCTCTGCCTGCCTCTATGCCTACTTGTGATCTCTGTCAAATAAATAAATAAAATTTTTTAAAAAAATAAATAAATAATAATAGGATTTGATTGAGTTGTTTGTCATGATATTGTTGAATGTTTAAAATATTTTTTAATATATTCTGACAATCCTCTGTCAGCAATGTGATTTTTAAATATTTTCTTCTGATCTTTTAATTCTCTGAACAATATCTTTTACTGATTGAAAATTTTAACTTTCCATAAATTCTGTTTTACCAATTTTTTCTTTTTGGAGATTGTGCTTTTGGTATTGTATATAAGAACCCTTTGCTTACCCAAGATCACAAAGATTTGCTTTGTTAGCTTCTCCAAGTTTTATAGTGCTACAATTTACAATTAGGTCTACAATCTATTTTGAAGTATGGGTTGAGATGCTTTTTATCTTTTTCATGTGGCTGTCCACTTGCTGGAGGACTGTATGTTGAAAAGATTGTCCTTTCTCCGTTGAATTGCCTTTGTAACTTTTCGAAAAATCAGTTGGCCTCTTTATGTAGGTCTATTTCTGGATTCTCTATTCTGTTACATTCATCTACATCCATTTATCCTTTCACCCTTCCTATACTGCTTTGATTAGCTTTATGGTGTGAGTCCTCCAACTTTTTCCCTTTTTTCCAAATTGTTTTAGCTATCTTCCTTTGCCTTTCCATTTATATTTTAGAATCAGCTCATTCACATATATGAAAAATCTTCTGGGATTTTGTTTGGGATTGCATTGAATCAAGAGATTAAAACTGGGGGAAAGCGACATCTTAACAATATGGAGTCTGGGGGGTGCCTGGGTGGCTCAGTCGTTAAGCATCTGCTTTCAGCTCAGGTCATAATCCCAGGGTCCTGGATCAAACCCTGCATCAGGGTCCTTGCTCAGCGGGAAGCCTGCTTCTTCCTCTTACACTCCCTTTGCTTGTGTTCCCTCTCTCACTGTCTCTCCCTCTGTCAAATAAATAAATAAAATCTTTTAAAAAATGAAACAAAACAAAACAGTATGGAGACTTCCAATCCATGACCATAGTATATCTTTCTCTCTTTTGTATTAGTTACGTATTTCTTTTTTTAAAGATTTTGTTTATTCATTTGACAGAGAGAGAAATCACAAGTAGGCAGAAAGGCAGGCAGAAGGAGAAGGGGAAGCAGGCTCCCTGCTGAGCAGAGAGTCCGATGCCGGGCTCAATCCCAGGACCCCGAGACCATGACCTGAGCTGAAGGCAGAGGCTTAACCCACTGAGCCACCCAGGCACCCTTAGTTATGTATTTCTGGTAACAAATTACTTTGAAACTTAGTGGCTGGAAACAACAAACTATTATCTTACAACATCTATAGATCAGGAATCTGGGAACAACTTAACTGGATGATTCTGGCTCAGGATCTCTCAGCAGGCTATAGTCACCTCAAGGATCCTACTTGAAAGGCTTAACTTCCAACCATATCTGCCTACCTGTGGGAAGGCCTCAGAAGATGTCCTTCTGAGCTCACTCATGTGGGCTTCTCCACTGGGCTGCCTCAGAGCATGGCTGCTGGCCTCCTCTAGAATGAGTGATCCAAGAGAGATCGAGAGAGTATGCCTAATATTGGAGGTCATAGTCATTTTGTAACTTTGACTTGGAAGTGATCACATCTTCCATTTTTTATTTATTAGAACCAGGTCAGTAAGATCAGTTCACATTTGAAGGGAGGGGATTACACAAGAATCTGAAGACCAGCAGGTGGAGATCACTGGGAGCCACCCGAGAGGAAATCTACCACATCTTCTTTGGTTTCTTTTATCACTGCAGCATACAGATTCTGCGTGTATTTTATTAGACTTATACCTAAGTGTCAATTTTTTAATGCTATCATAAATTGTACTTGTAATTGCTTGTTGCTGGTGAGTAAAAATACAACTGACTTATGTACATTATCTTATGTCCTGGGATCTTGCTAAAACTCACTTATTCTACACAACCACTATTCTGAACATTGCCTTTTTTTTTTTTTTTTTAAAGATTTTATTTATTTACTTGACAGACAGAGACAGCCAGAGAAGGAACACAAGCAGGGGGAGTGGGAGAGGGAGAAACAGGCTCCTGGCTGAGCAGGGAGCCCCATGCGGGGCTCAATCCCAGGATCCTGAGACCATGACCTGAGCCGAAGGCAGACAGTTAAAAACTGAGCCACCCAGGTGCCCCTGAACACTGCTTTTTTCGTTTAAAAAAGGTCTTAGAGATTATATTATATCAGATCACAAAGATCTTTTTTTTTTTTTTTTCCCAGATCACAAAGATCTTAACCATTATATTTAATTGCATAGTATTCAATTCCAAAAAGCTTTTTTTCTCAGGTTTGTCAGTCAGGGAACTACTTACTAAGAGTTTTTCCTTCTTGCAGTATATCAATATTGAATTAATAGTTACACAGATGTGGTCTACAAATAGTGTCCAGGGGGGCACCTGGGTGGCTCAGTGGGTAAAACCTCTGCCTTCGGCTCAGGTCATGATCTCAGGGTCCTGGGATCAAGTCCCGCATCAGGCTCTCTGCTCAGCGGGAGCCTGCTTCCCCCTCTCTCTCTGCCTGCCTCTCTGCCTACTTGTGATAGTCAAATAAATAAATAAATAAATAAATAAATAATCAAACAACAACAACAACAAAAAGACCCACAAATAGTGTCCAACTGATAATTGCTTTTGATTTTCAGGCTTTGAAGAAGTGGATTGAAGAAAATTCTGAACTCAGCTTTCTAAACCCTGGCATATTGATTGGACGTGGCAAAACAAATCAGAACACAGGTACTATATTAGTAAATTAGAGTTAGGATACTATAAGATTATTTATAATATATTCAAATTCTTTTTTTTTAAAAAAATATTTTATTTATTTGACAGAGAGAAATCACAACTAGGCAGAGAGGCAGGCATAGAGAGAGGAGGAAGCAGGCTCCCTGCGGAGCAGAGAGCCCGATGCAGTGCTCGATCCCAGGACCCTGGGATCATGACCTGAGCCAAAGGCAGAGGCTTTAACCCACTGAGCCACCCAGGCGCCCCTCAAATTCTTTTTTAATGCTTGTATCAGTCAGTGTTCAACTAGAGAAGCAAAACCATTAAGTGATTATACACTCATATATATATATACATATATATGTTGCTTGTATGTGGACACAAATACACACAAACTCATAGGGATTTGGGAATTAGCATGCACAACTGGTCTGGCAAAGGAAGTCCAAAATCCATGGGATAGGTGGACAGGAGCAGGTCTGAAACCCACAGATGTGAGCTATTTGGAGTCCTTGAGGTCTGCGACTAATGCCTAAGCCCTCTTTCAAAGGGTTGATTGATTATGTCAAATCATCCAAGGATGAATCCCTTTTGTAACTTAAATGTCAAGTGATTAGGAACTTTAATTACATCTGTGAATTCCCTTCACAGAAGCACCTAGATCAATAACTGGGTACTGTAGTTCAGCCTAGCCACAGCAAAAAGCCATCACAGTGCTCAAATACAAAAACTTATGACATCTCCTCTTCCCATAGGTCCTTCGGATGAAACCAAAGTTATTTTTTAAAATATTGTTTGAGCATGTCACTCTTTTTCTCTAATTTTCAACCAGTAAATTTAGATTAGCTGGAAATAAAAATGTTCTGTTTCTATTTTATTGTTTTTTAAGCTAGAGATGCTTTTATGTATATTGTATATTTTTTAATGTAAAAAAAAATGTTCAGGCACAAAATCCTGCAATCTAGCTGTAGTGGTTGAAGGATGAAGGGGTGCTTCTATAATCCTCCAGGAGGATCCCTGGGTGGCCATCCCTCACCTGACATTCCTGTAGCCGTGCTCCCCAACCCTCAGTGACCAGCAGGGACAGATACCCATTTTGTTCTTCCTGTTCAGTTTTGTGTCTAATAAGCAGTCCCCATCCTGTCAGTCTTCAGGCATCACTCTTGCACTTTCCCCTTATGCAGATTTTAAACTTTGGGAATATAATAATTATATTCAGATTTCAAAAGTTTGAATTACCAAATGAAGTCCAATACCACATTACTACAGTTGGAATTCGAAGCTCTGCCGTCTGACTCTTAACATGAGTTGATTTTCAAACTTTGTTATTTCTTTACAGATCAGCTTTCAAGATGTTTTCTTGTTTGTTCGTTTATCCATCCATCACCCATCCATCCACATTTATTTAGAAACTTATTCTGTACCAGTTATTGTGCTTCTGCCAAATAGTCTTCCCCAACCCCAAGATTGGTAGAGGTTTCTCTTCTCCCCATCCCACAGATGCAGTTCCTATTATATCAATATTATACCAATTATATCAATAGCTTCCTATTGATATCCTTTTTCCGTGAGATACTTATAGATAAAAATGACCTTTTAACCATTGTATTTTTATCTGACAAACTATAATTGCTGAATAAATGATGAATAAATAGATGACTAAGTTTAGAAATTCATGAAGTATGGTGTCTGTCTTGGGCATGCTCATTATTCGCTAGAAAATGATGGTAAAAAGAAATTGTTTTGGTCTTAACAAAATATATCTGAAGATTTTGGCTGCCAATGTACAGGAAAAAACTAGAACTTTTATAAATTCTCTTAACTCGGAGGTGGAGACCACTTAAATTCTTTTCCTTCTCAGTGTATCACTGGCTGAGGACTGCACACTGTTAGGGTCTCAGACTTAAATTCAAGGCCTGGTTCTGCCACTAACTAGCCTATGAGTTTATCATACTTCCAAAACCTCAAGGTCTTCATCTGTAAAGGAGGATTGTAACAGTTGCCACATCAGCCTCAAAGGGCTTTGTGAAATTCCATTAAGTAGTTGTGACACTGTTTTGCCAGCTGTAGAGTCCTATACACATGCAAAGGCATTACAATGAATTGTTTTGCAAAAAACTATGAATTGTTGATAGTTGTTGATAGTTTTGCAAAAAGAAAAAAAATCCATATTTGTTTTTCAATAGAGTTGCACAGCTGGTTAGTACCACAGCTGGGATTTGAACTCAGGCAGTCTGTGGCAGAGTCCAAATTGTTGAACACCACCCTAATGTCCTCTCTAAAACAGGGATAGGAATAGGCCCTACTGCCTAGGGTTGTTTTGACATCATGAATATAAAGCACTTATCACAGTATTTGGCACGTAATAACACTCCATTATTAATGGCTACTTTTCAAGGGTAAAGTTCCCTGTTTGATAAGTTGTGTAATGAATGCCCTCTGACTCTGACTCAGGAATGACGCTCCCAGCACAGAAGTGTGCATTGGATGCATTTAGAACCGATGGAGATAAAAAGATTCTGATTGCCACCTCAGTTGCTGATGAAGGCATCGACATTGCTGAGTGTAATTTGGTCATCCTGTATGAGTATGTGGGCAATGTCATCAGAATGATCCAAACCAGAGGTGAGAAGAGCTTTGATTCCATTACTAAATGGCTGGTAATTTCTCTGATTTGTGAGTGTGTCTGTCATTTAGAAACATACTCTGTCCTAGTCATTGTGTTTCTGGCCTTTTCTCCTTTACTGAGCCATTGTGGCTGTAGGGCCATTGGCTCCATGGACTCTGGCGTCTTTGGCCCCAAAGGCGGCTTACTTGATCAGGATTGTGTGGGTACAGTTTTGCCCACTAATATATGCCCTATATTAATTCTTGTTTATGATGAGTACTGTTTACTTGACCAACATTGACTGATGTAATTATGGAAAGATAATTCCCACTTGGACTGAGACTTTGGCAGCCAACATGTGGATCCTTCATGGTTGTGCTGTGGTAATGATGGGCCCTTGTATTCTAGAAGAGATACTCCATAGAATTCTTCTCACTTAAACTAGGTAATCTCCTAACTAGCCTCTCTTCCTTTTTCCAGTCTCTGTAACAACACCTGCCATTTTACTTCCTGAAAAACAGCTCTGGGCATGTCTCTTCCCTGTATAGAGACTGCAGTATTTCCCAATTACATGGTGTTAAAAAGCTCACAATCCAGCACCAAATTATCTTTCCAACCTATTTCCCATTCTTCCCCTTTATTCGTTATCTACTTCTGCCAACCTGACTTCATCATTTTCTCCTTGTCGAAGAAAGCTCTCATGTACTGCTACTCATAACCTTTGTTTTACTTCCTCCCTCTTCCCTTGCTTCTGTATCACCTCTCCCTGATCCCCCAGCTGGCAATAAACTTTTGGATGCCCATATTTCTTTACATTTATCTTCCTTATTGTACTTAATATTTCCACCTGTATTCTGGTGACTGTGAACATACCTATTTCCCCACCTGCTTGAAGGGTCTTGAGGGAGGATCTGTTCATTATTCATTTTGGAGTGCTCACAGTGTCCTCCTGAGTGTTCAAGTTGGATTGTCTTTAAGGCAGTGTCTCTGATAATGTAGCTGTCCTGTTACACTGCCTGGAGACCGACCCCCCAAGGAAGCCAGCCTGAGCCGTGCCCCGGCTTAACATGTAGTTTAATATGGAGGCACACACCTGCATTGGGAGTTTGTGCTCTAACAGCTCAGCTTTCCTATGAAAGCAGGTATCAGTGAATCAGAATTGAGTTTTAGGAGTACCCCTTTGTTTACCTCTTCTCAAATTTATCAGAGTTTTAAGTCAAAGACACCAAATACTTGTTTTCTGATAGGCAGAGGAAGAGCAAGAGGGAGCAAGTGCTTCCTTTTGACCAGCAATGCTGATGTAATTGAAAAAGAAAAAATAAACATATACAAGGAAAACATGATGAATGAATCCATTTTAAGGCTTCAGACGTGGAATGAAGCAGTATTTAAAGAAAAGGTAAGTCTTAATCTGTGGCACTCTTGCAGAATCTGACCATGAGTAACAAACAGAATGTGAGGGTAGTTGGTGCCTTTTATCATATTACTCCGAGTATTGCATGAGGACCCTAAGTTCATGCTTAAAATTTTGTCCTGCAGTAAACATCAGATTCATTCTGCTTTGGGTCTCAGTGAGATTAAAATGTATGTTATTAGCACTAATACTTGGAGTAAAGTTTTTAGTTAGTTATAAAAGGGCAAACTGAGTTAGATGGCCCTCAAGTTGGTAGCTCATCCTGAGGACTGCACCCTAACATGGCAAAACACAGTCCTCAAATCTGTCTCTAACATCCAGAGTCCTTGGAGAAAACCTCCCCATGCACAGTGCACATTAGAATACCTGTTTGTAGGTGTGGGTAGGAACGCACACTGTGGAGTGGTGTATCTGTTTAGTTCAACCTCTTGGTAGTGACCTTCATTTTACTGCAATTTCCTCTATAACACAGAAGCATGGAACCAGACTGGGGAAGGTCAAGAAACAGAAACACGCACATACACACACACACCGACTTACGTGCACGCACATACAAGCACCCCCACACTTGCTCTAGACCCTTTGCAGAGACTTTAATCTTGGGATCTCTGCCACTTAGAAGATGTGTAACCTCAGGTAGTTACTCTGTCTCTTAAATCATCTGTCTCCTCATTCATAAAGTTGGGAAAGTAATGGTATTTAATTCACAGGGCAGTTTTGGGGATAAAATGGGGGTATATGCATTGCTCAGCACAGTACCTGGACTCAAGTAAGTGCTCAAAAAATGAGAACTGTTATGGACTGAGGCTTGAGGCAGACTTTAACTTCACAGAGATGAACCTTACAATTCAGTAGACCAACTCCATAGTGTCCATAATTTTGAAAGGTCATAATCTCTTTGCTCAAAAATGGTTTTGAGAAGCAGTGGTCTAAAGCAAATTAACACTTATTTTAGGACATAAAAGGACAACTTTATGTAAGTATTCACTCATTTTTAGAAAATTTCTACCTAAGTTTAGAGACTAAAATATTTAAAAATACTTCTTCTACATTTTCATTGAGGAGAATTGCAGGGAAATTTTTTAGTTCCTCTTTAATTTTCCTCCTGAATTTTACTGAGAATAGAGATTTTTCACTGAGTCATCTTCCCCTTTTGTAGCATATGTTGATGTTGGCAGTAAAATCTTTAAAACAGTAATAGCTTTACTACCCATGCCATAATTTTTGTCTCTTCCACTGGGTGACCAATGACATAGACTGATGTGTGGCAGGGGAGAAAGAGTAAAAGCCTGTTGAGGGAGACGGAGGCTCGGCCATACCCAGACTCTTTTGCAGCCAGCTCACCAGGATGAGGAGTGGGATGAAGAGAGAACAGATTAAACATCTGTTGAAGAGCATCTGGGATTCCCCTAACAGCCATAGAAAATGGGCAGAGGTGGGAAAGGATGAGAGGGAGCCCAGAACCAGTGTAGCCAGGACCTGTTGGTGGCTGGTCATTCCGTGGGTGGGGCTGGGCGTTCTGGCTCCCCGCAGGGTCTGCCCTGACATCACAGGCAAGGGTGGCTACCGTGTGGCAGGGCTGAGAGCATGGCTCCCTCCTTGGCCTTCTCTGATACTGCTAGGTGGGAGTGTGCAGATGCTTTGTTAAAGTAGAAATCTAGGTGCCCCCTCAGTCTTTGCTGGCAGGGGCTGGGGTTAGACCATAGTTGTTTGTTCCATTCTGTGATGTTTGGCAGAAGTAGAACAGCCATTGTCTAAAAGTTTTTTGTCTTGCTAGGTTGCCCCTTTCCTGGTCCTTTGACTAGAGAGAGTAAAGTAGGCTTCTGTTGAGACACTTTTTTATCTGTGTCCATAGGCATTTCCAGTTGCCAGTTCCTTCAGTCTCAAATCTGGGGTAATAGGAGATGAAAAGAAAACCCAGGTTACTCAGCACCATTTTGTTCTTAGGGTTTTGTGTTTTCTAGCTGTCTCCCTTCCTCTCTGGACCCTTCTAAGTCTTCTTAGGTTTATTTTATCTATAATGTTCAGGGTTTTTTTTTTTAATTTTTTTAATTTTTAAGTTTTTATTTTTTTTAAAGATTTTATTTATTTATTTGACAGACAGAGATCACAAGCAGGCAGAGAGTCAGGCAGAGAGAGAGGAGGAAGCAGGCTCCCCGCGGAGCAGAGAGCCCGATGCGGGGCTCGATCCCAGGATCCTGGGATCATGACCTGAGCCAAAGGCAGAGGCTTTAACCCACTGAGCCACCCAGGCGCCCCCCCCCCCCCTTTTTTTTTTTTAACTTTGTTTATTTGAGAGAGAGAGAGAGAGAGTGAAAGAGAGTGGGGGGAGGGGCAGACGGAGAGGGACAAGCAAACACTCCCCATTGAGCAGGGAGCCTGACGTGGGACTTGATCTCAGGACCCCTGGGATCATGACTTGAGCCAAAGGCAGATGCTTAACCATCTGAGCCACCCAGGCACCCTATAATGTCCAGGTTCTTAGTTGTACGTAAGCATGCCCTAAGTTTTGAAGTAGAATGCAGCCATAGTATATACATGCATTTAACTTTACTGTAACTCAAAGTACTCTCTGTGGTCAGAAGGGGAGAGAGGAAAATGATTTAGGGGATGGGGACTCTTCTGCCTGCTGTTCCATCTAATGGGTCTCTGCCCTAGAAGTGGGTGTAACTACACCTGAAACAGTCAGTACATATGTTTATATTTAAATGATTTAAAAATTTTTGCCAACTACTAAAGTAGAAAGCAGGGATCACATGATTGTTTTATGAACATCTTTAGTACTTTATGGGCATCTTTTTTTTTTTTTTTAAAGATTATTTCTTGTGAAAATCAAGAGAGCAAGAGAGTGGAGGGACAGATGAAGAGGGAGAGGGAGAGAGAATCCTTAAGCAGACTTCCTGCTGAGCACAAAGCCTGATGTGGGGCTCAATTCCAGGACCCTGAAATCTTGACCTGAGGTGAAACCAAGAGCCAGCTGCTTAACCAACTGAACCACCCAGGCGCTCCCTTTATGGTTATCTTTGATGCAAAAATTTGAAGGCTCATTGGAGGTCACAGTTAAACACTGACTAATAAAGAATTAGGAGAACTCAATAAAATATCTATGGGATTTTTATAAAAAAAAGTCAGGTACTGTATGTTCATGGAAGTTGTAAATGAATGAATGATAATACGTGTGTGTGTGTGTATGTGTGTGTTTGCGTGCACACATGCATAAATACCTCCTAGTTATACCATTGTACCGACAAGGGGGTTTTGTTTTTGTTTTTTTGGACTTTTGCATGTAGATTCTCCAGATACAGAAGCAAGAAAAATTCATCAGAGATTATCAAGCAAAAGTTGAACCTGTACCCGATAAGGAGAACAAAAAACTGCTTTGCAGAAAGTGTAAGGGCTTTGCATGTTACACGGCTGACATCAGAGTGGTAGAGGTAAGTGAACTTTGAGCAAAGAGCACTGGGTCATTTTTTAGCACTAATTAAACTTACTCTCTATTGGTGAGATATTTGTGGAAGAATATTATTATTTTTGTTGTTATCATGGCCATGATATTTTAAAAAGCCAAAAAATTTTGAAAGGAAACCCGTCTCAATGAAGAAGAAAAAGAAGGCATTTAATTAAATATGGCGTAGCCACTAAAAGTAATAATGGTCATGCTAAATGAATAGGGTATCTGGGGTTAAATCCTAGAACAGATAAAGAATATTAATTAGAAAAAGTAAATATCTGTAGTGCCATTCACAGTAACGTTTCAATCCTAATTTCTTTGTTTTGACAAATATACTGTGGTATGTTAGATGTTAACATTCAGGGAAGCTGGGTGAATGGGATACAGGAAATGCCTGGACAACTTTGCCCTTTTCTATAAACCTAAAGGAACTCCAAAGTAGAGTTTATTAAACGAAATGAACATGAAGCTTATGTATAATGAAAAACTTCTTACAGACTGTGGTGAAGTTAGAAAAAATAACAAGGAAACAAAGTTGTTAATATGCTGTGACTTGGGGCGCCTGGGTGGCTCAGTGGGTTAAAGCCTCTGCCTTTCGCTCAGGTCATGATCCCAGGGTCCTGGGATCGAGCCCCGCGTCGAGCTCTCTGCTTGGCAGGGAGCCTGCTTCCTCCTCTCTCTCTCTCTGCCTGCCTCTCTCCCTATTTGTGATCTCTATCTGTCAAGTAAATAAATAAAATCTTTAAAAAAAAAAAAAAAAATGCTGTGACTTTCGGGGTGTGAAATAATAGTGACAATACCCCCATCACTCTCAACTGTAACAAAAACATTAAGACATTTTCTTTGTCCAGAAAAAGACTAGAGGGAATATACTAAATATATATTTTACAGTGAGACTCCATGATTTTTCCTATTTTATGTTTTCTAAACTTTCTTTTTGGGATATAGATCACTTTTTTATTATTTTTTTTAAAGATTTTATTTATTTGACAGAGAGAGAAACCACAAGTAGGCAAAGAGGCAGGCAGAGAGAAAGAGGGGGAAGCAGGCTCTCTGCTGAACAGAGAGCCCGATGTGGGGCTCGATCCCAGGACCCTGAGGTCATGACCTGAGCCAAAGGCAGAGGCTTAACCCACTGAGCCACCCAGGTGCCCCATGGATCATTTTTATAATGAAAACAAAATATCTCCTTATTTTAGAAACACCTGCCGGTTAGTTGTTTTTTTGGGTTTTTTTTCTCCTTAAAAATTTTGGATAGAGGGGCGCCTGGTTGGCTCAGTGGGTTAAGCCTCTGCCTTTGGCTCAGGTCATGATCTCAAGGTCCTGGGATCGAGCCCCACATCGGGCTCTCTGTTCAGTAGAGAGCCTGCTTCCCCCTCTCTCTCTACCTACTTGTGATCTCTCTCTCTCCATCAGATAAATAAATAAAACTGAAAAAAAAATTTTGGATAGAATAATCTCCAAAGACAAAAACTACCTGTAACTCCATTGCTCCTGATAGAAGAGAGGCTGGTTCCGATGATGAGTTATTAGGATTCTCTTTGGTCTTTGGAAAGCTGGTCTCTCATCAGTCCAATGGAGCAAGAAGCATAATATTAAGGGTGATACTAGCAAATTCCCTTGCCTTTGTAAATCACTTCTTTAGCTAGAAAACATCCTTTCAGCTCCAATTTGAGTGATTTTTCTATTGCAAAGGCCCTTTGTGACTGTTTCCCTCCTGCCCCACACCCCCTCCTCCTAGGGGCCCATATATTGGGTCTGCATTTGCTCTGTACAGTGTGGTGTTTCTCGGGTTTACTCTAGTTGGAGCCTCTGGACACATTAGTCTGTGACCCTCTGCAGATCTGCATTGACCCTTCGTTGTTCTCTGTATCCTTTGGATTGTGCCTGTCAGGTAAACTCAGGCATTGGAGATCTTCAAGAAATACCCCCTTTTGTTTCTGAACTAATAAAGAGTATCTACTTTCAGAAGCTCAGTTGCCCAGAAACTTCTTAGTCCTCGTTTTCATGAGATGGCCCCTATCCCCTCACTTGGCATCCCCACCTTCACTTCCACCCTTGGAACTGGGAGTCAAGTTGCATGAATTCTAGTCTGGCCTTCAGTGAATGCATATTTCCTTCTTACCCCATCTGTCACATAAGTGGGATCCTACCTGCTTTTCATCTCAGATTGTTGTGGAGTTCATTAAAATCACAGTTCAGTCCTGGTTCTAATGTTCTGTTTTGTGTTTTATTAATCCCTTTGTCTGTAGGACTCCCAATATGCTGTGGTTGGAGATGCTTTCAGGAAGTGCTATGTGAGCAAATTACACCCCAAACCAAAGACCTTTGGGCATTTTGAGAAGAAAGCAAAGATCTTCTGTGCCAGAGAGGACTGCCGCCATGACTGGGGAATCCATATGAAGTATATGACATTTGAGATTCCAGTTATAAAAATAGAAAGCTTTGTGGTGGAGGATATTGCAACTGGAGCTCAGAAACTATATGCAAAGTGGAAGCATTTTCCTTTTGAGAAGATACCCTTTGATGCTACAGAAATGTCCAAATGACCTGGGGTCCTCAGTCTTTAGCTACAGGCAATGGGTGACCTTAACTGAAGAAATTAGCCCCAGGGGGTACAGTCATGGATCGCTTGTATACCACTGTGGAGACACTTTACCCAAGCTTGTATCAAACTGAATATGTCACTTAACTTCTCCCTCTTTTTATTGTTTTTAGCAGTTTGAACTGTATCACATATGTACAACACAAGTGACAACAGCACTAATGTTCTGTAGGCCAATGGAGCTCTAAGTACTTGGGAAAAATTAAAAAGCCTTAACTTCTTTTCCGATCTTTCCTTTCACAACTGACTGCCAGTGTAGCCACTCAGTACACTTTGGAAGGAAGGAATGAATGAATGAATGAATGAATGAAACGTTGAAAGTGTTTCTACCATAAACTGACTTTTGCCCTTAACAGATTGAAATTATTCTTGTTCGGTCCTCTAAGACTGTCCCACCCCCTCTAACTTCAGGCATTAGTTGCAAATCCAGGGAATCACCTGAGCCTCTCATTGACAGGGCATAGATCAGAGGTTCCCCTGACCTCCTCCTTGAATTTGATTAATCTGCTAGAGGAGCTCACAGAACTCAGAGAAACATTATATTTTCTTAATCACTGGTTGACTAGAAAAGGATATAACTCAGGAACAGCCAGATGGGAGACATGTATAGGACAAGGTGTGGGAATAAACAAGGAGTTCCCATGTCCTTTCCAGATCTCCACCTGTTCAGCAGGTGGAAGCTCTCCAAACCCTATCCTTTGGGATTTTATGGAGGCTTTCTTATGTAAGCATGACTGATCAAATCATTGGCCCTTGGTGATTGATTCAACCTCCAGCTTCACTCCCAGGTTGTTACGGGGCTTCACTGAGAGTTCCAGCCCTAGAATCAATCGGAGTTGGTTGTTCTGGCAACCAGCTCCATCCTTAGGTGTGGTCCAAAAGCCATGTCATTAGCATAACAAGAGACCCTTTGTCACTTGTGTCACTTAGGAAATTCCAAGGGTTTTAGGAGCTCAGTGCCAGAGCTGGGGATGGAAACCAAAGAGATATTTATTATGTAAATCACTATCTCACAAGTATCTCTTTTTATATGTGATTGCCTTTTTGGGTACTGTTGTTTAAGAACCCTAATAGGATGTTTAAAACACCTACTGGAGATTTGAGAAAAGTTCTTTCAAGTATCTAAATAGTCCAATTTGTTTGAAGGTGAATGGTCCTCTCTTCAGCCAACAGAAGGCAGACTGAAGGTGAAAAAAAAAAAATCTTAGAATTTCGTTATTGGATTTTTGCCCTGAGTCAAGCCACTGCCAGGCACAGAGCCTGGAACAGAGTTAGGCACTCGGTTACTATTTACTGAAGGAAAAAACCTGGTAGATAGAATTGCAAACTCTTGACTGATGCCTAAATGCTGGTCATTAGATTCCTTGGTCAAAAGCTTTATGTCAGAACCAAGTGGGGAGTCTTCATGGGCACGTGCCCCACCCCCATTAGGACATCTTGGCAGGGTGTCCAGCCTTGTGTACTTATTAGTGAGGTTCCTCAGGTGGTTCAGATACAACCCATTACACACCCACAGGACCTTGTTTTTCTATGGTTCCTGCAGTGCTGACATTGTGATGGGTTTTTCACCTGAAATGAGAAGTTGCCTTCCGTCAAATGCCTGATTGTGTAATAAGTAAACTCTGATTCCTGTTTTTACAACTGGTATTATTACTTGAATTTATTTAAAAATTTTTTAAAATTTAAATTCAATTTGGTTAACCTGTAGTGTGTTATTAGTTTTGGGGGGTAAAACTGGTATTATTACTTGAATTTAAAAGACAAACCATCAGGTCAGCATTTCCTCCAGCAAGTCCTGTGAAATATACGCTCTGTGAGATGCTCTGACGAAAACATTCTTGTGGTCAAGACAGCCTTCTGAACCAAATGCTGCCAGCCCGCCCCTCAAATGAGTGATTTACACCATGACCGTCATTGTATGGGATTGTGTCAGTTCTGTGCTAACAAGACCCCTTTAACTCAGTGGTCCCCAAAGACGCTGACCCTGGAACCCTGTTCTCCAAGGGACACGGCTCCCATCCTGTGGAAGTCCCACAGCAGGTGAGCAGTCTTGCTGCAGAGCAGACAGAGCCCAACTGGAATGTTAATTTCAGGATCATGTCAGGTACTCTTTTATCATACCATGTAGTAAAACTACACATCTCACTCAGCAAATCTGCTCTTAATATGCAGACCTCTGTTCTTGGGATGTAAACTATTAAAACTATTAGCTATAATTATATAATCATTGCTTATGATAATTAGGCTGTCTGGGTGAACAAAAACTACTTGGGTGTTAAACTCTGTTTGTGGTCATGACATTTAATAGCTTCCTCAGAAAGCAGCCAGGGAAGCTTACTGTTTTTCTGGAAGTAAGTCTGCATTGCTTCTACGTAACCCTGCCGGGTACTCCACTGTCCTCACATAACCCTGAAAGGGAAACTGGGCTCAAGATATGGTTCTTCATTTTGGTGACCTGGAAACTCCCAACTTTAGCATAGAGAATACTGGGAGATAAATCTCTAAGATTATGAACTCCTAACTATTACACCAGAGCTGCTGGTGGCCATATCCCCAGGCACAAGGAACAGCCCTTAAGAATAAGGTAAGATGGGGGCGCCTGGGTGGCTCAGTGGGTTAAAGCCTCTGCCTTCGGCTCAGGTCATGATCCCAGGGTCCTGGGATCAAGCCCCGTATCGGGCTCACTGCTCCGCATGGGGCCTGCTTCCTCCTCACTCTCTGCCTGCCTCTCTGCCTAGTTGTGATTTCTCTCTGTCAAATAAATAAAATATTAAAAAAAAAATGGGCAAATTTGTATAAACATTTAAAAAAAAAAAAAAGAATAAGGTAAGATGAGAGGAGAAATGATAGGGAGGGAAGCTGAGTTTGAGTCACTAGATCCAGTCAAGTCTATGGCTGTGGCTACCTCTGTTCTTCACTCTATGAGCCAATTATTGGTGGTGGTGGTCGTTGTTTTTTTGAAGATTTTATTTATTTATTTGACAGAGAGCACAAGTAAGCAGAGCGGCAAGCAGAGGGAGAGAGAGAAGAAGGCTCTCTGCTGAGCAGAGAGTCCGATGCGGGGCTCGATACCAGGACCCTGGAATCATGACCTGAGCTGAAGGCAGAGGCTCAACCCACTGAGCCACTCAGGCGCCCCAAGCCAATTGTTATTATTAACATTTTTGCTTAACCAATTTGAGTTGTGCTTCTAATAACACTGTGAGTCATTACTACTACACCCCTCCTAGAGGTGACTCTCACCTGCTAACGGCTGTCCCACAGCCAAAGACATATGTACTTTTTTTTTTAATTTTTTTTCAAGATTTCTTATTTATTTGACAGAGAGAGATCACAAGTAGGCAGAGAGGCAGGCAGAGAGAGTGAGAGGGAAGCAGGCTCCCTGCCGAGCAGAAAGCCCGATGCGGGACTCGATCCCAGGACCCTGAGATCATGACCTGAGCCGAAGGCAGAGGCTTAAACCACTGAGCCACCCAGGCGCCCCATATGTACTTATTTGCTGCATTAAATAAGTCCGTTGGTTAAGACAGTGTGCGCACCGAAGAATGCTTGCTTTCCTAGGAGGGGTCAGGCGTAATGGATTTGGAAAACTGTTAACAAAGGATAAGAGAATCCCAGGGAGAAGAAGAGGACTGGCAGGCACCTTCAACAAGAGCAGCAAAAATTTAGTTTGGAACGAGAGGACTAGTGCCTTCTTGAGAAACTAGGCCAAAGGAGCTTATTTGTTCAGTCTTGTCGTGGGTCAGGGTGTGACACTGGGCAAGACATTTTATTAATGAACAGGATATGGGGTGCGTTTGGAGGCAGAGGCGTCCAGAAGTGAAGGGACCCTGTTCTAGAAGTCATAGACACAAGACTCTGTCTCCACATAACCACAGAATGTGAGGAGCTAGACAGCTCCCTAGGACACAGTAACGGAGAACTAAGGTGGTAGAGGTCTGTTTTCTCAGCCCTTCTTTGTGTTTTTATGTTAGGACTGATCTTTATTTAAAGGTCATGGGCTTTTTTATACAACAAGTTTCTGTCTGTAATCTTAGGAACACAAGCTGGGCCCCAGGAACCTCAGGGGCAGGGTTGCTCAATAACCTGTCTTGTTCCTCATCTCAGGAGAGGCAGAGAGAGGACTCAGTCCACATTCGGTGAGTGCTAAATTTGAGATTCAAAATTCGTTACAAAGAGATGAACCTGGGAGTGATAAGGTGACCTGTTATGAGCCATAACCCCCAGGGCGTCTCTTTGGAGATGGGACCTCTAAGGAAGTGATTAAGGTTAAATAAAGTCATAAGAGTGGGGCCCTGATCTGATCCAATTAGTGTCCTTAGAAGACACCAGAAAGCCAACTCCTCCTCTTTCTCCTCACACGCACATGAAGGAAAGACATGTGAGAGGACAGGGAGGAGGTGGCTGTCTATAAGCCAGGAAAAAAGTTCTCACCAGAAAACGAATTGGCTAAAAACTTGAGCCTGGACTTCTAGCCTCCAGAACTATGAGAAAATACATTTTTGATGTTTACACTACCCAGTCTATGATATTTTGTTATGGTAGCCAGAGCAGACTAAGACATGTGCCCCCAAAATGATGTCAATGATGAACATAAGCAGGTAGGTAAACTATAGGACATAAAATGAAAAAAAAAAAAAAAAAAAAAAAGATCTGCTCACCATATTTGCTACTGCTACCTTCTTCTCTGCTTCCAACCAGGGCAGAGAAACCCTGTTCCTCAGCTCTTCCACTCCCCCTACCCCCCACCCACAGAACTGATGTTTTAAAAACAGAACTTGAAGGTCCCTTGGGCTTCAGGATGCTGTAGTCTGAGACTCGCTCTGCTTGAAATATTACAGACGAGAGCTTTAAACACAACACAATTCAGTTCCAAAGTCAACAAGTTTTCCTTGAAAATAGATTTAATCTTATTCAAATTACAAATGTTCTATGTCTCTCTCCAAAACCACTTCCAAAGTTCTCCTCTTGATAAATGAAAAGTTTTCTAGGGAAAAGTTCTGAAGAGAGTGAAAGAAAACATCACATTTTTTTTTCAGTGTTGATCCATCAAAAGGTACATAATCAAAAAATGTCAGTGTCTGACCTGTCCACGAGGTGCCTGAATCATTCCATCTGAAGGAAAAAGGCAGAGGAGAATCACAATCACCGCCGTGACTTGCGGTGTGAGAATGTTTTCATCTACCATGTCAGTTCATACTGGTATAACAGGCAAAGACCAGTGGCCCTCGGGAAGGCTTCATGGAGCAGAGGAGAAGAGAGAGGAACAGAAATGAGGGCAGGGGATGCCTTCTGAGAAGACTGATTAGTGTCCAGCTGAACATTAACAGGCCAAGAGTGAAAAATCAACATTCTGTGATCAGTGACTTTACAGATAAGCTCAAGTTCTCTCTTTCTGGCACTACTGATATTCCCACCATTCTAGCTTCCAAATTCTAGAAAAAGAAAAAAGATCCACAAAAATAGAGAATGTAGAAACTGCTCATTCTGTGCCCGGAGGAATGCCACCAGGACGTCAGTGCTCACACACCTCCATGCAGGGAGGCTTTGCGCCAAGTGCCCGGCTGGCTAGTGGCGCTTTGCTCCCCTGGTGCAGCTCCAAGCACGGGGCTCTGAGCGCAGCTCGCCTACTTGGCCATCTTGCGGATCATGTAGTTGAGGATGCCCCCGTTGTGGAAATAAGTGAGCTCCACGTCCGTGTCGAACCTCATGATGGCCTGGAAGGTCTTCCCAGTATCCAGCTGTGACGACAAAGAAGCAGAGGAGAACCGGTGGGGGAGGAGGCCGGGCAGCTGTGTCAGGAGGGACGCCCCCTCTGCCCTCACAGCTGCCCCTCGAAGCGTGGTCCGCACACCAGCAGAGCCAGTGGCACATGGGGGCACGTGCTGTCCTGGCTCTAGCCCAAACCCAGTGAATCGGGGGCTATATTTGGAACAGCCCCCCAGCCGACTCCTCTGTGCAGCAAAGCACCGCAGGGTATGAATGATGGAGGTGACGGACACCCGAGGGCCAAGTCTCTCAGGGCAGCAGCTCCTAGTGACACTAGACCTCCTCTGGGAGCTGTGTGTCAGCAGAGGTCTCACTGAGGTGGTCCCTTAGGCAGCTGGTTCAGCTGCTGACCCTGGGATGTCAGCGCTGGGCACCTGCCTCGCCTCACCTCAGGAGCTGTCGCATTACCTTTGGGCTAACCAAAACCTGGGGCCTGAGGTGAGGCTCAAGAATGGGGTATGTCCACGTTTTGATAATAAAAAGATGTTTTTTAGATCATGTGAAAATGTCCTGTCTCTGAGCTTCCTGCACTCTACTCTGGGCTTAAGAGAGATTGGGAGTCAGAGGAGACAGTGGGGCTGGTGGGGTTGGGGAGTAAGAAAGGAACTGATGGTAACTCTGTGAGTAAAGGGAAATAGGTAATCGATCAACAGGTGTCCTCCTCACTGTGTTGTGAAGACAGAGCAGGTGACAGCAGAACTCCTAGGTCTAACGCACTCCTACTGAGTGATTGTTTTCCTTCCAAATCCACTCATTTCCTTCTCTAGGTTGACAACAAACACGGTCCGTTACTTGGGCAGGTCATGGGGGGGAGGGGCTCCAGCTTACCTTGACCTGCACTTTCATTCGTGGTGTGAGGCTTTCTGGAATGATGATGGTGTATCGTTCCCGCCCCGTGAGTCCCAGGGTGTCTGCGGTCTCCCCAGGGAGGTATTCGAGGGGAATCACCCCCATTCCCACCAAGTTACTGCGGTGAATGCGCTCGTAACTCTCAGCCAGGACAGCTTTGATTCCCTGAGGAGCCAAGACAATACTTTGGACACAGTTTCCATTTTCTTTAGATACACAGAAACTTGAGAAAAGGCTTCTTCAGTCAAAACTCCTCTCACACCTAAATTCTAAGTACCAATGAGTCATTTACATAGACAGTTATTCTAGTAAATAACACCGCAGCTGGTCTGCACGGACTGCCTACAAAGTACAGGCAGTAAAATAAAGTGGCTTCTCTCATCCCATCCCCACCAGCCCTAGGAGACAGAGGCAACTGCTGCCCCATCACCCAAACAGTCAGTGGTGGTAGCTGGTATTAACCCATGCAGCCCGACCACACACTTAGCTGCTTTGTGATACAACATCTCTTAGCACACTTCCATTGTATCTAGAATCCACATTGCAAAACAACATAAAAAATTGTTCTCTTCTCTCCCTTGAATAGGTGCAGACACAAAAGGTTTTAATGGAAAACAACTTTCAGAACAAACTACAGAGAAAGGAACTGATGTGCTGCTTTTGTGATTCCTGTTTCGAGAACAGGAGGTTTTCCATATGGATCTGTGTACACATGTGTTCACTTTGAGGGGGAGTGGCAGCTTTGTAAACACATACTATCCATGTCCCTAGGCTGGGTGAGGGCTACGCAGGGCTGCAGACCAGGTGTCCAGCCCCCTCTGCCGTGAGGAGAGCCCAGCACTGCTGAGCAGCCCAGCCAGGGAGGCTGGAACTCGGAGCCATTCTGTACAGAAGCCTAGAGTCCAGGGGACCCCTCGTGCGCCAGTCCTCTCAGCCTCCTTCAGCTCTTAGAGCCCCCAGTGGCTGCACTGCCAGCTTCCAGCCCCATCCCTAAAACCCTTTCCTCTTCCGTAATTTCTCTGGTTCTTTTCAGCAGCTTCTAGAAAAGGCAGGCTTTTGAAACATTACCAAGTAATCAAAGAACATCTTTTGTTCCCTCCACAGAGCAAAATGATTGATAAAAAACAAAACAAAGCAATAAGGTGATGTTCACAGAGATTTACTGAAGCCACAGAGATTTACTGAAGCCTGGTTCCCCGGAGGGCTGCCTGCCAGACCCTGCCTTCTTTCCCGTATGTGTGGAAATCACTGTACGAGGTGTTTCCCAAGGTTTAATTTGCTCGAGTCATAAATCACTGAGATTGGCACCAGCTAGATCATCTTACCCTACCCTGAGAATGAAAGCTGAGCAGGACTCTTCCCTGCTTTTGGGGCCGGCAGATGCTCAAGAGGTAACAACCGTCTGCTCCCTGCATGGCCCCTCCATGGGGACACCTCACGCAGCTCAGGCCCTGAAATGGCCATAGGTTCTGAGGAGCTGCCTGTCTGCGTCGAGAGAGAGCTGCCTTTTCTTGAGAGTCTGTAAGTTGACTCATAGGCAGTGGAAAGCCACTGTAAGAAGTGCACTCCCCAAGTCTGTCCAGAGCACAGCCTCCTTACTCTTACCCTCCCGTGAACCTCCTGAGGGACAACATGGGAGCAGCGGTCCAGGCTTACTGCTTCCTGGAACAACAGCCTGAAATACACTGTGGGTCCTCAACCTGAATAACAGGAAAACTGTTCCATTTTTCCCCATTAAAAAAAGTCATGTTTACACATATTTGAAAATAATTTCAGAGACTTCACAGACCCTCCTCCCAACTGCTCCACAGACACCCCCAAAGATCCACGGTTCATAGAATACGAGCATCTGATCTGAGGAATCGGTTCAACTCTACGTTACCCTTCACTGAGTGGGGTAAAGGCAGATCTGCCAAGAAGCAGGAGCTGAACAAACAGCACCTGCTTTCCTGAGCTTGCCTGTGGGCTTCCCCCACGTCACACTCACCAGGAGGAAAGGGCCCTTGGCCGCCCAGTCTCGGGAGCTGCCTGAGCCGTACTCTTTGCCGGCCAGAATGATCAGGGGCAGGCCTGCCTGCTGGTACTGCTCGGCGGCATCGAACACGTCAAGCTGAGGAAGAGAAAAGCAAGGCTGACACATGCAGCAGAGCGTGGACACAGGCCAGGGGGACCTGGTGGGAAGCACAGGGTCTTCAGGGGCCCAAGTCAACATGAAGCCAATAGCCAACACTCAACCAACCAGTGGCCTGCTCTACAGATCTCCAACTAGCTCCCATCTATTCACCCCTCCCAATGAGCTTTATATTCTTTTAACTGAAATGCCTAGTTTTTGTCCTGGTTTTAGAAAACCTAAGGCATCAAGGGAAAAAAAATAAAGTAGATCAGATTTTTCCCCCCCTCTTCCACTGATTAAACTATTTTAAAGTTTAGAAAACAGAGAATCCCACCTAAACCTGGGTTTTGACTCATTCTCAGGGACTCAGTGATGGTCACTTAGGTAGAGTAGCAACCACAAAGAAGGTGACATGTTCTGAAATTACATAAAATGCAAACATACATACACGTATTTATTTTAGATAGAGTGAGTGGGGGGAAAAGCAGAGGGGAGAGAGGATCTTCAAGCAGACTCCCTGCTGAGCACAGACAGGGCCTGGGGGGGGCTTGATTCCAGGACTCTGAGACCAGGACCTGAGCCCAAATCAACAGTGAGCCACTTAACCAACTGGGCCACCCAGTGCCCCAAAATACGAACTTGTATTGTTCACCTTTCTATAAGGAGGTCAAGGCAGAGACAGCAGACACACAGGTAGAAGCACAGATCCATACGGGGCAGAAGAGGATTAACTAATATTTTGGTATATATGAGAAACATCTTCCACAAATGTCTTCATTTGTTTCTCACAAGAACTCTGAATGTTCTGCTGTGCCATTACTTCACAAAGACATTGGATATCATTGCTGGTGACAGGAAACAATTGTTCTTTCTGGCTAATTAAGTAAAAAAAAAAAACTAAAAAAAAAAAAAAAAGAAAAAGAAAAAAATCCCCCAAGAGAGGGTTTCCTTCAAAAGAAGCTCTAGAAAGGTGTATAATCAACCTTTCAAGTAAGTTTTCACAAATTACTATTTTGGTGGGCTGATGGAGCCTGTGGTTAGTTTCACATGGCGTTACCCAAATCTGGGGAGCTTATAAAGCAACGGCTCCCTGCACATGCCCTCTCTTCTAAAGAAGAGGACATAAAATTTGGTGGTTTCTTCTGTTACTGTGCCTCTGTGTCTTCAGTATTATATTTAAACTGCCAGTTCTCTATTTTTCCGTTTTTGTTATCAATTTCCTGCTTTGATGGGTATTTAGTTCTCTCTCCTTTTAAAAAGATTTTATTTATTTGAGAGAGACAGTGTGTGCGAGCAGAAGGAGGGACAGAGGGAAAGGAAGAGAATCCTAAATCAGACTCCTCGCTGAGCGCAGAGCCCGACCACGCAGGGCTCAATTCCAGGACCCTGAGATCATGACATGAGCTGACATCAAGAGTCAGATGCTTAAAGGACTGGGCCACCCAGACACCCCAGGGATTTAGTTCTCATAACTACCGTTCCCTTGGGTACCCACTCCCCAGCCTCCCAATATAATTATGTCATACATTTTGGGTAAGTCAATATTTGGTGTTTGTACTACTTAGACCATGTGAATGTTATTTATAGCTGAGTCAAGTAATGTATTCTGATTTCCTTTTCTTGGTAATTAAGAAAAATTTCCACTGGAATTAATAATTTTCTTTTTGTATGTGTGCTCACCTGTTTCTATGTCCCAACCCATCAGTTAATCCCCACTCTGCCTAAAGGATAATTCTTCTCTAAAGACATTCAAATGTGGGGTGCCTGGGTGGCTCAGTGGGTTAAAGTCTCTGCCTTCAGTCCAGGTCATGATCCTAGGGTTCTGGGATCGAGCCCCGCATTGGGCTCTCTGCTCGGGGAGGTGGGGGGAGCCTGCTTCCCCTTCTCTCTCTGCCTGCTTCTCTGCTCTCTGCCTACTTGTGATCTCTGTCTGTCAAATAAATAAATAAAATCTTAAAAAAAAAAAAAAGACATTCAAATGTATCAGGAAGTCTGTCATTTAAAAATCTTTTCCACGGGGATGTCTGGGTGGCTCAGTCGGTAAAGCGTGAAGCATCTGCCTTTGCCTCAGGTCATGATCAGGTCAGTCTAGCTCCCTGCTCAGCGGGGAGTCTGCTTTTCCCTCTGCCTCTCACCTCACTTATGCTCTCTCTCTCAAATAAATAAATAAAATCTTAAAAAAAATTAAAAATAAAAAAGGAAAAGTCTTTTCCATGGAGATCTCTCTCCAGGAGCTTCAGTCCTAATTTGGCCTGATTCTCCTCTAGAGGTGCCGCATTCCTGTGATGGAAGAACCTTCCTTCACCAACATCTTGGGGATTCCCTGCACTTCTTTTTCCTGGATCCTACATCGTCCCCCTTTTTGCCTTATTTCGTCATTTTGGTAAAAAAACATTCACCAAGTATCTTCCTGAGGAGTATTTTTAAAGTTTTTGATTCTGAATGTGTTATTACTTTAACATGGGACACGGAATTTTGGGGTGCAACCAGTCTAAGTTTCCAGTGTTGGTTTGAGCACTTCTGATCCCCAGCACATGGCACAGAAGCTGTTTTTCCCTCTTTGGAAGTTTCTAGATCTTGTCCTCAGCGCTGCTGTTCTTGACTTCACACCAAAGCGATTTGGAGCTGGTCTTCCATAACCATGAGGGTATGCAGTGGCTGTCCTGTGGAGTCGGATCTGGCAGTGGGAGAGTTTTCCTTGCATTACTTCCCGGATAATAACCTCTCTTCTCTTCTCAGCATCTCTGTTTAGTCAGATGCTGAACCTCCTCGTTTCAGTCTTTAATTTTTTAATATTTTCTCTAATTTTTCCTTTGTCTTTCTGTTCTATATTCAGAGAGATTTTCTCAACTAATCAACATTTCCTGTGACTTTTTTAGGAGCTTTTTTTTTTTTTAAAACAGCACTTCCTTTTTTTTTAATTACTATTTTTTATCAAGAGCCCTTTCTTGTCCTTTGATTACTTTATGCCAACAGAAAATCATTTCATCACTCTGAGAAGATAATCATTTCTTCATTTTCTTGTACTCTTTGCATGATCTCTGTTTTTTTTTCCCTTCCCCCTCGGTTTTCTGTCTAGGTCTATCTTTCAAGTTCAAGTCTTGGCTCAAATGGCTGTTCATCTCTGATTCTGGTCTCCTTATGTAAGATGAGGCCCTGAACATCTGATGAGAAGTCCTGTGTCATGGCGGGTTTGTAAATATGTAATATGACATTCAGTATACTGGAGCCCCTCCCCCCTCACGCCGCCAGTGTCTATACTGCCCGTCTTTCCCCTTGTCTCTTGGGCATTCCACCACCTAACTGTATCTTTTCCATTTAATAGCTTGCTTATCATCCCTGCTCCTCCCTGAACAACTACCTACCGGGCACTGACTTCTATTGGGTCCTGGTGATCAGTGATGACCTATGAAGAGTGTGCTTTACCAAAATCTGTTATAAGTGAGGCAGTATGGGGTAAATCACACTGACACTGGAGCCAGACTCCCTGGGTTTTGTTTTGAATATTTATTGATTGATTGATTTCAGGCAGGGAGGGGCAGAGGAAAAGAGAAAATTAAGCAGACTCTGGGCTTAGTATGGAGACTATTGCGGGGCTCGATCTCGTGACCCTGAGATCTCAACCTAAGCCAAAACCGAGAATCGGATGCCCCACTGACTGAGCCATCGAGGTACCCCCAGACTCCTTGGGTTTTAATCTCCATTTTTATTATCTTAATGGACAACTATGGTACCTCCCTCAAAGTGTGGTTATGAGGATTAAAGAAGTCAATATAGGCAAAGAGCTTAGAACAGTATGTGGGATGTAATAAGTTCTATAGAAATCCTAACTGTTATTATTTTTAAGTAAGTCAGGAGGGTGATTTCTCAAGTAACTTAAACAGTTCTCAAGCAGCTTGGCAGCTCCTGCTGGAAAGGGAAGAAACCCCGAGGACCCACGACATGTGCCAGATCCTCTGCTCTGTATTTAATACACATCATTCTATTTAAGCTTAGGCCTCACAGCCTCACAGGGTGGATATCCTGCTTGGAAGGTCAGAAGAATGAAGCTCAGAGAGGGCAATAACTTGCTGAAGGCTCCACAGCCGGTATGTCGGACTCAAAGCGCAGACTCTCCTGCCTCTCACACGCCTCCCTCCCATGTGGGAACGAACAGTTCCTGCTGTAACAGGCCAACTGCAAAGGGATTCTGTCAGGACCCATGCAGGCCTCCGTAGGCCTCTATGTTCCTCTATGGGGACTTAATTAAATGCTAATAAAGTCATACAATAGCACCTGATGATAAATATCCTCTTTTTAACCTGAAGTTCCCCTTCAAATACTCGGGACTGACAACATTTCACTCAGAGGCTTCATAAATTCAACTCCCAGGAAACCATGAAGCAGAATCTCTAAGCAGGAAGAGAAAGTTTTAAAAGTTTAAAGGGCATCTCTATTCATGATGAACTCTCTCGAAACAAGAGGTACCATGGGGCTATAAAGAAAAAACAAGGCCTAAAGGAAAGCGACCGTGTAAATGTCCAACCACCCAGAGCCTGACAAAGGGACAGTACTCACAATTTCTCCAGAAGGCAGATGTATAGTCTGTGGTGCCTGCTTGTTCAAAAATTTGTTTAATAAGCGAATGTTGGCAAACGTCCCTCGTGCCATGATGGCATCATTCCCTCGGCGGGAGCCATAGGAGTTGAATTCTCGTGGAGTCAAGCTAATAATGCAAGCAGGAGAGGAGCTAGTTAGTGAATGGTTCAAAGACAAAACTTAGCTTCCATCAAGAAAAGGGAAAAAAGCTGTTCCTGTATCTTCTGCTGAGGGTAGAGTCAGAGATCAGAGGTGTGGCAGTGAAAGGGGGAAATTAGCATTGTCTCAGGGTCAGCTTCTAGTTTTATAAATCTGGGTAGAAAAACCAGGAGGAATTCTAATAATTATTTATTTTACTGATTCAATAGGGTAGCCTGGAAAGTGTCACAAAAGATAAAATATTAGGGTGTCTGCGTGGCTCAATAGTTAAGCAACTGCCTTCAGCTCAGGTCATGATCCTGGAGTCCCGGGATCGAGTCCCACATCGGGCTCCCAGCTCCCAAGGGGAGTCTGCTTCTCCCTGAGACCTTCTCCCCTCTCGTGCTCTCTCTTACTGTCTCTCTCTGAAACAAACAAACAAACAAATAAATCTTAAAAAAAAAAAAAGGTAAAATATTAAAAATGGGTAAGAAAAAGGAAACCAAAAGACTAATCAGCATGGGCCAGTTGGGTGGTGCCAAGAATTAGGGAAACACAAAATGCATTCTGTAAACTAACTGGAAGGAGGTATATATTTGTCCTCAAGTCATCAAGAACTCAGTGTATTGGGCAGACACGGAACTGGCAACATGATTTACAATTTTCGTAAGATAAAAGTCAGAGTGGTGCCGAAGAGGCAGAACAGCTCTTTCTGGTCCTGAAATCAAAGAAAAATCCTGTCTGGGGGCCCCGGTGAAAGGACACTTTGTGACAGGAGGAACATCTTACAATTAACACAGCGATCGGCTCACTGGGTTTCTTTAAAAATGCTAGGATGTGTGTGTGAGTGGTAGTCTGATCTTACCATAAGATGTGATCTGGAGATTGAGAGAGTCTGTGAATGGGATTCAGGAGCAGGTGAGCATGTCTACAAACTCCTGAAATTGTACCCAGAATGCTGGGGATATGTGCACTTTTCCAGGAAGGTGGGATTCTTTTCATTCAATTCCCGAGAGTCCGTATCTCAAAAGTGTCAACAATCACCAATCAAAAAAAGCAGTGGTCACTGCTTCTTTCCTTAGTTTCTTTCTCTAGCCTCAACCGCTGTGTCTCTCTGTTTATTGGTGAATCCTTTTCTCCCATTCATTCATTCATTCATTCATTCAGCAACTACTGAGCCCCAGCTACGTGCCAAGAACTATTCTCGGGCTTGAGGTGGATCAAGGAACAACACAGATGAGGATTCCTGCCTTCGCAGGGCTTACATTCTAAAAGGCAGAGACGGGGCGCCTGGGTGGCTCAGGGGGTTAAGCCTCTGCCTTCAGCTCAGGTCATGATCTCAGGGTCCTGGGATCGAGCCCTGAATTGGGCTCTCTGCTCATTGGGAAGCCTGCTTCCCCCTCTCTCTCTGCCTACTTGTGCTCTCTCTGTCAAATAAATAAAATCTTTAAAAGGAAGAGACAAATAATCATAATTTAAAAATGAGCATCTTACATAAGTGTTACTACATTGTGGTTAATAACTGAGGGGAAAAAAAGTAGATCAAGACAAGAACAGGGGTACAGTGGGGGTGACCTCATGGAGGAAGACTTGAAGTGGCAAGGGAGTTGGGGAACAGCATCCAAGAGGAAAAAACAGCCAGCTCAACCAAAGGCCCTCAGGCAGAAGGGTATTTGAACTTACCTGGAATATTCAACAACTGAGGCACCCACCAGTGTAGCCAGAGCAGTGTGGGGAGGGGAAAGAGCAGGGATTCGCCGACCCCTCTCAAATATCCCCTGCCCTTCTCTGCTCAGTGATGCACTTAGGTCTCCCATTCAAAGTACAATCCCGTCCCTTCAGAATCTGATCATGTGTGTCTGGGTGTAGAAAGTCCCTGTACATTTAATACAGTAGTTGCCCCACGTTAAAAAAAATCTTGAGATAGACTCCTGTGCATCTCACTCTAGAGGCAGGCTAGGTTCTGATGCTTACAGCACTCCCGTCTCTGGGGAACGTGGACTACTCTTGCTCTGAACATGACTGTCCTATAGGATGCACCAGGAGGAGGCAGAGGCGAATGGGGCTCAGCAGGATGGAGAGGTGTGAAGAAAACACCCCAGCCACCAGGAAAGCGACATGGGGCCAAGGCCATTTTCCTCTGGCATTGACCAAAAAAAGGAAAAAATGAACGAATAAGTGTTGAATTTTGTTCTTAGATTAGCTCTGGGCCCATCCCTGAAGATGTGGATTTGGAAGGTGCCAATGGGAGCTGGAATGTTTATCTCCCCAGATAATTCTCAGGGAAAGTCAGCTCTGGGACAGACTCTGACCACTCTCGGTGTATTAGAAGACAGTGGGTAATACTGGTTTGGTACCCACTGACGTCAGTCTGTGACTGATGGATCCATCAATGGACGTGTCAGTGGCAAATCACAGTCATACGTGTCTCAGACAGGGGGCAGCAGCGCAGAGGACACCCCACCGAGTGCCCCGCAGGCTGAGAGCAGAGCCTGGACTCCAGTGGGGACACTGGCGCAGAAGGAAGGTCCCTGTGCTGGGGTTTCCTCACTCACGGAATCTCCCGAGGAAGCTGCAAAGCAGCAAACAGAAAAGGTGACTGGTTTTCAAGCCTCAAGGTTTGGTGAAAAAACCAGAGTCTGATTGAAAAGAGAACATGTGAACAGAAACACCGGCCTCATTCTCTCCATTTTTGCTTCTTACTCTTCCCCTCACTCACACTTACCCTCTGTTAGTCAAGTAGCGAGCAGCGGGGCTGTTTCTTGCGATATTTCCAGCTGGCGAGATGTGGTCAGTTGTTACGGAATCTCCCAAGTTTAACAGCACGTAGGCATCCACTATAGATTTGGGCGGCTGAAGAGCCAAAGTCTAGCAAAGAATACGCCAGTCAGTGCCAGCTCAGGTTTTCTCCAGTCACCAGGGTGGACCTGAATTGGGGGACAGCCCTACGTCGCTGTACAGAAAATTCTAGGTTTTTGGTTTTATCAGGGGTGCTTACAAAAGTAAGGTGAATTTACTCCAAACATTTACATTCCACCCATGGAGGGAGGCAAAGTATTGGGACTATTCCCTCGAAAGCAACAGGAATGCAGCTGCAAATGACCTTCTGTGTCTCCACATCCAGGGAACAGAGATGTTGAGGACAACCAGAACCCTGGCTTCTACCCCCTCCTCTTCCCACCAGCAGAGCGCAAAGTCCTTGATCATCAGTTATAGGTAACATTTCCCTTGGTTTTTTTTTTTTTTTTTTTTTTTAGTATAAGGTTTAAATATAGCAGGCCCGGGGATGTTTTGCTGAAATAGTCCTCGGACTTTTCTGAGTCTCTGTCCAGAATGGCCAGGGCGTGTCTGCGCAGCCACACAGAACCCTTGGACAGAGACACTGTAGGTCCCTAGAGCCAACTACCCCAGCATCTCAGAACTCTCCCCAGTACTGTCTGCTTGGGTTGGTAAAGGTTTCATTGGAATGTGTAGTTAGAGCAAGGGTAGAAGGTAATCAAATAGACTTTATAAGGAAAGAGAATTTTGAAAAACTCATTTTGATAAAAATAAAAAAGTCATACCAGGTTTTCAAAGAATGGTGGTGACTTAATATATGTAGATTTGGGATTCCAGCAATATAGCTTGTCCGATGGGGCTGCTAAGGCATTCCAGCTTTCATTCACGGTCTTACAAACAAAAAAGACAGAAGAAAGAAAAGCAAATCTAATTACACTGCACTCAAAGTTAAGTGTGACATGAAACCAGAAACTATATATCCTAAGAGTACAATAAAAACCATTCTTAGCATAATACCCTCTAGGTATTAAAGTGAAATAGTCAGACAAAGACCGATACTATGATTTCCTTGCTAGGGGGAATCTAAAAAACAAAGTGAAAAAACAAAGCAGAAACAGATCCATAAACACAGAGAACTAACTGATGGTTGCCAGAGGAGAGGGGAGGTGTGAGGATGGGCAAAAAGGGGCACAGGGGAGGGGGAGGTACATGCTTCCAGTTATAGAATGAGTAAGTCACGGGGATGAAGGTACAGCGTTGGGAATTCAGTCAGTGGTATCGTAATAGTGTCGAATGGTGACAGATGGTGGCTACGCTTGGGTAATGCACAGAGTTGTCCGATCACTATGTTGTACACCTGAAGCCAATGTAACACTGTGTGTCAACAGTACTTAAATAAAACCCAAACCAAAATAGTTCTTATTCTAGTCACACAAAAGAGCTCCTTGACACTAAGACACTATCATGCCAGATGACTTCAAAATACACAAACACTGTGACAGGCAACTTCGAAGATGGCCCCAAGGACCTGCCCCCCACTCACTGCACACCCTTAAGCGATTGGCTCCTGCTGAGTGTGGGCTGAACCTAGTGACTCATTTCCAAGATTGGGTTATAAAAAGACTGCCTTCTGTCTCTCTCTCCCTTTCCTGCCTGCTCTGATGGAAGCCAGGACCATGCTGTGAGTTGTGACGAGACCCCTGAGCAAGGCAATGGGGAAGCCTCTAGGGAACCATCAGAAGGGAACGGAGGCCCTCAGTCCGACAGCCTGTGAGGTGTATTGTCCTGCCAACAGCCACGCGAGTGGCCCTGGAAGTGGATCCTCCCCCAGCTGAGCCTTCAGATGAGCTCCGCACCAAAGGACACCTCGGCTGGAGCCTTGTGAAGGCATAGGCACCCAGGTAAGCCACACGTGGATTTTTAATCCATAGAAACCATGAGATTTAATAAAAGCAGTTTCTAAGTTTTGGGATAATTCGTTGCACAGCAAGAGATAACTAAGCCATATACATAATATAATTTATGAAACAATAATCCAGATTGTACCCAAGGGGAAATTATTTACTCTTTGAAGATTTGGGGAAGTAGATGTCCAGGTCACAGGGACACGGGACAGCAAATGACAGCTGCTATACATTAAAGTCAGCTTCAACTGTCTCCATGGAGCCATAACTTCAGTCTTTGGAGAAATGCATTTAACCCAGTGCCCAGCAAACTTGTTCATACCACTTCCCAGTGAGCACTCTGTGGGAGATCATGGTCCATGAATGTGATCCCAATTTGACCCTCTTTCCCAGACAGCCCGCTCTTGTATTTCAAACCCAAGACCCAGTCAGCATTTCTTTGGTGAGCCTACCCACAGAAAGCAGAGAAAGGAATAACATCCAAGGGTCTCAGAAAATGATACTGAGCCCCACACATTTTCTTCCTATTTATCAAATGTGCAGAAAGGTTTATTTAATTCAGTGGTTTGGTGCTTTTTCCTCAGTGGCTTTTTAAATTTTTTTTAAGCATCCAAATAATTCTGGGAGGGGCATCCAACCCATGAACTCTACGTCAGTGAGACTCTATAGTGACATCAGGGATCCCCAACCACAGCCGACACAGCACCCAGGGTCTGAGTGGGAGAGGTTCTGGCGAGCTGGGTAGGAATCACACACAACCTACAACCTCTCTTCTTGAGGCTGCTGCCGAGTCTGGGACCTTGTCCAAATCTGGGAAAATCTGGAGAGTGTGGGGTGTGTAAAAATGGAAGTCACAGGAGAAAATGACTGAGAACTACCCCCTTGGTTATCTGAAGAAAGAAATGTGACTTCCTCTAGTTTCCACCACCATCGGCCTTGGGGTCTGCAGAGACGTCACAGAGGAATGGCTGTCCCCTGGTCATAAGAGGGCAGAGCGGACGGGGACCTCACCTCTATCTTCTGGTAGACCTCCTTAAACATGCCCGGGATCACGTACTGACGCTCCACTGCCTGGATCTCGTCTCGGGTTGGCCAGATGTCTTTCAGAAATACCTGCTGTCCCTTTGCATTGACCCCTGGGGAAAATAAGTTTATTAAGGAGAAAAACTGCATTTAATACCCCATTTTCATGATCCCAACCAGTCAAATCCCATTCGCTGTGGTAGAAGCGTTCTGTAAAGTCCATGCAAACACTGTGTGGTGAAGTGTGAATTGCCGGCACTAGGGGACATGGGTCAGGCTCCCGACAGCCTCTCGTCACAACACTTTCAGCACCCGACCAATACATAATCTTGCTTCACGTGTGCTTCTGCTTAAAGACACCTCATCCAGGACATCTCGCTGAAGCATTTGCGAGGAAGTCCCAGCCAACAGCACTACAACTCATGCCTGAACAAAGTCTACCTCCCACGAGGCACCCCCAACCTTCTTGGGCTTCCGCACGCTAGAGAGCACTTCGGCACTATGCTTGGGGGCTATTTTTAAAAAGAGAAATCACCAAAACCACAAAAATGTGGAAAAATATGGCACTACACAGAGCACGAACAGGATATGCGAGCTGAAAGGAGAAGGCAGGGCCCCGCCTCGTTCGGCAGCAGCTGAAGTGACGCAAAGCCTTTACCCCTCTGTACATGTCTGCCAATTACTGTGGAGGCAAGACGAGTCTTGATTTGGGGGCTAAAATACATTTATTGAAGAGGCAAATTTGCAAATACCAAATCCGCACATGAGGATCCATTCTAGCTCTAGTGGTGATCTCCTAAAAGTAAACTGAAGGGGCGCTGTTGTTGTATTATTGAATCTGCTGAGATTGGACAGAGAAGGACACAGCAAGACCTCCAGAGGAAAGGAAACAAAAAGCATCATTTCTCTGGATTTGGGGAGGCTGAACTATCTGAGACATGTTCCTACACTGGATATGTTAAAACAGTGCCCCATGTTAGATAAAATCGGAGCTAGAAATTGGAGCGGGAGATGAACCACAGAGACTAAGGACTCTGAAAAACAATCTGAGGGTTTTGAAGGGGCGGGGGTTGGGAAGTTGGGCCAGCCTGGTGGTGGGTATTGTGGAGGGCATGTATTGCATGGAGCCCTGGGTGTGGTGCATAAACAATGAATTCTAGTACACTGAAAAGTAATTAAAAAAAAAAAAAATTAAAAAAAAAACCGGAGCTAGAAAGAGAAGAATTGGGGAAGAAGCCAGAATAGTATGCTCTCTCTGACTTTTCAGATTTCCTTTTGTCATCCCTTATCCTTCAGTCGATTTTTATCTGTTCCAGTTCTGTCCTGGCTGTGTATGCGGAGAAAAGAAAATATTCTTCTCATCTTTGTCAGTTCTATGCCTTATTATTTATTAGCACCATGCTCTAACCAGCTGAACTAACCGACCATCTACCTATGCCTCATTATTTATTAACAAAAGTGGTTACTCTCCCTCCAGTAATATTTTTGAATTCACCAGAAAACAAACAAGGGCAGCCCCACAAACGATATCTTACCCAGAGGCTCTTTCTCAAAGTTGATCCTGATGGTCCCAGCAATTGCATAGGCTATCACCAAGGGCGGAGAGGCTAAATAGTTGGCCCGGGTATTGGGGTGGACTCGACCTTCGAAATTCCTGTTCCCAGAGAGTACTCCGACAGCAACCAGGTCTCCCTGTGTCCGGCAAGAGAAAGATCTGGTGACACGGAGAAAGGGGCCAGGCTTTCTGTCTTAGACCCCCCGCGGAACGCTCCCATCACAGTGGGAGTTCTTTAACCTCCCTTTCACATGGTCCTCTGCCTGTGGGGAGAAGAGCATGCATGGGTGTCCCTGGGGAGACTGCAGTGAAGGACACCAAGAGACATGGTTTCTGCTCACAAGGAAATCCCAGGTGTGTCAGAAGGCAGCATCCTGGTGATTTCTCTGCCCAGGGCCTGAGAACAGGAGGGCAAGTCCAATAGTTGAAAGCTAAAGGAAGCCACGCTGACCTCCATGCGTTCTGTAATTCAGGCAAACCAAACCGTGCTTCTCAATGCTACATTTATGGGACAGAAATCCCATGCAATGCAGTTTCGACTGCACTGTCTGTGTGGAGACACACCTGATTCTGAGCCAGGCTGCAGACGGCCAGGCACACCGAGTCCTGGAGCCGTGTGTAGTCCAAGAGCCCATGTGTGCAGGTACTGTGCCAAGTCCTTCACATTCACTGTCATCCCCACGCTCACAACTCTGTGAAACAGGTCCTATCATCATCCCCAATTTACAGGTGCAAAAACTGAGGGACAAGGTCGATAGCCAGTCAGGTTAGCTTGACTCCAAAGACCCTATGTCTGAACACACCCCCTGCTGCCCTGGGACTTCCTGAGATGACCAGCATTCAGGTCACACATCACACGAAAAGAGCCCCACAGGCTCCTCGGTCATTACCTGCGTGATGGCTTCGACCACAGGGTCAGGTAAGGGCCCGCTGTTGCCGATACAGGTCATGCAACCGTAGCCCACCACATCAAACCTGGCCGCCAGAAGAGAAGCGAGACGTGAGTGAGAGTGAGTCTCAGCAAGCTGCTCTGCTGGGGACAGTTCTAGAGACCGCTGATTCACAGAGAACAGGGGCATGTGGAACAAGTGTAGTCCTGTTTCTATAAAGCTTTCATTCTCAGGAGTGCTGTGAAGATTTTTTAATTTTAAGTACTATCTATCCCCCAACGTGGGGTTTGAACCCACAACTCTAAGATCAAGAATCGCATGTTCTACACCTGAGCCAGCCAGGTAGAGCATTTTAATATACTACTCATCCATTCTAGATCACTCAGTTAGTCTTTTCTGAGTAAATTGTAAAAAGGAGCCTATCTAGCCTATCTTTTTAAAAGTTGAAATCACATCACCATTAATTTCTCTATCACATCACTATTAAATTTCTCTATTCACTACTTTGATTGTATAATCAATAAGGACTTCGACTTTGAGACATACAAATAAAATCTTTCTCATCCAAATCAGGAATAGTGAGGAAACTGGAGGAATTGTATTCGGTAACAAATGGCTTGTTTAAACCAAGGAATTAAAACATGTTTAGCCAGTTATTTTCATGCCTAACAGCAGCCTCTCAGCTGCTGAGCCAGCACTAGCCCATCTCATGACCTCTGCCAATTGAGGAGACACCCCTCCTCCAGAAGGCTGCGGTGCCACACCAAAGCACAGGCTTGATTTCAGCCCTGCTTTGCCCTTCAAGAGCACCCTTGTCTGATGTACAACAAGCACAACTGTCCACAGGAGAGCTGACTCTGTGGGAATGTGAGGGCGGAAGTCTGCTCACCGGCTGACGAGACTCATCAGATACCATCAGAGAAGGTGATGCGTGTTACAAGGTGATGCGGCGTGATATGTGTGGAATAAAATACAACATAAGTGATGGTATAAAAGGAAATGCCTCCTCACCCAAGCTGGGACAGATACGGCATGACCCCGCTCTCCCGCAGGTAGTAGGTGACCACACCGCTTCCAGGAGACAGGCTAGTTTTGATGTAAGGCTTCACGTTCAGGCCGGCATTCACAGCTTTCTTTGCTAACAGTCCTGTGAAATGGTAAACACCGACACAGTGTTGGGTGGCCGCCCACTCTCGGTGCTGGGGCAGTTTCAGGAGAGAGACCGACCCCTCCATCTGCGTCATCTGCCACCGCCCAACAAAGCCCTGATCACAGTGCTTTCTGTTCCTTCTGCTGCCTAGCACAAATCAACAACTCACTGACCCAAAGTTATTTGCACGTACACAGTAAACTCAAAATTAGTCAAGGAAATGAAGAAAGAAATAGGCTTTTTCTTTTGAAGACATAAACCTAAAAATATTAAGGAAAATATTATAGAATTACGATTTTAACTTTTGGAGGGAAAACAATCTTTCTGATTATGTTATATTTGGATGAAGATTATAATTGGTAGGGCTTTATATCCTTTCTTTTTTTTTTTTTTTAAAGATTTTATTTATTTGGCAGAGAGAGATCACAAGTAAGCAGAGAGGCAGGCAGAGAGAGAGAGAGAGAGAGAGAGAGAGAGAGAGAGAAGCAGGCTCCCCGCTGAGCAGAGAGCCCGATGCGGGACTCGATCCCAGGACCCTGAGACCATGACCTGAGCCGAAGGCAGCGGCTTAACCCACTGAGCCACCCAGGCGCCCTATATCCTTTCTTAAAGGATATAAACTGTGTACTGGTTGGTGAGAAGTACGGTCAGGGTAGAGTAAAAATCTAGTCCCCAGGTATTCTTTTAAAGGAGAAAATCAAGAGCTCTTGGCCGCTGGAATTTTGGCAAATACAGAGACTACTGCAGAGATGCTGGGTGCTCTCTTACGACATATCAGAGAATTTGGAAAGAAATGAGTGGGGGTAAAAAGGCACAAGAATCTACAGACACGCTACGGACTTGTCTTAAGGAAACTCCTTTGTTCCAGACACAAAAAGCTTAGGGATCAACGCATGAATTCTTGGACAAAGGTGTTCCATATGTACTTGTACACTTTTTAAAGAAAGAACTCTTTGATGATCTTTGGTTTATGGACACAAAAAGAACTCCTGGGAATGACAAAAAAATCTTGACACTAAAGAGACTTCTATTAATAAAACTCTGCATGTAATATTAACTACTTGACCAGAATTGCTTAAGAGCCAAGTAAGCTCTCCGTGCCCTAATTCAGAGACACTTAAAATACTTCTGAGACAGACTGAAGCCTGGTGTACAAAAAGGCCTCTCAGGGTTTTTACAGACACTAATCTGTGATATAAAAATAGTTTTTTTTCTTTCAGAGTCTGACACAAGATTCTAAGCTTACCAGAAAAAAAATTTTTTTTTTTTTTTTGCTTTCTTCTACTTATTTTCTGTGTTAATTCTAAAGACAAGTATGCATTATGTATTCTACTTTACATACTTTGCTTTGGACACTCGTTACTGTGTAAACACTTTTGGACCAACACATTTCTGCATCAGGAAAAGACAAGGTTTGGGGAATTGCACGTAGATTCAGGTAAGCCCCAAGTAGCGTCTTGAAAGATTTCTGCCCACATGACCCCATGACCTCGGGGAGGGAGGCCGACACTCACCTGCCCCTAACATCACAGATGGGTTACTGGTGTTTGTGCAGCTAGTAATGGCAGCGATGACCACAGAACCATGAGTAAGGGTGAATTCGCTATTATTGTAGATAAACGTCTTGTGGTCATTATGATGGTCCAGAGCAACCTGGAATCCTTTAAACCCTTGCTATGGGAAAGAGAGAAAAAAACACCGTGAAATGTTCTCACTTTAGAAGAAAAAGAAATACCTTGTACCTATAATTTCAACAGCCAATTTTTAGCAAAACAAATATCTCGGCCAATGAACTCTGAAATGCTACAGAAAAACGAAAGCCTCTTTATTGTTTTTAAATCTTTATAAAAGACAGTCATAATTTCTGACTCTCACTCTGCTTTGAAGTCCTATCAACAATGACTTGCTTACAACTACAAATTTAGTTCCAAGTTAGTCTAATTAAACCAGATGACATTACTGTAGAGTTTCATGGATATGAACCACGGTCACTGATTCTAACATGATGGAAATTTAGAAAAAGGTGTCCTTCTGGCCAGATTCAACTAATCGTGGTCAATAAGGCACATCAAGGACAGCTGAACATTTGGTGTCATGCTGATGGCCCCAGGATAAAACGAATCACATATCTTAATCATCATTTGGGGATATGCTCATTGAAAATCTGCATACAAGACACTAGGTACTTTGTGGAATACAAAGGTAGTGCTGACACAACCCCTCACTCAAACGTATGGTCCAATAAGGGGAATCAGACCTGCAAATAATATAAAGGACCAGCAGTGTAAGTTCAAGAACATGGATGCCATCCAAGGGTTTCAGACCAAGTGCCATGGAAGGTTCAAATGAGGGACCAGTGACTTTCTGCTGGAGATGTGAGGCCACGCTGTGGAGGCTGAGAGACACGAACATGAAGGGGGGGAGGAGCCATGCAGGTGGGTGAAGGGGGGGCATGAACAGAAGTACAATGGCCAGAAAAGCCAGGGCAAGTCGAGTGTACAGTATGATGAGAGTCATAGGAAAAGTAGATGTTCGGGCTGGGTTGTGTTCACAGACAGTAATGGGCTCTAAGGAAGCTGTGTGGCTCTTGAGCAATGGGACAGGCACTGAGGACTTCAGGATGGAGAAGAAATGCCGTCAGCATCAGGCTTTGGGAACCTTCGTTATGGCGGGGGGAGTGGAAAGCAGTGTGGCTCTAAGACATGGGGCATAGGGCTGGGTGGGGAGGGGGGACTTCCACCTGGCTTTCCCCAGCCCCTACCTTGGCTCCGAGGCAGCTCTCAAAGTCCTTTTTCATGTCAGTCACAGCGACTTTGTCCTGAGGCCTTTTTGGTCCACTGCAGCAAGGCACAACCGTTCCCAAATTTAATTCCACAACCTGTCCACCCAAAAGAGAAGGAGATAAGAGCTGACATTGTCCCCTCAGAGCAAAAATGCAAGCTGGGCCAGAGAACTGAAAACACCACAACCACAAAAACAAGGTGCGCCTGGTGGCTCAGTTGATTAAGCCTCTGCCTTTAGCTCAGGTCATGATCCCAGGGTCCTGGGATTGAGCCCTGCATCAGGCTCCTTGCTTAGCAGGGAGACCGCTTCTCCCTTCTTCTCTTGTTCCCTCTGCTTGTGCTCTCTCTTGCTCTGTCAAATAAAATCTTTAAGGAAAAACAACAACAACAACAACTAAGCCATCACATTCATAAACAAGGACTCAACGTTCTTCTTAATCCTTAAGGAATGAATTTCCAAAGATCAGGATGGGCACGTAAGTGGCATGGGACAGGCAGGAAGCCTTGTCACCTCCCGGAAAGACCAGGGTGTGTGCCTAGCTGCTGGCCAGCATCTTCTATGCATGCATTTTTGCAAAGCAGCCGATGCATTCTTTTTAATGCTTAGCTTAGTTTGAGATGGGTTTTCTACTAAAATGATACAAAACCCATTGTACTTTTTTCTTTTTTTTCTTTCTTTTTTTTTTTAAAGATTTTATTTATTTATTTGACAGACAGAGATCACAAGTAGACAGAGAGAGGAGGAAGCAGGCTCCTTGCTAAGCAGAGAGCCCAATGCGGGGCTTGATCCCAGGACCCTGAGACCATGACCTGAGCTGAAGGCAGAGGCTTCAATCCACTGAGCCACCCAGGCGCCCCTGTACTTTTTTCTAAAATGATTTGATAGGATGCTGCCACTTAGTCATCAATGCCAGGCAATGGGCCAGGGTCTGACTGCATATATCCTTCCCTCAGGTGCACTGTGAAACATAACCAGGGTGACCTGGTGACCATCCAGGCTTGCCAATCCAGAAAAATGTAGAATCAGTTTGCCCCCTAGAGAATGAATGAAGGTAAGTCACTGGATAAACCAGAACTAATTCCTATGCTTGACCTCCATTTCTTTTCCATCTATAGTGATGAGATGAGCCCCTCAAACAGCCCTCCTCTCTCTGGTGAAGCCCTTCTTCAAAGGTCTTCCACATTAGGGGAGTCAATCAGTAGGTCAGAAAGGGGACACACATTCAACCTAATGGCCAAGAGAAAAGGAAGAAGTCATTTTAGGTTTATAATTCCTTATCTTCTTGGGCGCCTGGGTGGCTCAGTGGGTTAAGCCGCTGCCTTCGGCTCAGGTCATGATCTCAGGGTCCCGGGATCGAGTCCCGCATAGGGCTCTCTGCTCAGCAGGGAGCCTGCTTCCCTCTCTCTCTCTCTGCCTGCCTCTCTATCTACTTGTGATCTCTCTCTGTCAAATAAATAAATAAAATCTTAAAAAAAAAAAAAAGCTCAGGCTTAATTCAAAGGTCTTCCACATTAGGGGAGTCAATCAGTAGGTCAGAAAGGGGACACACATTCAACCTAATGGCCAAGAGAAAAGGAAGAAGTCATTTTAGGTTTATAATTCCTTATCTTCTTAATTGTTGTAGTCTTTTAAAACTTTGTTCTTCTGTGATGACTTGGCAGTAACTAATTTCCTACAAGTATGCCCCCTCAGAATAAAACACACACACAACTAAAATCACCGCCTAGAGGAAAAGGAAATGTACTCTCTCATACCTGGGCAAAGTCTGGGTCTTGAGAGGGGTCACTGAAATCCCGAAACATTCCTACAGCTTGAAGATACTTTTTCATTTGCTTTACTTTTTCTTCATCACGACCTAAATGGGCATTTTAAGAAATAACAAGTAACAGAGGTTAAGATTTCCTGCTGAAGGGACGTCTGGGTGGCTCAGTTGGTTAAGCATCTGCCTTTGGGTCAGGTCATGATCCTGGGGTCCTAGGATGGAGTCCCACATCGGGCTCCCTGCTCAGTGGGAAACCTGCTTCTCCCTCTGCCTGCGACTCCCCCTACTTGTGCTCTCTCTGACAAATAAGTAAGTAAAAAATTTCCTTGTGAAATGAACGCCTCCACCAGTAATTACACAACTAAGGTGCATTCTGCTTACACGCACACCAAAACCTTTGCTGATATTTCAACTTTCTGTCTAATATTCTGACTCTCTGCCTGATGGTGCTCTTTACTAGGGGTCAGACTATTTTCTGAAGCAGATTCTGGTCCTGTCTGTAAACACTCCCCCTCTCTTTGGTTATCATCGTCCATTCAGAGGACCTCAGGCTTAGTTAATTGTCAGAGCACACCTTCATTACTAAGATCACTTGTGTCCCATCAAATAACCAGTAGTAGAAGACCAGCACGAAGAGTTAGGCTTCCGAATACCTGATCCCTTTCGGCTGGCTACACTGTGTCTTTGTCATATCTTCTGAATTCCCGACAACCATTTTGATTCCATAGAGAAAAGGAAAAAAAACCTATAAATGCGACCCTGTGCACTCCAAGGGGCAGAGGCAGAAGGCAGTGCTCTGATCCCTGGAGTTCCAGGAAGCCTGACCCAGGGCTGTCTGCACTCACCTGTCTGCACCAGGTACTTGATGCTAACGTCATCAACCGGGAAGAAGGCGGCAGTGGCTCCATACTCCGGACACATGTTCGCGATGGTAGCTCGGTCAGCAATGGACAACTGGGCTACTCCTGGCCCAAAGAACTCCACAAATTTGCCCACGACCCCCACCTGGCGCAGGTGCTGAGCAGCAGAATAAGAGAAAAGCTTGAGACTCAAGAGCCCAACTTTAAGATGCAGAACTAGCACTTTGTAATTCTTATCAGCTAGCCTGGTGAGTAAACATAAAAAATAAACTGGCCCAACATATTTTTGATTATTTTAAAAAATAGAATTTAAAAAGCAATGTTAACTAAATATGGGGAATCTTGGACTGGATCCTGGAACAGAAAAGAGTCATTATTGAAAAAACTGGAAAAGTTTCTAGTTTAGTTAATAGTGTCATACTGACGTTCTTTATTTTGATTAATGTACCATGGTTATGTGAGATGTTAATGTTTGGGGACGTTGGGAGAAAGGTAATAGGAACTCTCCTGTTTGATCTGTATTTACATCAGCTATCCTGTAAATCTAAAATTATGTCAAAAACAATTAAAAAGTGATGCCCAAAACACAAATAACATTAATAAAAGTTTTACATGATGAGAAGGACTCTTATGAGATCATTGGAAGTGCCTACAAGTGCTAAAAATCAAATTAATTCTTCCACCCTAAGTAATCTTACATTAGTTTAGTAATTAAGTAACAGGCTTATTTTCAAGGGTATAATGAAAAAATTTCCTGAACACAAGTACAAGTTCATTGGAACCAAAAGATCAGCCAGTCTGACTCCCATCTCTTTCCCAGACATGCCATCAGCCAGGGCTGGGGCCTTTGTGGCTCACTTGGCCTGCATGAAGCCAGTCTCACCAGTGGTGTGGACAGCCACACGGACAGGCCCTTCGGGTTACATGGGCTTCTGCTAAATTCTGTGGGAAAGTCCTACGTAATCCTGCATTTGAAGAACAATGCACAGACATCTATTATAACCTATAGCATTCAAATAAATGCAATTCCAAATTTCATAAAGATCAAATCAAAGAGAAATAGTTTTTGTCCTTTAACAGGAGAGTAGTTATCCCTAATATTCTAAGCCTCCTAACTATACAACCAGACAAAATAGGTTTGTGATAATAAAAACAAAACACTCTTTTCTAATAATCTTGCAAAATGAAACTGCTCCTCTCCTTTTAAAAAGCAAGCAAATCATAAAATAAAATAAAATAATTTCTTGCAAAAGCTAAAGAAAAGGAAAAAGAAAGTACTATTTCCGGCTTGGAGAAACTTCTGTTACAACAATGAAAGTTCGAATACAGAGACGGGAATTAAAAGAGTCCGACATTAAATCCACAGACGCAGTTTGTTATTTACACATAAAGAAGAGCCATGTGGAAAAATGTAGTCTAAGTATAAACATGCTTGGGAATGAGTTTTACAACCTTGGGATAGCGCTTATTTCTAGGAATGCGGAGGACGGCTTTAGCCATAAATATTTCATTTTACTCCGAAGCAAACGTGGGAAATGTTACCATCTGTTAACTCTCTGTGGTGGCGCATACGAATGTCATTTTAACTTCTGTGTATCTGAACTCTTTCACACTTTCAAAATATTGTTTTAAAGAAAAGGATGCATGCAGCCACGGAAGAGTAAAATGAACGTTAACTAACACTTAACCGCAGAACTCTCCCCTTATCTCTTTTTAAAAATCGTCAACATCCTGTTTCCTAGAGCACATGGAAACCAAGAGGACTCCATCGTGCATTAGCTCCCTGTGTGTCCCCCAAACCGGCCGCGGCCAGGAAGAGGCGGCATATGGTTACCTTGGTAATGGTGAGCACGATGTCAGTGGATGTCACCAAGGGGTGGGGATTTCCCACCAGCTTGTAGCCAATCACCTGCGGAAGCACCATGCTGATGGGCTGGCCCAGCATGACGGCTTCGGCTTCGATTCCGCCTACTCCTGTAAGGAAGGCATGACGGAGGACCGCTCTCACTGTGCCTCACTATATCCCACAAGCATAATCCAACCCTGTTACAGAACTTTACTAGTGCAGATCTGGGTTCTGTAAAGAACAGTTATCTTTTTCCCCATTTCCCTCCACAGAATTTTTAACAAGTATTTCTCAGAGTGTGGTCCCCGGGACACCTGTATCAAAATCCCCTTGATTCTACAGCAAGTGAAGAAATGGGTTCGGGGGCGCCTGGATGGCTCAGTGGGTTAAAGCCTCTGCCTTTGGCTCGGGTCATGATCCCAGGCTCCTGGGATGGAGCCCCGCATCTGGCTCTCTGCTCAGCAGGGAGCCTGCTTCCTCCACTCTCTCACTCTCTCTCTCTGCCTGCCTCTCTACTTACTTGTGATCTCTCTCTGTCAAATAAATAAATAGAACCTTAAAAAAAAAAAAAAAAAGAAATGGGGTTTAGGAATCTCCATTTTTTTAACAAACAGAGGTGATTTGCATTTATTCTAAATGTCCCTAACCTTTATGCCAGTTCATTCTTCCAAACATTATTACTGAGTGCTTGCGGGACATAAGATAGTCTTCTAGGCACTAGAAATCCAGCATAAATAAAACAGACAAAAGATCATGCAAAGTCATGCTCCTGGGATGTCACGGTAAGAGTGGAAATCAAGCTACACACTAGAGAAGAGCTTATATGGAAGAGGAAACTGGATGATACTTACCCCAACCGAGGACACCCAAACCATCGATCATGGTAGTGTGCGAATCCGTGCCCACGAGGCTGTCTGGGTAATAATAGCCATCGTGATCGAATACCACTCTCGCCAAATACTCCAGATTCACCTGGTGAATGATTCCTGAGCCAGGGGGGATGATCCGCATGTTGCGAAAAGCCTGAGAACCCCACTAGGATTGAGAACGGAAAGAACACCATGTAAACTCGATGTGTTTCTGTGCATCCCACCTCCCTGGCAACTCTCCTTGTACCCACGTAGATAAAGAAATAACCAGTGGAACCAAACTCCGCCCATACCTTTAAAAATTCAAATCGTTCTCTATTTCTTTCAAATTCCAGGTCTTGATTCTTCTGTAAACTGTCTGTCCTGTCAGAGACAAAAGGTAAATGTATAAATTTTAAGGCTTAAAATATTAATGGTCGGGGGCGCCTGGGGGGCTCAGTTAACTCAGAGGTTAAAGCCTCTGCCTTCAGCTCGGGTCATGATCTCAGGGTCCTGAGATTGAGTCCCACATCGGACTCTCTGCTCAGCAGGGAGCCCGCTTCCTCCTCTCTCTCTGCCTGCCTCTCTGCCTACTTGTGATCTCTCTCTGTCAAATAAATAAATAAAATCTTAAAAAAAAAAAAAAAAGTAGAAAGAATAATTATTATTTGGGTCAAGTGATCCTACAATACACGGTGAGTAGCAAACAAAGTTGAAACTAATCTAATCACAAAGCCTGACTTTTAGGAACAGACTCCAGACAATTGTGATGACAAAAGCAGCTTAGATATTGAAAGGACCGTTGTTTCTGAACTCTTTTCCCATGGGTGACTTCGTTACAACACCTCTCGGAGCTGAGCCAGGTCCGGGCGGCATTTTCATCTGCTTCTCTTGGGAGATAGGCATCAGCAGTGCCAGGAGGCTCGGGCATTTACAGAATCACCATCTCCTAGCTCTTGCACAGAGGTTTCCGAGGAGGATGGTGCTACCCAAGAACATCTATAAAGGGCAGATTACATGCTGAGGTTTACTTAATGTCATTCAGTCCATCAGGAATGACACAGGCAGAGCAGGGCATCAAGAAGCTTCTCCAGGATTTTTATAATCAAATCACATGTATTGTTTTGAGTCAAGGTAGAATAAACCAGAGTTACGACTTGGCAGGTCAGGCACACAGAAAACACTCATAAACCAAACCGCGGATTGCGTGCACACAGGAAAGGATAGTAGAATTAATAGCTGAGACCTAAGTCAGACTTCATTAATTAGTAGTTAATGCTTACCGACTTCACCGGGTATGAGCTACTCTTCTAAATATTTAAAATTTATTTTCTCATCTAGTCTCCATGGCAACCCTTTAACTTAGATGCCATAAACACCCACATTTTTCCAAAAGAGGCAACTGAGATACAGAGAGGTTAAGAGACTTGTTCAAGACCACGCAGCTAGTATATGCTGGAACTCGAACTGGAACGCTGGCAGCCGCAGCCACGGTGCACAGTTGTGTCACAGGCTTCACGTGTTTTGCACACATGAACTCATCAGTGTGCACGACCGTCCTTCACAGAGGTTCCACTCTTAGCCTCGTGTGCAGAAGAGGAGCGGAGGCACAGAGAGCTGAGCTCACCTGTCCAAGGCCAGATGTTTGTTGATGATTGAGCCATCGAGCCATCGTCTGAGCCCAAGTCTGACAGCCCTGGGGCCTGTCCCGACTGCTGCTCTCTACGTTTCATCCACGCTCTTCCTTCACTTACTAATGACCCAGAGAGCCTACCCTGTGCCCCTGCTGGGAACACAAGGGTGTAAGAGCAGTGCGTGCACTGCTCAGAGCCTGCTGGGCGATGCAGAGAAGCAAGCAGGCAACTGTAAGAGTGTGACTATCACTGCCGTGGTACGGGGGGGAACACTCAGAAAAGGTCGCAGATTCAGATTAGGGGTGAGGATGCCTTTCAGAAGAAAGTGACACTGAGGCAGTCTGAAGGACATGTGGCGTCAGCCAGATAAAGACAGGTAGGTGCTCCTTGGGCAAAAAAAGACTAAAAGCAATTAGCAATGACAAAGAGCACATTCAGTTACCGCTGAGCAGGGAGCCCGATGCAGGATTCTGTCCCAGACTCCAGGATCATGACCTGAGCTGAAGGCAGACGCTAACTCACCGAGCCACCCAGGGTGGCACCCGTGTGAGTTGCTTTGATGGAATCAGTTTCTGAGGGTGCCTTAGAGCAGGCAGCCATAAATTCTATCTCCACGGGCCAAATATGGCCCAATACCTGTCCATGTTTGGCCCTCAAGCAAGCAATAATTTTTATATTTATAAAGGTTGTAAAAAAGAAAAAAGGGTATGTGAGCAGAGACAGTATGCAGCCAGCAAAACCTATAATATTTACTACTGGTCCTTAAAAGAATGTGCTGATCCCTGATGTAGAGTATGAATGCCTGTGAGTGTATGTGTTAGAGAAAAGCAAAAGGCAGAGAGAGAAAGGAAAGATGCCGGCACAGGAGGATGAGGTAGGACAATAATGCTGACCCCGGAACAGCAGGGTCTCTGGACCAAGCACCCATCTCCTCACTAGTCCACTGAGGGCTCCATCCACATCCACATTTCCTGTATCAGGAATACCTCGGACACCACACCGTCAATGGGTCAAACCCTAATGCGTGAGTTTCCTTCCCGCATCTCATCCCCATTCCCACTTTTCCACATCATCTAATGGTCTCCCCTCCCACCATTTAGTTTCTGCAACTATCAAAGCATTTATTCCAGAAATAGCCTAACTGGCTCCTGTCAGTCTATTCGGCCTACCTTTGCCTACCTTTGTACCTTTGCCAGAATCCATTCTCTAAAGCACAGATCATCATGACCCACCTGGAACCTGCCAACGGCTTTCCATTTCTGCATAAAGTACGAATCCCTTGCCTTGAAAAACAAAGTCCTTCCGTGTGACCTCAAGCTTCCTTTATAAGTCCTCTCCTATCACCTGCTCCAAACCTTCTTCAGCTTCAGCCACACTGAAGCCCTCATACTCTCCCAAACCTCACTTCCCTCACACTCAATTCTCTCCGTGCCAAGTGCCTTTTCCAGTGCTTCCCTCCTCCTTGTAAAGCCCCTTCAGGACCTGGAGCACGTGATGCTCCCGGCAGAACCCTCTGGACTCCCCAGCTCAGGATGATTTGCTTCCTCTCCGTGGTTACTCCACTTAGCAACTGCACTGAAGCCATGTGTTCTTTAATTTTCTCTCTTCTAAACTAACCTGTTTCTTAAACAAATACACAGTAGGTCTTAAATAGATTTAAGGAAGCCATCTTGGAACATTGCTCTTAATATGGGGCCCTTAATCATATGCCTCTGGCCCTGCTCTTCTCTGGGTCTAGCTCTTCTTTTTTTTTTTTTTTTAAGATTTTATTTATTTGACAGAGAGAAAGAGAGAGATCACAAGTATGCAGAACACCAGGCAGAGAAAGAGGGGGAAGCAGGCTCCCCACTGAGCAGAGAGCCAGATACAGAGCTTGATCCCAGGACCCCAAGATCATGACCTGAGCTGAAGGCAGAGGATTAACCCACTGAGCCACCCCGGGCACCCCAGGCTCTAGCTCTTCTACTCGGAACACTTGTGGATGACCAGTCAGGGTCTCTTTCCCTCACTGGTCCTTCCCAGCACTAGAAGGACAGCAGAAAAGCAGGGTTGGAAGGGCGACATTTACCCTGGAGAATGCTGGCACCTCAGCCTGACATAAATAGCATATTCACAGGACAAGCAGAAGCCAGTAATGCTTAGGCTGTTGTAAGACAGGTTAATTCCAGGTGAAAGCCTATTTACTCATTAAAACAAAACACCTTTTTTTGGCTCAAATTAACAGTGCTAGTTCCTGGAGTGAATGAGTAAATAGACCTAGAATTCAGGTTTTTCCACCACTCAGGACTTCACTAAATTCACCAATCAACTGAGTTTTTAATAAGGTCTCTGAATATGAATGGCCTCACAGACTAAAGAGGAAATTTCTCCTTAGTTACATAGTTTGAATTCAGATTTGGAGTATTTCTAAGTTTCTGAGATTACATTTAATGGTACTCCAGAAATTCAAAAACAGTATTTACAGAGCAGATAGTTTCCATACCCATGAAATCTAGCCAGAAATTGTTATGATATCTTGTTGGTTTTTTTTTAAGGTTATTTTTGAGATAACTTTGAAAAACTTTACAATAATGAGTTAGTTAGACCTTTCATTCCTAAAAATGTTGAGGCCAATTATTTTTATTCAAACCAGGCAAAGAGCTCAGAAATACTTAAATGGGAATATTTATCATCTGAGCACCCCATCCACAGTTTTTCTAGTTCATGTCTGGAAATACCTGGAAATCAGCCCATAGCACACAGTTCCACAAAAGTTGAGACATATCACATTTAATTCCTTACAAAAATGAAGAAAGAGACTGGGAGGTCAAATTGCAAAACCAGATTCAAGCAATAAAAACAAAACACCACCAATGAAAACACTTCTAAAAGAAATGTTGTCTTTCATTAAAAAAAAAAAAAAAAGTGTTCCCAGATTTGGGTATCAGTTTGGATCAAAGTCCTTCCCCCTAGCTCCCCACTGGACTTTGCTGTTTTCATAATAATGTTTTCAATAGTGCAGTATAAATGAAAAGGGTCCATAAAAAAATTGAAACCAGAGTTGATAGATTTCAAGGTTTAAAGAGGAAAAATAAATTACAGCGAACTTTGTAATGCCCCAGATTCATGCTGCTTAATCAAGAGTCAGGAGCTCTTTGAATTTTGAGTCAAAAGACTTCAGACATTAAAACAATTACGATTCTGTCCCCACCAGTCCTTTCACTGGTAGTGAAATCAAGGTAAATAATCAATGCCAGTGAGAATCTCCAAGAAAGATAAAGTTACCCACGATTTTGTGAGGCTACTTGAATAACTTCTGCTGCAGTGGGGTGTTGGGAAATATCTTTTTTCTCAAATTGAATAACATTTTGTGGATGTATTTTTAATTCTTCCCTTTGACAACAAACCATTAAATTGAGCTCATGTGATTTAAGGGACCAAAAAAAAAAAAAAAAAGATAAGTTGCCTAAGGATGAGGTTAGAGTCCAAAGGAAAGGGAACAGCTGCTGAGGATCCATTTGTTCCAAGAACTGTCAACTCAGAGGACAAAGCATATTTTTCTTTATCCTGAATTTATCTGGTTTTTATAATGGCAACCTTAATCTGAGAATGGCCAGTTACCCCAGTTCTCTTGAAGCTGTATGGAACCCATTTAAATTTCCAAGGAAGCAAGTTTTTTTTTTTCCTCTTTGAATGGTTTGTTTCATACTGTTAAATGACTTTTTATTATAAAAACAATAGCTTCTTACAATCCCAGAAATAAATCATTTAGAAGTTTTTCTAATCTTCTAATCTCTGTAACTTTTCATCTAGCTGAGATCACACTATACATGCAATTTATATCTGGCTCATTGAGCTCTGACACGAGCATGTTCCAAGTGTTATTAAACACTTTATAATTATAACAGTAAATGTTACCTAATAATTCACTTTAAGGACATACCATAATTTAATAAATCATTCTCCTTTGTTGGACATTAAGAATGCTTCTAGGTTTCCATTATTATAAATAATGATTTAATGAACACTATATAATGATTAAGCTACTCCTGATTTCCAGATTATCTATGAAGGGGTAATGCTCTGAAGTGGAAATTCCAGCACAAAGGATATGACAATTTCTAATAATCTTCATACACGCTGCTTTTATCATTCCCAATTTATTATTAGCAGTGCATAAAAGTGTCTCCTTCATGACACCTTTATAATTAATAATGTTTATTTTCTAACCTTAACTATATTGATAAGAGAAAATGGTATCTCAAGAATTTAATCTACTTTTTTATGACTTCTGAAGTTGAAAGGATTTATATAGTGTTCACTCTTGCTTTTCCTTTTATTGTGAAATTTCCACTTTCCTTTGCCCATTTATCTGCTGAGTTCTACTATTTTTGAATGGACTATGCACACTGTTTATATATTAAGAATATTAACCCTCTGTCATATTTGTGGCAAATCTTTTTTAAGATATTTACTGTTAATTCTGAAGACATTAAAACTATAGTTCTTGTTCTTTTTTGCTTCGTTCTTTGCTTTTAAATTTAGAAAGGTCTCCTCAAGACATTTGACATATACATAATTTTCTTCTAAGTTTTTTGATGATTTAACTTAAAAAATATTAAAGCTTTAATTCACAGGCATTGCTCTCTCTACCAAATAATTGATTTCCCCAGCACTGAATGTGGTATAGCTCCCTCTTCCCCACGCACAGTTGATAATAACTGTTCAGTTATTCTTCTAGCAGTACCTGGTTGCCCTCCCTGTATAATCCGGCAGTTACTCCCACAACAGATGGAGTGTATTCCCCACCACTAATTTAGGGCTGGACTTGCTTTGCTTAATGTCACTATGAAGGAATTGATTCTATGCCTGCCCTGATCTAAGCCTCAAGAGATTCTGTGGGTTCCCACCTGCCCTCTTGAGCCTCTGTTATGATCACCAGATAGCTGCTTTCTCCCTCAGCCTGGGCCCCAGAAGAAGTAAAAAGAAAAAAAAAAAAACACGTATTAAAAAAAATAATAATACTACTAATAAAAAATCTTCACTGGAAAATCTATAGTAAGTTTGAGTTTTTCTGAACACAACTTTTAAAGATTTTCTTCTTCTGTTTATCTACATACGCCAACAAGGAAGACTTGAACTGTAAGACTCTGCACAAAACAGAAAACCCAAGTATTGATCCTAATCTCTCACCTTCTGTTGAAGTCCACCTGGATGGAATGATCAATTACAAGATCAGCAGGACAGACGGGGTTTATTTTCTCGGGATCTCCTCCTAACTTCTTCACGGCATCACGCATGGCAGCAAAGTCAACCACAGCTGGCACACCCCTAAGAAAACAGAGCGTTAAGCAGAAGACAAAACTGTTGAACAAGTGTCCTTGGAATGGTCAGCTTTGGCCTCCACTGACAACACCGGCCATGAGCCAGTTTCATCAGTGGGGGAAGCAATGGATGACCTGGAAAAGTGGAAGCTGCTAAACACCTTTCCTTGAGCAGACACTGGTAGTAAGTGCCATGACTGGGTGGTATCTCTACATGAAGTTTTGTCATTGCATTAAAGTTAACAACAAGTAGGGTTTACCCAGAGACTTTGGGAAAGCAGGTACTTAAAAAACTCTGGGAAACTTACTGCCATGGCTGATTCTCATTCATATGATGGGGTGACAAAAGCCTAGAGTAGATACATGGATCAGACCTTCAACTTCAGACCAAATTTCAAGAAATGGATGTAATTCAGAGAAGTATGCTATGAATCAAATTTAGACTAGGTGAATCATTCCATTTTATTATTTTAGAGTGTAAAATTTGTTCTCTAGACTGTCTTCTAGAAAAATGAAATTTGGTCTCTAGAAGGAATAAAAAAACATCATTTAAAAATGGAAAGTCAGGGGCGCCTGGGTGGCTCAGTGGGTTAAGCCTCTGCCTTCAGCTCAGGTCATGATCTCAGGGTCCTGGAATCGAGCCCGGCACTGGGCTGTCTGCTCAGCAGGGAGCCTGCTTCCCCCTCTCTCTCTACCTGTCTCTCTGCCTACTTTCGATCTCTCTCTCTCTCTGTCAAATAAATACAATCTTTAAAAAAAAAAAAGGAAAGGCAGTGTCTAAAACAACAGACCATGATGAGGAGTAAAGACTCCTGGGAATAGCAGGATATGAACTGAGGCTTAACGGCAACAGGTCAGGCCTTGTGGCCTCCAAGTCTCCCCTAAGGGGACAGCACATCACTGTTCTAAAGACAGCTGTCTGAAACTGGCTGTGTAGGTAACAGGACATGAGGGAGAGAAGATTCCAAGATAGCCCTACCTAATGCTATTTCTTCCACCTTCTTCTAGTGTACCTAAGATTAGGATCTCCCAGACCAAAGATGCTGACCTTCACCATTGGAAGAGGCGGCATGACTACACATCCCAGTGTGTCTGAGACAATCTCTTGCTGTCCACGATAACACACTGCTTACATTTTCAAAAGTGTCTGGATATTGGGTGATAAATTATACAGGTACTCTGTGTGTGTGCATGCACGTGTGTGAAGCTTGATCTAAAGGCTGACAAGGGAAGTGGTGAAGAGGGGAGTGAAGTGACATTAGGCTCACGTAAAGTCCTGCAGGATGACGCGGGCAGGCTTAAATGGCACTTCTATGTTCTTATGCTGCATGACATTCCAATTTAGGATATTTTCGATGTCATTTTTCTTCACCAAAAACTGATCGCAGTTCCGAACGGCTGCCTCCAGGAGAACTCTGATTGAAAATGGTAAGCGTTCTAGGGGAAAAAGGAGAAGACATGAGACACCTTCTCATAAGAGCTAGTTAAAGCCAATCTCTATATAAACTCGATATAAGGCATCAGACTACTCTTCCAACAGGGAAAGAGAGCAAGTTTAAATTGGGATTTCCACAGTTTAAAATATATGCATATCGAAAGGGTTTAAGAGACATTTGGGACTTGAAAATACCCACAAAGTAAAAATAAATATATATATATTTAGGGGCACCTGGGTGGCTCAGTGAGTTAAAGCCTCTGCCTTTGGCTCAGGTCATGATCCCCAGGTCCTGGGATCGAGCCCCACATCGGGCTCTCTGCTCAGCAGGGAGCCTGCTTCCCCCTCTCTCTGCCTGTCTCTCTGCCTACTTGTGATCTCTGTCTGTCAAATAAATAAAATCTTAAAATATATATATATATGTGTATATATATATATATATATATTTATAGTTAATTCTTTCATAATAAATTGTTGCCTTACCTTGGATTCCAAAAACAGTTTCCCTTAAGTTATCATGAAAGAAGTCAATCTAGATATTTACTGTATTATATGTTGGCAAGTAATACCCATGCAAAGTAATATTTCTTATGAAAACTAGTGTTTAAGAAAATAGAAAATAACTCCTTTACAACTGTTGTAATTAAGACCAAAGACAGTCACATGCACCTTTCAAAGGAAATACAAGCCTGAATACCACACAGGACAGCCCTGGTAATGGGTCTAAGGACAAGACAATGGTAATTCATAAGAAAAACGATTTTGTTTATTTATAAAAGAAATGTTCTATCCTGATCTATGAAAATTATTCACCAGTACTATCTGGAAAAGATTAGAGTGCCAAGGTAGAAAGCAAGGTAGGGTTTGGAATAAAAAAGACCTGTTTTTGTCCAATTCTACTACCCACATAGTTGTTTTTTGATCATGTCACTGACCCTCTCTGGGCCTCAGCTTCCTCAGGTCTTATGTTTTATAAATGTGACCTCACAGGGCTGTTATACAGATTAAATAATATAATATGTATGTACAAATACTCTATATATTATAAATGATACATAAATATCACATGTATATAATCATTATTACTTACTTGAAAATGGGCAATGTAAGAAAGATTGTGTGTGTGAGTCCGTGTGCTTAATCCAAGATTATTCAGGCATTTCTGCTTCTCCCTCTTTCAACTGTCCTAAAGGCTAATTAGTTACATAGATTATTATGTAAACAAGACTCTAACTGCTCTGATAACAATTACATCAGAGAGCCATGGACCTACCATATCTTGAATCCTTCAATTTATTCAAATTGAAGAATTTCTTTCCTGGTTGTGCAAGATCCAAAGGCTCAACAAGGTGTGCAAATGGGTTGCTCATGATTCTTGATGGCCACGTGTCCCTGAGAAAAGAAAAAAGAAAAAAAAAAGGAGAACATTTAATTTCTATTCTCAAAGCTGGATTTCATTGATTCTGAGGTGTATTTACCCTCTTTAATGATTATGGAACATATTCACTTCAAGATATCACTTATCTTTTCGAAGTAGGAGGAGGGCGGGACATACATGACTCCAAGAATGGTATCTTAGCAAATAAAATGGGCTTCTGTGAAGCTATTGCGAAAGCTAGCATTCACCTCTAAAGAGAGCATAAAATCCCAAACTTCTTTTGTCTGATGGCTACAACTTTCCAACCTTCTTCCACTGATAAGGTATGCTGTGTCTCATGGTAAATCCCGAATACACGAAACAAACTTCTGAGCTGGACTCCTGTCTTTCTTGAGAGGAGGTAAAAGGTCCATACAGATATGACATACAATTGTATAAAACTTGAACTTTGGAAGTAGGGGCTCGGGAGCAGCTATTTTCTGTTGTAATAGTCTCTGCGGCCTTTGACATTAATGTGTTAGTTTGAAGCCTTCCTGATTCACGTTTGCATGCGGTGGCAACGCAGTGTTCAATAGGGGAATCTCTGTTCCTGCGGAGGGGCATAAAGGCCCAAACTGCCCAGATATGTGTGGAGGAGACCCTCTACCCCAGCTTCAGCTAGGACTTACGTATCTTTGTATAAACCGTAAGCAGTGAACAAAGGAGGACACCGTCCCTGGCCTCCACCACACAGATAAATGGCAATTTCAAGTAACTGTACAACTCAGAGCAAAGGCACTGCAATAGGAGTTGGAAGACCTGCTTTCCAGTCCTACCCCTTGAGAAAACAGTCTTAATTTTGAGATAAGAATAGTAACATTTCTGGGGTGCCTGGCTGGCTTGGTCGGTGCAGTGTGCAGCTCTGGATCTCGGAGTTGTGAGTTCAAGCCCTACACTGGATGTAGAGATTACTTAAAGAGAAAATATTAAATAAAAAACAGTAACATTACCCGATTAACCCAGGAGTTTTATGAATACTTAGATATTCAACATAATCTGGGGATGACTGATGTGGCGTGATCAACATATTACTGTAAAATGAAAAAACACATGTGGGCATGCCTCGGGAGATAACGCGGGTTCCTTCCCGGCCACCACAATACGGCAAATATCGCAGTAAAGTGAGTCCACTGAAGTTGCTGGTTTCCCAGTGCATATAAACGCTGACACTACACTGTAATCTAGCAAGTACGCAACAGTATCATGTCTAAAAAAATAATGTACCGATTTTAAGAAAACCTTTATTGCTAAAAAATACTAACCATCATCTGAGCTTCCAGGGAGTCGTCATCTTGGACCACAGAGCACCATGCCAAATGCAACAGTGAAGAAGCTGGACGTATCATGAACATTGTCACAATGTGACACACAGACACGAGAACAAATGCTGCTGGGAAAATGGTGGCAGGAGACTTGCTCAATGCAGGGTTGCCACAAACCTTCAATCTGTGCAAACCGTAGTGTTTGCACAGCACAATAAAAGGAGGTCTGCCTGTACAGGAAATGACTGTTTGGGGGGGATGAAAAGTCACAAGTTGTTCTTGTCTCCACAGACAGGCCCGTTTCTTCATTAAAACACAAAAGGGACTGGCTGCTGCAACTGGGGCGGGGAAGTCAAGACTGGGAGTCAGACTCAGTGTCCACCGTACATCCTTTCATATCGTGTGCATTCTTAACCACGTGCACGTGCCACTGTTTGAAAACAAGTCACAAGTTTTAGAGAAATAGCTCTTTGTGCATGAACTAAGGCTGGTGTTAGATGACTGTGGAGAGAGGCGCTGGCTGAGAAGCAGTCCCTGCCTCCATGGAGGCCAGAGGACAAGCCAGACGCCTGTCACGGGCACCAGAGAATGGGGGGAGAGTGTCTTTCTGCCAGTGGCTATGCTGGGAACTGCTTCTGTCTCCTAATTCCCCGTGGGGAACGATCATCCTATTTTTCAAGCAAGTCTGGCAGTGTGGATTTCCACATGGACTCCCTTGAGAAGTGTTGGTAAGGAAAGGTTTCTAAATGACTGTGTGGGTTTGCTGTATGATGGCCACACTGAACACGCCTACAGGCGCTGCGTGACCCGTGGACTGGAGGACAGCAGGGTCACTAGAGAGAGAAAACTCGGGTAGGGGACTACGGGAAGGAAGGAGGGAAGAGGTGACCTGTGTGAGCCGCTGGAGGGTGGCTGCTGCAATGGAAGAAGAGACAAGAGGTTGGAGAGGGTGGCCGCGGAGTCACCGAATCGGCCACTTTGAGGGGAGAGCGTTCTCAGTGCCCCACAGATGCGAGAGACTTCCTACCCCTCCCCACTAAATGAGGAGACAGGCAAGAGGACAAAAAAACCTAGAAACACACTATTAAGTAAGAAATGTGTTCGCCTGTGTGCAGGAGTTTACGAATCCGTGGGCTCAGAAAACAAGACTAGTAACTGGAATTTTAAAGGTGTAAACTGAAAAAGGCAATCCTATTCTCCCTTGAATTAGCTACCATTGCCCCTAGACTTAACCATTCCGAACAGCAGCAAATGAAAAGAGTAAAACTGCTCTTTGCCTCCCAGGAAGATCGATCAAGAGAACAGTGTCTCTGCAGAGGCCGTGGGACCCGTGAGAATCTCTGCAGCCACAGAAGACGTGGGGGACACTCGCAGAACCGGGCAGGGTGGGTCATTCGCATCTTTAAAAAGCCTCAAGGCTCTGAATCATTCCTCTCTCTGTGTCAAACCCTACAGAGGCCAGACGCCTCCAGTTTGCCAAAATTCTGTGGTGAAATCCACTGCTAAGTTGTACCCATCATGTGTCCATCCACTTCCCGGGAGCCTACAAATGCCCTGGGGCAGAACTTCCGAAGACTCAGTCCATTCCGGCCCCTCCCACCACCCTACAGAGCCAGCCAGTGTTCCAGGACAGACATAGTGACCGTCAGGGCCTTTATGGAAAATGGCTTGTGTAAAGTGTTCTATCGTCTGCTTCTCTTTTTCCTTAGAAACTAGATAATTGTCTAATTTCACTATATTAATGAACCAAATTCTCCTTGCAGAAGCTAAAAGAGAAAGAAATCAGTCCCTAGTTACTCAGTAGCAGCATGTAAGTACCCAGGGCTTTACACCATCTTCTCTAATTTGGGCGACATCTCTGTAAGTAAAAGCATGTCATTACTTCCATTTTACCCCTGAGAAAACTGCAGCTCAGAGAGATAGAAGAACTTGCCTAAGGACATACACCTAGTAAGAGGCAGAGCTGGGTTTTAAATCACCCCTTCGTGAAACAACTCCTGTTCTTAAAGGGGTGCTGGACAGAGGTCACCAACCAGCCCCACAGGTTAAAAAGAAAATGCCAGAAGAGGCTCAGGGACCTGAGAACTCCTCCTCCTGGAACTCACTTTGGAATCCTGGAGTTGCCTTTCCTTCTTCCCAGGGTCATAGCACGTCAGTCTGAGCTCAGTGTCGTCACATATCCCTTGCACTCTTCACTGAGCCACAGGTCAGTGGAAAGCAACAGGAACTGTGTTCTGGCGACCAAAAACTGGTTTTGCTTCCAAGTTGGGAAACAGTCCTTTCACACCAACTGGAGGGCTCTGGAAATCCCTCCTAGTGTCACTCAAGCTATCACTCCTGTCTTAAATCCCTTTACAGGACCTCCCCGTGCTTCAGCGACCCCAAAAGAAAGCCAAAAACAATCATGTTCCAAGGAGGGTTGGCGGGAGATCTTTGGCCTGGGAACAGTCCAGAACCAAAGTAGAATCTGGACATCATGAACGCTTCCCAGGTCTGCCTTCCCCTGGTCAGAATCGTATCCCATCCTCAAACCTCAAGTAGTACTGCAAATCCTGCAGACTCCAAAACTACCTGTTGTCTGGGTTTCATCTAGAAACCTGCCCCCCTACCTCCCACATCCACATAAAGCCCACACCCCACTGTTTCAACTCCTTTCTTTTCTTATCCCCCACCCCGCCTCCCCCTCCGCTTTGTTCCTGCCTTTTTTCTGTTCTACCTAATCCCCATTCAATGCTCATAAAAGGAAGGCGTGAACAGAGGGAATCACAGTGGATTTTTTGGGATAGGGTGGAGTGTTATCCTAGTTTTTTGTTTTTGTTTTTGTTTTTTTTTTTTTTCTTTTAGGGGGGAAGGATTCGTGTGCATGGAAATCTGCTTGGGTGCTACAGTTTTCTGTTCGGATTAAGAAAAGGATTGCATGGAAGCTAAGGGAAAAAGAAGAGGAAAAGAAAAAAGGAAAAGAGAAAAGAAATTTCTTTTTTTTTTTAAAAAGAAGAAAGTTAAGAAGGGGAAGTGACATCTTTGAAGCAGCAACGCTGAGCTCATTCGGAGCTTGTGCTTCATGAACAGAACCTCAACATTACCCACCCCAAGTGTGAATCAGGTAGGACACGTGACCGGCGCTTATGCAAAAAGGAATTTTAAAAAGAGACACTTGCACTGTATCTGAAACCCTTCACTACACCTACCTCACGCTCTTTAAAATCAGGAGAATTATTTGGTTGAGAAACAGTGTCTTTGGAAGGTAACCCATCCTGAAATACCAGCTGGGTGACATGGCCAATGTCATGATGCCCTCAGGTACATCTTGTGCATGGATACAAGGAAGAGCAGGAGTGGGGAGAGAGTGTTGAACGCCAGGTTTTTAAGGTAAACATTTTTTTTTGTTAATTTCTAAAAAAGCCCCAAAAACTAGACATTAGGCACAGGCAGACAGATCTGAGACATTTAACAAATGAACCATGCTGTCGGTAAAAAAGGTACACAGGGAGTTCAGAGCCACGGCTCCACCCCAACCACAGTCTTGCTGCCAGTCAACCTTTGGTCTCAATTCTGGATGCCTGCACGTGACTTGGAGAGCACTACCATTTGTGCTTACGTGGCATGGCATTAACCCATCCCCTCCACCCCCATACCCTCGGGACACCTTGTCCTAGGTGCTACGAAGGTGAAGAGACAGGATCAGAGAATGTTGAGCCTTCTGGAAAGAACCTTAGACATGCCGTAGCATGTTCCTGACAAGAAAACAGGCCCCCAGGAAGAAAGTGGGGTCAGTGGATTTATGAGTGGTAGACCTAGGAAGAACATACAGATGACTTTCTCTCCAGTGAAATGCAAATTTCTGTCAGGGGGGAAAAAGAATCCTTAAAATCCTTCAAAAGTAAAGTTGAAAAAGTACCACTCAAGGCACTTTCACATGTCACAATCTTCTGGAGCTTTTGTGAGCTAGTTATCTAAGCATTGACTGAGACTTCCATGGGGTTCCAAACTGCAGAGAACCGACTGTCAGCTACACTTGGGGAAAGTAACTTAGGGCTAAGTTTTTAACAATCTGCCCTGGGTGACTGAGTTTATTCCGAGAGGCAGAGGAGTAAGGGCAAATAAATTTTACTGATACAAATATTGAACATACAATTTCTTACTCAGATTCAACATAAGAAATGTGAGCTAAGACTCATATCAAGTAATGTAAGTGGAATAGAAAAAATTGCAGAATAATATGTATACTAGAATCTAACCTAAGTTAAAAATGCAAGACTATTAGTATATATTCATCCATATACACACATACCATCGTATATGCAAATGAATACAAAAAGAAAGATCTAGAATAAAGTTAACGTTGATTATCCCTAGATAGAATACATGGTTTAAAGGGCAGGGCAGGACGGGGTGGGGAGGACTTTTAACTTCTGAACAGAATCCAAGCTCTGTTTTCTGCAAGCATGTTTTCTTTGTCACTTACTTTAAAAAAGCTGGGGCGGGGACACCTGGGTGGCTCTGTGGGTTAAGCTTCTATCTTCGGCTCAGGTCATGGTCCCACATCGGGATCCAGCCCCACATCGGGCTCTCTGCTCAGCACAGAGCCTGCTTCCCCCTCTCTCTCGCCTACCTCTCTGCCTACTTGTGATCTCTGTCTGTCAAATAAATAAATAAAATCTTAAAAAAAAAAATAAAAAATGATGAGAATTTATTTAAAAGTAAACCCATTCTGCTCCCCAAATGCTGTCCTTTGTCACCACTGATGCAGTGCACTGGTTCTGAAGAGAATCTGTGAATGGTTCACATCTAACTTTAGATGGACTTCTTGCATACTTCCGGCTGGTCAAAAGTTATCAATCCAGGTGGGACCCCTTCCTACTCACCACCCTCCCCAGCCCCATCTCCACTTCTTCCCTCCCCCAGCAATCCCAGCAGGAGACCAAACCTGCTGCAGTTATCAAAAATATTAAAGTAAGAAATAGATGATCATTGCAGAAACATTAGAAAGTGCAGATAAACAAAAAGAAGTAAACAAAAGTCACCATTGGAGTTCGGAGTTTCACCTAACATGACTTTTTTTTTTTAAAAAGATTTTATTTATTTATTTTATAGAGACACAGTGAGAAAGGGAATACAAGCAGAGGGAGTGGGAGAGGGAGAAGCAGGCTCTCCACCGAGCAGGGAACCCGATGCGGGGCTCCACCCCAGGACCCTGGGATCAGGACCTGAACCGAAGGCAGACGCCCAGGCACCCCCTAACATGACTTTTAAATGGATTTGGATCTCTTTAAAAAATGGATTAGACCTCACATTGTTTTGTAAATTGCTTTTTTTTTCACTCAACAATACATCTTTATCAGGCCAGCATGTGATATTTTATATCACTTTTAAATATACTATAAAAATCTATCATCCAGATATACAACAATTTACTTAAAATCTATTATTAAAATACATAGTTTGTTTCCAAGTATTAACATTCAAACAATGCTGCAACCTTTGTGCACTCTTCTTTGAGTACGTCCTCAACCCGTTTCCTCCATACAAATTCCTAGCTTTTGGTTCCTAGAAGTAGGACAGCTGGGAGAAAGGATTTGCATGTGTGGATTCTGTTCAACATCACCACGTGGCCTGGGAAAGACTGTTCCCACTCAGGACCCTTTTCTGAGGCAGCAAGTGCCTCAACCAGGTAATGTAATTCTTTCTTACTTTGGACAAATTGAGAGATTAAAAAGCTAATCTTGAGCATTTCTTTAATTGCTAGTGAGTGAAGGTGGATACTTTTTCATCTGTCCCTTCACCATGTGAATTTCTTCTTTTGTGAACTGTCTGTGGGACAGGCCACACCGAGATGGCCTCTGGTGACCAAATGTTCTCATCTCTGTGGGGGACTTGACTGAGCTATTATTAATGTGGCTAAGACACGGCTCTGTAACCCTGTAGAGGGAAGAACGGAGCCCGAAACTCTGATGGGGCCCTAAAGTCTTTATACAGTTTGACTCCAGCTGGGGTGTGTCATGAACCTAGCTGGTTAGAGCAAGGTAGGTGGCCCCTTTAGCTTAAATCATGGGCAAAATCCCCATTTGTTTCAGAGAGCTTTGCTATCTGTTATGCAGACTTAACTTCCAAGCCCAGACAGCAATCTTGCAGATGGGTTTTGATGTGGGAAACAAAGGCAGAAGATTATTAAATTTCCTTACTAATTCCAGCCAACTGACAAGTTTTTGAAACAGGCAGAGTGCCATTCTTCTAGGGACTCAGCCCCCTTGATGTTGAATTGTTTGCTAAGGGCAGAAGACAATCTTAGCCCAACCCTTAGATCCTGTCGGTCTACTTTAACATAAAAAAATTCCTTTGGGAACTTCCTTTATCTCTCCCCCCTCCCCCCTATATACATGTTAGAAATCACCCTCCAAGCATATGACCCACTGGTATACATCTGAAAGGTCCCATGACTGTGTTTTTACTTAACAATATTAAATGACCTTTCCCAACAATAGATAAGCCCCCTTAGGATCCTAAGAACCTTGTTTCCAAAATACCTGGGAGGCCTACACTGTCTCTACCCCCTCCCAACTTGGAGGTATGCAATGGGCCATGCAGCTTTTTCTGCCCATGGGTCCTGTCCCTGTCAGCTTCCAACCCTGATGTCTTTCCTACATGAGGTTTTGCGTGGGAGACTGAGTCTGGGGTCTGGGCAGCGCACTGCTAAACCATCACTCTTGCTGGAAGCACGTCTCGGACCACGCACCCAGCTGGCAGGGAATGCCGCACCACGGGGCTATCCCGCACAGCCAGATTTGTGGAAATGCATGGAAAAAGGCAACTTTGGCTAAATGCCGGTAACAGATAACAGTAAGATTTAGCTCTTCGAGTCACTTTCCAGCCATGGGAGTATATAAATCCAAGATTTAGCTGCTCTGTTATCAGAGTTGAATCCTCTTGGGTTATCTTATGATAGAGAAAGAGGCACAGATATGAATGGGCCCCACAACCAACCGCAGGATTTCTGTGCACCAGTAGGAAGGAGCTGAGGAGAGTCCTCTTCTGCCAGTGGTAGGGCGTGGAGGACAGAGGTTTTGTTTATTTTGGGGAGGGGTGGGGAGTGTGCATATCGGATTCCAGGAGAGCTTGTATAGTTTGAAAGAGTTTGCAGGTGATTAGTCGAGAATGGTCTAAAGTTCCGACCATACATCCTCTGAATTGTTTGTTTATTTAGGATATCTAAAGACACACAAGAGTGGATTTTCAAAATCTATGTTAACAACATAAAGCATAGATTTTGAAAATCCACTCTTGTTGCCCATCTCTCTTCTTCTCACTTTTCCTAAATGTACCCATCCTGAATTTTCATGGCTTCCAACTCTTAAAGTTAAGGTCACTGCATCTCTGAAGTTCACTTCAGGTCACTATAAGGATTAGCTATGCTTCATTTCTTTTCTATTTAAAGAGAAATTAATTGGTCCCACTTCCCAAACTGACTGTTGTGTATCTAAACATCATGCTACTTATAAACAACTTTTTGTCAAAAGTGAGATTCCAAGGATGTCTATGTAAGCATAAATAAGACTGAGGTCAGAACCATGCAGGCCAGGAAACCACCATGGCTTGTCAGCTGGATTTTTTCCACATAGTGGAGAACTAAAAGGATTAGTTCTTTGCTTTATTTGATGTAGCTGCATCTGGAAAACGGGAATAACTAAATATCTCTGGATCTTCCCGGAGACCAGGTCACCTCTTCAATCCTGCTAGCTATTCATAGAAATTAAACACACACACACACACATACACACACAGATAAAGCTCCTAAGTTGGACACTTGTAACTGAAAGAAGTTTGAATGAGAAGCTCTAAGAACAATCGTCTATTTGGGGAGAGAATAAAAAAAGAAAAAGGAGCACAGAAGCAGGATCTTGCAGAAAGGAATGGTTTTATAAAAGTGTAACCAAATCCATGAACACATATCTCTTGAGCACTAATTATATGCAAGGTGCACTCTATGCTGTGAACATGAACAAGACTCTGTTCTGTATCAGAAAGTTTTGCCATTACACAATGACTTGTCTTATTTTTGTTAAATTTTTATACTATCAGTCTGTTTTCACTTATTCTCCTGTCTCATCCTGGACAACTGACCAGAAAGCTCCTCATATATTCCTGGATTTTTAAAAGAGCTGTTAACAGTGGTGAAATGATTGAGCTCCATTTCGAATGAGCCACACAACCTTTCTGTGCCTCAGTTTCCCAATCTGTGACATAACTTTAGTCAATGATCCCAAAAAGTTCCTTCTAAGTGAAAAAATTCCATGACTCATTCATTCATGTATTCAACACGTATTCATATTAACCATCTAATATGTGCCAGAAACTGTTTTAGGCACTTGGGGATATACCCAGGAGCAGAAGTGACAAAGTCCCTGCCCTGGTGGTACTTCCATGAGGAGGGAGGGAAGTAGAGGCGGGAGAAAGACCACACAGCTAAATAAAGACACAAACAGAATGTCAGAGCGTGACCAGCTCTGTGGATAAGCAGGATGAAGGTAGTAAGGAATGTTGGGCCACGAAGGATACTGGGAGATCAAAGGAGGATCTCATTGACACACAACCACTTGAGTAGAGCCTTGAAGGAAGTGAGGGGACAAGCCACTATTTGGAGGAGGGGTGAGATCATGTGCAAAGGTCCTGAGGTGGGTCTGAGGAAGGCAAGTAGGCCTGAAGAGGGTGAGTGAGAGCAGAATAGGAGGAGACAAGGTGAGGAGGCTGCAGAATCAGCCACTCTAGGAACTGTGACTAAAGACAAACTACAATGTCTTTAGTCCTATCTTTACACTTGGTTTAAATTGTAGATTCCCAATGTCAGAATTTGTTAAAGTTTGATGTGAAATTAAGTTATAGCATGAAAATACTAGATGGTATTTAAAAAGTAGCTACTTCCTGAAATCTAACCCTTCTGTTTCCTTAAACTTCACTATTAAGTAACTCTGGAAATTTTTAACGATGTGTCATAAAAATGATCATGACTCACTTGGCAGATGTATACAGCCACTGCCAAAGGCAACAGTGAGGATTTGGGGGACACGGGCCATGGCCACTGTACTGTCTGATCCAACAGCCCCTGTCTCATTAAGACTCCCAGTTCTAGGCTTGCTGATTCCCAAAGGAGAAAGGCTTCCCTGACACATCCTTTAAGCTCATTTTATATTAACTGGAGTAGCAGAAACTCGAAAGAACAGAAATAGTTTTAATTTTTGAAATCACTGCAGGCTAATACAAGCAGTTTCACAAAAAGTTTTGTGAATTTCAGAATTTATAATTCCTAAGATGCACTGGGAAGAGAAAGTCATTGTGAGGTCATAAAACATTTGATCAGAAAGGAAGGAAGAAGTGGGGCAGGGCCCCCCCCGCCCCCCATAGTCATCCTGACCCAGGTCTCTGCTCCTGACCTCATCCTCTCCTCATTAAGGTCAGTCGTCAGCCCCTTCTCGGAATGTGGGTCCCCTACTCTGTAGCAACCCACAGTGATCAGTGGGGCTTCAAAAATGACACCTGCAGACAACCCAGAAATGACATTTGTAGAATCACATCCTATTGGATCTAACTTCTGAGAGCAGGAAGTGTGGGATAGGGGCCGACAACTGTGCTTTTAAAAGCATTATGGAGCAGGTCTAGTTGATATCCATTCTTTAAGAAAGCTGCCTGATTTCCTCAAGCTTCTGAACTAATTTTGTAGATGCTTGGTAATGAACTTTTCTAACCCAAATTTTAGGAAATAGAACAGTGCCACCGCAAAAGGCAAGGTGTTAGGCTGCTAGGGTCTCACAGGGCAGCATTTATCCCCACAAATTTACCCAGTATCTGAGGTCATCTACCCCCACCCACCTCGGAACTGCTTGGACTAGAGAAGGATGACTCACGCTAGTAGAGTTCCCAGAAGCTTGAGGTATAAACCCATTATTTGCTGATTTTAGAAGAAAGGCAACTGCCGGGAGGACCCAATGTTCCTGTTTTTGGACCATCACGTTCTTCCCCCATTAGCTGTACAGCGATGTGGTCAGGAGCTGGAAATCTGAAGCTAGATGGCAGGCTTGTCGAGAGGTGGAACTAGAACTCAAAGTCCAGTGCGTCAGACCCTAGAGCCCACCTGTCGGGCAGCTCTGCCCTAGTTCCACTGGTGGCCCACAGAGCGACATGGCTTCTGTATGCAATTGCCACTTCACTGCCTCAAAGACGTGACAAGCAAAAAAATAGCATTAGACACACCTGGCGTCTGAGCCTCTCTGGGTTGTCTCAGAGAAGGGATGCAAGTTCCTTCACACACAGGACTTTTACAGACCACTGGGATAAAGGGATACTAGTCCCCATTGCTCTTCAGTCCCATATAGACTGGTGAGGCATTAATGACAGCTACAGCAGGGGTGAATGGTGATAAAGAAGCCTCTAGGGAGAGCAGCGTGGGATGGGGGGTGGCACAGGAAGGCCTCCAGGGATAGGCAACACCAGCCACGAGCCTCCCAGAACTACACGGAAGAAGGCTGAAAGAATATTCTGGGCAGAGAAAACAGGACTTGCGAAGGCACGGAAGTGTGACCCCATGGAAGTCAGAAAGTCCCAGGTGGATGAGGTACAGGTTTCATGGGGGCAGAGCTAAGAGAGGAGCGAAAAGTGAAGGGCAGGGTCTACATCACAAAAAGGCTCAGATTCATCCTGGAAGACAGGAGGCACTGTGAAAGGATTTGAAGCTGAACTCCCGGAGACCTGATTTGATTTTCTGAGATCACTCGGGAGTCACAGGGACTGCCTCAGGGGAAGGATGCTGACTGGTGTTGGGGAGGCAGGTTACCGCGATGTTACCGTCACCAAGTCAGAAAATGAGGTCAGAGGCAAGTGATCCCAGCGAGAGTAAAGCAAGCAGAATGGACTGAAGAAGAGAGATGAAGAAGAAGTCCAGGACAGTTCTCATGTGACTCCTCTGGGCAAACTGGCAGAGCCAATGACCAAGACTGGAGCCAAGATATTGGTTTTAGTGGTGGCAGCTTTGGGTTGAAGACATCTGGCAGGTGGCTGCCTATGTGGGTCTGGAGCTCAGGAGCTCTGCGCTGAGACAAAAGTTCGGGAGAACGGAAGCAGCATGTAGGCACCGTGCTGTAAGTTCTCCATCCGTCTGTGAGCACTGCAGCTGAGGACACGTGCTGGGTGCCTGGGGGTGCCAGGCACCTCAGCCACGTTGTCTCACGTGGTCTGTTAGCGACCCTGTGAGAACGGCATCACCGTTCCATTTTACAAGCAGGAAGACTGAGGATTAGAGGGGTTAAGTAATCTGCCAAGGCTGGTCAGCCTTGGTAAGTGGCTAAGTTGGGGGTCAAACCAGGCCCTGTGATGCTGGGCTGACTCTTGCACCATGTTGCCTCAAGTCAGCGGCACAAGTGACGGAACTTATGGTCACTCCTCATATGAAAACCCAATTTAATCAAATGGACTTAAAAAATGAAATCTCTGGGGCGCCTGGGTGGCTCAGTGGGTTAAAGCCTCTGCCTTCGACTCGGGTCATGATCCCAGGATCCTGGGATCAAGCCCCGCATTGGGCTCTCTGCTCAGCAGAGTCTGCTTCCTCCTCTCTCTCTGCCTGCTTCTCTGCCTACTCTCTCTCTGTCAAATAAATAAAAAATCTGAAAAAAAATAAATAAAAAAAAATGAAATCTCATATTAAAACAATCTTCACACTCCAAGGGACATGTGTCAAGACTAGAAAGTCAATATCTATTTCCCCTAAATTATCCTTGATTTTGGCAAAATTGGCATGATAGGTAACTTTGAAAGGATGGGCTGATGTCAGTAACGCAGACAACACCAGCATTTAAGATGCAACTGATGGGGCACCTGGGTGGCTCAGTTGGTTAAATGTCTGACTCTTAATCTCAGCCCAGATCTTGATCTCAGGGTCGTGGGTTCAAGCCCTGCACCGGGTTCCATGCTGCATGTGGAGCTTACTTAAAAAAAAAATGCAACTGATTACTTCACTGAGCAAATAAAGCTTTTATGAAACATACCACCCTTAAAACCAATCCTGAGACTTGTCCTTCTGCCACCACTATTACAGAACTGTACTTTCTGTATGCCTCTCCTAGCATAGCTCTCGCATATAAGAGACCATCAGCAATGGTATATTCTCTTCTCCTCAACCCAAAATTCAAACCTGGTGATCATGTAGGAGGATACCCTTAGGCTGACAAAACCTCTTCATGAACTACACTACAGTGTACACATTTTGCTTTGTAATTTTACAATAATGGTTATAGAAGGGGGCACCTGACTGCCTCAGTGGGTTAAACCTCTGCCTTCGGCTCAGGTCATGATCTCAGGGTCCTGGGATCGAGCCCCGCATCTGGCTCTCTGCTCCAGAGAGCCTGCTTTCCCCCGCCATCGCCCCCCCCGCCTGCTTCTTTGCCTACCTGTGGTGTCTCTCTCTCTCTCTCTGTGTAAATAAATAAAAAATCTTTTAAAAAAAATAATGGTTATAAAAGGATGATGAGGCAAAGGAGTAATGAAGTCCTCCGTACACATCTGTTTGAGCAAGAGCCTAGGCAAGTAACACTATCCAAAGACAGGCCTGCTCAGAGTTCTCCTTAAGCCAAGAAAAGACAATGAGACAGAACCACACCAGCACTTAGCCACAGCAGCCTTGCTAATTCATTAGAAAGTGGATTCATTCTTATAGCAAAAGACTAAGGCAGAACATGAGGGATCTGAGATACGACTGCTTCAAAGAGTACCAGATCCCTTCGGTGGTTCTATGGCATTAAGGGATACATAACTTACCTCAGCAACCTGGTCTGTCTCCCAAAGACATACAATATTGAAAAAGACAGTTTCCTATCTTCGCACATTTACAACACCTAATCCCAACGCCCTCAGGTTTCCAATCCAAGCCTAAAATCACACTCCCCTTCTTTTTGCCTTCGGCAAGATTCACTCCTTCTCCCTAAACCCAGGTTTGTGTCCTTGCAGATTTAAGGTAACCATACCTGCCCTGGGCTGCTCTGTCCAGCTCCGGAGGGCTGCTCTGATAGTTATACATGGCAACAGTGCAGCACGGTGTGCACGGGGAACTCTATACCTGTGAGCTACCAATCCATGAGATTGGTATCAACTTACTTCATTCGGCCTGTGGGTCCGACGTGTAGCCTATTTCTGCTACTGAAGAGTTAAATCTACATTTTAAGACACAATGGATATTCTAAAATATAGTCAGAGTCACTCTTACCTAGCTGGGGTAAAAAAGCATTCTAAAAAAGCAGAGAAGAGCTATAGGCTCCAGATCTATATGTGAAAAACTGACAAGTGACCATAAAGAAAAATTATTTTCCTCAAAAAAAGTTGCCTTTCTATATTGGCCCAAATTGAAAATTCTTTTCACTACAATTCTTTAAAGTCTTTTAAAATCCTTGTAGGTGAGGGGCACCTGGGTGGCTCAGTTGGTTAGGACTCCGACTCTTGATTTCGGTTCAGGTCATGGTCTCGGGGTCTTGGGTCAGAGCCCCACATTGGACTCTATGCTCAGTGCGGAGTCTGCTTATCCCTCTCCCTCTGCTCTCTAATAAATAAATAAATCTTTAGAAAAACAAAATAAAATCCTTGCAGGTGAGATCAAATGTTCTCGGTCCCAGGTTGTATCTGAACATTTTCCTTTTAGTGTGATGCGTTTCTTTTATAATCGAAAATTTTCTTCAGTGAATGTAATCAAGTCAAATTAATTAAGCACATATTTCTGAGCACCTTCTCTGCATTAAGCACTGCGAAGTACCACTGGAGAGGGAGGTCAGGAAAATAGTCCTTGTTTCATAAGAACAGTACAATCTAACAAGGAGACTAAGATAAGCACACAAATAACTGTGATATGCTAAGTAAGGATCATAAAGAAGGTCCAGGAAAGACACAGCTATAGTCTGGAGAATACTGGGAGAAGGAATGAGAGCAGACTGATTTAGACTCGTAGGCAGAGAGAAGAATGAATGCAAACACAGGGAAGCAGGAAACACAGCAAGGGCTCAAGGGCAGTTGTTCATTTGGGCTGACATTAGGGTAGAATATGAAGAATTTTCCTACAGCATCAGTGCATGCTTTTTTAAAAAGACACAACAAATAATAAGTTTTTGTTAATTTATACAGTTGAAAATAAGATGCTAACTCCTGAAAGAGGGAAGAAAAGAAGTGAATTTGGGGAAAGGTATAGATGGACCAAGATTGGCCAAATGTTCACAATTGTTGAAGCTGAGTTTATACTCTCTACTTCTTCATATATCTGAAATTTTCCATTAAAAATAGCTTAAAAAGGGGGGTGCTTGGGTGGCTGAGTTGGTTAGGTGTCTGACTTTTGATATCTTCATCTCAAGGTCCTGAGTTTAAGCTCCATATTGGACTCCACACTGGGCATAGAGCCTACTTGAAAAAGAAAAGAAACAAAATGAAACAAAGGCCATTTATTCTAGGAAGATGGTCAGCTGATAGCTTCTCAGGTAATAGCACTAATCCTATCCACTTTCTAACCTCTGGGTCACCTGGAGGGTGAGGGAGAGGCTGAGGTTGGAGCCAACTTCACAGGGAAGTGGACAAGCACAGCCTGACTGAGGTCTGTCGGTGGGCCCGTTTTTGGTTCCCCATGCCTCTTGCTCCATACTTTTTTCTCTACTTCCCACTGGAGAAAGGGAGTAGGCAGGCATCTGCTATGAGACAAGTCAAGAGAAAATGAAGGCAACTGTGCTGTCCCCAAGATACAAGTAACTGGGTGGTTATTTTTGGTCCTATCAAATTTAATAGCTGTTTGAATTTACTCCTTCTATTAAACTTAATACTTGTTTAATACATGCTAGAAAATACTGATTAGCAAAGTGAAGAAAATTTAAAAAGCAACTTCACCCCACCAGCAAGAGAAAACCATGGAGCCTTGGCATATCATTGGCTTTTGTGCATGTGTGTGCAGCCCATATACGCACGCATGTGCTTTCTCGCCTCATGAAAACAGGACCACAGGAAACTATTCTTGGGTAACCTGGTTTTAATTCTAAAAACTATACTTCATGACAGGTTCGTGAAAAAACATTTTACAACAGTAATCTAAGGTATGCATAATAGTCCATAAAAGAACACTCGTCTGGTACTTGTAATCTTGGACAGGGGGTTAAGTCGTCTACTAACATGTTTTGATCTGAGAGGCCTCTCTTCCAGTATTATTTTGAATTAATATATATAGTAGTATATATACTAGTTCAGAATTGTGATGTGACAGTTAAAATAATTTGTTTTATTAGGGGAGGAGGGGTGGTGGTAATATTCTTACCAGAGAAATAATCCTATTTTCTTTCAAAAAGTATCGGTTGTTGGGATTTTAGTTTTTTGTTTAATTTTTAGGTTATAAAAGCAATACTTGAATGTTGCAGGGTAGGCAAACACACAGTATTACAAAGAGTAGTAACTGAAGAGTTCCCGTCTTTGTTCTACCCCATTTCCCTGCCCAGAACTGGCTACTGATAACAGCTTGGTATGTCTGTCTTCGAAACATTCCTAAGACTCTTTTAAATACATGCAACAATAACCGCACAGCCACATATCTTAGGTTTGTATATAGACAAATATGCACGTATAGGTGTGTATACACACACACACACACACAATGTAATCCACAGTGTATATAATTTAAACACATGTAATGATGATTTTCCCTCCTGTTTTTAACACTTTTGTCCCTCTCCTAGGAATTAGAATACCTGTTAGAGACACTACTGATTTTTGCCTAAGAACGCCCAAAATTCACATGCTGGTTTAGACTGCAGGTCTATCAGTCCCAGCATAATGTCTGAGCTGGCTCCTAAGAGAGAGGCAGTTGGGAATAAAGACATCTTCCCTCCTCACCATCCATGGCTGTGTCCTCAAAATGGGAACATACTTGGCCTTGATTTAAACAACCTACTATGGATTCTGTTTCAATCGACTCCAAATCCTTTGCAGTTGGCTCTTCCAGTGCGTGTCCTTGAGCACCAAATCTGTGGTATTCATAGATAAAGTCCTAAAGAATGTCCCTTTCCATGAACTCATCTCCTCAAGCATGGCTCCTGTTCTGACATTCTAAGATGGGTCTGCAAACTATGGCCCAGCCTCTGTTTTTATAAATAAAATTTCACTGGAACCCAGCTGTGCCTATTCATTTGCATATTGTCTGTGGTTGTTTTCACACCACAACAACAGAGCTGAAAGGGTACAAGGACAGTAAGAGACTGTAGAGCCCACAAAGCCTAAAGAAAAGTCTGTTGATTCATCTTCTAGGATATGATAGAAAACAGACTGTTTGTTCCTTATGAAAAGTTCTGGAGGAACTGAATCACATACCCCATATTCAGTGTCTTTGTCCAGGTGAAAGAATTTATTTTATTATTATAATTATTTTTAAAGATCTTGTTTATTTATTTAAGGGAGAGAGAGAGCACGCAAGCGGGAAGGTGGGAGAGGCAGAAGGAGAAGGAGAAGCTGGTTCCCTGCTGACACAGGGCTCTATCCTCTGGCCTTGAGACCAAGGCTTGAGCCAAAGTCAGACACCTAACTGACTGGGCCACCCCGGTACCCTTAAAGAGTTTCTTTTTTCAAAAATACAGGTAACCCTTGAACAATAAGGATTTGAACTACATGGGTCCACTGATCCACAAAGTACAGTAAACAAAATGTATTTTCCTTATGATTTTCTTCACATTTTATTTTCTCTAGCTTTACTATAAGAATGCAGCATATCATACACATACACACAAACTGTGCTATAATTGTTTGTATCATTGGTAAGGCTTCCGATCAGCAGTAGGCTATTTGTAGTGAAGTTTTTGGGGAATCAAAAGTTATACCTGGATCTTCTACTGAGCAGGGAGTCAGTACCCCGACCTCCATGTTGTTCAAGGGTCAACTGTACAAACACACGAAAAGCACGCGGTCTGTCACGGCAGCACTGGTGTGCCAGGAAACCTCTAACCACTTGCTCTCTGTGGTGCGGGAGCCCTGATTCCGCCATCTGCTATTTCCGTGGTATGGATATTCCCATAACGGCTAACTTCAAGCTAAAAAAATGTGATGCCCTTGAACATGGAGCTAGGAAGAGATGCACACAAATGCCAATGCAAACCACTGGCTCCTTGGTTATCAGTGGCCCAACCACCCACTTTAAAGATGTAGACACTGGGGCCCAGAGAGAGTGTCTTGCCCAAGGCTGCCCCAGTGACTGGAACCGACTAGAGCTCATTTCCCAGTACAGGGTCTGGCTGCCCCCCAGGGAGTCACCTCCTCTGTAAAAGGAAGAACAGAGAAAAGAAGGCATATGGTAGTAAGTGTTGGTTTTATCATTATCGTCACGGCTTGGGACTCTGGCTTTTTCAGCATGTGCTTCGGAGCACACTGGTAACGGTAGTGTTCTTCACAAGGACCAGGTTTCATGCAAACACTCAACAGTGGACTGACTCCATTAACCAGAAGTTACCTAAGCTACCAGACCGTAACTCCAGAAAGACCAGGACTGCATCTGTTTGTGCTCACTATCCCGCAGTGCCCAGTACGGGACTGGGCCCTTGGTAAAGCCGGTAGTCAATAAATAAGTGCGGAAGGAATAAGAGACCCCCACCACCAAAGTGGAGTTTTACTCCAAGAATACAGCCGGTACACAGCGATCCCATTCCCTTCTCCCACCTGGGGCCAGGGCAACAACAGATGCAATCCACTTATGTGCTTTAACATTTCTCAACTATCAGCTTTAACATTTCTCCACATTTCTCAGTATCCAAGCTGCTTCATCAGACCAGAGAGCCTTTGTGGATGGAGGAGCAAAAGGGAGGACAGAGTCGGGGAATCATTTTCCTTTGGTGTACACATGTATGTAATTTCTATCTGCAACTTGTTTTCATAAGAGCATGAAGCCGAGGAAAGAAACCAGTGAGGGATCCCACCTACTACACAAGAGGGCGTCGAACACGGCTTTCTGGAAGGGGCTGAGGCAGGGCTGGTCCAGGTGGTACACCTCTAAAAGTGGAAAGTGGAAGAGCACCAAGATTGGGGAATCCTGATACTACTTCAATAAGCTCTTGGGCTACACAAGTACAAACAGCATTGACCGTGGAGGAAAGGAAATCAAGGTTCTTTTGGAAATGACTTTTTGACTACTTGGTAACGTCACACCAACCCCTACACACTTGGCATGGGCTCCTCATGGCCATTTCTCTGAACCCACAGGTCCTTTCTGCCATATCACCGCTGCAATCGGGGCGCACAGACAGTCCAGCTCTGTGGGTACAGTAACAACCAAAGCCATCTGTGAGCCTTGCTGAGTTTTCAGGAGGCTACTGGGGCTCATCATATCTTATGCGGGAACCTAGTACTTAGTTTCCAAAGTGAGATCAACCTTAGTCCCAAATTCCAGAGGTTAACATTGTCCATGCATGGGGTGGTATGTGTTTCCATTTAGAGCAAGCAACCCAAGCAAGAGGAGGACAAATGACTTAAGCCTCCGAAGTATTTCCTACAGCAGTGGTTCTCAAAGTGTGGGGCTGGTATCCACAAAATCAAAAAAACTTTCATTATAACACCAAGATGCAATTTGTCTTTTTCACCATCATGTGTTTTGCAGAAGCAACATGATGGGATATTGCAAGACTGAATGAAGAAGCAGATATAAGAATCCAGGTGCCTTCTACTAAAGCTGACATTAAAGATATTCACAAAAATATAAAGCAACGCCTCTCTTCTCAGTAACATTCTGTTTTTGAAAATACAGATATTTTCTTAACATGCTATGTTAATATATAATAGGTCCACTATTTTAAAAAATGGATTATTGGGCGCCTGGGTGGCTCAGTGGGTTATGCCTCTGCCTTCCGCTCAGGTCATGATCTCAGGGTCTGGGATGAGTTCTGTATTGGGCTCTCTGATCAGCAGGGAGCCTGCTTCCCTCTCTCTCTCTCTGCCTGCCTCTCTGCCTACTTATGATCTCTGTCCATCAAATAAATAAATAAAATCTTTTAAAAATGGATTATTAAAGATGGTAAATTTTGTCTTATATATAAAAAATATAGCCCACATAAACAAAAGCTCTTTGGTATAGGAATTTTAATGAGTGTAAAGGGGTTTTTGAGCCCCCCAAAGTTTAAGCACCGCTGTCCTAGAGGCTGTGTTTCCCCGCCCCCAAGTCTGTGAGGAGGGTTATGTGTGTTGCAGGAAAGATGTTCCATTCTGATGTCTGGCTCAATTAGGAAAGGCAGCCCATGCTCCTTCCTGGATCTCTGAATCTATGAAGGCAGGCTCTGTACCCAACCCTTCCATCTCACCCCATCTGCCCCTTATCACTTGGTGTGGATTCCCCGACCTGCCGGCTCAGTGAGGATTTCCCTATTCCGTAAGCCCGGGCGCGGTGGGAACTCCTTAGTGAGGCCCGCATACCCCCTGGGGTTAGGACACCCCAGCGAGGCCCGCACACCCTCCTCTGGGTTAGGATTCGCTAGTTCGGCCGGCTTGCAGAGCTTGGATGAGGACTCCACTGAGGCCCGCACAATCTCGGCGAGGACTCTCCAGCGGCATGCACAGTCAAGGCAAGGAGGACGAGGAAAGCCATTTCCAGTCCCTGAATCCTGTCGCTCGCGCGGCACAGGCTGGAGACGAGCGGAGAGGTCAATTCCCCGGAGCTAGTTCCCTCCCCGATTCTCCCCTGGGCCTTCCCGGCTTCTCTCCAGCCCCGGGCCGCTCTGCGCACGTCAGTCCCTCCCGGGGAGGGAGCCTCGGGCGCCGCGGAAGAGGCTCGCGCCGACTGCCCCGGGGACAGGGCGGCGGGCGCTCCCGCCCCGACATCCGTCGGGCCCGGCCGGTACTCACCGCTGAACTCACAGCCAGGATCTGACGGGCGGGCAGGCGCCAAGTGCAGAGCGTGCTCCCCTACACTGCGCTGTTCAGGGGCCGCCGCCTCCGCGCCCCTCCCCCTGCGTCCCCCTGGGCCACCGGCGGGTGGGCGGAGCAGGGGCGGAGCGGGGGGCGCCGGGCTCAGGCCCTGCCAGGCCGCGGCCGGAGGGGCGGGGCGGAGTCTGTCCCGGTTGCCCCGCCCCGCCCGGCTCAGGCTACCTCGCCCTCGAAGGCAGGGGGCGGTGGCTAAGGGCTCCGCAGCAGGAAGCGGGCGGCCGCGTGCTCGGCTGGGTCCACCCCTGCGGGCCCACAGCCTGGGACGCGGGTGGCTTTCGTTCTCTCTGAGGTATAGGGTGCGACTGTCCGGTCCCCGCTAGGAAGTGAGCCGAAGGGGTGGGGAAGAAATGCAGTCATTTTTCTTTTTTTGCTTTTAAAAATGACTTGGCCTTAAAAGTGGAGACTTTATTCTTTGGCCGCTCTGGTACTTGTAGTCACGTTACCCCTCTCCCCACCGACTCGCCCCCTTTCACCTTCTCGTGTCCACCCCCTACGCCTACTCCCTCCTGAATTCCTTGCAAAACGTACCAGATGGGCATCAGAATCACGCTAACATCACAGGACTTCGACGTTTCCATGGTTATGAATGCAGAGTTTCTAGTGTAAAAATTTTTTTTAAACGTGTGACAACACTTTATAATGCAGGCTGTTCAGCGGTTGGATATCAGAGAAATGGCTGAGAGTTGACACTGAGTGCTCCTTCTTCACAGGATCGGCTTTTGATCAATCGATAGTTTGGTTGGGATTGCCTTCTCCAGCAAATGTGAGTACAAAGAAGTGATTAGACCTTTAGGTCGAAAGTGGCGAGGTTTTCCTGCCAACTTATATGGAAGATTACTGTAGTTTTCTGTTTTGAACATCTGAATAAACAGCCTGTAGGACGAATAGCTAATAGCTAATACTAACACTGCTACCAGTTAGTTACGACTCTGCTCCTCTGTGCCAGGTCCTATGGCTGGATCTTTATGGGTCTTATTTAATTCAACTCCTCCATCCGTCCTGTGAAGTGAAGAGTATTACCCCATTTTGCAGATACAGAATGCCCCATAGCTGGGATTCAGTCCTCATGCCTGTCTGTCTTCCAAGCTACAGCTATCCCCTAATTGCATCTTTTTTTTTTTTTTTTAAGGATTTTATTCATTTATCTGACAGAGAGAGCGAGAGAGGGAACACAAGCAGGGGGAGTGGGAGATGGAGAAGCAGGCTTCCCGGCTGAGCAGGGAGTCCCATGTGGGGCTCGATTGGATTCATGACCTGAGCCGAAGGCAGACGCCCGACGAATGAGCCAGCCAGGTGCCCTGCATCTAATTTTTAAATATAAAGGGTTGTATTTAACTTTGAACGATGAGATATTTACTGTATTTCCAATATGGAAAAAGACTTTCTTCCCACATGCTTCCTAAATTCACATTCACCCATTCTTCTTATGAACATTCATTAAACAAACTTTCCTGAGTGTCTACCATATGCCAGAGTTCCACCACAAACTCTGAAATAATAGAGTTCCCTTGGAAGTTAGGGTGATAATGTTCAATGATAACAGACATCTAATATGAACTGATAATCCTTGACAGAAAATGATTAAATCAAAACTCGAAAGGAAATTGGAATTTATTAGTAAAACACTGGCCTAAGCCATGAAGAAAATCCAGATATCTCTTATTTTTTAAGAGTCAGTATTCCACCACTTCAATTTTATGAAAGAACTCTATTCCTACCTTTTTTCGCTAACTGAAAGAAATCTGAAAATTTTACAAAAAAGATAAAAGTGAAAATAGCATTCAGTGTTTTTTTTAAATTAATTAATTATTTATTTGACAGAGAGAGAGAGAGATCACAAGTAGGCAGAGAGGCAGGTAGAGAGAGAGGGGGGAAGCAGGCTCCCTGCTGAACAGAGAGCCCAATGTGGGGCTTGATCCCAGAACCCTGGGAGCATGACCTGAACCGAAGGCAGAGGCTTTACCCACTGAGCCACCCAGGTGCCCCCAATGTTTGTTTTGCAGCAAGCTGTTATATGGGGAGAGTGACCCTGCCAAGCTCCTTCTCCCAGAACTACACTCAGTCAGCAACCCAACATCAAGCCACCATAACTTTAGACCGTGTCTGTGAGCATCTCTGCTTTATTTTGATTGATTTTGTGCATCCCTTAGCAAGATGTGTACTAAGGTACCAGAAAAGCTTAAAAGAAGTTATTTTTTTAAGTCTCAGAATGCTCAAAAAATTCTCCATAGAAGTTAATGGTGATTGCTTTTTTGCTTTCTGCCATTTTTGTTTCCTGGGAATGCTCCACTTTAGGAGAGAAGGAGAAACCTGTAGTACCCACATCATGGGGCTCCCTTGCTCTCAGGAAAGTCACCAGTGACATGCAGATTGCAAATCCACTTGGCCTGTCTTCTGTTCTTGTCCTCACTGACTGCTCCGTGTTATTTGACACTGGCGACTAGTCTTTCCTTGAAATTTTAACCTCCTTTTGGCTTCAGAGCCCTCGGCTCTGGGGATCACTGCATCTGTCTTCGATCCCTCTTTCGTAGGCTCCTTCACTGCACTTTTTCTCCTCTCCCTTTACATGTGACTCCATATGCTGGTGAGTTTTTCTTAATTTATTTTCTCTCCATGCAAACTCCGTGCACCATCTAGCGGAAGCCTGTCAGGTCTCTGTCACTGTTCTTACCCATCTTCAGGTCTCCACATGCTTTATTTCCAGCCATTTGTGGGGTAGCACCACCCAGATATTCCAAAGGCACCTGACATTCTTCGCATGTAAAATGGGAATGTAGTGTCTTCTCTAACCCTCAGTCTGTCCTCTCCTTCCTGTCTAGTGTCTTCCTCGTTCTGAATCTTACTTCTTGAATTTGGATCTCATGGTGCATTGAGAAAGCTAAACATTGGTGGGGTTTAGAACCATGTTCCAAGGCTGATACAGGGTCTGCCTGATAAATACTTCCGTCATGGCACAAAAGACTGCAAGTGGCCTAGAGGAGTATATAGACTTTATGGACCTTTTGCGAAGAAGTCATCCAGTCGTGGAGCTGCTCAGGGATGGCTGATGACTCCAGGGGCTAGTGCAGAAGGACCTTCAGTTGAGGCCACTACACTGTTCTAGCAGTCTCACGTGCCAGAGATTTCTGCTGCCATAAGAAGAACCATGAGGATGTGTTCAGAGACCTGTTAGGTTCTGAGAAGTGCCCTGTCGTACTCCACACTGACTTCAGTTACTCGTGTAAACTGGTCTTCCTCAGTTTATAGAAAGGTCCTAAAAACTGTACCCAACTAACTCAGTACCACACTTTTGAATTTATAATGCACTTTGACACATATCATTTAATAAAAAGGAAATGGTGTCAGAGAAAGGCAGTCTGAGAGCACATCTCTCATATCTCCTGGTGCATTGAAAACATACATTCACATGCCGTTCTCTTGCAGATTGAGTTTGAGAGTCTGACCATCTTTTGAGAAACAACAGTGGTGGTTCCCAGACTGTTACTTGGAATCACCAGAGGGCACTTATTAAGAATAGTGCCTCCTTGCGACACCTGGGTGGCTCAGCCGGTTAAGCGTCTGACCCTGGATTTCAGCTCAGGCTGATGAAATTGATCTCAGGGTGGTGAAATTAAGCCCCGTGTGAGACTCCATCCTGGGCGTGGAGCCTACTTAAGAGTCTCTCTCTCTCTCTCTCTTTGTCTCTTTCTGCCCCTCCCCACCCCCAAAAGAAAAGAACACCGCCTTTTATGTCTCCCACCACCTAGAATGTTGATTCATCAGGTCAGGGGTGGGATCGGTGCTCAGTGTTGGAGGAATCTAAACCCTGCTGGTGATTCTACTTTAGCATGTCCACAGATTGGCACCAGGGACAGCTGTCTGAAATATATGCCCATGAGGGTGAGAACATGTCACTTTCTTCCTGCCCCCTTTATTATACTTTGTTCCATGTTCTCCAGCATGGCACACAGCAGAAACATTGTTTGGCAATGCATAAAGTATAAGGTGGTCCTTCCTGAAATTCTTATTTGAGGGAACTCTAGAATACCTGTGTTCATCACTAAATGTGTATCTTCCTCATACTTGAGGAAGTTTGAAATGAAATGTTTTCTGTTCCTTTAAAAAATGCTCTATTCAGGGGCACCCGGGTGGCTCAGTGCATCTGCCTTCTGGTCAGGCCCTGGGATTGAGCCCCCCATCGATCAAGCCCTGCATCGGGCTCCCTATTCTACAGGGAGCCTGCTTCTGCCTCTCCCACTCTCCCTGCTTGTTCCCTCTCTTGCTGTCTCTCTCTGTCAAATAAGTAAATAAAATCTTAAAAAAAAAAAAAAGCTCTATTCATAGTAAAGAAAGGTAGTGATTAGCCTTATCTTGGCCCCCTACAAATACCCAACTGCCACCCCCTTTCACACCTGTCATATACTTAGTTTTTGTGCTCCCTTTCTTATTGCCTCAGTGCCTGAATCCTTGAGCTGCTTTCCCAAGGAACTAGGAACCACTGGTCATCTGCTTTAAACATCACCTCCCTCAACATAACTACTGATAAAAGCCAAATATGATTAAATGTCCCACTGAATCTTCACAACAACCCTTTGAGGCTTGGTGACATTGTTACCATTTTGCCGATAAGGAAACAGATTCAGAGTGATTTTATAACTTACTTCTGGTCCCCAAACTGGCAAATTGTGATGCTGGGGTTGAACAAAGGCTGATTTAACTCCAGAGCCTGTGCTTTTAACCTCTATGCAACGAAGTATAATTTTATTTAAGTGAAATCATTGGATGCTCTGAGGTTATAAATTATCCTTTGCAGAAAAGAAGAGGAACTTGAGTGTTCTAGGAGGGAACTTTGCTCCAACACCATTTAGTCCAGAATTCCTTATTCATTTATTTTCAGGACTTCTCCCTGAGTATAGTCCAAAGATCCCTGATACAGCCCTATAACTTAGGTGCACACAGGTAAAAATGCTCCTCGTCCTGGGAGTTGGAGATGTTGGAAATCAGGACCAGTAACATCGTTATTCTGAGAGTGCTGCTACTGACTTATTTCATTTTTTTTTCCAGGAAAATTATTTGCTAACATTGACAAATGAGAGTTAGAAAAATAGCAAATTTGTCACTAATTTCATTTCCAGTTTACGAGGAGACTGTTTTCATATATTAGGTTAACCACTTTTTAAAAAAATCTTACTAAGCCTCTATGCTCCTATGTTCTCCTCATTCTCTTTGTCCTTCATTCTGGGTATTTCTTTCTGACCTGTCTTGCAGGACTCTAAAAGCACTGGATTCCCCAAACTCATTTTTCCTAAGCTACAAAGCAGACTCTCTGTATGCATAGCATCACCTGGGCCCTCTACACCTTGTCCCCACAGGGAACTGATGTGACATTATTTTCATGCTACTTGCTGTGTGTGAGTAATAAAGTACTTTATCTCTGGCCCAAGAATCATGTGTCTTCTGCCAACATCCACGAAAACAGTAACAGGGTAAATTTTTAGCATGTGTAGGGTACAATCTTAGTTTCTGACAGTTTTGGTGACAGGATGGGATGCTGGCAGAGACATGTCTTTCTGGAAGACCCTATGGGCTGTGTTAGTGGGCAAGAGAAGGCTCTCCAGGATCTAGCAGCAAATGCTTTTACTCAAATGGTGAGCAAGGTGCAAAGTACGCCCTCCCCCCACCTGTTAATGTACATTTATTTATTTTTTTTTTAAAGATTTTATTTATTTGACAGACAGAGACTACAAGTAGGCAGAGAGAGGAAAGGGAGCAGGCTCCCTGCCAAGCAGAGAGCCGGATGCGGGCTTGATCATGACCTGAGCCACCCAGGTGCCCCATACATTTAGAGGATACATGATAAAAAAGCAGGATTGAAACAATTTACCCAAATGATGTTTTGATTGTGCTCACTCTCCTCAAGAGTAGGAAGAGAAAGGGATGTTATAGGACAGTGGGGCAGTCAAAAGCGGCTGTAGCTGCTGAGTCAGGGGATCCCCAAAGTTTAGATAAATGATGTTGGCAGTATGGGGATGGAAACTTAAGTGGATCTGAAACAGGCGTTGGTTTGGATAAGCCCAGGCTGCTGGCAGCCGCTTGAACTTGGAGGTTGGTAAGAAGCCTTGCTTACTGGCAAGGGATTGCTCTGTTCCTCCGTACCTCCTGATTCCTCCCTTCTCCCACACTCCAACTTTAGCTGCTTTAAGGAGAAAGCTAAGTGTGCTTGAGGAACTTCAAGGACAGAGAAACTCAAATATTTTTAGCTTTGTTGTATACAAGTGCCCAGGCTAGAATCCTCCCCAGTTAGTGGAGGGGGTTGGGGTGTTAGGTGCCAGGGTAACTGAAGGCACCCAGGACTCCGGAGAAAGCTGCAAGAATATGTGCAAGAATAATGTGGAGCCTGGCTTGAAGAGACAAAGGATTTAAAAAAAAAAAAAAAAAAGCCATCCTCCAAAGCTTACCTTCCTCCTCCTCTGTCCTCATGCTCCCACCTTCTAGACTTACAACAACTGTAACCCTTTATATGCCTATTAGACTCATTGGTCCGTTGGTCCATGTTCCATGGGCCGGTGGTTCTCAACCAGGTGATTTAGTTCCCGCTTCCAACCCTGTGGCATTTGACAATGACTAGAGATACCTTGGGTTGTCACAACTGGAGGAGAGAGTGTGTGTTCTATTGGTATGTAGTGGGTAGAAGCAAGGACATGCTGCTAAACATCTTAGAGTGCATGGAGAGCTCCCCAAACAAATAATTATTGAGCCCCAAATGTTAGTAATGCCAAGGATGGGATCCTTGCTGGGGAGGGGGTGGGGGGGCATCCAAAAATCAGCTGATGGGGTTTGGGTAACATTTTCTATGAAGAAGGAAAATTCAAGTGATCTGGTAGGGAGGGCTTTTTGGGCTGATTCAATGTACTACTGTCTGTTACTGCCGAACACATACCTGATATTTACGTTCTATGTGCTTATTATACATGAATACTTGTGTGAAGTCCAGAAAGGATTCTTCCATTCAAGGACGGTGGCATGTAGAGAGGTAATCTCTGTCCTCTTAGCAAAAAAGAATGTAAAATCTGAGAAGAAATGGAAATCACGGCTTTAGTTCACGATTTCAAAAGTCAGAGGCAGTTCCCTAGTCCAACATCGCCACCTGCTGTTCCAGGCACCAAGTGCTCTTTTATAAAAACTGCTTGCCGGAGGGGAGGTGGGATGTTGGGGAGGGTGTATGGCTACTGACCTCTTACAGGAAAGCCTGACCCATAAAGACGTGTGACTTTGCAAACTGTCCCCATCTGGGCTTGAGTTAGATTGAGCTTGACAACGAATAAAGAAAAGCCCCGATATACCTTACTTGTCAAACTGGAAGTTTTTTCCCCACACTTGGATATTGGATCTTCAAAGACCTAGTAGCCTGGCTCCAGCAGCATCTCCGTTGATATGGAAAAGCGGCAGCTGCTGCTGTGGGGACACTAGATTCACATTATAGCCCCTGAAGTAAAGCCACTGGTGTGATGGGGCTCTCTCTTCATCCAGGCTCCCCTTAACACTGGGGCCTGGTTCCCGGGATGGGTTTGGCTAAGTGCAAACCTTTTAGTGTCCTCTGAGGACTTGTGGCTGTTCAACAATTCCTTCATATATGCCGTACTAAAAATTGGCCTTGTTCACTCAGTGCACAGAATTCAAGGCCATGTTCACAATCTAATCAACATTCCCTATACTGATATGACTCTTGGGATAGTACCAGTGACTTAGCTCTCTGGTCTGTTATCTGGTCCACCCCTTGGAAGACCATAGACCTTGGGATTAAACAGCCCTGGCAGCTGTGGTAGGAACACCTTAGACCCTAGATGTACAAGGGTGGAGGCAATAAATATTCTCTTTGTCACCTGGATCCAACACCATCACAAGGCAAACAGCAAAGGCAGCAGACAATCCGTGAACATGGCTGATGGTAAATTACACTGCAGTGCCTGAGCCACCATCAGTAGATGCTCTCAACCCAGAGCCCCTTTAAACAGGCACAAACCCAGGGACTGGCACCATCTCATACCATTCGGTTACAAGGTTATAGATTCACATGCTTCTCCGACGTTTGAGAGGGATATGCTGCAGATAGGAAAGGAAGTTAGAACCATTCCGGGACACTGCCCATGTAACCTAATCAAACCAATCTGAGCCTGATCCAAATCAAGTTTAATGACAAATCCTGATAGGGGTTATATGTACCTGTTTGAATTATATACTTGTCGATGGCAGGAAACGGGCCATGAAATAGCTCTTTTATTAGGGAAAGAGGTGGGTTTTTTTTAAAAAGATTTTATTTATTTATTTGACAGAGAGAGACAGATCACAAGTAGGCAGAGAGGCAGGCAGAGAGAGAGAGGGGGAAGCAGGCTCCCCGCTGAGCAGAGAGCCCAATGTGGGGCTCGATCCCAGGACGCTGAGATCATGACCTGAGCCGAAGGCAGAGGCTTAACCCACTGAGCCACCCAGGTGCCCCAAAGAGGTGGGTTTTTAGCCCCTCTATTGCCTCCTATAATTACTGGCAATGACACAAAAAATGAGCAGGTTAGTGAAATGGATAATGAATGGTCCTTAGGCTAGACTACAACCTGACTGTCTGAAATTAAGTTCTCTGGTCTCCCCTGGGAGAGTTGCCTGGTCCAGGACCCCGGAAGACCTATTTGAGGTCAGTACTGAAGGTTAACTTCATCTCATTGTTTGGAGTCCTGATGATAGTAGCCTTAATTAGGTGCTGTGGGAGACCAATCGAACAGATATAGTTCTAGCTTCTGTTGGTTAAATTAATCAGAGTGGCCAACAGAGTGAAATACTTCAGTGACAGTTTGCCAGAAGCCAAGACAGGTAGGGACAAAAGTGGACTGATGGGGAAAACAATCTTCTACAGACCCTGAACATCCCTGCACCTGTTTGTTGGGTATGCCAAGAATGTTAAGTTCCTTCCTGACTGTTGTTTCCTAATGCCATTTCCCAGGGTTGTGTTTATAGTGAACAGCTTTGTGGGTTGAAATTACATGTAGGTCAGATATTGCTTCAAACTGATTGGGTTGGGGGAGGAATTGAGTGAGAATATAAATGAACCGTATCATCTAAAAGATTATAATTGTTGAATCTGGGTCACAGGTCCATGTGGGTTCAGGGTACAGGTTTTCTTACCATTTACTTTAAAAACAGTGGAGGGGCACCTGGGTGGCTCAGTGGGTTAAAGCCTCTGCCTTCGGCTCAGGTCATGATCCCAGGGTCCAGGGATCCAGCCCCACATCGGGCTTTCTGCTCAGCGGGGAGCCTGCTTCCTCCTCTCTCTCTCTGCCTGCCTCTGTCTACTTGTGATCTCTCTCTGTCAAATAAATAAATAAAATCTTAAAAAAAATAAAAACAGTGGATTCCTGGGTACCTGGGTGGCTCAGTTGATTAAGCAACTGCCTTTGGCTCAGGTCATGATCCTGGAGTCCCAGGATCAAGTCCCACATCAGGCTCCCTGCTCAACAAGGAGTGGGCTTCTTTCACTGACCTCTCTCCTCTCATTCTCTCTCTCTCTCTCTCTCAAATAAATAAATAAAATCTTAAAAAAAACCAAAACAGTGGATTTCCAATCTGTGTTCCTCATCAGCAATCCAAACCCATTGTATGTAGTATGTCCTCTGGGTCTTCCACTTACCCCCATGGGATCTGGGGCAATGCTCATGCTGCTCACCGTGCCACGAGTAATAAAGTCCTTTTCTGGGACTTAGGAGTTTTGTGTCATCCTCCAATATTCATAAAATAGTAACCGGATCTTATGAGCTCGTAAGTAGAATAAATCCCTAGACCTGTCAGTATCTATATGGTTTTGTAGGGAGTGGGGGATGCTATCCCTGGTTGACATTACCAGGCACAAATTCAGTTGTATAATTTTGTTTTCATATTGAGAGAAAAAAAATCAGTTTGGTAGACTTGTCTTGTGACTGCCCCAGATTGTGCCAAGCTGGAAATCTGGAACATTTTCATTTAGTCACTTTTTAAGATTTATTTAAAACTTTAAAATTATGAATAATGTCATCCAGTTACAAAATTAATGAGACTAGTGTAATGAGCTCCCACATAGACATCACTTAGCTTCAACAATTATCAACTCATGGCTGACCTTGTTACTTCTATATCTGCCTCCCACTCCCAATGACTTTGTAGCACATTTATAACATTATATGATTCCCCTTGTAATATATTCCGATTTAAAATCATTGACTGGAATTTGCTTTGTTTTATAGCATATTTGTTTTATATTAAAGAACTATTTTGTGAATGGAGAGTATATTGTTCCATTAATAATGATTTTTTATTTTATTTATTTTTATTTATTTATTATTTATTTTCATTTTTAATTAACATATAACGTATTATTTGCTTCAGGGGTATAGGTCTGTGAATCATCAGTCTTACACAATTCACAGCACTTACCATAGCACATATCCTCCCCAATGTCTATTACCCAGCCACCCTATCCCTAACCCAATAATAATTTTTTAAAAAGCATCACAATTCTCTCTCTCCCCGACCCTGAAATACTTTGGATGTAACCAAAGCTATACAGAGTGCCAAATATATAACCTTAAGTTCTGTAGTTATTAAAACAATAAAAAAGGGGGATGCTTGGGTGGCTCAGTCGATTAAGTGTCTGCCTTCAGCTCAGATCATGATCTCAGGATCCTGATGGAGTCCTACCTACATCAGGCTCCTTGTCAGTGGGGAGTCTGCTTCTGCCTTTGCCTGTTACTCCCCCTGCTTGTGCACTTTCTCCCGGAAAAATAAATAAATAAAATCTTTTAAAACAACAACAACAACAACAAAAGAAATTAGTGAAGTTAGAAAAAGAAACTAAAGAAAATATAAGTGAGTAACAAAATATTAATGAGTTTTATTATATATAGAACTGAATACTTGGGAGAACTGTATCTTTGAAAAAATAAAAATACAAATCTCTGACATTAAAAAATGAGATAAAATGTGCAAATATGTATTGAGATACATAACTACAAATACAGATGTTAAAATAATATAATACTGTAAGATATTCTATGCCAATAATTTTGAAACTCATAAAGAAAATTTCTGACCAAATATATAAAATCTGTAACAGTTGTAGCTTCCACCCCTCAGAGATATGTTTGACTTTGGTTCAAATAGTCCAAAAACCTGCTCATACTTTGGGATTTGGCTACTGCTCGGTAGTTTGCTAAAAATCCATACTCCTGCATCCATGTAGATTGTACCTCTTTTCCCAACATCATCTAACATGAGTCAATCTGCCCTTTCAATTTTCCACATGGAAACCATTCAGATCACAGAAAGGGTTGGTCAGTTTTTCTGTAACAGGCTAGAGAGTAAATATTTCAGTCTTCGTGGGCGCATACATTACTCCTTCTCCTTCTTCCTCTTCTTAGTTTACAACCTTTGAAAAAACCGCAAAACTTTTCTTAGCTCTCAAGGTGTATGGGGGGAGGCGGGGCTGTACTTATGGCTTCCCTGGCGGACAGACAGAGAGGCTGGATGGTCCTGTCACCTGTACCCAGTGTACCCAGACACTGGAGTTACCCCGACTCCTAGGGCAAGGGGGCGGTGGGCGGGGCTGCAGACAGCAGGGCGGGGCAGGTGGGGGAGGCGGCTTAAAGATGCGCTCCCTCCTCCTGTTCCTCCTGAGCCTTGAAGCCTGGTCTTTTCCCTGCGTAGGGATGCCTGACAGCGGCATTGCTTGGATGGCCGCCAGTGGGCGTGGAGGATGGCCCTCCTGTTGCAGGTGAGCCCTGGCGCCACCCAGCAGCTCCCCGGTTGAACCCCGCCACCCTGGCTTACCAGCCAGCCAGGCATGGAGGGCGCAGTGGGCACTCTGCATCCCTGTGGCCGCCCCCCACCCACCGTGGAGGGAGGGGAAGAGGTACAAAATCTGGCTATTGGTTGTGTTTGGCCATAGGGGGTAGTTTTGTCAACCCTGCGCTGAAGGAAAATGGCTACAGAATGCGGGCCCGGTAGCCATATTGCCTTTGCTTCTGGGTTTAATCCCGACTCCACCTTTTCCTGGTTGTGTCAACATGGGGAAAGTATCGAATCTCTCCGTGCCTCATTTTCCTCATTTTGAAAACAGTGGTAATAACAGAGTTACAGTCTTCAGAGTTGGGATGAAAATGGAATGAGCTAATATGTGTACCGTGCTTAGAAAAGTGGCACATTGTGCGCGCTCACTGGTTGTTGGATGTTATTATTAAGCCTTTAATTTCATATAGACAATTTCTGTTCATTGGATTCAATCGCATATTGTCTAGCCATCTGCTTTCTCATCTTTTACCCCCACTCTCTTTTTTCTCTCTTCCCCTCGCGTTCTTTCAGATGTAACCAAGAAATTCCTCACCTTTTCTTTTTCCTTTCCTTTCCTTTCCTTTCTTCTTCTTTTTCTTTTCTTTTCTTTTTTTTCAGGCATGTCTGTACTTGCCAAGGTCAGGTTTGCCTGTAGTCTTACACTCTTCAGAGTAGACATGTTTATTTTATTCTCTAAGAAAAATTCTAGGGGCGCCTGGGTGGCTCAGTGCGTTAAGCCGCTGCCTTCGGCTCAGGTCATGATCCCAGGGTCCTGGGATCGAGTCCCGCATTGGGCTCTCTGCTCAGCAGTGAGCCTTCTTCCCTTCCTCTCTCTCTGCCTGCCTCTCTGTCTACTTGTGATCTCTCTCTGTCAAATAAATAAATAAAATCTTAAAAAAAAAAAAAAGAAAAATTCTAACGAGTAAATTTTTTGTTCACAACATCACATACAAATTACCTAAAATGGACTCTAGAAGAAATGGAAAACTTGGTTAGTGCAATAATCATGCAAGTAATAGGAAAAGTTATCGAAGAATTAGATCCAACAGTGTTAACTCAGGCTCCGTCCCCCCCCCCTCCCACCCCCAGCAGGGAGACTGGCCTGGCGCTGATAATGACGAATTGAATTGAAGGTAGACACTTAACTGAGGGAGCCACCCCGGCACCCCTGATTTTGAATTTAAATGGACTTTTTTATTATGGAAAGTATGATCATATGAAAAAGTAAAAAGAATTATATAATGAACCCTATGTACCTATGACCCAGACTCCAATTATAAAGTCTTGGGCAATATTGTTTTTACTATATCCTCACCTAATTCTTCTCACACTTGATAATTTGGAAGCAAATACCTGACTTTATACAATTTCATATGTCATATATTTTGTTTTAAAAATGTAACTACAATATCACTATTATATTAACAAGGTTAACAATACACTACTCCCAAAATATAAATATGCTGCCTATATTAAAATTTTCCCAATTGTCTCATAAAATTTTCAAATTGGGCTTATTAGTCTTTCTCTATTAATTTACAAATATACACATTCTCTTTTTTTCTTGTAGTTGATTTGTTGAGGAAATAATTGTTTGTCCTCTAGTGTTCTACCACCTGGATTTTGTTAATGGCATCTCCATGGTGTCATTTAATATGTTCTTCTATCCTCTGCAAATAGGTACATGTATCTCAAAGCTTGATTAGATGATGCTTGTGTGTTTTGCATAAGAATACTTCATAGATGATGTTGTATGCTCTTATTAGAAGGTGCATAACATCTGTTTCTCCTTTTTTTTTTTTTTTTATGTTAGCAGCAGGCATTGATGATTATTTCCTAGACTCACTAATCATTAGGAGAGGGAAATGAAGATGTTCTAATAGAATATTTTCAAGTTGGCTCTTGAGCCTTTTTTTTGACATAACCTGGCTGTCTTTGATAGCTTCCTTGCTTTCTGGTATAAGGATACACCAGAATATATAATCTGTTAATAGTAAGAGATTCCTCATTCACTTTGTATATTTTCTGTCCCAGACCTAGAACCTGGTTCCTGTTATTATGAAATGGTATTTAGAGACATAATCTGTCCATAGGGATGCTCATGGCTGTGGAGTTGGTCTTAGTAGAAACAATGTCTTTTTGGTGGATAGAGTTTTTGTTTATAAAATACATCATTAAAAATTTTTTAATTTTATTTTTGAATATGATTTACAATTGTGTAAATTATTTTTAGTTTCAAACTTGTGATATTGTGATTTGAGTTGAGGAATATGTATTTCGTCTTTGTCCAGTTTTTGGCATGGAGCTCTGAACACCCTTGGAATTTACAGGATGATAAGAGCAATAAAGGTGTCTTTTGTTATGTTAATGAGACACCTTTTGGAAGGCAGCTAAGGATGGGGGTTGGTTGCCAGAGGAGCCAACCTTGTGATTAAGGTTGGAACTTGCAGGCCTGGGAACAGGAGAGGGACTGAAGGTTGAATCAATTTCCACCAGTGATTTTATCAGTCATGCCTGTGTAATATAGCCTCTATAAAACCCCGAAGGACAGGGTTCAGAGAGCTTCAGAGTTGGTGAAGTGTGGAGATTTGGGAAGAGTGGTATGTCTGGAAAGGATGTGGAAACTCTGCAGCCTTTCCACGTAACTCGTTCTATGCTTTATTCCATCTGGCTCTTCTGAGGATATTATTAATATCCTTTTATAATAAACCAGTGATCTAGTAAGTAAAATGTTTCTTTAAATTGTATGTGCTCTAGCAAATTAACTGAACCCAAGAAGGGGGTTGTTAGAACCTCTAGTCTATATAGCTAGTCAGTCAGAAGCACAGGTGACAACCTGGATTTGTGACCAGCATCTGAAATGGGGGGAAGGACAATCTTGTTGGACTCAGCCCTTAACCTGTGAGAGTTGATGATATCTCCAGGTAGTTAGTGTCAGAATTGATTTAAATTGTGGGATACCCAGCTGTTGTCTGAAAATTGTTTGCTGGTGTGGGAACCCCCCTCCCTAACTACCACACACACCACCCCATGTTGGAATTGGTACCAGAACCTTTCAAAGTCAAATCTGTAAAACAAAATATATTCAGAGATGTCTAGCTTCTATCCCAATCTTCTTCGTCCTGTTTTTTCCTACCTCTTACGTATTATTTTTCAAAGATTTTATTTATTTATTTGAGAGAGTGAGTAAGAGAGAGCACAAGCTAAGGGGAGGGGCAGAGGGAAAAGGAGCAGCAGACTCCCCACTAAACAAGGAACCTGATGTGGGACTAGATACCAGGACCCTGGGATCATGACCTGAACTGAAGGCAGATGCTTAACAGCCACACAAGCACCCTGTATTTTTTTGTTTATCTGTCAGTTTAATTTAACAAAAGGAAATATGTGAATATGCTTTTAATTTTTTCTTTTGTAGACAAACAGGGGTGTCTTATGCATATTTTCTCCCCCATTTTTTTTAACCTAACCACTTATCATGGAGATCACTCTGTAGCAGTACATAGAGCCTTTTCCCATTTCTTTTTATGATTATCTAATACTCTGTTAGTATTATAGTATTATAGTACATGGTACTAATTGGTATGATTGGTAGACATTTTTGTTTCCAGTCTTTGCTGTTACTGATAACACTTCGAAGAAAATCCTAGACCATGTATCTTTTTGCATGGAGTACTAAAAGAGGTATTCATAAGTCAAAGGGTAAGTCCGTGTCATTTTGCTAGATATTGTCAGATTCTTTTCTGTATTAGTTGGGGTCTGCAGTGGACTGAATGTTTCCTCCCAAATTCATATGTTGAAAATCTTGGTGACCCCCTGCCCTTCCCACCGAATGTGATGGCATTTGGGGTGGGGGGGCCTTTGGGAGGTCATTACTCATGAGGGTGGAAATGGAGAGGTAGCTTGAGCTCTTTGCCATGTGAGGCTGCTGTGACAGCAGTGTGCAAGCAGTGACAGCAGTCTGCAATGGAGAAGAGGGTCCTCCCAAGAACCCAACTGACTTCATCTTGGACTTCTGGGCTCCAGAGCTGTGGGGAATAAATGTTTGTTGTTTAAGTGACTTAGCCTATGGTAACTTGTTGTAGAGCTCAAACTGACTACGACAAGGTTATATTTGGAAATAAACCATGCCAGCTATTTGAACCCATGGAATTTAATGTAGAGAATTGCTCACTAGGTATAGCATTAATTAAATAGGGTAAAAAGAGAACTTTAGGGAATCAAAAAGGCAGCAAGTGTAGGAAGCCTGTACCAGCCCTCAGCTGAGGGGACTAGGAGAAGGGATGCCACGGAACAGTCACACACACCCTGTGGAGATGGAGATGGTGCTGGCTGGTGCTGTGGTTCTGAGTTTGAAATGGGGAGCTCTGTGGGCCTGGGGCCCAGATCTTGAAGGGGGTGGCCAGCTGTTATATATCCTGTTTCAATGGGAGATGGGAATTTGCAAGTTTGGGGAAAACTGAGAACTGAATTTGGCTGCTGTTGTGGGGAAAGTACTGTTGCCGTCCAGGTGAAAAGCACCGTTTGAAGTGCAGGCAGACAGGACCAGACGAGTGGGAGCCTGTCCCTCCCACCCTGCCCCAGCCCTCCTCCCTAAGCTCAGACTCACTCTGGTGCCCCACTAATACATCCTGACACTAGAGCCCACTGACAGAGCAGGAAGGTGGCTTGAGACTCCTGGCCCCAGCATCAAAGAGCAGGGAGTAAGAAAGGATGGATTTGGAGCTGAGGGGCAACCAGGTTATAATAATCTCCATGGGGCCACCTGCCATAGGTGTGGAAGCGCTGTTACGCATCTTTCCCAGTAACGGCCTGTTTGCCTACAGCCTCAGCAACCAGATGTGATATTTTGCCTGATGTGTAGATTTTTGCCATCAGATTCTTCTTCTCAATAACAGATGATCATGCTTTATAAACTCTTCTAAAGTGTCGAAAAAGGTCAAAGGTATAACGGTTCCTACTGCTTTTATGCTTATCATGTATGATGGCTTTAACACTGCTTGTGAAACACTTCACAACTCTACAGAAACACAGCTGACACAGAATAACTCTGTGACCGGGGAATAAAATGACCGTGCCAGCCAGCCTCAACTGTGTGTTGGCAAAAGTGAACAGTGGGGTCCTTGCTGCATTCCTCACAATTAAAATAGTGACTTTTCTATATTTTTATCCTTTTGAATTTTGCAGTTTACCTCGCTCAGACTTAAGCTGAAGATAGCTTTTGTTATAAAATAAGGCTCTTTGTTAAAGGTTCCTATTCCTTGCTTCTTTGAAAATTACCTTCATACAAGGGAACATCTAGAAAATACCCCCTAGGTTTTCATTTGTTTGTTTTCATTTCATATGTATTTTGACATGCGTACATATTTTTATGAAAGCCAATGAGTCATTTATGATTTTTTTATACCTTTACTGATAAAATAGTGTTTCTCAACTTTTCTCCAGCTAGGCATCCCAATTATTTAAAGATCTTAAGGATCGAAATATGCTCCCCACTGGGGAAATCAGTCAGAGCTACATCCTCTTACATTCTAGACACATTCTCCATTGAGTTTTAAAATCTTTGATATAAATTTGTAAAGGTTAAGTCATCATATAAATAGCAGTGCTATTAACAATCACAAAATTAATGAGAATAATAATGAGCTCAAGCGTGTAAAATGCCAGAGTTAGCATAAACACTGTAATGCCTCTGTGTATGACATTTTTGTATTGCCATAGGGAAAAGTTCTGGGAGCTAGTTCCCTAAGAAGTGCCAATGTGTTCTTACTGCAAATAAACTGCTCATTATCTAAGTTGTTTTTGCAACTTTTGGATGCAAAATGAGATATCCCTGAAGGAGACATTTATCTCTGTGCAGTAAAAGAAAAAAGTGGTTTTTAAACAGAGGTGAAATTAAGAACACTTCTGTACATCACTTTCATTCTCATTATAAAAGTAAAGCATGTTCACCACAAAACACTTTGAAAATATGCCAAGGTATGTGCGTATACACACATACACACCCCCCCCACACCACATACACGCCCCCCCATACCCATACCTACTCCATTAAAAACTGCCTATAATCCTATTCCCCATGGAGGACTTATCACTGTTAATTATGTTTACTTTTATCAATGTCTGTCTTATCTCAGTAAGTGGCAAGCTCATAGTATCTAGCTATATATATGTTGCATTTTTTTTTTCTCAAACACAGCATTAGAAACTTTTTTGTCAGGCCATTGCAAGTTAATTGAAAACATGATTTTTGTATTGTTGCATAATATTATATTACACAAATAGATTGTATTTTATTTAACCCTTGACCAGCTCCCATTTTTAGCTATTTAAAATTTTCTTACTTTTCCATTGTAAACAGAGGAACTTTTTTTTTTAAGATTTTATTTATTTATTTGACAGAGAGAGAGAGAGAGATCACAAGTAGGCAAAGAAGCAGGCAGAGAGAGAGAAGCAGGCTCCCTGCCAAGCAGAGAGCCCGATGCGGGGCTCGATCCCAGGACCCCGAGATCATGACCTGGACCGAAAGGCAGAGGCTTAACCCACTGAGCCACCCAGGTGCCCCAACAGATGAACATTTTTATGCATAAAACTTTGGCTAAATATCTAATGATTTCCTTAGCACAAATTCCTGCAAGAAGAATGGCTAGGTCAGATGGTTTGTACACTTTAGAAATATCAAAATATTTTTTTTTTTTTAAAAGATTTTATTTATTTATTTGACAGACATGGATCACAAGCAGGCAGAGAGAGAGGAGAAAGCAGGCTTCCCGCAGAGCAGAGAGCCCGATATGGGGCTCGATCCCAGGACCCTGGGATCATGACCTGAGCTGAAGGCAGAGGCTTTAACCCACTGAGCCACCCAGGCGCCCCCAAAATATTTTTTAAAATATCTTTCCAAATTGTAATTCAGGAAACTTATATTCAAATTTTCACTGGATGAGACAGAATAACCATCTTTCAGGATGCTTCACATGCTGAATATTATCAGTACTTTTAAAATTAATTTAATGGGAGAAATTGATGCTCATTAAAAACTTATATTTATTGAATATTCATTTGTAAATATGGTTATAAGACCAAGAGAGTCCTGAATTAGCCTTCATCAGAATTATAGTTGAAACCAGAGAGCACACATTTCAATGATAGGGATCTTGAGAAGAAAAAAAATTGTTGACATGGATGATCTGAAAGTAAAAAGCACTGACATAGTTATTATATGCTGTTAAGGAGATGAGGGCAAAAGCGGAAAATTTGACATTTTTAAAGTGTAAATATTAGCCAGTATTATACTGTTTTATTTTCTCTAGATTTGTAATGTGGTTTTTTTTTAAAGATTTATTTGTTTATTTATTTGACAGACATCACAAGTAGGCAGAGGCAGGCAGAGAGAGAGGGGGAAGCAGGCTCCCTGCTGAACAGAAAGCCTGATGTGGGCTTGACCCTGGGATCATGACCTGAGCTAAAGGTAGAGACTTTAACCCACTGAGCCACCCAGGCACCCCTGTAATGTAGCTTGAAATGAGGAAGTTTAATACCTCCAACTTTGTGGTTCTTTTTCAAGATCGCTTTGGCTATTTGAAGTTTTTTTGTGGTTCCATATGAATTTTAGGATGGCTTTTCTATTTCTGTGAAAAATGCCATTGGAATTTTGGTAGGGATTGCATTGAATCTGTAGATTATTTTCAGTAGTATGGACTTTTTCATAATATTCATTCTTCCAATCCATAAATCCATTTGTTTGTATCTTTTTCAATTTCTTTCATCAGTGTCCTACAGTTGAATTTGCTAAGAGAGTGGATCTTACCTGTTTTACCACACACACACACACACACACACACGTGCATGCGGGAAGGTGGAAAAGGGAGGAACAGCTTGTGTTCCCTCTCTCTCTCTCTCTCTCTCTCAAATAAATAAATAGAACATTAAAAGAAAAAGAATCATATATATTTAAAGTGTACAGTGTGATGATTTGATATCTGTAGAAGTTGAGAAATATTACCACCATCAAGCTAATGAACATGATTACTTTTGTGCCCGTGCACAGGTTTTTTGTGTTTTTTTTTTTGTGGAGCCTGACTCAGGGCTCCATCCCAGGACCCTGGGATCATGACCTGAACTGAAGGCAGTTGCTTAATGACTGAGCCACCCAGATACCCCAATATATATGATACTCATTTGTCAATTATATCTCAGTAAACCTGGAAAAAATGGCTTAGCCCTTTGGGAGCAAAATATGAATATTTCATTATGTTGGACAGTAAAGATCTAGCCACATTTTTCTTGAATAATTTCTTTTTTTATGTCTTCATGAATTTGGATCAGGCCAGTTCATCAACAAGATGTTCTCCAGTGACACACTGATCTTTACTCTTGAGACTATTTCTAAAAACTAGAGTAAAAAATTTTGTTTATTTAACATAGGTTATAGACAATTGATATTTAGAGTTTATAATATTTCACTAACAGATTCTGGCTTTATTGCCATTGCTGTATTTAAACATCATCTAAAATATTCTCTTACAAAGATGTGGGTTATTCAGAAATGTATGGTGTTTAAAGCAGAAACACTTAAAAACTAAACCCAGTTAGGAAATACAGATAATAATAAGTATTGAAGAGGATGTGGAAAAATTGCTTCCTCCTCATACAATGTATTCCCTCAAATACTGCTGATGGAAATGTAAAATAGTACAGCCACTTTATTTGTTGCAAGATTTTTTTTTAACCTAAGATTTTTTTTTTAAGATTTTATTTATTTATTTGACAGAGAGAGATCACAAGTAGGCAGAGAGAGAGAGAGGAGGAAGCAGGCTCCCTGCTGAGCAGAGAGCCCAAAGCGGGGCTTGATCCCAGGACACTGGGATCATGACCTGAGCTGAAGGCAGAGGCTTTAACCCACTGAGCCACCCAGGCACCCCTATTTGTTGCAAGATTTTATTTGTTTGAGAGGGAACACAAGCATGGGAAACAGCAGGCAGAGGGTGAGGGAGAAGCAGGCTTCCCACTGAGCAGGGGGCCAGATGTGGGGCTTGATTCCAGAACCCTGGGATCATGACCTGAGCTGAAAGTAGATGCTTAACTGACTGAGCCACCCAGGTGCCCCAAGTATAGCTACTTTAAAAATAGTTTGGATGTTTTTCAGACTATTGGATATAGAGTTACTCTATGACCCAGCAATTCTAGTTCTAGTCATATACTCAAGATAAATGAAAACATTTATCTATATAAAAATTTGTACATGAAGCATTATTTATAATGGCCAGCAGTAGAAACAATCCTAATGTCCATTGACTGATGAGTATATAAACAAAAAGTGATATATCCATACGATGCAATATTCTTCAGCAACAGAAAAGAATGAAGTACATCATGATACATGCTACACCATGGACAGATCTTGAAAACATTATGCTAAATCAAAGAACCAGCCACAAAAGACCACATAATTTAGGATTCCATTTGAATGAAATGTACAGAATGGGCTAATCCTCGACAAGGTAATAGCCAGTCTAGTCAACTTTGCAGCATATAAAGAGTAGTATGTCATGAAAAAGAGACTTAACTTAAGAAAGCAGTATAACATTTGAAAATCAACCAGTGTAATTCATGTATCAACAGTTTAAGAAAAACTGGAATCACCCTTAATAGATAGAGAAAAAGTACCTGACAAAATTAAACATCCATTCATAATAAAAACTTCAGCAAACTAGGAGCAGAGGGAAACTTCTTCAACCTTAGATAAAGGGCATCCATGATAAACTTAACAGCTAACATTACACTTAATGATGAAAGACTGAATGCTTTCCCTGCAAGCTCAGAAAGAAAGCGAGGCTGTCCACTGTCATCACTCTAATTCAATTTTGTTTTCGGTCCAAACCAGTGAAATAAGCCAGGAAAAAAGATAAAAGGTGTACAAACTTGAAAGTTAAATAAAACTGTAATCTGCTTGTAGCTGATATAAGCAACTATGTAGAAAATCTCAAAGAATTTGTGAAAAGATTACTGGAACTAATAAGTTTAGCAGGGTTTTAGGATACAGGGTCAGTATATAAAATTCAATTGTATTTTTATATATTAGCAATGAAAAATTGAAAGTTGATATTAAAGATGAGTACGATTTAAAATAGCACAAAGATTATATACAACTTAGGTGTAAATCTCAAAAAACATGTATGGGATCTATATGCTGAAAACTACAAAACTGATGAGCAAAATCTAAGAAAGTTAAGTAAACGGACAACTAGACAGTGTTCATGGATTTAAAGTTTCAATATTAACATGTCAGTTCTGTTAAAATTGAACTGTAGATTCAATGAAATACCTATCAATTCCAGTAGGATTTTTTTTTTTGAAATCAATAAGCTGATTCTAAAATTTATATGGAAAGGCAAATGAAAAATCCTTTGTGTTCTCCTATGTACCCTCTCCTGTCATCTTTGGAAACCACTGATCCTCTCATTGCCTCCTGTTTTGCTTTTCCTGGAATGTTAGATAGTTGAAATCATACAACCGTTTGAGATCAGCTTCTTTCACTAAGTAATATGCATTTAAGGTTTCTCTGTGTATTTTCATGGCTTGATAGCTCATTTCTTTTTAGTGCTAAGTAATATTCCATTATCTGGAGGTACCGCAGTTTAATTAATTGTTAAAATTAAAGGACACGTTGGTTGCTTCTAAGTTTTTGGAATTATGAATAAAGCTGCTTTAGGTATCTGTGTGCAGATTTTCGTGTGCACCTAAGTTTTCAGTTCATTTAGGTAAATAGTAAGGAGTGTAATTGCTGGATATTATGATAATATATGTTAGTTTTTTTTTTAAAGATTTTATTTGCTTATTTGACAGAGAGAGATCACAAGTAGGTAGAGAGGCAGGCAGAGAGAGAAGCTGAGCAGAGAGCCCAGTGTGGGGCTTGATCCCAGGACCTTGGGATCATGACCTGAGCTGAAGGCAGGGGCTTAACCCACTGAGCCACCCAGGTTTCCCAGTATATGTTAGTTTTGTAAGAAATTGCAGTCTTCCAAAGTGACTATACTATTTTGCATTCCTACTAGTAATGAATGAGAGTTTTTCTTGCTCCATATCCTCTCCAAGCACCAAATGCTGACACTCTTTTAGATTTTAGTCATTTTAATAGGTATGTATTGGGATCTCATTATTGTATACATTTGCAATTCCCCAGTGACGTATCATGTTGACTATCTTTTCATGTGCTTACTTGTCATTTGTTTATCTTCTTTAGTAAAGTTGTCTGTTCAGGTCTTTTGCTCATTTTTAATCAGACTGTTTATTTTATTGTTGAATTTTAAGTGTTCTTTGTATATTTTGAACAACAGCTCTTTATCAGCTGTGTCTTTTGCAAATATTTTCTCCTAGTTTGTGACTTATATTCTCATTCTCTTGAGATTGTCTTTTACAGAGTAGGAGTTTTTTATTTTAATAAAGTCCAGCTTATCAATTCTTTATTTTATTGACCAGGCCTTTGGGTTTGTATCTAAAAACTCATTGCCGTAGTTAAAGTCATCTAGGTTTTCTCCTATGTTATCTTCTAGCAGTTTTATAGTCTTGATTTTACATTTAGGTCTGTGATCCATTTTGAGTTAATTTTTGTGAAGGATGTAAGGCTTGTGTCTACATTCTTTTTTTTTTTTTTTTTTTTTTGCATATAGACATTCAGTTGTTCTGGCACCAGCTGTTGAAAAGACTGTCTTTTGCTCCATTATATTGCCTTTACACTTTGGTCAAAGATTAGTTGCCTGGATGTATGTGGATCTGTTTTGGGGCTCTTTATTGTGTTTCATCAACTATTCGTCTATTCTTTCACTAATACCACACCATCTTGATGATTGCAGCTTCATAGAAAGCTTTAAGTCAGGTAGTCAGTCCTCTGACTTTTTTCTTTTCCTTTAGTATTGAATTGGCTATCCTGCTCTTTTGCCTTTCCACATAAACTTTAAACTTAGCTTATTGATATCTACAAAATAGCTTGCTGGGATTTTGATTGGAATTGTGTTGAATCTATAGATTAAGTTGGGAGGAACTGACACCTTAACTCTATTGAGTCTTCCTGTCCATGAGCATGGAATATCTTTCCATTTATTTATTCTTCTTTGATTTCTTTCATCAGAATGTTGTAGTTTTCTCCATATGGATCTTGTATATATTTTGTTAGATTTATACCTAGGCATTTCATTTTGGAGGGTTGCTAATATAAATGGAAATGTGTTTTTAATTTCAAATCACATTTTTTCATTGCTGTTATATAGGAGAGTGATTGACTTTTCATACATTAAATTTGTATCCTGCAACCTTGTTATGACAGCTTATTAGTTCCAGGAAGTTTTTCATCTTTTAGATTTTCTACATAGACAATCATGCAATCTGCAAAGTTTTATTTCTTCTTTTCCAATTTGTCTAGCTTTTATTCCCTTTTTCTGTCTTACAGAATTTGATAGAAGTTTCAACAAGATGTTAAAGGCAGTAGCAAAAGGGAATATCCTCATTATGTTCCTAATCTTAGAAGGAAAGCTTGGAGTTTTTCATTGTTAAGTATAATGTGAGCTATGGATTTTCTGTATATGTTCTTTATGAACGTCTTTATGAGCATCCCTTTATTTCTAATTTGCTTAGAATTTTTATTATAAATGGGTGTTTTGTCAAATTCTTTGTCTGTATCTATTGATATGATCATGTGATGTGTTACATTAATTGATTTTCCAAATGTTGAGCAAGCCAGGCATATGTGCAATGATCCCACATGGTCATGCTGTATAATTCTTTTTATACATTATTAGATTTGATTTGCTTATATTTTGTTGGGGACTTTTGCATCTATGTTCATGAGAAATATTGGTCTGTAGTTTTCTTATGATATCTTTGTCTGATTTGGTATTAGAATAATCGTGGCCTCATAGAGTTAGGAAGTATTTCTTCTGCTTCTACCTTCTGTAAGGGATTATAGACAGTTGCTAAAATCTTTTTCTTAAATGTTTAGTAGAATTTACCAGTGAACCCATCTGGGTCTAGTGCTTTCAGTTTTGGAAGATTATAAATTATTTAATTTTTGTTATAGCTATAGGGCTATTTGGATTATCTGTTTCTTTTTGTGTGAGCTTTGGCAGATTGTGTCATTCAAGGAATTGGTTGATTTCATCTAGGTTATCAAATTTATGGGCATAGAGGTGTTCATAGTATTCCTTTATTATCTTTTCTTCTTTTTTCCTTTATTTCTTCTTTTCAATGTCCATGAGATCTATAGTGGTATCCCCTTTTCCATTTCTATATTAGTAATGTGTGTCTTTTCTCTTTTTTGCTTCATTACTCTGGCTAGAAGCTTATCAATGCTTTTTATTTTTTTCAAAGAGCCAACTTTGTGTTTTGTTGACTTTCTCTATTGATTTCCTGTTTTCAGTTTTATTGATTTCTATTCTAGTTCATATTTTTGATTCTGCTTCCATTTACTTCTTCTTTCCTTCATAATTTTCATTAAGGCCTCTATTTCTTGCTGTTTGTGAACCTCCTTGCCTTTAGGTCCTCTTAAAATTGTTTCTTCAGGCCAGAGATTCAGTTGGAGAAGGATTGAACAGTCAAGGGACTTAATGGAAAAAGTGTTTTCTTCTCCCAACAGGAACTATAGCTACTACTAAAATCTACCATTTATTGTGTTTACTAAATGCCAAATATTTTTTAAACAATTAATTCATTTACTGTTTACAATAGTCCTGTAAGGTAATTAGTATTATTTTCATGTATACACGAGGAAAGAAGTTTATGGAGGTAAAAATAAGTTGCTCAAAGCCACACATTTTGTATAAGTGGAAAAGTTGGGTTTTAAGTTCTGATCTGTAGGATAATAATATAATGGATGTACATAGAAATAAATTCACTGCAGATATACAGAGTCATATAGAGATTACAACATCACAGAGATTTTTTAAAAGACATTTATTTATTTATTTGTTTATTTTTTTATGAGAGAGAGAGAGAGCATGAGCAGGGGAGGGAGAAGCAGACTCCCTGCTAGGCAGGGAAGCTGACAAGGCAGTCTCAATCATGACCTGAGCTGAAGGCAGACACTTAACCGACTGAGTCACCCAGGTACCCTGCAACATCACAGAGATTTTAGGAATATTTTATGCTTAGAAAAATTTCAAGGGTAGTATATTTTGTTTATGAGAAAGTGGGATGGCCTTGTCAGGTGAAGGAATGACTTACTCAAAGGTAGAGATGTGTTGGTAGGTGGGCAATGGTAAGACTGGTTCTATCTCATTTCAGTGTTAGTCTAGGATATACATACTTATAAAACTGGCCCTTTTGGATGCCCATATGTTTTGTCGCTTATAAGCTGTTTCAAGAGGATTAAAATGTTGGCATGTCCAGTATTTCACTCAGTCCTTAAATATGACTTTAAAATGATTATTATACCTAAAGTGGTTTAGGTTAAGTCTTTGTATAATACTTCTTCATTCCTTTATATCTTATTTTAGAAAATTTGGCTTGACTTCCTTTTGGAGGTGAAGATTATGATCCAGGAAGCCTCTCAGCCCAGTATTAACACCTTGAATTTAATTTCTATAGGTTTATTAACTCTGGGAGGCAAAGAGCTTAATGCAGGGGAGATGTATTTAATTATTGACGGTGGAAACTTTCTGAGAGACTTAGTGAAGGAAACAAAATCTGCACAAAGTAATAAGGGAACATTTGATTTCAAGATATTATTTGCAATATTAAATGATGCCAATAGATGGAGAAGTTGTTCCATATAAATCAGAAGGCTTGGTTCCTCTCTGATGGCTAAAGAAATTCAGGTTTCTGGCAAGTTGAAAATGGATTTTCTCAATAAAAATGTGAAGCAGGAAAACTGGGTTACTCATAAATTTTAATAAGAAATAATTTTAACAGGGGACAAGATTTTCCCTAATTTCAATTATATGTACATGAAACTCTGAGCGCCTGCACTGTTTTTGCAATTTGGCCATAACACTCTTAGATCTGTACATATGAATGTATGTATGTATGTTTGTATGTATGTGTTTGTAACTGATCTTGTACAAACAGTATTTTTAGAAATGCACATAATTTTATGGGATAAAAATGAGAAGCATAACTATGTTTTAAAAAAAGGAGCAAGAAAGAATGGAATGAAGTTAGAGAAACAGCTGCCTTGAGTTGGGCCACAAGTCTGGCCTAGAGCTTCCTAGCAGCCCTTGCAAGTAGGCAGACAGGATCAGTTGAATGATTCAGTGTCTATAATGTAAGAACATACCGTGTGCTAGGAGAGCTATAATACCTCTTAATTCTAAGGTCAGAAGTATGTCTCTTAAGGTCTTGTAAATAGGACGCTGTGAAATGCAATAGGTAATACCCTTACATTAAGCCAATGATACTTTTTACATGACTACTTCTTACAGCATCAGCTGTAAGATGGGTCTTACCATAGTGCTATTTAATTGAAGGAATTTGAGGTGGAAGGGGGTAGGTGAGCACCGTGTACCCTCAAAGAGTCCTTACAAGGAATACATTACCTTTGGGATTGCTAGTTGGACAGAAAGATACAATTCAGAATCCATCCATGGTCCATAAATGTTATTTCTCTACCAGAAGGGTTTGATGAGGCTGGAGGGCGGGCATGCAGACCTCACAGCATGATGCACACAGAGCACCGAGCCTGGCAGCCAGTGAGGCCTCGCTGAAAACCATCCTCTGGCAGTCTGGACCATGCACTGCCCTCCACCAAGGGACACAAATGACTTTGTGTGGCTGACTTGTATGGCTGTCTTTGTGGCCTCTTCAATGAAGTGCTGTGTTTTTCAAAAGTCCTTTGACCTGGGATAGCTTCTGGAAGGGTTCCCTCCAACCTCATATTTGCTTATTCCTCCTTTTCCAAACCTCCATGCCCAGGGTTTCTCTATCCTGTTGGAGTTACAGACTCTGTCTTCACTTCGTCTCTAGCTTCATCCTTCTCTGCCTCTCTTGGTACCTTCACCGTTGGTGATTTTCCAGAGAACACTGTTGCTCTGTACTCTGAAAGCCAACCTAGACTCCCACTGTCCCAACCTTTCTAGAATACTGCTGCCCAAATCAGGTTTCCTTTTTTTTTTTTTTTTCCCCAGGAGGAAAGGAAGAGACCACGCAGCCATTAGGTGTCATGGCTTCCTTCTCCGCCAACTTTCCCCAATCTGTTAGTCTGTGACACATTTATAAATTTTTCAGAGTAGCTTCTGGGGCTGGAAGCTGATTTGAGAAAGTCTCTCCAGTTCCATACCCAGTCATCACTTGGTTTATTCACATTCATACGCTCTGCCTTCAAACCCAGCCTTACCGCAGCCTCTCTGGCGGTGACCAGGGTCATTCAGTCCACCTGCCCCAACACACACACAAATGTTCCCTTGCATCTGGCCTCCCTCTTCTCTCCACTGTGATGGTTGCAAATTCTACTGAACAGAACGTTGTAATCATTTTGTTTTCTACAGATGGAGGGCGTGCTAAAGGTGTATTTTGCTTATGCTTCTGCACACTGATTGGAAGGATGTGCCCTGAATTCTGTTTTGTTTCCATTAACCTTTTTCTGAGAAATTACTGACCCTGAATATTGAAGCCGCAAATGGATCCTTTTTAACAAGTGTCCTGCCAGGATGCAACCTCTGTGTGTTCTGTGGCTTTTAGTCTGTAAATGCTTCCTCTTAATGCATCAATTCCCTTAAGAAGTATTTATTTGAGTGACTTTCCCTGTATTAGGATTTTAGGAGAACTTCTATTTCTGCTGTTTTAGGAAACCTACAGTCAGAAGAATTTACAGTTCACGTATTTTTATAGCTGGCAAGAGCTATTTAAAGCCTTGCCTCTCACTCCTACCTGCTTGAGAGCATCCCAAATCAATGATTTTTCTGATTTCTCTGTAGACTTTGTCTTAATCATCTGCACTCAGTCTTAAGTGAGATATTTGTATCCTGATGTATTCTGTATGTTTCTGTCATCCTTGAGAAGATCTTGCAGATTCTTTCCTAGCTCAACCCAAAGCAGAGCTGGGCCGCTGGCCTTTTGCCTCCAGTTGGAGACTATGTATTGAGGGGAAGCAGCAACTCGATTTTGATCTTATGTTATTCAGATGGGAGCCTCTTTACTCTTCACTGCAACACTATGTCTCTGAAATAACTCCCCAAAGTTGCCATTCGAGGATGGGTTGGGATTGGATATACTTCTAGAAAGCAAACCGAGTGGGCAGCACACAGCCTGTATTCTTGGATCCTTCATTATTTTTAGGTGATGCTGCCAACAACTCAGGAGTCTGGAACAGCAATGTAGGACCAGCCCCTGGGGGGCTGTCCAGGCCTCTTAGGAGATTTTCAGTGGTCAGGTCTTAGTAGATACATAGGGATTGGTCCTCCTTATAAGCTCTACTTCTCTTTAATTCTCTTCTCCATTTTCTATTATGGTAAAAATAAAAAAAAACCACAAAAGAGACCTGTTATAATCAGCTCTTAGTTTCTCTCAGTGAGTACATTTTGAAGGTCCTTGGAATCTTGGGGGTAGATTTTTCATGTGTGCAAGTATGTGCATCTGCAAACTGGGGGTGTGGATAGGGCACAGAGTGGAGACCGGGAGGAGCTGGAGACCCTGGAGTGGTCAGGGAATTTAATCGAAGTGTAAAACAAGTGCTCCCTCATGCCCTGCTGGAGATTCAGCCCAGAAAGCGAAATGAGTTGCATCTAGACTGCCCTCCCCTTCCCCTCAAACGGCTTGCAAGGCCCTGACTCCTCAGTCTGAGTTCTGGCAGCCTGGTTTCTAGGTAGCAGGTTGAGCTGCAGTGAAATGTGTGAGGAATACCTGGGCCTTCCGCACAAAGAGAAGCAGAACTGACTCCAGATGGTACCTGTAGGGTGCATTGTAATCTTTCTGCACACATTATTTATATTTGCATTTGTGAGGTATAACCTGTTGTGAAGCAAAATGCTGACTGAGAGGCTCTAGGAAAGCCCCTTTAGCACAACAACATCACATTGGTTTTGGTTCTTTCAGAACAAAGAGGAAGAATGCAGGCGAATGGAAAGTAAGGGGAACAGCTTCCACTTGGTGGGGGGAGTGTGTGCGTGGCCCGCAGTTAGCAGCTTCTTCCCATGGGATCGTTTCCCACTGTCTCTTTATTATCCGGAGCAGGGATCTGTCCATCTGGGTGTCCTTGGCTTCTCGGGATGGCAGAAGCAGTCTTGAAGGAGCGTGCTAGACCAAGGGAAAAAGGAAGGGGATCTTTTATACCAGGGTGAGATCTGCAGAAAGCGAAGCTGAGAAACCAGCATTTGCTGGAGGGGACTGGAATGAGCTAGGAAGACTTGCAGTTAACAAAGGAAACAGAAGGAGATAGGGGAACAAATGTCTTAAAGAGAGAGTGAAGGAGAAGAGAAATGGAAAAAAAATAAATCAACAGGAGAGAAAATCACTCAAAACAAGAGCTCAAAACAGGGCCAGCAAGAACACCGCACAGAAAATGCTGCTGAAAAAAAAAAAAAAAAAAAAAAAAAGAAAATGCTGCTGGATGTCTCCCCTGGGCAGGTCAAACTGAAGTCGGGGTTGACACTGGGGCAGGGAAGCAGGGCAGAAAAGCATGGGGAGCCCGTCCTGGGAAGTCTGAGGTCTGAGTTGCCCAAGTACCTGCTCTGCTCTGGCAGAGATGATTCTGGAACATCTGCCCGCTGACCTGTTTCCACAGGGCCTCATCTGGCTGGTTCTGTGGAGCCTCTGAGAAGGCCCCGGAGACTGTCTTCTGTCTCTTGGTTTGAAGATGGTTTCTGCGTAAGAGGAGAAGGAAAGGAGAAGTAGACCAGAGACACAGCTTATCTTCTTTCTACATCTCTGTATCCTCATTAGAAAAATGGCAAAACATAATAGTACCCAACTCAGAGTTCTTGCAGAGATTAACAATGTTAAGTGAATTATACAAGGAGACCGTTAGACTGAGGTGGTTCTCATGCCTCTCATAGCCTCTCTAAGCAAACTGGAATCGAAGCCTGTAGATGCCTCAGTTATGAAATCAGAGTGGTAAGGACAGCAGTCACAAATGGCCAGCTACGCCTCAAGTTATAGCCAATCAGTAATTCCCTTGCTGTTCCTCTGCATTTTCTCCACACGGGTAAGTCTTGCCCTGGGCTCCTGTTGGTGGAGCGCTCCTAACCACTTTCAGTTTGGTACTGCACAATTTGAATCAATTCTTTGCCCCCCCCTCCCCCGCCAAATTTTTAATATACCTCAATTTGTCTTTTAACAAGATAATACAATGTTTCTGGCTCAATAAATGTTAGCTGTTTTTAGTACCCATATGCATGGCCTTTAAAAAATGTACAAAAATATTAACATGGTAATTTTTATTAAGCGAAAACACCAGTTACTAAATGGTACTCACAACCAAAATACACACACATACACGCACATGTACACGCATGCCCGGAAGGAAGGAATTAGTATCTTAATAGTGATTACTTTTAGAAAGTGGATTATTGCTCATTTTATTTTTCTTCCCATGCTTGTCTGTGTTTATACAGTGAACTTTAATTCCTTTTGTAGTAAAAAACACATTATTCTTTTTTTTTAAAAAAAGTATTTATTTGAGAGAGAGAGGGAGCATGTGGGAGCCTGAGCAGGGGGAGGGGCAGAGGGAGAGAAACTCAAGCAGACTCTGTGGATCCTGATGCGGGGCTTGATCCCATGACCCTGAGATCATGACCTGAGCCAACATCAAGAGTTAACTAACTGCGTCACCCGGGTGCCCCCAAACCACATTCTTTAAACAGCTGCAAGAATCAATCCCAACAAAGTTCATCATCAGTCCTTTTACTTCTGCATCCTCAAATACAGATCCAAGAAGCTGTTACATCAGTCCTTGTTTTCACTCTTCGTCAAATGTGCGTTCATTTTAGTTGGGAACTTTATGGCCACCCCACTGGTGCCTCAGCTCCGAGAGAGAAGCATGTTTGCGTTCTGGTAAGAGCTGGAATTTACTCAGTCCCGCTTTTCTCACCTGTGCTTTAGCCAAGCCACCTGAGGTTCCTAAAGAAAGACCTTATTTGCTTACAGAGGTGCTGGTTAAGGAGCCAGAATTGTGGGCAGGCTTGGATCAGGTATGGCTTCCCAAGATCTGCAGTAGGAAGGCTAGTTTTTTGGAGGGCTGTCTCTTTGCACATGCTTTATTAAAAATCGGTGGGCATTGCCACAAAAATTTGGCTTGTAGCTGAGGCAACCTTTTTAGGGTGGTTCAGAGAAACAGCTGCTCTAGACTGGAAAGTGCTACTCTCCAGCTGCGTGTGCATCCAAACCACCTGGGGGCAGCCGGGAGCGCCTGAGTGCAGGCATTTGTCAGCGGAGCAATGCTTTCCCTGGGCTCTGTTTGGAAATGGAAGATGTCATGTTGTATTTCCATTGCCTCTCTGCTAGAATCCAGTGAATAGCATTGTGTGATGGCGTGGAATTTGGGTGATTTTTGGTGGTGATGATGGGTTTGAGGAACAGAGAGGAGGAGGGCACTGATGTGGGAGCCACAGCCCAATTGGAAACGAAGGAGAGAAGCAAAGAAAGAGTTAGGAGTTAGATGTCAGTGCCTGTGAATTGCACTCCACGTCAACTTAAGCACTGCTTCATATTTTGATCTGCTTTGGCACGTTTTGATTTTGGGCAGAGATTCAGCCTTGTCCATGTTGCCTGAGGCTGTGTATGTAATAGAGGCATCACATGCCGTGACAGGCTTGTAGAAAAAGCACTGTGCCCTGATACAGATCAAACGGGCGCATTTCCACTGAAAAGTGCAGCACAGGTATTTTTTTTGCATCCCAGTGGTAATTTGGTGGCTCAGGGTCACTTTCAGCGGCCGTCCAGGTGTGTATGACACTTAGTGATGCTGATGGATGTGGGAGCCTGCCTCCCCCGGCAGCCTGGTTCTTAGTGGGATAGACTGCCTTTATGGGGAAGCTCCGTAAGCAGAGGGCCCACGACTGGGGATACAGAGCCTTGAATACCGGCACACCAGGTTGTCCAGACCCTGGGTGGGACTCTGATCCTTTGTGAAGAACCGACTGTGTATGACAGTTAAGAGCGGAAGCACTGGAATTATTCAGTCTTTATTCCTCATTCTTCTTCTGGCTATTGCCTTGTCTCTCTCTCAAGCCTCGCAGAAGGCGGGAGGCAGAGGAGGGCGGAGAGGCAAGTCAGGGCATGGTTGCTCTGGCTGATTTATTAGTGGTTCTATTAAAAAGTATTGTGGTGGTGGGGAAACTCGTGGTAGCTATGGATAAAAAAATGTTGGATAATTTTGGGTTTCAAATTATCTGGGACTTATGAGCACAAATGACCCCTTTTCCACACATGAGGGGCAAGGCCTGTAGCCTTGAATTCTATATTTGGTGTTAAAAATTTGCATGAATCCATTTTCATGTCCAATTAAATTGATGAGCAGTTTGGCTACTTAATGTTATTCCCGCTTGGATTTTTGCTGAGGTTCTTTAAGTGTGCTCTGTGTTGACTGATTGATAAACCGCATCGAAAGCATTCACTGCATTCCTACTGTGCCCCACCTCCCGAGCAGACATTCAGGGTGCCGATGGACTTCCAGGGAGTTTAATCTAATTATAGGGACAGAGAATTAAGCAAATAATCAAGAGATAGTGTAGTAAGTGTCTGATAAGGAAAATCCTCCGTACCTTCTTGGAGCATGTAGCAGAGACTTTGGGAGGATGGAAGACAATATGCAGGAGCTGGCTTCTGAGTTGAGACCTGATGATGAGTAGAGTTAACTGGGGAGGGACCAGTGTTCTGAGCGGAGGGACCAGTGTTCTGAGCAGAGGGACCAGTCCGAGCAGCTGACTTTCTTCTGTGCGTGTGTGTTTAGAAAGTCGTTAAGTGAGAAGGAACTTCTCTCATAAAAATGAAGTTGGAAAGTAGTTATTAACAGATCTCTTATCAAGGAGAACTTCATTTATCTCCCACTTATGACCCCTGCCCATTCGGTTTTGTATTTGTTTTTTTAAAGATATTTATTTATTTGAGAGAGAAAAAGTGAGTGAGAGCGAGAGCGAGTGAGAGAGAGAGAGAGAAGGAGCAGGGGAAGGGGCAGAGGAGATGGAGAAGCAGACCCCCAATGAGAAGGGAGCCCACATGTGGGGCTTGATCTCAGGACCCTGGGGTCATGACCTGAGCTGAAGCCAGATGCTTAACTAACTGAGCCACCCAGGTGCCTCGTAGTTTTGTATTATGGCTATCCATGTGCATCTCCAAAGGATCTATTGCAGGCCCTGGAAGACCTTAGTTATCCCTGTATCTCTCAGATGGGGCTTTTGCACATGGGCTTGCTGAATTATGAATCAAAGAATAAATGGATTCAGGGGACAGTGGAAATCAGCGCTGCATCTCAATGCCAGTAAGGAAGGCAAATAATCTTAAAGTATGATGTTGACTCTTGAACTCTATCTGGACTGGCTAGTGGCCTAGGTGTATCTGAGCTCCCTCAGAGTTCTGATTCTTGGCCACTCTGCTCAAAACTGTTATTCTTCTTTTTGTCAGAGTGACTGGGCTTAGCCTGGGATGGGCATATGGACCTATTATTCCCTCAAATATCTCACTCTGCATTCAAGTTATTATGATTGCAGGCTCGTGCATTTATAGTTCATTTCACAAATAACTTTAGTTCCATTTATTTCAACACAATTGAGAGCTTCCTGTGCCCCAGGCACTGCGATATGTGCTGACAGTACAAGGATGAATAAGACAGGGCTTAGGGCCTAAAGTTACTAACAAGGATTACATGTCAAGGGTGCACCTGAGCTGGAGATGGTGTGGGTGTGATGGAGTGGACGTATGGGAAGTTCCAACATCAAGGTTTTGGGCAGAGTTTCTTCACGATGCCAAAAGAGAATATGGCCTCAATGGTGGAGCTTCTAAGATAATTTTGACAGGAAATGAGACCCAGCCTCTTAGGAGATGACAAACCTTTGCCCAACTTGTTTTCTTGCAAAGTGGGTAGGAAACCATATTCTTCTATGCTGAGCTGAGGTCCTGGACGGCGTGGGGCTGAGGTCATTTGGGAGAGACACACCTACCAGATTCTAGACTGATTATCTCTGTGGCTTAAAGGAATCAATGTGCCTCTGTGATACTATGAAAGAATAAAAATAATAAATCAGATCTTTGTCCCAGTTCCTGGCACAGAGCTCCTAAATCTTGTAATTTCTTGAGTGATAGAGATAATAAGAACATCTTATATTTGGTTATATCCCTTCCTTCCTGACACAAGAGCTTCTTCTTTTTTTTTAAATTTTTATTTAAATTCTAGTAAGTTAACATACAGTACAATATTGATTTCGAAGTAGAATTTTCAGTGGTTCATCACTTACATGCCACACCCGGTGCTCATTACAAGTGCCCTCTTTAATACCCATCACCCATCTAGCCTATCCCCACCCACTTCCCTCTGTCTCCTGTCAGTTTGTTCGATGTTGTTAAGAGTCTCTTATGGTTTGTTTTCTTCTCTCTTTCCCCGCCTTCCTTATGTTCATCTTGTTTCTTAAATTCCACATATGAGTGAAACCATATGGTATTTGTCTTTCTCTGATTGACTTATTTCACTTAGCATAATACACTCTTGCTCCATCCACCTCTTTGCAAATGGTAGGGTTTCATTCTTTTTGATGGTTGAGTAGTACTCCTGTGTGTGTGTATGTATGTATGTGTGTGTATATATATGTGTGTATATATATATATACACCACATCTTTTTTATCAATTCATCAGTCGATGGACATTTGGGCTCTCTTTTTAGTTTGGCTATTATTGATAATGCTGCTATAAATATCAGCTTACAAAATACAAATTTTTGTATCCTTTGGGTAAATCTCTAGTAGTGCAATTGCTGGGTCATAGGGTGGTTCTATTTTCAACTTTTTGAGGAACCTCCATACTGTTTTCTAGAGTGGCTGCAGCAGCTTGCATTCTCACCAACAGTGCAAGAGGGTTCTCCTATCTTTATATCCTCACCAATACCTATTTCTTGTGTTGTTAATTTTAGCCATTCTGACAGATGTGAGGTGGTATGTCATTGTGGTTTTGATTTGTATTTCCCTGATGATGAGTGATGTTGAACATCTTTTCATGTATTTGTTAGCCATCCGGATGTCTTCTCTGGAAAAATGTCTGTTCACGTCTTCTGCCCATTTCTTAACTAGATTATTTACTTTTTGCGTAGTTGAGTTTGATGAGTTCTTTATAGATTTTAGATACTAACCTTTTATCTGATATGTCATTTGCAAATATCTTCTCCCATTCCATAGGCTGCCTTTTTGTTTTGTTGATCATTTCCTTTGTTGTGCAGAAACTTTTTATCTTGATGAGGTCCCAATAGTTCATTTTTGCTTTTGTTTCCCTTGCTTCCAGAGATGTGTCTAGTAAAAAGTTGCTATGGCCCAGGTCAAGAGGTTGCTGCCTATGTTCTCTAGGATTTTAATAGCTTCCTGTGTCACATTTAGGTCTTCAATCTATTTTCAATTTATTTTTTGTATGGTATAAGATAGTGGTCCAGTTTCATTCTTCTGCATGTGGCTGTCCAGTTTTCCCAACACCATTTGTTGAAAAGACTATCTTTTTTTCCATGGATATTCTTTCCTGCTTTATTGAAGATTAGTTGGCTTTGTAGTTGTGGGTCCATATTTGTTTTTTCTTTCTTTCTGTTCCATTGATCTTTGTGTCTGTTTTTGTGCCATTATCATACTGTCTTGATGACTACAGCTTTGTAATAGAGCTTGGAATCTGGAATTGTGATGCCTCCAGTTTTGTTTTTCTTTTTCAGAATTGCTTTGACTATTGAGATCTTTTGTGGTTTCATACAAACTTCAGGATAGTTTGTGAAAAGTGCTGGTGGTATTTTGATAGAGATTACATTAAATGTGTAGATTGCTTTAGGTAGGATAGATATTTTAACAATGTTTATTGTAATCCATGAACATGGCATGCTTTTCCATTTCTTTGAGTCCTCTTCAATTTCTTTAAGTATTCTATAGTTTTCAGAGACAGATCTTTTGCCTCTTTGGGTAGGTTTATTCCTAGGTATCTTGTTTTTGGTGCAATTGCAAATGGGATCAATTCCTTGATTTCTTCTCTTTTCTTTTTTTTTTTTTACTCTTTTGTTATTGGTGTGTAGAAATGCAACAAATCTCTACACATTGATTTTATATCCTGCAAACTTGCTGAATTTATGTATTAGTTTAGCAATTTTGTGGTGGAGTCTTTTGGGTTTTCTACATAGAGTATCATGTCATCCACAACTAGTGAAAGTTTGACTTCTTTCTTGCTGATTTTGATGTCTTTTATTTCTTTTTGTTGTTTGATTGCTGAAACTAAGACTTCCAGTACTATGTTAAGTAGTAATGGTGAGAGTGGACATCCTTGTCTTGTTCCTGACTATAGGCGAAAGCCTCTCAGTTTTTCCCCATTGAGGATGATATTAGCTGAAGGTCTTTTGTATATGGCCTTTATGATATTGAGGTATGTTCCATCTATTCCTACTTTATTGAGGGCTTTTATCAAGAAAGGATGCTGTATTTCTTCAAAAGCTTTTTCTGCCTTTATTGACAGGTTCATATAGTTTTTATCCTTTCTTTTATTAATGTAGTATATCATAACTGATTTGCAAATATTGAACCACCCCTGTGGCCCAGGAATAAATCCTATTTGATTGTGATGAATAAAATCTTTTAATGTACTGTTGAATTTGATTTGCTGTTAATTTATGGAGAATTTTTGCATCTATGTTCATCAAGGATATTGGCCTGTAATTATTCTTTTTAGTGGGGTTTTGGTTTTGCAATCAGTAATGCTGGCTACATAGAATGAGTTTGGAAGTCTTCCTTACATTTCAATTTTTTGGAACAGTTTGAGAAGAATAGATATTAACTCTTCTTTAAATGTCTGGTAGAATTCCCCTGGGAAGCCATCCAGCCCAGGACTTTTGTTTGTTGGAAGATTTTTGATTATTGATTCAATTTCTTTGCTGGTTATGGGTTTGTTCAAATTTTCTATTTCTTCCTGTTTCAGTTTTGGTAGTTTGTATGTTTCTAGGAACTTGTCCATTTCTTCCAGGTTGCCTGGCATGTAGGCTTTCATAATATTCTCTTATAATTGTATTTCTGTGGTGTTGGCTTTGATCTCGTCTCTTTCATTTGTGATTTTATTTATTTGGGTCTTTTCTCTTTTCTTTTTGATAAGTCTGACTAGAGATTTATCAATTTTATTAATTCTTTTGAGGAACCAGCTCTTCATTTCATTTTGTATTAGTATACAATACAGTATGTTCAGTATATCCTGTCACTCTCTTCTGTCTTGCCAAGATTCACAGTGAACCTGATCTGTCTTCTCTTGTAGGTTAAGGATTTTTTTTCCTTTACTGCTTTCAGAATTCTTTCCTTGTGTGTGTATTTTGTGAATTTGACTATGGTATCCTTTGGCGGCGGTCGCCTTTTGTTGAATTTAATGGGAGTTTTTTGTGCTTCTTGGATTTTGATGTCTGTGTTCTTCTCCAGATTAGGGAAATTTTAAGCTATAGTTTGTTTGAATAAACCTTCTGCCCCCTTTTTTTCTCTTTATCTTCAGGGACTCCTTGATTATGAATGTTACTATGTCTTAATAAGTTGCTGAGTTATACCTGAATCTACCTTCATGAGCCATTATCTTTCTTTCCCTCTTCTTTTCAGGTTCATTATTTTCTATGATTTTATCTTCTATATCACTGATTCTCACCTCTACTTCATCCATCCCCTTTTTTTGGTCTCTATTTGTGTTTGTGTCTTGATTATAGCATTTTTATTTTTAGCCTGACTAGATTTTAGTTCTTGTATCTCTGTAGTAAGGGATTTTATGGTGCCTTCTCTGCTTTTTCCAAGCCCAGATAGTATCCTTATAATCGTTGTTTTAAATTCTAGTTCAGACATCTTACTTATATCTGTATTGATTAAATCCCTGTTCGTGAGTTCTCCTTCCCATTCTTTCTTCTGGGGTGAAATTCTCCATCTTGTCATTTTTCCAGAAAAGAAAAGAAGAAAGAAAGAAAGAAAAAAAACAAAAACAAAAACAAAGATAAAAACTGGGGGTGGGGAACTAGATCCTTTCATCTGCTTGTTGTATAAGTACCACGCGCTAACCGATTGCACCACTGGAGCTCCTCATCTGCTTGTCAAAAGAACCTAGATCCCAAAATACTATATATATATATATATATATATATATACACACACACACACACACATACACACACACACACGCACTGTATATTCTATATACTTTATATACATATATATAAGTATACTTATATACTATATAAAATACTATATATATGTTTATTTTTATATATTCTTGTTATATATATATGACAAGAATATATAAAAATAAATATTTAAAGTTTATAATAAAAAATTTAATAGAAATAGAATAGAATAGAAAATGGAAAATAAAAGTAAGAAGGAAGCTATATCCTATTTCCTACAGAGCTGAAGCTTTGCAGCACTCTGTGATCAATACACTTTGTGGGACTGAGTTGTTTGTGCTGGTCTTCTGGGGGAGGGGCCCTGCTGTGCTGATTCTCAGGCCCACTTTTTTCAATGGAAATATGCCTCCAGGGGTCCAGGGGATGGGGTTTGGTGTAAACTGCTCTGGTCTCCACTGGGTGGCGCTGTTTTTTGCACTCGGAAGGCCTTCAGCACTGATGAGTGGGATCAGTATGACGGCACCCTGCTCTCTAGCTCTGGATTGAAAGTTTGTGCCCCCCACTCTTCATGAAACCTCATAGAAGAGCAGTCATTCACCCCCCTTGTGTCCATGGTTTCTGTCTGAACCCTGTGTTCATCCTGCCTGTGTCCGAGGCACAGTGACTGAGTTTCAAAACTCCAAATTTTAGGGACTCCTACAGTAGGGACCCACGATGTCCCTCCAGGGGAGGGTCTCCCTGCACTTTTGCTGTATGTAGGTCTGTCCCAGGAATGCACTTGCAGGACCGTGTAGTGGTTCGCAGTTTATGACAAAGTAGAACAGAAAGGCGACACCAAGATCCGCTGCTCCCTGTGGGCTTCCCCACTTCTGTGTCTGGGAACAGTGTAGCATGTTGGTGCCACCTGTTCTTGCAACCCAGGGGATCCGCAGACCACGCTGTCACTCCTGGGATTCTGCTCTGCTTCTCTTCCTGAGCACTTTTAAGCCAGGCACATCCCCCACTGTAGCGACTTCTAAAAGTTCAGATTTTGCCTCTGCTGCTTGTAATGCTTCATTGTAGCCTCTCTAAGCCTCCCTCCCTGCCACCATAACTACAGCTACATCTCCTCCATGTCTATTCTAGGCACCTCTTACCTCCTAAAGGTGGTTGCTTTTGTACACTTGAAGATTTTGTTCTCTCAGACCTCTGTGTGGTTTCTTGGGTGTTCAGAATGATTTGGTAACTATCTAGCTGTGTTTGAAGGACGAGACAAACTTAGGGTTTCCCCTACTCCTCCGACATCTTAAGGTAGGCTAATTTTAATTTTTACATTGTCTATGAAAAAAGGGGCCTAATCAGAAAGAAAAATCAAAGGAGTTCCTTGATCAAAATCTCTGAGTGATTTACCCTACCTAAAACACTGAAGCTTAAATATTTTCCAATCTTGGTTTGACTCCTATCAAATTATGTCTGTTGAAAATTTCACTTTTACATCCTAATCCAATTTTACAACAGCTTGTAGAAATGCAGAATAAATATTTAACAAAAAAAAAAAAAAAGGGGGCCTAGAATAAGATAATAGGGAACATGTAGAAAAGGTTAACAAAATAAGCTCTCTTTGGTAATGCTAGAAGCAAGCAAAATTGATACACTAATTAGAAACAATACTTACCTTTTCATGACAGACCTCCTAAATAGAAGTCAGGTCATTATATGTTTTGTTAAAACATACTGGTGTCAACTTTTCGCTAAGGGAGACTCAGGATAACTAGTGCTCATACCAGGCTACAAATCATCTATCTGTGTTATACAAAGAGACAAATTAGCAATGACGTAAATCTAATGGATTGTTTATTTACAGAAGTAGTGAAAGCTAGAAAACCATGGCAACAGTATAGTCACTGATAATGTGAGATGGTCTTATACTCTTGGCAAAAAAGAATTGGAGAAAAAAAAAGGCGTGAAGTCCTGAAACACTCACTAACAGTTGTAGGCAGTTTAACTTTTCCTTTTTCTTTCTGGCATGGGGGTTCCATCCCAGCAGGAATAGTAGTTATAGTGAAGGGTTATTTGTTGTTTCCCCTGCAACTTTTATTTCATAATTCTAAGCTTGATAGCAGAGGCCCAGCCAAAAGTCCATGCACACATTTTCTAGAGAAACTAGTGATGATCGCATATCAAGAACTCAAAAGGACTCAGGGTGTGTGGTGTTCTCCTTAAACTCTCAGATTCTCTCCTTATTAAAGTCATCTCTTAGGATCTATGTGAACTCCATAGGCCACAAGAAAAATTACCATGTCAGTTCACTTACTGGTAAAAAACTTAACTGCCAAAGCTGGGTTTATGGATAGTGAAATTGTTTCTTTGCTGTTAATGCCTATTTCCAGCCTATGGTAAAACAATTGATGTTTAACCAACCAGAGCAAAGTGGATCCATTTGTTCAACGGATAATGGTGCAAACTTTTTGATTCAAAACTGGATGGTAATAGGACAAGTTCAAATACCATGAAGCTCATCCTTTTTACCCAGATTCACCACTTGAATAAATACTTCTTGGATCATTGCAGGCCTTTAATTTGTAGAGTTCTGAAAAAGTGTGTTTTGACATGTGTTTTTTGCCAGGGTTCTCCTTGCTTTTATGGAGGAGTGGATCTTTGGAGGTTTTTAGTCCATCATTCTAGAAGTGCCTCCCTCCAGGCCCTTCATTTTTACTTTGTACATTCATTGGCCTTAAAAGTCAGTTGAAGGGGTTCCTGTGCACCCACACAACTTTGCACACATGGGGTGATGCCACTGTGTGGCTGCCTGCTGTGAATGTCCTCTGTCAGTGAGTGTCTTGAGCACCTGCTGTTTCTTCTGGAACTCCTCTTAACCTGAAGAGGAGCAAACAGTTTAAACTTGGAAGGAGAGCAAAGGGAGCATCACTGTAAATAGCACTGGTCACAAGCATAGGGTTTCTGAGTAAGTGTTGAATTCAATAGCTTTAACTCCGGACATTTCAAAAAACTCAGTATCTATAGCTCACTTTTGTTTCATTTCATAGCAGAAAAATATATCAGACTATTCAAGTTCTTGTCCAGACTTTTGTTTTTAATGTAAATGTGGATGATAAAATCTTGTAGATGATACAATCTTGCTTCCTCAGGTTTTCTCCCAGGACCTGTGCTTTGCCTTGTCCTCTTCAGGGGTAGTGGCTGAGGCTCAGCCCATGATTTTTTTCCCCCATTCTTCTTTCCTTCAAGATCAGAGTCCAAAGCAGTGAATTCTGACTATATCATGTGAGCTGGGAAATACTTGTATAGAGAAACAGATTTTGTGCTCATTAATTTTGGAGGATCAAATGAGAGAATCTAGACCAAAGGATTGTTGTGTCAGAAGGCTAATTTGAGGGGTGTCTGGGTGGCTCAGGTGTTAAGTGGCTGCCTTCAGCTCAGTTCATGGTCACTGGATCCTGGGGTCAAGCTCCGCATCTGGCTCTCTGCTCAGCGGGAAGCCTGCTTCCTTTCCCACTCCCCCTGCTTGTATTCCCTGTCTCACTGTCTCTCTTTCTCTCTCTGTCAAATAAATAAATAAATAAATAAATAAATAAATAAATAAACTCTTTAAAAAAAGAAGAAGAAGAAGAAGAAGTCTAATCTGAGGGGCTCCTGGGTGGCTCAGTTGTTTAGGCATCCAACTCTTGACATCAGCTCAGGTCCTGGGTCCTGGGATCCAGCCCTGAATGGGAGTCTGCTGGAGATTTTCTCCTTCGACCCCTCTCCATACTTGCATGATCTCTCACTCTCTCTCTCAAATAAATACATAAGTCTTAGGAAAAAAAAAAAAGAGAAGGCCGATTTGAGTTCAGCATAGGGGGTTATTTCTGACACAAAAGCTCTAATTCAGGTTCAGTTGTCCTCCCCTCTGTTTTCCTTATTTTCCCAGATGGAAGGAGTTTTTCTTTCTGTAGCGCTTGACACATTCCTACTGCCTTTTGCCGCCTTCTCATTTCATTATAGGTATTCATTGACACGTCTCTCTGTCCTGTGGTTCTCAGCCATGGGGGATTTTTGTCACCCAGGGGACATTTGGGAATGTTTGGGAGTGGTTTTGTCTGGCACAGCTCGGGTGGGGAGTGCTCCTGGCATTAGTGAGTAGAGGCTATAGATATTACCAAAACCCTACAATGCCCCGGACAGCACTCTACAACAAGGAATTCTCCCTCCCCAAATGTCAGTAGTGCTGAGGTTGAGAAGCCTTGCTCTAGTCCATGAAATCTGAGGACAGCAAGCTTGTAAGCTAGGAATATAGGGTGTGATAAATACTGGCCAAAGAACAGAGTCTTCATTTCTTATCATTCTTTGCAGATGCAACTAGTGGTTTGAGGGCTTGGAAATCATGTGTTTATATTTTTTCTTGTCTTGGTTAGTCACTGAAGGGGAAATCCAGAAAGATCAAACATCCCATTTATTCCTATGAATACATGAAAAAAGCCAACCTAAGAGGCACGGAGTGGGGGCACAAGGGCAAGCCAGAAAATGCACTCTATACAAAGGCATCATTCAAGTCTTACCTTAGCTGATGGCGCTGGCCATCCTCTTTCATCAGAAGAGGCACAGTCTTTTGTCTGAGTTTGGTTTACTCTTCAGTGTGGCTTTTGAATGTGGATGTGATTTAACTTCTCTTTGTTACAGACAGCGTCTCAAGATAGCAGAATATGGAGAGATACAGAGAGCCAGGCAGCCAGTGCATAGATAGCCGCGGGATGGGAAGGAAGTAGTAAATGGAAGAAAAGCTTTCTGCATTCCATTTATTCCCATATGAACAGAAACCATGTTCCTGTGGTTTAGAGAGAAAGGGTAAAGAACATGGAAAAAGAGATAACTTGCTTCCCCGGATCCCCTGGGGCTGACTGTCGTAGATGTCTCTCTGGACGGGTCCTGCCCTGGGTGCGGCTACATCTTCCACAGACCGCTTCTGCAAAGGGGGGTGATCATAGGCCTGATAACACATACCCACACCTGCTTTCTTTCCATGTCCTGTTGGTATGCATATACACAGAGCAAAAGCACACAACTCAGAAAGTTTGTCAAAGGTGCTTGTATATAAAGGATTGAATGAATAAAGGATTTAGGAAGAGATGTGGGCTTTTGTGATGGTTCAAGTAGTTACTGTTTTTTGAGAGTTTACCCTTTGCAAGGACCTTTGCAACATGCTGTTTTCATTTAATCCTCATACTGTTCCTGTGAGTTATGAATGGTCATCTTTTTCTCACCCATGAAAACTGCAGTTCAGAGAGGTCAGTTAACCTCCTCAAGGTTGCAGAGCTTGTGTGGTAGAGTTAGGATTTGAGCCCAGCTCCCTGCCACCCTGCTTCAAGGGAAGGGCTGATTAGTTCCTGTGAAAGCTGAGGAAGCAAGATGGGCTTGACCCAGGCCTGCTTCAGGGAGCTCCCCCAGGTGCACACTGTTAGGTAGAAACCCTGGAAGGTGTTCTTCCCCCTGGTTTTTAATGAAGACAACAGAAGGATCAGATGGCAAGGCCGGAATCTGTCTGTCCTCTGTAGTAAGAACTGTAGACTCTTTATTTATGTGGTTCGTGACTCTTCGGGCCACAAGCTGTGAGTGGGCTCACAATCGCTGCTAACCCCTGTGTGTCACAGACTGGTCCTCACTAGCCAGTGAGGACACCAGAGCCTGTAAAACTCTCCAAGACTGTCTGCAAGCCTTGGGCTTTCTGGTAGGTCCTTCTACGTGTATTAGGTGGCTTCCTCAGAGCACACTTTATCTCCCTCCCTCCTTCCCTCCCTCCCTTTCTTTCTTTCTCTCTCTCTCTCTCCCTCTTTCTTTCTTTTATAGAAGTGTAGTTTACATACAATATTATATTAGTTACTGTTAAGTAACTGGAATTTGAATAAAAACTTGAAACAAAAACATTGTATTAGTTTCAGATGTACAACATTCATACACATTATGAAGTTATGAATGAAATGAATTTAGCTGCCATCTGTCACCAAAGTTGTTACCAATTATTAACGATAGTCTCCAAGTTGTACATTGCATCCCCGTGTCTTATTTATTTGGTAACTGGAAGTTGGTGTCTTTTAATCCCCTTCCTCTATTTTGCCCATCTTCCTACCCTTGTCTCCTCCAGCAACCACCAGGTTGTTCACCGTATCACAAGTCTGTTTCTGTTTTGTTTTGTTTGTTCATTTCTTTCTTTCTTTCTTTTTTTTTTTAAACAGTCTACATATAAGTACAATCACATGAGATTTGTCCTTCTCTGCCTTTATTTCACTTAGCATAATACCCCCAGGTCCATCCATGTTGTTGCATATGGTAAGATTTTATTCCCCTTTTATGGTTAAGTAATATTCCATTGTGTATTTGTAGCATGCATGCTGTGTGTGTGTGTGTGTGTATGTGTTATATCTTCCTTATTTATTCATCTGTAGAGAGACATTTAGGTTGCTTGCATATATTGCCTATTTTACATAATGCTGCAATGAACATAGGAGTGCATATATCTTTCATTTTGTTTTGTTTTTTTGTTTTTTGGATAATAGCCAAAATATTCTGATAGGTGTGAGATGATATCTTACTGTGGTTTTGACTTGCATTTCCCTGATGATAAGTGATGTTAAACAACTTTTCATGTGTCTGTTGGCCAACTGTGTGTCTTTAGAAAAATGTTTATTTGGGTCCTCTGACCATTTTTAAAATTAGACTTTTTTTTTAATATTGAGTTGTGTGAGTTCTCTATGTACCTGGGATATTAACCCCTTATTGATGATTACCATTTACAAATACCTTCTCCCATTCAGTAGGTTGCCTTTTCATTTTGTTGGTGGTTTCTTTTGCTGCACAAAAGCTTTTCAGTTTGATGTAGTCCTAGTTGTTTATTTTTGTCTCTTTTTGCTCTTGCGTGAGGAGCCAGATCTAGAGCAATACTACTTAGACTGATGTCTAGGAACTTACTGCCTGTTTACCTCTAAGACTTTATGGTTTCCAGTCTTGTATTTAAGTCTTTAATTCATCACTTTTGCATGTGGTGTAAGAAAGTGGTCCAGTTTCATTCTTTTTGCATATAGCTGTCCCATTTGTTCAAGACCATTTGTTAAAGAGATTGTCTTTTCCCCATTATGTATTCTTACCTCCTTTGTTCAAGATCAGTTGACCTTATATTTCTGGACTCGCTGCTCTGTTGATCTGTGTGTCTATTTTTATGCCAGTACCACACTGTTTTGAGTACTAGAGCTTTAGAGTATAGTTTGAAATCAGGGAACCCGATACCTCCTGCTTTATTCTTCTTTCTCAGGAGTACCTTGGCTCCTTCCTCTGTCTTTGATCTGACCACTGTCAAGTACTATCAGTGTGGTTCAGCTCTGACAAATATAGAGTCAGAGTTAGACTGCCACAGTTCACATCTCACCTTTGCCACTAATTTCCCAAGAACTTGGATAGTTTCCTTATGTCTAGTTTTGTCATTGTATAATGAGGATAATGATTGTGCCTACATCACAAAGTTGTAAGGATTAAATGAAATCATCCATTCAAAGCTCAGAACTCCTTCAAGCTTAGCTATTATTATTATTATTTAAGATTTTATTTACTTATTTGACAGAGAAAGATGGCAGGAGAGGGAACAGAAGTAGGGGTAGTGGGAGAGGGAGAAGCAGGCCTCCCATGGGGCAGGAGCCCAATGTAGGGCTCCATCTCAGGACCCTGGGATCATGATCTAAGCCGGAGGCAGCCGCTCAATGACTGAGCCACCCAGGCGCCCCAGCTATTTTTATTTTTAACTCCACCATATCTTTCAATCATGATGAGAAGCAGCGGCATTTGGAAACTGCCTGGGTAGAGTTCTCTTTAGGGAACTACCTGGGGAGACAGGAAGTTTGCAGTTATGGAGAAGAAGATGGGGGAGGATGGTGACTCCCAGCAAAATGCACTGGCTCCTCTCCGCTTCTCTTCACACCCCCTAGGCATTTTGGAGAATTTTATTGGCCTGAGACTATAGGTTAATTTTTTTTAAATTAATCATTTCATGACACTGTTATGTCTGAATGTCTAAGTATGTAATTTGTGTTACAAATGACTAGCATTTTCTGTTAAACTTTAAATTTTTTTTTCTGTGCGGTGTTGCCCTTTTTTGTGGTATTTTTCATTTTGTGATATTTTGTGATATTGATCATAAGTAAGTTTGGTTCTCAGCAATTTTAAGAACAAGTTGAAAATGTAAATTCCTGATCTTAAGGAGGTCTGGCAAGGCAGATATACTTTTAGCAAGTATTGCAGGTCCCTTGGAGGTGAGAGGTCCAGAAAGTGCTAGAATAATATCTAAGGTAAAATTGTTGGGATCCATGATTTGGGACAGGTTATCAAAATGTATGGAGTGGATAATTTGCATGATTCCTTTGTTGCTCCTCTGAAGAGTTTTTCATGATGCCTTTGGCGAACGTGAGAGCTGGCATGGCTGAAGTGGGGGGAATTATTTCTCATCCTCCGCAAGGCTTTCTGGGAGAAAAAGGCTTTCTTACCAGCTGCTTTGTTGCACAGTAAAGCTGCCCGTTCGTGCATCTGGAACTGCCGAGTCCTCCGAGCTCGAGTTTGTTTCTGTCCACCACTACTAAGTGGAAGAACATGGGATTGTGTGAAACCTGAATTCACCCCAATAGGGAAAATCGTAAACTCCAAAGACAAATGTCAAGGAAGCAATATTACTTCGGCTTCCAAGTATCTATTTCTGTCTCAAACGCAATTGCCTAGAGCTCTTATTTGCAAATAAGAGAACTCATCCTATTCAGTCAAATCACAAAAGAGATTTATTAAAGAAGAGGAAGAGGCTCACAGAACCTGAGTTGAGGCAGGAGGCTCTAAAGTGAGGAACAGTGCTCCAAGGAACCTCAGGTCTGCTCCAGAGATGACTGTATGATCATTGCTGTGGGAACAGACACGGCAACTCACAGCAATGGGGCTAGGACTGGACGCTAGAACCAGGCTCCCGTGCTCCACCTGCCACTTTGCAAAAAGATAGATTCCATATGGAGACTGCTTCCTAATATTTCTCTCTTTAAAGCTCATTCCATGCAGGTGCATCTGTTCAGGGACTCTAAGTCACATGCCCGTCCCGTGGTATATTTGAAGCAGCTCAACTCAGGAGAGCTGACTGTTAAGTCTCAAGGATTTTACAGATCAGTTTGTAAACTAATGGTCACTTGACATTGGCCTTACTAGGAGTATTTACACCCTGAAAATTGGCAAGTGATACAAACCAGGGCTTTTTACCCCCTTGCAAAGCTAACTATGAAACCTTTACCATCATGTCATTGTGGAGCTGGGTAGTCTGATTTCCCATCTCCTTTGGCGACATGGGCCTTGTAATGTGTGGAATGCTGTAGACATAGAAATGCTGTTAAAAATATGCTATACATTCACTAAACCAGCAAATGATTGGTTTCTTCCAAATAGTTCCCTTGTCAGAGTATCTTTTTGATGTCTGATAATGTAGAGAAAGATAGAACTACAGATGTGCTTCAGATGATAGCCAGAATTTATAGCCTTGTCTCCGCCATTGGGCACCAGACCAAGCAACTCTCTTTTCCCTGAAATAGCCTGGACTATTTATTAAAGAAAAAAGGGAACCATGTGGCCTTTTGGGACATCACTGCAAAGTACCAGGCCATGACCATTCTGAATCTTGTAGTCTTCTCGTTTTGGGTCTCCAGGAATTATTTCCAGAATGTAAGCAGAGGAAATAAAATCTTGCCATTTGCAGTGATGTGGATGGAACTAGAGGGTATTATGCTGAGCAAGATAAGTCAGTCAGAGAAAGACAAATACCATCTGATTTCACTCATAGGTGGAATTTAAGAAACAGAACAGATGAACATGGGGGAAGGGAAAGAAAAATAAAATAAGATGAAAACAGAGAGGGAGGCAAACCATAAGAGACTCTTAACTCTAGGGAACAAGGTTTCCTGAGTGTTGGTGGAGGTTGGGCAGGCCAGGGCTTGCAGGCAGAACTAGCATTGGGGATATTAGTGAAGGGTAGAAAGGCACAGATCTCCTGCCCTTTGCCCCTCCCATATTCCCATCTTCTTTCGGCACCAGGGGGACTCCTGGGACATCAGGGAATGCCCTGGAAACAGTTCCATCCTCACCTGGGACAGAGAGCTCATGTCAGCGGGGCTGCCTGGGACGCCAGCATCCCAGGACTCTCAGTCCTGCTTCGAACAAACACAGAGCTGTGCTCAGGCCATGTTGGTGCCCATGGTGGGTTGGCAGAGATGTCTCTGGAGTCCAGGCGTGGAGACACAGTTCTAGGCTCCAAACAGAGTGTTTGGAAGGAGATATTTTTGTAAGGCACACAAAACCTCGCAACCACAAAGGGCCCTTCCTTAGTGACAGCAGCCGTGCAGGGCAGACAGACCACAAGCCTGCTGGTCCTCGAAGGTAACTCGGGCCCTGGTGGGGAACCATTGATGGGTGGCTGTCACTCCCCCCACTACCTATTAAAATAAAATAAAAAATGCCATTTGATCATCAAAGTAATAGAGTTTTTTGGTAGAAAATTAAGAAATATTGGGGCACCTGGGTGGCTCAGTGGGTTAAGCCTCTGCCTTTGTCTCAGGTCATGATCTCAGGGTCCTGGGATCGAGCCCCGCATCAGACTCTCTGCTCAGCAGGGAGCCTGCTTCCCCCTCTCTCTCTGCCTGCCTCTCTGCCTACTTGTAATCTGTCTGTCAAATAAATAAAATTAAAAAAAAAAGAAAGTTAAGAAATATTGAGAAGTAGAAAGAAAAAATTTTAAAATGAGTATTATCTTGTTACCTACTTTAAGTTTTGACTTTTCCTTTCAGTCCTTTTTTTTTCTGTGTATTTATGTTTTTATTCATGCTTTGTGTTCTATAGGCTATATTTTTTCTTTCTCCCATTTACATTTTTTCACAGTCATTTAAAATAATTGCATGATACTCATATATACATATACATACATGTACACGCACAGGAATCTATCCCATTGTAATTAATATTGGGGTATAAACATCACTTCTTTGTGCACATTTCTGATTATTTTCTTAAGTCAGATTTCTAGGAGAGAAGTAAAATTAATAAGCATTTTAAAGGCTGTGGCTTCCTAAGCTGACTTTCTGAGTTACCATCTAGGTGCATGTGTCGGGTACAGCCTAATATCCTGGGCAAGCCAGATAAGCTTTGAAGCCAGAAAGAAGTGGATTGGGTTCTACCTCTGCCCCATATCACTGGCTCATCTTGGGCCTCTAACCCTCCTTTCTTCACCTGTACTGTGGGGATAGCACTGCCTGCCTTGTAGGGTTGTTGTGTGGATTAGATAAAAGAGGGCATGTGGGGCCCTCAGCCTGGGACCTGGCCCATCACAGGTGTACTGGACGCTCACGGACTGTGGCATGTGCTCTCAGCCTCGCCTCTGATGGGTGGTCACCAGCGCCGCACTGGCCTCACCCACTTGGTGCCAGGACAACCCGACAGCTCCTTACCACTCTCGCTTCCTGCCCAGGCTTCTCTGATGTTTACAGTGGATATTCCTTCAGAAGGGCCAGGGGTTTAATAATATCTCATAGGCTAGATCTTGACCACTGGAGGAAGGTGGCCAGTGGCTGAGCACCCCTTTCCCCTTTCTTTCCTGGACAAATGGTTCTGAGAAGCCTTTTATAAAGCTTCTCAGGAGGTCCCATGGGGTCAGGTGAGCATTGTGGCCCACGGCAGTGGTCAGTTCTGTCTGCAGCTGAGATGGGCTTTCTCTGCCCCAAGCTGCGTCCATGTCCATGTGCCATACTCCTGCTCCCTCAGGTTCCAGTTCCCCAGCCACCACCAGCAGTGAGCCTCTGTATTAGGCTCTGCTTTAGGGGGAACCCAGGCTAAGACAGTAAGCATCAGTAAATGTTAGCTTTTTTTTTTTTTTTTTAAGATGGTTAAGGGTGGGGAGGCGTAGTGAGAAAGGAAGAGACAGGATATTAAGCAGGCTCCATGCCCAGCATGGAGCCCGACATGGGGCTCAACCTCACAGCCCTGAGATCATGACCTGAATTGAAATCAAAAAGTAAGGTGCCTAACCGAGTGATCCACCCAGGTGCCCCTAAGTGTTAGCCTCTTTGAATGTTACTGCTAATTTTTTATATTTCCCCTATCCAACATATTCTAGAAGAAATTCATTCACCTACCAACTATTTCTGGGGCTTCCCAGAAATCCTCATTTTATTCCCAGCAGGTGTACTGACTTTGGTATTCCTGCCACCCTTCCTGCCTCCTCTACATCACTAATCTGTGCTACTCTAACCTCCTCTGGTCAGCTTTTGCCTGAGCTATAAACACACGGGCTCCCCGACACTACAGTTTTCATCTTCCATACACCTTGACCCAGGGCTTTGCAGGTAACAGAGGTGCACATCAAAGGCCCACAGGGATACTCTGACCTCACTAAATAAGAATTTTTCCTTTTTTTTTTTTTTTTGAAAAAAGAATTAACGAACTCTGCCAGTTAGGTAAATTATACTAAAAATCCATGTGTCCTTTCCCAGAATATACATCATGCATATTTTAATAAGGGCTGAGAACAAATAATAGTTTCTGGAGGCAAAGGAGACAGTTGATTTATTTCCCCCTTCGAGAGGACAGCTCAAGAGACCAGGCTTTTGTTCTCGTTTTTGCATAAGTAACCTCACATCCTCCTAGACATTCCTATCACTCCCCAAGGCTTTTGTTCTAACTTCATCATTTCCTGAGTGAAACTGAGTTATAACTACCCTTTCCCTGAACACTTCCACCGAAGTTGACCTCTGAAAACACAAATACAGTTATTGCACTTTGTGGCTTCACACTTGTCTGTGGATCCTTACTGTCCAGATAGTGAATGGTCTCTCCATAGACCCCAGGGTCCCTTAGGACCCAGGCCCTGCTTATGTCCTAGCAGATCTTTTTTCACTTCTGTTCCTCACCCTGCACCTAAGTCCCAGGTTTCAGGGTCAGCATCACTGTGAGCTCGTTTGGAAATGCCAGTTTGTGAGCCCACTCCCAGACCCATTCTCAGAAACTCTGCTGGGGAGGCCCAGCCCCCTGTACTGTAATACCCTTGCAGGCTAATTGAGAACTGCTCACCTAAGCAAAGCAGGTGCTTGACCCCCAAAGTTCAGTGGTCTTAACCCCCCGAGATATCTGGAAATTCCTACTCATTCTGCAGGAGTGAGTCTGACATCACCTTGTCTATGAAGCCTTCTCTTCCTTCACCTGGCAGCGTTTACCAGTTCACCGCTCCCTCCTTGGTGTGCACACATTTCCACCGTGAAGTGTATTAAGCTGTTTTTCTATTATTACATTTTTTGTCCATCTCTTTGAGTAGACTCTGAGATGCTAGTGGGGGAATAGAAATAGAAAGTTTGTTTTAACTTTTTTTTTTTTTTTCTTTTTCTACATCCACCCCCGCCATAGCTTTTATAAAAAAGGGGATGGCAGGATAAAACAAGAAGCCACTGTTCAGAGTGTTCAAAATTGGCGCTTTCCACTAACTGGCCCCTCTTCTGACTACCTCTTCCTGGGCCCCACCGTGTGGTGGTGTCACCAGTTTTGCCCCCGGATACCAAAGGAACAGATTTCATTGAGAAGGGGTGCTTTGCAGAAAGTGGTCAGTTCCTGAGGCTGCTAGTAATTCTGTTTGCTCTATGACACTGATTCTCTTTTGCAATGGATAATTTGAAGTTTATATTTGATTGTGTTTTCTCTTCAGTCTTAGAATAACAAAGACTCCTTAGTAAAACCTTAACCACTTAAAGAAACCTCGCAGTTGCTCAATATTTAGGGACATTGTATATCATCTAGGGACAGCTCTGTGACTGCCCTGTGACTCTCTTCTGACTGTGCCCTGAGAGTCAGTCTCAGATCAGAGAGGGCACTGCTGTGGACTGAGAAACAGAGGGTTCGGGGGGCCAGGGCAGATGGAGGAGAAAAGACCCTGCCTTTGCCCTCCTCTCATATTGTCTCCACACTTGTAGAAAAGCTGGGTTGTGCCTTCCAGTGTGGGCAATCTGGAGGGAGGTCTGCTGCTTCCCTTTGCACAGAGGCAGTTAAGACTTCCCAGGTGGCTAATGGGCCAGGTCTCACTATATTTCCTTTTTTTTTTCCTTTTAAAGATTTTATTTATTTATTTCAGAGAGAGAACAAGCATGAGCGGGCGGTGGGGGAGAGGCATAGAGGGAGAAGCAGGCTCTCTGCTGACTGGGGGCCTCAGGTGGGACTTGATCCCAGGACCCTGGGATCATGACCTGAGTTGAAGGCTGACAGGTAACCGACTTAGGCCCCTAGGCGTCCCATCTCACTGTATTTCCTCTACCTAAATGTCCCCCATGGCTAGGACGGGGCCCAGTAGGCAGCGAATTCAAACTAAATCATGGCCCAGATTGTACAGTTGTGAGTTCCAGGGTTTGTGGGTGCTCCGCTGCTTTTTTTTTTTTCTCTCCTGTAGTTTGGGGTGGATCCTAGACTTGTCTTAATTTGAAAAGAGAGAAGAGAGCAGCCTGCAGCTGTATGACAGTTTTTCTCCAGGCCAGAGGGTTTCCTACAAACCACTCAGTGAAGTAGCAGATGGCAAAGTTACAACCCTTGTAGTGCTAAGACTTAATAGAAACCGTGACCAACTACAGGAATGGACTGTCTTGTAACCCAAATTGATGCTTTTATTGTGCTCTGATGGACTTGTCACTTGTTCTGCCTCTTTGTTAATTATGACAAAAATACTGTCATTATACATATGGAACAAGAAGTCTCTGGTCAGTATCCTTTCGATACGATTTGTGTAAACAAATACCCTCTTTTGGATATTGCTTTACGAACTAGAGAGGACGAAAGAGATGACTGTGACAAATCCAGGGCATTTCTGAATAAGCATGAATTGAATTATAAGAGGCTGCCTTGAAAGAGCTGGAATATGCTAGAAAGCTTTTCTATTCACCAGAGCTCGTCTGGGTCCTGGCAGTCAGGAATTCTGGGACACAGGTTCTGGCCAGTGAAATTCCTAATTTATGCCTGTCATGGGCCGATTAAGGATGTGGCCGTGGCGGGATGGGAGGATCAGCTCATCTTCTTGGGGCTGAAGTTATGGATCCCAAGAGGCACAGAGTCTTTTTTCTACATGATGCCATCTGGATGTGGCCCCTGCGCACGCGTGGGGGGTGCATGGATGCCTCTCTGGTGGAAGGTACCCAAGATTAATAGAAAAGCCTGCCTTTTGTCAGGTATTATAATCAGGAAGATGAAAGTTTCCTCTGTAATATGGTTTTTGCTTCTATTTCCAGGATGCTGCAATTAAAGGCCCAGACAGAGGATAGGGACATGAATAATGGTGATGCCTGGCATTAGCAAAACACTCCATTCATCACTGCTGAAGGGCAAATGCGTTACCCTCAGCACCATCCTGGGAAGAGGGCAAGGGAGAGGATGGGCAAGCTCCTTGCAACTCTGATTTACCAGCTTAGCAGAAGATGTGAGAGTCTCCCCATCAGGAGGGTCCACATTTTTTAAAACATTACCATGAACCTGACATTGGTAATGTGACCATTATGGGCAGCTGATCACGTGCCACAGATGGACATGCAGAGATTTCCCAGGCAGGCATTTGATTTCATGTTTACCTGCTTACTGTTTCTCAAGGGTCCCCTCCACAACCAGCAGTGAGTAGAAACTGGGCTCAGACTTGTTACTCAGCACATGATTTCTTGGTACATGTATCCCGTATCCTTCCTTGTTTTTTTTAAATAAAGATTTTTATTTATTTATTTGAAAGAGAGAGATCACAAGTAGGCAGAGAGGCAGGCAGAGAGAGAGGAGGAAGCAGGCTTCCCGCTGAGGCCACATCAGGGGCTTGATCCCAGGACCCTGGGATCATGACCTGAGCCAAAGGCAGAGGCTTTAACCCACTGAACCACCCAGGTGCCCCCCGTATCCTTCTTCTTTTTTTTTTTCTTTAAATTTATTTATTTTTTTCAGCGTAACAGTATTCATTATTTTTGCACAACACCCAGTGCTCCATGCAATACGTGCCCTCCCTGTTACCCACCACCTGGTTCCCCCAACCTCCTACCACCGCCCCTTCAAAACCCTCAGGTTGTTTTTCAGAGTCCATAGTCTCTTATGGTTTGCCTCCCCTTCCAAATTTTTTTTTTTTATAAACATATAATGTATTTTTATCCCCAGGGGTACAGGTCTGTGAATCGCCAGGTTTACACACTTCACAGCACTCACGATAGCACACACCCTCCCCAATGTCCATAACCCCCACCCCCTCTCCCAACCCCACCTCCCCCCAGCAACCCCCAGTTTGTTTTGTGAGATTAAGAGTCATTTATGGTTTGTCTCCCTCCCAATCACATCTTGTTTCATTTATTCTTCTCCTATCCCCCTAACCCCCCATGTTGCATCTCCATGTCCTCATATCAGGAAGATCATATGATAGTTGTCTTTCTCCGATTGACTTATTTCACTAAGCATGATACCCTCTAGTTCCATCCACATCGTCGCAAATGGCAAGATTTCATTTCTTTTGATGGCTGCATAGTATTCCATTGTGTATATATACCACCTCTTCTTTATCCATTCATCTGTTGATGGACATCTAGGTTCTTTCCATAGTTTGGCTATCGTAGACATTGCTGCTATACACACTCGGGTAGACGTGCCCCTTCGGATCACTATGTTTGTATCTTTAGGGTAAATACCCAGTAGTGCAATTGCTGGGTCATAGGGTAGTTCTATTTTCAACATTTTGAGGAACCTCCATGCTGTTTTCCAGAGTGGTTGCACCAGCTTGCATTCCCACCAACAGTGTAGGAGGGTTCCCCCTTCTCCACATCCTCACCAACACCTGTCATTTCCTGACTTGTTAATTTTAGCCATTCTGACTGGTGTGAGGTGATATCTCATTGTGGTTTTGATTTGTATTTCCCTGATGCCGAGTGACGTGGAGCACTTTTTCATGTGTCTGTTGGCCATCTGGATGTCTTCTTTGCAGAAATGTCTGTTCATGTCCTCTGCCCATTTCTTGATTGGATTGTTTGTTCTTTGGGTGTTGAGTTTGCTAAGTTCCTTATAGATTTTGGATACTAGCCCTTTATCTGATACGTCGTTTGCAAATATCTTCTCCCATTCTGTCAGTTGTCTTTTGGTTTTGTTAACTGTTTCCTTTGCTGTGCAAAAGCTTTTGATCTTGATGAAATCCCAATAGTTCATTTTTGCCCTTGCTTCCCTTGCCTTTGCCGTTGTTCCTAGTGTTGCTGCGGCTGAGGTCGAAGAGGTTGCTGCCTGCGTTCTCCTCAAGGATTTTGATGGATTCCTTTCTCACATTGAGGTCCTTCATCCATTTGAGTCTATTTTAGTGTGTGGTGTAAGGAAGTGGTCCAATTTCATTTTTTTGCATGTGGTTGTCCAATTTTCCCAGCACCATTTATTGAAGAGGATGTCTTTTTTCCATTGGACATTCTTTCCTGCTTTGTCAAAGATTAGTTGACCATAGAGTTGAGGGTCTATTTCTGAGCTCTCTATTCTGTTCCATTGATCTATGTGTCTGTTTTTGTGCCAGTACCATGCTGTCTTGATGATGACAGCTTTGTAATAGAGCTTGAAGTCCGGAATTGTGATGCCACCCACTTTGGCTTTCTTTTTCAATATTCCTTTGGCTATTCGAGGTCTTTTCTGGTTCCATATAAATTTTAGGATTATTTGTTCCATTTCTTTGAAAAAAAATGGATGGTATTTTGATAGGGATTGCATTAAATGTGTAGATTGCTTTAGGTAGCATGGACATTTTCACAATATTTATTCTTCCAATCCAGGAGCATGGAACATTTTTCCATTTTTTTGTGTCTTCCTCCATTTCTTTCATGAGTACTTTATAGTTTTCTGCATAGAGATTCTTAGCCTCTTTGGTTAGGTTTATTCCCAGGTATCTTATAGTTTTGGGTAGAATTGTGAATGGGATTGACTCCTTAATTTCTCTTTCTTCTGTCTTGTTGTTGGTGTAGAGAAATGCAACTGATTTCTGTGCATTGATTTTATATCCTGACACTTTACTGAATTCCTGTACAAGTTCTAGCAGTTTTGGAGTGGAGTCTTTTGGGTTTTCCACATATAGTATCATATCATCTGCGAAGAGTGATAGTTTGACTTCTTCTTTACCAATTTGGATGCCTTTAATTTCTTTTTGTTGTCTGATTGCTGAGGATAGGACTTCTAGTACTATGTTGAATAGCAGTGGTGATAATGGACATCCCTGCCGTGTTCCTGACCTTAGCGGAAAAGCTTTCAGTTTTTCTCCATTGAGAATGATATTTGCGGTGGGTTTTACATAGATGGCTTTGATAAAATTGAGGTATGTGCCCTCTATCCCTACACTTTGAAGAGTTTTGATCAGGAAGGGATGCTGTACTTTGTCACATGCTTTTTCAGTATCTATTGAGAGTATCATATGGTTCTTGTTCTTTCTTTTATAAATGTGTTGTATCACATTGATTGATTTGCGGATGTTGAATCAACCCTGCAGCCCTGGAATAAATCCCACTTGATCGTGGTGAATAATCCTTTTAATGTACTGTTGAATCCTATTGGCTAGTATTTTGGCGAGAATTTTTGCATCTGTGTTCATCAAGGATATTGGTCTGTAGTTCTCTTTTTTGGTGGGATCCTTGTCTGGTTTTGGGATCAAGGTGATGCTAGCCTCATAAAATGAGTTTGGAAGTTTTCCTTCCATTTCTATTTTTTGGAACAGTTTCAGGAGAATAGGAATTAGTTCTTCTTTAAATGTTTGGTAGAATTCCCCTGGGAAGCCCTCTGGCCCCGGGCTTTTGTTTGTTTGGAGATTTTTGATGACTGTTTCAATCTCCTTACTGGTTATGGGCCTGTTCAGGTTTTCTATTTCTTCCTGGTTCAGTTGTGGTAGTTTATATGTCTCTAGGAATGTATCCATTTCTTCCAGATTGTCAAATTTGTTGGTGTAGAGTTGTTCATAGTATGTTCTTATAATTGTCTGTATCTTTGGTGTTAGTTGTGATCTCTCCTCTTTCATTCATGATTTTATTTATTTGGGTCCTTTCTCTTTTCTTTTTGATGAGTCTGCCAGGGGTTTATCAATCTTATTGATTCTTTCAAAGAACCAGCTCCTAGTTTCATTGATTTTTTCTATTGGTTTTTTTTGGTTTCTATTTCATTGATTTCTGCTCTGATCTTTATGATTTCTCGTCTCCTGCTGGGTTTAGGGTTTCTTTTTGTTCTTTCTCCAGTTCTTTTAGGTGTAGGGTTAGGTTGTGTACTTGAGACCTTTCTTGTTTCTTGAGAAAGGCTTGTACCGCTATATATTTTCCTCTCAGGACTGCCTTTGCTGTGTCCCACAGATTTTGAACCGTTGTGTTTTCATTATCATTTGTTTCCATGATTTTTTTCAATTCTTCTTTAATTTCCTGGTTGACCCATTCATTCTTTAGAAGGATGCAGTTTGTCTCCATGTATTTGGGTTCTTTCCAGCTTTCCTCTTGTGATTGAGTTCTAGCTTCACAGCATTGTGGTCTGAAAATATGCAGGGAATGATCCTAATCTTTTGGTACTGGTTGAGACCTGATTTATTACCCAGAATGTGGTCTATTCTGGAGAATGTTCCATGTGCACTAGAGAAGAATGTGTATTCTGTTGCTTTGGGATGAAATGTTCTGAATATATCTGTGATGTCCATCTGGTCCAGTGTGTCATTTAAGGCCTTTATTTCCTTGTTGATCTTTTGCTTGGATGATCTGTCCATTTCAGTGAGGGGAGTGTTAAAGTCCCCTCTATTATTGTATTATTATTGATGTGTTTCTTTGATTTTGTTATTATTGGTTTATATAGTTGGCTGCTCCCACGTTAGGGGCATAGATATTTAAAATGGTTAGATCTTCTTGTTCGACAGACCCGTTGAGGATGATATAGTGTCCTTCCTCATCTCTCATTATAGTCTTTGGCTTAAAATCTAATTGATCTGATATAAGGATTGCCACCCCAGCTTTCTTCTGATGCCCATTAGCATGGTAAATTGTTTTCCACCCCCTCACTTTAAATCTGGAGGTGTCTTCGCGTCTAAAATGAGTTTCTTGTAGGCAACATACTGATGGGTTTTGTTTTTTTATCCATTCTGATACCCTGTGTCTTTTAATTGGGGCATTTAGCCCATTAACATTTAAGGTAACTATTGAGAGATATGAATTTAGTGCCATTATTAGCCTGTAAGGTGACTGTTACTGTATATTGTCTCTGTACCTTTCTGATCTACTACTTTTAGGCTCTCTCTTTGCTTAGAAGACCCCTTTCAATATTTCCTGTAGAGCTGGTTTGGTGTTTGCAAATTCTTTCAGTTTTTGTTTGTCCTGGAAGCTTTTTATCTCTCCTTCTATTTTCAATGATAGCCTAGCTGGATAGAGTATTCTTGGCTGCATGTTTTTCTCGTTTTGTGCTCTGAATATATCATGCCAGCTCTTTCTGGCCTGCCAGGTCTCTGTGGATAAGTCTGCTGCCAATCTAATATTTTTACCATTGTATGTTACAGACTTCTTTTCCCGGGCTGCTTTCAGGATTTTCTCTTTGTCACTAAGACTTGTCAATTTTACTATTAGGTGATAGGGTGTGGACCTATTATTGTTGACTTTGAGGGGGGTTCTCTGCATCTCCTGGATTTTGATGCTTGTTCCCTTTGCCATATTAGGGAAATTCTCTCCAATAATTCTCTCCAATAGACCTTCTGCTCTCCTCTCTCTTTCTTCTTCTTCTGGAATCCCAATTATTCTAATGTTGTTTTGTCTTATGGTGTCACTTATCTCTCGAATTCTCCCCTCGTGGTCCAGTAGCTGTTTGTCCCTCTTTTGCTTGGCATCTTTATTCTCTGTCATTTGGTCTTCTAGATCACTAATTCTTTCTTCTGCCTCATTGATCCTAGCAGTGAGAGCCTCCATTTTTGATTGCACCTCATTAATAGCTTTTTTGATTTCAACTTGGTTAGATTTTAGTTCTTTAATTTCTCCAGAAAGGGCTTTTATATCTCCAGAGAGGTTTCTCTAATATCATCCATGTCTTTTTTGAGCCCGGCTAGAACCTTCAGAATCATCATTCTGAACTCTAGATCTGACATATTACCAATGTCTGTATTGATTAGGTCCCTAGCCTTCGGTACTGCCTCTTGTTCTTTTGTTTGTGGTGAATTTTTCCGCCTTGTCATTTTGTCCAGATAAGAGGATATGAAGGATCAAATAAAATACTAAAAGGGTGGCAAAGACCCCAGAAAAATGCGCTGTAACCAAATCAGAAGAGACCCCAAATTGTGGGGGGGACAAAGGGGATAAAAAGAGTTTCAGAAAAAAAAAAGAAAAATATTTAAAAAAATGAAACAAATAAAGAAAAAATATAAAAAGAAAGAATATATATATATATATTTAGATAAACTAGTCAAAAAACCTTAAAAAAGAAAAGGGTAAAAGTTTTAAAAAATTTAGCAGAAGAAGAAAAAAGAAAAAAAAATTGAAAAAAGAAAAAAAAATTGAATTAACCGCAAGACTAAAGAATCATGGGGAGAAAGCCATGAGTTCCGTGCTTTGCTTTCTCCTCCTCTGAAATTCTGCTGCTGTCCTAGGAATTGAACCTGCTTTCCTTGATACATGAACTTTGTCCTGGCTGGATATTTTGTTCATCTTCTGGGGGAGGGGCCCATTGTAGTGACTCTCAAGTGTCTTTGCCCAAGGCGGAACTGCACCGCCCTCACCGGGGGCCATACTAAGTAATCCGGTCAGGTTCGCTTTTGGGAGCTTCTGTTCCCTGAACGCTTTCCGTAGAGTTCCGGAGGACGGGAATGAAAATGGCGGCCTCCCAGTCTCCGGCCCAGAGGAGCCGAGAGCCCAGGGCCCCACTCCTCAGTGTGCCCTCCGAGGACAGCACCCAATCACTCCCGTATCCCCAGCCTCCAGCTGTGCTCCGAGCTCACCCAGCCCGCGACCAGTTCAAGGTAACCCCGAGCTGAGAGTTCAGTCCTCGGCTCTGTCTCTGCAGCCGGCTTCTCCGTTCTAACACCTGCGAGCTCTGCAACACTCCAATACCCCCGATCCTTCTGTGACCCTACGGGACCTGGGGCCACGCTGAGCCTGCGTGGGCTTCACCCCAGTTTAGCCTCTGGAGCAATGTCCCTCAGTGGAACAGACTTTTAAAAGTCCTGATTTTGTGCTCCGTTGCTCCCTGGCTTGCTGGGAGCCAGCCCCTCCCCCGCGGTCTATCTTCCCGTCGTTTTAGATTCACTTCTCCGCCAGTCCTACATTTCAGAAAGTGGTTGATTTTCTGTGTCTAGAATTTTTTTTTTTTTTTTCTTTTTTTTTTTTTTTTCTGTGTCTAGAATTGCTGTTCTTCTTCTCTTCGCTCTCCCATTGGAATTGTAGGTGTTTGCAATGTTTAGATAAGCTATCGAGCTGATCTCCTGCTACCTGATGTAGTCTCAGCCTGCTACTTCTCCGCCATCTTGACTCCTCCCCCTCCCCATATTCTTCTTTAATGGTGACATGATTGTACCACATCTTTAGTTTGAAGTGGCTGTGAATAGCAGACGCTATGAATCTGATTTTCGTTGCTTACCTATCAGGGCGGAATATTCTGACAAGGAATAGAAGGGTTGAGACCTCTGGTTCAGGTCAGAATAAAGGTGAAAGTTTTGGCTTTGGAGGGGGTGAGGGCAGTTCAATTTAAACTCAGTCCTCAGCTGGGGACAGGGGGATGAAATAGTACCGTCTCCCAGAAGAAGCTGGCATGATCTCTGGGCACTCATCAGGCTTCCCTGGGCTCAGGCAGTCTTAGGGAACAGTGGGAATACAGGGAAGAAGTCGTGTCCCAGAGTCTGGGTCAACACTTTAGGTGTCAAGAGGAAGAATTTTCTCTGCACTTCAATGTCCTTTTCGCTGGACTAAGAACCAAATTAACATGAGACAGAGTAACAGGAGAAAATAAAATTTAATTTTGTATGTGAGAAATCCACACAGACATGAAATTAAAAAGATAGTCAGGCAAAATGAGATCTATATGTCATTCTGAACTGAAGAGAAGGATGTGAGACTTCAAAAGAAAAAAGTACAGTTCACAGGAAGAAGAAAAAGAATACACAGTAAACAAGTGTTTGGTGGGCCACTCGAACAATGGGACATAGAGGACTCAGATCAAACGGGCCTTGCTAGGTCCCTCTCTGTCTACTATGCCAAGTTCATGTTGTAATAGAGTTTTCTATGGTGGTAGGTCTCTTCCTGAAGCAGATCTTCCATCTAAGATCTTTTTGGCAGTTGAAGGGGAGGTAAAGAGTTTCTCCGGAATTTTTTGGCTTTGATTGCTTTTAACTCAAAATTATCTATATGCCAAAGTGTCCCTTGGGTGCTCTTGGCCCCTATACAGGGTAAGGGATGGGGCAGAGGGGACAGAAAGGGAAGCTGTAACTAGGGGTCTACCACCTGGCCTGAGCAGATCCTAAGTCCATGGGTGGCAGGGTCAGAACCAGGCACCACTTTGGGATTTGTGGCAATTTTTATTTTTTGAGTAAGCTCTAGGCCCAATGTGGGGTTTGAAGTCATGACTCTGAGATCAAGAGTCACATGCTTTCATCTGGAGATGTGAAGCTACTGCTGTACTTCTTGTCTCACTGTATCAGACCAGAAATGGGTCATCAGGTGTTCCTGTGAGAAAGGGCTGGGGAAGGCAACGTCAGACAAATAAGGCAGGGGTCAACTTCTTGTGAAGTTTTTCCTGGGAGGCTCTGTCCTGGAATAATGTCCTAGAAACCAGAAGGAAGGGATGGTCTGACTTGTTGACCATGGGTGGACCAGAAGCCCATGATAGTCCAGGCATCAGGGAATGGCAAGAGGATGGAAGTCTGCGGGGAGTAGTTATTCCAAGCGTTAATAACACCACAGGGACACTTCCTCAGACAGGTGGTCTTTGCACACTGGTTGTCTCTCTGATTTTGGGGGATCCGGCATGGCTGAGATCCAGCTCTGTTCCCATTCCTGGGCTCTCCAGCTCTCCAGAGGCATACTCACCTGACTCGTGTCTTCAGCTGTTTTCTGTGTTCAACTCAGGCGATGGGAAAAGATAGTTACCAAAAAGGTGATTTTTTAAAAAATGCGCCTGACTTACTGATTGCCAGGGTATTCATCTCGTTTGGCTTTCCTTGATCCTAGAAGGTTAAAATGGTTTGAAAAGTCAGAATAGCAGGATTCTGAAGATGAATGGGGATAGAAGAAGCCTTACTTTCTGTTTCTGAGAAGTACTTTTTTCTATTTGTTGCCCCCTGAGACCTAGAGCTACTCTTTCCAGTGGGAATGGACACTTTTGTTTCCAGTGGTTTCTGTGTTGTGTAACTTAGCCCTGGTTCCTGCCAAAGCTTGATACAAAGCTGAAATGAGCTGAGTGGCACATGCTGTTTCTTTGCCTTCCCCAGATAGTACCTTGTTTGGAGAGAATTATAACTGAAAGGGAAACAAATTCCCTCTGGCCAGAGACTTGGCGTAGAAATGCTCATTTGGGGAAGCTCTTTTTTGTTTGCTGGTTAAATAAACCCTCTGATATAAATCAATGTTTGTGAGTATTAGGGAAGACCAAGTAAATAAAACCCTACATGTTTATTGCAAACAGAAATGCCCTGGAAATTCTCTAGGAGAAATGAGGAGTGGAGTGGGGGCGGGGGATGTCATTATTTCCTACAAAGAGAAAATTAACTGTTCATTAGTTTACAGGTAGTGTATTTTTTTTTTCCTTAAAAATAGTTGTTACTGAAATCTTGCCACATTTGTGCATCTTACTGGGCATATGAAGCAGCAAGAATATTAGGTGCAAATGATGGCATGAGAATTAGCACGCACCTCATCCCCACCACCTGGGGCAAACTACGGAAAAGGAAGAAAGCAACTCCTGACATCCAGGGGCTGGCAGAGTACTTACAGCGAGGCTGAAGGGTTCTCCTGTTGGACATAAATGACCTCACTATACATCACGTCAGACAAGGGCATTCTGTGACTGCGGTGAAATCAGAGAAAGAACAAGTGGGAGAACTTGATCATCCTGTTTAAGCACAGACAAAAGCAAACCACAACAATACCGGACATCCTCCTGTCTTGGCTAATGTATGAGTGGCTATCATGATTCTGGCTTTGGTTTCTACCACTTGCCGTATATGTCAGATGTACTAGGACAGCAAGTTTAGAATTGCCCACGTTTCTGGTAGCATCCAATACATAGCAGAACCTGCTTCCTTTAGTCATCCCTCAAATCACCTAACCCTTGTCCAACTTCTATAATTAACTCTTTATCTTTTTTTATTTCTTACTGAGACACCCCATGGTTCCCCATCTGTGTGTTCTCCCTCACTGCAATGAGCACTAAACCAAACTCATTCAAGTATGGGTGTGCTCCTGGCGATCTTTGCCTGGAGGGCATTGACATGAACTACTGGTTTCTCAACACCCAGTCCTTCCACCTTTTCTTTCCTGAAAACAAAACCGTATGTGTGGCTATTAAAACCCTCTTGTTCTTCACAAAGGTTGGCCTCACTTCCAACCCAGAATACCTCATGATTGGTCTTTGCAAATTAGTCCAGGGATGGGCATGGGGACCAAATCTGGTCCATGTGACCTGAACGAAATCGCTTTGTTGTGTGATCTTTAATCACAACTACATATTTTTAATGACTATAAACATTTAGTTGTGTGAAAGTCCTCAATTTTTGAAAAATTTAAAGCAGTGCACATATGGCAGTGAGTAAAAGCTTGAGAATTTTAGTGTGTTTTTACTTTCTTCTGTCACATTAGTAATTACATCCTAAGATATTAAAACATATGTAGGATTTTAGATCCACGTTATTATTCATTTTTTGGTTGTATTTCCTTTTCTCAAGGATTATTTTTAATATATGTCCTATTTTATTAAACATATTCAAAGCAAATGCCTTCTTCCTTCTTCCCTCACTTCTTCCTTCATTCATTTCCCTCTCCTCCTTCCCTCTCTTCCATACCCCTCCTCCCCTCCTTCCTCCCCCTCTTTCTGCTTGTTATAGGGATTACTAGCATTTCTTTAAAGTTTGATTTTTTTTTCCTTTCACATGAAGAATAATTCTGGGTCACAATATACTTTCCTTGAGACTCTACTGATGTTGCCTTTTTGTCTTCTGAAATACTGTCTTGGGAAAGAAATGTCATGCTCATCTGATCTATTTTTCTTTGAATATAAATCTTAAAGATAACTTTAATCATAAAATATAAAAAAAATTTCTCTTGGAAAATCCATCTGTTTGCTTCCTGAGTAAGTTGTAGACTCAGCTGAACCATCGCTGAAACTTCCAAGAATAGATAATGAAATATATTATTTCAGATGGTGCATAAGGGGGTGCCTGGCTGGCTCAGTTGGTGAAGCATGTCACTCTGGATCTTGGGGTGGTGAGTTCAAGCCCCACATTGGGCCTAGAGCTTACTTAAAATTTTTTTTAAAACAAAAAATGCACATACTTAAAACTCTAATCCTTGACAATACTTGATATATTTTTTAAACTATTTTATTTATTTATTTGACAGATATCACAAGTAGGCAGAGAGGCAGGCAGAGACAGAGAGAGAGGGAAGCAGGCTCCCCGCTGAGCAGAGGGCCCAATGCGGGGCCTGATCCCAGGACCTTGGGATCATGACCCGAGCCGAAGGCAGAGGCTTTAATCCACTGAGCCACCCAGGCGCCCCACAACAATACTTTTATTTTAAATTTTAGTTATTCTAGTGGTATATGCAGTATTTGTAGTGGCATCTCATTGTGATTTTAATTTGCATTTTTCTGATGACCAATGATGTTGAATGTCTTGTCATATGCTCATTGGTTATTCCTATAACTTCTTTTGTGAAATGTTCACTTTTTTGCCTATTTTTCATTAGTTTGTTTTTCATCACTTTAATGAGTTGTTAAGAGTTATTTATATTTGGATACAGTCTTTTAGCAAATTTTTGCTTCATTTTAGGAAATCAAACTAGAAATTGTAGCCAAAAATCAAAATGTTGGTAAGTGAATGAACAATTACATGTTTTAATCTGAAATGTTTAATAAATATGTATTAGTTTTCTTTTGCTGTTGTGATAAAGTACACAACATAATGACCTGAAATAGCACAAATGTATTATTTTATTTTAATTTTTAAAGATTTTATTTATTAGAAAGAGAGCACAAGCAAGCACAAGCAGGGGGAGCCACAGACAGAGGGAAAAACAGGGTCCCCATGGAGCAAGCAGCCTGATGTGGGACTTGATCCTGGGACCCTACGGTCATGACCTGAGCCAAAGGCAGATGCTTAACTGGCTGAGTCACACAGGTGCCCCATAAATGTATTACCTTAAAGGTCTGTGGGTGACAAGTTCAAAATGGCTCTCACTATGCTGAAATCAAAGGTCTGGCGGGGAATCCATTTCTTTGCCTTTATATCTTTTAGGAGGCTCCTATACCCCCGGGCTTGTGGCTTCATTCCTCCATCTTCAAAGACAGCAACATGAGACTGAATCCTTCTCATGCTTTCTCCTCTCTGGTTGTCTATTTTTTGGCTCCCACATCTACTTTTAAGGACCCATGTGGGTCCACCAGGATAATCCAGGATAATCTTCCTATGTTAAGATCAGCTGATTAACAACCTTAATTCCATCTGCCATCTCAATTCCTTTTTGTCCTATAACAACATAATCACAACTTCTGGGAATCAGGATGTGAACATCTTTGGGAGGCCAGTTCTGCCTACCACAGTATGTATTATTAATTCATAAGATTTCTCCATATTTCTGGCTCTTTTGATTAATCTATGAACTTCCAATCCCAGATGCATTAGATAAGAGGACTTCTGCAGGGTCTTCAGGAATTTGACAATGTAACAGATAAATCTGAAAACTGCCTCAAATAAATCTGACAACAGACTCAAACCCAGCTTCTCTGATTTTATTTGCCACACTTTATGACCCCTGCTACTCAAGGGAACTAGAATACTAAAATATGGGAGGCAGGATGGAGACTTTTTTTAAAAAAAGATATGAACCCAGGACAAAGACTTTCATATTTAGGAGATTTTTAAGAGGGTGGCATTAAAGTAGGCAAAGCAGAATACAAGGAACCATGGCAGGGACAAGGGGCAGAAAACATCGGTCACTTTTACTCAACTTTGGTGGAAAAGACATTCCACGAATGGGACCATTGGTCGCATTCCAAATGCCAAAGGCAGTTGAATGGAGGATTGAGGGAGGTGGTCAGGAGGAGCACTATCCAGGAGCACCTGGCAGTATGTCTATAAGCTCCCCTACTAAGAAGGGGTGAGTGACATCTGCCTGGGAGTGGTTGGACTGGTGGGAGCTGAACCTGAGGATTTTTACTGGATCTCACAGTTCTAAATGGATGTTCAGGTTAATGAGGCCTGGGAGTAGTGATTTACAGGATAGTTTGGGGTTATATTGACATGTAATATACAAGAGATATCAGTGACAAAATATAATAAAGCAATAACGAGCCCATGACTACAAACTTCTGACCACTGAGGCAGCCACACTGCGTGTTTTATGGGTGGACAGAAGTACACTGTACGTGCATCATACTGGAAGCTTCGGTGGAAAACAAGGCAGTACATGCCCTGATGATGTCCAGTTGTCTCCTTCCTCTCTGTAGTTTATTGCCCCCTTTATTCCAAACTAACCTGCCGTGGATCTGAGCATCTCAAGGAGCTCCTGGGTCCTGGGTTCCCAGGGTCAGGCTCCCCAATTAGACTGCAGGTTGCAATAGAATGTCCACATTCTCTGAGGGCTCAGGAGGCTGAGTGACGTGACCTCATCCTCCTTGCTTCTGAGCGATTGATGTCCTGAGAATGTGAATGTCTCCTGGGCTGGAGAGGGTTCTCAGGTCAGTGCCAGAGGCCTGAAAAGACCAGGAGAAGGATGTGGTCGAGTGCATCTGAGGCGTAGGGATCCAAACTAGAAGCAGCATGGGCACTGTTGCCGTGAGGAAGAGATTAATTATATAAAAAGAAAACTATGTGGGGTTGTATCAGTGTTTAAAAATTTAAAGGGAAACAACAGAAATGAAAAAAACAATTGAGGCTCCTTTTATGACAACTAACTGAAAAACTGTACTTTGAGAATTGGAATTCTGAGATCCTGCTCAATTTCTCCTCTTGTCAACTTTCTTCCTTCATTTCCTCCACTGTCTTGATTGGCTATTATGAGAAAATGCAGGTTGCAAAGAATCCCCTCCAGCATGGAAGAAACTGTTACAGTTTTCAGTTAGTAATGCTGAGGTGTTTACTTGTTTTTCACATTAAAGTCTATTGTCTAGGATCACTGAACCAGAGCAAATAGACCAGACACCTGGTTAAAGTGCTAGTGTAACAGCCCCAAAAGCTATTGAACACAATTTCTGATTGCTGGGGAGACTGTATGTTTCCAGGTTTCATTCTGTCACTTGGAACCAAAGGTAGAGTGTCTATGCTCTGGAATTTCCCAGAGCCTCGAAAGCTGCTTCTGCCTGTGCTCGTGGGTCCAGCAGTGAAGGGGAAAGGCATGCACTAAATTGTCTTGTCCATTTCTCAGATTTTTTTAAGCATCCCACATAACCTCCTTCTTTCATTAGTCAAGACCAAAAACAAACAAACAAATAAACAAAAAAACAAGAACAAAAACAAAACAGAACAACCTTCCCAAACCCCACTCACCTTACAAACTGATTGATGCAAATTACTTCCTTTGGGCCTCCCACTATTTTGTCTGACATTTGCAGATGTGTTTGGATCTCAATTTGGGCCACTTGTTATTAATAAAACATTCATCATGCTCGCATGCATATAGATTTCTGACCATTTTGGTTTACTGTTGAAACAAAAGGCTGCCCTTGAATTAGAGGCTTCTTATGAAATATTAAAGCCTTGTTAATGATTTTCACTTAATCACTTTTCACACGGGCCAGATTTAGTTGATGGTTTGGTAAATGTCAAGAGTACTAGTTATGGTGATTTTGAATGACCCTGAGTGGCTGCCCAAATTTGGGCAGGGCCCACCTGGCCATTTGAAGATTTCAGCATGTGGGGCATTGTAGATCCAATAATCGCTGATAGATTCAGGAACTAGCATGGGCACCACTCAAAGGCCCTGGTTTTCCATTAATTCTTTGTAGTTGGCAGTAAGTTTCAGAACAGATGTTTCTTTTTCCTTTGCCCCTGATGCATGGGAGGTGGGAAGAGCAGGGGAAAGCTGACTCTCTCTGTGCATCCATGTTTTTTTAGTCCAAAAGAAAAAGTATTTCTGGAAAATAGTGTTGGATCCCCACAGTATAAAGGTCGTTTAAGTAAGTGAAAAATGAATATGTAAGACATTACATCAAAACTACAATAAGAAGGGACGATGTAATCTCAACAGAGGAAAGCTGATGTTTTGGAGGCATTCGTCTTTGTTTCAGTTTCTGAGTTACCAGAAGGTTCATTTGCATGAGTGTGTGCATAGGAGTGCATCACTGCCATGCCATTGTTCTTGGTATCTGGTATCTCTTGATACCAAAAGGAGTATTAAAAGGAATGCTTTTAAGATAGAACCTAAGAATCACAGACACTTGCTGACTGGTCATTAACAATAAAGTGTTAACCGTATTTTGAGAGTCTCTCCTCTCTACCCCTCTCCTTATGATCTGCAGTCACTTGTGTTCTGTTAGTCTCTCGTCCTATATAAAGGTTGACAGTGTGCAGGAGCATACATTTTGTTCAGCTATTCCAGTAGTTCTTTGAGGGAGATAGGGGAGGTGGTGCTATTCTTCTATGGTAAATGAGAAAACTAGGAGTCTATCATGATTTGTGAAGGCTCTGAGATTTTACCATATGTATAAGCAGATAAGTGAGCCTGCCTCTGTTCTCTGGATGCTGGCAGAAGACATAAAAATCTTAGGTCAGAGACAAAGGCTGCACTTCAAACAGCAGGAGCATGGTGTTGGCTCTCCTGTGCCGTGCCCTCCAGTCCCAGCAGTGTGGACGGAGGCTGCCCAGGTGCTGGATTATGTTACAGAAGAGGAATTTATTGTTTTTATAGTGAGCACTCAGGAAACCTGCTCTTTGAGTGGGAACATGACCTTACCCTTCAAGGTTGCTTGCTGCAGAAACAACCCTGAGAAATGGACCCCATAAAGAGACACCAGAGCTTTACATTCTCAAAAACCACGCAAAACCACGCAGGGTGTTCAGGGCCCATGGGCACTGCCTTTCCCAAAAGAGTCTGGGTGGATTATTTGTCATTTGCTGGCTTACGAGGCTAGGAAGTGGCAGAGCCAAAGCTCAAACTTAGATTTTCTAATGCTAGCTTCAGTACTTTTTCATTAATGTTAGTTAATGTTAATGTCACTAATGTTAATACTTATACTAATACCAAAATGAATACTAAATACCAGTACCAATAATTTATGGAGCATTAACCCTGCACTTTGGGAGCTAATTTATACACATTATCACTAAATCTTGTCACATCCCTAGAAAGTGGGTACTATGTTGTCCTTTAAAAATTAAAAAAAGAAAGGCCCAATTAATTACATTTCCTAAGTTCACACAACTAGAAAATGGTAGATTCCAAAGCCCGTGCTGTTTTCAGAAGCCCGGATGGTTTCTTTTATGGTTATAATGTTAGTGGTACCAGAAATTCTCTATATCCAAACTGTCTCTTTCACAGCCTTGTCAATCCTTGAATCCCTCACTATGAGAGATTTGGTCTTTTGATTTAAGACTCTGTTTCTTGTTAAAAATCCAGATTCCTTGGGAGGGATAACAGTGTCACATCTGTCACTTTATACTTGAGAACAAACAAGTGGAAAGGTCCTTTCGTTTTTGCAAATGTGGGTGGAGTGGAGGGCAGCAGGGACATGAGGATGTAGGTGTTGTAGAAAAGGCTACAACAAGGAGAGAAGTTAAGGGATGAAAGAGGGGTGGGCTAAAAATATGGACATTGTGCACCTCAGTGTGGTTTGTGCTTCAATTCATTGTACTTAATTGCTGGATATTGAGCATGAAGAAATCACACCGGGCTTTAAATGTCAGCACAAAGCTGATTCTGACGGTCTCACTGTCTTTGTGCACCAAGGCAGTTCGCAGTCCCCAAGAGTGTGGGCTTTGGAGCCCGAGGGTCCGAGTTCAACACTAACTCGTCCATTTACCTATGTGTGATCTTGTATATTTTCCTAAACACTGTGCCTCTTTCTTCATTTGTGAAACTGGGATAATGATGGGGTTGTTAGAAGAAAACCTGACATTTAATAAACACTCAATAAACATAAACTACTATTATTGTATGTTCTTATTTAGGTCACCTCGAGTTCTTTTTGGAATGAGAGCTAATCTATAAAATAAGTATATTAAAAAGAAACATAATTTATTATAATGTAATGTTAATGGTGTCTTCTTTTTTTCTGATTTCCAACTTACATGGAATTCCAGAAATAACTGAGACATGCTCAATTAGGTTCCATTGATTTTAATGCTATTTGCATAAAAATAGTTATTCTCTGAATAAATTGTAACTAAGAATAAAACTCACTGGTGTTTCTTTGTTTACTAAGGCAATTGCTGTATCAGTTTCACATTTGGGAGTTCCTATTTTATATCAGTACTGTGCTGGTTTCTGAGGGAGGACACCACTGTGAAGAAAACATAGTCCTTCTACAAAGAGCCCACAGTCTGGTAGAAAACACAGAGGGATGAACAGATTAGTATTTTATTACTATTACCACCCATTCTTGAAGAATTGACTGTCTGGATAGTGTTCTGTTTCATCCCATATCTTATTTTTTTGAAGTTTACTCCATCTGATACTAACATAGTTACTCCAGCTTTCATTTGTGTAATGTTTGCATGGTTTGTTCTCTGTCCTTTTCCTTTTTATCTATATATGTCTTTAAATTCAAAGTAGATTTCTTAAGTACAGCATATATTTGAATCTTGCTTTTTTGCCCAATCTGAAAATTACTGTATTGTAACTTTTCCTTAACATCATCCACCTTTAATGTGATGATTGATATGGTTGGATTTAAAACCTGCTATTTTTCTGGCTGTTTTTCATTCCTTCTATCTGTTCTTTGTTCTCTCACCTTTTCTGCCTAGGAAATTTTTATGATTCTATTGTATCTCCTTATCGACTTATTATTTTATACCTTTTTGAAATGCCTTTTAGTTGTTAAACTGGGGCTTATAATATACATGTGTAATAATATCTTCAAGCGATACTATACTGCTTCATGGGTGGAGTAAGGGCCTTCCAACTGTATATTCTCAGTTTATCCTTTCTGTCCTTTTATCTTTCATATGCTATAAACACAGAATGCAGTGCTATTTTTTAGAATAATTAAAAGTAAGAAAAGATTAATTTTACCTTCATTTATTCCATTTTTTAGATTCTTGTGGTTTTTTGGTGGGTTCAGTTTTCAGTCCAATGTATTATTTCTTCCTAAAGCACTTTAACATTTTTTTGTGTGCCGGCAATAAGTTTTCTCAGTTTTTAATTTTTTTTCCTGAAAAGTATTTATTTTCCTTCCTTTTGGAGTGATATTTTTGCTGGATATAGAATTCTAGGTTGACAGGTTTTTTTTTCACCACTTGAATGGCATTGTCTTTTAGCTTGGATGTTTCTGATGGTACGTTTGCTATAGGTTTTGTTTTTCTCCTTCTGTATATAATGTTTTTTTATATCTGCTGTCTTCAAAAATTTTCATTGTCTTTGTTTCTAGCAGTTTGAATATAATAGGCCTAATTTTTTTTTTTTAATCATGTTTGCTGTTTACTGGACTTCTTGGTTCTGTTGTATCATGATTTTCATTCATTTGGGAAACTCTTAGCCATTATTTTTTTTTCTTGGCCATTTTTTTTAAACTATATTTTTCTGACACTCTGTCCCTCTCTCTCTCATCCTCTGGCATATTGTTCCACACCTCTTGGATGTTCCGTTTTTAAATTTTTTTCTTTTCTTTTTTTTCTTGCTATGTTCAGTTTGGGTTGTTGCTGCTGACATTTCTTCAAGTCTCTTATTCTTTCCTCAGCTGTATTGAGTGTACTGATGAGCAGTTGAAGGCATTCTTTATTACTACTTTATTTCTAGAATCTCTCTGATGAAATTCCCCTCTGATCTTGTATATCTACCATGGTTTCAATGATAACTTTTAACATACTAATCAGAGTTATTTTAAATTTTCTGTCAAATAGTTCCAATATCTGGGGCACAGGCTGGAATTTGCATAGGGTTCATTTAAGCAGGGCTCAGAGTTGTTATCAGTATGTAAGTTTATAGAGAATCATCACAGACCAGCGAGCTCACTTGGCCAACTTGCCAGGAGGAAAATTGAAATAATAAAATAGAAGAAACACTCTGGCACTCTGCTGAATATTATTCTCTCTAGAATACTTAAATGTGGCAAACTTAATTCCAGAACGCAAAATTCAGAATCTCTTTATCACAAGAGCTTTATCCCTTTTCTAGCTCTTATAGAATTGTTTTGAACATTAATTTAAATATAATTTTTAAGGAGTATATTATAGGTTCCTTTTGACCCAGTTTGTTAAAAACGTTTCTTTTTCCCTGTCACTAATTCCCTTACTAATTTCAACATGCAGTATTCCTTTAGAAAATGCTCCTAAGGCTTTAGCACATGCCCAGACAATTAACATCAAGATTTTTTTTTGAAGCATAGTTGTGTTTTTAATTTCCAGAACAGCCAGAAAAATTACATAGGTAGCTTTGAGAAATAACCCCCACACGTGCACACATGAACATGCACACACATATATCATAAATAATATGATAATTAAAAAAATCCTGGAATATTTTGTTAATTTTGCTGTTGGGGAGTATTATTATTACTGGGAACTATTTGTTTTTTTTTGATATGTGAATAATACAAGCTTACTTCACAAGCTGTTTACCCATTGATCCACCCATTATCCACTCATCCAGTTCATTTATTCAACAAACATCTGAATGTCTCTCTGCCAGATACTTCATTAATAATAAAAGATGCTTCTTGCGTGGAGTTTGTCATTTATTAAGAGAACAGAAGATGTAATAATAAGTAATGTTACTATACAGTAAAGTGTGACATTGTTCACACTAGAAGCAGAGCCTGCACGGAACACCTGTTTGCCCTTTGAATTGCTGGCTAATTTCCTGCACTCATTCTCCACTGTGCTCAGCTGCAGAACTCAGACTCAGAATGAGCCTGCTGCTGTTCCTTTCATGTTCTCTTGGGTTAAAAATCTCTCCCTGATGTACATGCACAATCCCAATAATATTTATGAGAGTTACTAGTGCCAGCAGGAGGCTCTGCCCCTGAAGCTGTTGGAAGGCATTTGAACAGCTTTTCAGTGAAGATTAATGATTACAGAAAAGAAAAAAATCTTGGCCTGTCAGCTGGAAGTTAACTCGAAGGGATAGAACAGAAGAAAGCCAGCGAGGATACTTCACAAGTGAGGTGTGTTTGAGGAATTTATGTTGGAACTGAAGCTTTGATGAATTACATGTATAATGCTACTCACCGGAAGGTGTCAAAGTTTGTGGATCACAACAGAGAAAATAATGAGGGTTACTATTTCAGAATGCCAAAGCACATCAACAGTCTGTTTGTCCAAGAGAATAGTAAGCAAATGCATTTCTTTGGCTTAAATTCATTTGCCAAGACAGACTTAGAAAGAAAGCTGTCCCGAGTGGAGCTGGGTTGCCACAATGGAGATGCAAATTATACTTCCAATAAGGACTCAGGCTTTCACACTTCCATGCAGCATAGAATCCTGCAATTAAACAGAGTTTTGCTCTCTCTGACTTTGTGTCTTCTCCGGTCTCTCTGGGTTGAGAATCTAGATGGAAAAATGGAGTGGAGAATGAAGTAAGCAAAACGTTGGTCCAGGAAATTTATTTCCCAAATATATGTTGTGCTTTGGTCATTCCTCAAAACACAATTCAGATAAGATTGACTATTTGATTTCCTTGGAAATCTTGCCTCTTCTCATTGTGGCTGAGAAACTTACACCTTCTGAGATACAAGGTTCTTATAAGGCTTCTGTAAGCTTTGATTCCACAATTTGGTGCTATATGCAAGAGTTTCTCATTCTCTCCCTCCTTTTAGTACTCTGCATAGTGTGCTGCATTCCACATTTTAGAAAGCTCCAGGGAAGAACCAGGCAGGTGTTATCATCTTTACGATTAAAACAGAATTCCCTGCCACTCACCCCGTTATCAATACAGCCAATGTAGGAGAGCCATCACCTGAGATGGAATCCTGAGCCAGAGGTCCTTATCCTCAGAGAACAAGCTGTCCTACTCCATCTTTTTTTTTTTTAAAGAATTTTTTTTCAAAGATTTTATTTATTTTATTTTATTTATATTATTTATTTATTTGACAGAGAGAGATCACAAGTAGGCAGAGAGGCAGGCAGAGAGAAAGGGGGGAAAGCAGACTCCCTGCTGAGCAGAGAGCCCGATGCGGGGCTCGATCCCAGAACCCTGAGATCATGACCTGAGCTGAAGGCAGAGGCTTAACCCACTGAGCCACCCAGGCACCCTTAAAGAATTTTTTTAAAGATTTTATTTATTCATTTAACAGAGAGGGAGAGTACAAAGCATGGAGAGCAGCAGGCAGAGTGGGAGGGAGAAGCAAGCTCTCTGCGGAGCCAGGAGCTGGATGTGGGACTCGATCCCAGGATCCCAGGATCATGATCTGAGCTGAAAACAGCCGCTTAACAAACTGAGACACCCAGGCATCCCTGTCCTACTCCATCTTGAAGAGAAGGCAGCGTCAACGTGTGTCTGGGTGGACAGTTACTTGCCCCTCGGAGATGGTCTGGTGTCTGGTTTCCTTTTTTTTTTTTTAAAGATTTTATTTATTTATTTGACACACAGAGAGAGATCACAAGTAGGCAGAGAGGCAGGCAGAGAGAGAGAGGAGGAAGCAGACTCCCTGCTGAGCAGAGAGCCCGATGCGGGGCTCGATCCCAGGACCCTGAGATCATGACCTGAGCTGAAGGCAGCGGCTTAACCCACTGAGCCACCCAGGCGCCCCTGGTGTCTGGTTTCTGATGTCTTTTCTTCTCCTCCTTCTCATTCTCCACTTCATTGGAGCAAAAAATTCTTCCTGAGTAATAAATTTAAAAATGACACATTTCTACAGGCTGTAGATCTTTATGTTCTCACCCCCATTTCATGAACCTTATTGAGGTTAATACACTTAAGAACAGGAATAAGAAATACTAGGCTTAAAATATCATGTACGCATAGAAACTAACTGGTCATGAGGAGAAAATCTATTTTTCGAGGTTTGGATTGGTGCAAAGCAAGCTCTGTATGATGAAAATTCCTTGGATATTTCAACAAGAAATTGCTGTGAAATATCAGAGAACTCAGAATTGTATTGTAAGCACAAGAGTTAAGTAATTATCCCAATAATAGTGATTGTATTGCCCTATATGCTATGATTTTTTTATAGGCCATATTCTTCATATACTTCACAACTCTTTTTTTTTTTTTTTTTTTTTTTTTTTTTTTTTTTTTTAAGAATTTATTTATTTATTTGACAGAGATCACAAGTAGGCAGAGGGGCAGACAGAGAGAGAGGAGGAAGCAGGCCCCCCGCCGAGCAGAGAGTCCGATGCGGGGCTCGATCCCAGGACCCCGGGATCATGACCCGAGCCGAAGGCAGAGGCTCTAACCCACTGAGCCACCCAGGCGCCCCACTTCACAACTCTTTAGATTAAGTGTGATGTTGGTAATACACATTTGATAGGTTAAAAAAAGGATAAGTGATTTGTCAAAGTTGCACAATGTTGAATCTTAAAGCAGACTTGTCATCTTAGAGTCTCATCCTTTAATGTCCACATTTTGCCATTTGAACAATGTCCCAGGGCGGGATTATTCAAACACAGGCACTTCTATATGTTGGGAGGATTTATAGAGAGTGCCAGGCATGCATTAAGCTTTCAGTGTTTTGTTTTGTTTTGTTTTTGTTTGCTCTGGAGGTCACTTCTGTCCTGAGGTTTCATATGTATACAACTGAAGGAATATTAAAAGAACAACAGAAGTTCTGATGGTGAAATTGATGGTAAATACTAGGTCAGAGGATTGTAATGGGATAAATTAACTGCAAAATGAGAGAACAAGGAGGCTGACTTTTGCATTTTGGCGGTGTTGTGAAATTCTTTTTATTCAATTTAGTCTTGCTCTGTGTTTTCTTTGAACATTCTGGGCCACATTTACTGCTCTTTACTTAAGAGGCTTGCTGATTTTAGCCTCATGCCTTTCCTCCACTTACACCAAAAGTTCGTAGTTAAATTCCTAAGAGGCACTGAAATTTTAGATACTAATATGCCTGTATTATTTCCAAATTAAATACTTTTCTCCTGATTTTAGAAAGCTTGTAAAAATGGCAGTGCCTTTTACCAAAAACATATTCAGCATGTTGTTTTCACTCTTTTTAGATGCTGCCTCTGAAAAGCAGAAAGTGCCCCACTGGGGCCATATTTAAATTTCCCATGCACACACTTGTCCCAAGGTTTGGATCTAGCCTGGGATTGTTAAGATTCTTTTCCTCGGCTGGCTCAAGGTATTGACTAAAGTTCTGGTTGGCATCCACTCAGTGGTTGTCCAACTTTTGGAAGCTCTATGCCTGGTATTCCTCCATATGATGACTTTTAAAACCTTAGGTACCAGAATTACATCTTAATATCTAGAAGATATTTTCAAGGGAGAATATCTTCTCAACTGAGCTATACAACTGTTTGCTATAACTCAGGTCCCTCCACCCCTGCCTCCACTCAGGTGGTTGCTTCACCTTTTCTTAGCCAAAACTCATTTTGCATACTTATTTAAACATAATACATTATATTCATTCACTTGTTTGTTTTTCTGTTCTTTCACTCATTTGTGATTTTGTTTTTTTCTATTAGACTGCATTTCTTGAAACCTTAGCTAGTGTCTGGCCCATTGTAGTTGCACAGTAAATATCAACTGAGTGATAGAAATATTTTTTCCCAGCTTTACTGGGGAATAGTTGACAAATATAATTGTATGTTTAAAGAATACAGTGTGATAATTTGACATACACTGTGTAATAACTACAAAGATTAAAATGATTGACACACAATCACCTCAGAGTTAACTCTTCATATTTTTTCTTTTTGTGGTGAGAACATTTAAGAGCTACTCTCAGGAAATTTTAAGCAAACTATACCATATTATTGAATTTAATCCCCAAAGTTTGTACCCTTTGACCTACATCTCTCCATTTCTTTCTCCCGATCGTTTCTAGCAACCATTATTCTGTTCTGTTCCTATAAAAATATCCTCCAAAATTGTTTGCAATGAATACATAATGTTTTATGATTAGTTAAATGTGTTATAGTTAAAAATAGCTTTGTAAGAATAGTGATTTAATATGACTTTATAAAAATATTTCTGTCAGGCAGATTGAACTTTGAATCATGATATGTATAATTTAGAAAGCACAGATGGGATTTTAAGGTTGCTCTGGACTATTCGTTGGCCACTCAACAAGAGAACATCCAACAGAACAAATGTGTCTCTAAAACCGTAATAAAGCCCATGCATCTTCCTTGTTGTCTCTTTTAGCAGTGAGAAATAATTATATTTATGATTACAAAAAGTGTTTTGTTAAGTTAGCCCTATGTTCTTGAATAAATCAAAATCTTCAAAGTGAAGAGAGCTTGGCCTAACCAAGTTGCACGTCACACAGATATTGATCCCAGGGGGTTGAACATTTATCTATAACAGGTCTGATAGCTTTCACGAAGAGCAGGTTTGTTTCTGCACTATGTGACTCATTTTAAAAAGTGTGGTATTTTTAGATATGCCCTTATGATCTATGTGAATGATGTTTGCTAAGGCAGTCAGGACCTAACCAGTGTATAACCATACACAGCAGTCCTGAATGCCCAAGAGTTTCATTGTCAAAACTGAAATTGCCCAGAAAGTTATGCTCACGAGCATAGATTTTAGAAAAGAAAAATGTATAACTGAGAATGGCTACAAGTAAATCAGAAGCATCTTTCGATTCTCAGCTAAAGAAGGCATAACTAAACAAAAAGGCATCACTTAAATTTTGGTCATGATACTGAAGAATAGAGTGGTATATAATTGTATGGATAAATGTGTAGAATTAAAGCTTAGCAATTTTTTCATTCACATTAAATTCACTATCTACATTAAAATATAATTGACTGCATTTTAGGGAGAAGAATATGGTAATAGCTGCCATTTAATCATAAGAATACTATTTTCCAAGTGAGCAAACTGAGCCTCTGAAATGTGGATTAATTTGGAGGTCGCACAGCTCTTACATGCTAGAGCTCAGATGCTAATTCACCTTGGTCTGTGAGCTGCAGGACTTACCCTCCACACCACTCCTACCCCCTGAAGACACTTGACTAAGGCACAGAATTACCCAAAGAGGCCTGCTTCTCCCAGGGTGAGCTTAAGTCTCAGGTCACGCAGCTTAGAAAAAGGGCAAGTTCCAGGGTGGGGAAAGCAATGATAACCTTGACTGCCACATGTGGCTGTGAGGAATTTTCTAGGGAAAAGTTGGGTCAGAGTTTCTGGCTTGGTTGAGGCAATAAAGTCAGCTGTGGTAGGGGCAAAAGGTAGCTCCCTTCATTTCTGTGTCTGTAGCCTGGCCCCTCAGCTAAAGTTTCAGTCAGGAAGGACATTATCCAGTGATGCTGAATTAGTTGCATGTTCCTTGGGCCAGTGGTTTTGAACGAGGTAGGCTCAGATTCAGTGTACTGTAGACACCGTTTTCCTAGCAACACTTGGAAAACATATTAAGACTTTGCCACTTCTCTATTAGCATGTTCACCGGCAAGTGTGACAGACACTGTAATCCTGTGGCCTGCAAAGGGTAACTGTGTACATGGTGTTTCTCCTAATCATCATCCCCCTGCTCACTTCCTGCTGTTTTTCTGCCAGTCTTAACTTGCCAGGGATTATCCACTGGCTTTATGCCCTTCCGCCTTCTACTGCCAGGTACTGTGTGTGCACACGGGCCTGCTCTTACTAATGTGGGAGGCCAAGAGGCTTGTCTGCCAAGGCTATGCCAGGAGGTCCAGGGATGTGCAGATCAAGGGGAAAGCCACCAGGGATCCTCTGTGCTGCAGGGCCGAGCATCCTGGCCAAAGTCTGGGGCCTGTGCCGATCTCCCTGAGGAGTTAAAGAATTCAGGAGCACCTGGGTGGCTCAGTTTGTTAAGTATCTGCCTTTGGCTCAGCTCATGGTCCCAGGGTCCTGGGATCCAGCCCCACATTGGGCTCCCTGCTCAGTGGGGAGTGTGTTTGTTCTTCTCCCTCTGTCCCTCCCCCGACTTGTGCTTTCTCTCAAATAATTAGATAAAATCTTAAAAAAAAAAGAGTTACAAATTCAGTGAAAAGACGTGTTGCTATTGCTTTCTCTACCTTCTCACCAAATAGATTAATTAGTGGGACATGAAGCATGCTAATTGAAAATCACCACTTTGGGTGACACTGGGAGTGTTTTCTCTTAATTTGTGAAACCCGTGTTTCTAGAAATACAGCATGTTTTGTGGTCGATAATGCTTAGAAACAGTTTAGTGGGGGGCACCTGGGTGGCTTGGTCGGTTAAGCATCCAACTCTAGGACTCTAGGTTTCAGGTCAGGTCATGATCTCAGGGGTTGTGGGGCCAAGCCCGGCATCAGGCTCTCCTGCTGTTCCTTTCCCATCTCGTGCACTCTCTCTCAAATAAATAAACAAATCTTAAAAAAGCAAACAAACAAAAAAACCAAAACCAGTTGAGTGAATCAGAAACTGTATTGTTTCTTTATTGAAAGGCTTACGTCTGCAGTGACCAATTTGATTGCGACCACTATGGCGCTGAGGAAAAGGAACTCCTGTTTTACCTTGAAGGAGCTCTGATGTATAGGTTCTACCATATTATGTGTTTCTCATTGCTAAGAGCGATAAAAAATTAATGGCTTATTTGTGGATTATTGCTTAGTTGATAGGAAACTATCTTGGAGGCATTTTTTAAAAATAATATGTTCAGGGGAAAAATTTGGCTATTGGGTACTATCTACTAATAAGAAAGTGATGATGGATTAAACAAGAGTTACTTTCCCAGAGTAATCATTAAATATTTATGTAGGGCACAGCAAATGAACATAATAGAAATGAGTTTTGGCAAGTTAACAGCACCATTTATCTTTAAAGCACTTTATAAAAACAAGCTAATTAATCCTCCCACCCTGTATATGATAAAGTGAAAATAATGTAATCCTCTCTTTTGTTTTTTCTCCATCAACTTAGTTTTATTTAAATAACTTTTAGTTGGAATGTGTTTTCTATCCTACTTGATTGTCTTCCTCAGTGATAGCGTCATTGCTGCCCCCTGGGAGACTCACTTGATGAAGTGACATTCCCAAGGAGAAGATGAAGTCAAACTGAGCTGGCTGATCCCAGCTGGAGAGTTCATTTATAACTTTCTCAAGCTGTAAAGGAGGTGGAGCTTCCCAGAGGACCACAGCTCCAGACAGGTCAGCCATTCCTTCCAGATATTTCTCACTGGGTGGAAAGTGAAAAGTCAGGTTCTGCCATGATTTTGCTAAACGTTTAGTATCTTCCTGCTGACAGCCTGCCTTCTATTTACATAAACAGACCTTGTAGGCAGTTTATCAACTTACCAATTTTGTTGATTTCTTTTCTCCCAGTTTTATTGAGATATCACTGACACATAACATTCAATTACTTTAAGATGGATAATATAACGACTTTATATAACATGTATTGCAAAGTGAGCACCATAATGTTTACTCAACATCCGTCGCTCACATAATCATATTTTTTTGTTATGATGAGAACTTCTAAGATTTATTCTCATAGCTACTTTGACTTATGCAATAGAGTATTATTAACCGCAGTCACCATGCTCTGCATTTCATCCCCGGAACTTACTGATCTTATAACTGGAGGTCTGTACATTTTGACCTTGTGTAGCTTTCAGCCAGTGCCCCTCCACAAATCCTTTGGCAACCATGGTAACTATCAGTCTCTTCCCTGTTTCTATGATTCAGTTTTTTTTTTAATTATTTTAATTTTTTATTTTATTTTTTTAGATTTATCTATGATTCAGTTTTTAAAGATTCTACATATAAGTGAGATCATATAGTATTTGTCTTTGTCTGACTTACCTCACTTAGCGTAGTGACCTCAAGGCCCCTCCATGTTGCTGCAAATGACAGGGTTTCTTTTTTTTGGCGGTATAATATTCCATTGTGTATATGTATATGTATATCTATCTATCTATCACATTTTATTAATCCATTAATCTATCAGTGGAGACTTCTTATGTCTTAGCTATTTTAAGTAATGCTTCAATGGATGTGGGAGTGCAGATATCACTTGAAATAGTGATTTCACTTTCTTTGGATATATGCCCAGAAATGGAGTTGCTGGATCATATTTTTTTTATTTTTTAATAACTTTACGTTTTGATATAATTTTAAATATAATTCAGACAAGTTGCAAGAATTGTATAAAGAACTCTCCTATACTCTTTATTCCAGTTCTGCCAGTTGTTTACATTTTACCCTATGTGTTTATCATATTTTTTCTTTTATTTTTTCTGAATCTCAAAAATAGAGTAAAACCCGATTTTCTTAGAATAATTCTGTGTATGTAAATGCTCAATATTTAAAAGATTGATATCTCAAAAAGAATTTTTTAAGAGGTGCTTGGATGGCTCAGTCATTCAAGCATACAACTGTTGATTTTGGCTCAGGTCATGACCTCAGGGTTGTGGGATGGAGCCCTAAGTTGGGCTCCATGCTGGGTATGGAGCCTACTTAAGATTCTCTCTCTCCCTCTCCCCTCCCCCCCACCCCACTCTCCCTCTCTTAAAAAAAAAATCAAAGACTATTTTTTAAAGGTCTGTTTTAAAGACAAGACTATTTAAATGGCAATAGTATATATTAGAGTCAAATAACTCAAGAATTAAAAAATGTGAATTTTGCATTTGAAGTAAATCTGTTAAAGTTAGGGCCAGCACTACCACATAGTAGGCATTCAAGTTTTCTATGAATAAATGATTATAAATTATTTAAAAGCCTAAGTATCCCAAAATTGTTTGTATTCCTCTCAAGACATTTTCTTTCTGCAACAAAGAGATGGATAAAAGTAACCTTTATTCTATAATTTAGAACATGAGTATTTAACCTTTCAAACTTGTTTAATAATGCAAACCACAGAGTAATAAGTTATCTTTACATTAGTGAATTAAAACACTGTTTTTTATTGGCTGCTTCTTCAGCTTAATAACTGTAAAAAGTCAACACATTCACAGCTGTGTTAGGTCTTAGGTTAATTTATGTCAGTTTTGATTTGGAATCAGAGAATGTGTTTATCTTAAAGCAAAAAGAATATTATGATATGAAAAGTCTAAAACCTTCAAATAAATTTAAATTATCTGAACCAAAGGATTCCCTCATCATTACGTCATCATTTTTGGTAAGGAAAATGGGATAGGCTTACTTGTGCCAATGTCTTTTTTTTTTTTTTAAGATTTATTTATTTGACAGATAGAGATTACAAGTAGGCAGAGAGGCAGGCAGAGAGAGAGGAGGAAGCAGGCTCCCAGCTAAGCAGAGAGCCCGATGCGGGGCTCAATCCCAGCACCCCGGGATCATGACCTGAGCTGAAGGCAGAGGCTTTAACCCGCTGAGCCACTCAGGCGCCCCATGCCAATGTCTTTTTTGAAAGGATCTGTGATCAGTCAGATTATACTTTTTGGGTCAAGGCACTCTCTTGACATTCAACTTAACTTCCAAGGAGATAACATTTAATTTTTTATTAACAAAATTTTATTATGACATGGCTCATATTGTCAAAAGAAATTAAAATATCAGATGAACATTCTAATTTTGTCTCTGTGGTCAGGTGCCTGACAGGACTGTGTTTTTTGTGGTGGACATGGACACCCGTGATGATTAACTTTATGTATCAACTTGACTGGGCCACAGGGAGCCCAAACATTTGGCCAAGCACTATCCTGAGTGTGTCCATAAGGATGGTTCTCGATGAGATGAACATTTCAGTTGGTAGACTGAGTAAACCAGATTGCTTTTCCTAATGTGAGTGGACCTCATTCAGTCAGTTGAAGACCTGAATAGAATAAAAAGGCTGAGTAAAAGGGAACTTCACTTGCCTGACTGTTGAACTAGGACATCTGTCTTCCCCTGCTCTCAGACTGCAACCATACTCTTGGTTCTCCTGGGTCTTTAGTTTACTGACTGTAGATCTTGGAACTTGTCAGCCCCCATAATTTTGTGAGCTAACTCCTTTTCCATAGTTCCTTCCTTCCTTCCTTCCTTCCTTCCCTACTCCCTTCCTTCCTCCTCCCTTCCTGCCCCCCTCCCCAAAACCAGTATCTATTGATTCTGTTTCTCTATAGAATCCAGACTAACCAAACATCCTTTGGGACATCTGTCCATTTCACAGGCATTCCCTCTTCTTTGGCCTCTATTTTCTAACCTGAGTTGATGGTTCCTATAGTCATTTTGTTCTATTTGACCCCACCTCCTGTATGAATTATCCAGAGGTGGACATCTGACTCCATGTGGGCTTTTCAGATTACTCAGAGGTTAAATCTGAGAAGGAGGGAGAAAGCACAGTTTCCTGTTTGGCCAACATGTAACATTAGACTTAGGAGCTGTGAGTGGCCATTTTTGTCATCTGGGTGAGAAGCAGAGAGAGGTGGTCTGCAGAGTGAGTAAAGTGGCGCAGATGAAAAGCAAAGAAAAGGTTCCTGAATCACTTCTCATTCCTGTTTTCATCACTTTCTCAGTCCTGGATGCTTCCTTCTTCGGTTTATGTAATGCACCTGTATCATACCCCCTACCTTCTACCTTGTCTTTTATTTTTACTTTTGTTGGCTGAAGTTGGTTTCTGCATCAGTAGCCTGACCAGTACATTGGCTTGGTACCTTATTTACTTCTCTTTGTATGTTAGTTAGAGCCAGTGAGAAAGTCAAAGAAAAGGCAGGATAGGAACCTGCTCAGGTATAGCTCACTGAGAAGCAACCACAAAATTTTATTTTGTAAAACTCCCCTTTATGTCAATTCTAGTTTGAAGCCAACATTTTCATGAAATAGCCCCAAGTGAAACATCCATTCCTATATTAAGAAACTAATGCCCAAGCCAGTATGTATTGTTTAACTCTTCTTCGAAATGTTGATTTGATACTGTCAAGAGACCACAACTGTATTGTGAAAATTTGTTTTCTCTGTCAATTATTTGGCATGATGAATTCAAGGTTAAGGTTTTGTTTCTTCTTTGCTAAAGTAGTGCTCATTAATTGTGAACATGTATATGAATCCTTCTAACGTATTATGAACACCATGCAAAATTCCTGTGAGAAATAGCTGTAGTATTTACCTTGGAATTAAATAAGATGTGTTTAATACCTGGCACATAGTAAGGTCTACATAAATGTTAACTGTTATTTTCAGAATCAGAAGAAAACTGCTTAGACTTTATTATTTGCAATCCTATGTGGTTCTTTCCATGTACAATGTAAGCGGTGTTATTTTGCTCTGCACCTATCCGCATGGAAAACTCCTGTAACAGATGTGGGGAAGTAAAGCTGTGGGACTTCTGGTCAACATCTAAACAGAGGCATCCCTGCTGCAGACTCTCCCTAGCAGTGCTGTTGAAGACAAGGATATAAAATAATTCCCCCCCCTTTTTTTTAAAGATTTTATTTATTTATTTGACAGAGAGAGATCACAAGTAGACAGAGAGGCAGGCAGAGAGAGAGAGGGGGAAGCAGGCTCCCAAGCAGGGAGCCTGATGCCGGGCTCGATCCCAGGGCCCTGGGATCATGACCTGAGCTGAAGACCGAAACTTTAACCCACTGAGCCACCCAGGCGCCCCAAAATAATTCCTTTTAATAACAAAATGAGAATAGGACTCTGGTGTTCCATCTCCAGCAACAACCTAGAACACAGTAGAGGCCTCAGATGCTGCCCTTAACCAATCCTTGCCAGTTCCTTCTTCTGCCAGTTCACTACTGATGGGTGTGAATGAGCCATTCAAGAGAAGAGGTAAGGGAAAAGGCAGGCAGAATTCTTATTAAGGTATTTCTATTTCTGGCAGATCCCTACTTGGTTATATAGAGCAACACATTTATCTGGAGGCCTTTTTAAAAAAAAGTGAACGTTGCCTTATAATGAATACTAAATAAAACCGATAGAATTCAGATTAATTTTTAATGAGCAGCAGTTGTGTACTGCATGTAATAATATTGAAATTAATACATAATTAAAGTAGATTTGTACAGAATAATTCACTTGAGAGTTGAGGAGTGGAGAACAAAATTGAACATCTCCAGAGGCGACCCACAGCTCTGTATCTTGATTTTTCAGACACCCAGAGAGATCAGTGTTTTCTTGAGGCAAAGTCACATTTTCTAGAGGCGTGGGAGATCACTGGGAACTTTGATCTGGGCTATGACCTTTCATGTTAGTTCATAGGAGGTCCCACTGAACACTAATTAGGACAAAGTCCGTACATGTCACAGCCCTGCCTAGACCACTATTACCATTGCAATGACTTTTCTTCTGCATTTTCACTGGCTAATGATTTTCACCTTTCTTAAGTCAGGTGATTGACTTAAGGTGATTATTAAGTAAGGTGACTGCTCACTGACAAGTAAGCAAGCAGTGCTATCAGTCGACATAGCTTTAAATACAAATCGAATTTATTCTGTTGTAGATATTATAATGGAACAATGGACACCCCCAAAATGACAAGGAAAATGCACTGGGGATCCACTTCCTTGTTCTGTGACTCTACTGCAGTAAATGACCACATTGTCACTTCTGGAGAGGTCGTCTCTCTGTAAGAGAGAGTGGTTGTGAATTTCAGCCAAATGGTCCTTAGTGAACAACTGCTTTTTCTTTTTCTTTCTTTTTTTTTTTTAAACTCAGCATCAATCTCCCCTTCCTCTGCCCTTATCTCCCAGTTTTCTTGGGGTACCAGCTCTCGCACACTTGCAGTCTGTGTACTGAAGATGGGGTTGACTTCGTTCTTGGCTCAAAGAGTGGACTTGTGACTTGGAAGGTCACATCCACTCCATCTGCTGTGATTGGTTCAGAAATGTGCATGTCATCCAAATTGGGACAAATAGAGCCAATACAATTCAGTCTGGAACTTTAGGAAACTGCTGGGAGAGAAGCTTTCTCTTTTTCTATGGCTGAAGAGCTGAGAAGAGATAGACCTGGAACTGGGAGCTGTATTTAGACACAAGCCTTCCAGAGAAAGAAGCCAACACAGAGAGAACCAGATGTTCATGAGAGGTAGGCAGCTTCCTACAACATTATTTAAATACACAAACCCAGCTGTGCCTGGAATTGATCCACATTTGGACTTTTCGGTTCCATGAATGATAAATTTTCTTTTTTTGAGTTGGATTTTCTGCTACTGTAGCTCCAAGAGTCTTGACTTGTAGGGGACTCTCAGAAGTCTGTAGGTTTTCTTTTCTTTAATGTAGCTTAGTAGAATCCAGGACACCCCGGCCTCCCAGGCTTATGTGGTCCTGCTGGAATCTGGGGGGTCATACCACTTAAGTTGGTCTTTGGAATCACCCGAGGCCACTACCTCTATGAGTAACCCCTCTGGCCCAGGAAAAGTGGGGAGGAGGAGCAAATAGGAGGATGTAAATCTGGAGATTGAAAAGCGTCCCACTTTTCTAGAGTCCCTGGTGTGAGAAGATTCCTCCCGGGCAGAGCTTCTCCAACTTCAAGGGGGATACAAATCACCTGAGGAACTTGCTAGAGAGGCAGTTGTGATTCAGTAAATGCCTAGAGTGGGGCTTGTGCGTTTGCATTTCCAACAAGCTTCCAGGATGCTACTGGGCCAAGGACCACACTCAGAGTTGCAAGGTGCTGATAGGGTTTTGCATTTCATCTCCTTCAATCTAGAGTCTGGACTGAGACCCCAGACTGATGGTGGAATTCTTCAAGGAATGCTAAAGGAGAGATTTTCCTTGAATCTTCTCCTGCCCTCTTGGCACAGCTGTTGAGCTAGAAAATGTTCTGCTTAGGGTACACAGGTTATGGCTGTGGATAAAATGCCTAGACTGGTTTCTTGATGAAAAATCAGTTTTATTCTTAAATAATTTACATAACTTTTATTTAGCTCTCAGATAAAAACTCCCACTTACATTCTTGCTGTTAATCTTAAAGTTACCCCAGAAGGTGGAACATATCTTATTACAGATGACCATGAGCCAGCTTTTCCCTGACCAAACTGAAACAGACGGTGTATTTTTCTCCCCGCCGTGCAACTGTGAACGTCAGTCTAGATTTTTCCAGACCAATTGCTGAGTGGTCTTGAAGGAACCTAAAACCTGTGTTACAGTTTTAGAGAAATGGGACAGTGAAGCCTTTTATTTAGTAAACACTCATCAATTCTTATGTTATTTTTATTAATTTATTGTTGGTAATAAAACACATCAGTTCTTGTGGGCTTATCCTGAGCCTACAAGTTTTTTAACCTTTATTCTAAAATGAGAGGATAAGTAAAACATCAGGGAGAACTTCATGACAGTGCTAAAAGAGGGTAGGGTGAAATAAGAGTTCAGTAATTTCTGGAACATACAAGCAGATGTAAGAGGGCTGAGGAAAGACGAGGTAGCAGATCCCTCCTTGCAGCACAAAGTTGGGGGGGCACTGCAGGGTTGACTGAGTGATTCTAGACTCAAATTTACAAGTGACTATGGGAACTGAGCCAGTCTGTGGGATGATGAGCTCGAATGTAGTCTGTTTGGGTCCACATACAGAGATATTTCCTTAGACAATTGGTAGTAGATACGATGTTAAACTAGAGGTCTTGTACACGTGAAGCCTTCCAAAATGTGGGAGATGAGGGGCGCCTGGGTGGCTCAGTCCTTAAGTGCCTGTCTTCGGCTCAGGTCATGATCCCAGGATTCTGGGATTGAGCCCTGCCTCAGGCTCCTTGCTCAGTGGAAGCCTGCTTCTCTTTCTCCCACTCCCCCCCTGCTTGTGTTCTTTCTCTCTGGGAAAGAATCTGAAGAACCTCTGGTGGGAGAGGGAAGGATAGGGAAGTAGACAAGTAGGTAAACATGGAGTAATGAAGTGTGTGAGTGTGTGTGTATGTGTGTTTACATGTGTATATGTGTGTGTGCATTTGTGTCTTTAAAATCTGAGAATTTCTCAGAAGGTTTAAGGGAGACAATAGCATAATAGACTTCAGAAATCTGCCTCTTGTCTGTTGTTAGAATAGGATACAAGCTTGATTAGTATTCCTACTAGGCCTTTTGTTTAACTTGTAGCAAAGGGTTTTATTTCCCTGAAATATGATTCCAATATGATGATCATAAGCCTTGGTTAATTTTAAGACATTTCTCTTCACTTATGAAAAAGGGCTCATCAGCACTCCTTGCCAAAAACTCATTAAAATAACTTTTAGCTCTGCTTTAAGGTCATTTTTAGTATTTGTTGCAGTGTTAATTAGAAAACTGCGGTCTCCTTTATTCCTACCAGAATCCCTTTCCAGTAGCATCTTTGGCTCTGGCATTTTGCTGACGACCCTGTTTCCCCGAATTTAACAGAATAAATGGCTCTAGTTTTGCTTTGCTGTATTTTCTTTAGTTATTAGTTTTGCAGCCTCGATCACTGATAAACCCAAAAGCTGTCATTTATTTATTTATTGAGATGCTCTTCACATTTTCCACAGAGTCGGAGAAGATACCAACTAAATTAGTTATTGCAAAAGTGAGATCACAGAAAATAAATTTATATGTTCAGAGTACTAACTTCCATCAAGTTGAATCCCACTTTGCTAAAAGTACAAAATGTCTCATATGTAAATTCAATACATACTTACTGCTGCATCTTTGCAGACATTCAGCAAATATAATTCGGTTATTGCTTTGGGAAAATGCATAGAGGAAAATTGTAAACTTTATATTGCACGTGTGCAGGAAATCTGAAGGGGACACAGGAAATCTAGCTTCCAGTTCCAGTTATGGACCATGTTTGTGTAACATGGCAGGGATAAACACTAAACCAGGGTTTATAAAACTTGTGCTATGTGGGCCTGCCCATACTGCTAGGTGTCCTAATGACATGGCAGCTGGTTGAACTCAGAGTCAGTGATAAGGTTATGTGGGAGGAAGGGCAAGGAGGGAAAAATAGACTGTGAATGAGAATATGAATGGGCAGAAGTTGCAGTCTTTTTATAACCTAATCTCAGAAGTGACCTACTATTACCTTTACCTGTTCTGTTATCAGAAGCACATCACTAAGTCCGGCCACACTCAAAAGCAAGGGAAGTAAATACTTGGAGGGAAGGAATGTCAACAAATTTGTAAACCTGTCTTTAAAACCTCCATAGTACTCTCTGTCCCCTCCTTCTCCTAGCTGTGCAGGGCACATATCACATGGCTGCACATGGCAGCCCTGGTGAAGAACCAGGAGGTCAAGGACCAGGAGTAGAAGATAGGATGAATCTGAGGTTTCCTGCAGAAATTTTGGATAAGGAGTAGGGATAAATGAGAAGCAATGGAGCACACTGGTTGAGGGCTTCCAGTCAAGCATACCTGGTGTGATCTCTAGTGCTTTCACTCCCTAGCTCTTGCCAGTAACTACACACCCTGCTTCAGTTTTATTGAGATATACAGTTGACCCTTGAACAACATGGGCCCCCACACAGTTGAAAATCTGTGCATAACTTTTGGCCCCCCCAAAACTTAACTACTCATAGCCTGCTGTTGACTAGAAGCCTGCTGATAACATAAAAAGCTGGTTAACATGTGTTTTGTGTATGTCTTTTATACTGTAGTCTTACAGTAAAGTAAGCTAGAGAAAAGAAATTGTTTTCAAATTGTTGCAAATCTTCAAAAAAATGTCCAGTATGTTAAATTTTTAAAAAATCTGCATGTAAGTAGATCCATGCAGTTCAAACTTGTATTATTCAAGGGTCAACCATAATTGACAGTAATTCAACATTTTACATTTTTTTAAAAAATGTAAAAAATCTATCTATGAAAGACCCACAGCAAATATCATCCTCAATGGGAAAAAGCTTGCAGCCTTCCCGTTGAGATCAGGAACATGACAAGGATGCCCACTCTCACCACTCTTGTTCAACATAGTATTAGAAGTTCTAGCAACGGCAATCAGACAACAAAGAGAAATAAAAGGTATCCAAATTGGCAAGGAAAAAGTCAAACTCTCTCTCTTCGCAGATGACATGATTCTTTATATGGAAAACCCCAAAGACTCCACCCCCAAACTACTAGAACTCATACAGCAATTCAGTAATGCGGCAGGATACAAAGTCAATGTACAGAAATCAGTGGCTTTCTTATACACTAACAATGAAAATACAGAAAGGGAAATTAGAGAATCGATTCCATTTACTATAGCACCAAGAACCATAAGATACCTGGGCATAAACCTAACCAAAGAAGTAAAGGACCTGTACTCGAGGAACTACAGAACACTCATGAAAGAAATTGAAGAAGACACAAAAAGATGGAAGACTGTTCCATGCTCTTGGATTGGAAGAATAAACATTGTTAAAATGTCTATACTGCCTGGGGCAATCTATACTTTTAATGCCATTCTGATCAAAATTCCACCGATATTTTTCAAAGAGCTGGAGCAAATAATCCTAAAATTTGTATGGAGTCAGAAGAGACCCCGAATTGCTAAGGAAATGTTGAAAAACAAAAACAAAACTGGCGGCATCACGTTACCCGATTTCAAGCTTTACTACAAAGCTGTGATCACCAAGACAGCGTGGTACTGGCATAAAAACAGACACATAGACCAGTGGAACAGAGTGGAGAGCCCAGATATGGACTCTCAACTCTATGGTCAAATAATCTTCGACAAAACAGGAAAAAATATTCAATGGAAAAAAGACAGTCTCTTCAATAAATGGTGCTGGGAAAACTGGACAGCGATATGTAGAAGAATGAAACTCGACCATTCTCTTACACCGTACACAAAGATAAACTCGAAATGGATAAAAGACCTCAACGTGAGACAGGAATCTATCAGAATCCTAGAGGAGAACATAGGCAGTAACCTCTTTGATATCAGCCACAGCAACTTCTTTCAAGATATGTCTCCAAAGGCCAAGGAAACAAAAGCAAAAATGAACTTTTGGGACTTCATCAAGATCAAAAGCTTCTGCACAGCAAAGGAAACAGTCAACAAAACAAAGAGGCAACCCACGGAATGGGAGAAGATATTTGCAAATGACAGTACAGACAAAAGGTTGATATCCAGGATCTATAAAGAACTCCTCAAACTCAACACACACAAAACAGATAATCACATCAAGAAATGGGCAGAAGATATGAACAGACACTTCTCCAATGAAGACATACAAATGGCTATCAGACACATGAAAAAATGTTCATCATCACTAGCCATCAGGGAGATTCAAATTAAAACAACATTGAGATACCACCTAACACCAGTTAGAATGGCCAGAATTAGCAAGACAGGAAACAACGTGTGTTGGAGAGGATGTGGAGAAAGGGGAACCCTCTTACACTGTTGGTGGGAATGCAAGTTAGTGCAGCCACTTTGGAGAACAGTGTGGAGATTCCTCAAGAAATTAAAAATAGAGCTTCCCTATGACCATGCAATTGCACTGCTGGGTATTTACCCCAAAGATACAGATGTAGTGAAAAGAAGGGCCATTTGTACCCCAATGTTTATTGCAGCAATGGCTACGGTCGCCAAACTGTGGAAAGAACCAAGATGCCCTTCAACAGATGAATGGATAAGGAAGATGTGGTCCATATACACAATGGAGTATTATGCCTCCATCAGAAAGGACGAATACCCAACTTTTGTAGCAACATGGATGGGACTGGAAGAAATTATGCTGAGCGAAATAAGTCAAGCAGAGAGAGTCAAGTATCATATGGTCTCACTTATTTGTGGAGCATAACAAATAACATGGAGGACATGGGGAGATGGAGAGGAGAGGGAGTTGAGGGAAACTGGAAGGGGAGATGAACCATGAGAGACTATGGACTCTGAAAAACAACCAGAGGGTTATGAAGGGGCGGCGGCGGGGGGGTGGGAGGTTGAGGAACCAGGTGGTGGGTAATAGGAAGGGCACATACTCTATGGAGCACTGGGTGTGATGCCAAAACAATGAACACTGTTATGCTGTAAATAAAAAAAAAATGTAAATCTGTATGAAAGGGTAATAAATGGCAATGAATTTGCCAAACTCATGTGATCACTTCTCACATTAAATTCTGTGAGCTCTGTTGGCTCTGGTTCTACTACTACAGCGTATCTCAAGTCTGTCCACTTTCCTCCATACACACTGCTACCTCTTCGGACCAAGCCAGCATCTAACATCTCCAATCTGGATGGCCATAAAGAACTCCTCACTAGTTTCCCCCGTTCCTGCTTATTTATAGTTCATTCCCTACATAGCAACCAGAATCATCTTTAAAATTACAAATCAGATCATACCATGGCTCAGCTGAAAATATTCAGTGTTTCCATGTAGGTTTAAAACAGAATCAGGGGCACCTGGGTGGCTCAGTTGTTAAGCATCTGCCTTCAGCTCAGGTCATGGCCCCAGGGTCCTGGGATTGAGCCCCACATCAGGTTCCCTGCTCAGTGGGAAGCCTGCTTCTCCCACTCCCACTCCCCTACTTGTGTTCCCTCTCTCGCTGTGTCTCTGTCAAATAAATAAATAAAATCTTAAAAACAAACAAACAAACCAGAATCAGAATTCCTTGCCATGAACTGCGGCATCATCCAACTCCCACCTACCTTTCTAGACTCACCTTGAACCATCCTACCTCTAGGATGCCAGACTGTTTCCTACCTCAGGATCTTTGCATCTGTTCTGTCTACCTGGGACCCCTTCCTTCAGGTGTTTATGTGATTGTCTTCCTCTGCTCTTCAGGTCTCAGCTTGGATGTTACCATGTTCCCTGATCATGCTTTCCAGAGTAGAATCCCCCTCTTCAGGCATTTTTCTCTCTTCATTTAATTAGTTTCTTCTCAGGACTATCACCATCTGTAGTTATCTTGTTATTGTTTATTTTCTTATTTATTGCTGTCTCCAACTGCCTGGAAAGCAAGGGCAATGAGGACAATGCCCTGTCTATTCCATTTGCTTGCTCTTGTATCCTAAGAGGTTAACCTCATCCCTGGATTATAATAAACTCTTGATAAATAGTTACTGAATGAATGAGAAAACATATGTTAAATGCTTAGCACAGTGCCCAACACATAATAGGTGACAAATATAGATAATTACATATTGAATACATTAACATCTATTTCACAGGGCTTTGATGAAGTGATTAGTTGGGATAATATGTGAGGGGCACTACCCGCAGCATCTACTACTACTATTAAATCATCAACTACTATTTAAATTGAATGTATAGTGAAGCATTTATGTAACAGGGATGGCGAGGGATTGATAGATGGCTACTCGGCCTCTGTATATTTAGGAGCCTTTAGATGTTTATCTGAATTTTCCAACTTTCATATTGGTATCACTTAGACTTAAAAATCCCACGCTAATAAGTCTTGTGTTCCATGTAGAGACGTGTGAGACAAGTGAGTGTATTGTTTTGGGCACAGCTTGTACTGTGAAGTCAGTTAAGTGAATAGACCTTACTGTTGGAGGCATCATTAACTCAAGTATTTTGTTAGTTTGCCCTTCCTACACTTGACAGAATCAGTCTTGTTTGTGCTAGAATATTTATGCTCTTGCAACAGGGATATAGATGAAAATTTTTAGATAATGTTGGAAAAACTATCAGCTGAAAAAACAAAAAAACCCAAACCACCTCTAATCTAAGGGCTGCTGCTGGCAGATTGATCAGGGGTGCTGGATCTCCCACTGGACCCCCCCCCCCCACTCCAGGATCACATTTCATGCTGCCTCCCTTGGCCAAGAGACTGGCACATAGATGATGCTCATCACAGCATGTTAAAATCAAGGACGTGTGAGTTACAGTCTCCATCAGCACATTATGTACAGTGTAAGAGCTGTGAATATGGGACCGAATGAAGCCTTTGCTGGCTCTAAGTCACTATCCCATTGTTCACCAGCTGTGTGACAAATTACTTAATTCCCCGGCACCTTGGATTCTGAGACAAATTACTTAATTCCCCGGCACCTTGGATTCTGAGACCGTAGCATCAGAAAATGCTGTTAACTTTGTGACACAGGATTGGTGTGGTAACAATGGGGAGATAGAGAGCTCCAAGAGGAAAGTTGATTATTTTTACTTTCCTCCCTTGCAGCTGGCCTCAGAAAATTAGTTGGATTTCCATCTTTTCTAATCTTTTCAGCCTCTATATGGCTAAGAGAGACCCATGAGCCAGAGAGTGGCTTGTAATCTCCACACACCGTTTCCTGGAAGACAAATCCGGGGGCTTCAGGTTTTATGCATTTTAGTATTATACAAAATGGGACACCAACATAGCAAATAGATACAATACACAATCACTGATAAATATTTTGTAATGCTCTTCTGAAAATGTAACTGGAATCCCCGTTCGACTCTTGCATCAAGCCATTGCTCTTGAGGAAGGGCTCATTAACCTGCTAGCCCTCCGATTTCTGACTTCTGCAAGGAACCTCCTTCTAGGTGGTCCCTTTGTAGGTTAGTAGGTACTTCTTCCTTGTCTCAAATGAGTGGTTTCTATCTCTGAGGATGTTTGGCCTGAGTGACTTCCGTTTTAACTGAGTTTCTGCCATAGCCAGGAAGAGTTGCCTCATGCATCCCTCACACTGGATAGTGGTGTGGTCCACAATATGTCTGAATAAAAAAGAGACCTCTCATAGGGTCTTTTTTGGCTACCCTGACAATCCTTGGAATGTTCCCCTGTATTTGAAAGAAAACAAATTTGACTTGTAAATTTTGTTTTAAATTTCAACTCTGAAACTAGGTCATAATTTAATTCATATTTCTTTAGTCTTTTGACGTGACAGGCCTTGTGTTGGGATCTTGGGATTAAAAAGATGAAAGGACCTCTTTCCAGTCTTACAGAGCTTTGTGTCAAATGGGAAAGAGAAGCACGTGCTTGGCAATTCTATGACAGAGGCAGACATAAAGGAAAGAGGAATTCAATCTTCCTTGTCTGCTAGTACTAGGAATTGAGAGTGAAGAGATAATGTGTACACTATCTACCCCCCAAATTTGTGGATTCAGACGTTTGTCACAGTTTTTGTGTGTCGGGGGTCAGACGGGCATGGTATGGTGGGGTGATTTTGCTCAGAGTTCTTTGCGAGGCTGCAATCTGCATGTTGGGTAGGCTGCAGTCATCTTGGCCTTTGATGAAAGATCTTGGCTCCAAGCTCACTCACACAGTTGTTAGAAATACTCAGTTCAGGGTGCCTGGGTGGCTCAGTGGATTAAACCTCTGCCTTTAGCTCAGGTTATGGTCTCAGGATCCTGAGATCGAGCCCCGCATCGGGCTCTTTACTCAGTGGGGAGCCTGCTTCCGCCCTCCCCTGCCCCCCTCCCTGCCCCCACTCTTTGCCTGCCTCTCTGCCTACTTGTGATCTCTTTTTTTCTTTCTTTTTTAAAAAAATTAATTATTTTTATTAACATATAATGTGTTATTTGCCCCAGGGGGTGATCTCTCTTTCTGTCAAATAAATAAATAAAATCTTAAAAACATACACACACACACACACAAACAAAACAAACAAACAAACAAACAAACAAACCAAAAAACAAACAAACAAAAAAAAAGAAATACTCAGCTCTTCCCAGGCTGTTGGACTGAGGGCCTCCATTTTTCACTGGCTGTTGGCTGAATGCTGCCCCCAGTTTCCTGCTCTGTGGGTCTCTGTATAGGACATCTCCCCCATGGCAGTTGCTTCGTGAGAGTGAACTAGCAAGAAGAGCCAGCAAGAGAATGGGAGTAAGACCAAAATCACAGTCTTCAATAGCCTAATCTTTGAAGGGACCTGGCATCACTTTTTGCATGTTCTGTTCATGAGAAGCAAGTTACGAGGTTCAGTCTACACTGAAGGGGAGAGATTTACACACAGACATGAATACCAGGTGAGGATCTTTAGGAAGCTTTTTACTATAGAAGAGTGAGCACTCATCAAGGCGGACTTGGGATGGTGGAAGAGGAGGGACACATTCAAGGAAAGGGAATCCAAATGAGCCAAACCAAGAGAGCACAGGGGAGGTGTGATGGGAGAATTTCAAACATTTGGCTGGATTTCAGAGTGCAGGGGTGGAGTAATGGTAATGGTAAAGGTTGAAGATGAGGCTAGAAAGATAGGGAAGACACAGGTTATGAGTGTCTTTGTATAGAGAAATAGAGAATGAACTTCATTCCCAAATACCGATAATATTAAGGATTTTATTTTATTTTCATTTTTTAAAGATAGATTTATTTATTTATTTGACAGATGGAGATCACAAGTAGGCAGAGAGGCAGGCAGAGAGAAAGGGGGAAAGCAGGGTCCCTGCCGAGCAGAGAGCCCAACCTGGGGCTTGATCCCAGGAACTTGAGATCATGACCTGAGCTGAAGGCGGAGGCTGGACCCACTGAGCCACCCAGGCATCCCACTATTAAGGATTATAAAGGAGAATCACGATTCCACATTTATCTTTGAAAGATCCCTCTCTGGCCATGTTTACAGAGGAGTCATTTATCACATTTACAATTGATCCCATTAGACCCTCATAACCCACAATGCACATCAGCTTTCCTGACCTATAGAAGCAAAGAGTTTGAGGGCTCTTCAAGAAACCATTGGGAATCTCTCACTGGGGTGGTTGTGGGTGCTGCTGGTTGTGACATGGCAGAAGTGAGAGCGACTGATCCTTCCTTCTTGCCCAGGAAAACTGGGAAAACTTACATCAGGATCATCCGGGGTTATCCCTGGATAAAACGTAATCAGTTTTTATAGATTCTTCACTTTAGCCCTGCTCCTTGAGAACATCCCAATGTCTCTATCTTGAAGCTTATGGTTCTGCACTTGGGAAGTTTTGAAAAGTCATTGGCAGAACACTAAAAGACAGGATAAATACGGACCTACTCTGGTGATGTTTTAGAGATTTAGAACATTTTAAAAGTATAGCACCATAACTGTCATGGCCTTGGTTCCTTGTTTGTAGAGCTAGAGTCTTGAACGCGGTGGTCACTGAAGTGTTTTCTGCGAAAGGCATAGTTACTGATATTTCTGCTTGTTTATTTTACTTCCAGAGATTAACCTTGAGGTGGAGTATATATTCCTCCTCTTTCAAGCCTAACACTAATTCTTTGATGTTTGGAGGTCATACCATCATGGAGAAAGGCTTTTCTTCTTGTACTATTGCAAAATGTGCAGAAAAGCAGTTGCTGAGTTAACTTGGGAGCTTGTGAGTGCATTCACTTCCCACTCTACTGCTGACAGGCTGAATGTTTTCTTTTCCAGGAGAGACATTGCCGTTTCCAACAGGGCATATATAATGCATGAAAAGAGGGGCAGCCTGGAGTAATAGAGCAGATGAGAAGAGACTGTCTCACTGTTGTCAGTCCTCTGGGAAGTAAAAAGGGGCCACACGTGCATCTGAGTTTGCTCAGAGTCATCTCTGCTCCCCCTCCTCCCACCTGCTTCTGGAGTGGAGTGGTGCCGAGGCTGGGCAGTGCCGGAGCCATCCAAACATGTCCCTTTTGAAGAGAGAGGAGGCCTGTGCGGTTAGATAAAGGGGCTTTCTGTTTACTACTATGCACAGGCCCTTGAACTTGATGTCACGTGAAGATGGCAAAAGAATTTCCGGGGAATATTGAGACCGCTATTGTACATATCATTTCTTGAGCATATTTACTCACATGGGAAATGTGGGATTGTGAGGTACCCGCAGATGTTCCTCAGTAAGGACGTGGTAAGATCTTCTAGAAACTGCAAGAGGGATATTTATGGGCTTCAAATCTATTTTTAATTATTTTTAATCTGGGGGACTCATACATGGGTATATGATTTGCTTATACATTTTTAAAAAGATTTTATTTATTTTTTTTGTCAGAGAGGAAGAGTGAGCACAAGCAGGGGGAGTGGGAGAGGGAGAAGCAGACTCCTCACTGAGCAGGAAGCCCCACATGGGGCTCAATCTCAGGACCCTGAGGTCATGACCAGAGCCAAAGGCAGACCCTTAACAGACTGAGCCACCCAGGTGTCCCATGACTTGCTTATATATTTTTAAATGGAGGAAACAGTGGGTAGCTATGGAACTTTTAGACAGCCTTCTTGAGATATAATCAACAAATATAACTGTAAATGTTTGAAATATATAGTTTGGGAAGTTTGACATAAGAATATACCTGTGAAACCATTACCACAATCAAGAAAATGAAAACATCCATCATCCCTAAAAGTTTCTTAAATTCCTTTGTACTCTGTCTCTTCTGTTCTACATCACCCTCAGTCTCCCAATCACCAATTTCCTTTCTGCCACTATTGATCATTTTGCATTTTCTAGAATTCCTGTAAGTGTAATCATACAGCATCTACTCTGTGTCGGCTGGCTTCTTTCACTTCACATATTTATTTTGAAATTCATCAGTATTTTTGCATGTAAAAAGTTTATTCCTTTTTATCACAGAATAGTATACCATTGAATGGATATTTATTCACCTGCTGATGGACATTTGAGTCACTTCCAGGTTGTCACAAATAAAGCTGCGATACACATTCTCGTACAGGTTTTTTGGCATGGACATATGCTTTCATTTCTCTTGGACAAATATCCGGGAATGGAATGACTGGATCATATTGTAGGTGTATATTTAGCTTTTTAAGAAAATAGCCAGCTGTTTTCCAAAGTAGTTGTATCGTTTTCCTTTCCAACCAGTGGTGTGTGGTTGTTGCAGTTCCTCCATGTTCCCTCCAGTGCTTGGTATGGTCAGACTTTCCAGTTTTGATTCTTTTAATAGGAGTGTAGTAGTATCTCATTGTGGTTTTAATTTGTATTTCCTTAATGAATAATGATGTTGAAGCACACCTTGTCCTGTGCTTATTTGTCAGTCTATCTATCACTCTATTTTTGGTGAACTATATCTTTTGCTCATTTAAAAAATTGGGCTCTTTTCTTGTTTGGTTTTATAATTTATATTTTATAGGTATAAGTTCTTTATCAGGTATATGCTTTGCAAACATTTCCTTTCATCTAATGACTTGCCTTTTCATTCCCTTTACAGTGACTTCTGAGGGATAGAAATTTTATTTATCTATTTATTGATTGATTTTTTAAAAGATTTATTTATTTAAGAGAGAGAGAGAGAGAGAGTGGGGGCTAGGCACAGAGGGAGAGGGAGAGAGATTTGTAAGCAGGTTCCATGCGGAAGCCCTGTGTAGTGCTTGATCATGACCGTGAGATCACGACCTGAGCTGAGACCAGGAGTCAGATGCTTAACTGATGGTACTACCCAGGCACCCCAAGGTAGAAATTTTAGATTTGAAGTCTAACTTACTAACTTATCCTTTTATGTATTATGCTTCTGTTGTTGTATCTAAGAAATATGTGCCAAACCCACGGTCTCAGAGATTTTATCTTATGCCTTTTTCTAGAAGTTTTATAGTTTTTAGGCTTTACATTTAGATCTGTGATCCATTTTGAGTTAATTTTTTATGTGACATGAAGTATAGTTTCAAGGTTTTTTTCTTGCATATGTATGTCCAGTGGTTTCTGTGCTACTTTTTGAAAAATATATCTTTGCCATATATATGATTTCAAAAATTTCCTTCTCATACGTGTCTTGTCTCCCCCCCCCCCTTGGCATTATCTTTTGCAGTACAGTATTAATTTTGATGCAGTTACATTTGTCAATTTTGTCTTTTATGGTTTGTAATTTTGGAGTTGTATCTAAGTGATCTTTGCCACTTAAAAATCTCTATCCTTCAGTTATCTGTCCCCTGTGGGATAATCAAATATGCAAATATGGATGAAATAGTCTATGGAACATGCTAATATTGTAAAGACAGTGTATTATTTTAGAAATTTAAGAGGAGTCAGGGCAGCTGCAAATGGCAAATTAGGGACAGAAGGAGTTTTTAAACATTTTTGGGAAGAAAGGAAGAAAAAATTGCCCTGCATGTCTTTTTGTTGTTTGTTTTTTCTTAGAACAGAAGGATAATAATGATGGAGATGGGATGAAGCATAGCATCGGATGCAAATTCATGATGATAGTTGGTTGTTCATATTCTGGGGCAGGTGGTATGTGGACTTGGACTTAAAGATCAGCCATAAAGAACTAGTTGCCAACACCTTATTCTGTGAGTAATTACTGGGGATCACTGGGTACTGAAAATAAAGTACTCAAATGTTTTTCTCCTACATCTACCCAAGAATATACACAATTTGGGATCCATGGGACCATTTGCATTCTTTTCTTTTATGGGCAGGGGACACCCTTGGTCAGTATCTTTTACTGTTCCAGTTCTTTGCTATTTTGATTAGCTAGATCTCCAGCCAGTCCTCATATTTTCCTTGGTTTCAATAGCTGCCTTCCTTTTTATATCATTGAAACCACCAGATGGGCTGCTTCTGTCCCCTGTGCCTAAACACATATCAGTAGCCATAGCGAGCCCTCCATGCCTCGAAGGGCCATACAGGAGCTCAAGGGCACACACAGAGAGAAGCAGGACCCAGGGCATGTGCTTGTGTATTGGTCAATTCGAAGCATAAGACAGGGGGGTTTTGTACGTCTTTTGGGGGTCTTATCTAAAGGACACAAAGGGATTACAGGCCCTGGGAGGCAGGGGAGACTGTTGAGCACCAGGGCTGCTGGGAAAGTCGTATCTTGAGCTCATTTTTGCTTGTGACGTGGGCTTGCATGGGGGGCTAGCATCAGTGTAAAGCCCCCAAGGCCACTTGGCCAAACAAAATGGATGCTGAGCCAGCAATACCATGGAGTAGCTTAATTTTAAACTCTGGATGTGCTTTTGTCCTAAAAACATTCATTGGACCCCTGATTTTCCTTCTCCTCCCCCCACTTCTTTTTTTCTTTCTATTTTATCCACGTGTTTTGAATGAGTAATACTGCTATCTCTACTTCTACTACTCCAACTTCTTCTCTGATGCGCTGTGTCCTGGCCTCCGCCCTCCCCACTTTACTGAGACTCCCCTCCTGAAGGTCCAGTACTCCTTCATTGCCGTACTTAATGGGCATTTGTCAAAGCTCTTTTACTGGACTTCTTAGTTGCGTTTACCTCTTCTTTGAAACTCTATACCATTGGGTACCGTGAAATTTTACTCTCTTGGTTATTTTTCTGATTCTCAGAAATTCTTTATTGTCTGCTCAATACATTTTGCCTTTTTTGTAAAAATGTAAGTGAATCATCGAAATGAATGATAAATACCATATACGCACTGAAGGTTTTGTTTCTTGTCAAGACTTTTAGATTGGGTACTGAAATGGATATCTTACCATTAGTTTTTGCTTTTTATTTTAGTAGGTCATATGTACTAATTTTATTCAGTGAACTTTTCCATAACGTTAGCATAACAGAGAAAGTATCCTCCTGGATCTGTTTACCTGTTCTCTTTGCAAGAATCTGGATGGTCATTAAATCTGTGTGTCAAAAAACAGCTGAATTCAGAGTATTCAACTCACAGGACAGAAATATATAGTGTTGTGCCTTAAAAATTATGCAAGCCTGAGAAATCTGTAAATGAGAATTGAATTTGGAGCCTAGAGGTAGAAACTGATTAAAGAGACTATGAGAGCTGCTAAGATTTTTTTTTTCCTGGGCAGGAGTAAAAAATAAAAGCCAAATCTTATTTGCTTTTATTTCCCTACCACATAAAAAGGTAATACAAAGGCTTAGAAATGCAAAGTTGCTTTTGGAATTTAAGTAGGTTTTTGTCATATAGTATAGTAATCCTTGTTTAAGTCAGTGGAGTAGTGTGAAAGCACGGAGTTAAGGATAAATTCTTTATACATCTGATTTCCCTTCTGTTTGATAGAACAGAGAGAAAACATTAAGTATGAACATATTTTTTTTTCTTTCTTGCAACATTATTATCTCTTTACTGGATAGAATTAACCTCTAGTCAAGCCACTTTGATCATTGAAAAGACGTTAGCGGTCCTTTCATTTATTCAAAAATTTCAAATACTTACCTTTTTTTTTTTTTTGAGAAACCAATCTAAAATGGGTCGAAAAGAGGTCCAGGAAGGATTATGCGGGATAAAGCAATAGTGTTTATATTTATTCTTTATTTTATCATAAGAGATTTTGTTTCCTTTTACTTGCTTACATGAAATATAGTTGGTTTATGCCCCGTAAACAGCACTAGCCTTCTACAACGGAGGAGAGAGTGGCAGCGTGCCTGACTAATGGCAGTTTAAAGTCTCTGATGCACAGGGATCAAATTAAATAAGGCCTCTGTGTTGTCAAGATTTAGAATCTACTGATGCGCCGACATTTATTCATCTGCTTTTCATTTAGCTTTGAAGCCTTGCAGGTCAGCGGCTTCTGATGGCTCTGGCCGCCTTCCAGGACTAGCGGAGACCAAGAGCAGGTTATGAGACTGCCACCAGGTGGCAGTCTTTGACGGAGAAACCCCCGCCCTCCAGCGACTCCAGGGGCTCTTTCTCTTTCTGATTCTCTCTCCCTTTTTTCCTCCTCCTTTTCTCTCTTGCTTTCTCCCCTCCCTCCTTCTCTCTTTCCTATGATATTTTTTGCCTCTTATTCCCACGAAACATTTCATTTATCTTGAGGAACCCATTTATGATTTACCTACTGTCACGATGTTCTTTCCATCCCTGGAAGAATGGAGAGTTTTTCTGCAGGCTATCACAGCAGGAGGGACTGTTCTTTATTCTTCATAAATGTACATAAGATACAGAAAAGGTGACCAAATTAAAAAAAAAAATCAAACACACAGCCCCCACCCCAAAGCAAACTACATAAAATAACCAGAGACCAAATGTGGGTATAATCCATACTGTACTCCCTAGGAAAAAAGTGATTAGCAGAATTGACTGGGTCTGCTTCCCTCCCTGGTCAGGAAGGGATTGTTCCCGTGAGCTGGAGCAGACAGCTCAGACTGACACCTGAAAATCTCCTCATTCCGTTTTGCTTTTAACCTCAGAAGGAGTCTGTTTCTGTCTTGCCGGCAGTTTTATCGATGGAGCATGAAGATCAAGGAGGCCTGGTCTGCCCTTCCGGGACTGCATAGTTCTTTCCTGACCAGCAGCAGCGGGGAGAATTGCATTAGTCAGTAAAAGTGGTTTTACTGAACCCAGAAGCTGGGTGCAGGTGGGATGGCGCTGACCAAACAAGTATATTGTTTTTGCTCAATCTCATAAGTGTAGTTTACGTAATGGATGAAGAAGCTAAGAATCAGGAAAGCCAGGAACTTGCCAAGACTATGTAACAGTGATCATCAGAGAAAAGATTCAGACCCAGGTTCATTTCATGCTAAGATCCAAAGCCCGTCTAGGCTACCTGTGGTGTAAGTGTACCAGTCTTTTCTCCCTGATTCCTTTTCTTTCTCCCCTGTGATCCCATTCTCCATACATTCTGTTTCATAGCCTTGTTCTTAAATCCAGTTTCCCATCGTGCAGAGATCACATTTCTCCAAAGACAGCAGTTATTACTAATCTCACTGCTGTTTTAATTTTCATGACTTTGATTATGAGTGAGGTGAGCATTTAAAAAAGAAATATGTATTACTTCTTTTGTGAGTAACCAGTTCATGTACTCTGCCTATATTTTTTTCTACATTGGAAACTCTTTTTTCTTAGTTTCTGTAAATAAATAAAAAAAATGTATATATATTTGTGTATATATATGGATGTGTGTGTGTATATATATGTATATATTACATACAGGTAAAGTACCTACCTTTTTGTACCTTGTCAAATATTTAAAAAGAGAATTTTCATCTGTTTTTCCTTATGGCAAATTTAAATCTTTGTAAATATAAACCTGTTCATTTTTTCTGCTGTGATTCCTACCTTTGTTGTCTGGCTTACATAAACTTTTTCACCTCAAGATTGCAAACTATATTTTTCTGTGCTTTCTTCCTTCACATTACATTTCTTCCTTACATTAAGCCACTTTATTGAGGTGTAATGACACACAGGAAACTGTACATATTTAATGTATAAAACATAATGAGTTTGGAGATAAGTATGCACATGTGAAATGTTGACCACAATCTATGCCGCAAACATATAAATCCCCTCCAGAAGTTTCTTCATATCCTCATTATTTATTGTTATTTTTATTAACTTTTTGATCATAAGAGCACAATGTAAGATCTACCCTGGTAGCAATTTTTTTTTTTTAAAGATTTTATTTATTTATTTGACAGACAGAGATTACAAGTAGACAGAGAGGCAGGCAGAGAGAGGAAGGGAAGCAGGCTCCCTGCTGGGCAGAGAGCCTGATGCGGGGCTCGATCCCAGGACCCTGGGATCATGACCTGAGCCGAAAGCAGAGGCTTTAACCCACTGAGCCACCCAGGTGCCCCGCAATTTTTTTTTTTAAAGTGGGCTCCACACCCAGCATGGAGCCAGCACAGATGAGAGTTGGATGCTTAACTCACTGAGCCACCCAGGCGCCCTACAGCAATTAAATTGTTATCTTCAGACCCTATGCTATGCTGTAGATCTCTGGGACTCAGTCTTCTATAACTGAAACTTTGTATACTTTGTGAGGGATTTTTTTTTTTTTTTGGTCTTCATTATTATTTAAATCCTTTAATCATCGTCATTATGGCATAAAGAAGAAATCCAACTTTATTCCATTTTGAGAATAACACACATTTTGAAACAATAAAAATAAATGCATCAAGTACCAGGCACACAGTAAAACTGACTCTATGAAGTCGGTACTATTTTTATTTCAAGTTTTCAGTGTGAGGAACTGAAGCACAAAGGTTGCATGTGAGGAACTGAAGCACAAAGCAGTAACGTTTGGCTTCAGGATCATGAAAGTCAGTTGTCTTTCAGCAGGCAGTCTGACTTGAGAGACTGGCCCAAGATTTAGAAGTTTATTCTGAGAGATTTAAGTAGGATTACATTTTCTTGCGAATTATGTTTTTATCTTTATTTCCCCTTTTAAATATTTTAAAAATAGTAGGATGTAACCATGTCCTTTCAGGCTGAATTATGAAACGGTGAGAGTACTGAAGGCTAACTACAGAGAGTCTCACATGAAGACTATAATTAGATACAAATAGAAATTTACTAATGTAAACCCATATGCGTCCTCCAGACTCAGTACATCTGGAAATGCTTCACCCATTTCCATAAAGCATCTAGCTCTGCTATCTTTTGAAACTCAGCCTGTCTGTTTTTAGCTGCCTTCCCTCCAAGGATGAGGGGCGTGTACTGACCGTTGATTCTCTTGCTCCCAGTCCTCCTCCTCCTGACAAACGACCTAGATTCCCTCATGTTCAGGAAGCAGTGTGTTGCTTTGGAACCTGCCTGAGCTCACTTGCCTAAACTAATCTCACACGTTTCAGGCTCATTAACTCTATATTCTAAGAAGTTAAGTTCATTTGAGTTACATTTGTTAATTTATCCTGCGAGGGAATTAGTCACACCGTGTGTGCGGCTCTGCCCTGGTGGCCTGAGAGAATGATCGGATTACTTAGTATCTGATAGTCATTTCACCAAGTGGAAAGATCCGACTTCATCAATTTCATCCAGAACACCAGATTTCATCATGCGGTACTCGACTTCAGAAACAACTTTTGAGTAAAGTGAAACCATCGAAAGGAGAAAACCAGTGCTCGCTGGGGGCCTGGTATTTTTAATTGTTCTGAACAAAAGCCGTAGTCAAGTCTGTATATCTTGTCATCTGGACAGAAAGATCTTTCTAACTGAGCTAGTGTTTTAAGAATCAGATATTTAACAAAAAAGAACCTAAGCCCATGTAAACTAAAAGAACATTTCACGAACACTTTAAAAGCGCCTGTCTTTGTTGGAGTGAGTTCTGAAAGGGGTCTGGTTTTTGTTTGAAGACCAATACCTAATTTCTATTTAAAAATTTGGGGTCATATTGAATTTGAGTTCTTATGTAGTAGATAATATCACACAGTCTGAGATCATACATTCTCTGTTTTAAGCTCCAGAATCTGAGAGTTGTTTCTTACCATCTTTCTCTGTGCTTTTATCTTGGTCTCTTTGTCTCTCTTTGGATCTCTGTGTATCTGTCTCTGTCTCTGTCTCTGTCTCTCTCTCTCTCTCTCTCTCACACACACACACACACACACACACATACACCCCTCAGAGCAGGAACTACAGAGGGAGATGACTGGGAGCCATTTCTGAGGCACCCACCTTGGGTGCTCTGCAGAAGAGAAAATCAAACCTCTGTTAGTCTTCAGCATTGCCCCTGTCTGAATAGTAAGTAGTCTTTGAGGAAGAGAAAGAAGTGTAGTAGATAAAGACATTCAACTTAAACTCTGAACCTTGACCATTTATTTGTAGCTAAGTACTGGGAATTTTCTCTGAGGACTTAAAATGTGTGGAAGCATCAAAGTGTCAATGCCTCTGTCTGCAAGCATGACAAATGGAACAGTATAAACTCGGAGATTCATAGAATCCAGGAAAGTTGCAGATTCAGGAAGGGGAGGGGAAAAAAAGCAGGATCTGGACCAGATCATGACAGAAGCATTTTCATTATCTGGCTCAACTAAGAATTTCCCCCATTTTTTAAGTGAGGAGGGAGGTAGAAACTAACACCAACACCGTTCTGCATATTAGATGTAGTTCATTGTGTGTGGCATTGTGCTTAGGTTAACTTGGGTAAATTGTCAAGTTTAGTCCATTGAATGGGATCCTTTAACACTTTATATTTTCTTTTGTTACAATCAGAGTCTTAGTAGAATTGCTTCTTTATATATTGTTGGAAAGAAATGACAGAAGTTGGAGGAATCTGCTGATAATTCTAGTTAAGGTTCTAGTGGGCAGCGCAGGTCAGTGGCATCCTCCAGTGGAGGACAGCTACTTCAGACCTATTGGTTGGATTGATTTAGAAGGAGAAAGAGTTGTATGGCAGTAGAGGCAGCGAAGAGATGTTAGATCTCATATCTTGCCAGATCATCAAAGCTAAGGAATTTGAGGTTAGGGCAGTAAAAGACTTGTCCAAGGCCACCAAGGGAATATAGCAGGGCCAGGATTGGGATGGAGATCCCCTGGCCCTGTTCCCTGGTTCTTCACCTTCTGCTTCCTGATTTCACCAAATGTGTGTCCTGGCAAGGGAGAAAGTCTCTCTTAATCTGTTTCCAGAATAAAATGTTCTCTGCCATTTGCAACACTCCAGAGAATAGAAACATAACAAAATCATTGTTTTGCGTTAATCCTTGCATTTTCAGCCATTTCAGCAATCAATCAGAACTTTTATCTCCTTGCCTGAAACGACAAGGACATTTAATTCACAACAATTTCCTTTTTCCTTTCTCTCAGCGACTCTATTAAATAAAACATGATGGATCACAGTCTGCATTTGCATGCCGGCTAGAACACAGTCAGGGCTCTGCTAGAGCAGAGAGGATCCTGCCCTTGCCTGAACATGATGGGAGTGAAATGGAAGTCAGTGCTGGGAAATGCTCAAATTCTGCACATATGAACATTTTTCACTTAAGGAAAGGGGCCCAATTATCAGCTAGAATGAAAACTGGAAGCAATGCTAAAAATTAATAAATAAATTCCAATCGATATAGGTCAGAGTCCTGTCTAATTAAGGCTAGATTTTAATGACACTTGAATTTTAGAAAGCTGAGGTAGGGCATAATCTGGCCAAGTATTCATGTTTCTGTACTGGACCTTTCAGTTAATTCCCTCCTTCCGCAACAGAACAGAGTTTTTTTGTTTGTTTTTAATCTGTGCATTTATAGAAACTATTCATATTTCCTCTTCTTCCAAGGACCCAGGGATTCTTGTCTTGGATGTATTTTAGAACAACCCAGTGTACATTGCAATCTTGCATATGAAGCTATTGATTGTATTGTTGACAGGATCGTAAAGGCATTGTCCCATCCAACCACCTGATTTATGCAGACAGGATCACATTTCTATTTCTGTATTCTCTCTAGGAAGTTTATGGTTTGCTTACAATCAAGGTTAAATAGTGAGGTTTTGACTTGAGTGCAGATCTCCTGCCTCCTGGTGATAATGCTTTTTTCATACGTTCCTTCATTCAAGAGATCCTATTTTGTTCAGTGAATGTCAAGATAGACAAGATGCCTATCTTCCCACAAGAAATTTACAGATCAGTGAAGGAGTATGGATAACCAGTAATAATAACACAGTGTGGTAAGTACCATTTATGGAATAAGGATGAGATTCTGTGGGAGCACGTTGGAGAGATTTGCAATGTAATTTAAGGGCTAGGGAAGGTGTTGCAGAGAAGGTAAAATCTAAATTGCAACCTGAAGAATGGAAAAGAGTTAATTTAGTGAAAGAGTGGGGGGACCAGGCAGAAGGAATAATCCAAGGTGAGAAAACACAGCTCATTCATGGAAAAATGTGCCACTCGTGTACAGGATACCTCCTGTCAATATTGACAATGATGAGAGAGGAAGCTGGAAAGAGAAATAATTTAGGCTTCATAAGCTACATTGAAGATTTTGAACTTGTTGTTTATTGCAGTGGAAACCATTGAGTGATTATCAAAGCAAGATGACAAAAGTACATTTAAGCAACAGAGCGATTACATAAGAGGCGAGGTTATGGATGAAGGATTGGAGAAAATCAAGCAGACACCATCGCTACCACAGCCTGGGAACTCTGTCTATAGACTCTTCAGTCACAGTTGCTTGGGAAGGAACCTTATTTAGGAAATGAGCAAATGCTGGAATTTCTACTGACTGGGTAACCAAATTTCATAGTCTTTCCAAGTTCCCAAAGTAGGATTCTCTAGGGCGACATTCCCCAGCAGGGCAAGGTTGTAGCAGTTGGCGTGGCCCCCTTATTAAATCCAAACTTGTAGATATTTCCCTTCTTATATCAGGGAGTCGGCAGCTCTTCCTAAGTCTTAAATTCCCCCAACATGCTGGCTGGTGACTATGGTCATGGTAGCAGTAGTGACAGCTCTAGCAACAACATTCCTTATCCAGAATTCATTCCCTGGGAGGGTGCTGTCTCTCAGGGTTTTAGTTTATTAGCTCTTAGAGAATCAGAGAATCATCTAGTAGCACAGTACTACCCCCCCTTTTTTTGCTTTTGTTTTGTCCCCCCCCTTTTTAACACTTCTTATTATTTGTCTCTTACTCATAGTCCTTGATTTTAATTCTCTGTCTGCTTAGGGGGTGAAGCTGTATGTGACCCTGTAAGGGCCTATTCAGCCAGAATGGCCCCACCCCCCACCCCGGTTGAATAGCCATTTTGTTGTTTATGCAGTAAAAGTTAAATTGACCCTGCCCCCCCCCCCCAGGGGAACTTACTTAAAAGCAAGTCTGGGAAACCAGTCCCAGGTAACAAGGCCCAAATACAAGGGTGGGTCAGGTCAGGTGGAGACATCCAATCAGTAAAGCGTGCATACTGTTTCCCTAGCTACCAAGGAGTATGGGCCCTGCCCTTTGGTGAAAGAGTGCCCTTTGGCCGCCAGTTCTGACTAAGGTGATAGGCTAGTTCAAATAGTTACTATGGGGTGAATTGTAATTCAGTTGGTCACTTATTGTGACCTAGCAGGACTGTGCAGCTTTCTCTGTGTTACAATCTCATTGGTCACCTGTGTGTGGCCAGTTCCAACCACAGGGCCTTTGCTCTTAAAAGCTAGTCTGTAAAGAAGAGAGGGGTCGCTCTCTCTGTAAGAGGCGGCCCCGACCGGTCTGTGTGACAGTCGGTTTGTTGTGATGCTTGGCGTGAAATAAAGCTTTGCTTGACCTTCACTTTGTATCAGTCTCGCTCCTTTAATCACGGACCCATGATTGGGGGACCCAACAACCCCAGGGCTGAGGCCCTACAGGGACCTCATGCAAAGGTGCATGAGTCTGTACCATGGGATCTACCCATCCACCCTTAGGACTCATTATGCTGTCGAAGTCTACATATATGAGAAGAGTCCCCATTTATTTCAATGAGTAACAAAAGGAAAATAAGAAACTGTCATTTTGCCTGGTTCGCTAGCTCCTCCCTGCCCATGACAGGCCCACTATCTTGCCACATCTAGTCAGGCCTCGCAATTATAGAAACCAATAGAGCTCTCAGGAGTAATCTTCACACAGATTACATCAGGGAGCTTTTTGTTTGGCCTCGCTCACTCTTTAATCCTAGTGTGACTTTGAATTTAGAGGCCAAGACAGGTCACTTCTAAAGTCAAGAGTGGTTTATATGCATTCCAGCAGAAGCTTAGGGAGTATCCCGACAAGGAAGAAGGGGATAGGAATGGCTGAGGAAGGTTTCTGAAGCTGCTGTGACTGGCTCCTCTTCTTTCATTTTAGATGATTTTTTTTTAAAGATTTTATTTATTTATTTGACAGAGAGAGATCACAGGTAGATAGAGAGGCAGGCAGAGAGAGAGAGAAGGAAGCAGGCTCCCCACCGAGCAGAGAGCCTGATGCGGGACTCGATCCGAGGACCCTGATCCCAGGACCCCGAGATCATGACCTGAGCCGAAGGCAGCGGCTTAACCCACTGAGCCACCCAGGTGCCTCTAGATGATTTTTTTTTTTTCATTTCATTTTATTTTATTTCTTTTCAGTGTTCCGGCATTCATCGTTTATGCACCACACCCAGTGCTCCATGCAATATGTGCCCTCCGTAATACCCACCACCAGGCTCACCCAACTCCCAGACCCCCCTCCCCTCCAAAACCCTCAGTTTGTTTCTCAGAATCTTAAATATTGAACAGAAAGTATAAATTCCTGTCTTCCTACATAGATGTCCATGCCAAACCTGGAGTTTTTTAGGTCTCAAAACTCTTATCTCCCTCCCCATGTCACTTGCTATGGTGTTGTCTCACAAAAATATCCATCTGGCATTTATTGGACCAGATAACAAACAGACCCAGAGCATTCTCTATTGTCTCCAAGGAAATCTTTGAGGCAAAGCCTTTATTCTCACTTAACATAGGATTCTAGGATCCCATACCTATTTTTCCAGAAGCTATAATATTTGTTCAGTTACCATTTCCTGAATTGAATTAAACCTTCAAAGAAGCAAATGGCTCAGAATCTCCCCATGCAGTTTGCACCTTGCAAACAGCGTCCTGAAGCTACTGGTGCAGTGTTTCCAGGTGGGTGGGGTGGGGACCTATCCAGAAATGGCACCAGGCACGAGGCTGACAGGGGCCTGTCAAGGTGAAGGTGATAGATGGATTTGCGCAAGGGAGGTGGTTATTTTAATAAGGGTTATCTGAGTGAGCTCAGAATAACCAGCCTGTCTCCACAGGGAGCACTATTTGACATAAATGAAGACAAGGACAGTGATCAAGTCTGAAAGAGAGTTAATTGAAAAGGAGTAGCTGGCTCTGATCTCCAGATTGAGCTTCTGAGGAGGATTTGGGGAAGCCAGAGTGAGTCAAATGATTTTACATGCAGGGATTTTCCCTGGGAGACACAAACACCATAACTTTATTGACCTCAAATCAGGAAAAGGTCAACATCACAGACGCTCAAAGGGTGTTGGTTTCCAAGGGCTGAATCTCTTTATTGCAATGTTCATTAAAATGGTGTTTTTTTTTTTCTTTTAGAACTGGACAAGGTTTTAAAAAATATCAAAAGAAAGGAGAATGAAAGAATTGGGTATTAAGTGTTTGGTGCCTTTTCATTTTGTAACGAAACGCCATAGCCTTTGGATTGAAAGATAAAGAAGTTTGGCTGAGCTCCCATTTCTCTATTAATTCTTCTGGGAATCAAGAACAAGCATGGGTCTCAGAAGAGCCAGCATTGGTTTTGTCTTGATACTTAGGAGCTACATACCGTATGTTGTCTCTGATGTACTATACAGATCTCTGCTCCTATGTCATCGCTTCTGACTAGCTGTATAGGACCATCACCCAATCTGTATTAGCGTTGCCATCATTCTCTATCAGTAATTACTCGGATGCAGTATGCTTTATGGTATTTAGTAGTATTACATAGTATTATATTACATCCTGATTTATCTCTTTATCTTTCTAACCTGCTTGACTGTGACCTCTGTGAAGGCAGGGACTTTAATTTACTACTGTATATTCAGCTCCTCGGCTAGTGCTTGGCACTGTTAAAATGAATGACCGCATATCCTGGGCAAGAATTTTCATGTCTATTCCTAATAAGCTATATTCACTTTTTTCCTTGTTGGGAAATAGGTTTCTGCAAATTTTAAAATTATTTTGTGATGAAATGATAGTAACAGAGATGCAAGTACCATTAGCAATAAACAACAACAACAACAAAAACCTAGACTCGGGAAGGAGAAACACCAAAAATTAATACCTGAAGAAATAAATAAAGTTTCACATAAATGAATGGCCCAGATATAAAATACACTTCAGAATAAGTTTAGGTGGAATGAACTAGGTAAGAGCTGCAGCATCCATTTCATCGTCTAGTTGGTGTATATGATTCTGGTAGGGCGATCAGTTTTGATGAATGAACTTTTATTAGCCATGCATTTTTTTAATTGAAAATTTTTTGAGATAATTATAGATTCACATTCAGCTATAAGAATTAATAAAGAAAGATTCTGAGAGCTGACCAAATACCACCTCTCTTTAGGTCAGAGATCCACACTACTGATTTTAAGAAATGAAAAGGGGAGATGTCTAATCCAAGATAGAAACACGGGAGGCTCCTGAGCTCACCTCTCCCTATTGGCACACTGAATCAATGGCTCCACATGGAGCAATTCCTTCTAGAAGAAATCCAGAGAATAACTGAGCAATAAGTACTGTAAGGACCTATTTTATATTTCTATTTTAGCCAGAGGCTTCCATTGAGGTTAAACAATAACTTTGTTGTTTAACCCTTAAACTGTCCCTGCTCCCTTCCCCCAAGGGACTTAAAAACAAGTCCTGGAAACCAGCTCCAGGTGTGGAGGCCAAGAAAAACAAGGCTGTACCCACCTGAGTCTAGCCCTGACATAAGTACAGCCATCTTGGCAAAGCAAAAGCTGGCACCTTGCACTGTAAGTGTGGGTTAGCATAAGAATGGTCATCCTGAAGGCCGGGAAGCCATTTTACTGAGCATCCCTAACTGGCCCACACTGTGTATGTGACTTGAGATAAGAGAAACTAGCTAAAACCTGGGAAAACAACTTAATCATATACCACCAGGGCTGTTAGGCGGTGGCGCCACAGGGACCAGATGTTAATAAAAAACAAATAGTTAACTTGCAGAGATCACAACAATCCTGCAAGACAGGAGTCTCCCTCGGTTTACAAATGTCCTAGTGATTTACAATAAAGAAGGTATCTTCTCAATAGTCCAATTTCCAGAGACAAATATCTCAGTTCCTTGAGGCGTAAGGTCGCCCTCCCCACCATAAAACTGAAGGAGGCTGAGGCAGAGGGAAAGGTAAATAAAGTGACATTTCTTCTAAACTTAAATCTCACTTAATTGCCAGGGTGACGCCGGGGTGGCAAAAAGTTAAACAAAGTTAAACTGTCAAAGTGGGGCGCAAGATATGTATGTAGCTATGAAAAAGTGCCTTGAAAATGCTATATAAACCCTTGGCTTTGAGTCCTCGGGGTGCTTGTTGAAACCTGTTGCGCCGGGCAGATACTTCGACCCCAGCTAGCTGGAAATAAACCTTGCTGTGTGACTTGCATTATCGAGAGTGTTCTCTGTCTCACTGAGGGGTGGTTGACTCTGTACCCTAACAGTACAAATGGGGTTAAAAAAATACCCACACTGAAAAGAGTAGGAAAGGCTGAGATATACTGTGAACCCCACCCCTAGGACAGTTACATACAATAGGGAAACTACTCACTGAGATTGAAGAGGTTGGACCCAACATCCCAACTTTTAAGACTTCCACCTAAGAGATGAGTCCCCCAAATACCCAACTCAGAAAGCCAATGGGGCTTTGTGTCCTTGACTCCATAAAATTATAACTCACAAGAAACAGTTCTTAATGGGCTCAGGAGAACAGGACTCCCTGTGGCTATCTCCCCAGGGCCCAGTGTAGAAGAAGCCGACCAAAATGCTCATCTCTCAGTCTTTCCCTGAAAGAGGCCCATTCCAACTTCCAAACCTGCTGCCCGAGGGTCAGACTTCTAACTTAGCACCTCCCTGAGACTGGGGAGGCCCGGAGAACAATCTCTGAGTCCTCCCTCTGGCTCACTCCAGGTTATTGATGTCTCCCCAGAAGGCAATTTTTTCAAAGAGGTGTGAAATTGCCCTTCAGAGGTTTGGAAATTATTTTGTTCTCTTTTCAGCAATGAATGAGAGTAGAGGTTTCTCCTCATCCTTGTCATTACTGGCTGTAATTTAAAAAAATCTGTGAGTATTGGTTATTTTCTTTCCCATGTGAAGGTGGGTTTTTGCCAATGTGTTTTGGACCTGTGGTTCTCAACTCTGGTTGCATGTGGATCTCCTGGTGAGCTTCTGAATGAGGCTGGAATTCCAGCCCTAACTGACTGAATCAGTTACTCTTCAGGCAATTCTCATGTTCAGCTCTGGTTGACAGCCATTGGTTGGGGCTAGGATGGTAGCTGACGCAGGAATAAACTGTTGAGAAATTGATTTGGTTCAGGAGCTCACAGCAAAGCACGGCATCAGATCAGAACAGCCACCCACATAGATCAGCTGACAAGTACTTTTTAATGAGCTTTACAGATAATTAAGACTCACTTATTTCCAGTAGCATTAGTTTAAAGCAATGTTTGTCATCTAGAAAGCTTAGGAATTTGGCATCGCAGCCTGGGTATGAAGTCCTGAGCCCCTTCTCAGGGTCACAGTCTTAATGAGCATCTGAATTATCAGGAATAGAGAGGCATGGCTTTTTGGCAAACTATGCATATAGTGTGCATGTGGATTGAAACTTCTTAATTCGAGATAGTTGTAGATTGCCATGCATTTGTAAGATGTAATATAGAGAGAGCTCGTAAACCCTTCCCTGCAAACTATAGGAAAGTATCTTAACCAGGCTATGGACATTGAATACAGTCAAGATACAGAACATTTCCATGATTATCACAAGGAATCCCCCACATTGCCCCCTTTTAGCCATACCTATTTCCCTTCCACAGCAGCTCCTTCCTTAACTTCCGGCAACCACAAAGCTGTTCTCCATTTCTATGATTTTGGCCCTTTGAGACTGTTACATAAATGGAATCACACAGTATGCCATGTTTGGGGGTTGTCCCCCTCTCCAGCTCAGCACAGTTCTCTGTGATTCATTCAGTTTGTTGTATTTATCAAGAGTTGCTTCCTTTTTTTTTTTTTTGTTTTTTTCCTGTGTAGTATTCCATGATCTGGAGGAGCCAGTTTGTTTAACCATTCACCCCTTAAAGGACGTCTGGGTTGTTTCCAGTACTTGCTGGTACAAAGCAAGCTGCGGTCAGCATTCATGTACCTGTTTTGTGGGTGTGAGCATTAGTCTTCATTTCCCTGGGAGAAGAGTGCTATCGCTCCTGCATTTGAAAGTTTAGTTTTTTAAATAACTGCCAAACTGTTTTGCAGAGAGGCTCTACGATTTTACGTGCATACCAGCAATGTTGGAGTGATTCAGCTTCCCTACTTCCTCACTTATATTTAATATTGTCACTATTTTTTTTCATTTTCGTTATTATGATAGCTATGTAGTGAAAATTCATCATGATTTTAGTTTCATCTCCCTAATGGCTAATGATAAAGGAACATCTTTTCATGTGCTGATTTGCCATCTGTGTATCTTCTGTGGTGAAATGTCTGTTTACATCTTTTGTCCATTTTCTAAAGTGGACTGTTTTCCTGTTGAAATTGGAGAGTTCATAATATATTTGTACTTTGTCAGATATGTGGTTTGCAAATATTTCCTCCCAGTTTGTCACTTGTCTTTTCATTCTCTCCATAGGGTCTTTCATAGAGCTAAAGTTTTTTAATGTTGGTGAAACCCAATTTATTGAGTTTCCATTTATGGATTGTATTTTTGGAGTCACGTCTGAGCACTCGTTGCCTAGACCTACCTTCCAAAGATTTTCTCCTTTTTTTTTTTCTGAATATTTTATAAGTTTTACAGTTTGCATCTAAGTCTGTGATCCATTTTGAGGTTCATTTTTGTTTCTTTTTCTTGTTTTTGCTGATCAATGTTTATTGTTTGAGCACCATTTATTGAAAAATCAGTCTTTAGCCCATTGAGTTGTTGTCGTACCTTGTCAAAAATCAGTTGGGCATATTTATATGGATCTGTTTCTAGGTTCTCTGTTTTGTTTGATTGATCTGTGTGTTTATTCCTCTGGTAATATCACAGTCTTCATTACCAGAGCTAAATAATAAGTCTTAAAATTCTGTAAACAGATTCTTCACACTTTTTCTTTTTCAAAATTGTGTTAGTCTTCTAGTTCCCTTGCCTTTCTCTATAAATTTTAGAATAACTTTGTCTATATCTCTAAAAGATATGGCTGAGATTTTGGTAGGATTTTGATAGGAATTATAACTATATGTTGGTTTGTGGAGAGTGAACATCTTTGCTATGCTTATCTTCCAATCCATGAATATAGTCTGTCTGTCTATCTAAGATTTTTATTTTAAAGTAATCTATACACCTATCGTGGGGCTTGAACCCACAACTCCAAGATTAAGAATTGCAAGCTCCACAGATTGAGTCAGCCAGTTGCCCCTCTCTTCAATTATTTAGATCTTTCTTTCATCAGTGTTATATAATTTTTAACATCTGTATCATGTGTTTGTGAGATTTACATATAGGTATTTCATTTTTTGAGCAATTGGAGATGGTACTGAATTTTTAATTTTGGTGTTTACATACTCACTGCCAGTAAATAGAAATATACTTGATTTTTGTATGTTTTTCTTGTATTTTGTAACCTTGCTGAACTCATTTACTTGTCCATGCTTTTCCTCTTTTTTCCTCATGGAAGCCTTTACAGGTCCTAAGTAGACAATCCTGTCATCTGCAAACACTTTTACTTATTTATTTCTGATCTGCATGCCTTTTGCTTCTTTTCTTGCCTTGGTGCACTGGCTAGAACTTCCAGCACAATGTTAAGAGTGGTAAGAGCAGACGTCCTTGATGTGTTCTCAATCTTAGAAGGAAAACATTCTGTCATTCACTGTGAAGTATAATGTTAGCTGCAGATTTTCTTGAAGATGCTCTTTATCAAGTTGAGGAGCTACCCTGCTGTTCCTACTTTCCTGAAAGTTTTTTCTTTCTTTTTAAGCATCATTAATGGGTATTGAATTTTATCACTTCTTTTCTTCATCACTGATATGAGCAAGTGTTTTTTTTTCCTTCTTTAGTCTGTTAATATGGTAGGTTACAGTGATTGAGTTTCAGATGTTGAAATTCACAGTTGAGCAGTTGAGGCTGATGGTGGAGGCAGTGACCTCATTACTTGGCAGCAAGGGTGAAAGTCCCAGCTCCCTACTTGGCCTTTTGTAACACTCCCCTGGTGGGGTGTTGTGGTCCCTCGTTGCAGCTCCCAAGGGTGGAATTGTGAGCTTTCCACCTAGTCTTTGCTTCTGTGACTGGGGATGGGCCCTTGATTTCTTCCCCCCTGGTGTTTGGCTGTGATGGAGTGATTATTATCTGAAAGTCTTAGTCTTGTTCCTGATCTGTTTCTTTGGCTGAGAGACCAGGCTTACTTATTTTTTTATTAAAAAAATTTCACTGTACTTGGGGATATTTCTGGTTTGCCAACTTCTTCAGTTTGGGATATTGAAGGCAAAAAGAAAACCCAGGGAGCTCACCACCGTGTTCTCGCTCAAATTCTGTTGTCCCTAATTGGTCTTTCTTCTTCTCACCTTTTGGAGTCTTCTTGAGTTTGTTGTATATATAATATCCAGAGTTTTTCATTGTACATGACAGGAGGATGAGGGGAGAGGATGTCTACTCTATCTTCTCAGAAGCAGAAGCATATATTTTTAGATGTTGCTGTATTACATACATTAGATGGAACTAGTCAGGATAAGACATTTATTTACATACTGTAACTCCCCTTCTTCATTGTTCTGGATGACTGAAGTATTAGACGCTTGCTTTAGCAAATGGAATCTTGAGTAAATGTTTTTCATTACTGAAAATGTTGAGTGTTTTGTTTCACATATTTCAAATAAAACAAATATCTGTCTCTATAATTATCTCTTGTTACCTGTACTGTGTTATTTGTCAGTGAGAATACAAGGCCGGCCTCTTTGTGGGAGGAATGAAGGTTTTAGGGGAGGCATAGCTCTCTTTGTGGGAATTATCCTTGAGGAGGTTAGACCTTGAGGATGGTCTCTTGGTGGAACACTAGGGAAGCATTAGAGAAGGGGGAGGGGGACACCGTGTAGAGTTTATATGTTAGGTGCTTTACACTGCTTATCTCATTTAATCATATAGCAGTATTGTTACCAGCTCTATTTTCAGCTGGAACTGTGGCTTAGAGGGGTGAAGTAGATGTGTAAGGATTGGTATTTTAAGCCTGTGTTTCTATCCTGATAACTTTAGCTATTCCCCTAACTTGCCTTTGCCAGGTTGTGAGATCATCACACATTATATGGTTGTTTTGCTCTGAGTTTATGTCCTGTCTATTTTGAAGGATACACTGTAGATAAGACAGTGTGGTAGAGATAAGATGTATGATTAGATCTGCCTGCTAACTTCTGCAACTATCGTATGCACTTTATAAAATGACATCCAGGAAATGGAATATGACAACTCTCTTTTCTAATATTTTAGCTTAGTCATCTGGATGAATGAAAACACTCTGAAGACAAGTATGGGTTAAGGACTTTTGGGAGAAAGAAAAAAATTACCAAAGGATGACAGTGAAAGAACATAGGATAGAGAACTTTGTGTCTCATTAAAGCATCAGTGGCAGTTCAGCAAAAGAAATATTTTATTTTTTAATTTTTATTTTTAAATATTGTTTATTTATTTGAGAGAGAGAGAGAGAGATATCATAAGTAGGCAGAGCAGCAGGTGGGGTGGGGGGGGAGCAGACTCCCCGCGGAGCAGAGAGCCTGATGTGGGGCTTGATCCCAGGACTCTGAGCTCATGACCTGAGCCGAAGGCAGAGGCTTAACCCACTGAGCCACCCAGGAGCCCCAAGAAACATTTTAAGCCTTAAAAATGAGAGAGTAAATTTTGACACAAATATCATCCAAAGGTAAACATGGCAAATAATGTGAATGGATTAATTTGGTCATGTAATTTTGGTTGAAGATAGAAGTATCAATATAAAATACAAAAATCATATGATGTGGAACTGAGAAACTATAATATAGGCTAAAAGACTGTAGTTTCATGAATTAATGTTAATTTTCTGAAGTATGACATTGATGTGGATGCATAGGAAAATGTCCTTATGTAGATGATATCTGCTGAAGTATTTTGAAGTCAAATGTCATAGTGTCTGCAACTTACTTTCAAATCGTTCAGCAAAAACAAACAGACAAACAAACAAAGCCAACCCAAAACCCACTTGGAATGGTTTATTCCCATGTTTACTTTTCCATGTCACCACCTTCTCCATCAGGTGTAGTACTTAGGGCCAAAAATACCCTTAGAGATCCACAACAAGGTTTTAAGTTCTTTTCAAATCAAAAGACAAAAAATGGATTTCGAGGTCAAAGAAATGCTTTGATATATAATGTTAATAATCCATCTTTATGTGAACATAGCCATAAAATGTAATTTTTAATCTGTTTTTATGGAGGAAGAGGCACACAAAAGTGCCTAGGACCCACAAAAGCCATGAAGTGATCTACTTGCCACCTGCAGAATTTAAGCTCTGTAAGGGCAGAGATTAGTGGTCTTCTTCCCTCCTGTATTGAGGACACAGTCAACACAGTGCCTGGTCTAGGGCATAGTCTTAGTTAATATTTGTCGGTTGAGTGAAAGAATCACTCTGACTCGAGTTTTGTGAACATTGGACCTATTCTTCTAATAAACTGTTTGAAATACTCTTCTATAAGCCAAATGTGCATTATTTTTAGATTACCAAAACATTTTGGATTGTTAACATCTCTCTCCCACTTCTTGGGTATGGAGAATTGAGAAATGACTGCGTCAGAAGGAAGGAGTCCTTGTTGCACAATCATTTGCTGACCACCTGCTGTATGGTGAGCAATGATCTGAGTTCCAGGCACTGTTTTTACCCACTCTGAACCCAATGTGTCTGCTTCTGGAAGGAAAAGACAAGAGAATTTAATCAATACTGGTCTGTGGGTAATTTGCATACAACAGCAACAACATAGTAATCAGCATTTGTCGGCATTTATGTGTCATGCAATGGCATGCATTTTAAGCACAAAAAAGTGCTTAAAAGCACTTTTGGGAATGATCTCTCTCTCTCTCTTTTTTTTTTTTAAAGATTTTATTTATTTATTTGACAGAGAGAGAGAGATCACAAGTAGGCAGAGAGGCAGGCAGAGAGAGAGGAGGAAGCAGGCTCCCTGCGGAGTAGAGAGCCCGATGCGGGGCTCGATCCCAGGACCCCGAGATCATGACCTGAGCCGAAGGCAGCGGCTTAATCCACTGAGCCACCCAGGCGCCCCGGGAATGATCTCTCTTAAATCTGATGAAAGATCTCATATACAAACCAACAATACCTCATTTTATAGGTGACCAAACAGGGGACCAAGAGCTCTAATGACTCCCCGAGTAGCACACAGGGAGAAAGTGGCAGGGCCAGAGCTTGAACCCAAGTCACTAGATTCGGAAGCACAGACTCTTTTTTTTTTTTTTTTTTTTAAAGATTTTATTTATTTATTTGACACAGAGAGATCACAAGTAGGCAGAGAGGCAGGCAGAGAGAGAGAGGAGGAAGCAGGGTCCCTGCGGAGCAGAGAGCCTGATGCGGGGCTCGATTCCAGGACCCTGAGATCATGACCTGAGCCGAAGGCAGCGGCTTAATCCACTGAGCCACCCAGGCGCCCCGGAAGCACAGACTCTTAACCGCTGCCCTCTAATCTGCCTCCCATACGTGCCTTGTGTGAGCTGCCTGTGAAAACTTGGGGGATTATTTTTGGCTTTTTAAATATTTTGCCGTTGTGTGCAGACCCAATTCTGGATTAAGTGCTTCACCCATAACCGTTATCAGTGGTAATGTCTGGAACTGAGGTATCTGAAAGCACCTCATGATTCTAGGAACAAGAAGTGGATGTGGGAAAGAAAGCTGTACAGGCCCTTTTACCACAGCCCAATGCCCTGGAGTCACTGCGCTACTGGGGAACTATGATGCAGCGCAGGTTACGCTGTGGTACCCGCGCCCTCCCTCCCCGCCACCGCTGCTGAAGGGTGAGCCTTGCTGCAAAGCCTCTCATGGACCCCTTGGCCCAGCAGTAGCAGGCAGTGCCAGGGCTGACTCAGAGGAGGAGGAGGAGGGAGGAGGTTGAGGAGGAGGAGGTGGAGGAGGAGGAGGAGAAGGTGGGGAAGGGAGACTACTACATTAATGCAGGCTGTAGATATTGAGGTCTGTATTAGGGCTATGGCTGTAGGAATAACTCTCGGGGAACAAATGTTAGACACTGTATGTGGCAACATGATATCTCAATGACGCTTGTGTAGCAGAAGTTTTCTTCCCAGAGGCAGGATGAATACAAGACACATGGGCATGGATTATAGGAATTTGGAGGATGTAGGCTCATCGTGTCTATTTATAGTAGTTCTGGACCCAATGTGGAAGGATGATTTTTTTGCGTCAATATCCTGAAGTATACATGGATTATAGGAATTTGGAGGATGTAGGCTCATCGTGTCTATTTATAGTAGTTCTGGACCCAATGTGGAAGGATGATTTTTTTTGCGTCAATATCCTGAAGTATACAAGACAACAAGAAGTTCCCACACTTCATTATTTAGAAATTAAAAAATCAGTTATCGGGGCGCCTGGGTGGCTCAGTGGGTTAAGCCGCTGCCTTCAGCTCAGGTCATGATCTCAGGGTCCTGGGATCGAGTCCCGCATTGGGCTCTCTGCTCAGCGGAGAGCCTGCTTCCCTTCCTCTCTCTCTGCCTGCCTCTCTTGTGATTTCTCTCTGTCAAATAAATAAAAATAAACAAAATCTTTAAAAAAAAATCAGTTATCAATTTTTAGATTCTTGTTGTAGTGATTTATTTTTTAAGCAGCAGAAAATTTTCAATTTAATTGGAAAAAGTGGGGATTCAAGGACTCTCTTTCATTTTTTTGGTGTTTGAATTCCCTTGCATGTGTGTGTGTGAATCTGGGGGCTGGTCTGTTCCTAGGTGATGGCTCTGTGGGAGTAGATGATGTGGTGATTTGTTCCAAGAAGCAAATGAGTTGATGGATATGAATATCGAGCCCCCAGTGCTGAGTGTGCCCTTTGTTTTAGAATAGACAGCAGAGCAGTTTGCACATAGGCTCAGACTTCATAGATGATTTTGTTTTAATATGAATGTTAAGTTTCATTTGATGTGCCTCCAAATCAGTTTTGCTAGAAATTCGCCATTATTTGTACTGCATAATTTTTCTTAAGGTTATAGTAGAGATTTTAGCATAAATTAACTCTAATTGAGGAAATGACACAATCACAGTATGTATGATACCCAGCCACTAGTGAGTTCTGCAGGCTTAAAAATTGATTCTCATTTTTCCGAAGTAGAAGTAACCTCAGGACTCAGGTCAGTATGACTGTGGTCCCAAGGGCCCACTTCTTTTTTGGCCCTGATATTCATCATTTCTACAAACTTGTTTTACAAAGTAAAACATAAAGTGGTGTGGTAGATTGGATTAATGTCCCCATTTCTTCACTCCCTGCCTGAATTACCATCATGCATCCAGAGCTTTTGTCATGAGACTTTGCAGAACATCTGACCAAGGGGTATGGGTGTCCTTCCCCATCCCACTGGTTTGTGACAGTGTCCAGTTCTGCAAAGAGGCCTTCGAAGACATTCTGTGGTTCTGCTTCTGTCTCTTACATGCTGTCATTGTTTCCAGAAGAACAGATCCCAGGTAGCTATTGGTCCAGGGAAAATGAAAGATGAGTGCAGCTGACCTGAACCTGACCTGTGTCCTGAAGCAGAGCTCCCCCACGCTACTCTCAGGTCTGTAAGAAAGCAAATGAATGTTTGTCGTTGTACCATTACAATTTTGAAATTTTTGTTATACAGCTAATACTGACTTAGTATCAATAAGAATGCCCATGGTTCTTCAGCTGACCTCATTGGGGAAATGCACATGCAGAGGTGTGCCAAGTGTTACATCTAATATATGGGCCTGGACTTGCCAGTGACATCACCACGATCCTCAAATCGAGTCCATTGACCATTTCAAAAAACAGTAACTTGGAAGTGTCTGGGCTTTAAACTTGGATCTGAAATACATAAAATTTTTGATTATTTTAAGAAACATCAAATGAATATCATAGGAAAAAGAAACTCTGGAATGATAAGGAGGCCAAGAATCTTTGCACTGTATTCACCCTGCCTACTGGTGGGCATCTCACATAGTGTGGCACAGACACCACATGAGCCAAGAACACAGTGTCAGGCCAGTTCTAATCCAGCCTCCTTGTTGAGACATCTTGGCACTTAATGAACCTCTTTGAGTCACCATTTCCTCATCTCTGAAACAGGAAAAACAGTTACTGCTTCAGCTACCAGAGTTTTGGGTTTGTTTTTGTGTTTTTGGTGATCGCAGCAGGTGGAGCTCCTTGAAAACTCTAATGTCAGAGGTGCTAATTCTCATACCTGTGTACTTTCAAATATTCAGAAGGAAACGCTGAATGTGTAATAGTGACTGTGGATTAACAAGTTCCTGTTTAGGGAGTTAGGCTAATATATAGGATTTCTAGAACTCTAAATTGATAAAGTTACAGAAGTTAGAAAATCTCCATGGTGAGGAGTTAGTACTCCTGTTGGTAGTCTCTTAGGCGGTCCCAGGTGGTTTCCGTAAAAGACTCCTTCCTGAATAGTCCTTGAGGTAGGTGTCGGGTGGCAGTTAGGCTACTCAAGACTTGTTTTGTTGAGGGCGATGGAGAGGAAGTGCTCTGTATAGGAGTGGGTAGCTCTGGGATTATCACCCAAGTCTGATTAAACTGCCCTCCCGGTTGCCCGTAAAATACACCTTTTTAATAAATTAAAGGAAGTCACCCTTCAAACTATCAGTAGTAAGTGCATTTGGCAAAATAATTGAATTTTACATTTAAAATATTCTTTGACATGAGGAAATACACACTTCCCGGAAAGTCATTAGTTATGCCATCATTGCCGCTTACCAAGATGTACTTGTGGCTGCTCTAGCAATTTTCCAAAGCACGTCTTTGCTTCTCTAATTCAGAAAGGCTATCTAATTCATAGCCCTTTATCATTAGTAAGATCAGCTCCTTTATAGGTTGTCTTCTTTGCCGAGTATTTTCTTTTGACGATGTTGTTCCTTTCATGTTCTTCTTTAGTTTGACAGTCAGTTTCCCTCTGATTATTCTCCATGGACCTTCCCACTAGTACCATTTCTTCTCATACTTTACTCCGTTGAAGTCTAAACCAGTTTTTCCCAGTGACAGAGAGAGTCATCAAAATTTATTAAATCCAAATGATCTGATAAAGTTAATTTGTGTGGAGGCTGCCCAAAAAAGTGGAGGCTGCCCCGGGGGCCAGACCCACATCACAACACCAAGTTGAGATCAACCTGCACTAATGGGAAAGGAAACACCTGTCCAGGAGACCTAACACACACTGACCCCAGTCCTCCCGCTGAGCTTTAGCTAGGTCCCATCACCCTAGAAACAGGCCCTGCTAGCCTTTTAGGGAAATCCCTGGCCTCCTAGGAAGTCATGCCCTGTTTCTGTGTTGCTGCTTCTAATGCTCAACAAAACTCGCTCTTGCCCCTGATCCCACGGGAAGAGGACTTCGCTGCACCAAAGGCCCCAGACTCCCCAAGTCCTTGGATTCTGTTCCCTTGCATAAAGGACATCAGACTTGTTACTAAATTGTTTTACATTGTCTTTTGACAGATTCATTCAGCCAGATCTCAACCAAAGATAGAAAAATGTTTCTAAAGCACGTGATTATGATGATGCATAACTTACATATACTGTATCAGAAATACATTAAATTGCATGTGATTTACTGACTTCATCATTACAGCTACATAACTGAATCTTACTTACTCAGTTCTTTTGCCCACACTTAATTTCTAAACTGTCATGCCAAAAAATGTACTTCCAGGCTTTGATTTCTATAAAATGGTTAAAACCTGAGGGGCAGGAAAAGATGATAAAGATGGCATGTGTGATTACAGGATTATTTACGGTGTGAATCTGGTACTTCCACACTCAAAGTTGTATGGATTATTTAACAGCTTCCTCCACTCATCCTCATTCGGAGACCACTGGAGAATTGTCTTCTAGCTCAGTGCTTGTGCTAATTATTGTAAATCTTCTTTTGTAGAAAGTAGAAATAATCATGAGTATCATACAAAACCAGAAGAAAGGGGCAGAAATAGTAAACTTTTAGACTACAGCACTGGATGGGCTCTTGGAGTATGAGACTGATGCTGTCAGTCCAGTTTCCCCTTTTTGCAAATGAGAAACCTGTAAAATTCCAGGGAAATACGCGATGTATAATTGTTGATGCTCAGCCGTCAAATAACCATCAGGGACACATGAAGTCACGAGAAGTTGTGTTTATTACTATAAGGGGACCCCATGGACAAGTGTGAACATAAGTTAAGAAGGTGTAGGAAGATTTGTGATAGGGTTTGGCTTTTGGTTAGGTGGCTGGACGAAGGGGTCAAGGAGGCAGGAGTTTGCTGTGGGTGGGTACTATCGGGGGTGGGAGCTATTCTTTATTGGAGGTCAATAGTTTATATCTCGGGTGCAGGGGTACAGAGTGGTGATAACAGCTGGCCTGATTTATACATCTGGCACTCGTGAGCTGGGAGAGGGGGATGTTTGGACATTTCTGCGGTTTGCATATTGTTCTTATTTTTGTCTAGGATCAGACATGATTACAAAATGATCTTGTGTTTTTCTCACCCTGTTATATTCCCAGGATAACCTCTGCTAAACTTGGTGCTCTGTGACATTGTTTACATTCGACAGGAGAATACCACAGGATAGCTGTAACAGGTCAGCTCCCAGCTGACAACTAGCAAGGCTTCCATATTATTTCTCATTAAGACATTCGAAACGGGAAGAATGGGAATGGCAGTGTCCAAGCTTGAACCTAAATATCTTGACTTCTAGGACAGGGACCTTTTCATTAATGCATGCCAGACCATGAAAATCTGTAATGTGGGAAAAACAGTAAAGTGGAAATTACACAGAGTTTGGAATTTGATAAAATTACATCCAAATCTGAGCTCTGTCACTTAATTAATGTCCCTGAATTTCTGCTTCCTCAGTGAGGCAATTGGATACCTTTAGATGAGTGTCGTTTCCCAATTCTATTTTATTAATTTTGCAAGAGGGTCCAAAAAAGAGAGTTTTTCTCCAGCTTCAGAACAAATGTATAACAGATGCCAATATGGAAGCTTAAATTTTACTTTAATCTAAAACAGATCTCTTAATCCTATGGTTTTGAAATCTAAGTCAAAACTGATAAATAGCTAATATTATCTGTCCTTGGATTGAAATAAGGTAATTTCCTAAATACTATTTAATGTTAGGAAAAACAAACAAACAAAAAACACCCAGTATGTTTGTCCTCTTGCCCAACTTTAAGGGCAGTTATCAAGAAATCATACCTACAAGGGTTAGAAGGATTGTGTTCTTTCCTGGGCTTATTTTGTAGAATATGTTATATTCATCCCTTATAACTCTCAAGTAAAAAGTCCCAAACCTCCTACTTGTTACATATTTCACTTCAACTCTCTCCTTGAAAATTGACCACAAGATTTGTTTTTCTACAGGCTGTTCACAAAGATTATTTTGGGTTTCACGAAAGGACACAATTTTAGCAAAAGAACAATATATCAAAAGTACATCTATAGATGAAATAAGGTTAGAAAGCCACACTTCTTTAATTGCTTTCAAATAAAATGTTCATGTTAGTTAAATTTGTGAATAAAACCATACACATCTCCTGGAAGCCTGAGGTTTACCTTTTGATGTGTTTCATCCTAGCAGTGAAATATAGAAAAGGATTTCAGATTTCAAAGGAAAAATGAATTGGATTAATAAGGAAAATAATATTCAAACAAGTAAAATGGGCAAGTGAAATTTCTCAAATTGCAATTGTTACAACACAAGTTCTCTTCCTTTTTCTTTAAAAGCAAAGGAGTGTTTTGGGGGCAGAGAAATTGGTTGTAGAGCTTATAGTAATCACTGGAAAGTTGAGGAGGGGGATATACCCCTACAACTCTCCCAGACACAGAAATGCTTAATGAGATATACAACAACAGGAAACATGAATATAGGACCAACCTCAGAGGTGAAGAAGAGAAATCCCAAATATCAGATCCCCAGAGGAATTTGAGCTGGAGCAGTGAGCTAAAACTAAAGCCTGTGGCAGAATGCTGAAGACCCAGGGGAGGAGAATTTGGAACTTCTCTCTGAGGTTGTCTCTTATGAGGAAAAAAAAAATACCCCACTGAAGATGTCAGAAAGTACAAGGTTCGTGAGGGAACAAGTCACCCTGAGAAGGCAATGCAGATAACAAATTGGTGTATAAATAGCCCAAGAATTTCCAATAATGAGCAATCTAGAACGGACTAAAAAAAAAAAAAGTTTTACTAAAGAATGATCAGAGATGAAAGAATGATAGGCATCGTAAAGTAAGACCAGGACATTATGAAAAGAAGAGCTTACATAAAAGAACCAAGCAGGAACTGTAGAGATAATTAACTAACTAACTAACTAACTAACTAAGAGTTTAATTTTAAAAGTAACAGCAATAGCAACAACAGTAACAACATATTTGGGAATTTAAAAGCAATATGGGAGGAGTATCTGGGTTAATTAGGCTCAGTCAGTTAAGCTACCAGCTCTTGACTTTGGCCCAGGTCATGATTTCGGAGTCCTGGAATTGAGGTCCATATTGGGCTCTGTGTTTAGCAGGGAGTCTGCTTGAGGATTCTCTCTCTCCCTCTCCCTCTCCCCCCTTCCTCAAATAAATAAATAAATCTTAAAAAAAAAAAATGAGGGGCGCCTGGGTGGCTCAGTGGGTTAAGCCTCTGCCTTCAGCTCAGGTCATGATCTCAGGGTCCTGGGATCGAGCCCCGTATTGGGCTCTCTGCTTGGCAGGGAGCCTGCTTCCTCCCCTCTCTGGCTGCTGCTCTGCCTACTTGTAATCTCTCTCTCTCTCTCTCTCTCTCTCAATCTGTAAAAAAGAAAAAAAAAAATTAAAAAAAAAATGAAAGTGACATGAGATTAAAATACAGATGTTACTCTTAGGGATTAGGCAAGGAGGGGTCTAAAAGTGGTTGTAATACACCATAATTACAATTAAGCATATGTTAACAATCACAAACAAGTTCAATAACTATCAGTTGGGTGGAACGACAGATTGTTGTGTAGTTATACAATGGTGTACTTAAATGGTGTAGTTAAAAACAAATGAGATCAATATGTTGTAATATGGATAGAATTTAAAAGCATCATTGAGGATGAAAGCAAGTAGCAATGTAATGTGCATTGTATGTTACCATTCTTTTCAGTTTGGTAAGCCCATAATATAGAACAATATGCTCCTGGATGTATACTAAGTAGTTACAATGTAAGAACAGGGAGAGAGAGAAAGATTCTGTTTAAACAGTGTTAGCAGTTGCGTCTGGGGAGGGATGAAGAGATCAACTTGGACTACTTTTCAGTTGGAACTCCAACTGCATCTGCAGTGTTCTATTTATTTATTTTAGAAACTGAAGCAAAAATAATACTGTGTTGGGGCACCTGGGTGGCTCAGTCGTTAAGCATCTGCCTTCAGCTCAGGTCCTGATCCCAGGATCCTGTGATCAAGCCCCACTTTGGGCTCCTTGCTTCAAGGGAAGCCTGCTTCTCCCTCTCCCACTCCCCCGGCTTGTGTTCCCTCTTTCGCTATGTCTCTGTCAAATAAATAAATAAAATCTTAAAAAAAATAATATAGTGCTTATGTTCCTACTAGATAGGTAAAGATTTGTTTGTTTGTTTGTTTGTTGTTGTTTTTTTATGATACTTCCTGTGCTTTTGGTGTGTTTAAAATTTTTCACAATTACAAATACAGAGACTGAATAAAAAATGTGAAAGAATGGAACAACTTCCAGGTGAACATGGGGCATATCAACCCCCCAAACAATCTCTCTGCTTCCCTAAACGTGACTCTCTCTGCGGCAGGAACCACATTTTTAAAGCTGAGCGGGGTTGCCAAATAGAAATAAAAGTTCTCCAAGCTTATTCATAGAACCTAAGTATGTGAGAAGAGATCAGCTTTGAAATGCAAGTTTCTCTGTCTATATTTGCCTGATCAGCCCTTACCTGTGTTAGTCTTATTTAGAGGTTTTTTTCCAATGGAGACAGAAGTGCAAGTGAGTGGAAAAATTGAGGTAGGGTGTTCCTTTGAAGTTCCTCATTTGGTTTTCTTGGTGAAGATGTCTTTTTTCCCTTGACTTCTCATTTTATAGTACAAAGTGGTCAGCACCAACAGGTAACAGCTAAGGAGCAGTTGTGTGGAACTGTATGGATTCTGATCATCATAGAATGAAGCTGTTTGAAGGGTCTATTGTTATTCAGTATCAGTGGGGGGGGGGGGACGTCAAAATTCAGTGACCAAAGAGGAATAGTATGATACAAAGGAAGCATGTTCCTGTAGTAAGAGAAAATAGAGAATTTGTAATTAAATCATTTTAGTCACTTAATAATTGAAGAGACAAGTTGAACATATCCTGTACTTTTGATGTTAAGTAGACTTTAACATATTAATTGCCCCAATCTGATGTGAAATAATGCAAATTTAATCCTGCAACTGCTCTTTCCTGTTTACTTTAACTGATGAGTCTTTCATGGTTCTCCAGCATGAGATTTTTCTTTTTGAAATATTTATGGTTGTGTCAAATATGTGTAGATTCCTTCAAAACTACCTCATTTTTAAAAGCAATTAAAAGTGAGAGGAAGCCCCATTAAAATTCAGGAATGAAACTTGTCATTAAATGGAAGTGATCTGTGAGCTGAATACCAAAGGGTTTGGCTGTTCTAGGTTGCTGACTCTTAGCCTAGGCTAAAGCTGAGTAACAAGGTGTTAGTGGCTGAAAGAGGACTTAAGCTGGAATTCTAAAACACCACCAGGACATTAGTTTGCATATATGAGAAATGGAATGGGGGTTTTCTTGACATCTTTTGAAATTCAGGTTGATTGATCCAATGAATGTGAAAAAAGGAAAAAGTTCTTGGGTCTTAGAATGGAGAATAATAGAGTATATATGACAAACAGATTATCTGGGCAGGATGATGTTTCCATTTCATTCAGGGATAGGTTTTGCTGGGTGAAGCTATTCCTGGCAGAGTAAATGGAAGAGATCGTACCTTTTCTGGAATTAGGCATGGGGTAGCCAGAATTGACATACTAAATCCTCTTTAATATTCTTGTCCAACTCCTAAAACAATGACTTACAGGACTATTCTTAACAGGCCAAGTTTAATTACACATTGGATTTTATCTGATCTACATATAAAAATCTCTTTTCCTCTCTTAAATTGCTCTCACAACATCCATCCTTCTAAAAAATGAGGTTTGGATGACCCTGAGGTACTATACGGGGCTTCTTTATGGTGTGCTGCTAGGATCCCTGTTACAACTTTAAGTCATTTATATGCTGGAGAAAGAATCCGTGGCCCTAATTATTGTGGGAGTTGGGTAGAGGGGTAGGGTTTGGATGTAAAAACGCTAATTTAAAAGAAAAATAAAAATGCTACTATATAAACCAGCTCTAAAGAGAATACATGAGGGGATACCTCATTTTGGAATCCCAAATATATCAAAATCACTATGTGACTGAAGAGAAATTGTCCTGAAGATACATTTTGTATGTAAACTTTTTATATTTAGCTATGAATTGTGCCCCAAATTCCTCTGGATTCATTGTTGGTGAAATGGGCTGAATGTCAGGCTGAGCTCTAAGGCTTGCTTATTGCTCCATATTACTTTCCTTGGACTTACTCTGACCTTAGCATTTAAAGAAGTGGTGCCTTCAGAACATAAAGCACCATCAGTTGCTGCTAGAGCTTAAGGAAAAACTAGCACCACCTAGAGGGAGAATGTCTCTTCTTTCAAAAAGCTCCAGACTTGAATGTGGAAGGGTTAGTGTCAGTGACTAATGTATGAAGACTCTCATTCTTACATCAGAGGGAAAAGGTGAGGAAAACCCAACATTATTCCTCATTTCACACATACTTATAGAGGTGATATAATGTGTAAGACAGTTTTTAGGCACTGTGGCCCATACAAGTATAAGGGTCTCTACCATTGAGAAATTACCATGTTGTAAAGACTAGAGAATATCAAGATTTTCAGGAGGTTGGTATTTAATAAGCTTTTCCCAAACCAAGGTTTGAGACAGTTGGGAGACACGAAGTTGGCACCACAGTAAGATCAAAATTGATCTACTGTGGTGCCATACCAGTGTTGGTGTGGTAGAAATGATGAAAAAATGTGGCGTAGGTGTGAGGCAACAATGGTGTTCTCCAAGGTACAACCTCCCCATGCTCTGCAAAGAGGGTAGCCCCTGAAAATCCTCAGTGTAGAAGAGCAGATCTCAGGCTATGCTTTCTGCAGAGCTGATTCTCAGGAAGGAAACTGGTATCTGCCAATTGGATGGGAGCCCCAAAATGTGGGGTGATGATTGGGTAGAAGACAGAGGTGCTGGTGATGAAGGAGCTAGAAATTTACTGAGGGAGCAAGGGAGCTGTAGAAGGAAGAGCAAAGCAGGGACTATGTGGGACAAGGCAGTGGGTGGGGTTATTTTTAAAGAGGGATGGTGAGGGGCACCTGGGTGGTGAAGTCTGGGTCTTAGTTTTGGCTCAGGTCATGATCTCATGATCGTGAGATTGAGCCCTGCCTCAGGTTCACACTCAGTGTGGAGTCTGCTTGAGATTCTCTACCTTTCCCTCTGCCCCTTCTGCTCATGCTTTGTCTTTCTCTAAAATAAATAAATAAATAAATCTAAACAACAACAACAACAACAATAACAAAAACAAAAACTCCCCCAAATTGAAGAGATAAGGTGAGGAGGTATGGGAACATATGGAATTCTCCATTTTTCTGTAACTATGCCTAGTTGAAAGTAGCCCATTGGTCATTTCGGGCCTATGGATATTTCAAGGTGGGTTGCCTGATGGACGTACCTGTTTTCAGCCAGGAGATCACTGTGGGCCCTTTCTACATTCCATCGCTCAAGCTTTTGTTTGCCTAAAAGAGGCCTCTACAGAAACTGCATATCCATTTAATTATTCTAAATTTACCAACCAGATTAATTCTCTTAGCATAGAATATGTTATCAGGAAATCTTTCTGACATGATCTTCTGGATTTCATCTTTAGGGTCTGCTAGGCCAGAGATAGAAAATCAGTGAATTGTGGGTTTGCCTCCCAATTTTATTAACATCCTCTTGCCTTCGTTTTTCTGGTTTATGCAATCCCACCAAGTTGTGCTCTCCCATCAGATCAATATCTAATCCAGGTCTTGATGCTACACATTATTACTCTTCATGGTTCCATTTAATATTGAAGATACTTCATCTTTAGTATCCTAATCCCATAAACTTTTTGGTCATGATCTCAATTCTGTCACTCCACCTTCAGGAGCAATCTTTTTTTTTTTTTTAAAGATTTTATTTATTTATTTGACAGAGAGAGATCACAAGTAGACAGAGAGGCATGCAGAGAGAGAGAGGGAAGCAGGCTCGCTGCTGAGCAGAGAGCCCAATGCGGGACTCGATCCCAGGACCCTGAGATCATGACCTGAGCCGAAGGCAGCGGCTTAACCCACTGAGCCACCCAGGCGCCCCAGGAGCAATCTTTTATTGCAATCCTGACTCAGGAATGCTTTGCGTATTTTACCTGCTGATCTCACGGATTCTTCTTCTGTGACTTTCACAGGATGCTTCTAAATAGTTTTCTGGATCCTGACTGTCTCTGGAGGAGTCCTTTCAGTGTTCTCTGATATCTTTCCTCTTTCTTCCTTTGCTAGATTTCCATGCTAGGCACCCTTTCTGATGTAAGAATTGAAACAATTAAACAGTCCCCTCTTTAAACATGGCTTCTGAAACTTGTCTGCATGTTGGCATGACCTAGGAGGTTTAAAAACACTGATGCCAGATTCCACCCCCAGAGATCATGATTGATTTGGTCCGAGGTGCAAGCCCCCAGTAATTCCAGGGTCAGTAATGTTTTAAAACCATTGAACAAAAACATGTCCTCTTTTTCAAATATTTTAAGAGCAGTTAGGGTTGCCTGGGTGGCTCAGTCAGTTAGGTGTCTGCATTCGGCTCAGGTCATGATCTCAGGGACCTGGGGTTGATCCCCCAGTCGGGCTCTCTACTCAGCAGGGAGTGTGCTTCTCCCTCGCCCACTGCCCCTACCCCTGCATATGCATGTGAGCACTCTCTCTCTCTCAAATAAATAAATAAATAAATAAATAAAATCTTAAAAAAAAAGAGCAGTTTGACTCTTGGATTGTATGCCCGTGTATTCTAATATCTAAGTTTTGCTTTCTTCCCTATCTGTTTAGTTAATATTTCAACCATCCTCTTAAGGAATTCTTTCTCTTGCTTCTGCTTAACCAGAATGCCTTTATTTGGTTTTCAGTCTTCAGTTGTTCCTATTAAATACAAAGTCTGAAGCACTCCAAGAAGTTGCTATATTTTCTTTATAATAAAGATCCTGTATCTTTTTAGTTTAGTATGTAACAAAATCTACTCCTCTTCTCTGGATGAAACTCAGTTTGGTTCTAAAATCTAAATCTAGTTTCATACCTAATGGTGAGGTGGCTCTTGGACCTGTGGGCAAGTTTCATGAATTTAAGGTCAGTTGCTCCATAGTTTCTTCTGATTCCTGAATGAAGAATGGAATTTGGGGCTGAGGACCAGTCCCTTACCGTCTACCCAGACATGGTACTAACACGTAGTTAAACCCTAATTCATGCTCCACAGAACTGTCCTGTACAACAGATCTGTCTGCAAAACAGTAAAATACAATAATTTTGCCCATTAATTGATGCTTTAGGATGGTTTACCCAATACAGTATTGCATTCAACACGAGGCCCAGCCACTCTTGAAATTCAAGGTCAGACTGCAGTAGCCTCCTCCTGAGTCTGTCATGGCAGGTGTCTGGATGTTGCTATGGCCTGGTGTCTGCAGTTCAGCCTTTATCATAGAGCCACTTACCTGTGTCTGAAGGTGTTATAAACTTTGATGACCCAGTGAGGTTCATGTGCCACATGATAATCACTTACTAAAGCCCAAGTCTTAAAGCTGCCCATTCAGAACATATCAGCTCAAAACAAAGCAAAACGAAATGAAACAAAACCATGCCCATGCATGACACAATATAGGCTGCTGAAACCAAACGTTTCTTGTTTCAAACATAGAAACACTCTTCTCATAGGCCACAGCAGATGCTTCACTCTCCAGGTATTATTTTACTACCCAAATTCCACTCTTTATTTCTCATGGTTTTTGAACTAGAGTATTAGAAGGACAATTCGCAACAGCTCCTTTCTTTATTCAATCAGAGACAAAGGAATTATGGAGAATGAGATTAAAATACCAGTTTGTTACTAATAGGGCTTTTGGAAAATATATTTTCACTATATGACCATAGTGGTCTTTTTAAAGTTGGATCCCAGAATTAGGTAGGTTTACTTAATCACAGACAACCTTAAAACACACACACACACACACACAGAGGCAACTCTTGGGTAGTAACAGGGCCAGCTTATAAAACAGAAGGGTTGCACAAACAGACCATAATGTGTGCTTCTGGAAGTTAGGCTTGCCCGACTTCAGTTTCATGTCACATTCATCAGTTACCTACTCTTTCCTCCAAGAGTACTCCACCAAAGAGGTCCCCCAATATGGGAACTAGTAGCCAGCAGACAGGAGGCTCCCTTGTTCAAAAGAGATAAGACAGAAACACAAATATCCGTTACACCAGCAACATATGAGTGACCCATTAAAACAGAATCAGCAGCCTCAATCCTGAGGAAGAAAGACTCACTTGTGAAAGACAACTCTTGTAATAGATCTTAGATGGTAGGAAACATGACATGTAACGGGAATTATAGATGCATCCTTGGCAGGAACATTCTAAGAGTAAGATGGAAAAGTTGAAGACAGAGTGAGTCATCTCAAGTCTATCACCCTAATTTAAGCCTCTCTGTTCTCTCATTAATTAGCTTATTTTGTCCTGTTTCTCAAGTTAATCCTATTTAGCATTTTTTCTTTTTCTTTTTTTTAAGATTTTATTTTTTTATTTGACAGAGATCACAAGTAGGCAGAGAGGCAGGCAGAGAGAGAGAGAGGAGGAAGCAGGCTCCCTGCTGAGCAGAGAGCCTGATGTGGGGCTCGATCCCAAGACCCTGAGATCATGACCTGAGCCGAAGGCAGAGGCTTAAACCCACTGAGCCACCCAGGCACCCCAATCCTATTTAACATTTTATAAAACATCTCTTATATAACCTTTCTATGGCTTTTAGAGTGCACAAATGATGTAGGACTGGATCTCAGCACCTCTAATCCAGCATATTTTCTGGCTCCTCCTTTATAAGTATCATATTCTGGGCACTTATTTTGTGGCCTAAAGGGAATGAACTCTGCCCATTGTCCAAGGTCACAATCCTGGCAGTGACCTGCTGGAACATCCAGTTTTCCTATGGAATCAGGTGTTAGGTGGTGGTAGCATTAAGAGGAAGACTGTGTTGAGCCTGGGTGCCTCAGTCATTTAAGTATCTGTCTTCAGCTCGGATCATGATCCCGGGGTCCTGGGATCGAGTTCTGCATCAGGGTCCCTGCTCCACGGGAATCGTGCTTCTCCTTCTGCCTCTGCCTCCTTCTCTCTCTCCATTGCTCATGAATAAATAAATACAATATTTTTTTTTAAAAAAAGAGTGAGAGGAGGACTGCAAGTTTATTTTGAAAATCTATCCTCTTGCCCAGGAATGGAGGAAAAATTGGTCTGATAGGCTTCCATTTATGGGAGAACATCCATTCCAGTCTTCACCACCCTCCCACGAAAGGTAGCACAATTACTTGTTTGTCTTATCCTTAATGCACAAGTTGTTATATAAACACACCAATGCTGTAACTTGTAAACATATAATCAGGATATTTTAGACACCACACACTCAAATACTTAGAATTTTAGTTCCCCTTACAATCTTTAGTTTGCTAGCTGTCAGAGAATAGAGAAATCTAGAATTATGAATTATGCAGATTTAATACATGAAAAATTCATCTCAAGTGAGAGTAGGGAGGTGAACATAGTAGAATGCTAATAATCTTTAATGGAAATGTCTTTATTCTTAAAAATGACTCTCATTGTCAAGTCTGGCCTAAATCTTGGTTTCCATAGCTCTGTACTTTTAACAACTAGAAATATCTGGCTGCAGAATTTAGGATATCACTTAAACCCAACCTTTGTGACTTAATGGAGATGGCCATGTGGGTAATCAGGCCTTGATGGTTGTGGTTCTGCTAACTGATCGGCCAGTATTCCCCTTTTATCTCTCATTCTCAAACTCTGGTCTCTGTGTAGGACCCACTCTTCTGAGGAGAGGACCTATTTTGCACTCACTCATCTTCCTCCTCACAAGAACTTCTGAAGCCTTAGTCTTGGTCCTGTTTTAAACACAGGGAAACCTCTTCCTAAGGATTGTCATGATGATTCCGTGAAATGTAATGCCGGTGACACCATCCAGGCCCCAGGGACTGATTCTAAGCATTGCCACTCTTCCTTCCCCTTTTAGGCATTTACTGGGGGAAGGCCAGATGGGCTACTTATCATCCCAAGGATCTAAGTTATTTGGTGACAGACCTGTTCAGCCATCCGCTATAGCCTTTAAAAGCTCCAAAAAGGTAGCCAGTGCAAGGGATGTCCCAGCCAAATGCACTGTAGCCCTCACAGAAACTAGCACAATGTTGGCTATCCCCCTGAGTGGTAACAGGACTCCCCAACAGAACTTCAGGGCATGCAAAAATTTCCATGAAGTTGGGACAAAACTATGTATTTTATATACCTGTTTCCTGCGTTTTCATCTCTTGACCAACTATGAGATGCTTAGTGTTGTGGGTTTTTTGTTTGTTTTTTCGTTTTTGTTTTTTCCTGTTTTGCCCTACGTGGCTGTTTTGCACCGTTTTCATCTACTATATACATATATCCAGTGGCTAACTATATTAACTCTGGCACTTACCAGCCAGCCGAGTGACCTTCAGCAAGTTACTTAGACTCTTTCAATCTCAGGCAGCTCATTTGAAAAATATAGTAATAGTCTAATATCTTAAAGAACGAATAAGTTAAAATAAAATGATATATCTAAAGCAACAGTTTTCAAACGTTTTCAACTCAAAACTCCTTTAGCTCTTAAAAATTACTGAAGATTTCAAAAAGCTTTTAATTTATATGAGTTATATATCGACATTTAATATATTAGAAATTCAAACTGAGAAATATTTCTGTAGTATTTATTTAAAGCTGCAATAATAAACCCTTTATGTTTTAACAAAAAATAAGATATTTTTAATTAAGTAACTGTTTATAAAAGGTTTAGAGAGTGGCATTATCTTATATTTTGCTAATCTCTTTAATGTCTTTGAGACAGCTGGGTTATCATGTATACTCCGTACATTTGATCTATTGCTGTATGTTTTCTTGGTTGAAGTACATGAAGAAAATGTGGCCTTACACAGATTCATAGTCGGAAAAGAGAAGACTATTCTTACAGCCGTTTTCAATAACTGTGGATATTTTCCTTTGATACTCACCCAAACTCAGCAACTGGTAGTTTATAAGTAGGTTTGTTATAGTCTGGAATCTTAAATCATATCAGTGAACATTCTGGCCTGTGTAATATTAAAACCCATTGGTCTGCTTGGCACTTTGAGTGGATCTTTCCCCCACATATAATCTTACGCATCGTGCATGGGTCATTTGGAAAATACTGGTTTACTGAGTAATACAGGTCTTCTCCTTTTTATAATTAAAGATTTTATTTATTTATTTGATGGACAGAGATCACAAATAGGCAGAGAGGCAGGCAGAGAGAGAGGGGGAAGAAGGCTCCCTGCTCAGCAGAGAGCCCGATGCAGGGCTCGTGATCCCAGGACCCTGGGATCATGACCGGAGTTGAAGGCAGGGGCTTAACCCACTGAGCCACCCAGGCGCCTCATAATACAGGTCTTCTAAGTGTTGACACATTTTATCACCAGATATAAACAGAAATCACATTTGTTAACTCACCACCTATTGTATCAAAAAAAATCTTTTAAGTATTGGAAAGCTGTCAAGCTTGTGGTGGTAAATACAAGTCTTCAAAATTTGAATTTTCATTTGAAAGTTCAAATTTTGTCAGTGACCACAAATATTATCAGTTGTTTTTCTTGGGGTGACAGGTGTTCTTTGTTCGTTTTCAAGAAGATATCTACCAAATACCCAAGCCTAAAAAGCACTGTCTGTCAGCTGTTCTTCCAAGAAAACATTGTGTTCCATGAGAAAAGGGGCAAGTGCGGCGTACAACTCAGATAATCACACACTTTCCTTCCAGACAGCCATGATGCTTTTGGTCTCAGCAGATGGGCTTTATGTGTACTTTCTGTTTAATCATATAGAAGCTTAGAAAGATGAGCATTTAAGAGGTAAAATTTAGTAAAACTAATAGTTTTTACTACTTCATTAAAAACCATCTTAAGTGAGGCTGGCTTTATTTATTTATTTATTTATTTTTCCTACATGCAAGTTCATGGCGGTGAAAACTATAGTTATGACTGATAACATTTTTATTTCGATGCCACTGCCTTGATTGATATGTAGGTGCCATGAATTTTTCCTAGGATAAATTTTTCATCATCTGTAGAAATGCCAACGTAATGAAGAAAGACATGGAACTTCTTAGCATTATTACAAAATTAGTTTTGACTTTGCAGACTCCCTGAAAGGGTCCTGAGGATGCTAGGATGTTCTTGAGCCATGCTTTGAACTGCTAACGTATGTTTTTAGATACTGTATGATGTGATACAGAGTGGGCTGTCGTCAGTAAGGAAGATCGATTTCATTATTACAATGTGAGTATTTTATAATGTGAGTGTGTTTGTGGAGGGTCGAGTGGATGGCACATTATTGTCGCAGGTTTATGTGAAAGACCCTCTTTGCAAGCTTCTAGGTTTTAATGGTTTTAACCTCATTCTTTGTTCCCCTAGTCTGAGGGCTGTTTGATTCTCCATGGGTGGCAGAAATCAGACACCAAACTTGGTGGGGGTGGGAAACGATGAGTAGTTTCATAGCCCACCCTCCCCTGAGGTAAACAATGATCTGAGTTTCGAGGAGATAAATTATTCCCTTAATCCAATCAGTCATTACAGATGTTATTTAAACAGTCTGAGCCTCTTCTACAATTAATATGATTCAATTTACCAAAATAATTTTTAAAAAAATGCTGTCAGAATCACAATGCTTTTTTCAGAAATCGGAAATACTTCCCCCTCTTACATAATGATGCCTGAGTATGATTATAAACATTCACAGGTAATAGTTAAATTAGGCAAAAATGTGTATTTGTTCCAAAACAATTGAACAAAGGAAACTGAGAGAAACACAAAGTGTTTCATCACATGAAGACATTTTCTCTGGCTTCCTAACAGGGCAATTTAATTCTGAAGGATTGCATGTATTGATTGAAGTACTGGCCCCTCGATACTTAACAGATGAATGAAACCAATGAAAAGGGCACTTACTGTTCACATTTCCCAATGTGAAAGAACAAGTATTAATAAAGGGAGAGGGTTAATTTTAGAAAATGACAACTCCTCCCAAAGACTGCATTTATTGAAACCGTTTCGTAAAATAGAGTTGTAGGTTATTAGCCTAAAACAATACTTGGATTAAAAGAGAACGAGGCCAGAGAGAGCAGCTTCCAGAGAGAATGCCTCCAGATGCTGTTCTGGATAGAGATGACTGGCTTGGCTGCCTGAAGCGGAGCTGGGCCTTAGGGAACTTCTAATCTGGGAAGAGGTTGTTGGGTTGTGGAAGCGCGTAAATCTCTGCTTTTCACTTTTAGCTCTTCTACTGCTTCTACTCACTCTTCACATTTCTAGTCTGCTTGTCTCTTTAGCTGGTCCAGATTGTTGTATACCAAGGACTGCTAAAATAGCGCCTGCAAGGGGCGCTACCTTGAACAGTGGGAGGCATCATCTCCTCAGGGAGTTTATATCTGAAATTTATTCATTAAAAGAGTAACTGCAGATTAAGTGCAATCTCTCAAAAGAAGTTTCTGGTATCTCTGACATATAAAAAAAATCATCTTGTGGTGTGTTAAGTGACTGTCTAAGGAGATGAGTTAGGAAGAAGAGGCATTAACACTTATTTAGATTGTCGGATTCTTTGGGCAGTGAGCTAGGTTTTACAAACATCAGTGATTTTTCAGTCTTTATAAAAATCCCACAATAACATCCATGTTTGAAAGGGTGAGAAGACTGAGCCTCAGGGAGGATAGAAAATCCAAGGTTGTGCGGATTGCTCTAAACTGGCTTGATCCATTTGGTCTATCATAACTATTAGGTTCTTCTTGATAGATCGTGATAGCTTCTGTCAAAGCAAAAATTGCATGGGACAGTGTGAAACAGGCAAGGAAGATTTTATTTGAGGCTGTTACGACTGTTGGTGGGAGACTACAGTTATGTGTGGGTTCATCTCCACTGTAACAGAGAGCTGGGGTAGGAAGTAGAAACTTAGGTCATCTGTGTTTGCTAATTGTCTTTATCCAAAGGAAAAAATGCCTTATATCTTCACAAAAAGAGATAATTTTACAACTTGGAGTAAGCTGCCTGCCAAAATTAGGTTCATGTCCTTCCACAGAAACTGGGAGATGGGGCATTATCCTCCTTAATGATTCTATTTCAGAAGGATGGCATTCAGGTTTTTAAGAAAGACATTCCTGGATTGAAAAACTGGTGAGAGGCTTTTAAAAAGATTTATATAACAGAAGTAATGAGGAAGAATTTACAGTTAGGTTTGTTTTGTTTTGTTTTTAAAGATTTTATTTTTTTAAAGTAATCTCTAAACCGATTATGGGACTTGAACTTACAACCCCAAGATCAAGAGCTGCGTGCTCCTCTGACTGAGCCAGCCAGGCACCTCTACAATTAGAGCTTTCTTGAAGTAAATGCTCTAAGAAAAGGGAAGGTGAGGTGTCTACTGGCAGGAAGAAGCCTATCTAAAATTTCCTCAGGCTAAAAGAAAATTAAGGTCTTGGTCTTGGCCAGTTCTCCCTTTTGTTCTAGGGAAACCAGGCATTCCACTGAACAACCTAAGAAAGGTAGTCTTTCTGCTTTATTAAAGCAGATTTGTCAGGGTACCTGGGTGGCCCAGTGTGTTAAGGTCTGCCTTCCACTCAGGTCACGATCCCAGAGTCCCTGGATCAGGCTCCTGGCTCAGCAGGGAGTCTGCTTCTCCTTCTACCTTTCACCCCGCTTATGCTCTCTCTCTCACTCTCTTCTCTGTCTCTCAAATACATACATACATACATAAAATCTTAAAAGAAATAAAGCAGATTTGCATTATTGAAGGACTAGTTGAACCATCTACTGAGACTCGGCAGGAGAGGGTATTTTCTGGATGCTGTGAACAATTGGGTATTGAATAAGAGGGAGTTCCTATGGAAATAAGCAGGAGAACAAACATTAATGTCTAGAACAGACTATAAACCCAGTCCCGAGTCCAGAAAGTAGTCAATCAAGAAGATTCCTAGACTTTGGGTTTGACATGTCTGTAGATGCTGCAGTGAGGATGGCAATGGCAAAATGACAGATTTTCCAGTTTGCAGTCGGAACATTTTGGTGATGGTATAGACATCAGAGAGGTTTTGGTGGCATTCACCACAGCCATAGTTATTTTCTAGAGCATCAAAGATGCAGGATTTCTAATGAACTTTATCAGTGGCCCATATAGCTGCCCCTTGAGGCATGAAGGCTGACACGTGATCTGCTGAATGATGAGCCGCTTTAGAGTCTACCTCAAGTCATCTGGCTTCAACTCATGGGGATTCTTCAGATCGCAGGGGAAAGGCCAGCTAGAAGACAAGTATAGTTCAGTAAGGATCTGGACTGTCAGATTTTAATTCTCAATGGCTCCCAAGTCAGAAATGTGAGGGAAAAACTGGAAATGTTTGTTTGAAGGGTTTTACTCAGATGTTGAAGGAAACTGCAAAACTTTTAAATTTCCTAAGTGCTGACTATTTGTGTAAGATGACAGGATCTCATATACTTTACAGGAGGTGACAATATTGTGACATTTATAAAGAAGTGAAAAGTAACTCAGAGACAATGAACAGGACCAGAGTTTGGTAACTTACAACACTGTACTATAGTTTTCTCTTGAAGTACAAAATTTCTCTCTATAGTTACCTCACTTTTGATCAATGATAATTAAAGTAAGATTATTTTCAATCACAAAATAAATTTGGTCTTATTAGATTTGACCTGATTATTTACATAAGTGCAGCGAGAATGGTAATTACGCACATAAACCTTTTAAAGTTTACTTTGTTGGAAGTTTCTATAAGATTTGTAGATTGGACTTTTAAAAACCTCTTGAAGCTAGGAAGCTGAACCGAGAACTTATTAACAGATTTTCCTTGCAGTACTTACAGGTTTGGATGACTTTCTCTCTTTTTGAGCTCCCCAACATATCCTATCTTCTGCACCTTCCAGGAATGACTTTCTTTACTTACCTGTAAGGCAGGAAATGTATAAACCAGGCATCAGGTTGGTTTTCCCAAGAGGCTTTTGTAAGCATTGGCAGCATTAAAGCTGCCCTTCGTTCCTTAAAACTGTCTGGTCATATCTGATCCTATGCACATCATTCTCAATTATGACATTATAATCTGGACACCAGGGTGGCTCATGGGTTAAAGCCTCTACCTTTGGCTCAGGTCATGATCCCAGGGTCCTGGGATCGAGCCCGCATCTGGCTCTCTGCTCAGCAGGGAGCCTGCTTCCTCCTCTCTCTCTGCCTGCTTCTCTGCCTACTAGTGATCTCTCAGTTAAATAAATAAATAAAATCTTTAAAAAATTATGACATTATAATCAAAGTCTTGGTTATATAATCAATATTTTTAATTATGTTATAAGGAGGACAAATTTTTATCAAACATATGCAAATAATTATATTGCCATGAAAAGGAGAATACACAAAATCTGAATTCTGAGGAGGATTGGGCAGGGAGAAAACGATGAGTCTTTCATTTCTCTTTATAAAAGTGTAATAAAAATATTTTTATGAGTTATAGATAGCTTAAGGAAAAAGAGAAAAGGATTCCTTATATCTAGGAAATAGAACAGTAAAGCATCAGTAATATTCCAAATAAAACCCATAATTACCCTTCATAAATTCATACAGTCTTATGATGGAATTATTTATTGTTCTTCTTGATCTTGGATTAGCAATCTCCTGAACCCATCAGCTTCTTCTGGCTGGTCTAAGAATTAAACTGACATGAGACTGAGTAATAGGAGAAAATCAGTTTTAATTTTGTACAAATGGGAACCTCACACATGAGAAGTTCAAAGAAAGGTAAAATGAGATATACATGGCATCCTGAGCTAAGGAAGGGAATAGAGGCTTCAAAGGAGAGGGGGGCACTTCAAGGCCAATAAGAAGAGCAGAGGATTGGTAATTAGATGTTTGCTCTGCCATATAGATGGATCACTTAATCAAAATTTATCTGTGGTAACAAGTCTAATTCTGGGAAAGATCCCAATTTAGATTCTTCTTGGTGGTTAAGGGAGGGGCAAAATCCTCTCTTAAGACTACAGGTGCCCTTAGCTTAAAATAGTCCACATGGGAAAGTATTTTGGGGTATTTCTTCTGAACCCTTGCTGGGAAGGAAGAAATTTAATCTACCCTTCAAGGTCTTCCTATCTGGACTAAAAATCAAATTGACATGAGAGAGATAAACAGAAGAAAATCAAATTTCGTTTTGTACATATGGGGAAGCCACGTAGATATTAAATTCTGAAGACAGTTTGGTAACATGAGGCTTGTGTCAGGGGTGGAGGTCTGGAGATATGAAGTGGAGGAAAACCATCAGCAGAAGGGTGAGAGGAGATGTTTGGAAAACAAAAGTTGCCTTGTTATGCAGATACATTTCTTAGGTAGAGAGTAATCTGTATTAATAACTCTCTTCTGGTACAGACTCTCCTTTCCAGCATGAATTTAGGCAGTTGAAGGGGAAGTAAAGAGCTTTTTCCGAATCTTCTGGATGTTGATTGTTTTAATGCAGAGTAATATTCTTACCAAAGTGGTCCATCTATAAAGTGGACTTTATATCCTTCATTTGGTATCAGGCGTAGTGCCAGGACATATAGACACATACCAAAAAAAACCTAATTATTTTTTGCATGTTTCTTTTTAGGAGATGAGGGATCCTCAGTGATTTTCTAAGGACCCTCTGGAAAATAACACATACAGTTTTAGGTGTAAAAAGAGATTTAGGATTAGATTTGGGGAAGGCAAAATATTATATGTTGTCAGGAGGTTTGAAGAGCTGGTTAAATCTCTTCATGGGTCATTGAGAAACAGTGCTTGGCTGCCATTTAACTGAAGTGACAATAAAAGATGTCAAAAGTAAATATAGGAGATAACAAAATTTTAAAAAATCCTTAAGCTCTTTTAAAAGTAGGAAAACTTGGTTCTTTTAAATAATTAAGGACATGGTAAACTCAACATTAAATCACGGGAAATTATTCTGATAAAACACAGAGTCTTTATTTCCTTAGTGGTGTAGAGAAACTACAGGCCCAAGAGGTGTCACTTGGGCCAGGCCAAGTTACCAAATTAGAACTTAATACCTAACCCAATTATAGTTTCTTCTAGAAATAATGTCCTTACCTCTCAATCAGGAATTTTCTGATAAGTACCAATGAGGTACTCTGTCACATGGGACCTCTCTATCCTCCAAAGGAAGATGAGTAATTCACCTAATAAGACTCTCTCACCTCCTTTTCCTACCAAGGAAGATGATCTTGTGAGGAACAGTCCTTCCTTGCTAATACCTTTCTTACCACACCCTCCTTCCTATAAAAACTTTTCATTTTTTTACAGTTCCTCAGGATTTCCCTGTACTTGCTAGATGGGTTGATGCTCAATTCATGAATTGTTTAATAAAGTCAGTCAGATCTTCAAATTTACTCTATTGAATTAATGTTTTGTAGTTGGATTATTCAAAAGATAAAGAGGAGTTCCTGGCTAGCTCACTTGGTTAGAGCATGTGACTCTTGATTTCAGGGTGGTGAGTTTGAGCTCCATGTTGGACATGAAACCTACTTTAAAAAAATGGTAAAGAAAATAATTTATAACCTCTTATTAAGAGCAAAGCAATAATTCACATAATGCCTGGGTGGCTCAGTCGTTAAGCATCTGTCTTCAGCTCAGGTCACGATCCCAAGGTCCCTGCTCAGCGGGGAGTCCGCTTCTCCCTCCCCCACCACCCTGCTCATGCTTTTGCTTGCTCCCTCTCTCTCAAATAAATAAATAAATAGAATCTTAAAAAAAGAAAAAAGAGCAAAGCAATAATTCAGGAAATTGTTTTCATTTTAACAGAGAGAACCAAACACTAGTTTTGCATCAGTATACTATTGATACTAAAGCTCATTAAAAAAAAAAAAGAATCTAATCTTAGCTTTGACTGTCAGAAATTGAATTCATTTTCTGTAAAGTTTCTACAACTTTCTATATCCATTCTAGCTTAGTCCTTTTTCTTTTTCATTCTGGAACAACCCGTTGACTTACTTCATGATAAAATTCTTCTTCTTCTTTTCTTTTTTTAAAGATTTTATTTATTTACTTGAGAGAGAGAGTGAGAGCAGACCAGTGGGAAGAGGGACAGAGGGAGAAGGAGAAGCAGACTCCCCGCTGAGCAGGGAGCTCAACATGGGGCTCTATCCCAGACCCTGAGATCATGACCTGAAGGTAGACACTTAACTGACTGAGCCACCCAGGCACCCCCAAATTACTCTTCTTTTCCTTAACAATAACACATCCTCTGTACCTTGCATGCTTTGCACACAAAGTTATTAACCTTTGTTCTTGTACTTTCATTTACCTACACTGATTATAAATTTTTATAATTTAAACTATTAATAACTTTTGTTTTATAGACAAAGCTAAGAACTAGATAATTATGAACTATGTGTCATATTCTAGCATTTTGTGGCAGATTGGCAAAGCTCATGAATATACCATTTCATTTGGGGTTTTTATAGGGATTTGCTTCCTTATTGTGGCAAAAAAAGAACATGGTTATTAATAGACTCAAATATCTAGCCTTTCTGTACCATGTAAAATAATAAGCTTAGGTATATAAACTTAAATTTATGCTTAGTAATTAATGTTTCAGTGGTTAATCTTATTTAGAAATGATCTAGCTATTTAATGAATATGTATTACTTAATTTAGCATGTAAGTCTACAATTGTAAGTTACCAAAAAGGTTTTGGAAACTATTTTTAAGCAGACATACCACAAAATATAATTATTATTGAAGTAAACCAATCATATAAGATGCCTTTCTTCTAGTTCGCCTACCTACAGCTTCTGCAGGCCAACAGCCTCTAATCAAGGCATATCTGGATAAGACACCTTTTATCTGTGCTTCTATAGAAATCTATTTTCTCTCTCTCTCTGATTGTTTTGTATGTCTACATAACAGTTTTCTCCTTAATTGTCTGTACCAACTGAGTAGTGAGTGACATCCTTGCCTGCAAGAATGTGGCCTTTAACCTCTTTATCTCATTTAATTAGTGGTATTCTGGTACACAAAGGGATCAATAAATGTTTTTGAATGATTGATTCAGTGAATGAATGGCACTAACTTTCTTGGTTAGGTAAAGTCACTAAAAACAGATTTGATATAAGCCTCCCCAGTCTCACAGTCAAGAAATCAACAAGGGCTTTGATAATTCTATGACATATAACAGACTGTAAGGTAGAAAAGTTTGAGAAATAAAGGGCAGTGAAGATTAGAGCTGAGTACCCACTATAGGGAAGTGACTCATATCAAAGAGAATCATTCAAAACTCAGAGCGAGCCTAGGTGCTGTGGTTTGTTTAAATAATTTATGCAGTTCTTCACCCAGCGCACTAGGGTGGGGATTTTTCTACTCTGTTTTTCTAGAACATGAGATGAAGCTGTTAAAAACAAAAATTCAACCAAGTAAACTAACGATCTTATTGGATGTATTCAGTGATTCATGAATCAGGCAGCATCTCATTTTAGCAGATAAGAGAGGAGCTCCAAAGAGCTGACCAAAGTGGGCTGAAGTGGGCCAGGACAAGGAAAGAGCCGCTTGCCTCATTTTTCTTTGGGGGCCACAAGGGGTCTACTAGGCAGATTATCTCACCAGTACCGACCAGGAAATTCCAGACGGACTGATTTAAGATTATATTCCTGGAAGAGGTTGAAATTGCAGTTGGGGCTTGCTGACATGGGGCATAGCACAAGTGACTCCATTTGGGGCCCTTTAAAAGGAAGTTATCAGTGACAATATTTCTGCTGTCAAAAATGTTCCTGAAAAGGGAAATCTGAGATAAATGATACAAGAACAAGTTTTGCAACTTATTCATTTTAGATATTGCTGAGCTTTTTAAGTGAGAATAATAGTAATTTGACTTTCTCATTTGGACTCTTTCACTGAAAGAAGGATTTGCAGTTTTATGTTTTGTTTTCAAAATTATTTTGGTTTTTCTGATTTGATATTCTTTCCTGCTTTGCAGAAACAAACAAACAACCAAACAAATAAATAAACACAGGAAGCTTGCCTTCCTTATTCTACATATTTTTTAAATGTCCAAATAGATTTTACATTGTGATACTAATTGGAACTAAAATTAACTTGAGCCAATTTAAAAATCATAGAGAAATTTTTCTAATATCTTCATCCAGAGAGATTTAAGTATACATGTTTTCAGGCAAAAGAGGAGTATGCTGTGCAGTTAAAATATATTTCTGCTGATAAACATTGACGAGAGTAGAAAGTTCAAGTCTTTAATTCTCAACTCAAAGACTTCACACACATCCCATGGAAAACTGAGCTGAAGAACATGGAAAAATGTGCCTGGAAAAAGATTACTTTTTGCTCATCAAGGTTGAGGAGATTAACCACATATCCTTCCCACCCCTGGAAATATCAGGGAACATTTTCACGTAACTTGCATCACTTTGTCTTTAGAAAACTCTGTGGAATAGACAAGATAGACATTTTTGTCCCCATTTGCGGTAAAGGAAAATGATATCCAGAGTAATTAAGTGACTTCAGAAGAGCTACCGCTCTAGTAGGATGTGTCTGTTGAGCAGAAAACAGCCATCCAGTTTTGTTTCGTGATCAAGACTGAGTTTATCTGTTGTTCAACTTCATGTACAAGTGGAGTGATCTTCTCTCCAGAACTTCAGTAGGCTCGCTGATGTTCATTAGCAGACTTCATGAGATGCAGAGGAATTGATGTAATGGGATCAGTCTGCTGGAGGTCCATCCACATGCAGATTATCCACATGAAACTTGAGGGAGTTATCATCAATTGCCTTTTCTCATTTTTGTGTCTCAAAACAAGGAGAAGGGATCAGATCACTCATTTCTTTAGATGATTGGTGTATCCTACTTCAGGAAGTCTGTGGGAAACTTTATGCTTCTTGTTGCATGTCTTTCCCATGTTCCCTCATACTTTAATGCCAACAGCAGTAGCAAAAGCAGCCAAACCCAAAAGCTGCCATATGGAATTTGTGATTGCCATTGCAAAAAAATTAGGTATACTCTTTCCATGATTTACTCATGGTATTTCTTTAGTATCTTGGACAGTGCTGCATGGGTAATTACTGCTTTGCAAGTGTTCGTCAAATGAAAGAAGACATGGATTCATGGAGGAGGACTCAGTAGCTGCTCTTGCTGATATTTCAGGCACTGTGTTATGGGCTGGAATATTATGGTGAACTAAACAGACAAAATCAGTGCCTTTGAGGAGTTTGTGGTCTAAGGTGGGATACACCTGCCAACATTCGTACACAGGTATAATTGTAAACTGTGCTCAGCACTATGAAGAGATGTTATCTCTTTGAGAAAGTTTTGTACATTTTTTGATAGGAAAGTTTCTGTTGCTATGAAGAATGGTTTGATTCATCTTATATAATTGATCCCAATTGATCAGTTTCTTCAGTTTTTTTAACTTTTATTTTTTTAAGATCTTATTTATTTATTTGACAGAGAGAGAGAGATCACGAGTAGGCAAAGAGATGGGGAGGCAGGCTCACCGCTGAACAGAGAGCCCGATGCAGGGCTCAATCCCAGGACCCTGAGATCATGACCTGAGCTGAAGGCAGAGGCTTAACCCACTGAGCCATCCAGGTGCCCCAATCTCTTTGTTTTATTTGCTGAGAAACTCAGAACTAATTTGCATCTAATTTCAAAAATTAACGTTTTATGATGAACATGTTTTTGTTCTGATTTTTATTTATCTTAATACGCTAGCTGTTCATTTATTCATTCCATAAATGCTTACAGAGTATCTACTATGTGCCATGCCGCATGCAATATCGAACAAAACAATACTGAACAAAACAAACATGGTCCTACCCCCGTAGAGGTTACGGGACAGAGAGGGAGAGAAATTAAAAGGCAGTTGCCTAAATAAATATAATAACAGTATGTGAAAACTCCTATGGGGTGAGGGGAGATGTGGCAGTATGAGAGAGAATAATAGAGAAGGAGAGGGAGATTTTCTTTCTCCAAGGAACTGACATTTTAAGTAGAGCAGATGTTGAGAAAGTGTGTGTGTGTGTGTGTGTGTGTGTGTGTGTGTATGTGTGTGTCTGTGTGCGTGCACGCGCACGCATGCATGCAAGCAAGCACATGCAGAGGGGAGGCTTGAGAGAGGACAGTAGAGGGATGGGGAACCATTGTAGGCAAAGGAAACTTAGAATCTCTTGTGAGGGAAAGATCTGCTCTTTAATGACTAAAAGAAAGCCAAGCTGGTTGATCCTTAGCTAAAAGGAGAGGGGCACTAGATGGCCATACATAGCTTAGAAGGCTATTTTAAGGATTTGATTGTTATCTTAAGATCATTAAAAAGCTGTTGAAAGATTTTCATGGGGAGATGACGTGATTAGAATTACATTTTACTATATTGACTCTCTCAGCTGTCTGTGAAATGGATTGGAAAGAAACAAACGGGGACTTTTAAAACATTTTATTAAAAATACTGATATCGGAAGAGGGAAAGATGGCGGGGAAGTAGGAGGAGGCACCATTTCAACCTGTACCCTAAAGTGAGCTGATTACCTACCAAAGAACTCTGACCACCCATGAAATCAGCCTGAGATCAGAATTATACACGTCTGGATCTCTACAGGAGCAGAAGACGCCAGTGGCAGGTAAAGCAGACTGGGAGCGTCGGACTGATATCGGAAGATAAACAAAAGGGGGAGGGAGCCACCAGAGGTGACCGATTAGAAAGTAATACCCCAACACAAGAGTGCCCTGCGTCTGGGGACCAGCATTAACTTGGAGTCTGGTTGAAAGCACTCAAAAAACAAAGAGCAAAGGATCGCGGAGGGTAATAGTGGGAACCTGGGCGGTTAGGGTCAGGGACCTAAGTCCCCCGACCCAGGACAGCCTCCCCTGGTGCTGAGCCAGAGAGAGTGCGGCGGAGAAATCAGGTCTCCATCCCTGAGCCGCCAGTGCGCCTGAACGCCAGCGCGCCCGAGAACGAGTGGGGTCTGGCTCCCGTGAAGGGCTGGGAGCCTGGCCAGACAGCAATCCTGAAATGCGTGCGTCCCACACCCTCCCTTGGGATACGTGCTCATAGGTGCTAGCCTGGAGCTCTGGCATCTGGAAAAACCAGACATTCCCAGCCCGGGACAGCGGGAAAATCTCAGTGTGCGATCTCTGCTCGGAACCTCTCTGGCGGTCTGGAGCTGCCTAGACAGCCACCGCTGCCCTGGTTTTGGGTACAACGAGGAGCTCCTGCATCCCCAGGGACAGTGACTCAGAACCGACTCAGCCAGCAGCTTTTCCAAAACATTCTGGGGCTTCTCTCTGAGAGGGAGGTCGGGGCGCAGTTTGCTCTCCTCTAAACCTCCAAAAACCATCAAAAGCTGTCAAGGCGAGAGAAAGCAGATGAAAGAACATAAAAACCCCCAGAGAACAAAAGGCTGAAAAAAACAGTTTCCTCAGAGCTCACCCCCTTGAGGGGAGCGGGAGGACCTAACTCAGGGAACATCATTGTCTGAAAACCCACGTGGCAGGCCCCTCCCCCAGAAAACCAACCAGGAAGGAAGAAAAAAAAAAAAAAGACTGCAAGAGAACAACCACCACTACTTCATAAATACAACTTTTATTTTTAACTCTTTACCAATATTCTGGTTCTTTTTTTTTATACATACAGATAATTTTTTAACCTATTTACCACCACACTGAGATGTCCAGTACATCAAATTCTTTAATAACCTTCAAACCTGAACTTTTTGATACATACACCCGTGTTTTTCTTTTGCTTTTCTATTTTTTAATTCTTTTTTAATTTTAACTTAGTTTAGTCTAGTTTATTCTTTTTTAATTTTTATTTTCTACTATACATATAGAGTTAAACTTCAAGGTAATCCTCTTTCCCCAATCAATGCTACCCCTATAGGCAAACCAGTTTCTAATCCCCCTGTAACTTAGGAAAGTTGAGTCCCTTAACAAAAACATCAAGATACCTTCAGGAAGAATCAAAATAACCTTCCTCACCCACACTGAGAATTTATAACCACTCTCCCAATTTTTCCTTCCGCCAGTGTTTCTGTGAATTTGTGTTTGTCCTGATAAAATATAAATCTTATACTTGGGGTTCTTTCTGCTGAGGTTCTTCCCTTTTTTTTTTTGTATATATATATATATATATATATATATATATATATATATATATATATTGTTTTTTTCTCTTGTCATATACTTTTATCAGTCTTTTTCTTTGTCTGTTTTTGTTTGTATACTTCATAAATCTTACCTTGTGGCCCATTTGGGCTGAGCCTTCTCTTTTATCTTCCCTTTTTTTCCTATCTCTCTCTCTCTCTCTCTTTTTTTTTTCCTTTTTTCTTTCCCCCTTTTATTCTTTCTTCTTCTCTATTTCTTTTTCTTTTCTTTTTTCTCTCATTTGGGTGGGGAATCCTGATTGCACAGAAGCGTTCCAGGGTGCACATTGACTGCACCACAATTGATTAGTCCAGCTGCATCTGTTCAGTCATCTCTTTCCAAAATGACTAGGAGGAGGAATACCCAATAGAAGAAAAATAGAGAGGATGGGCCTTCTGCAACAGAGCTAATGGCTATCGACATAGACAATATGTCAGAAAAGGAATTCAGACTAACAATTATCCAGGCAATAGCTAGGTTGGAGAAAGCCATGGATGACCAAACAGAATTGATTAGGGCAGAACTGAAAGCCACCAGGGATGATGTTCACAATGTTAGGGCAGAACTGAAAGCCACCAGGGATGATGTTCAAAATGCTCTCAATGAGTTCCAATCTAATCTAAATTCTCTAAAAGCTAGGGTAACTGAGACAGAAGATAGAATTAGTGATCTGGAGGACAAACAGAGAGAAAGGGTCAGGAGGAAGCCTGGAACAAATAGCTCAGAAGCCATGAAAACAGAATCAGGGAAATAAACGATGCCATGAAACGTTCCAACGTCAGAATTATTGGAATCCCTGAAGGGGAGGAAAAAGAAAGAAGTCTAGAAGATATAGTGGAAGAAGTAGTCTATGAAAATTTTCCCAATCTCACAAATGGAAACAACGTTCATGTACTAGAGGCAGAGAGATCTCCTCCCAAGATTTTAAATTCTCGAAAGTCCTCATGACACCTTATAGTTAGAATGAGGAATTATGTTTCAAGAGAGACCCTCTTAAAAGCAGCTAGGACAAAAAAGCTCCTTATGTACAGAGGAGAGCCCATTAGAATAACATCAGACCTTTCCACAGAGACCTGGCAAACCAGGAAGGGCTGGCAAAATATATTCAGAGTACTAAATGAGAAGAACATGCAACCAAGAATACTCTATCCAGCAAGACTGACATTTAAAATGGATGGAGAGATAAAGAGTTTCCAAGACCGGCAAGGCTTAAAAGACTATGCAACCACCAAGCCGACACTGCAGGAAATATTAAGGGGGGTCCTATAAAAGAGAAAAAATCTAAGAATATCATTGAACAGAAATATAGAAACAATCTACAGACAGAAAGACTTCAAAGGCAACACGATGTCAATAAAAACCTATCTCTCAATAATCACTCTCAATGTGAATGGCCTAAATGCGCCCATAAAACAACACAGGGTTGCAGATTGGATAAAACGACAGGACCCATCCATATGTTGTCTACAAGAGACCCATTTTGAACCTAAGGATACACCCAGACTGAAAGTGAAGGGATGGAGAAGCATCTTTCATGCCAATGGGCCTCAAAAGAAGGCCGGAGTAGCGATTCTCATATCAGATAAATTAGATTTTAAACTAAAGACTGTAGTCAGAGATACAGAAGGACACTACATAATACTTAAAGGGACTATCCGCCAAGATGATCTAACAATTGTGAATATGTATGCCCCCAATATGGGAGCACCCCATTACATAAGAAAACTATTAATCAAGCTAAGGAGTCATATTGATATGAATACAATAATAGTAGGAGATCTTAATACGCCTCTCTCAGAAATAGACAGATCATCAAAGCAGAAAATTAATAAAGAAATAAGAGCATTGAATGAAACATTGGATCAGATGGACCTCATCGACGTATACAGAACATTCCACCCTAAAACAACAGAATACTCATTCTTCTCAAGTGCACATGGAACCTTCTCCAGAATAGACCACACACTGGGTCACAAAGCAGGACTCAACCGATACCAAAAGACTGACATTATTCCCTGCATATTCTCAGATCACAATGCTTTGAAACTGGAACTCAATCACAAGGAAAAGTTCAGAAGGAACTCAAACACCTGGAAGCTAAAGACCACCTTGCTTAAGAATGCTTGGATCAACCAGGAGATCAAAGATGAACTTAAACAATTCGTGGAAACCAATGAGAATGAAGACACCTCGGTCCAAAACCTATGGGATACAGCAAAGGCAGTTCTAAGGGGAAAATACATAGCCATCCCAGCCTCCCTCAAAAACATTGAAAAATCCAGAATACACCAGCTGTCTCTACACCTTAAAGAACTGGAGAATCTACAACAAATCAAACCAACTCCACACGCAAGAAGGGAAATAATCAAGATTAGAGCAGAGATCAATGAGGTAGAAACCAGAGATACAGTAGAACGTATAATGAAACTAGAAGCTGGTTTTTTGAAAGAATCAATAAGATCGATAAACCATTGGCCACACTAATCCAAAAGAAAAGAGAGAAAGCCCAAATTAATAAAATTATGAATGAAAAGGGAGAGATCACAACTAACACCAAGGAAATAGAAACAATCATCAGAAATTATTACCAACAGTTATATGCCAATAAGCTAAGCAACCTAGATGAAATGGATGCATTCCTGGAAAACTACAAACTCCCAAAATTGAACCAGGAAGAAATTGACAACCTGAATAGACCGATATCTAGTAATGAGATTGAAGCAGTGATCAAAAACCTCCCAAAAAACAAGAGCCCAGGACCTGACGGATTCCCTGGGGAATTCTACCAAACTTTCAAAGAAGAAATAACACCAATTCTCCTGAAGCTGTTCCAAAAAATTGAAGCAGAAGGAAAACTTCCAGACTCTTTTTATGAAGCCAGCATTACCCTGATCCCCAAACCAGGCAAAGACCCTACCAAAAAGGAGAATTTCAGACCAATATCACTGATGAATATGGATGCAAAGATTCTCAACAAGATCCTAGCAAACAGGATCCAGCAGCACATTCAAAAGATTATCCACCATGACCAGGTGGGATTCATCCCTGGGTTGCAAGATTGGTTCAACATTCGCAAATCAATCAGTGTGATAGAACACATCAATAAGAGAAGAGAGAAGAACCACATGGTCCTCTCAATTGATGCAGAAAAAGCATTTGACAAAATGCAGCATCCGTTCCTGATGAAAACGCTTCAAAGTATAGGGATAGAGGGAACATTCCTGAACTTCATAAAATCTGTCGATGAAAGACCCACAGCAAATATCATCCTCAATGGGAAAAAGCTTGCAGCCTTCCCGTTGAGATCAGGAACACGACAAGGATGCCCACTCTCACCACTCTTGTTCAACATAGTATTAGAAGTTCTAGCAATGGCAATCAGACAACAAAGAGAAATCAAAGGTATCCAAATTGGCAAGGAAGAAGTCAAACTCTCTCTCTTCGCAGATGACATGATTCTTTATATGGAAAACCCCAAAGACTCCACCCCCAAACTACTAGAACTCATACAGCAATTCAGTAACGTGGCAGGATACAAAGTCAATGTACAGAAATCAGTGGCTTTCTTATACACTAACAATGAAAATACAGAAAGGGAAATTAGAGAATCGATTCCATTTACTATAGCACCAAGAACCATAAGATACCTGGGCATAAACCTAACCAAAGAAGTAAAGGACCTGTATTCGAGGAACTACAGAACACTCATGAAAGAAATTGAAGAAGACACAAAAAGATGGAAGACCGTTCCATGCTCTTGGATTGGAAGAATAAACATTGTTAAAATGTCTATACTGCCTGGGGCAATCTATACTTTTAATGCCATTCCGATCAAAATTCCACCGATATTTTTCAAAGAGCTGGAGCAAATAATCCTAAAATTTGTATGGAGTCAGAAGAGACCCCGAATTGCTAAGGAAATGTTGAAAAACAAAAACAAAACTGGCGGCATCACGTTACCCGATTTCAAGCTTTACTACAAAGCTGTGATCACCAAGACACAGGTGTGGTACTGGCATAAAAACAGACACATAGACCAGTGGAACAGAGTGGAGAGCCCAGATATGGACCCTCAACTCTATGGTCAAATAATCTTCGACAAAACAGGAAAAAATATTCAATGGAAAAAAGACAGTCTCTTCAATAAATGGTGCTGGGAAAACTGGACAGCGATATGTAGAAGAATGAAACTCGACCATTCTCTTACACCGTACACAAAGATAAACTCGAAATGGATAAAAGACCTCAATGTGAGACAGGAATCTATCAGAATCCTAGAGGAGAACATAGGCAGTAACCTCTTCGATATCAGCCACAGCAACTTCTTTCAAGATATGTCTCCAAAGGCCAAGGAAACAAAAGCGAAAATGAACTTTTGGGACTTCATCAAGATCAAAAGTTTCTGCACAGCAAAGGAAACAGTCAACAAAACAAAGAGGCAACCCACGGAATGGGAGAAGATATTTGCAAATGACAGTACAGACAAAAGGTTGATATCCAGGATCTATAAAGAACTTCTCAAACTCAACACACACAAAACAGATAATCACATCAAAAAATGGGCAGAAGATATGAACAGACACTTCTCCAACGAAGACATACAAATGGCTATCAGACACATGAAAAAATGTTCATCATCACTAGCCATCAGGGAGATTCAAATTAAAACAACATTGAGATACCACCTAACACCAGTTAGAATGGCCAGAATTAGCAAGACAGGAAACAACGTGTGTTGGAGAGGATGTGGAGAAAGGGGAACCCTCTTACACTGTTGGTGGGAATGCAAGTTAGTGCAGCCACTTTGGAGAACAGTGTGGAGACTTCTGAAGAAATTAAGAATAGAGCTTCCCTATGACCCTGCAATTGCACTGCTGGGTATTTACCCCAAAGATACAGATGTAGTGAAAAGAAGGGCCATCTGTACCCCAATGTTTATTGCAGCAATGGCTACGGTCGCCAAACTGTGGAAAGAACCAAGATGCCCTTCAACGGATGAATGGATAAGGAAGATGTGGTCCATATACACAATGGAGTATTATGCCTCCATCAGAAAGGACGAATACCCAACTTTTGTAGCAACATGGACGGGACTGGAAGAGATTATGCTGAGCGAAATAAGTCAAGCAGAGAGAGTCAAGTATCATATGGTCTCACTTATTTGTGGAGCATAACAAATAACATGGAGGACATGGGGAGATGGAGAGGAGAGGGAGTTGAGGGAAACTGGAAGGGGAGATGAACCATGAGAGACTATGGACTCTGAAAAACAACCAGAGGGTTATGAAGGGGCCGCGGGGGGGGTGGGGTGGGAGGTTGAGGAACCAGGTGGTGGGTAATAGGGAGGGCACATACTCTATGGAGCACTGGGTGTGATGCCAAAACAATGAACAATGTTATGCTGTAAATAAACAAATAAACGAATTAAAAAAAATACTGATATCGGGGTGTTTGGGTGGCTCAGTCAGTTAAACATCGGATCCTTGGTTTTGGCTCAGGTCAAGCTCTCTTGGGTCGTGAGATGGAGCCCCGCGTTGGGCTCCTTGGGCTCCTGGCTCAGCAGACTCCCGGCTCAGCCAGGAGTCTGCTTGAGATTCTTTCTCTTGCTCGGCCCTTCTTCCACACCCCCATTGTCTCTCTCTCTCTCTGCCTCTCTCAAATAAATACATCTTTAATATAAAAAATATATTGATATCAGCCATTCTTGTTTTGCTTGAGATTTCAGTGTGTGTAATGTGTAATTTTTATTTAAATATATACTATTTTTACATAAGGGACATTCTCTTGTCCTATTTTAGTTGTTTTAAATAGGCCATTTAAGCAGGTCCTTGAGCATTGTTAGGGATTTCTGAGAGGAGACTTTGAAGATATGACTGAAAGGACAGAAGAATAACAGAAAATAAGAAACGATATGGAAAAAAAAAAAGAAGCTGACTGCACCAAAATTATTGTTTTGCAAGCTGGTTAATGGCTAGCCATACATCCCTAATCTTGACCATAAAGACGGTCCTCATTTTGTTCACTCAGGGACACAAGAGCCTCATTAGTAGTAGGATGTCAATGTACGTTTGTAGAGTTAATTAATTAATTAAGGCATTCTTATCTTTTCCAAAAGTTCTTACATTTCATAAAGGAAGCCAAATTGGGGAAATTTTTCTTTTGTTTCTTACCCCTGGCTTATCTTTCTATTAGAGCAGAGATGATTATGAGGTCCAGGAAGCTATGGGTCTATTTTTTTTTTTTTTGAGGGTGGAAGGCCATAAAGCAATAAATACAAATACATACAGCAATATGGCCTTTTATCTTTCCTGTCATGGAACTGTGTTTCTGTGGGTTCATTTTCGCTGCAACTTTATATATTCTCCAGTCTGGAAAGAAGCCAGCTCTGAAGTTTGAAATCTTAAATTCCATAATGGTCTCCTTAAGAAGACTGACTAAGTGCGGCTGTATATGAATTCGTGTTTGCAGGCAAAGGCAGAGAAGAATGTGGTCTACGCTTCAGTCATGCTGTCACTTAGGTGGCTTATTTGCTCTGAATAGCTCTAACTGCCTTATTAGGCTCTCAAACATATTTGGCGATGAAATTGTTCTTCTCTCATTAGAGACATGCAGAATGTTGGACAAGAAGTGCCTCGGGCTTTCTCTTGACACTCTATCACAGCTAGGCCGGTCACCAAAAAAACCTTTCAAAATGCACTCCATCTACTTCACATGCAAAGCACGCACTGCTAAATTAAGATGCTACTGACAGGGGCACCTGGGTGGCTCAGTGGGTTAAGCCTCTGCCTTCAGCTCAGGTCATGATCCCAGAGTCCTTGGATCAAGCTCTCTGCTCAGCAGGGAGCCTGATCCCCCCACCCCACCCCTTCTCTTTCTGCCTGCCTCTCTGACTACCTGTGATCTCTCTCTGTCAAATAAATAAATAAAATCTTAAAAAAAAAGATGCTAATGACAGTGCTGATGGCTCCAGCGTAAAAATGCTGGAGTGCCACTGAGAAAGAAATGTTTCTCTACTGCCAGATCTATTTAGAACATCAAGAAACTGGACATTTTCTTCTTTCTTTCTTTCTTTCTTTCTTTCTTTCTTTCTCTCTCTCTCTCTCTCTTTTTAAAGATTATTTATTTACTTATTTGGGAGAGAGAATGAGCAGGGGGAGGGGCAGAGGGAGAGGGCTGCTGAGTAGGGAACCTGGCATAGGGCTCCAACCCAGGACTCCAAGATCATGACCTGAGCCTAAGGCAGACACTTCACCAACTGAGCCACCCAGGTGCCTCTGGACATTTCATTTCTTTGGAGCCTTTTGCGCTGCAGGTTTTCAATACAGAAATATAAATTTAATTTTCTTTCTTTACCACTGAAGACTGTGTTAGTTATGATGAGCTAGAGATGGCAATAGGGTATTCAAAATGTTATCTTAAAATCTTTCTTTCAGCTGAATGCAAAGAAGCTGCAATAAATTACTTGATAAAAAGAGTTTTTAGTAAAAGTTTACCACAAAACTAAACTTCCTATCCTTTCTCCTTTATTGGTCTTTTCCCTCTCAATCAATGGCATGTCCATCTCCATCAAGGTACAAACATAGATATTATCCTCAATACCTCTGTCTTTTCCACTCCTCACATCTGTCCATCAAGTCTTGTCAATTGTATTTAAAAAAATCTCTTAAATCTGAGATTTTTTTCATTCCCATGGTTACTACTCTGTTTTAAGATGTCTGTTCTTCCCATTAGACTAACATAATGGCCTCCTAATGAGTTAATATCTATATCTAATAAGGAAGAGTTTACTAAGACAATACAAGTATTTATATTTCACCAGTAAACAGGTAGAAACTGTAGTTTTAAAAAAGTCTCAAGAATAAAAGACAGATGTTCATGTTTTTACATAAATTAAACCTGAGAGCTTTATTGGGATATTGAGAGTGTGTAAGAAATGTTACTAAATATCTAGTAAATATGACATATTCTTGGGTATAATAGATACCTATTTTATGTTTTATATTTCTAGTTAAATCTCAATTAAAATGTCATGAAGATTAAATTTTAGATTTCATAAGATATGTGTCAAATAAGATACAAACAGCTCTACACACAAGCAAATGATGGCTAAAATATACCAAAGAATATTTGGAAACATAGCCAAGCACAAAACCAAGCAAGAGAAGTCACCATGAGACAAAAATGAAGAAAACACGCAATATCAGAGCTGTGATCAAGGCCTTCTGCCAACATCCCCATGGAGTTATTAAAAATACAATGAGTTCTTAACAGCTTAGTTTTGTGTTTTAGATGCACAGACAAGGAAAAATGGTTAGCTCCGGTCTCAAATGCCTAGGAAACTACTACTAAGCTTCTTGCCTAGTGCCAGTATCAGCAAGGGCTTCCCCATTCCTGAACTGAACACCAGAAATTCTCCATTTACTCCCTCTACGAAGCAGCAGGAAAGTTCACCTTCTGTTATCTTGTCCATAGGTGAAAAATGGAATTATCAGAATTGTGTCAGATGCATATGAGGGGTGAAGGAATTAAGAGCCAGTGAAATACCTGGGACTTGCAGTATTGTGCAAGAAACTGCTATGTCAGACATTTGCATAGTCCAGAGCATATTTAACTTCCCCCCAAAAGAATACAAAATGACAGGATGAAGATAAGCTCATAGTGCAAGTGTTCAAATAAAACAGAATGAACTATTGTGGGAGAGAGTCCCAGACCCAATACATAGAAGAATTTTGATACTTAGAACTAGAAATAACAGAAGCCTGAAAGAAAGTTCATAGTAAGTTTATTTAAACTATTCAAAGAGATAAAGAACAGAAGTTGTAAGGTAGTTACCAAAAATGTATAAAAAGAATTAGAAAGCTTGAAAATGTCTCTCTACAAAAAGTCTCTATATAAAAAAACATTCTGAATGCAAAGCCTGAACAGGAAATCAGACACAGATGAAAAGGGAATTCATGAACTGGACAACACGTCTGAGGAAATCACTTAGACTGCACCATTGGAAGAGAAAGTGAAGAAAAACATTAAAATATTAGTTAAGGGCCATGGCAACCACAATGACAGCCCATATATATGCAGCACACAATGTGTTGAGAAGTCTTGGCTAAGAATTTTCTAAAGTTGAAGAAAAGCACGAATTCTCAAGTTGAAGAAGTACTTTGAGTCTCCAGCAGGGAAAAAATGAAAGCAGATCTCACCCAGAGAAATCATGGTAAAATGTCATGATATTAAAAGATACAATTATCGGGGCACCTGGGTGGCTCAGTGGGTTAAACCTCTGTCTTCGGCTCAGGTCATGATCTCAGGGTCTTGGGATCGAGCCCCACATTGCGCTCTCTGCTCAGTGGGGAGTCTGCTTCCCTCTCTCTCTGTCTGCCTCTCTGCCTACTTGTGCTCTCTGTCAAATAAGTAAAAAATCTTAAAAAAAACAATTATCATAAAAGCTAGCAGAGAAAATAAACATCACTTATAACAATACATTTTAAATTATCAGCATGCTTCTTATTGGTAATAATAGATCCCAAAATATAATGGGATTACATTTTCAATATGCTGAAGGGAAATAGTGTTGAATGGCAGTTTAGATTTTAAGTTAAAATGCATGATTTCAACAAAATCTAGTCTGAATAGGCTGGGTTATTCTGCAGATTAGGAACATCTCCATGTCTAACACATCTAACACAGTGAAAGTTTATTTCTCATACTTTCCCAGTTTGCTGCATGTAATTCCCCAGGTTAACTTTTTTCTATACTCTGACTCTTTGATTTTGACTGCTCCAATCTTTTGCTTCTGGGACCTCACCATGAGGCCTCTCTGTTTTTTGCTGCACGAAAAGAAGGAACATGGAAAGCTTACACCTGTTTATTTTCTGCCCAGAATTGACATGTTCCTTCCACTTGCAGACTGCCAGCCAGAACTAGTCAATAAGCCCCATCTAATTTTAAGGAAAATTAACATTGGGAAGTGTTGTCATTCATTTCCTGGAAAAAGAGGCAAACCAGATATTGTGAGCACTAATAATGTCTACCATAGTTGAGCTCTCTTGACATCAGATCTTCAGTTCACATTTCTTCCCAAACACAGAGTATACTCATCCCCTTCTTAGCTGAGAAAACCTACATGTCTTTTGCAGTCAAAGCATCATAGTCTAAGTCCAGGATCTCTGGGGATGCAAAGTCCCTATTTGAAAGTCAGTTAGATCCAGGTATAGCTCTTCTTGGCCCAGGGAATTATGGTAATAAAATTCCAAACCCTTGGCATACCTGGGGGGCTCAGTTGTTTAAATGTCTGACTCTTGCTTTCAGCTTAGGTCATGATCTCAGGGTTCTGGGATCAAGCCCTGTGTTGGGCTCCATGCTCAGCTTGGAGTCTGCTTGTCCCTCTTCCTCTGCTCCTCCTCCCCCTCTCTCTTAATCTCTCAGGAATAAATAAAGAAAATCTTTTTAAAAAATCCAACCCCCCTAAATCACAATTTATGATGTTGGCATGAGTTTTGGTTAAGTGCAAGTACTTCCATTCAGAAATGGGTTTAATGTGAAATACACAGTAGTCACTGGTCTATAACAACCCTGAAATCCTGACAGTAGACATTGTGAGGATGCTCTGACCTAGTGGTGGGGGTGTTCTTTAATCAGGCCCCAATGTGCTCTCTAAAGGAGCTCCGTTACCCATTGTTTTCTCTAGACTCCAGCTCTATCTCTGGAGAGGTGCTTTCTTTTTGTTATTCCTCTTGTTCACATCTAAAGTGCTGTCATGAAATATGCCCTCCTTGGGAGATATACTTCTTTCTCATCCTGGCACCTGCTCATAGGAAGTTGGATGTTTAAGGTCTATTTTAGTTTAGTTTTTTTTTTTTTTCAGTTTAAGCTTTTGGTGTAACTGTCTTAAAATTTATCACGTTTCATTTTTATTTGATTGAAGTCTGTTCCATAGGCCAATTATTACCCCTAGAATTCCTTCAAAAGTAAGATCTCCAGATACGTTCTATATCTTTGCTTTCTTCTCTGCATATCTTTTTCTCTTTCAACTTAATGAGAGCTAAAATGCAGGTGTCAGACCCCTGAGGAATGGATAATGCTTTATTCTTACCTTTGCACTGAGTAATTTAATCCAATTGAAAAGTTTTATTGGAGTTTTTTCTTCAATGCCTTTTTTGTTTGATCTTATATTTTACTGCTTATAGTACAAGAAGATTTTGTCCCCAGCATTGCAAAGTCCTGAATTTCTGAACTTCTGGACTTCATAGAGAGGTGATCTAAGTTTCAAAACTATGAACTTAAACTGGTACCAATCTGCAGATTTGTGTGATTGTCCTGAGCTTTGTTTAGGATTTTTAGATATAATCTTGGAGAAAACAACAGGAAATTGATCCAGGCCATGGGTTTATCAGCCAGTTGTAATAGGAGAATAATTGGGAAAAAGACTTTAATATTTATAAGATAGTATCATACATAATGTGGTAAAGAATCTAAGCGGTGCTAAGACAAAAGTGGACATAGCAAAAGGGTCTGAAGAAAAGAAAACATTATAGAATTGGTGGTCCCTGTGGAAAGGAAGACAAATAACTTTTCTTTTCTCAGATCCTGGGTCTACTTTCATGGTGGTTAACCAAACGCAGAATTGGGCAGCTAGAAATGTCATTCCAGAAGGTATACCAATTTATCAGCACAGAAGCCAGAATTAAATTTTAATGTACTGTACCCCACCTTCCACCCAGAGAAGTCCTGAATTCTTCACAGGAGATAATACTGTTCTTCCTGGGTGTGTTCTTGTGGCTTACTGGCTGCTTATCTTATCCTCAGATTTTCAGGAATCCAAAATATTTCCAGCTGCCTGGACCACAAAGACAAGATGAAAGAGACAGAGAATAGGAAAAGAGTATACCTTTGATGGCTATCATATAAACAGTCCATCTCCAATATTTAAAGAAATCACCACCATGTGATTACCAACACTAGTGCATATGTGTTACTGTGTTAGATATGAAAATGAAATCCAAGATATTGGAGAATTAACAGTAGAAAATAATATCTCGACACAGGAATCTGATACACTGTGACCCACATCATTAAGGACTGGATGGTAATACTTTTCTCCAAATTTTCTGTAAGGGAATTCATCTCCCTGACATCTCTAGAGATAATAACATACCTCTTCATATTTTATAGGTTGAAGTCTCCTGAAATATGCCCATGGAAGTTTGTCTCCCAAACCCAATTCCTGCTCCACCATAATACAAAATATGCTTGGCTTTTTGCCACAGTACATGGCCAGTTATAGCTCTCATGGCATAGCCTGGTTGGAGGCAGATAGGGAAATTGGGGGTGGGGGGCATTCTGTGCTGTAATCAGGTTGCAAGCAATGTCTATGTTTCTTTTTTTGTTGCTTAGACCCAAAGCATGAGAGAAAATCAAACTCTGTATCATTCTATTTAAAAAAAAATGTTAATGACAGAGGAAGGGAAATAAAAAGTGTGCCTTGGGCTATTCTCAATATGAGGATGAAAAAAATAATTGCATATCTGTGTAACTCATATTTAAGTCATATCTTTTCCACCTAATTTAAAGCTGTCGTTCTTCGGCAATAATGGGTATGCAGCTTCCTATTGTCTCCAGTAAACAGGAAATCTTCAGTGTTGTTCTGAGTATAATCAAATCTATATAAGCCAGTATCAGAAATGTAGTCAGCCACCTCCAACACAGATAGAGTCCATGTGATACATTAAATCGTTGGATCTTGGCCAGAGCCAGAACCAGTTTCATTGTATTCAATCAGCTATTTCAGGATTTAGGTTAGCCTGGGCTTTGTCTTTCCCATGTACTACTTGTCTGGTGGGAGTGAATCATTCCCTTCCCCTCGTAAATCCAGTGGGAGAATGTCAACCCCATTATAAAGTCAAGAATCAGTATAGGTTCTCATCAGGACATCCTATCTTGCCAGTATGCTTAAAAGGCATTTTTCTTGTAGCTCTTGATCTCTGAAAGGAATTCAGTTAATGAGAATATTGGATTCACAGAAACCTCTGAGTCAGGAAGTCTGTGGATGCCAGCATTGTGATCATGGCTTCATCACTTGAAAATCACAGAGATGATTTTTAAGAGTTCCCACGTGAGCATACATTGCACATCACAATTTTTCCTTATAATCTTGAAACAGTTTAGAACTCTTGCTAATTGCTTAAGCTACTTCAGGCTTGTTTGGATAGAAAATCACCCTGAAACCTATTAGCTTACTTCTCTCAGCATGGCCAGTTATACGGACCTGAGTATCAATTCCAGAAAAGTTATTTTTTAGGGTGTCATTCAATATTTCATCAATTCCCATCACTCTTGGTGTCTTGAAAATATCCTCTATAATCTTTCTTCCCCCTGAAGCATGGATAAACAAATCTAATTCCTTGTTAGATGCTAATTGCAACTGCCATATAACTGGGCCTCTGAAGCTTTCTAAAAACATTATCCATATGTCAAGGTCCTCCCCTAACTGCCTGATTACCCTAATGAGAGACTTACTTTTTCTTCCTCCTGCTGACTATATCCCATCTATTTTGTAAGCTAAATATCCACTGTGGAAATATCTTCAGGATGGTTCAAGATTAGCAGCAGTGGTTCAGTGATAATTGTAATAGGTTGCTCAGCAAAAGCGTCTTCGGTGTAGGTTGTGTGAGGCTGGAAAATCTCCCTCATCTTTGATAGGTTTCTCAATTAACCCATTTTACTTAGTAGTTAAGAAACCTTCTGGAAAACAAACAAGTCTACATGACATCAATCAATGTTTATACATATATAAACATCTCTGGAAATCTTTGGGGGGGTGTGAGAATGCTATAATGCAAAATTTCAAGGAAGAACCATTAGAGTTCTTTGAGAGGATCTGAGAAGCTAAGAGGAGATTGGTGTGATAAGCTGAATTTAAATCCTCAAGACTGTTGGAGAATAATGGTTCTGCATAAAGTGTTTTAACCTCACTCCATGTAATGGATGCTGCGTGCTGCCAAGACCCCCATTTCAGGACCTTTCCGCAGCTGCCAAAATATTGACTGCCAATAACTCACAGCTGGGTTTTCTTCCTCGGACAACTCCTGGCACCAAATATCTTAGGTTGTGTCTCTCTCTGGAAATTACTCTCAGTTGAGGGGAGCTGCCTTGGTCAAGGTTATACCCTGATGCCTGTGGGATTGGTTGAGGCTCTATGGCAAACATTTTTAGTTGTTTTTCTCCCTTTGTCTACAAATACCTCTTCCTTCTTTTGCTTTTAGGTGATAAGGGATCAGGAGATCATAATCCCCAATAGATGTCCTGCACACAAATCTCTAGACCTGAAATAGGTACATCATTGTGGGCAATCTGGAGGTGCGTTGCTGATACTATTACAGCAGATACTTGTCATTCACTTGGGTAACTCTTCAGCTTGGGAAGGGAGAAAACTCAGGTATTTCAAGGACTGTTGGACAAAGGATCCCAGCTGACATTGATACCTGGGTTTCCAAAGTGTCATCATGATTCCCTAGTTAGAATCAGAGCATAGGCACACCACGTATTTTTTAAAAAAGGATATTCATTCATTCATTCATTCATTCATTCATTCACTCATTCATTTACTCTTATCCGTGTGAGAGAGAGATCACAAGCAAGAGGAGCAGCAGGCAGAGGGAGAGGGAGAAGCAGGCTTCCCACTGAGCGGGGAGCCCAAGGTGAGACTCAATCCTAGGACCCCAGGATCACGACTTGAGCTTAAGGCAGATGCTTAACCAACTGAGCCACCCAGGCATCCTGGCACACCAGGTATTAAATAAAGTTCTAGCGCAATTTTGTCAGACTGAAGTAAGCAACTTGATTAAGGACATTCATTAAATGTATTCCAGTAAGAGCCCAAACTGGAATTTTATGGCAAATCTATCTGGTTCCACATGATATCTCTCCCATTCCTCCTGCCCCACCCCAAAGTTTATAGGTGCAACTGGATGTAAGAACTATAAAAAATAAAACATACATTGAGAGGAATAATACTGTTTCAGCTGACATAAGAATTGATGGCCTCTGCCTTGCTTTTTAGAAGTTTGGAACATTTCCCTGAAGAGAATAGATGAGTAAAAGTTAAAATTCATGTAAGATGAAAGATGAAGGGGATATGTGATCAAAGTCCATAAATCATGAAAGGTACACACAGTTTTGCCCCAAATAGAAGTACCAGGAGATCTGGGATTGGTCTGATGCTTTATAAAGGAAGGTACAAGTTACAATAGTGAACTTAGTGAAGTTACATACCTCTTTACTGCAAAGATAGATATTAAGTGTGAAATGTAGATACATTCAAGGTGTTTGTGTTCCTGGATACTTATGTCAATGTACCCTCTTGGGTAACAGGAATCCCAGAGTGTTAGAGCCAGGCTGTGGTACAACACTCTGAGATCTTGGCCTGGTGTGAGGGCCAATTTGAACATGATTTTAAATCTTTATTCACCTTTCTTGGTTGCCAGAAAATTATTTCATGTTTTCTTCTTAGAATTAAAAATGTGTCAACTTATTTTTGCTTTCTGATTAGATAAATAGGTTATTCAAATGGCATTTTTATATTTATTTCTCCATCTATATGTTCGTTTTTGTTCACTGTGACTTCAGAGATTCCAAATAAATTTATTGTATGGAATAAGGAAAATGTTTTATCTCTTTTTACATCTTTGTTGGTATTTTAACTAGAAAAGGGGTTGGGTATGCATATTTCTAAGGTTGGGATGTATTTACCCTTCTTTTATCTTACTCTTCCCAGTATTTATTTCTGAAAACTCATAGTGCCAGCTGCTTTCCCCTGTAATGGCATGTTTCAAAAAAAGCCCATTAATAACAACTAAGAATTGTATTTTCATGAAAACACAATAGTTCTAATAGAACAATGACATTGCATTCTTCAAAAACTGGCATTAATCTTTATCCAAAAACTCACATAACTCAAATCCTTTTCAGGTTGCTTGAAAAACTTTAATGTCTTCTTTTTATAATTTATTTTTCTATTTACAACATTTTACTTCTAATTGAAATGGTTCCAAATGGATCAAAGGGAAATGTTAATATTAGAAGTCTTGTAAACCCACTGCTAATATCATGGTAATTGCGGAAAAACTAAGAGCTTTTCCTCTACAGTTGGTAAAAAGACAGGGATGTCCACTCTCACCAGTGTTATTTAACATGTTACTGAAGTTTTAGCCTCAACAATCAGACAACAAAAAGAAATAAAAGACATCCAGATTGGCAAGGAAGAAGTAAAACTTTCACTATTTGTAGTTAACATGATACTTTGAATAGAAAATCTGAAAGACTCCACCAAAAAATTTCTGGAACTTATATACAAATTCAGTAAAGTTGCAGGATATAAAACCAGCATTCAGAAATATGTTGCATTTCTATACACCAATAATGAAGTAGCAGAAGGAGAAATTAAGGAGTCCGTCCCATTTACAATTGTACCCAAAACAGTAAGACACCTAGAATAAACCAAACTAAAGAGGTGAAAGACCTGTACTCTGAAAACCATAGAACACTTAAGAAAGAAATTGAGGAGGACACAAAGAAATGGAAAAGCATTCCATGCTCATGGATTGGAAGAACAAACACTGTTAAAATGTCTATACTACCCCAAGCATTCTACATACTTAATGCAATCTCCATCAAAATACCAAAGTATTTTTCACAGAGCTAGAATAATTCAAAAATTTGTATGGAACTATAAAAGACCACAAATAGCCAGAGAAACCTTGAAACAGAAAAAACAAAGCAGGAGCCATCACAATTCTGGACTTAAAGGTTTATTTCAAAGCTGTAGTCATCAAAGCAGTATGGTACTGGCACAAAAATAGACACATAGATCAATGAAACTGAGTAGAAAACCCAGAAATGAAGCCATAACTGTATGGTAAGCTAATTTTCAACAAAGCAGTAAAGAGTGTCTAATAGGAAAGAGTCTCTTTGACAAATGGTGTTGGGAAAACTGGACAGCAACATGCAAAAGAATGAAACTGGATGACTTTCTTACGCCATACATAAAAATATTTTTGAAATGAGTTAAAGATCTAAATGTGAAACCTGAAACCATAAAAATTCTAGAGGAGAGCATAGACAACAACCTCTTTGACATCGACCATAACAACTTCCTTCTCCATATATCTTCTGAGACAAGGGAAACAAAGGCAAAAATAAACAAGTGGGGCGTCCTAAAAGGAAAACCCTTCTGCACAGTGAAGGAAACAATCAGTAAAACTAAAAGGCGTCCTACAGAAAGGGAGCTGATATCTGATAAAGGATTAGTATCCAAAATATACAAAGAACTTATATAATCAACACCCAATAAATGAATAATCCTATTAAAAATGGGCAGGAGACATGAATAGACAGTTTTCCAAAGAAGGCATCCAGATGGCCAACAGACATGCAAAAAGATGTTCAGCATCACTCATTGGAAAATGCAAATCTAAACTATAATATCACCTCACACCTGTCAGAATGGCTAAAATCGAAAACATAAGAAACAACATGTGAGGGTGTGTAGAAAAAGGAACTCTCATGCACTATTGGTGGGAACGCAAACTGGTGCAGCCACTGTAGAAAACAGTATGGACGTTCCTCAAAAAGTTAAAAATAGAACTACCAAACAATTCATCAATTGCACTATTAAGTATTTACTCAAAGAATACAAAATTACTAATTCAAAGGGATGCATGCATCCCAATGTTTATGGCAGCATTATCAATAATAGGTAAACTGTGGAAAGAGCCTGAATGTCCATCAACCTGATGAATGGATAAAGAAGTGATACACACACACACACACAACACACATATATACAACAGACACACAGAGGAATATTACTCAGTTATAAAAAAGAATGAAATCTTGCCATTGCAATGATGTGGATGGAGTTAGAGAGTGGTATGCTAAATGATATAAGTCAGTCAGAGAAAGACAAATACCATATGGTTTCACTCATATGTGGAATTTAAGAAACAAAACAAGAGAGGCAAACCAAGAAACAGATTCTTAGCTATAGAGAACTGATGGTTACCAGAGGGGAAGTGAATGGGGGGATGGGTGAAATAGGTGATGGTGATTAAGGAGTGCACTTGTGATGAGCACTGGGTGTTGTATGGAAGTGTTCAGTCACTGTGCTATATACCTGAAACTAATACTAAACTGTATGTTAATTAACTGGAATTTAAATAAAAACTTTAAAAAAAGTATTATGTTCTTTTTTTATATCTCACAGCAGAATGCTGTCAAATTTTTTGGTAAATCTTCTTTCCAAACATAGACAAAATTCTAATATAAACACACTCACAAACAAACACTATCCTACTAATTTTTAATAACTCAGATTTCAGGGGTGCCTGGGTGGCTCATTTGGTTAAGTGTTTGCCTTTTGCTCAGGCTTTGATCTCAGGGTCCTGGGATTGAGTCCTGGGTCAGGCTCCCTGCTCGGCAGGGAGTCTGCATCTCTCTCCCTCTCCTTCTGCCCCTCCCAGCTGCTTGTGTGCACTCTCTCTATCTCAAATAAATTAATAAATAATCTTAAAACAAAAACAAAAACCCTTGGTCTTCACAATTTTCCATGGATTTTTTAAAATTAAGTTTTCATTTATAATTTTTTGGGGAAAATTTCAAACCTATAGGCCTCTTCCCTAGGGCAGGATATGTGCTTACATGTTGAAATTATCACATCCCTTTAGGATTCTAAGTGTTCAACTCAAGTCACATTTCCCAGAGCCCAATGTAAAATTTGTCACAAGGAAGCTGCACTGTCTTGCATTTGGCACTATTGTGGAGACTCTCTAGGACAATTGCTAACTTAAAATGTATTTTTACATGTTTGATATATGGATATGCTTAATTTAAATATATATATTTCATTGTAAATAACTATCAGGGTAAAATGATTTTTAAAAGTACAGATTGCTTGATAGACCTCACATTTCCAAGCATGGAAATCATGAACAAAGCTCTGTTTATTCTTGGAGGGTAGGACAATGAGTTGGTGGGAAGCATAATGGAATGTGAGCATTCAGCCATCCCTTACAGTCTTCATATTAAGCTTGACCACTTGCCCAACACTGTATTAAGATCTAGATTTCTAAGTATGGGTGTAAACCATGTCCCTATTCGTATGAATTTTGTGATCTGAGGATGGAAAATTAGACAAGTTATTATATCAATGTGTCATGATGTATATACACATACATATTGAGTAGGACATACACAGCCTACCCAAGAAGGTCAAGAATGGCTTCTGTGACCAGGTAACTTCAGAACTTCATTGGTGGGAGAGGTGGGATGTAGGGAGCTTTTAGGCAACTGTAAGTAGTTGGATATGACAAAGAGTTAATGCCTTTTAAAAAAATTTTATTTATTTATTTGATGGGGGTAGGCAGGGGAGAGATCACAAGCAGGAGGAGTGGCAGGAGGATAGGGAAAAGCAGGCTCCCCACTGAGCAGGGAGCCTGATGCAGGGCTTGATCCCAGGACCCTGGGATCATGACCTGAGCCAAAGGTAGATGCTTAACTAACTGAACCACCTAGCCACCCAAGGAAATGGCTTTTGAGAAATGATTGAAGGAATGCAAATGATGAGCCTGGACAAGTTTTGATAAATTCTTTTAAATATTGAAAGCAAGTTCATCACTGAATGTGATTTTTGTTGTATGCATCAACACTAAATACTATCCTGTCTTTTTAATTTTTAAATTTTTTATTTTTTTTGTATTTCTTTTATTTATTTATTTATTTTTAAATTTCTTTTCAGCGTAACAGTATTCATTGCTTTTGTACCACACCCAGTGCTCCATGCAATACGTGCCCTCCCTATTACCCACCACCTGGTTCCCCCAACCTCCCACCCCCTGCCCCTTCAAAACCCTCAGGTTGTTTTTCAGAGTCCATAGTCTCTCATGGTTCATCTCCCCTTCCAATTTCCCTCAACTCCCTTCTCCTCTCCATCTCCCCATGTCCTCCATGTTATTTGTTATGCTCCACAAATAAGTGAAACCATATAATTGCCTCTCTCTGTTTGACTTATTTCACTCAGTATAATCTCTTCCAGTCCCATCCATGTTGATACAAAAGTTGGGTGTTCAACCTTTCTGATGGATGCATAATACTCCATCGTGTATATGGACCACATCTTCCTTATCCATTTGTCCATTGAAGGGCATCTTGGTTCTTTCCACAGTTTGGCGACCGTGGCCATTGCTGCTATAAACATTGGGGTACAGTTGGCTCTTCTTTTACATCTTTTTTACATCTGTATCTTTGGGGTAAATCCCCAGTAGTGCAATTGCAGCGTCATAGGGCAGCTCTATTTTTAATTTCTTGAGGAATCTCCACACTGTTCTCCAAAGTGGCTGTACCAACTTGCATTCCCACCAACAGTGTAAGAGGGTTCCCCTTTCTCCACATCCTCTCCAAGACATGTTGTTTCCTTTCTTGCTAATTTTGGCCATTCTAACTGGTGTGAGGTGGTATCTCAGTGTGGTTTTAATTTGAATGTCCCTGATGGCTAGTGATGATGAACATTTTTTCATGTGTCTGATAGCCATTTGTATGTCTTCATTGGAGAAGTGTCTGTTCATATCTTCTGCCCATTTTTTGATATGATTATCTGTTTTGTGTGTGTTGAGTTTGAGGAGTTCTTTATAGATCCTGGATATCAACCTTTTGTCTGTACTGTCATTTGCAAATATCTTCTCCCATCCGTGGGTTGCCTCTTTGTTTTGTTGACTGTTTCCTTTGCTGTGCAGAAGCTTTTGATCTTGATGAAGTGCCAAAAGTTCATTTTCGCTTTTGTTTCCTTTGCCTTTGGAGACATATCTTGAAAGAAGTTGCTGTGGCTGATATTGAAGAGGTTACTGCCTATGTTCTCCTCTAGGATTCTGATGGGTTCCTGTCTTACGTTGCGGTCTTTTATCCATTTCGAGTTTATCTTCGTGTACGGTGTAAGAGAATGGTCGAGTTTCATTCTTCTACATATAGCATCATGACCAGGTGGGATTCATCCCTGGGTTACAAGGTTGGTTCAACATTCACAAATCAATCAATGTGATAGAACAAATCAATAAGAGAAGAGAGAAGAACCACATGGTTCTCTCAATTGATGCAGAAAAAGCATTTGACAAAATCCAGCATCCGTTCCTGATGAAAACGCTTCAAAGTATAGGGATAGAGGGAACATTCCTGAATTCCATAAAATCTATCTATGAAAGACCCACAGCAAATATCATCCTCAATGGGAAAAAGCTTGCAGCTTTCCCGTTGAGATCAGGAACACGACAAGGATGCCCACTCTCACCACTCTTGTTCAACATAGTATTAGAAGTCCTAGCAACGGCAATCAGACAACAAAGAGAAATAAAAAGTATCCAAATTGGCAATGAAGAAGTCAAACTCTCTCTCTTTGCAGATGACATGATTCTTTATATGGAAAACCCCAAAGACTCCACCCCCAAACTACTAGAACTCATACAGCAATTCAGTAATGCGGCAGGATACAAAGTCAATGTACAGAAATCAGTGGCTTTCTTATACACTAACAATGAAAATACAGAAAGGCAAATTAGAGAATCAATTCCATTTACTATAGCACCAAGAACCATAAAATACCTGGGAATAAACCTAACCAAAGAGGTAAAGGATCTGTACCCGAGGAACTACAGAACACTCATGAAAGAAATTGAAGAAGACACAAAAAGATGGAAGACCGTTCCATGCTCTTGGATTGGAAGAATAAACATTGTTAAAATGTCTATACTGCCTGGGGTAATCTATACTTTTAATGCCATTCCGATCAAAATTCCACCGATATTTTTCAAAGAGCTGGAGCAAACAATCCTAAAATTTGTATGGAATCAGAAGAGACCCCGAATTGCTAAGGAAATGTTGAAAAGCAAAAACAAAACTGGTGGCATCACGTTACCTGATTTCAAGCTTTACTACAAAGCTGTGATCACCAAGACAGCGTGGTACTGGCATAAAAACAGACACATAGACCAGTGGAATAGAGTAGAGAGCCCAGATATGGACCCTCAACTCTATGGTCAAATAATCTTCGACAAAACAGGAAAAAATATACAGTGGAAAAAAGATAGTCTCTTCAGTAAATGGTGCTGGGAATACTATCCTGTCTTAAACTTTATTAAAATGAACTTTTGAAAATGGGAAAGGTCATATAAATTCCAATGTATTCTTCTCCTAGTTTTCAGCACAAAATTGGTGCTCAAAAATGCGGACTGTTATTATGATGGGAAGCTTTAGTATTTCCACTGGTCCTTGATTCCAATTCACATTTTGGTATCTGTTAAGAAAAAAAACGTAACAGAAGACAAGTTTTCTATTTATAGATAACTCTTCCTCATACCACATAAAAATAAATTGCAGTATGCATAAATGTGATATTGCAGTAAAAGGTAAACAGAAATACTTGGTTAAAAATATTACTTGTGCACTACCACATGCATTAAAAACATTTATAGTACATTAACTATATTTCAAAATATAGAAAATGGCTTTTATATCTGTAATGAACAAACATGTATAAATATCCACATGCATTATGAAACAAAAGCATTGTATTTAAAGAAAACGTTAATGATAATGCAGATAAAATGAGCTAGAAGTTCTGATAAAAGTTCCCAGTGTAATAATTTATTATTTAAAATTATGAGGCTTGGGGCGCCTGGGTGGCTCAGTGGGTTAAGCCTGTGCCTTTGGCTCAGGTCATGATCCCAGGGTCCAGGGATTGAGCCCCGTGTCGGGCTCTCTGCTCAGCAGGGAGCCTGCTTCCTCCCCTCTCTCTCTCTGCCTGCCTCTCTGCTTACTTGCGATCTCTGTCTGTCAAATAAATAAAAATAAAATCTTTTTAAAAATTATGAGGCTTACTTATTTTAATGTAATTTTTAGTTCTTTAATATATCACTTATTTTATTAGTAAGCACCAGTTGTTAATGACGTTTGAAACATAGGGAAAATTACAAAGAAAATACAGCCAGGGGTGCCTGGGTGACTCAGTTGGTTAAGTGACTGCCTTTGGCTCAGGTCATGATCCTGGAGTCCCAGGATCAAGTCCCAGGATCAAATCCCAGATCAGCCTCCCTCTGACCCTCCCTGCTCATGCTCTCTCTCTCTTACTCTCTCTCTCTCAGATAAATGAATAAAATCTTAAAAAAAGAAAGAAAATACAACCAGTAAATTTAAACTAACAATGTCCATTCTTGAGTTTTCAGTTTTAAATATTAATTATCTATTACTGCTGTATTGTCAAATGACAATTGATCATATATAATATATGTGTATATATATATTTTATCATTTATATCCAGATATATAAATCTGGATAATAAACTGTATATTTTTATGTAATTATTGTATGGGTCAGGATGGACCTGTTGTTCCTAACTCCTTCTCATGCACTGCAATAATTGTCACAAACAGGAGTAGTTGCCTTGCTATATTCTTGCCATATTTCTACTGTATTCCACTTCCTTACCCCAACATTGGTCTTATCGGTACTTTGGGATCCATGCCTTTCTGACTACAGCTGTTTAAGAGACAAGTACTTGATCAAGCTGAGCTGATCACAGGACACCCTTACTCTCCAGTTATAGTAAGAAGTCAAGAGATTGGGGGGGGGGCTGAGACTTGGGCCCGGACTAACTGAATCTACCTCTCAGATTTTTTTAGTGGAGCTAGAATGGAAAGCCCTTGACTTGCTGATGGCAAAAATTGAGCCTCCTATGTCAATAGTTATAGCTGTGTTGGAAAAAGTGATTCTGAAGGAAAAAGTCAACAGAAAAAAAAGTGAGAGTGAGAAAGAGATTTCTGATTGTTCTCATGTCTGATTTTTGTTGTTTCATGGATCAATCATTCCTGAGAGTTGGATTCTTGCTCCCCAACCCTTTTGAGGATGAGTCAATAAACTCCTTTATTGTCTCAGTGAACTGAATTTAAGTTTATTTTACTTGTAACTAAAAGAAGTCTGAGAAATATAATGCAGGCAGGCCAGATCTGAGGACCCAGAGGGGTTCCCGCAGGACCCGCCAAGATGTTCCCACACAGGATAGAAATCAAGTGTGAGCCAGCAGGAGATGAAAACTGATTTTACTGAAGATACAGAAGGAATGCAGGTACAGAATGTCTGTAAGACTCAGAAAGGAAAGGAGAGAGAGAGTTTTGTCTTTGCTCAGGGTCTGGGGTTTTTACTGAGGATTGTGGTCCAGCTTGCATGTCACCTTAGTCATCCAGGAACTAGATACAACAGAGCTGGGGACCCAGGTGTTAGTCCTTCAAGCCAGACAGTCTTGGCATTGAGATGTCCAGTGCAGTGGTCTGGAGTACGCAACTTCCTCTGGTCATTCTCACTTGGTCCTTCCTTAGGTGTTGTTTATTCTGAAGAAATCATTAACTCCTAGTCTCTTATAAGGAGGACATACACTATGTACATTCTGAGGCATGCGTAAAGTCGGGGTGCAGGTCCCAGCAAGAATAGAAGCAAGGAAAGGAGCCAAAAGCAGATTTTTATGGAGTCCTTCAGTTTCCCTATCTCAATACTGCCCTAGGTGGTATAAAGATTCTCATGGAAAAATAAGCAAAAATTAATAAGTATTTGCTAATTTCACCCATGGATAGCAGAAGGTATCTGTTTCAGAATGGTTTTAAAAGGTAACATGTACTTTATCTCACATTGAATTAGAGTTCACCATTGTCCACTGTAGGGAGAAAGATATAAAAAAAATCTGAAAAGGGTTTTGTAACATGATAATGATAAAAGGATATTTTGTTTCTAATTGTAATAGTGTTTTCAAAAAATGTGTAGTCTTATGTTAGACTTTTTGTTCTAAGCTGCTTGCAGAAGCACCTATATTTTCCTCAAAATAATAAGGGAAGAAAAATCAGAGTGAATAAGGGAAAGTACATTTAAATGACTGAAGTTTCTTTCATTAGTTAAATCTTTAGGTAATTTATATATACAGAAATATATATTTTAATACATAAGTAAAAGCCATTCTACTGTATTTTTACACAAAGTCTGGGAATGCAGTGAAGGGAAAGCCAGTCCTCAACAGTCTTGATTTTAATTTCTCATTAATTTGACTTCATTAGCACACTAGAGTGGCATTTTGTCTTTTTGGTGGTGGCTATAGTTGATCTACTTTAGATCAGATTGATAATAAACCACTTTAGAGAACAGAATAAAAGAGATTAATTACTGTTTGGGGAAATGGCAGCATGGAATACCTCTGTTGATTAGTGCCTCTCTTTTGCATTAGGAACAATTATTTGAGAAAAAAAGTCAATTTCAGATGATAGTATTTGGTAAGTAAAGGGTTAAATAAATGTAACAGGATGGTTTTATATCACTTTGTATTTTATACTTTATAATTCTTGTAATTAGAGTGAACTAGAATAGTCTTATCGGCCAGGGTACTTCTCCCCTGATCAATCTTATTGGACCACAGCCATTCTTCAGTAACTACTTGTAAATTCTCTTTTAATTACCCGAATCATTGGCATTATCATATCCAGTATTATAGCTTATGTTTCATTAATTACATTTTAAATTGGCAACTTCCCAACTGAATTAGAAGTCAGTATAACCCTATTAGCATTATGTTTACAAGTCATATTTTAATGAGGTTTCCTTATGGGAAGATAGTTTCATATGGATAGTCCCATACATTACAGAAATCTTGTGATCTTTTAATCAAAGGTTAAATAAAAAGGTGATTTTGAAAACATGAAGCATTTCCTAATTACAATATGCCAGTCATTTATTCCTAATTCCATAATCTAAGAACCTTGTATTTATTTGAAAGATCCTTTCCCCCTTTATTCTGATTAGTCTATTTGTATTCTCTGTATTAAATTTCACCACGAAATTGATAATAAATATAATGAACAATATCAACAAAGCAGGATATGCAGTAGCCTGCCTGACTTAGAAAATGCTCATTTATCAATCTTCACTTCCTCACATTTCAGGGAATCACCTGTTCTATAAAAGTAGTTTTCTGTGGTGTGATACCTACAAAATGCTACTTTCCTTGCACAGAAAGAGAAATGAGTATTACACAGATGTTCACACCCCAAAAATGTTTGAATTTAAAATTTCAATACCTACTGTAAAGGCCTATATCCTTGACATTACTGATTAAAATGGTAAGTTGTTTTTCCTCAAAGTGATTAATACTGACAACATGCTTTTCCAGATGTTAGCAAGTTTTGCTATAAAAGGAACAGACTGTCCATAGAGTACCAAGCACTGATGTATTCTTCCTACCAATTTCACCTTTGCGCCTACCAAATCCCCTTTAAGAAAACCAGTATAACAATTTTTGAGCTTGCAAATAGCTGGATTAAGAAATAAATTTATGAAGTGAATTATGAGGTAATCTGCAGCACTTACAATCTAAATTGATTCATGAAATTCAATTTACACTAATCTTTTAGACACTCAGGCTTGCCACCAGATGACACAGAACTATATGTAATAAAAGATAAAATTGCAGTGAAACAAATTGGAGATATAACTGAATACAGATGAATAGCCTAACTGATACTAGACCAGGAAAACTTTGAATTAGAGAATTATTTCTCTGTCTCTCTCCATGAAAAGGTCTTTCCACTGGTTTGCCATTGTAAAGATGATGGAATTATAAAATTACGTCTGTGAAATGTTCTTCACTTGAACACGTGCAAAGATAGAAAAAATAAGTTTTCTGCATTACTAATAATAGGAGATGTGTTTTTGGTGTTTCTGTGGAAACATTACGGACATAGAGAAATGTGATTTTGCATTACATTGCAATTAGGCAGTTATGGAAATATTATTCATAATAAAGTAGATTTTATTTATTTTTTAATTTAAAAAAATATTTTATTTTTTATTTGCCAAAGGGAGAGAGAGCACAAGCAGGGGGAGGGCAGAGGGAGAGGAAGAAGCAGACTCCTCCATGAGCAGAGCCCGATGTCTGGCCTAATCCCATGACTCGGAGATCATGACCTGAGCCTAAGTCAGATGCTTAACTGAGTGAGACCCCGAGGCCTCCCCCAATAAAATAAACTTAAAAAATGCATTTATGACATGATTTTTGGTTCTAGGTGGATTCTAACATTGGTACATAGGTTATTTCATTATGCATATATTAATGGTCTGCAAACTCATACTCATAGATCTTAAAGGATTTGCCTTAGGATAAACAGTTTCTGATAGTAGAGTCTTTCCTTCACTGTATGCTATTTCCACCTGTAAAGAATCCTCAGAGCTGAAGCCATTTACCTTCCCAAGCTGACGGTGGAGTGATGACAGAATGAAGCTGAAGTCATAAAATGTTGAAAACTTAGAAAAACCAAGTCTGACTATTTGGGAAACCTTTTGTAGCAAAAGTCCTTGTTGAGTCAGAGTCCAAGTCTATGGTCTGTTTACCACTGGGTCCCTAAATACTCATCCCGCCACGCCTAACACAGAACTAGTCCTAACAAAGAAAATCTTTTTTCTTTTCTGTTTGAGGCCAAACTCCCCCTTAGGGTCTTGCTTTTGGAGTACTTCTGAACTCCCATGGCTGGAGTGGAATTTACCAGAAAATGACCCAGTGGTGAAGCTGTCACTGGACCTTTTGCTGTCCTTCGGCTGTGTTTCACCTCAACACCTGCTTCTGGGCACCTCACACTGTGGAAGTTCCACAAACGCTCCACAGAAAGTTGCTTCAATTGAATCTAAACAATGACTGTTTGACCACTGAAGCTGTATGCCAAGGACTCCTGAGCCCATCACCTGAAAGACAGCTCACATTATTTTTTGCATCTCAGGCAGGTAGTATTTGTCAATGTGATGGTATCTGATGGGTAGGCCAGTTTTGATATTTTAATCGGCCGAACAGTGTCAGTTGCTCGCCGGAGATTGTGGATTTTAGAACCGAAGTATACAATTTTTAGGTTTTAAGATGAGAATTTGTTCTCATTACATTTTTATAAAGTCACTATTGGGATAAATATACTCTAATAATTTGGATAATTCTGGAAGCTGATTGATTACTAAATTTAAGATAGAAAAGAATGTTCTTACTTATTTTGAGCAAGGTTTCTTTTTATCAGGGGTTCAATCTGATATTCTAACAATTGCTCCATGGTGGTTATAATCCTGGAACAATATGCTGCTGTTGGCAGTTTATGGGATTAAAATATGAAAATAAATGTGGTTAAATGGCCATTGTCGTGTTGGGAGTAGGAAAAACCATTGTTCACGTATTATCTTAAAATTAATGATTTTAGTGAGAAACAATTTTTATATTTAATTGTCCCTGTTAGCAATCTCCAATTACAGTCAAATTAGTATGTGCCAGCTATGACATCATTACTTTTTTTTTTTCCATAGAAACTTACTTTTTCCAGTGTATATCTTTGCTATTGGAAACAGCGTGACATCATTGAAGATTTCAGTTCTTCGCAATTTCTGCTTTTCTCAGTCAAAACTTGATTTTCTTTTTGGTTATTGTTTTTCTGAACACAGAATGGAAGTATGTTTATATTGAAAAATTTGAAAATACGCATAAGCACAAATAAAAAAAAATAAATGCCTACATTTACTACCAACCATTCAGAGGTAACCACTGAAACACTATGATGTATGTCATCTGGTAATATCTTCTTTTTTTTTTATTTTTTTATTTTTTTTCCCATTTTATTTATTTTTTCAGCGTAACAGTATTCATTCTTTTTGCACAACACCCAGTGCTCCATGCAAAACGTGCCCTCCCCATTACCCACCACCTGTTCCCCCAACCTCCCACCCCTGACCCTTCAAAACCCTCAGGTTGTTTTTCAGAGTCCATAGTCTCTTATGGTTCGCCTCCCCTTCCAATTTTTTTTTTTTTTAATAAACATATAATGTATTTTTATCCCCAGAGGTACAGGTCTGTGAATCGCCAGGTTTACACACTTCACAGCACTCACGATAGCACTTACCCTCCCCAATGTCCATAGCCCCCTCCCCCTCTCCCAATCCCACATCTTCTATGGAATATTTTATTTTAAACAAAAACTGGATCTTAGCATATTACTTTTTGGACATCTTTTTTCTTTCAGTTAATTGTCAGACTTTTTCAAATCAATGAACATCTTCAACTCTATTAATTTCAGAACAATGAACATGCTTTCAACTCTATTAATTCAACTCAAATTTTAACTATAATGTGGGAATACAAGCAAAAATGACGTACAGTAAGATTTATACACAAAAAAGCCAAGAAGGTAATGAGAAAGGACAAAGAATGGGGCAGAGACTGGCTACACATAAAGATATAAACTGAAGATGAAACCGTTTTACTTCCCAACTCTGCAAACGCTACAGTTTTTGAGCCTTTGAAATTTTCTCCTTACATTTGTATATGGTCCAATCTTATTGGAGTTGTATTCTCTCTGGTAGTGCCCTATTTTGTACAGCCAGAATAACCAGCTGATGCTGTCAGCATTTCACCTAGATACCTCCTTGCTCAAGGTCATGGATTCATTGGGTGCATTTTCTATCTTCCAAGTTATAGGTAATCATTTAAGACAAGTTTTTGCCTTGACATCACATGCTTTGTACTTTTCTGTGGTCCTATAATGGTTTTCTCATTATTCTCCATTCTCTTCATTCTCCTTTGGCATTTGTTAGCCATATACTAGTTGGCTCCAAAAGCGACCTGAAGTGTTTAAAACCGCAACCCCTTTTTCTCAGGAATTTCTAGATAGTTAACCATTTCCACAATAATGCTGCATGATAACCAGGCACAAAATCTTAGTAACATTTAATAAAAATCTTTTTTTCCTTATATGACTGGCTATTGTAGGTCCTTTGCTTTTCCATCTAAATTTTAGCATTGACTTGTCAGTTTTGAAGAAAAGCGTGATAGTATTTTGATCAACATTTCATTGAATTTATAGATCAATTTAGGGAGAATTGATATCTTAACAATATTGAGTCTTCTCTTTCATTAACATGGTATAACTTTCCCTTTATTTAGTCTTCTTTAATTTCTCTCAGTAATATTGCATAGTTTTCAGTGTGTAGTTCCCGCACATCTTTTGTTAAAATATATGTATTGGAGATGCTATTATAAATAATATTTTGAAATTTTGTTTTTTAATTATTAATTGATAGTCTATAGAAATACAATTGATTTCATGTTCAATTTTTTTCCCAGTGACATTGGAAAATTCACTTATTAGTTGAGCTTTTTCGTAGACTCTAAGAATTCTATTTACATGGCAATCTGATTTTTGAATAAAGATATTACTTCTTCCTTTCTGATCTTTATTAAAGATTGTGATTATAGTGCTGTGCATGTGGTTATAATTATTAAAATTCTCTGAGTTTCCACCAGTCCCCAGATTCCCTACTAATATTATGTTCTGACTGTTCTCTGGGACTTGTAACCTTATTCTGAATATAGAAAAATGGAAGAGAGGCATGGGTGGATTTACATCCCTTTGGCCCAGAAGAGCAGTTACATGATTTTCTGATTGACACAATCCCTAGTTTTCTAGGTCAGGAACATAGACGGTTTGGAAGAACAAACATTTTTCTGCCTATATTTTAAGGTCGTTTTTTTATTTTCTCCTAAATTGAAGACAGTGTGTGTCATTTGCTGAATTCTGATTTGTTTTTCTAAACCTAGCCCTGACAGCCTTGCAATTGTTGTCAATCCCTCCAAGATTATAGTGTTAGATGACTGCCTGATAGTTATATTTTTCTGTGTGGCTTTGGGTATATATCTTTCTTCTGTCTTTGATATTTTGGGGAGAAATTGAAAGGAGCTGCATTTGAAGGTTGCTGAGCCAGTTGTCAGAATGAACTGGAAATACCATTATTTTTTTCTTTTTGAAAACTTAATTCCCGAGACCAATTCATACACCATATAAGTTCTAATCCATTTTTGTTTCAAGATGAAACAGTATTAACATTTGCATCAAAAATTTTATTCCTAAAACTTCTACTATTGTTAAAAGACTAAGCACCTTATTATTTGTTATAATTGTGCTTCTTATAGAAGGTCTTTCATGGTCTAATATTAGCTGTGCTTGAATTACCTATATATTTCATAAGAAAGTCTGCCTTGAGATTCTCAGTTCCCTTTAGGTAGAGGAAGGAAGGGTGCAGACTGTTGGCAGTGACATCATGTGCAGTTAAGTATTTCTCCAGTTTTGCTTTGGGCAGAGTATTTGAGGAAATGTATCTTATAAAGAGCTCTTGAAAATGTTTTTAGTATGATTATGTTATAAATTTAATTTAAAGAATCCATGCAATATTCTTTTTTTAATTTAAATTCAAGCTAGTTAACATATAATGTATTATTAGTTTCAGGGTAGGGTTTAGTGATTCATCAGTTGCATATAACACCCAGTGCTCATTACATCAAATGTTCTCCTTAACGCCCATCACCCAGTTACCGCATCCCTCTACCCACCTCCCCTCCAGTGACCCTCAGTTTGTTCCCTGGTTAAGAGTCTCTGATGGTTTGCCTCCTTCTGTTTTTATTTTACTTTATTTTTCCTTCCTTTCCCCTTTGTTCATCTATTTTTTTCTTAAATTCTACATATGTATGAAATTATATGGTATTTGTCTTTCTCTGACTTATTTCACTTAACATAATACCCTCATATTCCATGCATGTCATTGCAAATGGCAAGAATTCATTCTTTTTGATGACATCTTCTTTATCTATTCATCCATCGATGAACATCTGGGCTCTTTCCATACTTTGGCAACTGTGGACATTTACAAAATCCATGCGATATTCTTAATTTGGTAATTGTCATATGAAGCCAGAGGATTCCGCTAAAAAAATCTGGCTGTTCTCTAATCTTCTGAAATTCACTGGCAGTGGGGAATTGAGGAGAAGTAAGAGAGTAGGTGGGCAGAAAGAGGAGAGGTGGAAGCTCAAATCTTCCCACTCCTAAGTTGTCTACAGTTACTGTCAGCTGTAGACTTTTGGCTTTACCACAGCTTCAGCTGGGACCTCAGTGTCCCAAGACAACAGTGTTCAAGAACTGGAAACTGCACTATGCATGTGTTTTCTCCTTTATCATTTTCTCTTGATAATGATGACTTATCTGTCTTCCACAGTTTTTCGAAGGAATGTGCTTCCCATTTCCATTACTACCAGCTAAAACCTGGAAACATCTGGAGGCAGAAAGCAAAGAAAGGTTGAACATCAAGGCACTTACATGTTAAATGATGCACTTCATTTAACCTATGCCAGTATGTGTACGGCTTAATAATAATGGCAGCATGTTAAGGCAGCACTTGAACGTTGTTTAGCAATCCAACATCTTGTATAATTTCCGGTTAGTTTAAACTCAATATAAAATATTCTTTGTTCTGGGGGTGCCTGGGTGGTTCAGTGGGTTAAAGCCTCTGCCTTCAGCTTGGGTCCTGATCCCAGAGTCCTGGGATCGAGCCCCAAGTTGGGCTCTCTGCTCAGCAGGGAGCCTGCTTCCCTTGCCCTCTCTTTCTCTCTGCCTGCTTCTCTGCCTACTTGTGCTCTCTGTCAAATAAATAAAAAATCTTTAAAAAAATTCTTTTTTCCTGAGATTTTCTGCTTCTCAAAGTGATTATTTCAAGGTAGCACAGTGTTGGTCCCATGAACTGCACCAAAAAAATGTACTGTGCTCAATGAAGTTTCATTTGCTAGGTTATTGGAGGTCGATGTGCTCATCGAAAGCACACCGGCTTTCCTGTTGTTCCTCTCACGTTTCAAGCTGCCTGTGTAAGCAGAGTCTATGCACTGCCTGTTCCCTCTTCCTGGACAGTGTCCCCAGATTGTCACCAGAATCATCACCCTCTCCCTTCATCTGGGTCTCTGCCCACATGACCTCACTGCCTCGGTGAGGTGTTCTTGACTTCCCTACTCCAAATAGCACCTTCCCCCCCCTTTTCTCCTCTAATGTTGTTTGTTTTTCTTTGCCACATTATCACTACTTATATTTTTACCCATTTACCTATGGATTGATTGCCTGTTGTAGAAACTATAATGTAAGCTCGGCAAGGACATGAATTTTGTTCACTATGTATGCTTAATGCCTAGAACGGTGCCTAGCACTTCATAGTCAGTGGGTAATTTTCTTTCAGTAATAACTGAATGGGGGACCTCTTTCTTGATCTTTCTTACTAGGCCAGAGTACTCTCTTCCTTGCTTCATAGGATTTATTACAGTCTGAAAATACATACTAATATTAGCATGTTTATTCTGCCCTTTCCACGTAACAGAGACTTCAAATAACATTGGTTTTAATGAGAAGGAAACTTAATTCTCTTTGGTGTAACAGTGTGTAGGTAGGCAACTCCAGGTGTGGCGGAGCAGCCAGGAGCTCATACAGAGCCACAACTCCCTCTGTCTGGTTCCTCAACCATTGCAAGAGGCACAGCTTTCCTGGGCACTGCTGGCATGGCCATTGTGTACACATGCCCACCAGCAGGAAGAAGAGGGGAGAAGAGAAGGTCAGCCCCTCCTCTCCTTTTATGGTGTGATAATGTCCAGCTACAAGTGGGTCTGGAAAATAGTGTGTTTATTCTGCTCAGATGAAAACTTATCATGGAGATGGAAGAAAATATCCCATAGCAGGGCCTGCTACAATCCTTTTGTGTAGTAATGTTGGGTTCCCCAATAATGGGTCCATGGTCAAAGGAGTTAGACTGATACAAAGCAAAGGTCAAGCAAAGCTTTATTTCGTGCTAAGCATCAAGAATCAAACCGACCGTTAAACGGACTGGTCGGGGCCGCCCCTTACAGAGAGGGCGACCCCTCCCTGCCTCACAGACTAACTTCTATAGAGCAAAGGCCATGTGGTTGGGCCTGGCCACACACAGGTGGCGAATAAGATTGTAACACACAGAGAAAGCTGCATAGTCATGTGAGGTCACACACGGGTGGCCAATTGAATTACAATTTACCCTATAGTAGACATTTGAACTAGCCTATCACCTTAGTCAGAATTGGCCCCCAAAAGGTGGGGCCCACACTCCTTGGTAGCTAGGGAGACAGTATGCACGCTCTACTGATTGGATGTCTCCACCTGACCCTACTCACCCCTGCATTCGGGCTGTTATCTCCACCTGACCCGACCCACCTTTGTATTTGGGCTTTGTTACCTGGGACTGGTTTTTCCCAACTTGCTTTTAAGTAAGTTCCCCTGGGGGTGGGGGGGGGCAGGGTCCATTTAAGTTTTACTGCATAAACAACAAAATGCCTGTTCAACTGAGGTGGGGCTGCTCTGGCTAAATAGACCCTTACAGTAATTTAATAATGTTCCTCTCTCCCACTGAACTGTTAAACATCTGTGGTTTTTCTTTTTGTTTTATCCTCAGGCCCTAGCACCATGCCATCCCATAGTGGATACTCCATAACTATGTAGTTAAACGATTATTTTATTACTCAGTAACTACATAGTTAAATAATTATTTTATTGTTGACACAGCTCTCAACTAGGCATGCCCATTTGTCACAGGAGGGACTTTTTCAGTGAGGAGGAAGGAAGGAAGTTTATTCTATTACCCTAGGTAGGAGGAGAGGAAAGTTCAGGGTCAGGGAAGTGTTGATGAGGATGAGGCAGGGATTGTTGAAACATTAAGGCTTATGCAAGAGGAGGAGCCTGGCATGGGAACTGTCTGAGATTAGGAAATGGTAGCTGATGGGTCCTTTGTGGACTCCTCAAGGAAAGCTCCTGAAGGAAAGAAGGGGGAGGCAGACAGGTGCATCTCTGGGGATCCAGGAGCTGCTTAGGTCCTGTGGTCCCATCTTCCATTCCATGAGCTGCCCAGATTCTTCATAGAATCACTATTCGTCTGCGCTTACTTTCCATTATGTTTTTCTCTCTTTCAAGCAAACAAAATCCTGACTGACACATCACTTCGAAAAGGGCCTTGAAACTTGTTCTTGGATTTCTGGATAACCACTAGGTTATGTAAACAGCTTCGTTTATAAGCAAAAACTCCTGGAGTATTGAAAGAAGCATATTTCTTATGAAGTTAAACTTAATGCAACAGGGAAAATACCTATCCATTAAAAGCTTATAAATGCATGAAATGATTTAAAAGATGAGTGCTGTTAAATATGATACTTCCTATTAAAAGCAACACTTTTGGTGAAAAAAATCTTTTTTCTATAATATTGATAATAAATTGCACAGAGAAATCACAGTGATGTAGGAAAGATGTTGGGGTTCAGAGCTGACTGCCAAGAAAGAATTCTTGAGATGTGCAAAAGGTGGTTTTATTAAAGCACCAGGACAGGACCCGTGAGCAGAGAGAGCCGCACTGGGGTCATGAGGAGTGGCCCATTATATACTTCCAAGTTGAGAGGAGGTTAGGGATCACATAATTCTCTAAGGAATTTTGGAAGCAAGGTTTCCAGGAACTTGAGGGGGCTACCTGTTGTTAGGGAAAGTGATTCATTACTGCCTAATAAAACCTTAGTCATGAAACCCTTCATATGTGTATCGGTGGGGAATGATTGCCAGCATATATCTTGGGGGCTAGAGGTAAAGGAAGTTTCCAAGGGAATTTTTGTATTTTAGAGCAGACTCACAGGATCTTGGGAGTTAGGCAAAAATTGCCTTTTGCTCCCAGCAAAGTATTAATATCCAGGCAGCTGAGCTCTTAGATTAATGTCACTCTGCCTCTTTTAAGGATTTGTTAATGGATAGTCTAGGAGTAAGGAAATTTCATTTTTCTTTTGCCTTTGTTTCCCACATCGACATTTGAAAAATATTGAAGGGGAGCAGAATTTGCTACCCCAAAGTATATGCCTCTTTGACGTAAGGATTATTTTAGACTGATTATTTTTAAGAAACAGACATTGAAAAGCTCTAAAAGCTGAGAAGAGACATTTGCACTGATAAAATAAATCTCCATTTGGAAGGGTATCTCCCTCTGGATACCGGGAAAGAGAGCACTACTAAATCTCCAGGAACTCTTATCAGTGAAGATGCTGATTTAAATCTGCATAGCAACCACACGTGTTTACTGTGCTTTTACTGGTAGCTTCCCTAACTGGCTCCCTATTCCTCAACATCCCCTTTTGTCTTTAGCTGGAGATGGTATTTAAGGTGGTAACTTGGGGCATTTTGGGAAGTTATTTTTCCTGAGGATCTTCCATGTATATAGGAGGTATACATGTTATTAAATTTCACTTGTTTTTCTCTTATTAATCTGCCTTTTTTATGGGGGGGGGGTCTTAGCCAGGAACCTACAAGGGTAGAGGAAAAATAACTTTCCCACCCCTATTTTATAAAAACCAATTTTTCTTTGAGGACTTTATATACCTAAAATAACAGTAATGGGAGGGAGCAGTGATCCTTAAAACAAACAAACAAACAAAAAAAATGAAGCAAATAAAATAAAAGATAGACTCTTCTGGAAATGGTGATATTAACTTGAACAGGAAAAAAAAGGACAAAGACAAAGGGCATTTTAACTATCAGGACTTTATCATGTCATCATCATAATAAGATTCAGATGCCTTTGCCTTAGGTGGAAGCAATTTTGCGTCCTACTTTGAGTCTCGTGGTAAAAGACTGCAATGTGAAAAGGTCATTTTCACAACAAATTGTATCAAGAATGAAAAGAGAACAACAATAATGCCAGTATTATTTTGCTAAGGTCTTCTGTGAATTGAAAGTAGCAAAGTTTGTGGCTAAATGTGTGGTTTGCGATGTCAGTATAATGTTGATATTTGAATCAGAAAATCTTAAAAAAAATAAGAAAGAAGTATGGGTTCTATTTAAGTTGCAATATATTTTACCAAATTCTAATATATCATAGTGATGTCGCTTTTGAATATTGGTGAGGTGTGGAGCCAGTGGGCAAGAAAGAATTCTTGCGACGTCTTTGGTGCGAAAAGGTGACTTATATTAAAGCATGGGGACAGGACCCTTGAGCTGAAAGAGCTGCTGAACTGGGGTTGTGAGAAATGGTTGATTATATACTTAGGAGTTGAGGTTTGGGGATTAGGGATAGCATAATTCTCTAAGGAATTTTTGAAGCAAGGTTTCCAGGACCTTGAGGGGGCTAGCTGTTGTTAGGAATACGTCACTTATTACTGTCCAATACCCTTTAGATGTATATCAGTAGGTCATATGCTTGGGGGATGATTGCCAACATGTATTTTGGGGGTAGAGAAAAAGGAATTTTTATATGTTAAAGTAGACTTACAGGGTCCTGGGGGTCATGCTGAGATTGCTTTTTGTCCTTAGCCACTGAGGCAACTGAGTTTCTAGAGGAATGTTACTCTGCCTGTTTTAAGGACTTGTGAATGGGCTGTAAATAGTAAGGAAATTTAATTTTTCTTTTACCTATGTTTCCCACATCAGTAAGATCGCTTTTTATAGTTTTTATGGTTAATATTGTATCATGCTTCCCACTTCATACTATTCTTAATTTATAAGTTAACAATTAGTCTGGAACAGATTATGATGGGCCTTTATGACAAGTTAAATAATTGAAAGTTTGCTAAATGGTGAGCAATATAAGAGTATTTGACAGGAGAATAAAATCATGGGAATTTGGTTTGAAAAGGATTGTCTGTGACAGGCAGGAAGATTGACATGAGGTAGCCAGGAAGGGAGATTTGTAGCAGGAGATTTGACAATTGAAATTTCATGTTCTTTCTGTACCCATTCATGTGTTTGCTGAACTGCTGGCTGTTTGATCTTCTCCTCTTCCTCCTCCTTCCTCTTCCTCCTCCTTACTCTTTTGTCTTTAAAGTAATGGGGGATAGTCGACAGAAAGGCAGGCAGGGGCAAGAGACCTCCATCCAAAGGGGAAAGTACCTTTAAAAGGAAAAAGACCCCATACTCTTATTCTACACCCCTTGCCCACCTGAACAACTACCTGATATGTAGATGAGCACGTGGACAAAAACTTGACTGGGTGACAGAAGGCTAATTAGATTACAACAGCCTGCCAGCAATCTCATAAAATCCCCTGGACTTAGAAACTCCAACAGCAACCCTCTCGGGTCCCTTCCATTTTCAGGAGCTTTATACTATCGCTCAGTAAAGTTTTCAGTGCCACCCACCACTCCTCCCCCTGGTCTACCTCTTCATTCTTTGAAGCGGCGTGACCAAGAACTGGGGGACACTAAAGGAAAAGAAATCCTAAGACAAAAGTGCAGTTACCTTTGTGAGAGAGGGGTTATTTTTCTTTAAAATCTTTGCCATCCTGGTGACAGGGCTTCCAGGGGTTGGGACTAAGGACAGACTGAATTGCTGCCGCCATGCTGGGTTCAGAATCCCTACTCCTTACCAAATACTAAACTTTGTATTAGTTTAAACTCCTTGTGCCAGGCTTCTTCTTATGCAGGATTGGTTTTTCTGAAAAGAGTTTTCTGATGCCTGCTTATAGACCCATCAGTTTGGCAGACACGCCCAGATATGTCTGAACCCCAGGAACTGATATAACTCAAGTTTTCTTAGGAGACTCCTCAGCCTTGTAAATAGGCTTCCGAGAGTCCTATCTTTTCAGTTTGCGAATCATGCCTGAACCTGCCTGAATCCCAGTGGTGAGCAGGAGTGTCTCTAACTGATTTTTTTGCTGTATACAGCAGATAGGGTGAAAATAAAATAAAAAACCAAATTTAATATTTGTTGAGGGTTTTCACATATTTGATCTTCACAAGAACATTGAGAGGTACACGCATTTCTTATGAAAGCATTTCTTATCATGCTATTTCAAAGTCAAGAGAATAGTAGGAGATGTGAAGTGAGTGGGAGAGAGCAGCTTTCTGATCATCGAAATGGAAGATAATAGGACATTTTTTGTTGCTGCAGGAAGAGGAGAAAGAGGTATGTGGAAAGATGCAGGGGTAATTGACAACCAAAGGGACATGAGAGCGTAAGAAGAAACCCTTCCTGGCTGAAATATAGAATCAGTCTGAAGTTGTTGGGGAGAGAAATGTAACAAAACAGTATACTTCTGAATTCGTTTTCAACAAATCACAGAAAAAAACCCCAGACCCACGTAGGTAAAGATCATCTAGTTGAAAAATATATCTGTCACATCTGACTGGTTTTGTGGAACTCTGGTGGTTTATTAATACTGAAATTAGTCCACTGTGGGATACCATACTGAGTATAAGATACACCATTGTTTTATGTGTCACTAAATTTTTTTAAATGCTACCAATTAAATATGGCAATTTATAATTGTAACATGCATTCTGATTTCAGAGATGATAAAATGTTTTAAAATATGTGTCTCAGAATAATTGAAGACCATTCCTTATACCCTCCAAATATATTTTTATGTCCAATGAGGACAGTTTGTGCACATTGGTTGGATAAATTTCATTGTACAAAAGACAGTTTTAACTAGCTGGCTGAGGATCTTGATACTTGCCTTCTGCCCATCTGGGGAAAAAATATCAACTTATAAACTATCACAAGGAAACATAGTACCTCAATACATGGGACATTTCATTCCCAAGAAATATTTTATGTATTGATATCCTGGAAGATACCCAAAGTATGCAGTTTTTTTTAGGGGGTGGGGAGAGAGAATCTTAAGCAGGCTCCATTCCCAGGGGGCTCGATCTCACAACCCTGAGATCATGACCTGAGCAGTTTTGTTTTTTTTTTAAAAGATCTTATTTATTTATTTATTTGTCAGAGAGAGAGAGAGCGAGAGCGAGCACAAGCAGGCAGAGTGGCAGGCAGAGGCAGAGAGAGAAGCAGGCTTCTCACTGAGCAAGAAGCCCAGTGTGGGACTCGATCCCAGGACCCTGGGATCATGACCTGAGCCAAAGGCAATGGCTTAACCAACTGAGCCACCCAGGCATCACCCAAAGTATGCAGTTTTTAAAAGATTTTAAAATATTATATTTTTCAATAATTTTGCAGGCTTTCTTCCTTGCAATATTTGTATTAGAGAATAAGAAATCATGTTTGTAAATTTAATGTTAAAATAAGAGTGAGCAAGTCACTAATTCACATATCTGATGCATGTTTCCAGAAATCATGAACATCTCACTCACCTTCTTACTCAGATAATCTTGTAAGATAAAAGAAATATACCTAATTCTTTGGCCAAGACACCTTCCAAAACAAGCGAAAGTGTATTTTACTGAAAATCTCAAATCCTATGTTCCAGTTTTGGATGTACTAGTAAGTAATTGTATGACAGACAAAATTCCTTAACTTATTTAGTCTTCAGTCTATTCTTCTGTAAAATGAACAAACCAGAGTAAGTAAGATACATGATGTGTAAAACAAAAAAAAAATCTTTCAACTCAAATAATTAGAAACATAAAGAGGCAGAAAATAAATGGTCCTATTCTCAAACTGACTAAATTTTGTAACAAAGATAGTATAGAAATATGTGTAATGTATTTTGGGTCAAATATCTCAACAATCTCCCCTTCTCCCAAGAAAGTAAAAAGCATTATGCTAAGAACTCAGAAGAGAAATCAGGGAGATTGCCACTTTGCTTTAAAAAAAAAAAATATATATATATATATTTATTTATTTGACAGAGAAAGAGAGAACACAAGTAGGGGGAGCAGCAGGCAGAGGGAGAGGGAGAAGCAGGCTCCCCACTGAGCAGGGAGCCCAATGTGGGACTGGATTCCAGGACCCTGGAATCATGACCCAAGCCAAAGGCAGCCACTTAACCAACTGAACCACCCAGGCATCCGGAGACTGCCACTTTCCAATACAATGGAATGGCTTGTGGCCTATCCAGTCTTCCTTTGACAGAAAAGTAGCAGAAGCTCAATTTAAGAAAATCTGTTTGAAGGAATCCATGAACTACCAAGATACAAGGAGCCAAAATCTTGGAGAAGGAATTCAGGGATGTGAATTTGACATTCTGTATTGCTTTTATGCTGGAGGAGAAAGGCAGAGACAGCAAGCAGGAAGACAACAGAGAAAGTGGCTAAGCAGAGTTTTTGGTGGTTTTCATAGGGCCTGGGGAGACAATGATGAGAGATTATTGCTACTGTGGCAGCCAAACAGAGATTCCAGAGAAAATATAAGTACGGAGAAGCCAGTCCAACCTCAGCACTGCTTTTCCTCTTCTGGCATTTGGTGGTTTGTATGTGACCTATACCTATGATAAACCAAGTGAAAAGTTTACATAAGAGACTAAGAAACTAGGTAGAGTCTTCAAGAATCTCATTGCTCTAGGGAGATAAAAAGTAGAATTTAGGAGCTTCCAAGGAGTAGGGAACTATGCAAAGCGCTAGGCCAACTATAGAGTAAATCTAAATGAGTTTTACATGTATGGAACAAGAGAAATGAGGTCATATTAGATTATAATGTATGTTAAATATGTAATTAAATGTATACCTTATGGGTTATTTATGTCATTAAAATATATGACAGTAATACCCCAAGATAAGAAGGATATATGGAGGTAAGTGTTCTAAGGTTGTAGTATTGTCAGGCAAGTAATGTAAGTACTAATATACATTAGATCACAATTAAGTCAAGGAAGCACATTTTAACCTTTTAGATACTATTAAAAGAATATGGGCACCTGGGTAGCTCAGTTAAGAGGCTGCCTTTGGCTCAGGTCATGATCCCGGGGTCCTGGGATGGAGCCCCACATTGGGTTCTCTGCTCAGCAGAGAGCCTGCTTCTCCCTCTCCCTCTGCCTGCCACTCTGTCTACTTGTGCTCTCTATCTCTCTGTCAAATAAATAAAATCTTTAAAGAAAGAAAGAAAGAAAGAGATATTATTAAAAGAATAATAAATAAACAAGTTAATCAAGGAAGAAATTGGAATGTAAAAATACTTGAAATTTTCAAAGGGAAGAAAAAAGAATCAGTCTATAAAGTAACAATAATAAGGTAGATTTAAAGCCAAGTTTTTTGATAATTACATATGCAAGAAGACTAACTATTCCAATTGAAAGGCAAAGATTATCAGTGGATGAAGAGAAAAAAATTACTTTTAATTTTGCCTACAAGACAACTTAAATATAAGCAAGCAGTAAAAGTTAAGATTAAAAGGATGGAGAAATATATATGATGCAAACTTTGTGTTGGCGAGATAAAGAAAAATTGGAATCCTTGCATCTGTTGGTGAGAAAGTAAAATGGCACAACCACAATGGAAAACAGTTGGTGTTTCCTCAGAAAATTAAAAACAATTACATATGACCCAGCACTTCCAATTCTGGGTATATACCCAAAAGAACTGAAGTCAGGATCTCAAAGAGATATCCACACTCCTGTGTTCATTGTAGCATTATTTCCAATAGACAAGATATGGAAATAGCTTAAATCTCCATTAACAGATGAATGCATGAAGAAAACAGGAGATAGAATATTGCACAGCCTTTAAAAAGAAGGAAATACTGCCATATGCAACAACATGCATGGACCTGGAGAACATTATACTAAGTGAAATAAGCCAGTCACGGAAAAACATACTGCATGATTCTGGATACCTCACTTATAAGAGGTATCCAAAATAGTCAAACTCCTAGAAGCAGAGAGTAGAATCGTGGTGCCCAGGAGCTGGAGGGAGGGAAATAGGGCACTATTGTTTAATGCATATTAATTTTCACTTATGCAAGGTAAATAAATTCTAGATATTTGATGTACTGGTGCCTATAGTTAACAGTTTTGTATTGAACACTGAAAAATTTGTTAGAAGGGTAGATCTCAAGTGATGTTTTCTTACCACAAAATAAAGGGTAGAGGTGAGAAGAATCTTTTGGAGATGGCGGGTGTGTTTATTACCTTGATTACGGTGATGGTTTTGCGGGTGCATGCATATGTTCAAACACATTAAATTGTATGCATTAAAAAATGACACTGCAGTCTGGTGGAAAGCAGATGGCCTTTTCAAGAAATGGTGCTGGGTTATTTGAATATCTGTGTGAAGAAAAACTGACCCCTGCTTTGTAGCATACATGAAAATCTGTTTCTGATAATTTATAGGTCCAGATACTAAAAGTAGAACAAAAGATGGGAGAATAACTTTATTATCTAGCATTAGGTAAAAATTTCTTTATAGATTATTAAAATCACTGATGATAAAGGAAAACATTCAAATACCAGACTTCACCTAAGTTAAGAACTGTTATTCATCCAAGACTGTTAAGATGTTAAGAAAAGTGAATATACAAATGTATAAATACATACTAAGAAAGTGAATATACTAATTACAGATTGGGAGAATAGATTTGCAATATATATATCCTATAAAGGTCATATATTAAGAATATATAATGCATTCCCACTACTTAATGGGAAAAAAAGAAAACGCAATTAACAAGTTGCACTCTTTCCCTTTCTCTCTTTCTCTCTCTCTCTTTCACACACACACACACACACACACACACACACACACACAGAGAAAGAGACAGGGAGAGATATTCTCATAGTCAATGAACTATTATGTGTTCACATAATGTGATCATTGTTTTTCAGGGAGGTGGAAGTTAAAACTTCAATGTCAAAATAAGATACTACTAAATATGCACCAGAATGGCTAAAATGAAAGAATGGGAATACTGAAAATGGGTGAGGATGTAGACCACTGGAGCTCTCATACACTGCTCATGACAATGTAAAATGGTAGAACCACTTGGAAAATTACTTAGCAGTATATTAAAAAAAGATGAACATACTCTTACCATTTGATCCAACAATTTCATTCTATTATATATGCATGTACCCAAGAGGAGCAAATACGCAAAAATATACACCCCAAAAAGCAAGAATTTTCACAGAACAATTTGTTAATAGCCTCAAACTGGAAATACTTAGAAGTCCTTTAACTGCAAAAAGGACAAATAAAAGTTGCTATATCCCCACATTGGAATAATATACAGTATTAGAACCAATGAGTTGCTCTATACACAACATGTGGTGGAATCTCACAAGCTTGATACTGAAGGAAGAAAGCTGATGAATGTGTACAATTCTATTTATAAGCACTTAAAATATTACACAAAACTACACAATTAAATAGAAATATAAAATTATTACACAAAATTAATCTGTGATGATGAAAGTCAGGGTAGTTGTTACTTCTGGTGAAGCTGTTAATGACTTGGACTCTGAAGAAGGTGGGCTTCTTGGATGCTAGTAATATTTTTGTGTTTTGATCTTGCTAGTGATTACATAGATATATTTGCTTTGGATGCCTCTTTTTTTTTTCCATTTTATTTATTTTTTCAGCGTAACAGTATTCATTCTTTTTGCACAACACCCAGTGCTCATGCAAAATGTGCCCTCCCCAGATGTATTTGCTTTGGATGCCTCTTAAGCTCACTTTATAAAATGTTTTAAAACTCATTAGATTCTAGATAACAGGGTGGCAAAATTTATCTTCAATATTCTCAAAGGAAATGTCAGATCTAAGTAGCAGATTCATAATGGAAACATTAGCTACCTCCAGTTTTGCCTTTAAACAAAATATATGAAATGCCTCTGAATGTAAGACAATAAATTAGATTAAAATATGTGATCAAGTTGCAATTATGATCTGAAGATTCACCACCTATGCAGGTTATTTGAAGAAAAGCAGTCTAGACATAGTGAACTTTGAGATAGTAAAATGTGAGAAATTATTATAGATGTAGATGTAGAGACCTGCAGTACATGTGTAGTGAGATACTTTTCTTTTCATTCCATTCCAAGTTGAGGGCAGAACTGATCACTGTTTTTTAAAAAAAAAAAAAAAAAAAAAGTTGTAAAGATATGATACACTTACATTTTGTTAAATCATACTTGAAAGATAGATTAAACATATTCACATTTAAACCGATTTTTAAAAAAAGATTTTTATTTATTTATTAGGGAGAGAGAGAAAGAAGAGAGAGAGAGAGAGCGAGCGAGCACACAGAGGGAGAGGGAGAAGCAGTGTCCCTGCTGAGCAGAGAGCCCAACACAGGGCTCAGTCTCAGGAACCCGAGATTATGAGCTGAGTCGAAGGCAGACACTTGACGGACTGAGCCACCCAGGTGCCCCTAAACTGATTTTTGAATAGCAGTGTATTTCTATAAAAATATTTCTCCTTTATGTATTGTATGGGAAGTACATGGAGGGCCTGAAACCCTTTACAGAAACAAAGTAACATCCCTTTGTCTGGCTTCCTAGCTGTGAGGTGCTGTGATTGGTTCTGGGTGAAGGTTTTTGGCTGTTTCACCAACATACAAGGCTGACCTGTAGATGACAATTAGTGATTAACCAATGATGCTGGTAAATTTGAAAAGTGAATCACATCAGATATTTTGCTAACAGTATCCACTAATGTGTTAAAGTTACAAATAATATAGTTACAAATAATATAGAGAGATCAAGAAGGGAGAAAGAACTCTGGTATCATGCAAATAGAAATACCAACAGTTTGTAATATTCATCTAAAAATGTTTTGTAGTTGATAAAAATAGTCATTTGTGATTTGTAATTTTGAGAAGCTATAATGCATGTCTATTCATCCCTGAAAGGGATATAGAGAGAAAGAGAGAGTATATCCTGTGGAAGGATTTAAAGTGTGAAAGTAGGATCATTTTATTTGCCTCCATATTTTGGTAAAGTGATACACATTTGTGTGTGTGTGTGTTTCTTTTATCTGCCATAGGGGAAAATGCAAAGGCAGTTATTTTCTACTCTTATCTGAATGGCTTTAGAAATAAGAAAGATGAGAGAGAAAAAAACCTTTTCAGACTATGAAAACTGAAGGTCATTTTATTAGAACACTTGTGTTATTATCCCTTTTGCCATGCATGATAAATTTCCCACTTTTTCCTCATCTTCACTGCTACCCTTCTGGCAAGCCACCTGGGATCTTGGCAGAGATATCTAAATCTTCTGTCCATTTGTGCTTTATCCCCTCCTTAAATCTTTCTCCACTCCAGAGCCTAAGCAATTATTTTAATGCCAAAGGGAGTCACAGAATTCCCTTGTTTAATACACTTGATGGAAGTCATATTGCACAAACGAGGAGAATCACATTGATAGTGTGTCCTCTGCAGATCTGGGTCATGTGGACCCCGTCCACCTCTTCAACTTCATCTTCCACAGCCTTCCCCTTCTCATGCTGCTGTAGACACATTCGACTTCTTCCATTTTCTCATATAGTCCTTGTTCTTTCTTTCTGGCCCCAGGGAGTTTGCTCATACTTGGGACGATTTTCTTGTTCATCAGTCTAAGTCAGGTCTCTCCCCTAGTGCTTTACTTTTCCATTTTAGCACATAGTATGCATTCCTGTGTTCATTTATTTCAAATCTACATATGCCTCTAGACTATAAGTTCTATGAGGCAAAGGAATATGATGATTTTGGTTTCATTATATTTCTAGTGTCTAAGACAGTGGCATATGGCAAGTGTTCAATAGATGTTAGTGAAATAACCTAATAAATTTGATATAAAATACCAATCAGAGAGCAAAATTACTAGCTTTAATCTTATTATCTATTCATTTAGGATTTCTTTCTTTCTTTCTTTTTTTTTTTAAGATTTTGTTTACTTATTTTACAGATCGAGAGAGCCCAAGCAGAAGGAGCAGCAGGCAGAGGGAGAAGCAGACTCCCTGCTGAGCAGGGAGCCTGATGCAGGACTCAATCCCAGGATCCTGGGATCATGACCTGAGATGAAGGCAGACGCTTAACTGACTGAGCCACCCAGGCACCCTAATTTAGGGTTTCAGGTTTATTTGTAATACATAAAAAATGCTATCCTGTTTCCTCTCCATGTAACTCCTGTTGTTTAGAATTTGGAAGGGAGAAGGTAAGTATCATTAAGTTTAAACTTTTTTTTTTTATGGATAAGACAACAGACTCAGAAGAGGCTAAGAAGGCACTGACCTAAGAAGGCACTGGCCTATCCCACACCAAATATCTTTGTGGAATTTAGTAAGTACTATATATCCATGAGAATTCCACTTGAATTTTTGTGCAAGATAGAAGTAATTGCAGTTTTAGGCTTCCTGTATTATAGCATGATATTTATTCTGTGGAATGCAATGTATGTAGGGAGCAAATCAACTTTTGTGTATTCAGACATAAAGCAAAGCATCAGGCTTAAAAACAGTGTTTTACAAAAACAAACAAGCAAACAAATAAACAAAAACCCCAGTGTTTTACAGCAAACAAAAGTTTTAAGAAGATAAATACTTTTCCATATCATATATATCAAGGGTTTAGGCATAATCTCTGTTTTCATTAACTCATGCTGTACATTGTCAATTAAATCAGACAGTTCCTTTCCAGGTGTTTTCTAAGTTTTCTTTGATATTTTGGTTATACCCTCTTCCAATTTCTCTAGTACCTAGGTAGTAGTTTGTACATTTTCTTTAAAATGTATCATTTTCATGGTAGAGTGTCAGAGCTGCCATGGAAAGAATAGGATCGTCCCCTGAAACTTTGGGCTGCTCCTATGAGGGTGTCTGGTCAAAGAGCTGGTCTAGACTTGGGGTCTTCCCTCTTCTTCCAGGTGAAGGGGTAGCATCTAAATTCAGCATCCACAGATGTGACATTTTTCCCCGGCGGTGAAGTCCCATAACAGCCATGCTGTCCCTACATCTGTGCACGTGCTTCTCCCGTCCCCAGTATCTTCTTCACCTGCTCCATTTCTCAGATCTAAATCGTACTCACCCTTGGAGGGAAAGCATAGATATCAAATAGTCCTGATGACTTGGGGCTGAGTTAGACACTCCTCAAACACATCCACAGAGCTCTCCCATCTTCTCTGACATGGTCTTTAGCAAAGCATACTGTGATAAATCAGCCACTGTTCTGCATGCCCCCAGCAGTCAGAATTTTACCTAGGAGGTGGTCTGAGTCTTTTGTCCACCTTATACTTAACATAGTCGTATTGCTCAATAAATATGCACTATTTGTTGCATGAAGAAATTGCCCTTTAACACCCTAATTTAAAAAGCTCATGCAATACCAAAATTCATGCTATATTGTATAGAAATAAATGATGTCTAGATGAGCATGAAATAAGCATTCTGTTTGTTTTTTAAATAATATTAAAAGGGCAGTAGCCATAACAATATTCACTTACACCTGTTATTGGGGGTATAGCTCAGTGGTAGAGCATTTGACTGCGCTAACACCTGTTATTAGGAGGTAACAACCCACAGGATTTATATTTGACACCAGTGTCCGTCTAAAATTGCAAAATAAGGCAAAATGTATTCTTTTAGATCAGACTCATAAACTACTGGAGTAGAAATTATTTTTAGATTTGGGTCTGCCAGGTTATTTATTTATTTTTTTGGCTAGGTATTTTTTAACTTTTATGTTTCCTAATTATTAATGATACCTAGAGCAAAATCTGGGAAGCAATAATTTATTTGCATTTTAATAATTACTTCACCACTCTCTTGGCCACAGTCAGTCAGTCCAGATTGTACCCTACTATCACTGATTCTGGTATCTGTGATGTGTATTGTAGTTACAGTGATCATATATTCCTGGAATAATTATTGAGAGTGTCCTCTTTTTACTCTCAAAAGTGTCCTTAATCGGGTAACAAATTACATAGTCAGTTCAATGATAAAATCAGAACTAAAAGAGGACACTGCATTATTTACCTTTCTGCATTATCCTTTGTCGACAGCAGAGGGGAGGGTGGATTCAGCGGCATGAATGGCTGAAAGTGGTATCTTGCTAGGCCAATACTGTGGACCCTCTGATACTTTAAGAAGATGCACTCATAGTAGGGAGGGCTGGTTGTGCACTTAGGGCTTTGCCTCTGTCTGACTAGATTGGAGCAGAAGTGACTCTGGTTTCTCAGAGCACACTGCTGGCGTCTTACTCACACAGGTGTGAGTGTGAGCAAGGCTGAGAGGAAGCAGGGTTTCCTGTGGGCATCATAACATACCATGGCATGATCGGGGCCTTTCTGTGTTCATCACCTTGTTGCATGTCCCCAACAGCTCTCTGAAGTAGATACCTTCACGTCCGCTTTAGAGATGAGCCAATGGAGGCTTAGCCAGGTGCAGCAAATTTCCAGTGACCACACACGTTAGTAACCTTTACTTGAACACTTATTTTATTACCTTGGGATCTGCAGGTGGAGAGAAGATGGTTGCTACCAGTGTGTAAGTTATCCTTTGCCAAGTTCCTTTCTCCCCAAAACTAAGTGGGCCATGCGCAAAATGGTACTTCAGTTTTACTTTTGCTTGACTTTCTGTTCATTCCCCTGAGAATGAGCGTTTTTCCCTCCGAGGCACACTGTGGACTCTGAGACCCTACTGCCTGGCCCCTGCTTCTCCCTCCACACTAATCTCCCTCCAAACACATCCCTCACTGTGTGTTCTAGTTATATCTGCATTATCTCTGTCCCCGGAGCCAAACGCATTCTCTGTCTACCCCACACCTTTGCACACGTGGTTTCCTTTCTTGGCAAGTCTCTGCTGCTGCCACATCCCAGGCTTCTGCTGAATTACTGCTTCCTCAGGAGGGTCTATTCTGGCTTCTCGGACCAGAGTAGTCCCTCTGTCACATTCCGTATTTACCTTCTGGTGAAGTGTGTCACACCTACAATTTCTTATAAACTTGACAAGGGCAAAGGTAATATGATTCGTACAGAACTCCACCTTATTGCCCGCACCCGGAGAAGACCCTGACACATCATATGTACTCCTCATATACCAGTCAATATTGAAGATTGAATATTCAGTCCTCCCTGATATTCTACCTGTTGGGCTGTGGTTCCCCGTTATGCTGTCCAACAATACCTTCATGTTTTAATGTCACCAAAGACATTTTGCAAAAGTTTTAAGCATTAAACAGTATGTTCATGAAAATAAACAGAACCAAAAAGCTTTAGCTACATCTGTTGGAAAGATTTTGCACTTACTCGAGTCCAGGGAGATTGGGGGGGGGGATAAAAAAAGAAAGAAACGCATAAGCCTCTGTTACTGTGGAGTTGCTCTGTTTTATTTGCAATCAGGTTCACCAAAAAGCTTAATTAGTGCTCTTTAGAGCAAAGAAATAATGCCTGCCATGGTTCACCTTCTATCTGGAGCAAAATTAAAAAGAAAAATGTAAGGTGTGAAGATTTGGAGGCATTCAGAATGTATCAATTATTTATATTAACATTCATTATCTGACTAAAAGGCAGCATAAAGGCTTTCGGGAATTGTAGGGTTCATATAATTTCTCTCTAATTATTCTAATTTACTGTAATTAAGACACTGAAATAATCCTGAGAGAAAGCAATAATGTCTTTTAGCATCAGCTGAGGGTGGGGGAAGCTAGCTTGCATTTTTAGCTTTATTTACTACAGCTTGTCAATGTGACAGAAAAAGTGATCTGACTTGTAAGTTTTTAAAAATCCTGGCTTTTAGGGGTGCCTGGGTGGCTCAGTGGGTTAAAGCCTCTGCCTTTGGCTCAGGTCATGATCTTGGGGTACTGGGATAGAGCCCCGCATCGGGCTCTCTGCTCAGCAGGGAGCCTGCTTCCTCCTCTCTCTCTGCCTGCCTCTCTGCCTACTTGTGATCTCTGTCTGCTAAATAAATAAATAAAATCTTTAAAAAAAATTCCGGCTTTTAGAACTCCTAATGCAAAGCTGGATAAAGCATAACTCAGAATTATAACACTTAATTCTATAAAAGTATTTACAAATTCATAAAGTTTATCTTATCAATGCTACATATAAACTATCAAAATCATGGCTTTTAGAAAGAGGGCACCTGTAATACACATTTTCAGAATTTCAATTATAGGGAAAAATGCAAAGAAATACGTATGACTTAGGTATCCTCTCTGTGGAAATCCTTTCCGGGTGGTGATAAGGAATGATCTGGAATGATAATTTCTCCAAAATATTTCTCATGTTAGTGAATTTAGAGACTTAACTAGGTAAGAGGATTATTGAAAAGCAGATGCTGAAAGAGTTCTGTCCTCGGTATGTATTTTATATCACTGATGATGATGTGTGGCAATGAAGTGGATAAATAATTGTGGTCAAGGTTCTGCTGTGGGAGGGAGTGTGAACGTATCTCCTGCTGGTGGGTGGACCTTGATGGTTCTCTACGTTTCCAGTTTACCCTCTTCCTAGTCTTCAGTTCTTTCAAACACCTACTCTTGGGCTACACGTTGAAGAACGTTGCCAAATAAAGACATAAAATATGCATGTTACAATATATTCCTTTTCATTTGCTAAGCATATTTTAATAAGAATATAATATCCAATTTGAGCACATATTGCTTGAACTATTTATGCGAATATTTATTACAATGAAAAAATTGTCTTCTCTTTTAGATCGAAGCTCCCCAGGGACCAATACTATACTTCTTTCTCTTGACTACTACTGGGTGTAAAATTCGCAAAATACTAAGCTACCTTTTGCTGAGTCTGGCAGTGGGAAAAACATGATTTCGAATTACGCCTGCTGTGATTGAGAGCCATTCAGTGTATTCCTTTTAATTTGGGAGTTCCCCAGCAGTACATTGGAATCTGCTAGATGTTGTGATTTCGTTTTTAGATTTGGTGACTTTCTGTGGCTATACTTCTTATTTTTCCATCTGTCTCTACATCTGAGGCTGGCTTCCCAGTCCCAGAGTGGTGGTGGTGGTGGCTATACCATGCTGTGGTGCCCCTTTCCATAATTCACTGCACGTGTAATCAGTAGCTACTCTTCCACTAATGGCTTGAACTGCAGGCCTTCAGAAAAATGAAAGTTAGTTTCCTCCCAACATAGCAAGAGCTCATTCACCTGTAAAGGCTTATCACCCATGTGAACTCCTCCCAAGATTTCCTCAAGCCCCCACAACCTCACAAGTCATGCCTCATCTTCTCCCAGTTCTTCCCTCCACTGGACTGGATCTTTGCTTCTCAGTCCCCATCACAAATTTTTAATTTATCTCTTTCAGCACTTGGCTCAATGTACTCTACTTTCTGGAACATTGTGAGTGAGGTTGCATTTTGAAGGGAAGATAGCATAATGGTTCTTTAAGGAAGTTCCTTGGCCTTGACACAGGGAAAAGGAGGGCAGGATTATCTCCACTAGCCACTCTCCTCAAGTGGGCAGCCCTCAGCTTTGCAGGTACAGAGACCCATGTTGTCAGGATCCTGAGTGTATTTGCCCCTCACAGGTGGCTTGCAGTCACCACATCCATCCAGAGGACAATAGCTAAGTCATTATTTCTTAATGAAAACCAACAAAAAGTCATCTGGATAAGAATGTTCCTAACAATCTTGAGGTCACACTTCTTCTATTAAAGTTCCAAAGACAGTGAGGCTCTAATCAGCTGCTTGTTGGCAGTGAATAAAAAGTCTTGGTAGCTGGGGCACCTGGGTGGCTCAGTGGGTTAAGCCGCTGCCTTCGGCTCAGGTCATGATCTCAGGGTCCTGGGATCGAGTCCCCCATGGGGCTCTCTGCTCAGCGGGGAGCCTGCTTCCCTCTCTCTCTCTCTCTGCCTACTTGTGATCTCTCTCTGTCAAATAAATAAATAAAATCTTAAAAAAAAAAAAGTCTTGGTAGATAATGGCGCCAAGCAATGGTAACTGAACCTATCCACCTCCACTGTAGGGCCAGGCCTGACTCAGGACCACATTCTTCTTGCTGGGGGTATTCCTTTCCTGTAGGGCAACACTGGATGGATATCACAAAATTCTACCTCACTGATCTCCATTTCCCATGTTTCCATACTAAATAAATCCCTTCTGTTGATTTCTTTCTTCAGATATTTTTCCTTTGTTAAATTAATTTTGAAACATTGTATTCAACTAGAATTAAGTCCTATTTTTCATGCATTAAGCTTAGGAGTTTTGTCTGGAGGTGATCTCTGCTTATAGGTGAGCTTCTCCCTCAAGAATGAATTTTAAGTATTTCTTTCTTTGTTCTGAGTTTTAAGTATTTCTTTCTTAATTTTAAGTATTTCTTAGTTCTTAGTTTAACCCTTTGAAAAATTATGTATATCCATTTTCCACTAATCACATGAAAAGTCTCATAGGCAGGGATTGTGTCTTAAATATTATCCTTCCATTGCCGCATACACTTAGCAAAATGACTTACATCTGGTAGGTACTCAATTTAATGGAAAAAGTTTTGTTAGATGGATCTCTGAGTGAAAATAATGAACTGCTAAATAAAAGCAAAACAAATTAGAAATAATAATATCCAGAATATTGTCCTTTCCAAAAAAATAATTCTCATATTTCTAGGTTCTCTTCTGGTTTTGTCTTTATGAATAGCTATTTAGCAAAGTTAAAGTAATAAGAGTAAGTCCAATTTTGTATGCCTTTTTTTCCCCTTTAACTATGTCAGAAATATGTCTACAGTGTGATAAATTTTTATAATTATAATTTCAATGGCTGCATTCCATGGAGTGGTGATGTCATTGTTTATATAAGTATCCTTACACTTTTAAACATTAAAATTGTTCTTAGCTTTCATTATTGCAATGAACACTGCAGTGAATATCTTCATATCAAAGACTTTTCTTCTTAAGTTATTTCTTTGGGAGGTATATGCAAAGGTGTAAGTTTCTGTGCAGTCGAATTATGAAAGAATTAAGGAGGTGGACATAAGCTGAAAATTGGTTCCTGGCAGTCAGAAGTTGTATGTGCATTGAGCCCCAGCAGGTTAGCCAGAAGAAGATAGAAAAGCTTCTGGAGGGGCATCTGGGTGACTCAGGTGGTTAAGCATCTGCCTTCAGCTCCGGTCATGATCCCAGGTCCTGGGATCGAGCCCCACGTCCGGCTCAGTGATGAGCCTGCTTCTTTCTCTCCCTCTGCTCCTCCCCCTGGTTATGCTTACTCACTCCCTATCTCAAATAAATAAATCTTAAAAAAAGAAGAAAAAGAAGAAAAAAACGCCTGGACCCTAGAGGGCATCCACCCTTTGCTTAACAGCCTAATACAAAGTGTGGTGAGGCACCTGACCTGCCTCATACCTAGCTCTGTGAAGAGGACATTTGATCACCAAACTTCAATCTTACTTGTATGAAAAAACAAAACAAAACAAAAAACTACAAAGACAAGAAAGCTATGTAGATTCACCTGTACCTTTAACTTATCTTTTCACCATTGTTTGCCAGTTTGAAAATAAGGTGAACACAACATGGGTGAGGCCAAGACAATCTCCCCACCAGTCTTGAATGTGGAGGAAACTGTGTGTCGGGCTCAGCTCAGGGTGCCATGATAAGATGACGTTAGGGTTGACTTGTGCCTGTGTTTGGAGAATGTCCCAGCGATGCCTGAATGCTTTACTCCACCTCAACTACTCTTCCTATAATGTCCTTGAGAAGGAGCAAGACAGGTGTACAAAGATGCAAAAAAAAAAAAAAAAAAAAAAAAAAACAACAGCAACCATGTGGCAACAGATTTGTCTTTTTTTTTTTTTAAGATTTTATTTATTTATTTGACAGAGAGAGATCACAAGTAGGCAGAGAGGCAGGCAGAGAGAGTGAGAGGGAAGCAGGCTCCCTGCCGAGCAGAGAGCCCGATGCGGGACTCGATCCCAGGACTCTGAGATCATGACCTGAGCCGAAGGCAGCAGCTTAAACCACTGAGCCACCCAGGCGCCCCCAGATTTGTCTTTAAACCCCAAAATCAGAGCTCTGGTAATCCCGGCTGGGCCAGTGAATGGCTTTGCTGACCCAAACTTCATAGGAAATCTCAAAGATGCTGTTCTCATCTGAGCAGACATGAAGCTCTATTTATTATTATTTAGGCTGGATGGGGTTAAAAAATAAACAGGTATCTGCCAACGCATCAGGCATTTTTTCTGTTTTCTTTCTTTCCCACTGAAAAATAAAAAACACTAACCATACATTCATTCAGAATTCAGATAGTATCTGCATCATTGGCATCTACATTTGTATCTGTATCTGTATATTCACAATGAACCGTAATGAATTCACTATTTTAATATTTAACTCCATTCCTTAATAAATTGAAGAACTTTTCCCTTCCCCAAACCCGAGGTTTATGTTTTTCTTTTAAGAGTTTCAAAATACTCTACTGAGAAATGCCAATATTTTTATTCTGATTTATTTTATTTCCCTAGAGTAATCCCTCAAGAAATAATTTCAAAAGGTGGAGTGAGTGCTATATTTTCTGACTCCTGATGCGTCTGAACATGCCTTTCTTTTGCCCACATACATGGATGAAACAACCCCACGGTTACAATCCTTTTTATTCAGAATGCTGTAACATTGTTTTATTGTTTTCTAGCATTAATCTTGCAGACAAGAAAATAAAGACAGCCTAATTTTCTTTCCTTTGTAGACAATCTATTTTACTTTTCTTTATGCACGCTTATGGGATTTCTTATGTTACTGCAATTCAGAATTTTCTGTAGGATATGTGTTAAGTGTGCACTTTCCATCAATATTCATGCTCTGCACTCAGAGGGGGCCCTTTCTACCTAAAGATCCAAGCTCAGGCATATTTCTTTCATTATTTTATGTATTATTGCCTTCCCTTTGCATACCTGTTTTCTCTTTTGCCTTCCCATTCTGGAAATACTGTTGTAGGAACCTGGGAGGAATAGTCAGGGCAATCGCTCGGGTTTGTTATGGAAGGAGTTTCTATGTTCTCTCAGTGTTTGTTCTAGCCTTGGATGTGTCCTCTCCTCTAAGTTCCAGAACTTTCAAACCATTGGAGAATTGAAAAGAATTTTAAAGGTATCTTTATGTTGAGTGCCACGAGTTTCTTAGAAGAACCTTAGCTTACTGTATTGATCATTAGGGTAGATACGAACTAAAAAGAACCAGTCACTATATGTAACTGATAACTTCCACTCCTTTGGTATCGTCAGCTCTTCGATCAGTTTTGTCTAGGACATGGAACTTCATGAGGAGTCTTCATGAGAATGGTACATTTATGTGTAGTAAGTTCAGTAAATAAATTTGCTTTGCTGAGAAAAATGTTTGTATTTCTAACACCCTCTGGTCCTCAGATTATATCAATCTTCTATATAAATAGCAACAATTCGTATATATAAACCTATTTCAGATAAATTGAGTATCTTCCTAGTGTGTCTTCTTTGGACCACTTTTTTTTTTTTTGGCTTTTGCTATTGAAAAGAACACATTTGTAAATAATCGGCATGGTGGTATTATACAGATTGTTTCTACACACCTTTGGATCAGTAATTCTCAACCCAGTCAAGGGTACCTGAGTTCTTGGGTGCAAGTCCATCAACCAGGGAGAGCGGCACACAGGAATTCAACATTACATTTAGTATTTATTCACATGTAAAGAAGCCCTTATTCTTGGAAACACATAAGAAAAATAATATGGGTTACTACTTCCAAAAGATCAATTAATTACAAGCTCCACATTAAAATCTTACATCATGCTTTGCTTGTCCTGGGAATTTCTGCCCCCCCCCCATTTCAAGTTTAAACCGAGGATAATCTATAAGATGAATTTCTTTAAGAAATTCTTCTAAGACCTCATAAGTCACTGCTATGACAATGACTGACTTTAGATTATAAACATATCAGATCATGTTTAGAAGATCCTTCACATTGATAAAGGCAGTACATTCTGTCAGTGCCTCAGAATTAGATACCTTTTCAAATATTTATTTCATGGTATTACATGAGATAGAAGAAGCATATATAACAAGTCTCCTCCTTACTCTTCTGTCTTCCCCTCCTCCTGGTTTCCTTTTCTCTTCCCAGGAGAAATTAGATGATAGGAACAAATGATAGAAACAGGTTGAAATATGCAGACTGGGTATCTCAAGCATCAGAGTGTTGTTTTAGTAGTTAGAAATGTCAAAGAATTTGAAGATTCAGTTAGATTAATAGGTCTAGAATATATATGACTGGTACATCTAAGAAGATAGATATATTAGATATGATACATTCCTAGACATACCAGGCTAACTAAATATCTCAGTTTTTTGATATTTTTAATACTTAATATGATGCTGTGATGCCTGAGATAGATAGACATACACAGAGTTGCGTACATCATTCATACCATTACCTCGACTGTTACTATTATGACTTCTACTACCACCACCAAAAATAATAATAGTAAACACATATCTAGCATTTACTACCTGCCAGGCATTATTCTGAGCACTTTATATGTATTAATTACCTTAATCCTTCCATAATCCTATATGGATGGTACTGCTGTTATTCTTACTTTGCAGACAAGGAAAAAGAGACAAATGCTTAAATGACTTTGTAAAGGTTGGTTTCAGGAGTTAGAATTCAAACCTGTGCTCTTAACCACTATATGCTATATTTAAGAACATAGTTATTGTTAACTATGTAGTTATATTCTAATTACAAATATATAAAAAATAAAGAGCTTAGAAAACAGAGCAGAAAAATGTGCTCAGGATAAAGAATCTCAAACAAAAATTAATGAAAAAATGATGGTCCCAGAATGTATGAATTTGAATGTTCAGGAAATAAGATTACAACTGAATTCAATATTGGGATCTAGAAAGCTGAACAGTGATACACTTCATTTATTAGACTATAGAATGTAATAAAATAATTGGCTATGCAAGAGAACCATTTTTAATTCCAAAGCAATATCTCTGAGCTTCCTAACTGCAATTATTATATTAACAATTAAATTTTGTGTAATAATATATGAGCTTTTATTAAAGCGGAATAAATTCAGAGGATGAAAGTGAATTTTTTTTGGTCAAAATATTCTTTGTTTCTTTCATAAAATTTCCACATTTCTTCTTTTTTACTCTACGGGCACCCAAATGGCAGCTATCTATCTATCTTTATTATTAAGTTGATTTTTCCGTTTTGTTTAAGTAGAATAATTTTCCCTGAATTTTTGTTCTGTGTGTATTTACTTAATTTATAAAATATGACCATTATGAAAAGGATACATAATGTGTTCATTGATTAAGAAAAATGATAAATTAAACACCTGTGTACACTATACCAAGTTTAAGTAAAAGAATATTTCCAATGCAGTGTGCCACTGTGCCCTCCCTGCTTGCCTCTTTCTCCCCGGGGAAAACAATATTTTGAATTTTATGTCTATCATTCCCTTGAATTTCCAAATCCGTATGGATATAATATAAACATGATATGAATTTTTGTTGAATTATGAAATCCAGAAAAATATTATCATACTACATGGATGCTTCTTCTGCATGTTGTCTTTTCCAATCTACTTTTTTGTTTTTTGAGGTGTTTCCATGTTCATATGTATATCACTGGTTTATTAATTTTTGCTCCCCTGTGGTATTTTACTCTGTGAATATATCAAAATAATTTGCTCATTGTCCTTTTCATGATTAATTGCCTTGTTTCTAGTTTTTCTCTATCACAAAGGATGCTGTCATGGTCTTCCTCGTACATGTTTTCTGGTGCTCATGTTAAGGAGTTTCCAGGTGTGGAATTGGTGGGTGAATTGGTCGGTGATAGCATAGGCATGTTCTTAAACTTTATAAAGTAGACCCATATTGCCTAACAGGGTCACTGAAATGAAGAACACTCCCACAGTGCCTAAAAATTCCCCTAATTCCACATCCTTACCAGTATGTAACATTGTCAGAATTTTAATCATTGCCAATCTACTCAAAATACAAGTTTATCACACTTTGATTTTAAAATTTGCTTCCTCAGCTATTAACAGTATGTTTATTGATCATTTCTATTCCCCCTTTTGTGAAATACCATTTTTTGTTTGCTTCTTTTTCTGTTCTCTTTTTCGTATTATTTTGTAGGATTTCTTTATATATTCTAGAAATATGATATTTGCCTGTTATAAGGCTTTAAAATATTTCCCCAGTTTTATCTTTATTTTAAGCCTACTTACCTCTTGTCTATCAAATTTGAATCATGTTTTCCTATTCATTTGCTTGAATTCTGTGGTAGTTTATGATATACAAATATTAGATATTTAAACTTTCAGAGTTCAGAATTCAAATCTATGAGCCACTTTTGCTATGATTGCTTTCTTAAATTTAGAAAACTCCGCGATGTCTCAGGATTAGCTAAATATAGCCCTTTTTTCTACACTACACTACACACACACACACACACTTATAATGTGATGGAAACTTAGTGCATTCTGTTACTTAACTTGAAATTTGGTTCACAAAATACTTAATTGAATAATCCTTTTCCCAAGATCATTAATTTTCACATAACCAAATATCCAAATATACTGTGATCTGTTTTAGGTCTACCTGAGTCATGCATGGTCTGACATTTTTGATTCTTAACCAAAGACTACATTCTACTATTTAAATTGTTGCATGTCAGAGTATATTTCTTTCTTTTTTTTTAAGATTTTATTTTTTTATTTACTTGTCAGAGAAAGAGATTACAAGCAGGCAGAGTAGCAGGCAGAGCAGAGGAAGAAGCAGGCTCTCCGCTGAGCAGGGAGCCTGATATGGGACTCGATCCCAGGACCTTGGGATCATGACCTGAGCCAAAGGCAGTGGCTTAAACAACTGAGCCACCCAGGCGTCCCTCAGAGTATATTTCATATATTTAGAGTCCTTAGAGCTAACCATAGATTTTCATATGTTTAAGGTCCTTAAAATTTGAAACAGAAACAGCTGAAAAAGAAAAAGAGACATACTTCATTGATTTGCCATATAAATTGTGTTGTTCCTGGAATTTTGCTCCTAATAGTGGTTGCTCAAAACTTATTCCTTGCCAGAACTACTAGAGGTGTCAATGCTTGAAGTCCTTCTGAAGTGTATGGAAATAATCACTGAATGCTCTTAGACAAAAAGAAAAGGTGTCTCTAGGAGGAATATCATTAATCTCCCTGGAGTATAAAATGAGAATATCTTTTTTTAAAATTTAATTTAACTTAATTAATTAATTTATTTCAGAGATCACAAGTAGGCAGAGAGGCAGGCAGAGATAGAGGGGGAAGCAGGCTCCCTGCTGAGCAGAGAGACAGATGCGGGGCCTGATCCCAGGACCCTGGGACCACAACCTGAGCCGAAGGCAGAGGCTTTAACCCACTGAGCCACCCAAGTGTCCCTAAAATGAGAATATCTTTTGGGATAATTTACACCTGGAATACCTTCCAGATTTCTAAAAAGCTCCTTTCTTCTACCATATGTGACCTATTTTTATTCTCACCTTCACCTTCAGCAAATGAGACTAGAAATTGTCCTCAGTGATTAAAGTATCCTGTCTTTAGGACTCTGTTAGTCTCCAGAGAAACAGAAATAACAGCACGTATGAGATCCAGAGGGACGGAGGGATGGAGAAAGGGAAAGAGAGAGAGAAGAAGGAGAGGAGCAAGAGAGAGACTTATTATAAGTAATTGGCTCATGCAATTATGGGGACTGAGAAGTTCCCAGATCTTCAGTTGACAAACAGAAGCCCAGGAGAGCTAGTTGTGTAGTTCCAGTCCAAGCTCAAAGGCTAAGACCTCGGAAAGCTGATGCAAATTTCAGTCTAAAAGTCAGCAAGCTTGAGATACAAGAAGAGCCATTGTTTCAGTGCAAGTCTAAAGGCAGGAAGAGACCAGTATCCCAGAAGGGGAGTTAGGAAAGAGGAGTTCCCTCCTGCTTGTAGGAGAGTCAACTCTCTTCTTTTATTCAAGCCTTCAACTGATTGAATGAAGGCCACCCACAGTAAGAAAGCAATCTGCTTTACTCAGTCTACTGATTCACACTCTCACAGACTCACCCAGAATAATGTTTGGATAAATATCTGGGCACCCTATGGCCCAGCGAAGTTGACATATAAAATTGATCATCACAAGGATTTATCATTTCCTCATTCTATACCCGCTACAGGGAAGTCATATAAAAGCTAATGGATGACCAAGTTTCTTAGTTTATTCTGATATTTCAAATTATTATCCCAGTTGGAAATTGTAAGTGGAAGTATATTTATAAGATACTTCAAAACCATTAAATTGTTTTGCTGGAGGGAGTTACTATATCTGAACCACTGTTTGTCCCTGGATTCTTGGATATTTTGAAGCAAAAGGAATATGCACAGCAGCACTACAGGTCAGCTAGAAGGAATAGGACTGTCAGACCCTTTGAAAAGATATGGTGGGGAACCTGAAGTGTCAAAGAAGAAATGAGAAGACAACCATGTTTCTACTAGAGCAGTTGACATTTTAAAACCTATATTTCTTCTCAGAGAAGTCCATATAGCTCATATAATTAAATTTGTTTTGAGTGGGGGGGGTGGAAGGGAGATGAGAATAAATGAAGTATTAAAAGCTTTGTCATATTCAATTCCGAATGAAGCTCATAGACACACAGTTTAGATCTACAACTGGAGAACAGATACTTTGAAAGTCTATTACATTTTACATGCTTATGAAATGAATTGTGTATGTTTTCCCCAAGGAAACTTAATTTAAATACTTGAAATCAAAGTCTTTCAGAAAAAAGCAAACATTAGAATGTTAAAATCCATCTCAGATCTATCAGTCTAATTAAAAGGGAAAGTCAGACTCAAATTTATTTAACTAAATTCATCTAATCAAAAAACATTTATTTCCTACCTGTAGGAATTCATGTACCTAAAACATATGTATGGGATGAAAGAAAAAGAGGGAAAGAGAGAAAGAGTAAGCAAATAGATTTGAGGTGTATAAGCATAAAATATATAATAAATTATTTGCATAAAATTGTTATAATGGTGGTTTGTTGGGCAACAAGGGTAGAGAATCAGAGAGGTTGTTTTACTTTTTAGTTAAAGTAATATTAAGTGATGTATGTGTATTTATATATGTGAGAAATAGTTCTGGGTACCAAGACAGCCAATGGTGAATAAGACAGCCATGTTTTATGACATCATGGGCTGACATAGTAACTAATTACATTAGACTATGAGATGATTTTACTGCATGCTGTGATCGTAATTGGATGCTATCCATCTTTTGCTTTCATGATGGTATGAATTTTAAAAACATTTAGATTTTCTTGTAACCATTGAGACATAAACATGCTGAAAAACAGCATTAGTGAGAAATATTTAGTTTCTAAGAAATATTTTAGGAATAATTTTTCAATATGATTCATAATGTAGTAAATACTCATCTACATTATGAAGCTCAAGTCGTGTGATTTCCATTTATCTTTCATCTGACACATTTTGGATGAGACGGAACATTTTCACTCTCTTTGGAGTATTTCATGCTGATTTTCTTCCAAATTGTTTAATTTACTCCTCTTATTCATTCAGTACAGATTGATAGATTGGTAGATATATGATTCCTTAACAGGACTACAAAAAAGAGGAATCAAACATGAATAAGAAATAAATCCATGCTTATAAAGCTTATTGACCAGTCATGTAGTAAAAAGAGAAGACATATACTCAAGATATAATTAAGATAGAAAGGATTAGATGCCACAAAAGAAGAATGGGTAGAGTTCTATTTCTGTTCACATAACTTCAGTGAAGGGGACTTCCGATGTAACACCTGAGTAATAATTTTTGGCAAGTGGAGATGAGGCAGAGAGTCCTCAAAGTAGAAGAATGGTGGAATGCAAACAAAGGGTGATATGTAATGCATGGAATCTTTAATGGCATAAATAATAAGGCAATGTTTAGGACAGATTTGAAGGTCAATCTCAAAACACTTTTTTATTTGTTTTCCTTGGGAAGCTATTGAAGATTGTTGGACAGCCTGAATGATGAAGAGAGTTCATTGCCATTACCTGAAATAATAGGCACAAGGGATGTACCTATTTGAGAAGCTGTGTTAATGTTAAGGAATCAGTTCTGGTGAGTCTTCCATGAGGCACTCTGTACATGCAGGTGGAGAGTCAAACACCATGGCTGCAGGTGTTGGAGTCATTGACACCAACATGGCTGTTAGTGCTGAAATAATGAAATGCAATGAACTTTCCTAGAACAGTAAGTTTAGGTGGAGAAGGTGGGCATGTCCCAGATATAACCCTGAAGCAGGAGGGGAATAAAATAACAATCTCCTATTAGAAGATGGGAGGAGGAAGACAATAACAGGAAATAGAGAAGTAGTTGAACTATCAGAGAAAGAAACAGAAAAATCAGAGAACTATCATCCCATAGATGGTAAGAAAGGACAGAGGGATGGAACAGGATATAAAGCTGGCAAATGCATCAAAGAGAGCAAGGTGAGGAGATGCTAAGGGAATATTTATATATGAACTTAGAGAAGGTGAGCATTTTTACAAATGATACACGTAGTTCACTGACCTTTCCTTGTGAATGACACACTAACTGTCCAAGTCACAGATAGCAAAATATGTTACTATTGAAGTGTTACAGTTTATACTCTACTCACAGGAAGAACAATGGCTGTGAGGAGGTTGTGATGTTTATTTGCCTTTTCTCTTACATCATGTTGTGCCTCTAAGCCTCCACCCCAGAACTGTTCTCTGTGTGGTGGAATGTTCTCTGTGTGGTGGACTTGCAATACATTCCCAAAGCTTTGGCAGGACAAGAGAAAGGGCCAGTGTTTTGTGCATCTTGGACATGAGTGTGGAGTTGGGGCACAAATTTCATTGGCTTGCATAGTCTTCTCTTTCCATTCCTTGCTATGTGTTTTTTTTAAGCTAAGAAGCTAACAACTATAACATTTGCAGATGAAACATTTGCTGTTGAAATACTCATTCTGTTAATAAAATTTCATTCTTTACAATAGTTATTTTTCGTAGTTTTCATAGTTCACTATAAACAGTGGTGCAAAATTAACAAAAATAGGTGGGGGTAAAATCAGATACATTTAGTCATGGACAGATTTAATCAAATTCAAAAGTGGAAATAAATTTAATAGATTTTGACCTAAAAGAATAAATTCCATGATTTTTTCCCCAATATTTCTGGTCCCTGGTCATGCTCTTTTTGACTTACAGCATAAGTAGTTTTTCTGCTTCTGCTTGCCTCTGACATTTCTGAAGCAGAATTCTCTTCTGCTAAGTTTTCTACACTGGGGATGGAAGGTAAAATGTCTATATTTTCCCACGTGACCTTCCTGAGTACCCACCTGGTTAGCTTAAATTTATTTGGTTAACAGCAAGGACTCCTAAAACAATGGTATAAACAAAGTAGAAATAGATTACTCTTTAAGAATATTCCACAAGTAGGGGCCCCTGGGTACTCAGTCAGTTAAGCCGCCTTCTCTTGATTTCTGCTCAGGTCATGGTCTCAGGGTTGTGAGATGGAGCCCCTTGTTGGGCTCTGCAATAAGTGCAGAGTCCGCTTGAGATTCTTTCTCTCCCTCTGCCCCCTCCCCCGCCCCCCCCCCCCCCCCCGCTCAGTGCACAAACGTGCTCTCTCTCTCTCTCTCTCAAAACAAACAAACAAACAAAAGGAATATTTCAAAAGTAGGAAGTCCAGATAAGGTTGTATGAGATCCACAGTATCAGAAAACTATGATCTTCCTATTTTATTACCCAAATCATGTGACTTTTATTCTCAAGGTCACTTCATAGTCCTCTATGGCTGTTTGAGTGTCACTATAGCAGGATTCCCACCAGCAGGAAGGAGGAAGGGGGAGGAAACAGGATTTTTTTCCCCTTGTAGGGGGATATCTGGGAAATGTTCACAACATGTCTGCTAAAATTTCCTTGGCCAGACTTTGGCACGTAGCCATATCTGGATGCAAAAGAAGTTAGAAAATGTAATCTTTTTGATGTGTGATGCTCTCTCCCTGAACTACAGCCAGAATAATAATTTGTTTTCCCATACAGATTTTTTTCACAGGCTTCCTATTAATGAATTAATTAGCAATTCCTCAGCTTGGTGTTTAAACTCTTCATAAGAAGCCCAAACATATTGTTCCAGATTTATCTTGCATTATGTTTGCACCCCCACACTCACAAACATTTCACCCATATTAAATTAAAAAATGTTTATGAACTCATCTCTTGCTTTTCCTTTCTTTACTTTTTCTTTGTGGCTTTTCTCACCTATAGTTTCCTTTTTCTGCCATTGCTTATTGAAATCTTATTTACTGAATAAGACTAATGACAAATTCTTTCCTCATTCCTGCATAGCATATAAATTCTGTTCCTTTGATTTCTAATAGCATTTGATTTGTATCTTTTGCATGATACTGTGTGTATTATGCCACTTATATTACATTTGGACTTGCCTTAACTTCCTCGTAGACAATGGGCTCCTTGAAGAGTCAAAAAGGAATCTCATCTCGTTTATTTCCATATATATTTTCTGAGGCACCTACTTTCTGATTTTTGCATAGGAAGTACAAGAAATAGCGTCAGAAGATTTAGCTAAAAGTAAATTTCCACAGAACTTTATGTTTAATTCTTAAGCAGTATGGAAAAGAACACCATTACATATGGATTTTTTTTTTGAATTAAGATTGTAATATGTTTGAAGTATGGATTTTGGAAATAATAGCAGAGGACTCAGAATGTCCTGATGAAAGTGAGTAAGGGTCACAGTGGAACTGAATATATTTAACCTCCTCAGGGGGCACAGAGGAATCCATTTGTGTGTGGAACCCAAAATTTCAGGGACGATATTCAAGCATGTCTCCCATCAGTTCATCTAGAAAAAGGTTCTCCTGAACCAATGTGCGATTATAGGATATTACCACAGAATGCGACTCTAAGAACCCTACTGAAGTGCCTTGTAAATCCCCAAGGGAGTAAGTTATCCACACAAACCTGCCCTAGTTTTCCTATAGGTCTCTTATTTTATTCAGCAGTCACTTAAGGAGACTTCTACTTCCTATTTAAAATGGGATATTAGGCTTTCTTCTGACAGTGGTAAATTCTTGCAGAAGGGAATTCTGGGTAAAACATTTCTTGTGTGGAAAGGAGTGGCCACCAGACTGTGCAAGAGAACCAAGTATTTCTGGGTTGGTGCTCTCTGTGACAGATCTAGCTACAAATCAGTGCTCTACCACTTTGTGAGTTTGAGAAAGTTGCTGAAATCTTTGAGCTCTAAACAATATGTGGTACCATGTATTGCCTGGCATTATAATACATGTAGTTATTAAATATTGTATGCTGCAGATTAAGACAAAAATCATAACACAGAATCACCAGGGATGTGTTTGGAAGGTCAAAGAGACAGGTTCCAAGAGAACTGACAAGGTAGAAGTTGTCTGGTATATTTAGATCCTACCGGACCTCCAATCTTTACTGTTCATACTGCCAGAATTAGACATAGCTATAGGCAGCACTGTAGAGCAGAAACCTCTTCTGGCAAGAAAGTCTTGGGAAAGAAAAGAGAAATGCACAGGCAAGTATACCTAGTTTCTTCTTCCCTTACTTCCCAGTCATGGCAGCAAGAGGAAAGGGACAGGAGGGATCAGGGGTGACACCACAGGTCTGTATCCATCTCAGAGGCAGGCAGTCCTCAGCCCCAGGACAGCCCTCTTCTCAGCTTCATGAGTTCACTTCCTCAGTGCCAACCTCTGCTGCCTTGGATCATTCCTCCTGGGAGTGTGGGCATTGGACACTGTCTGCAGTGGTCCTGAAGAGTATGCGTCATCAAACCATCTCCATGATTTAAAGACTGAAATTTTATTCCCTATTCTATATCTCAGCCAAAGTCTATGCAGCCACCTTTTCTGATGTATAAGTAAGAAATTGTGCCTTGATAATGACTGCTGTAATGAAACACATAGATACCTTCCACCGGGGCGCCTGTGTGTCACAGTCAGTTGGGTGTCCGAATGTTGGTTTCCGCTCAGGTCGTGATCTCGGGGTCATAGATAGAGCCCCGCATCAGCAATGTGCTCTGTGCAGCGTCTGCTTGGGAGTCTCTCTCCCTTGCCTTTTGACCCTCCGCACTCTCTCAAATAAATAAATAAACCTTAAAACAAAAAAACACCTTCCACCAACAAAATGCCCATAATATAGTCACCCCAAATTTACCCTTGGTGTTAATTAAATTCACTAAAAAAACCTGAAGTTCAAAAATAGAGCTCCCTTACAAATTTAGTTCGAAGATTGTAATTCTGAAGATACCAAATCTGAAGTAACATTGTCTTGACTGCATTAAGTAAAAGCCACAAGTCCAGAATCCTTAGATTGGATTAAAATCCAGAGTTATTCTCTCCAGTGGATTATCCTGCTCATTCTTCCCTAGAGGTTCTCGATGCCAGGATAAATGTTGAATTCTGCCAGCAGCTCCAGCCTGAAATATATCTCATTGGAAGGGACATGGTTTTAGGGCCTCAGAAGTTGTACTAACACAGTGAATTAAAGGTTAGATCTATCGCAGATTGTTTCATGGCCTTGAATGAAGTTGGATTAGTGTTGTTCTGACAGGCTTGATCAATAATGGTTGAAACTAGAGCCTCATTAGTGCCTGGTAGAGCAGTGGGGAATGAGCTCTCTGGATTTTCAAAGCAGTGAATATTTTATCCCATGCTCTGAAATACAGCAGACCTATAGTCTTCTCTGTAGCCCAGTCTTTTTGCAGGGCTTCCCATTTTTGCTCAGAAGTCATCTCTTCAGAGAGAGCTTTCCTGATCTCCTAGCAAATCTCCGTAATCACATCTCTTTCTAGCTTTTTAGAACCTATTGCTTTCTGAGATTATATGTCTCTCTTTTTGTTTTACTTGCTACTAGAATAGAAATGCAGGGAAGGATCCTGTTGTCTCACCCTAGGGAAATCCCCAGGGATGAGAAAAAATACCTTGGACATTAAGAGTCATCCAGTCATTTTTGTGGCATATGTGAATGGAAAAAAAGCAAAACTCTCCTATAAGACCTTCTCATTCACCAACATCTCCTCTCTGTTCCTAAGGGAAAACTGCCTTTGATTTTTTTTTTTTAAATTTTTCTGGGGACTATTTGTATTTCTTGATATGTCAATGGAGGAAATTATTTTGACTCCCTGCTCTAAATAATGAGATATTTTAGCTCAAATTTGCTGTGCTTCCACCGCTTGAGTGTTGTTAGTAGTATGACTTTGAATACTTCAAATTATGTACTAAAGTTATTTTCCTTATTGTGGTGGATGTTAAGTGACTCACTCAACACCCACTTTCCCATTAGTTTTGACTCTGCCCCTCTCATCTTGTCTAGAATGTGAATGTAAAGTGGGGAGGCACAGCAGTCATTCTCTGGCCCTGGAATATGAGAGAGAGAGGGAGAGAGAGAGAGGGAGGGAGGAAGGAAGGAAAGAAGGTGGGTGGGATGGAGGGAGAAAGGAAAGAAAGAGAGGGAGAGAGAGAAGGAGAGGAAGGAAGGAAGAGGGGAGGGAGGGAGGGAAAGAATGGAAGGGAGGGAAGGAGAGGAAGGAAGGAAGAGGGGAGGGAGGGAGGGAAAGAATGGAAGGGAGGGAAGGAGGGAGGGAGAAAGGAAGGAAGGAAGAAAAGGGAAGGACAGGGGAGGAAAAGGAGGGAGGCAGGGAGGAAGGAAGGAAGGAAGGAAGGAAGGAAGGAAGATTGATTCCAAATTTTCATGAAATTATTGACAAGGTGTACCAGCCCAGAACTGAGGCACACACACTCACATGTATACTTTTATTCTTTTGTTTTTTTTATTATTTTTTTTTACTCTTTTGTTTTTTAAAATTTAAATAATCCCTACACCCAGTGTGGGGCTCAAACTCATGACCCCAAAATCAAGAGTCACGAGCTCTTCCAACTGAGCCAGGCAGGCTCCCCATAGTCTCATTACTCTTAATCTTTAAGATTCATTACTCTTGTTTTCCTGTAACTTACAGTTGAACACATTACCAACTAATATATACAACTTTGAGCCATAACTCTTGACTCTCCATTATGCAAAATGAGGGGGAAAGCGTTCCTGTATCAATCTCCTACATTCTTCTCTGCCAGTTTCTCTCTGCTGTATCATTATTTTGCTATCAGAGTTTATAACTTTTACATGCTATTCTGTTATGATAATGAATTCTCCAAGGATTTGCCTTCAGAGTTAATCGAAAATTTGATAAATAATGAACAGCAATATAATTATGTAAATATCAGTCACAATTAGAGCTTCATATTATGATTGGACTCAGAGACAAAAAAATATAACTATAAGCTACAAAACCTGTGCAGCTCAAAGAAGCAACTTAAATTATAGTCAACTGTAGTCTTATAGTTTAATTTGGTTTGTTTTATATTTGGACCATTCCTTTCTATTACAGATTTTTTTCCTGAAGCATTTGTCTTTATTTTCTCATTATCATTTAAAAAAGACCTTTTTATACAGATGTAGTGAAAAGAAGGGCCATCTGTACCCCAATGTTTATAGCAACAATGGCCACGGTCGCCAAACTGTGGAAAGAACCAAGATGCCCTTCAACTGATGAATGGATAAGGAAGATGTAGTCCATAAACACGATGGAGTATTATGCCTCCATCAGAAAGGATGAATACCCAACTTTTGTAGCAACATGGATGGGACTGGAAGAGATTATGCTGAGTGAAATAAGTCAAGCAGAGAGAGTCAATTATCATATGGTTTCACTTATTTGTGGAGCATAACAAAAAACATGGAGGACATGGGGAGATAGAGAGGAGAAGGGAGTTGAGGGAAATTGGAAGGGGAGGTGAACCATGAGAGACTATGGACTCTGAAAAACAACCTGAGGGTTTTGAAGGGGCAGGAGGTGGGAGGTTGGGGGAGCCAGGTGGTGGGTAATAGGGAGGGCGCGTATTGCATGAAGCACTGGGGGTGGTGCAAAAACAATGAATACTGTTACGCTGAAAAGAAATTTTAAAAAAGTGAAAAAAAAAAGACCTTTTTTTTTTTTTTATCACATCATTAATTTTTAAGCCAGAATTTCTTAACGTCCTTGTTGGATGTAAATATTTAAAATATTTCCAAATTTGCGCATAGAGATATACAATATCATTCTCCTAAAACCAGTCTATGACATTGTTTTTCCTTTCCCACCCTAGCAGTAGGTAATTTTTTCTCCATCTTTGCCTACTTATATATGTAAAAATATTCTGAAATTGGATTGATTTGATTATCAAAAATTCTAAACATTTTTCTTATTTTTAATGGTTTTTCTTATATGAATTATATATTCTCAGCCTTTGTGCATTTTGTTATTAAGATAACCTTCAACCTTCTATTTTTATAATTCCTTTATTTTGGTTTTGATACGGAAACACTGCCATTTTATTACAAATCTTTTCTCAGTTTGCTCTTCATCTTCTGTATTAGTAGTGGATTTGTTTTACTGCATTATAGATGTTATTTTTGTTTTTATGCAATAATTTTAGGTAGAAGTTGGTCAAATCAACAAGTATTCCCTGTAGGATTCCTGTTTTGATATCATTCTAGCTGCACTTGAAGGCTAACTCTATCAGGTCATGTACTGATATTAAGTGATTTATCACACAGATATCCACTGGGCTTCAAATACACACTAAGCAATGTTTTAGATACAGAAAACAAGTATAAACCAAAATGGCAATTGCTCTCATGAGGCATATATTCAAAATTAAGATATTTTCACTTATTCTAAGATGTCAGGTTTGTTTATGAACACCTGCCTTTCTAGGTAACTTAAACAGGTCCTTGAATTGAGGTTTATGATCATTATACAGATGGACACAATATTATTCTCCAGCTCTCACCTATCCTATTATCTGTTAGCTCTCTTGACCCACATTTATGAGTATTAACTAGTCCTGCCAACACTTAGGGCACCTAGGTGTCAAAATTGTAAAAGAAAATAGGTGTATCTTCATTTTCCTTCTTAGTTAAAAAAAATTGTACAGAAATATGTGCATGTCCTTGTAATAGTACAACACTGTTTTATTACATCTTCCCTAAAATTAAGTAGTTGTCCAAGTTATGGTATACATGCTTTGTATTCCTTTGCTTTACTCTAAGAGGTTACATTTTAATGAAAAAAATGCCTTATATCTTAATTAGGAAATTTATAGCTAATAATTTTTGCTTTTTGTGTGTTTTTTTGGTTTGTATGATATTCCAAATCCTTAGATATATCAGGAAGTACATTATGTGAGTATTTCCAAAATATGATTGGCAGATTAACATAGAAGGGGAACAAATGGGTTTCAGAGTCAGGTATTTAGGTAAGTTTTGTCTGAGGTCTCCACCACTCACTTAGTAAACTGATTTTCTTAATGTGTTTGCCTATAAAGTAGAGATAATAGTAATAACAACCTCATCAATATTTGGTGAAGTCTAAATAAGAAAAAGCATTAAATATTTAGGCCAAAGCCTGGAGATAGATACCAAAGCATAAATACTTGCAATTCATTATTATTATTATTATTAATCCTTACTTTTAGTACCTGTATCATTGTGAGGTAGATGACATTATTATACATCTTGTTTAACTCCAAACTCTTCATAAGTATAATATCCAGGAAAAAGGCATTCTATGGCTCTGATATATTATTTCACTAATTTAAAAAACAAATGTTTTCTAGGACAAAAAAAAAATAAGAGAAATGCACCAACCAGTTTTTTCTGCCTATCTGCATATATTATTAAAACTCATTGTTCCTGTGGATATCTATCACAAGCCTAAAATAATGTAAATATTTCACCACTACAAACACATGATTATTTCTTTACCCTATAATGTATTTAGTGACATGGTGGCTTAGTCTTATTGACTAATAATACGTTTTCCTTTCAAAAGAAATGGAAAAAATAATCCTAAAATTTATATGGAACCAGAAAAGACCTCGAATAGCCAAAGGAATATTGAAAAAGAAAGCCAAAGTTGGTGGCATCACAATTCCGGACTTCAAGCTCCATTACAAAGCTGTCATCATCAAGACAGCATGGTATTGGCACAAAAAAGACACATAGATCAATGGAACAGAATAGGGAGCCCAGAAATAGACCCTCAACTCTATGGTCAACTAATCTTTGACAAAGCAGGAAAGAATGTTCAATGGAAAAAAGACAGCCTCTTCAATAAATGGTGCTGGGAAAATTGGACAGCCACATGCAGAAAAATGAAATTGGACCACTTCCTTACACCACACACAAAAATAGACTCAAAATGGATGAAGGACCTCAATGTGAGAAAGGAATCCATCAAAATCCTTGAGGAGAATTCAGGCAGCAACCTCTTCGACCTCAGCTGCAGCAACATCTTCCTAGGAACATCGGCAAAGGCAAGGGAAACAAGGGCAAAAATGAACTATTGGGATTTCATCAAGATCAAAAGCTTTTGCACAGCAAAGGAAACAGTTAACAAAACCAAAAGACAACTGACAGAATGGGAGAAGATATTTGCAAATGACATATCAGATAAAGGACTAGTATCCAAAATCTATAAGGAACTTAGCAAACTCAACACCCAAAGAACAAACAATCCAATCAAGAAATGGGCAGAGGACATGAACAGACATTTCTGCAAAGAAGACATCCAGATGGCCAACAGACACATGAAAAAGTGCTCCACATCACTCGGCATCAGGGAAATACAAATCAAAACCACAATGAGATATCACCTCACACCAGTCAGAATGGCTAAAATTAACAAGTCAGGAAATGACAGATGCTGGCGAGGATGCGGAGAAAGGGGAACCCTCCTCCACTGTTGGTGGGAATGCAAGCTGGTGCAGCCACTTTGGAAAACAGCATGGAGGTTCCTCAAAATGTTGAAAATAGAACTACCCTATGACCCAGCAATGGCACTACTGGGTATTTACCCTAAAGATTCAAACGTAGTGATCCGAAGGGGCACGTGCACTGAATGTTTATAGCAGCAATGTCTACAATAGCCAAACTATGGAAAGAACCTAGATGTCCATCAACAGATGAATGGATAAAGAAGAGGTGGTATATATACATAATGGAATACTATGCAGCCATCAAAAGAAATGAAATCTTGCCATTTGCAACAACGTGGATGGAACTAGAGGGCATCATGCTTAGTGAAATAAGTCAATTGGAGAAAGACAACTATCATATGATCTCCCTGATATGAGGACATGGAGATGCAACATGGGGGGTTAGGGGGATAGGAGAAGAATAAATGAAACAAGATAGGATTGGGAGGGAGACAAACCATAAGTGACTCTTAATCTCACAAAACAAACTGGGGGTTGCTGGGGAGAGGTGGGGTTGGGAGAGGGGGAAGGGGATTATGGACATTGGGGAGGGTATGTGCTATGGTGAGTGCTGTGAAGTGTGCAAACCTGGCGATTCACAGACCTGTACCCCTGGGGATAAAAATAAATTATATGTTTATAAAAAAATAAGTTTTCCTTTCATTGTTTTTCATAGACCTAAACAAAATACAAAGCTTTCCTTCTTATAAATATTTTTGATTAGTAAATTTAGCAAAGACAAAGAAGTTACTGAACCACTGTACAGAGTAATTGTCTTAATTTTCTTATTTATGCTTTCACAGATTACTTAGTGCTTTCCTTGATTGCTAATTTTTTATTACATAAAGTGAAAGATAATTCCTCAAACAAAACATTTCAGTGTAGGGCGCCTGGGTGGCTCAGTGGGTTAAAGCCTCTGCCTTCAGCTCAGGTCATGATCCCAGGGTCCTGGGATGGAGCCCCGCATCAGGCTCTTTGCTTAGCTGGGAGCCTGCTTCCTCCTCTCTCTCTCTCTCTCTGCCTGCCTCTCTGCCTACTTGTGATCTCCATCTGTCAAATAAATCTTAAAAAAAAAAACACAAAACAAAAAAAACATTTCAGTGTAATTGGCACTAACCATGGCAAAAATATAGTCTGTGATGATAGCCAGGATCATGTCAAGAGAGATTGTAATTTTATTTTTAAGATTTTATTTATTTATTTGACAGAAAGAAGGAGAGCACCTGAGCCTGCACACAAGCAGTGTGGGGGGGGGGAATGGGGGAGGAAGGGCAGAAGGAATGGGAGAAGCAGGCTCCCTGTTAAGCCTGGGATCATGGCCTAGCCAAAGGCTGATGCTTAACCATCTGATCACCCAGATGCCTGAGAGACTCTAATTTTAAAGACAAAATTGAATGAGTTCAGAACCCAAAAGCTTGTGAGCTTTTTTGTTTCTTTAAATCTATAAATTGCTTGTATCCCAAAATACTGAGATGATTAAAACAACTAAAAGGCGTACTAAATCGTAATTTTTTCTATGAACTACTATTTACAAAAAGGAATGTTTGAATTAAAGATAATTTGTTGATTGAGGAAATATTTTTATGTTGAGCAATACAGTATGTGTTATACAAACTAGCAAACTTGACTTGAAATTTAACCTGTGTCAAATACCAACAACCTCTCCATGGAGGTGATACCCTGGGCCATCCTGTGAGCTGAGCAAAACTTTTTTTTTTGGAGAGAGTACTTTGGAATACTTGAGTTTTGATGATTATTTATTTGAGACTTAATCATGAAAAGTTGAAGAGATAATTTTTGCTCTAGAAATTTTAAGACTATTTGCCTTCAGTCATGTACCTTTCTGGAAGGATTATGGCACTTGGAAGGAAAGACTAATGAGCAAATTCCTGTTACATCTGCAACTTCAGCAGAAATAATATTTAAGACTAAAAGGCAATCAAAGAATGATCAACCAAATGAAACCCAGCATGTTGTGTTAGTTGAGGGGAGAGCATTCTTGCTACTATTTCTGCATAACAAATTACACCAAAGAGGGGCACGTGGGTGGCTCAGTGGGTTGAGCCTCTGCCTTTGGCTCTGGTCATGATCTCAGGGTCCTGGAATCAAGCCCCACATCGGACTCTCTGCTCAGCAGGGAGCCTGCTTCCCCCTCTCTCTCTGTCTGCCTGCCTACTTGTGATATCTCTCTCTCTGTCAAATAAATAAATAAAATCTTTAAAAAAAACCCAAATTATGCCAAAAAGAAGTGATGTATGGAAGCCATCGTTTATTTGTCATAGATTCTGTGAATCAGGAATTTGGATAGGGCACAATGAGGATAGTGTGTTTCTTCTCTTTGATGCCTGGGGTCTCAAAGTTTAGAGGCTGGAATAACCTGAAGGCTTATTCACTCACCTGTCCAGTTCCAAGTTTAGGATGATTGGAAGAGTAAGACTGCCAACCTGCAGGTCTACACATGGCCTCTCCATGTGTCTTGGCTTCCTTATAGTATGATGCTCTAGGTAGTCACACATTTTATGTGGTGGCTTGGAGCATCCGGTATGAGTATTCCAGGGAACAAAACAAAAACCACAACACATGTTTTGACACATATTGGAGGTCACACAGTCGTTTGCTCTGTGCTTGTGATTGATCAAAGCAGTCACAAGCCTTCCTAGATTCAAGTAGAGGGGGACACAAATAGCACTTTCAATAAGAGGGGTGGAAAAGGTATATAGAAGAAGATGTGGGCTGGGAGATATTGCTGGGCATCTATTTATTCATTCATTCATTTATTTAAGATTTTATTTAAATTCAGGTTTTTTGTGTTTTTAAGATTTTTTAAAAATTCAAGCTAGTTAACATATAATGTATTATTAGTGTCAGGGCAGAGTTTAGTGATTCATCAGTTGCATATAACACCTAGTGCTCATTATATCATGTCCCCTCCTTAGTGCCCATCACCCAGTTACCCAAACCCCTACCCACTTCCCCTCCAGCAACCCTCAATTTGTTCCCTATAGTTAGGAGTTTCTGCTGGTTTGTTTTTATCTTATTTTATTTTTCTTTCCCTTCCCCTGTGTTCATCAGTTTTGTTTCTTAAATTCCACATATGTTGTGAAATCAAATGGTACTTGTCTTTCTCTGGTTGACCTATTTCACTCAGCGTAATATCCTCAGGTTCCATCCACGTTATTGCAAATGGCAAGATTTCATTTTTTGATGGCTTAATAGTATTCCACTGTATTTATATACCACATCTTCTTTGATCTGTCAATAGACATCTGGGCTCTCTCCATATTTTGGTTGTTGTGGACATTGCTGCTGTAAACATTAGGGTGCATGTGCCCCTTTGACTCAGCATTTTTGCATCCTTTGCATAAATACCTAGTTGTACAATTAAAGGGTCATAGGGTAGCTCTCTTTTTGACTTTCTGAGCACTCTCCAGGCAGACTATTTTCAGGAGTGGCTACACCAGCTTGCATTTCCACCAACATTGCCAGAGGATTCCCCTTTCACCACATCCTTGCCTACAACTGTTATTTCCTCAGTTGTTAATTTTAGCCCTTTGGACCAGTGTGAGGTGGTATCTCATTGTTGTTTTGATTTGTATTTCCCTGATGATGCTGAACATTTTTTCATGTGTCTTTTAGCTATCTGTATGTCTTCAGAGAAATGTATATTTATGTCTTCTGTCCATTTCTTTTTTTTTAAAATATATTTATTTATTTGACAGAGAGAGAGATCACAAGTAGGCAGAGAGGCAGGCAGAGAGGCGGGGAAAGCAGGCTCCCCACTAGAAGGGAGTCCGATGTGGGACTTGATCCCAGGATCCTGAGTTCATGACCTGAGCTGAAGGCAGAGGCTTAACCCACTGAGTCATCCAGGTGCCCCCTGCCCATTTCTTGACTGGATTTTTTGGTTTTTTTCAGTGTTGAGTTTGATAAGTACTTAATAGATTTTGGATACTAGCCCTTTATCTGATATATCATTTGCAAATATCTTCTGCCATTTTGTAGGTTGGATTTTAGTTGTGTTGAATGTTTCCTTTGCTGTGCAGAAGCTTTTTTATCTTGATGAAGTTCCAATAGTTCATTTTTGCTTTTCTTTCTCTTGCTTTTGGAGACATGTCTAGCCAGACGTTGCTACAGCCAAAGTCAAAAAGGTTGCTGCCTGTGTTTGCCTGTAGGATTTTGATGGATTCCTGTCTCACATTTAGGTCGTTTATCCATTTTGAGTTTATTTTTGTGTATGGTGTAAGAAAGTGATCCAGTTTCATTCTTTTGCATGCTGTTGTCCACGTTTTATTGTTGGGACATCTTTAAAATACCTTTATGTTTTAGAAAGCTTTATACATTCAAAACTACTGAATTTTTGTTCTTGGTCCTAAAACAAAAGATTTCAGTCACATTTAGCTTAAACAGAACATTACAATAAATTAAATTATATACATACACATATATTACTATATTATTATATAATTCATATGTATTAATATTAAATATATATTCCTATATTTATAAATAAAGTTATATGTTATTATATTAATATATATTAAATATTATATACTCAAGTGTAAATAACAGAAAGGACCTATAATGCTTTCATACATACTTTTGGCAATGTTCTTAATCTAATTATAAATGAATATACACTGTTGCTCTTTATCTATTAGGAGTGAAGATGTTTAGTTCAGTCAGGATGATGCTGAGTTCATGCTTTGATGCATTCCCTTTGCTACAAATATATAACAATGATAGAAAAAATATAAAAAAGATATAGCCATAAATGGACTCATTTGCAAAAGCAAATCATCTTGGCACATCAATTTAATATTACAAATACTTAAAGACTATGGGAAATTTCTCAACTTTCAGGGATGAAAAAGTAGAAAAAATACTTTCACTTCATCTTATTAAATTCTTTGCTTGTTTTGGAGGGGGATGAATAGTAGACATTCATATTTTAACCTTTTTTTATCTTCTTAAGAGTTTTTAAGATGTTAACTAAATGAGAATTTACCCTCTCACTAACATGTATTTAGGATCCCAGAAACAAAATGAAAGAATAGACCATAATATTCTGAGGTGTTTTCAGAAAATCTCCTTAGCAAAGTTGTGTGATTCGTTCTTTTTGACAAAGATAGACCCTGCTGTAAATTTTTTTGCTTTTCCTAAATTGTTTTATTCATAGCACTTAATATAGAGATTAAGACTTTCTTTCTCCATCCCTGAACCCAAGAGACATTTTAATTTTAATTGAAACTCTTAAAGCTCAATATTCTATTACATACTTTTAAATTCATCTGGTGATAAGTTTAGCAAATATACAGTCTAATTTCTTCACTCAGACTTTCAAAAATTGAAAATAATAGGAATGAATTTCAATAGGAGATTAGCAGAGTGGTATTTTTTCTTGTAGTAAGAAAATATTTTGGGCAAATTCAGATTATTAGTATTTAATGCTTTTATGTCTCATTTGTCCCAGTATAATTTTCTTAGTAGGAATATGTTTCAACACCTTGAATGTAAAACTGTTAACTTTATGGTTTTACTTAAGTTTTTGAAATTTTAAAATAGTTTATTTCAGTTAGGATGGTGCTGTAAGTTCATGCTTTGACATATCTTTCTTTGCTACAAAGATGTAACAATAATAGATAAAATACAAGAGAGAAACAAATATAAATGGAGTAATTTGCAAAAGCAAATCATCTCGGTATAAACTATCCAAGGCACAGCGATTTGAAATTTTAAGCACTCCAGACTATGTTTCCCAACTTCCAGGGAGGAAAGAAAGTAGGCTACATACAGAGGAACATGAATCAGAGTAACTTTGTCCTTCCCAACAGCAACACCAGATCAGGTGTGTTCAGGGTGGTGTGGCCATAGACAAGAAGGTATCTAGGTAGTGTAGGTCTCAAAGTTCTGTGGGAAATTTCTCACTATAATATAAAATACCTAGCCAAAATGTCAATGAAATCAACAGGCAGAATGAAGCCATGAAGCCTCTAGAAGACATGATTCACCAAACGAGGGAAAGAAGAACATAGTTTAGGAAACAACATCTACCATGTGGGAAAGAAGTCAGAGACTCCCCAAGATGATCAGAAAGAGTGGGAATAGCATGATCGCCATGTGTTCAGATTAGAGGAACTAGTTATAATTGAATCAAGTGAAAAAACTTCTGGAATAGACCCCAGACAATGAAACTGATAGAATACTTAATGAATTTCAGTCTTTCCATGGGAAGAGACCTTGATGGGAGCCACCTGGGTGGCTCAATAGGTTAAGTGACTGCCTTTGGCTCAGGTCATAATCCTGGAGTCCCAGGACTGAGTCCCACTTTAGGCTTCCTGCTCAGCAAGGAGTCTGCTTCTCCCTCTGCCACTCTCCCTTCTCGTGTTCTCACTCACTCTTTCTTATTCTGTCTCTCTCAAATAAATAAATAAAATCTTAAAAAAAAGAAAGGAAAATAAGATAACTAAAAAATATCATAACAAAGAAAAGGGGGGTGGGAGCAATGATTAATTTTTCTGCAGGGAGGAAAAGTAGCCATAGTTCACTAAGTTACAAAGAGCGCTTGCATGTCATAATCATATAAACACTCAAAACTGATGAGACTGAGACTCTGTATGGGAAGTTAACAAGGAAAGGAGAACCAATTCTCTATTGCTGTAATAAAGTAGCACAAATATAGTGGCTTCAAACAACACCTCGCATTAATTTATTACCTCCCATTTTCGGTGGGTCGGGAGTGCCAGCAGAGCCCGGCTGGATCCTTTGATTGGGGCCTCACAAGTCTCCTTCAAGGTGCTGACCAGGCTGCATGGTCATGTGAGGAAAGACCCGCTTCCACGCTCCCTCAGGGACTTGGAAGAGCTCATTGGCTCATGCCTGTAGAAGTCATGGCGGCTTCCTTCAAAGTCAGTAAGAGAGCCTCTCTGACCTGCTCAAGTGCCTGCTTCCCTCTTTTAAGGGATTTTATCCAATTAAGTCAAGCCTACCCAAGATATTCTTTCCTTTGATAACCTCAAAGTCAACTGATTTGGGGACTTAATCACATCAGTAAAAATTCTTCACCTTTGCATCTTCTGTGGGTTAGAAGCAAGTCACAGGTTCTGCCTGCACTCAGGGGAGAGATTATACAGGGTTATGACTTCTAGGGGGTCAGCACAAAAGGGTATGTGTATGTGTGTGATGAAGGCAAAGGGCAAAGGGAAGAATGAAGGCTAAATTCTCACCCTTTGTAGTGACAAGTCAGTCCTGGTAATGCTTAAAACTGGAGAAATCAAAGGACATCTGGCTGGGCTGAGTTCGTAGATCTTATGACTCTTGATCTCAGGGTTGAGTGCAGAGCCTACTTAAGAAAAAAGGAGAAATCAGCAACATTAAGAGATGTAGAGGTAAATCTAAAATAATCTGCTAAAAGAGGGGGACGGTTGCTTTCTTTGAAAAGAAGGGTATGCTAGGGCAGTGATGGCAACTGCTACTTTTCACAGGAAACTTTGTATAATCATAAGACTCTTTTAAACTAAGTGACTGCATAAATTTGATAAAAATAAAAACATTAGGGGAAGAGAGTAAGAATCTTTTCAAGAATTCAAGAAAGACCGAAGTTCTTAGGGAAAAAAAGCACATTTTAAGTTACAGGCAGAATAAATAAATATAAATGTTCAACAAGACAGATTTTAATGGAGTTGTAGAATATTTCTTAAAGTACAGAGGTTTCTTATATGAATTAAAATTTAAAAATATGAAAAATGCTTAGAACTTGAAAGTAGACAATAATACCAAGAATGAAGAAAAGGAAAACTTTAAAGTTATCACAAAGAAAAGGCAGTTATCTACAAAGAAATGACAATTAGGACAGATGTCTTAATGAAATAAATGTGAAAAGGAAATGGGGAATCATAATATACATGATTAAAAATTGTTGATCTCTCATTTTATACTTAAATAAACTTGAATTCAAGAATTAAGTTAAATTGGGCACCTGGGTGGCTCTTTTAGCTAAGTATCTACCTTCAGCTCAGGTCATGATTGCAGGGTCCTAGATGAAGTCCTCCATCATGCTCCCTACTCAGTGGGGAATCTGCTTCTCCCTATTCCTCTGCCCCTCCCCCCAACTCGTCCGCATGCCCTCTCTGTCTCTCTTATAAATAAAATGTTTTTTTTAAAAAACAAGTTAAAATAGAGACATTTCTAGCTATCTGATGATTAAGCGCTTAAAGAAGACTTTTCACTAGCAGAAATAATAGACACAGGAGTATAGGAAATGTGTGAATTCAAAAATTAATTAAAAAAATGTCACTTACTGTAGCTGTTAATTACAATAACCTTGGGAGCCTAAAAATGGTAGAACTAAAATCCAGACCAGAATAAATTATATTGGCATGAAATGCTCAACAAGTAAAATATGTTAAATCTTGTGTTTTGTTTGAGGAAGGGACAGAAATTAGAAACCTATACTTGGTTAACCTATAGGTAATTATTATTTTTTAAAAATGTTTTATTTATTTATTTGGCACAGAGAGATCACAAGTAGGCAGAGAGGCAGGCAGAGAGAGAGAGAGAAGGAAGCTGGCTCCCTGCTGAGCAGAGAGCCTAACGTGGGACTCGATCTAAGGACCCTGAGATCATGACCTGAGCCGAAGGCAGAGGCTTCACCCACTGAGCCACTCAGGCGCGCCTTCTTCTTCTTCTTCTTTTTTTTTTTTAAATGAAGAGTCTACATACAAGTGATACCATGCTGTATCTGTCTTTCTTTATCTGGTTTATTTTACTTAGTGTAATGCCCTCCAGGTTCATCAATGCTGTTGCCTATGACAGATCTCTTCCTCTTTAAAGACTGAATAAAAAAAAATATATATAATATATTATGTATATTATATATATTCTATATTATATAATATAAAATATATTATAGATACAATATATAATATCCAGAATAATAATATGTGTGTGTATGTGTGTGTGTGTAATTTTTTTTTTCTGTTCCATTCTTCCAACAGTGGACACTCATGTTGTTTCCATCACTTGGCTATTGTAAATAAGGCTGCTATGAACTGGGAGAATGGATAGATTTTTGAGATACTGGTTTCATTTCTTTTGGATATATAAAAATGGGATCATATAGTAGTTTTATTTTTTTTTATTTTTTTTTATTTATTTATTTATTTATTTTTTTAGCTTAGAACAGCATCCATTTATTACTTCACAGTTCTGTAAGTCAGAGTTAAAGCAGACCTGGTTGGGTTCTCTGATTAGTGTTTCACAGACCTGAAGTCAAGATGTCAGATAGGCTAAACTTTCATCTGGAGGTTCTTGGGTGAATCCAGTTCCAGGCTCATTCAGTTTTTTGTCAGAATTAAGTTCCTTGGATCTCTTGGTCTGAGGTCCCCTTTTCCCTGCTGGTTGTTAGCTGGGAGCCATTTCCAACTGTAGAGGCTACTGACATCCTTCTCACATAGTTCTCTCCATCTTCAAGCCAGCAAGTATACAGCAAATTCTCCTCATGCTTAGAATCTAACTTCCCCTTTTGCACCAGAGCAAACTTTCTGCTTTTTAAAGGGCTCATATGATTAAATTGCTCTCACCTGGATGATTTTCTTTTTTTTTTTTTTTCCATTTTATTTATTTTTTCAGCGTAACAGTATTCATTCTTTTTGCACAACACCCAGTGCTCCATGCAAAACGTGCCCTCCCCATTACCCACTACCTGTTCCCCCAACCTCCCACCCCTGACCCTTCAAAACCCTCAGGTTGTTTTTCAGAGTCCATAGTCTCTTATGGTTCACCTCCCCTCCCCAATGTCCATAGCCCGCTCCCCCTCTCCCAATCCCACCTCCCCCCAGCAACCCCCAGTTTGTTTTGTGAGATTAAGAGTCATTTATGGTTTGTCTCCCTCCCAATCCCATCTTGTTTCATTTATTCTTCTCCTATCCCCCTACCCCCCCATGTTGCTTCTCCATGTCCTCATATCAGGGAGATCATATGATAGTTGTCTTTCTCCGATTGACTTATTTCACTAAGCATGATATGCTCTAGTTCCATCCACGTCGTCGTAAATGGCAAGATTTCATTTCTTTTGATGGCTGCATAGTATTCCATTATGTATATATACCACATCTTCTTGATCCATTCATCTGTTGATGGACATCTAGGTTCAACGGCAAAGGCAAGGGAAGCAAGGGCGAAAATGAACTATTGGGATTTCATCAAGATCAAAAGCTTTTGCACAGCAAAGGAAACAGTTAACAAAACCAAAAGACAGCTGACAGAATGGGAGAAGATATTTGCAAACGACATATCAGATAAAGGGCTAGTATCCAAAATCTATAAGGAACTTAGCAAACTCAACACCCAAAGAACAAACAATCCAATCAAGAAATGGGCAGAGGACATGAACAGACATTTCTGCAAAGAAGACATCCAGATGGCCAACAGACACATGAAAAAGTGCTCCACGTCACTCGGCATCAGGGAAATACAAATCAAAACCACAATGAGATATCACCTCACACCAGTCAGAATAGTAGTTTTATTCTTAATTGCTAAGGAACTAACATAATGTTTTCCATAAACTGACTATATCAGTTTACAATCCCACCAACAGTGCACCAGGTTTCCTTTCCTCCACATCCTTGCCAGCATTTGTTGTCCTATGTCTTTTTGACAAGTGTCATCCTCTAACAAGTATGAAGTTGTATACCATTGTGGTTTTGATTTGCATTTCCCTGATGATTAGTGATGTTGAACACCTTTTCAAGTACTTGTTGGCCATTTTTATGTCTTCTTTGGAAAAGAAGTACTTTGCCTATTTTTGAATAAGAGTATTTGTTTTTTGCTATGGAGTTGTAGGAGTCCATGAAACAATTTTTTAGACATTTATTTATTTGAGAGAGAGAGAGAGAGAGGGAGAGAGTGAGGGGGAAGGGGAGGTTCAGAGAGAGTCTTAAGCAGACTCTGTGCTGAGCAATGTTGGGCTCGATCTCATGATCTTGAATTCACACCCTGAGCCAAAACCAAGCCATATGTTTAACTGACTGCATCATCCAGGTGCTCCTCTATCAAACATAGATTAAGGCTTTCAGGTGATCCAGTAGAGTCTTTGGTTTTTTGTTTTTTGTTTTGTTTTGTTTTTTTGTTGTTGTTGTTGTTTGTTTAGGATGGTCTTCTTAGATTAAGGAACACTTTCAGATTTGTGTTGATCAGTTGTCCATCTAGAAAGCCTAAAATAATTGATATGACCAAACATTTTGGAGAGAATTGTCCCAAACTCTGCTGCCAGTCTAAGTATGTAGCCTAAGTTTATGACTGGATGTAAAGAATGAAGTAATGTAAATCCTGGAAACGTCTGTCTCTGTCAACGATAGTCTTGCTTTCTCTGATATTTCTCTATCACAATATATTTTAAAAATTATTTGCATTATCATGGCACTTTAGAGTCAATTCTGTGTGGAGAAAGAACTGTGATTGTAGTCTAGAGATACAGGAGCTTTGCTTATTTTTAGCATTCTTCAGAAATTGAAATAAAATCCATGTTTTGAACCACCTTTAAAAAGCTTTTGTTTTTTGTTAATGGGGTTACATTTAAGATTGCTTTATTAAATTTATGATTTTTCATTTCCATAGAAAATAGGAGATCTTCTATAGATATGGTATCTTGTTAAGCTCTGTAAATTCAAATAGTTTTGTGGTATCCTCTCCCTGTCAGCTACCAAAATCCTTAGAAAATGCAATTATGTAAATATAGATATATGTCCAGTATGTTCCTCTTCCCACCTATATCTATCTATCTATATATATATATACGTGTGTTTATGAGTCAATAACAAAACTGAAAAAATAAGATTGCCTTTGGTTGTTACAAAGCTATGAGAAATTTTTGGAACATGAAACACATGTGAAGTCATTTGAAGAAGGAAACAGCTGTCATGATGTAGAAAGAGGAAGGCTGGTTCAAAATGTGGAAGCAAATTGCAATGTGTTCCAAATGTGGAAATGGCAGAAATGCAGCCCAGTTGCCTTTGGGCAACTGACAAGCTAATTGGCTGCCGTAGGAACATCAGGTGGATCGAAACTTCCTCCAAGCCTCTCTCCATCGGCTCAAGGGGTAATGAGCAGAGATAGCTGCTATTAGGCAGGCTACTGAGTGTGGGGATTTAGATAGGAGGAGGAAGTCAGAGAGCCTCAAGTGATTGGTACCAGCAGGGGGAAGTGGGAGCCCCAGGCCAGGAGGCCAGGAAGAGGCAAACACCAGGCAGTCACACAACCTCACTGGGCTGAGCTGGCTGGAGACTGGAGTTCCCCTGAGTGACAAGCCAACTCTAAAACGTAAAAAACTCCAAGACGAAATGGCTTTCTCGGAGCTGACTTGAGGACACACATAGTGCTGAACCATTACTCTGAAACCAAAACATGTCCCAGTGTTGAAAAAGGGACTTTTGGGAAGTTGCAACGCCTAGCTTAGGGTCCTCCAGAGATGCCTGAATGCTGTTTGTCATGCGTTTACTTGGTTACCATTCAGTGAAGCTTGTTGTTGGGTGAGACCTATGATGTGATTCCTTCTTCACGGCGTAGATCTTGAATCACTTGAGCACTGGCTGTGTGTCAGACTCAGTACATGTGTCCTCTCTTTGAAAGAGGACAAGAACTCCCTCATGCCTTATGGGGAAGCGGGGACATGCAGCTAGTAAGTGGTAGAGCTGGGACACAAAACAGGCATTCTTAGTCCCAAACTGCTGCACTAAGTGCTTAAAAGAGGGGCAAGGCGAACATCAGATAGCCCCAAAAGGAAGAAAGTTGGGAAGTTTTTTGAGATGATGCTGATTTTTCTGTGCCAGGAGTTAGTGAGGTGAGGTGAGGTGAGGTGGGAGAGGGCTTGGGCAGTTTGGAGTACTGAAAGCCACCCTAGGAAGCAAGAACAGTGGGGTGGTAAGTTGCGTTGAGTGCCAATGAACATTTGGACTCTAAATAGATTTTCTTTATTCAGTTGTTTTTTTTTAATAAGGGTTTTTTTTCTTTTGGTCTTTTTTTTTTTTTTTTCAGCATTCCAAGATTCATTGTTTAGGCACCACACCCAGTGCTCCATGCAGTATGTGCCCTCCTTAATACCCACCACCAGGCTCGCCCATCCCCTCACTCCCTCCCCTCCAAAACCCTCAGTTTCTCAGTCCAGTTTCTCATGGTTCATCTTCCCCTCCAATTTACCCCAATTCACTTTTCCTTTCCTTCTCTTAATGTCCTCCATGTTATTCCCTATGCTCTACAAGTAAGTGAAACCATAAGATAATTGACTTTTTCTGCATGACTTACTGCACTCAGCATAATCTTCTCCAGTCCTGTCCATGTTGATACAAAAGTTGGGTATTCATCCTTTCTGATGGAGGCATAATATTCCATTGTGTTTATGGACCACATCTTCTTTATCCATTATCAAATTCAAGTTAACACATCTCAAATGTATTCTAGCTAGGAAAACCGTGATAATTTGATCACCTAAACATTTTCATGCATGCATTACATATGAAGAATGTGATTTATTTGGTTCTCATGAGAATCTCAAGTTTTATGTGCTCTAATATGTTCACGTGTGTGTGTGACCCTGAGTTGACTGACACATTTTTTATCTGTGGTGTTTCTCAGTTAATTGATGTATATATTCAAATAGGTAGTCTGGTCTTGACTAGGTCTGGATGTTTTCTTTCTTTCACATTGCAGATTCATTTAGGGTTTTATGTTTCCTTTTGGTAATTCAGAAATGTGCAGGGTGTTCTGTTTCTCCACTTTCAGGGTGAAGGAGTTCTACTTAGAGATCAAAAAGTGGACTACACTGATAAATAGGTGGAGAGGAGTTAGGAAATCAAGAACTAATATGGATTTATTGGAAACACGAATAAATATAAACCCAGTTACTTTTAGGAACCAGTGTTTGATTACTTGATAAGGAGCACTAAATTGTATACGTTTTTTCTATAATCAGAAGTCTCCTGAATAGTTTTGTTGTAGTAATTAGCAGACATATTTAAAACATGAATTTACTCACAGCATCTAATTTAAGCACATTTTATTTTTGAAGGCAGTTATATTTTCAAACAGATAAATTTTCAACAAGAGATATTATACACTGAAATACTTTACTCTTCTATCCTAATGTTATTTGAGGATATCTAATCTCTCTTTGTGTATTTTTTATTATGCAGATGGAGAAAGCAAAACAGAAGGGATTTTGCTTTAGCCTAAATACCATGTTTAGGTCATCATCACTCTTACTCATGTTTTTAAATTGAAGTAACTTTAATTTATTTAAGCAGCATTTATAATATAACATTTTGAAGATAAACAAATGCCATGATCATCTTCCAAAGGGGAGACTAATCAGTTTGCTAAATAGAGACAGACCAACATGTCAGTCACTGTAACTTGTATCGTACTTTGCTGCTGATAGAGTGTAAGTCCCCACGGCATATGATAATGTTTGAAGTGTGAGAATACAGTTTTTCCCATTAATTCTCCTCTATATCACCACCCACATCAGATAATGCTTTCCTGCAGTTTACTGTTGGCGATATGCTCAGAATTTAAATTGCTAAGGGCCCGTTCTCCTTCCCGAGGGTATTACAAATCTCACCACTACTAATTGAAATTGTATGGTGAGGGCAAGCTTTCCTTCTCCTGCTACTGTGTGTTTGAATATCTGACTCTTACGCATAAATAGACTGCAGTGTTTCACACGTTGCCTGCCTTCCTAGATCATCACAGATGCGAGGTAGAGGGAAGGATGCATGGGTTGTTTGTTAAAGTGCGGCTGTAAAACCAGTTAAAAACGGAACACCCTGCCACACTCACAGGATTTCAAATATGATAGGAAAATACTTAGGAAAAGGAAGGTGAGACCCTTTTTTGGTTTTATTCACTTGAAAAACAAATATTTATAAAGCATCTATTTGGATCAGCCCTGATCTAGACATAGAGAACAACAACCCCTATCTTCATGGAGCTCACATTAAACTAAATATTAGATTTGAAGTGACATCTCATATAAAATATAAGAGAAGGTAGAAAGAGGAGAGAAAATAGAATTTTTCTGTGGAGAAAAGTGAGTCAGGACTTGATGTGAGGGCTGGCGGAACATTAGCCAGATGGCCAGGAACGATGTTGCCGAGAGGGTGACGTCCGAGTACATCCTGGAGTGGGTCACATGGAATTACCAGAGGAAGGGCGCTCAAGGCGACAGCAGTAAATTGTAATGGCCCGGAAGCAGATGTGTGCCTGGGAGGTTCAAGAAACCATAAGGAGAGTGGTGTCACTCTAGAAAATCACATAAAGGAGTAAGAGATGAGGTCATTAAAATGGAAGAGCTTTGCATGGGGGGCCTTGTAGGCTTTTAAGGTGCTACAGAAAATCGCTGAGAGCTTGGAGCAGGCATCCAACAAGGTCTGGCTTGTTTTCACAAAACTTTTCTGGCAGGGTGCTGAGGAAGAAAAAAAAAGTCAGGAAGAAGGGAGAATAGTGGTAGACATCACTCTCTAGCCTTCTTTTGCTGCCATGTGCCCCACAAGGCTAACCTGTATGACTTATATTAACCACTAATTGGGTTCTTTGACTCTAGCTTGCATTAGGTTCAATTAATTAGAGACACTCAGGGGGAGAGTGGGAGAAGGACAAGATTTCACTATTACCCTCCTCTCCCGCTGTTTCAGGTCCCTGTTGTGTCCACCCACCAGGGCCACAGTTCCTTCCAGTGCCTCTCTTCATGTTGCTGCTTCTCTGATTTCCTGTCACTACTCCTGGGCCTTTGTAGATAGTTCCTTGATGAAATCCTTCTTAATCATTCACACTTGTCATCAGATTTCTGCCTGGAATTACCTCGTGTACCAGATAGGAGGCCATGCTGTATTCCAGGAGATATGACGACGACGTGATCCAGGTTGATGGTGGTGGAAGTGGTGAGAAGTCTTTGAATTATGGACATTTTCAAGTTGGAGCCAGTTCAGTTTACTACTGAACACAATGTGCAATGAGGTATAAAAACTTCTAGACGATGCCTACATTTGTGGCCTGAGAAACTGGAATAATGGAGTTGCTTTCAAGTATACATAGTCTCTTGAAGTTCAGGGGAGGGAGCTAACCTAGAGATAGAAAATTGGAAGTTATTTGTTTAGAGCTGGGTTTTGTGCCTTAATGTAGGATGAGATCACTAAGGGATTAAGTCTAGACAGAGAAGAATTGAGTCTGTTCTCTTTTCTGTCTAGACTCAAAGGCTGAATCCTGGAGCAGCCTGATACTTAGAGATTCAGTAAATGAGGAATTGGAAAAGGAAAGTGAGAAGGAATTATGCAAGAGGTGAAAAGTATTCCAAAAGACTGATATTCCCGAATCCAAGCCAGGAATCTCTAGGTTAAGAATGGATAGACTGCTCTGTAAGGTTCTGATAAACTAATGCTGGTTTCCAGGGTAAATTACTACATTTTAAATAGACACACATATTATACGGAAGTTTTTGACACATGGATTAAAGGTATCTCAAAGAGGCATATTAAAACTATGTCCCACAAATAATAATGAAATTTCAATAACATGCATTTCAGCTGTCCTTGGTCATCTGGGACTCACTGTGATCCTCTTACAAGACTGCTTGTATTTATTTATTTAGTAAAGATTTTATTTATTTATTTGACAGAGAGAGATCACAAGTAGGCAGAGAGGCAGGCAGAGAGAGAGAGAGAGAGAGAGAGGGAAGCAGGCTCCCTGCTGAGCAGGGATCCCGATGCGGGACTCAATCCCAGGACCCTGAGATCATGACCTGAGCCAAAGGCAGCAGCTTAACCCACTGAGCCACCCAGGTGCCCCAACGTTTCACGTATTTTTTAAATTCTTTTTTCTTTGGCATTTGGAGAGACTATTTTCCAACCATAAATATTTTTAAAATACTATCTGGAAGTTTCTAACCAACTGAGTATACTCTTTTCTATGATAAACCACCTCAGATCTTTCAGCAAGAAAAAAGCCACTAAGTTTGAATAAAGACATCACCCAATGAACTAGGACACAAGGTATGCTTTAAATATTTTTTCGGGGAAAGGACACTACACTTCTACTCAAGAGAAACAATTTTACAATCTTGAGGTCTTTTATTTTCTTTATATTTATCATGCCATGAATTCATAGGGAATGGGTTCCAGCAGTTCGGGCTCCTTTCCATTGCTTCTCACAAAATGTGCTTCTCTGGGTGGAGCAGGCTGACGCTTCAGTTGAACCCAACGACCTTTCTCTTTGGCTTCCTTCTTTTTCTGATCATTTTCCTTTACACGCTTCAGGAAGCTATCTCGGCTCTTTGAATGTTTAATATGCTCAATGCGTACATTAATTCTCTTGGCAAGAATCTTGCCCTTAACTTGTTTGTTGACAACAATGCCAACAGCATGCTGAGTAACATTGTAGACTCTTCCAGTTTTGCCATGGTAACATTTGTGGGGCATTCCCTTTTGAACAGTGCCCATTCCCTTGATGTCCACAATATCACCTTTCTTGTAGATTCGCATGTACGTGGCCAAAGGAACAACTCCATATTTTCTGAAAGGCCTAGAGAACATATAACGGGTACCCCTCCTCTTTCCCTTTGTGTTGGTCATTTTGGCAAATTACTGGAAGATGGCTGTTCCGGCCGAAAGGCTATTTTTTTTTAATGATTTTATTTATTTATCTGACAGATCACAAGTATACAGAGAGGCAGGCAGAGACAGAGAGGGAGAAGCAGGCTCCTTGCCAAGCAGAAAGCCTGATGTGGGGCTTGATCCCAGGACCCTGAGGTCATGACCTGAGCCACGGGCAGAGGCTTAACCCTCAGCCACCCAGGCATCCCTAGACTGCTTGTATTTAGACACATACACATTTCACAGCTTAACATCCTATCCACTGTCATCTACACTATTTCCCCCAAAGAATTTAAATGTCAGGGGAAAAAAGTTAAACTTATTTAGAAGAAGTTGAGATTTCTGCAACAGGGAAACAATAGTCAAAGGAAATCAACTCAGTGACTTCACCAGGAAAAACTCATGGATTTAATGGTGTAAAGGGGTAGGGTGCTGCCTATTATCTCAACCCAAATAATTAAAAAGTGAGGAATAAGAAAGGCAGCTTGGAGCCCCACATGAGTTTGGGAAACATATTTACAGCTATTGCAATTAACTTAGAGAAGAATTTCAGATAAGGATAGCAACCGTAAATTGTTGTTCATGGCTTTAAAATTCTTAACTCTCCATGTCATTAAAAATATTTATTTAAAAATAACTAGTGATTAATTTAGCTCATAAAAATATTCAATAAACTTATTTTCTTGAGTTTTAATTGATACATAAATTTTTCAGCTCATTGGAAATTCACTTTTTATGAAGTGATTCATTAATCATTGCAAACATGCTCATGTGTGTCACATTTCTGTAATTAAATTATTTTGCCAAATGAGCTATTGCTGTGTAAAAGATTGGCTTCAAAACCTAATTCAATGCTAGATTAGTGAAGTCTCTTCCTAAGGGACTTGAGTTAGAAAGCTAAGAGGGATCATGGAATGTATAAAAGGAAATTTATATTTACTGTATGATACTAATTTTAATAATCTACACACAAGTGCCAATGTGACTAATCAAAAAATTGGTATTCACAGTCATATGTAAAGGTTTTGATTCTGTTCATTTCAAGTGTAGGGATGCAATTTTCTAAGACAACACTTTGATTGCATTTAATTTTGCTGTGAAATTTGAGAGAAGACCTGAGATTTTCTGATTATCCTCTTCATAATACTATCTCTGTTTATTACGTTCTAGATGGTATCCATTTCTGCATGGGATTATAGTTTCCACAAGCACACTGTAGATTTGGAAGATCCTTACCAACCAATTTGCTTTGGTTCTTTTCACATTAATCATTTGCTAGCTTTTTCTTTTTTAGTCTCTTTCAAAAATATGTTTAGTATGCTTCCATTTATTTTAAAAAAGTACGTGGATAATACAGATGACAGTTACAATGGGTTGAAACACATCAGATATTTTAAAATCCATGAGGTCTTCACGATTTATTTAAGAAGCTCACTGTTTTGAATATAGGCAGATAAAGGAAAGGAATCCAGGATTTACTCTGCCTTGTATATAAGAATTGTACTTCTTAGTGACCAAAGAATTGATGAGGGGAAGTTTACCTTTAAAAAGATAAGTGAAGTTATGTATTAAATACATATTATCCTGTAGATTTTTGTTTAGTAGATATGCAATTGTTCCTGCCCAGTGGAAAAGGTAATCCCAAAGATAAAATGCCGACCAGTTTGGTATATGATCTAACAAACTGATTCTAACATTCCTTTATTAAATTGATAATAAATTCCTAGCACCTCAGAATGTTCTTTGAACTACTTTTTTTTTTTTTTTAATGTGATGATAGCCGTCTTATATTTGAAGCTCAGGAAACAAACAACAGCATTCCAAAACAGCTAAATATGCAGGTCTAAAAAATGAAGGTACTTTTTAAGTTGTCGTATTCACTCTGAAGTCCGTTCATCTCCATCAGCATTCCAAAGATGACACAGGTGACCTGCTCAGGTATAGAATGAAAGACAAGCATGTTGTACCACTGACATCACAGGACAGTTGCCTGTCTGGTCTTCTGACCGTGGGCTCCGGCTGCACTTGCTCACAGGTTGTCATGCTCAGCGGGGAAAGCAGTGGTCTGAGCAACCTTTAGATCATGCCCACACTGTGCTCCCAAAGCTGGGTCCATGACCGCCTCTGGTGGGGCAAGAGCAGCCATGGCAACAAACTCCAAATTAGGGTCTCCAGTTAGTTTTCGAGCAGGTCACAAGAAGGACTTTTCAAAGTTGTATTGACTTTTGGCAGAAATGTCATAGTATTTCTTTTGGTGGAAGGCAATAGATTTTGCCTTACCTTTCCTGTCCTTAATGTCTACTTTGTTGCCCCATAATACAATGGGGATGTTTTCACATACTTGTACCAGATCACTATGACAGCTAGACACATTCTTGTAAGTAATCCTTCATATTACATCAAACATTATAGTGGAATACCGGGCTTGGATGTCCTAGCCATCTCTCAGCCCACCAAATTTCTCCTGACCAGCTCTAGCCCATACCAGGAACTTCATAGGTTCTTTGTTGCTATGGAACACAAGGGGATGGACCTCAACACTAAGGTGGTTACATCTTTTCAAATTCACCAGTCAGATGATGCTTCACAAATGTAGTTTTTTCAGTACCATCGCCAACCAATATAAGTTTCAACTGGACTTGGGGTTCTCCTGGGGCAGCCACTGTGCTCTTGCTTCTAGAATTGTCTCCAACTTATCTGACTGAGGCTGGACCACTTTTTATATAGGACATTTTCTCAGTAATGAACTGAGTAAAATCCCAGATGTGTGTTTATGTTAAATTTGCATGAAAGTCATGATTTTACCTTTTTGAAAAATACATTCAGCAGCAATAAGTAATAAAATTAGTAAGTGAAGAAATGATACAATCAGTATTCTGAGTTGCTTTGCAACTCCTAATGAATTAATTGGTCTAAGCAGCAATCATCAATTGGTAACAACATCACCTACAAAAAAGAGACAGTTGGGTAATATGTACCTTATGGTGGAAATACACCATATCTTCTGTGAAGCAGTCCTGCCAAAAGTACTGAACCTGGATCTGAAGATACAGGTCAATGAGTGAATTAGGTTCCAGAAAACTTGCATTGTGTTATTAATGATAATTAAAAAAATGCAACCCTTTTATTTTATCCTTTCTCTGTTTCTTTCAGTCTGAGTTAGTAGTGCTCTGCTGGTGAACATTTTCAAGAACCCTGCCTTTCACTCATGCATATCTAGGAATTCACTTCACTAGCAAGAGGCCCTTCCTTCCGACATGTCTCTGGATATTCCCATCTCAAACATGGCTTCTGCTCAGCTGGCTGAGGAGATCTGTGTGTGGCATGCGTAATCTGTGGTGTGTCTGAGTATTCTGACCTACTTATTTTTCTCAGTTATTGGGGAAACTCTTCAGTGACACCCTCAGTTGTTTCTCTAGAGCACAATTTCCTGGCAGTGGTCTTGTAATTTCAGCATTTCTTGCAGTCTAAATAGGCTGAGGTTCCCAAAGTGTGAAGTCCTGATTCCTTGTAAACAATTCTTTGCTATATTTCTCCCTTTCCTCTCCGCTTTTCTAATGAGCAGCAAGGAAAACAAAACAAAACTATTCACACCTTCAACACTTGACTTGGAATCTTCTCCACTAAATACCTACACTTCTCTTTTAAAAGTTTTGCTTTTTATAGAACCACAGGCCGCAGTTCTGCTAAGCTGTCTGCCACTCCATTACAAGGATTTTCTTTCCCAGACAATTGAGGAAAGTCTACAAAGGAAGGAAAGAACAACACAAACTGAAAAACTGACCCTTGAAGAAGCAGAATTAATCAAACACTCTCTCCCTTTCCTCTTATCCCCTTATAATGACCTATAAAAATTTAGGAATACATTGTATTCTACCCAGAGGATGAAATTCCATACCTGGGGTGGTGGTGGGGGAGGAGCTGAAAGTTGCCAATAGTATATTCCTCATTTTCTTCTAAGTTCTCACCAGAAGTACCTTTAATGTCTGTAGTATTTCTACCAGCAGTGTGCTTATGATTTAGGGATACTTCAACGTGATAGCCTTCTCTACCATGCTCCTCACCTCTTTCTGTGTCCTTACTAAGAAATCATTATTATCCATATTTCTACTAAAGGTCTGCTGAAGTCACTGTAGGCTATTTGAAATATAAAGAAAGAGCTTTAAGTTCACCTTATTTTGTAACATGAAGAAAACCATCTTCAGAACTATATGTAGCCACATTTAAAAGTCATTGATGCTGGTGTGTAGAATTAGGAGTGGAGAAAGACAGCTGAGGAGGGAGATGATGGTTAATTCTCATAATGAAGGCTTCATATCACTCTATGATTTCTGTACTTAGGGTTGAAATGAAAAAAAAAAGATGGCATCTTCCAGCTGGAGCCATGCAGAGGGAGAATGTGGAGAAGGTGCCTCCCACCCGCCATCCAGAGAACACCCCATTGGGCCGCCAGAGGTGTGTCAGTCAGATGTCTGCCCTTCACGTCTACACTTCTAGACCAACCACTTCCTGCTAGGCCCTACTGAGGTGAGTGTGGGCACTAGAGCCCTTGAAGAGTTCTTGTCAGATTGCAGTGGCCTTGTGGGGTTTCCTGGATGTGAGCCCTGTCAGTTTTCAAAGCTTGATGTTTTGGAGGTTCATGTCTCAGGTGCAGATCTTAAAAGTTAGGAATTCTTGATGTGGGGTTCAAACCCTTAGCTACTTCAGGAGAAACTCTGGGTTTTCAGTTCCCTCTCAACTGTGGGTGGCTGTGCTGGAAGAGGGGCTTATGGAGAGATTGTGTCCCAGCCTCTCCTATTCCTTTCGATGTGGGCCTTCTCTCATTTTTTCAGACCTGTAGAAATCATGCAGTTCTTAGTTTTTTGTTTTTTTGTTTTTTTTCAGGGGAAGTTATTGCATATGTAGCTGTAGGTTTGGTGTGTTTGTGGGAGAAGGTGGGTTCAGGATCCTCTTTTGGGGCCAGCTTGACCCAGAACCTGACTTTTGTGCTTAGGAATTAAATAGAGAAAAATGATAAAGCCGAAGGAGAAGAATCAATTTCCCTTATTTTTGTTATCAGCCAACGTATGGGTAATTTTTATATTATGGTACCTGTAGCTTTGAAATCTCTGGAATAAGAAGTATAGAATTAATTAGTGTACTAAGGCTTTTGTCACTTTAGTTTTTAAGCTAAAAACTAGCTTAAATAGAAATGCTTCAGTGCTGCCTATAAAATGAGTATCCTAGCAACTAAAACATATCCCAATAATTAAAGCCTCCGTGTCAGCAACATTTAGACAGTAAGAGAAGTAACTGAATTACCAAAAGTAAACATCTAGCCATATGTTCACGGTGACCTTATCTGAGTGGCGCACTGTCTGGGTGCACAGGCAGTAAGAGTGGCCCTTCCAAAGTTGTCAAAGAACAACGAATCGGCAGTGCATCGTTAGATCAACTGGTCGAAACTTCCATAGATTTTGCTTAAATTTCATGCATGTGTGCCATGTGATTTAGGTTCAGAGTCAATATCTATATGCATGAGTCCTGCCCTACTCGATAATTCCCTCAAATACACCCATTGACGCAAAGTAGATTTGTTCTCACAACAGTAAATGTCACAAGAAATGGGGGAAGTTATAAATGGAAAGTCCTCTTACTAATGGACTTTAGGAGCTTCCAAATCTTTTCTAATTCAGAGATTGTCAGTGACTCTATACATATACCACTTAGCACACCACTTAACAAAGGAGTTAAACATAGACAACTGTGAATAGCCGCTGTTTTACTATAAAAAGGGGTATATTTGGGAATTATACACTGGTAATGAAACACCATCAGCCCAAGATCTATTGATTGCAAATTGACAACATGATTTTGATTTTGTTGTGAAGGTAGGATGGTGATGCCTCTAAAAATCCTGCAGTCCCGAAGGGAAGAAATAACCCTGGTCATCCTTCTCTGCCCATTTTTAGTACTAAAGACAGTGTGGTTCTTAAGCTCTAAAAGATGGGCTTGATTGGAAGTCCCCTCTGCCCCATAGTGAACTGTGTCAACATAAACTGAATTCAACAGCCAGTTCAGAATGGCAGCCAGGTGACTGGTGACATAGGATCTGGGTATGTTAGGTATATCATTTCTATCAACCGACTCTGAAGAGAGTGTAGTCAAGAGGTTCATGTGTAAATGTGATCTGCTTTTAACAATTTATTTAACATACAATAAGGGAAAATGAAATTTTTATGACTGAGAAATTGAAACTTAAGACCTGTTTGCAAACAGGTTAAATGTGGATACAGCAAATTGTTCAGTGAATGTGTAGATACTGTTTGGAATTAAGGAGTGCGTAGTGTAATTTGGAGTCACTGTCGAAGAATTGATTATAAGAGGTTATAAAGCTTGCTAAAAAATAAAACACTGTAAAAGAAAAGGATAAAAATTATAATAAAATAACAACTGAGAGTCTAGAAATCAATATGGTAGCACGTGTAGGAGAAATATTGATATGGTTGAGGGAACTTTAAAACTATCTGGCTGATTCTGATATGGGTACAGAAAATCTCTAAAAATGTGGTAAGGACAAAAATATTCCTTTCAATTTTCCACTGACTGATGAATGGATAAAAAGATGTAATATATATATATATACACATACATGTGTATACATATATATACATACACATGTATACATACATATGTATGCATACATATATATGTATAGGTATATGTACATATATACACATATACACATGTATGTATACATATGTATACATATATACATATACATATGTACATATATATGTAATATATATAAAGAAATTTGTAATATGAAATATATATACACACACTACGGAATATTACTGAGACATCAAAAATGGAACTAGAGGTTTTTATGCTGAACAAAATAAGTCAAAGACAAGTACCATATGATTTCATTCATATGTGGGATTTAAGAAACAAAACATAAACATAGGGGAAGGGAAAGAACAATAAAATTAGATAAAAACAGAGAGGGAGGCAAACCATAACAGACTTTTAACTACAGAGAACAAACTGAAGGTTGATGGAGGGGAGGTCTTGGTGTGGGCTAAATGAGTGATGGGCATTAAAGAGGGTACTGCTTGGGGTGAGCACTGGGTGTTCTATGTAAATAATGAATCACCAAATTCTACTTCTGAAACCAATACTATCCTATATGATAACTAACTTGAATTTAAATTTAAATAAAAATTACCTTCAATTAGACATATATTTACACTATTAAATATCTATTTATTGTTTATTTTAGAAACTTTAGAAATTTAGAAATTTAAACTTTTAGAAATTAAACTAAATTTATACTTTTAGAAATTTAGAACACATGAATGCTAAAAATATTACCAGTATAATTTGAAAAATGAATTTGGTTAATATCATATATCCTTTTCAGAAATACAGCTACCTTGCTAATTCTACTATGATTTCCCATTTTGATCTGTAATACTTGAAGCATTGTCAACCTGTGATTTTCTTTTCTTTAATATAATAATCTAGGCTACAAAATGAGGGTTTTTTTTTTTTAGTAGCATCTGAAAAGTACACAGTGCACTGTAAGAAGTGACATTCAGGGTCAGAGTAAAGTCTAATGTACAATGTTTCTTTATGGGTTAATATTTTATGGATTTTCCCCCTGGAGTTAAAACGTGGCATATGAAGTTTTGGCAAAAAGAGAATTATTTAAAATTTTTTGAATCATAAGTTTCTTTTGCAATGAGTGACTACTACCAGGCATTCCACATAATTAGGCCAGAGGATTTATTTTGTAAATGTAATTCTCTGTGTAAGAAAACTGCCAAGACTTTTTTTTTTATATTTTATTTAGAAAAATTTAAACTTAAAGCGAACAGAAGAGTATACCCAGCACCCAGCTTAAACGATTATCTAATATTCTGATCATTTTAATTTTGTCTCTCCTCCCATTTTTATTGAATTTTTTAAATAGTTTTTTTAAGGTAAAATTTACTACATTGAGATGCACAAATGTAACCCACACCCTATCAAGATATAAAATATGTCTATAATCTAGAAACTTTCCTTGTGTCCCTTCCCTGCCAATCAAGGACCCCCATCCCTGCCAGGGATTAATTTTGCCTGTTCTAGAACTTCAGATTAATATAATCATACAATTTGCACTTACTTGCACTGGCTTCTTTTACACAGCATAATGGGTATGAGACTCATCCATGCTGTTGTATATATTAGTGATTCGTTCCTTTTCTCAACTGAGTAGTGCTCCGTGGTAAGAATATACCACTATCTCCTTCTTTACTCTTCTGTTGATGGACATTTGTGGGACTTCCAGTTTTGGGTATTAAGAATAAATCTATTATAACCATTCTTCTATAAATCTTATCATGACCTTATGTTTTCATTTCTTGTTTTGTATGCCTAGGAGTAGAATTGCAGAGTCAGAAGAAGGAGTATGTTTACCATAAGAAACTGCCAGGGCTTTTCCCAAGGAGATTGTATTGTTTTACATTCCCACCAGAAGTGTGTTAGTGTTCTGCTAGCTACACATTCTTGCCAAGAATTAGTGTGATCAGTGTATTTAATTTTAGCCATTCTAGTATATGGTAGCAGCTTGTCATGGTTTAATTTGCATTTTCTTCACGACGAATGATGTTAAGCACTTCTGCATTTGCTGATTGGCTATTCACATAAGTTTACATGTGAACTCTTGGTTTAGTGTTTTGTACATTATTTTTTTAAAGATTATTTATTTATTGGACACAGAGAGAGAGATCACAAGTAGGCAGAGAGAGAGAGGAGGAAGCAGGCCTCCTGCTGAGCAGAGAGCCCGATGCGGGGCTCGATCCCAGGACTCTGAGATCATGACCTGAGCCGAAGGCAGCGGCTTAACCCACTGAGCCACCCAGGCACCCCTGTTTTGTCCATTTTTAAAAAGGGGGCTGTTGGCCTTATTTATTGGTAGTAGTGACATACACCTTCCGGACGGAAGTCCCTTGTCTGATTTATGTTTCACAAGAATTTTCTCTGAATCTGTGCCTTGCCTTCATTTATAAACATTTTTTTGATGAGATTATTTTAATGAGAATATTGTAACTTTAAGTTTTTGCTTTCTGTGTCCTAGGGAATGTTTTCCTTTCCAGAGTCACAAAGATATTCTTTTATGATTTCTTCTAAAAACCTCATAGTTTAAGCCTTGGATTCCAATCTATGATCCTGCTTAGAATAATTATTATGTATGATATGAGGTCAAGGTTAAGATTGATTTTTTAATCTACATGGATATTCAATTGCTCTTCCTCATTTCTGTAAAGACTTTTCTTTCTACATTCAATTGTTTTGTTGCCTTTGTTGAAAAGCAGTTATTCATATAACTTTGTACTTGCTTTTAAACTCTGCCTGCTCCATTTATCTATCTATCCATATGCCAATACCACATGATCTTGTTTAAGTCTGGTATTACAAATCTTCCAAATTTGATTCTCAATTTCAAGATAGTAGATTATGGTTAAACATGGTTTTGCATGTAGCTAGCTTTCTTCTCATATTTATATATGTTTTTAAAATAATTTAAATTAATAAGTATTCATTTTAGAAACTTGGGATTCCAGATAAAGACACATAAAGAATTTGTGAAAATCACTCCTAATCCTCATGGAACTTGAACATATCTAAAGCACATGCAAAAACATTATGAATAAGGTCAAGTGTATACCTAGAGTTGGCAGATGAATGGTACTGTCAATTAGTCTGGTCTTTTATTTGCAGGGCTTTGAACGATGCTGCCCTGGGAGATATGTATTTGCCTATGAGAAGATTCAATCAACAAGAGCTAACATTGTCTTGTTATTCAAGAGAGTTTTGAGGGGCACTTGGGTGGCACAGTCAGTTAAAAGTAGGACTCTTGGTTTTTAGCTCAGGTCATGATCTCAGGGTGATGAGATTGAGCCCTGCCTGTGGCTCCTCACTCAGCAGGGAGTCTGTTTGAGATTCTGTCTCCCTCTCTCTCTGTCCCTCCCACTCATGTGCATGCTGTCTCTCTCTATCAAATAAATATAAATGAATGAATGAATAAATAAATAAATCTTTTTAACATTATTATTTTTAAAAGCCTTGATATATCAAACTGGGTTATCAGTATGCCCTTTTGGTGAGAATTCAGAAAAGAGAAAGACATTACTGGGATTCTGATTGTATTTGTCTTCTTAGCTTAAATTCTCAAATTCTACTTGATTGAGAAAATCAGGATCCACTGTGTTTTAAATATAATGACTTCAAATTCATTAAATAAATATTGCCTCTGTTTATGTGAGTTTGAAAAAAAAATGGGGGAATACATGCTAGGCTGTTAGCATGAAAATGTAGTGGCCTATATTAAATATGTAAGGAACAGTCATACCACATGGGAAAGTATCACTCTACCTAAGAAATTTTATTTCTGCATATTTAGGAAAGTCTAGAGTTAGCGGCAGTCCTCCATCTGGCACTTCACCATCGTGAGTTTGTTGTCACTACCTTTTCCCTTTTTATTAAGCATATCAACCCAAGAGTTAGCTGGGGGTAATGAGCAGCTGTGGTGCCAGCAGCCTCTTCATTACCCAAAGGCTTGGGATTTGCTCTTTGCTCCTATGTCTTTGAGTTTCTAAGTTTGGGGGGGGGGGGTTTTCTTGATTCTTTGGTGGGCCTATTTTCTCTTTCCAAAGACTAGACTGTGGACTTACACCACCTTACGAGTTTTTAGCAATGGAAGATTTTTTTTTTTCACCTGTCTTTGAATATTTCTTTGGTCATCAGTGTAGAAGTTTGGGGTTTGGGTAGGTTCAAAACATTCGATTCATGCCATCAGTGAAAGTCAATTATCCATGTTCTGTAGTGTGTAGGGAAGACTTTACATATGGAATTAAAGAAATACCTGTGGTAATTCCCACACTATTATGCATATTCATAATTAGACCAATGGGGACAAATATTATACTTTCAAAACTTTTTTCTGTAATTAAACCTATTCTTATCTTTAATATAGACAATGACTTTTTTTTTTGAAGAATTGTGCTGTTGAGTATAAATTTTTGATTTAATATCCTAATACAACTTGTTAGGTAGACAAAACTCATTGTCCTTCATAATGCCTGACAGAAATTAAATAGTAGTTAACAATTAGTTGGCTTCTTTGAATTCCTGGGAACTTATCATAGTTAAGAATTAGAGCCCCATATCTTAGTTTCTCCTTTATGCAGAAACCAAGTCTAATTTTAAGAAACATTATTCATTTGCTCCTAAACAAAGGGGAACAATTTAACTCATCTCTGGGCTTTAGGGAGACCATCACAATTGTTATTAATTATAAATGAAGTCAAACTGAGTGATTTTTTTTTAAGATTTATTTTTTTTGACAGATAGAGATTACAAGTAGGCAGAGAGGCAGGCAGAGAGAGAGAGGAAGAAGCAGGCTCCCTGCCAAGCAGAGAGCCCGATGCGGGGCTCGATCCCAGGACCCTGGGATCATGACCTGAGCCGAAGGCAGAGGCTTTAACCCGCTGACCCACCCAGGCGCCCCAAACTGAGTGATATTTTAAAGAAAGTTCACTTTTCCCCTTGAGCATATACTGGTTTTCTATTTTCTTAATTTCTATAGTAATTATTGGCAGTTCCAATATTGATATTTAAACAAAAGCTACCTTAATTTTCACTTCAGTTTCAATCTTATGTGAGTGAAATAATGGAAGAGATGACTTCCCAGCAAAGCCCCTGGTTGAGGCATCACTTGTATCTTATACATCGCTTACCATGATGTAATTAATGGTAATTACATTATGTAATTATGTTCGGGGTATATTTTCTGTGATAACAAAAAAAAATAAAAATGGGGTTATAGAGGGTCTTGGATACTGTGTCAGAGTATTTGCATTTCATTGCCTAAGTCATGAAAAGTAAGGATGATGTTTTGAGAGGACACAAGAAAGGCTACATCTGGGATACCTTTTCTTGTAGTGGAGCATAGGATGGATTAGAGGTGGTAGAACACGGAAGTAACAGCAGTAGTGAGGAGGCTGTTACATAAAAATCACTCCTTACAGGCACGCTATGACCCAGGCTAACCAAAAATTCTCATCGCTTCGCTATCATGCTATTTCTCTGGGTTTTGTTTTCACTTTTCCTTTCTTCCTTCAATATTTTGTTCTGGTACCTCCTCTTCTCTACACTTGAGACCCTGCCAAGGCATGAATGAATGTGATGCCCTGGTGAAGTACCACCTCTTTCACAAAGACCTTTCGGACTCCTTTAGTTGGTAGTTTTTGTTCTTATCTTTGAAACCCCCACACCGTATTTCTAAAGAGAACATGACATATTTCCTGTCTTTGAACACCAGAGTTGCAAGTAGTTAAGTCATTCACATGCCTATTACTATGTGTTCTCATCATGATGGTGTGCAAGACCCCTGATACTGCATTTGTTTGGTTTGGTTTGGTTTATTTTATTTTATATTTTTTACTCTTTCACTGAGTTCCTCTCTGGACCTTGTTTGTACGATTTGGGGGAAAACTTGTTATCTAGGAGCTAATAAACAGTTTGATCATGGGATGATGCCCCCCCATTTTTTTAAGATTTAATTATTTATTTGAGAGAGGGAGAGAGAGAGAGAGAGGGAGAGAGAGCGTGCGCAAACACACAAGCAGTAGGGCCAGAGGGAGAGAGAGAGAGAGAGAATCTGAAGCAGACTCGCCACTGAGCACAGAGTCCTCAAGGGGCTGGGTCTCATGACCCTAAGATCAGGACCTGGGCCAAAACCAAGAGTCAGACACTCAACCAACTGTGCCACCCAAGAGCCTCTGGGATGCTCTTAAGGATGACTAGGAGTATCAGGGAAATCCATTCCATTTGTTTATCAATTTCACAAACACCCCGAGATCTAACAGTGGAGGCTACAGGGCATACTGGATCTGCCTGTGCTCCTGTATGGGCATCTCACCAGTGTTCAGACCAGTCTGCATGGTCTCCACAAAAGACTTCTTCACAGAGCACTGACGAATCCCGCAGGTCATATAAGGTCATGTGTCAGGGAGAAAAGGAAAAAACTCTTTTAAATGCTGTAGAGCTTCAGGTAAGATGAAAATGGAGACCTTACTAATGATCTTGAAGATTAGTTTTGGGGGATTATGTGGATATTGGACTGATGGCATGGCTTTCAAGAAAGTATGGAAGAGGGGCGCCTGGGTGGCTCAGTCAGAAGAGTGTGCGACTTTTGATCTCAGGGTTGTGAGTTCAAGTCCCATGTTGGGTGTGGAGATTACTAAAAAAAAAATACACCTTAGGGGCACCTGGGTGGCTCAGCTGGTTAAGCCACTGCCTTCGGCTCAGGTCATGATCCCGGAGTCCCAGGACTGAGTCCTGCATCAGGCTCCCAGCTCTGCGTGGAGTCTGCTTCTTCCTCTGACCTTCTCTCCTCTCTCTCTCATTCTCTCTCTCATGCTCTCTCTCATTCTCTCTCTCAAATAAATAAATAAAATCTTAAAAAAAAAGAAAGTATGAAAGAAGAGAAATTGGATAGAGCATGTATATGGTAAAGAGAAAGAGAATCTTTCCCAAAATGTCTTTCTAAACTGGAGATAAGCACGACTGAGAGAAAGCCCAGATCAGTTTCCAGTCTTACATTCTGAGTGGTAAAGAGATGAAGAAATCAGGAAGAAGTCACAAAAGATAGAAACAATATAGTTGATCATAATAAAGTGCTATAAATGCTGTATTTTTATTATTTTCTCACTCATGTATACTCCCTATTTCTAAGGAGAATAGCTTTAATGGGGAGCTTGCATTATATATGGGCTTTGGGTAGGTGGATATTGTAGTTGGATCATTCAAAAAATAATAAAACTTGGGATTTATTAGTTATAAAAATGATTATTAGTTATCAGTTGGATAAACTGACTGGATTTTCAAGATAATAAAACGTTTCCCCCATCCTTGTGTTATGTGTACCTGTTGATGTTTGGGGGGTCGTGAAAGTAATGTCAGGTATTCTCTTTTTATTTTCATCACTCTGCAGTGAAATGAAGTCACAGGCCAGAATGAGAATGTTAGAATAATCATGTTTTACTTGAATTACGGCTGTATTAATGTGTTCTGTTATTATAAAACATCACCCAATGTTGCATTATTCTAGTCACTCAGTAGTAAATGGAAAAGCAATTCATAATTAAATTAGTGAAACCCAGCACCAGGCTGACCTTTCAGTAATTCATTTTATGGCTGAACTGTAAGATAGATATAATATGCTGTATGATCTTTGACATATATTATGGATTTAAATAAATTAAATGGAATTAATGTAATACACATGCAGTTGAGAGAGTGTGGAGATAGGAGTATTTTTATGTGTGACCTTCCTAATTAGGGAGTGAAGTAGGCTATTAACAAAGGATCACAGAGTTGCCATTACTTTGCTTAGGACAGGGACCAGAGCTGGAGGAAAGGCTTTAGCAGAAGGTTCTATTAAAATCTATCATGCTTTACTCCTGACCCATGGTTCAAATTCAAAGTATAAACAGAAAGGGGAATGTCTAGGTTTTGCTATTAGTTTAGGTCTTTGAAGAGGTTTCTAAAACTTATATCCTGTTTAGACTAGTTCATTAAGAACCCATTATATTGTATTATAAGAGGCAATAGTCATTAATGACCCACTTTTCTTTCTCTCTACACATTTACTTTCTGTTTATAGGTATGCATACCAGTACTAAGTATAAATATGGCTTGTATATGATAAAAATTTTTAAAGTAATTCCTTTTTTAGGACTTGAGACCATGTTATTGTGATTTCCTCTTGGTAAATGCTCTGGCTGAGGTTTTCTAAACCTTAGGCTAAATAAAAACTGATTTCATTCCCCTTCCCCCCACTTTTCAAAATGTCTTTGGAATAGAAAGTTAATTTCTTTAAAATGTGATATAGCATTGTTATTTTAATTAGATTTTTAAAATAATTATTACAAGTCGAACATGTTTCTTAGCTATAAATATTTCCAGTGTTTGCAGTTCATTTTTTCAATGACTTTAGAAAATACTAAAAACCCAACGTGTCTCTTGGGGTTTTAGTATTTTCTATGTTAGGTGAATGACCTTTTTTTTTTTTTTTAAATTTTTATTTCTTTGACAGAGAGAAATCACAACTAGGCAGAGAGGCAGGCAGAGAGAGAGGAGGAAGCAGACTCCCTGCCAAGCAGAGAGCCCCATGCGGGGCTCGATCCCAGGACCCTGGGACCATGACCAGAGCTGAAGGCAGAGGCTTTAACCCACTGAGCCACCCAGGCGCCCCGGTGAATGACCGTTTTTACCCTATGGATATTTTCCTACTTTCTCCTTAGTCTTCTTGGGGTGTTTTTGATATGCTGAAAGGTGTCATATTCATATGAACCCTTTTCCAGAATCCTCCCTTTGTTCTTAAACTTACAGCTTAGTTTCCTTCCAGATGTAGAGTCTTCCACTATTCTTATGGTTTATTTTCCCACAAATAACTCTTTGTGAAGATCTAAATATTTTTTTTTTCTTTTATGGAGGTAACCAATACTATACTTATTGAATAATATTATTTTCTAAATATTTGGCATGATATTCCTGCCTCCATTCTATATAAAATTGATAACAAGGGATTATATAAATTTAAGATATAAATACAAATAGATTCTAGTATGATAGATTGGAGTTCTTTTTCTCTCTGTTCAGTTGGCCCGTTGGTTTGTTCTTGTTTCCAGACTAAACTATTATAATTATAGCTTTATAGTATATTCATTATCTGACAGAGAAATTGAACTTCTTTTCATTTTTTTTCAAAATTTTAGCTAATCTTGGATGTTTTCAAATTTTTGTTAATTTAAAAAATACGTTTACAAGTTTAGTGTTTCACGTTGAACTTTTAAATTATTTTGAGATAAATGGACATCTTTACAGTATTTAATTTTCATGAAGAACAATGTCTGCCTTCTTCATGCATGTACATCTGATTCATACTTGAGAGTACTTTTTGTGGTTTTCTTCATCTAAGACCTGTGGGATTTCACATCACTATCAGTCATCCATACATAAGTGCATTTGGCTTTTACTCTTAACACGATATATTCCCCTCTATTGCATCTTTTTTTAAAGTCCTTCAAACTTCTCTTCACTGTCCTTACTATTTACTGCTATTTTTTTTCCTCCACTTTTCCCCCTCCCTAATACAGACATTCAAAATGGTTAGGGGAAGCTTATTATGTCCTAACATCACTTAGCTCTGTCATGTCAAAAGTGACAAATAGATCCATTGCTGAATCAATGAAGGATAATCATGGTTCCTTTATGATGATAGAGAAGTCATAGAAAGTGATTTTCCCACCATTATTATTCAAATATAGTAAGATTTATTTCACAGATTCTCAATACAATATAAAATCTCATAATAAATCATTTAATATTTTGCTTCACTTACCAAGCAAATTACTAGCTATTTTCCCTCAACTCACTAAGATAGATATTACATTTTACAATTTGCATTGCTTTTTACTGTAGGTGTAAAAATGAAATCCCTGAAGATTTATAATGACAAGATAACTACAGTGTAAAAATAGGAAGGGTTCAAGCTTTATGACACACAACTTAATTCAAGGTTATGAAAATAGAAATATTGAGGCTAAATAAACATCTTTCATAATCGTATATTATAACAAATAGTTTGGTGAAAAGAATTTATTTTTACAAACTTAAATCTGAAGTATTTTCCATTTAAATAATATGCTTGAACTGGTACAAAATTTGGCTAAAAAGAACATTTTTACAGGGCACATACATACAGTTTTATGATAGAAACATTATGGGTTTTCTCTCACAGGAACAGCAATACATCTTTTATATTCTCAAGTCTACTTTCCAAATAATATAATTTGACCCAACTTTTTATATATTTAAATTTTTTAGTAGAAAATCTCAAACATATAAATGCACAAGATTTGGGGACAACCCATGAGTGGAGAACAGGAAAACCAGGTTAGCATGGATTACAGAGAATTCCCTTAAAGGAGAAGTGAGATAATATTTTGTGGAGAGATATTAGGCATTATCCCAGAACCACTTAGTTGCAATCTGAAATTATTGTAAGTGGAAAAATTCATGTATAAATATCTCTTTGTATGAGGAAACTCATAAGTCAAGTTTATAACAAAGTTATGGCCTGTTTTTAGTTTTAAGAATTCCCAGCACCATCATGTGTTAGATGGGAAACTTCTCTTTGGTAATCCATAACTCAGAGGCGAGAGACATGTCCTACAGTGGGTAAATAAAAATGTTTCATTTTAGTAATGATAATCACAATTCTATTATTTTAGACACAGAAGGGCCACGGAAACCAGAGAACCATCTATCAGTTCTTGTAATTGCAGGAATTCCTGGAGAATTAACACACCTATTCTGATTTGTAAGTTGGAGAATAGACTCATTAAAGGTAGTTGGGGTATTGTCTGTATCTAAAGTAGTGACTGTTTGCTGTTAGCAGTGGTTTAATAGTTGTAATACATTTAGATTTAGTCATTTTCCCATAAAAAGTTCAAGTCACTTCAGCACAGTTTGTCATTTATTACTAGAACTTTTTGTTAAAGTCAGAAAGTAGCTGAGCCCTAAGCATGTATTTATAATTCTCTAAAATTAACACCAAGGCCTTGAGCAGACACAAGTGGAAGGAGGAATGATATGTGGAACAACTGCCCTTGGAGGCTTTTATCTCCCCCTTTTTCATTTTGATATAGTCTAAAGCAGATATATTGGTAGAATTGGTTCTGTTTGTCTTATTAGAGGAGAAATGGGTGAACTCTCCAAACTTGTTCATTTATCCCACCAAATAGGTGCTGATTCAACCAGGCAGTCCCTAGCCTCCACTTTCTGTGGGAACCTTCCTCTGCTTTAGGAAATGCCTAAGTTCATAGGTGATACATGGTAGTAATGATGGGGTTAATCAACCAGGTACTAGTCTGGAAATACAGATTCCAAAGGGCTTAATACCCATTTGGTCTTCTAGATAAACTGTATCTTCAGATGTCACTGGTTTCACCCAATAAATTCTGTCCCTTGCAGGTCAAATAAGACAAACTTAAATGTCATCCATGATCATTCACTCTCCTTGCCATTTCCTTCTGGTTTTAGGTTTTATCTGACAAAAGGCCCTAGTGTTTTTAAAAGTTCCAAGCCTACATTCCATCTTGGAAGTGACAATAAAGTCTGCAGAGCTCTAGGGATTTTCCTTAGAGCAGAAAGCAGTTGGCCCCTTACTGGGTTTATGACTCTTAACATAGTTCTGGTATCCTGGACTTGGGGAGCAGTTCCTTTAATTCAGTCCCAAGTTAGGAAATTTTCAGGCTGAGGACATCTGGAAGGGGACTGTCCATCCCTCAAAGTCCTTCAAGTTTATCCTTAAGATTGCAAAAAGAAGAAAATGTCCACTTTGTGTTTCATCACAAATTTTACCATCTTAATCTCTGCTATGAGAATTGGTTATAGCAAGGGGAGTATAAATAAATAGCACCTCCTTTTCTGTTTACTCATTCACCAAGCCTTTATTGACACTTGCTATAATCAAAACATTACCTTCTGTACTCGGGAGAAGTAGATCACTAACACTTATTTTCACATCAAGGAGCTATAGTCTCCTGGAGGAAGAGAGAAAGAGAGAGAGTGAGAGACTGAAAGAAGAAGGTAGGTAAATATAAATCTTAGAATTGATAAAGAAACAGCAAAAAAATATAAAGAGAATTAATTCCAGTTTGGGAAATCAGAGAAAACATATGAAATAGGTAATTTTGAGTTCAACCTTGAGAGATCATTGGTGGAGAAAAGATGGAGAAGATCTATAAAATTGAAAGGGAAAACTCATGAGCAAATGCATGGAAGGGTGTAAGACAGCAGAATGGTTAGGATCCAGAGAATTATTGGTTAACCTGAAAAGGGAAGAACATGTAGCAGATACTGATGTTGGAGAAAGCAGATGGAACTTGTGCCATCACATGCCATCATGCAGATCTGGCACTTGGCCTTAGGGCATAAAAATCTATGGAAATGTTTTGGAGAAAGGAATGACATGTTCTGACTTGTCTAATGAGAATGACTGTCCTAAATATTGGTGTAGCAGAGGCTGAGAAATTAGTCATGAGGCTATCACAGAGTGTAACAAGAGAGGCTGAGATTGAAAAGGGGTGTAAAAAAGTCACCTCCTTCCCCTAAGATATAAAAAATTGAGTGGGGGAAGACCAGTCTACATAAGGAGAAATATGGAAGATATAGGTAGGACTCACTTTAGGTTCCTTCAACCTTCTTAATAAAGTAGCTGGCAAGGAAATTGGATTAGAGGTTAAGTTTGAAGGTTTTCAGGAGCAGTTTGGGAAAAAAGACCCCCAAAAAACTAATCAAAATGTGGCTTGACCCAAGATTGTGCTAAAGAATATAGTGCTATCACAATTCGATGTAGAAATGGGTCAGCTAATCTTCTGAAACTCAGAACAGAGGCTGGTGGGTGGGAAGAAGCAAGGGAACACTGTTAGTATCCAGAATCATCTGTGCTCTGTGAGAGTGGCCCCACAGAAAACATAAACTATAGCCATAGATTTCAGCGATAACTTTTTGAGAAGAGACTCCATTTATCCATGAGTGGAAATAGCAGGATTTACTCATGGTGAATAGCAAGACTTCTGTTGAGGAGCAGCTTTGGCTTTGAGATCTCTGAACTTTCGGGCTGTCTGGTACACCCCCTCTGGGCTTTTCCTTCCTACTTCTTCCCCTTGCCCTCTTGGGGACCCAGTTCATTGCATTCTAGCCTTTAATTATTATTTTTAGTTGAAAAGTAGACAAGATACAGATAAAACAAATAACCATCTGGTGGTAGAAAACACTCATGTATATATTTGTATTAAGATCTTATGATGAGAAGTAGCAAGTGGACAATGGGGGAATCAGAAGGAAGGTGCTGCCATAGAATGGCATGTTTGTCCCTGTTCAAGTGAGAGGGAACTGACATAATATGGACCTACTATGACTAGTCACTGCGTGTAGTACTTCACATACATGATCTCTTCTAATTCTCAAAACAATTTCACAAGGCAGGCATGAATATTCCCATTTAAAAAATAATAAAATTAGAAACTGAACTTGTCAGAAGGCTTCCCCAAGTATATCTGACTGGTTATATCTGGTTCAGTAATGCTACTGTGGTTTGGCCAAAGTTCATTTGATTCAAAAGACTGTGTTCTTTCCACTGTACCACACTGACATCCATGAGAAGTGTTAGTGTATTTTTAAAAATCTAGTATTCCAAGCTTATCCTAAATTTTGGAGTATTTTTGTTAAATGATTTATTTATATGTTTTGATACACTTATTTTTTAGGGTCCTAGTACTGTAAAACTTTGAAAATGCTTCCAAGAGGATACAAAATGGTGATTATTGTTATTGCAAAGACTCATGCAATGGGAGTTCACTGAGATTTCATTAGTACCCTGTCTACTAATTCTTTTGCCCCTAAAGAGAAAAAAAAAAAATCCATGAAGTAATGCTCACATTGTCTCCTAACTGCTTAGGACCATATTAAGTCAAATGTGATTTTAAAAACTTCTGCTGGGAAAAGAAACCAGCTAAACTGCCCAGTGCATAGGTATAACACTTCTCTCCCCTGCCAATATTGTAGATTTCTTCTTGAAGAAACCTAACAAATTATCAGGCTGTAGCAAGACTATTCAACTTCCTATAAAAATATCTTTGTAGCCTCGCTATAGTGAATCTTACTACTTTATTTTCAATAAAACATTTGTAGGCAGAAATCACATTCAGATTTAATCATGACACCATAGTGCCATTTCTGCACAGGGTTCTGGGTCACTTGATGTCTATTAATTGATTATCAATCAGGGGCTTGGTCTACTAATCCCTCCAAATGCCTTCCTTATACCTCATTATAATCATGACAAGAAAGCCGTGCTTCAAAATGAGGTGTGAAACTTCCTAGCCAAAACCACTAGATGTCTAGAAAGCCTTAGGTATTTCCACATGTAAGGAAAAACTACATTGTTCACCGAGGGTTCTGTGTACCCTTGGCAATATTGATATTCTATGAAGGAGCAAGATGTGCCCGAAGGAAAGAGTCTAGATTCACAAGAGGCCAACACCCATCAACCTTGACTAGCATGAAAGAAATATTCAGTGATATTTTGTGAGTCACCTTATGAACTTTAGCATCCTTGCAGATGAAATTGCCATGATTGTCTCAGGAATGCTGCTGAGAATATGTGCATGAAATTGCTCAGTACATGTCTCACAGTTCTGATTTCAAACTGTTTATTCTCTGGTTTCTATTTTCTTCCAGAACAGCCTGCTTTTTAGCCAAGAGGGATGGCATCAGAATACTCTGATCCTTGGTTTTCCAGTGATTTATGGTATCTTCCAGGTTTACAGTTCTTTTGTTCATTCACTTGTCTGCTCCTTGTAGGGCTTAGGAACTGCGGTAGCTACTGTACAAACAGAGATAAATAAAACAAATTGATTGTAGCCTCATAAGACCCATTTTAGGTTTCTGAATTCCAAAAAAGTGTGATGATAATTTTGTGTGTTTTTTTTTTTAAAGATTTTATTTATTTATTTGACAGAGAAAGATCACAAGTAGGCAGAGACGCAGGCAGAGAGAGAGAGGGGGAAGCAGGCTCCCCACTGAGCAGAGAGCCCGACGTGGGACTCAATCCCAGGACCCTGAGATCATGACCTGAGCTGAAGGCAGCGGCTTAACCCACTGAGCCACCCAGGCGCCCCTATTTTTGTGTTGTTTTAAGCCACTAAATTTGTGGAGATGATTTACAGCAGAAATAGGAAACAAATACACCTTCCTTTTACCCTAAACTTGACTTTCTGAATATTTCAGCACACTCAGTACCTTAAGCCAATCAGTCATTTTTGCTGGGAATTGACACTTTTAATCAGTTTTGTCCTAAATTTGATTTGAACATGTGGCAGTTTAATTACCCTCTTGAATATATGAATCATATCGTTGTCATATCTATTAAGATATGAAGAAAAAGCCATCTAGTAATATTAATTATGTGAGAGGATGACTTTTTTTCATATTTGAATTATGTCCCATTATTTGAATTATCTTCCTTGTGTGATTATTAAAGATGAAAAAACATGGTGTAGTGTGATATATGTTAATAAAGATGTGGATATTTATGGGATACCTCACATTTTATTGAATAACATTTATTATAAGTTAAAGAGAAATATTATTCTAAATATATATTGTAACCTTAAAAATCTCTGTATTTTTCTATTTATAGAATGGCAGTATTTAATTTTTTATCATGGACAAAAATAATTGGATCTGTATCCAAGGATGATGATTTTTCTGACTGACTTTGAGACAAAATGAAATATAGGGAGTAGTAAAAGAATATATATGGATCATATATATATTTGATGTATATATCAATATATCTACATATCATATTAATATATTTATATATCTCAAGATGCATATGTTTCCCATGTCAATTGAACAATAATAGGTCTACTACTGGATCACAGGCATCAGGGCAACTTAACATAAGAGTATCCATCCATTTATAATGGATCCCCACCTTATTTTTAATGCTGAGAACTAAGTTCATCTATTGGTATTTCTTTTAAAGGTATTTGGTAAATGTTGAAAATGTTGAGGTTCAGTAGTTTGTTTGTTTGTTTTTTAAAGATTTTATTTATTTATTTGTCAGAGAGCGAGAGAGAGAGCAAGCAGGGAGAGTTGCAGGCAGAGGGCGAGGGAGAAGCATGTTCCCCACTGAGTAGAGAGCCCAGTGGAGGACTCAATCCCAGGACCCTGGGATCATGACCTGAAGCTGAAGGCAGACACTTAACTGACTGAGCCACCTAGGTGTCCTGAGGTTCAGTAGTTAAAAATAGAATTATTATTATACAACTAAAAACATCTAATATGGAAGAAGTTTTCTGAGTTTCTAAGTTTTTATTTTTATTTTATTTTTAAATTTTTTATTAACATATAATGCATTATTTGCCCCAGGGTGAGTTTCTAAGTTTTTAAAGTATAATTATAAATAATTATATAGTTTATTAATATTAATATCATTGATTGGATTCTGAGTAACTTTTCATACAAGAAATGATTGCAGTCTTTGTTTTTGTGACGATCCATACTTTTGTGAATAATTCTGCTCTGCTTGGAGAATTAGAAAAGAAAGTATATATAAAGATATACCATCTAAAATGCATGAATTTAAAATATCTATCACCCTGCAACCATATTAATTTATCTCCGTGTTATTGTTCCTTGCTACTGAACTTTTCAAGATCTTAGGGTTCTATAATATTCTTATTTTAAAATTCCAAAAATTGTTAAAAATTAGTCTTTTATAGAGAAATGTTTTTGGAAGACAGCATGTGAATAGTTTTATTTAACTAACTGGAGGGAAATGTGAAAAATGTAATTTGCTTAAGGCAGCCCCTGTTTTGATTAATGAGAACTCTAATAGTTATATGTGGTGATTATGATAAAATAACATACACATAGAGTCAGGACCCTAAGGATGAAATCCCAAGGGGGAAGAAATCCCACAAAGAAATAAAACAGCGTGTCCTCTTCAACATTTCTTCTGGAAGAAGGGAAAAATAATTTCTTCTTCTTCTTCATAATCTCAAGCCAGCTGTCACCTAAGAAGGAACAAAATTCATATGATTATGTTAGCTCAAAGATAACCTGATGAAAGTCTGAAAATTTAGTTTAAATTAAAATCTCATTGGTAGTAATGGAGACTTCTGATAGAAACATGTTTATCTTCTCTGGAGAGGAAAGCCTTAAATAAATGCAAGCATCAAAGAATTTCCATGGATATAAGTTTTCCAAAGGAAAATGAGCTCACAATCAAACATCTCAAAAAAAAAAAAAAAAAAAGAGAGAGAGAGAGAATAAGAACTATGAATAAGAGTCATTAGAAACAACAAATAACCACTTAATCCACAGAGGGCGTAGTTACTAGGTTTATCACATACAGGATGTCAAATTAGTGTATGTAATACATTTAGAGAAATAAAAAGCCGAAAGAAGAATATATGTAAGGAAAGAAGAATATATGTAAGGAACAAGAGACAATTAAAAGTAACCAAGAAGATTTTGGTGAACACAAGTCCATGAGGCTTTTAGAAATAAAAAAATAATATCTGAGTTTAGAAACTCAAAGCAGGGGCTAAGCATCCTAGTAAAGTGGAAAAGGGAATTAGTGAATTATAGTTTAAATATGAAAAATGTACTCAAAATGCAGCCCAAAGAAACTTAGAGGAAACATCACTATGAATGATGAAACAATTAAGACTTTCCTGTAGAAAGTGAAAATAGTCAAGAGTGCCCACCAATGTTATTTCTCTTCAGTGAACTGGACATTCTAACTAGTGCTGTATACTGAAAAGGAAGGAAGGAAGGAGGGGAGGGAGGGAGGGAGAATAGATAAATATGTTACAGATTTAAAGACTGGAAAGAAGAATTTAAATTTATCCCTGTGTTGTAGAAAATACAAAATAATATCAAATTCTTTATTTGAATTAGTAAGGGACTTTGACAAAGTTAATAGATACAAAGTATAAAAAGTCAATTGTGTTTCTGTATACCAGCAATAAGCAGGTATCTTTTAAAAAGACATATATATATGTATGTAGACACACACACACACACTGAGAAAAAGCCAGTTTGATAGAAAAAGATTCACAAAATCCAGCTAGATGATAAGTATTTCACAAAGTCAACTTTGTTAACAATTACAAAAATGCAAATCAGAATTATAATGAGAAACCACAATACTCACCAAATTAGTAAAATTTAAAAGTCTGAAAATAGAGTATTTGGGTAAGAATATGAAACTTTTTGGAAAACAAAAGCAGTTTGGTTCTATTGAGTAAAATTGAAGATACTCATTGTCTCCTACCCAGTTCATATAAACCATATAAGAAATAGTTGAACAACTTAAAAGAGAATTATGTCAAATCATACAAATAATAAAAAAAGAAATATCAATGACCAAGAAACACATATATAAACAAATGCTCAGTCTCACTAGTAATTAAATATAAATTAAGATGAGTTTTTATTTTTACCTCTAAAATTAGTAGAGATTTAAAATAAAAAAATATTAAGTTTTATCTTGTTATCTCTGTTTATCTCCGTAAAATGGATGTTTCCACAAACTGCATATGAGAACATTGATGGGTACAACCTTTCTAAGGTATAATTTGGCAGTTAATACAAAAGCATCCCTAGCTTTGGGCTTAGTAATTTGAACTTTTACTCTAGGAAATAATAAGCAAGCACAGAGATTGACCTGCAGGGATGATTACTGAAGTGCATTTTTGAAGAGCAAAAATAAATAAATAGAACTTTAAAAATGTATAATAACTGGGAGAGAACTAAAATTTTTTTGCATGTCCACACTAGGAAGCACCGTTTACAATTCAGTGTTATGGAGAAATTCTCACTCTGGATAGTTAAATGACACAAACTAGTTAGAGGAAAATGCGTGTATAACAGGATTCCAATGCTATTTAAATATTATATACATGACAGAAATGCTAGGATGTATAATGCATGGCTTCGTATGTGGTGATTTATCAGGCAAATTAGGCAATATATTCTCCTCCTTACTATTTCCTATATTTTCCAGATTTCCTATAATGTTATGTGTTGATTTTATTCACATGAAATGATTATTAAAAATATGTAGGAACGTATTGCATGGAGCACTGGGTGTGGTGCATAAACAATGAGTTTTGGAACACTGAAAAGAAATAAAAGAAAATGGAAAAAGAATATGTAGGAAAATCTACATCAGAACAGAATCTCCAATTCCATACTTCTGCTTTCTTAAAAGTTTAGTGCTTGCAAATGTTTTCTTTGAGCCTTGGTTCTAGATTGTGTGTATAAGTCCTGATTTCTTTGCATCAGGAGAACAATTTTTTTTTTAAGATTTTGTTTATTTGAGAGAGAGAGAGTGTAAGGGAGAGGGAGAGAGAATCTGAAGTGGACTCTAAGCTGAGCTCACAGCAATATAGGCGGCTGGATCCCATGACCTTGAGTTTATGACCTGAGCTGAAACCAAGAGTCTGACACCCAACCAGCTGAGGCACCCAGGCATTCCCAGGATGGGAACTGACTACCAAACACATTTTTATGTAAATCCCACCTCATTTATAAATTCCTGTGTATTGAGGAGGATCAACATATTTTGTGATTCAAGATGCTCATAACTTCCTAAAATATAAGGAGTTCTTTGTGCAACAGGACTAGCTTTGTATGTAGCCCCCAAAAGATGGGCCTTTTCTACATTTGTTCAAGTTGTTCAGCAGTTTAGAAAGTAGCCAGAGTAGCAAGTGATGTGGAATTAAAATCAAGGCACAAGTCTCTTGGTTGATATTTGATGTGAAGGAAATGGTAGAATAATATAAAACCTAACTTTGTGTTGTTACAGCAAATACCTCCTTTATTTCTGCTAACAAAACAAATAAAGCTCAATTCTTTAATACGTGCACTAGAATATGAAATTCTGAAGAAACAGCTACTCATAGATCCTTGCCATTGGGGTAAAGTTGGGTTTTTATTAGATATGTGTACTATATCCCAGCAAATGTATCAGCCTAAATCAGTTCATTTGATTACTATTTGTAGTGGGCTGAATGGTGGTCCCAAAGATACCAAGTTCTCATTCTGGAACCTGTAAACCTTATTTGGAAAAAGTTTTTGTTTGTTTGTTTTTTTTTTGTTTTTTGTTTTTTTGTTTTTTTGGTAAGATGTGACTAAATTAAGGATCTTGAGATGGTGATGTCATACTGTATTATTTGCATGGGCCCTGGGGCCCCGGATGCTTGGTGCGTAAATTCTCACAGGAGGAAGGCGGGGAGAGATTTGGGGCACCCCCAGAGAGAAGGCAATATGACTATAGACAGATTGGAGGGACACAAACAAACACAAACCAAGGAATGAACACTCTGGTCACCAGAAGCTGGAAGGGGCAAGTACCAACAGATTTTCCCTTGGGACCTCTGGAAGGAGCATGACCCTGCTGACACCTTGATTTTAGATCATAGGCCTATGGAACTGGGAGAGAATACATTTTTGTTGTTTTAAGCCATTTTTATTGTGTTAAGCTGCGTAGTTTATAGTAATTTGTTACTGCTCCTGAGGAAACTGGTCCATGGTTCATAATGAAAATATGAGGCTATCAATGACCGTAAGTGGATTTGAATCTTGTTATTAAACCAGATATTTGCAAAAGAAAAAACAGAACAAAACCAAAACAACAAGAAACCCCACCATATAGTTGCAAGAAGATAAGAGTAGTGAAAACACTACAGTGTTTTTCCCTAATAGCAATCATGTTTAGTGTCATTATTCATAGTCATTCTTTCTCTTCTTAATATTTTTTTTGCCCCTACATTAACAATTGGGTTTTTTTTTTCTTGGCAGTCTCTAAGCATTGATACTTTTCAATTCCAACACCCATTTATCTTCTTGTTTTAACTCTGCTGTAAGTAAGTCCATAAGTCTGAGAAGAAAATAGAAAAGTGTCTTATAAGCTTTTCAAAACATGAAATCCTGAGATGTTACTAATGCTAGAATTCTTATTATGTTCATAATTTTTTTTTTCTATTTTCTCAGTATGTTAACAAGTGGTCTTAGTCTTCTTGAGTAAAATTGGTGAATTTCTCCTGGTTCCTAGGAAACAAAGCTTGGGAACTGAGCTACAAGTCCTCAGATGTTTTTAAGTTATATTTTTGTTCTTATTTTTATCAAAATAAAATAAAAACATGATAAAAACATTTTAAAAGGGTTATAATAAAAAGGGATATGTAAGGTTATAATAGAAAGGGACTCCTTTACATACATCTTCTCTATTCCTGGTCTCCTTAGAAATATCTTTTAATGAGTTTAGTTTTTACATTTCCAGTTGTCTTCATTTATTAAATAATACAACTATACTATTTCTTTTCTTTTCTTCCTTACTTTCTTTCCCCTCCCTCCCTCCCTTTCTCTTTCTTTCTTTTCTTTTCTTTTCTTTTCTTTTCTTTCTTTCTTTCTTTCTTTCTTTCTTTCTTTCCCTTCCTTCGTTCATTCGTTCCTTCCTTCCTTCCCTCCTTTCTATTGAATTCCTGCTGTAAAAAGCAAGGATTTAACTTAATAGATGTGTCCTGCAGTTCCTTTCTCCTCTTCATCTTCCTCAGTTTTGATTGTATATTGTTATTTCTATTTAACTGGATATTTTTGTTACTTTCAATAAAATACTAGTCTTTGTTTCACTAACTTGAGACATCTCTTGACTTCCCATTATGTGAGAAGAGAACTGTGAACCCATCTACTCTTCCTTTTGTGTTTCCTCCATCCTTCCTCCCCCCAGTTTCTGTAGATTGATACCATAAATTCTCTATGTTTTAATTACACATATTGCTCTACTATGAGGTATGGATTCTGCTCAAGGATTTAAAATGTGCAAGAATATTGGATGCTGGCCTGTCCACAGGTGATGGGCTGTGGAGTGGAGAAAACTCATCTCTGAGGACAGCATGGTCCTGGGTCCCTTGTCTTACTTCTCATCTGCTTCCTTTGTCAGCTTCTGCCTACATTGGTCACTCTAGAACTGTCCTTCTCTTCTCCCAGTCCATCTTCTCCAATGCTCAGCCAAAACATCTCTGGAAAAGTTTTGTTTCTTTATGCAGAGATCCGCTTTCACAGCAGTTGGTTTTCTCCTCTCTTGGGAAGATAAAAACTATTTCCAGTCGGGGCCATGTGCTGTCTCCTCCCTGTATCTGAAACAGCAACTCTTGCCTTTATACTTTGCTCCTCACTTATCCACTCACTGTTCTTTATTTTATGTTCTTTTGGTTCCCTGGAGCTCCCTCCAGGGCATTGAATGTGGAGAGAAGCTAGGAAACTGAAAGATTTGGCATCCATTTAAAAAAATGTAAGAAGCAGAGAAAAAATTAAAGACTTGCCAAATTTACCTGTACAGGCACTGTAAACAAATTATCCTAAATGGCAAAGAGTTCTACTTTAGATGGCAGGGCAAATTGCCCTAAATAGATAGTGGCTGCCTTTGGTGCTATGCTAAAAACAAACAAACAAACAAACAAACAACAATAACAACAACAAAAATAAAACAAACAAGCAAACAAAAAAACTAAAACAGTTCAATTCTATCTGCACTTACAGGGTAAGGTATACTATGACTTTTGGCAGATTGATTTCTCTGTCAAGGCTATGTGGCTGTTTTATCCAATTAAAAGTCTTTATGGAGCCAAAAACCTTAACTGCTTCCTCCCTCTTTGACACCTTAATCTATTTAGAGATTTTAACAACAGATATGCTGGCCATATTGTTCATTTGATTCTTGCCTCAAGGCTGAATAGTAATCTGCCTTTGTTACCCGTATGCCTACTCAGTTTTATCTTTTTTTTTTAATTTGTTTATTTACAGCATAACAGTGTTCATTGTTTTGGCATCACACCCAGTGCTCCATGCAGTACGTGCCCTCCCTATTACCCACCACCTGGTTCCTCAACCTCCCACCCCCGATGCTTCAAAACCCTCTGGTTGTTTTTCAGAGTCCATAGTCTCTCATGGTTCATCTCCCCTTCTAGTTTCCCTCAACTCCCTCTCCTCTCCATCTCCCCATGTCCTCCATGTTATTTGTTATGCTCCACAAATAAGTGAGACCATATGATACTTGACTCTCTCTGCTTGACTTATTTCGCTTAGCATAATTTCTTCCAGTCCCGTCCATGTTGCTACAAAAGTTGGGTATTCATCCTTTCTGATGGAGGCATAATACTCCATTGTGTATATGGACCACATCTTCCTTATCCATTCATCCGTTGAAGGGCATCTTGGTTCTTTCCACAGTTTTGCGACCGTAGCCATTGCTGCAATAAACATTGGGGTACAGATGGCCCTTCTTTTCACTACATCTGTATCTTTGGGGTAAATACCCAGCAGTGCAATTGCACGGTCATAGGGAAGCTCTATTCTTAATTTCTTCAGGAGTCTCCACACTGTTCTCCAAAGTGGCTGCACTAACTTGCATTCCCACCAACAGTGTAAGAAGGTTCCCCTTTCTCCACATCCTCTCCAACACATGTTGTTTCCTGTCTTGCTAATTTTGGCCATTCTAACTGGTGTCAGGTGGTATCTCAATGTGGTTTTAATTTGAATCTCCCTGATGGCTAGTGATGATGAACATTTTTTCATGTGTCTGATAGCCATTCGTATGTCTTCGTTGGAGAAGTGTCTGTTCATATCTTCTGCCCATTTTTTGATATGATTATCCAACTCTATGGTGAAATAATCTTCAACAAAACAGGAAAAAATATTCAATGGAAAAAAGACAATCTCTTCAATAAATGGTGCTGGGAAAACTGGACAGCGATATGTAGAAGAATGAAACTCGACCATTCTCTTACACCGTACACAAAGATAAACTCGAAATGGATAAAAGACCTCAACGTGAGACAGGAATCTATCAGAATCCTAGAGGAGAACATAGGCAGTAACCTCTTTGATATCAGCCACAGCAACTTCTTTCAAGATATGTCTCCAAAGGCCAAGGAAACAAAAGCAAAAATGAACTTTTGGGACTTCATCAAGATCAAAAGCTTCTGCACAGCAAAGGAAACAGTCAACAAAACAAAGAGGCAACCCACGGAATGGGAGAAGATATTTGCAAATGACAGTACAGACAAAAGGTTGATATCCAGGATCTGTAAAGAACTTCTCAAACTCAACACACACAAATCAGTTTTATCTTTTTAGCCACTTGGGATGAGAAAGTTTCTGAATTTTCCCCATCTCTTCATTTTTGCTTGTAAAACCTCAAATTCTTTAATAAGGCTTATCTGTCTTTTAAATGTCCTTGTCAGAGGCACCCATTATTAACCAACCTACCCTACTCCTACTCTGTTTTCCAGTTTTCTTCTTCTTCTTCTTCTTTTTTTTTTTTTTACGGAGCTGCAACTTCATTAAATGTATTATCTTCATTCTAAGTGATAGCAGGTGAAATTTTGCCATATAGAATATGTTTTCTGACCAAAATGGAATAAAAATAAGTCAATAATGGAAAGACAACAGGAATATCTACAAACACAAATTAAGCAACACTCTTTAAACAATCCATGAATCAAAGGAATTAAATACATATAAATGAAAATAATATATAACCTATCAAACTTTGTGGGATGTAGCTGAAGCTGTGAAGAGAGGGAAATTTATAGCACTAAAACATTTGCATTAGAAAAGAGGAAAAACATCAAATCAGTTATTAAATTTCTACTTTAAGAAACTAGGGAGAAAATTAACCTAAAGCAGGTAATAGGAAAAAAAGAATAAAATAGTGGAAATCAATAAACTTGAAATAGGAAGACAACAGAGAAAATAACTGAAACTAAAAAGTGATTCTTTAAAAAAATCTGATAAATGTGGGGGCGCCTGGGTGGCTCAGTGGGTTAAGCCGCTGCCTTCGGCTCAGGTCATGATCTCAGGGTCCTGGGATCCAGTCCCGCGTCGGGCTCTCTGCTCGGCAGGGGGCCTGCTTCCTTCTCTCTCTCTCTGCCTGCCTCTCTATCTACTTGTGATCTCTCTGTCAAATAAATAAATAAAATATTTGAAGAAAAAAAAATCTGATAAATGTGATATACCTCTTGCCAAGAGTGACAGAGCTAGAGGCACCTGGGTGGCTCAGTTGGTTAGGCATCTAACTTTTGATTTTGGCTCAGGTCATGATCTCAGAATTGTGAGATTGAGCCCCAAGTTGGGCTCCACATTGGGCCTGTAGCATGCTTAAGATTTCTTTCTGCCCCACCCCACCCCCAAACAGTGAGTGAGAATATGATAACCAGTTAGGAGTGAATCAAAAGATATTAGTACAAATCTTGTAGCCATTAAGGGATAATGAGGAAAAACCACAAACAAATTTATATTCCTAAATTTGATAACTTAAATGACTAATTCCTTAAAATCTGCAAACTATTGCAACTCAATCAAGATGAAATCAATAATAAAAAAATAAATAAAAAGATGAAATCAATAATTGGGATAATCCTCTAACCATTAATGAAACTGAATTTGTAATTTAAAAACTCCTGAAAAAAAAATCTTCACGCCCATATGATTTCATTGGTGAATCTTACTAAATTTTTAAAGAAGAGTTAAAAATAGAGTTCTTTCCTCCATCTTGGAACCTATGGAGGTCTACTGGGAACTCCCATAATGACAACTATGTCTGGAAGGGAACATATAGCTCTTCTTACTCTGTGATGAGAAGAAACTGAATTCTATCTAGGCAAGAGATGTGCTTCTGTGTACAAAGCAAAGAACAAAACAGTGACTTTTGGTGGCAAACCCAACAAAACCAGAGTAATCTGGGGAAAAGTAACTCATGCTCTTGAAAACAATGGCATGGTTTATGCCAAGTTCTGAAGCAATCTTCCTGCTAAAGCCATTGACCCACAGAATCCATGTGTTGCTGCAACCGTCAAAGACTTAAACTTACTGAAAAGCAAATAAATTAAGGTGTAGATTTGTTTCCTAGTTAAAAAAAAAAAGACAAGATAACAATAGATAACAGAAGAGAAAGGAATACTTCCCACTCATGAGGCCAATAATACTCCCATTTGATTCAATGCAAATATTTACATTGAATATTTAATTGGGTCTCTGATACTCACTGTAAGTGAATCCAGTACCTTGTAGACATTTAGGGCCCTGTCTCTGAAGACAGATTGCCTGGGTCCAAATTTTAGCTCAGCTATCTTAGCTATTTCCTTGGTGTGTTATGTAACTGGTCAGTAGTTTGTTAACCTTAGCTGGTCAGTAGGGATTGACAGGAGTAACTTTCTAAAGATTAGTGGGATAAACATGTAAACTCTTACAAGTCTTTCCCATATAATATGGACAGGTAGTATTATCTTTTTTTTCCTTTTTCTTTTTTTCAAATTATTCTCTTCATTGTTCTCAGTTGATATTCATTATGGTAGAGTTTCATTCTCCTATTATAATTTCTCTTGCTAATTGCTGTGAACTCCCAACATTTTATTAACATTTTTTTCTATGGTGTCTCAGAGTTCCACATATGCTTTGGCAATTTATACTTTTTTAAAATCTTTATGCTCTCATTGTGTAAACAGTCTAAAAAATAGATGACTCATGTTAAATATGACCTATCTTTTATAGCCAACATGTATAAATTAACAGGAATGAAATTTATAAGATTAATGAATACTGGTGATTTTGCTGCCCGGAATGAAAACATGAAAGCTATGCCTAGCAGCATGTTGGGGAAATATATCAAAGCGTTTTATATTTTTAGATTATGAACAGTAACTTTTATTCAAAAATTTAGAAGAGCTTCCTCTCTTATGTTTGAATTTTTAATGTACTTCTACTTCGTCTGATATTAATATACTCCTCCTTGCTTCCTTGTTCTTTGCAATAACATTGCATATCTTTGCTCTACTCACTTTTTACCTCTATAAACTATTTTATTTTGATTGAGCCTTTTAGTTTTGTCTTTAACCTCAGTTAGATCCTTGAGGCTAGTCAGCAATCTTTCTGGTTTTATGTGATTAGAACCTCTTTGATTCTGATTGTGTAAACATCTAAAAAATAGGTGATTCATATATATGTGTGTTTACATGAATTCCAAGCCTCCGGCCCTTCTCCCTCTGTTACCCAAACATGACTGTAATCAAGAAACCCCTCATGTTCTTGTAGCAAAACTTCAAAATAACTGCCTCTACTTGGGTGGCTCATTTGGCTAAGCATCTGACACTTCATCTCGGGATCATGAGTTCAGGTCCTCTGTTGGACCCCACATTGGGTGTGGAACATGCTTCAAGACAAAACAAAACAAAATAAAAGGCTGCCTCCATGGGTGATTTTTCCAAATTCTTCCTGCTTTGATGGAGGAAGTGCCTTTCCTCCCACATAACTTATTCCTTTTTCTTTTTAAAGATTTTATTTATTTGAGAGAGAAAGTGAGAGCACATGAGTGGGGAGAGGGAGAAGCAGACTCCCAGCTGAACAGGGAGCCGAGTGCAGGGCTTGATCCCAGGTCTCTGAAATCATTACCTGAGCCGAAGGCAAACACTTAACCCACTGAGACCTCTAGGTGCCCTAAGTTTATTCCCTTTAACTCTATCTTTGGCTCTTCTCAATGAATCTACACATTTAATCAACCAGCACATCCACTGGATTCTACTTGGCTGTTTTGTCCAATTACATTTACTGCCACACTTGTCCCAGCTGGTATCACATGGCCGTAGACATGTGGTCACTTACCTGGTCTGCCATTCTATTCTTGTTCCCTTCCAGTCCCCCATGAAGCAGCTGAGGTGATTTTTTGTAAACGTAAATCTGATTGTATCACTCCCTTGCTCAGTTTTTTTCTTTTCTTTTCTCTTTAAGATTTTATTTATTTATTTGAGAGAGAGAGCGAGAGCATGTGTGTTCACATGCAAGTGGAGGTGAGGAGCAGGGGAAGGGGCAGAGGGAGAAGCAGACTCCCCGCTGAGCAGGGAGCCTAATGCAGGGCTTGATCCCAGGACCCTGAGATCATGACCTGAGCCAAAATCAAGTTGGATGCTTACCCAACTGAGCCACCCAGGAGATCCTCCTTAGTATTTTTTTAACGGCCTCCCAGCATCCTCAGGATAAAGTCTAATAATAAAATATTTTATAATATTTTAATTTTAAATAATAAAAATATTTTACAAATCTTACTTTTGCTTACCTTTTCATTCTTCCTCCTTGCCAATCATCCATTGCATCTATATTCTAAGTATAATGATCTGATGATGGATGAAAATTATTTATATGGGCGTCCAAATACTCAAAGTTGTATAAGGGGTAATAAATGGATAGATGGATGAATCATGGTGGTGGAGCTGTGGAATTGTGTTTAAGCACACATAGTTTATGAGATGATTTACCTGTAGCGATGTTTACATCTCTATAATTAAGTTAACTCAGAAAGATTAACTGAGAGAAAAAAATATACTTCTAGCAACATGTTAAAATGTCTTTGCTTACCACATTTAGTGAGCCAAATGCCATCAGCTTCAGGATTTTTGCTGATAAGCCAAATATTAAAATGACTTATTTCACAAGTACTTTGGAAGTTATTTGTAAATATTCCACAAACAGCTTTCCTATAGGTGGTTAAAAGCCATAAACAACGGTTTTGTATTTGTCATAATTAATATATTTTAGAAATATGTGTGTATCTCATTTCCAATGCAGTTGACATAAATCTCTGAGTCAGACATGCCACTTATAATGAAATACCATTCATTTCTCTGTCCGTAAAGAAATTTTCATCTGAGGAGATGTTATGTCAAAAGGGCATTTTCATCCAGAAAGCTTGCAATATTAGACTGATAAAACTTATTTTCTTTTTCTTAAATTCTTTATCTCCTGCTATTCTCGGACACTGATGCTCGAGGCACATATTCTCATGGTTCCACATTAGAAAATTATTAAGTTAAATTCTTGAGAGACATTAACCCTTTGATCCTCTTTTTAATTCGTCAATAGCATGATAAAATTACATTGTTCTTGACCTAAAACCCCTGAAAGAAAGTCAAAACAATTTGTTTTGAATTCGTTATATGTAGATATTATAATTATTGTCATGAAAGTAATCCCTAAGGAATAGATGATGTAAGTTAAAGTCACTATTTGTGGCTATTTGTGGTATAACAAATTTTACCTGTAAACCCACAAATTGTCTTAAAGAATACTTCTATATAATCATGAGTCTATGCAATATACAGAGATCCTCTTTAAGAGTAGATGGTTCATTTGTGACTACGTGGATGGGACTAGAAGGCATTATGCTTAGTGAAATAAGTCAATCAGAGAAAGACAACTATCATATGATCTCCCCGATATGAGGAAGTGGAGGTGCAACGGTGGAGAGTGTGGGGGGTAGGAAAAGAGTAAATGAAACAAGATGGGATTGGGAGGGAGACAAACCATAAAAGACTCTTAATGTCACAAAACAAACTGAGGGGGGCCGGGGGGAGGGAGGTAGGGAGAGGGTGCTGGGGTTATGGACATTGGGGAGGGTATGGCTATGGTGAGTGCTGTGAAGTGTGCAAACTTGGCAATTCACAGACCTGTACCCCTGGGGATAATAATGCATTATATGTTTATAAAAAATAAAAAAAATAAAAAGGAGTAGATGGTTCTTCAAAATTGTGTTATCTAGGCATTTTAGGGTACACCTCTTTCTAGTTCCAAAAAGGAATCTTCCAAAAAGGATCATTAACACAGAGAGAGACCAAGTTGAAATGTATTTGTTGAGCACTGGGACTTTATTAACTTCTCTGCTATGGCTGATAACAATGGTGATTTCACACCATAGCACAGCAAAGCAATTTGTACGTACACATGAATGTATGTAACGGACTGAATGTTTTCCCCTCAACATTCCTATGTTGAACGCCTAACCATGCCCACCTCCCCATTGTGACTGTACACATACAGATTTTTAAGGAGGTAATTAAGTTTAATTAAATCATAAAGGGGAGGCCCTAACCTGATAGTACTTACCAGAAGCAGAAGAGACACTAGAGACCCAGGTGCACACAGAGAAAAGACCATGTGAAGACAGTGAGAAGCCACCACCTACAAGCTGAAACAGAGGTCTCCACAGAAACCAACATTGTTGGCACCTTGATCTTGGACTTCTAGCCTTCAGAAAACTGAGAAACTTTGAGAAGACTAATTTCTGTTGTTTAAGCCACCCAGTCTGTGTTATCTTGTTACAGCACCCTGAGTTAATATAATGTGTGTGTGTGTGTGTGTGTGTGTAAGGGAGAGGGAGCTGGTGGGAGAGAGGGAGAGAGAGCAAGCGTGAGTGCATGGGACACTGAGTAGGCAGGTATATAGAACTGTGATTTGATTGACAGAAAGATGCCAGTTGATATGGTTAAGAAGTGTAAAGTTTCTATAAAAACATTAGGATGTGGAAACTGAGAAAGAGTTCTATAAAGTAGGAAACAATTTACTTCCAGAATTCTCAGGGCCCATAATTGTTTTCTACCCCCGCCATGGCTGGTCCATTCCCTGCACAAGTCAGGATTCCACCAGATGGGGGAAGCTTGCTTTTGCCATTCTGAGAGGTTTACTCCTAACCATTCTAGAGATACTTGATAGATGCCTATCTATGCATCAGGTACATCTAGCTAGTGCTGAAAAGCCCGGTGTATTCCTGAGCATTAAGTTATCGTGAATGTGCATGAAGCAAAGATCAATTAACAAATCATTAAATATGTGGAGGAAAAAGCACAAATACATTAAGAATAAAAATTAATACATATGAAAAGTCAGTTAAAAAGGCAGTATGTCTTTCCCAATTTCAAGTTTCGTTTCATAAATTTGAAAGCCTAAATAGCACAAATAATATAAACTATCACACTGACTCAAGAAGTAGAAAATCTCAGTAGATTTGTAATTTGGGTAAAAATATTCTATAAAGTCTAATGCCCTTTCCCCCATATACCTAAAATATGTAGATTGGTAATTTCTCTTAAGCTTTGCAAAGAACCCAGCTAATCTCCTGTTCTGTAAGCTTTTACAGAAAATATGATTCTGAGAATGCCAGGAGAGTACGATACAAAGAAATCTAGCACTGTGGGATATCTCGATAGATTAAATAAGACATTTTGTAAGATCTTAGAAAAATTTGTTGAGTGATACATTGGATGCAGACTTTTGCTAAACAGGGAAGAGAGTATTAAAAATATGTAATGAACACTCAGGCCTCCTAGATGGGAAGACAGGGACATCAAACATTAAAAAATGACAGTATGGTTCAAGACAGTACATTATTAGACACCAACACGATTCCTGTAAAGCATACATAAAATAAGAACTCAGAAACAGAGGAGACTGATACAATTCTAAAGGTGACTTGGACCGCACCATTTGACATTTCTCTGTGAGAGTACAAAAGATCTATATTGCCTACCCTAATAATCTACAGATGGGAAGGGTACAGCACTTTATGACCATAAGGCATTGCTGTGAATACGTATCTGAAGGCTTGTAGCATAATATAGATAATGTGAAAAAAAATAGAGCAGAACTTTAAGAGGGTGCTCTGGTAAGCACTAACAGTATAAATTAAGCAGTAAGTTCATTTTTGCTAACTCCAGCTCCCGTCACTTGTTCCTTTGCCAATACCAGCCATTTAATGTCCAGAGGAAGCCTCTCAGACATCCATTCTCCCCTGGTTGTTGACATGTTAGTTTAAATTAGTCACTATGTAAATGCCCCCTGAGGTTTTAGCTCTACCTAGGAAATGAAAGATTTTGTTCCTTACTAAAGCAGCATTAATGTCAGAAATTAGATAGAAGATACATTTTTAGAAGCATTTAGAGGAGATTTGAAGATAGATATTTCTTTTTTTTTTTTTAAACTTTTTCTTTCTTTTTTATTTGACAGAGAGAAATCACAACTAGGCAGAGAGGCAGGCAGAGAGAGAGGAGGAAGCAGACTCCCCGCGGAGCAGAGAGCCCGATGTGGGGCTCGATCCCAGGACCCTGGGATCATGACCTGAGCCGAAGGCAGAGGCTTTAACCCACTGAGCCACCCAGGCGCCCCATGAAGATAGATATTTCTATTCTACTGTACACAGCACACGGACCTCTTGCCCTCCTGCCTGGGAGCAAGGAGGCAGGGATTAGTAATAGTAGTAACAGCTCTGTCTGTGAGGCCAGATGGCCACGGTTCAAATTCTGATTCCACTGTTCATTAGCTTGGTGAACTTGGGCATTCTTAACATCTTTAGTCTTAGTTTCCTCATCTGAAAAATGTGGTAAATAAGAGTACTGCAGTATTGTTTGTATTTCAGTCATATGATTAACCTTCAAGGAGGTAATCCAGGTGAAATGCTTAGAACCAGTCCTGGCCTGCTCTGAACCCTTGCAAGAACTGAATCAACAGTCTTAGTGGTAGCACCAGTAATGCTAAAGAGCAGCAGTACCCCTCCTCCTAGAACCTTCTCTGCCTCCCTGCCTGCCATCCTGCAAGTGGTACTGATGTGATGAGGTCAAACTCTGACGAAGCTTTCATGCTTTTCACTCTTACAGCGGCAACCTAGTTGTTCTGCCATCATGGATCCTCCTTAACATGCCTCTTTGAGAAGCATCTTAATCCTCAGGGGCCTCCTGAGAATTTCATTAACCCACACGGAGGGTGGTAACAGCTTCATTACGTCACCTGTTGCCAGGAAATGGCTGGATGTCCTTGTCCAGCCTCACCAGACCAGCTGCCCCGGGGGCACCAGAGAAGCATTGCTCCTCTTTGAAAAAGCCATGTTTCTTTCCACGTTGTGATTTGGCCTCAGCCCAGAGCACCCCCAAGCCTGCCGCTTCTGATTTCATGGTACCACGTGGCAGGGAAGACGGATCACAAAGGCAGCATAAAATGCCTGAGTTGAGGGCAGCCAGCTGTTTATTGCTACATTATCTGCTTCTGAAAGAGACTACAGAGCTGCTGCTCCCCCTTTTCCCTGCAGATAAAACTTGATGAGATATTAACATTTAAATTACAGCACTCTTTATTTTTATTCCATTCTAGAGGCTTTGAAATGCACTGGACTGTTTCAAACTGCTTTCTGGGGAAGCTTAATAACACCTCCAGCTTTTCTGAGGGTCTTTTTCAACCAGGCAACCTGCTGTCACTCCGTCAGCCCTCCAAAGGGTATTTCAGTGATTGCTGCAGCCCTGGGCTCTTGTTTGTCTAAATATCCCCACGAGTCTAACATTCCAGGTACCTTAGTCTGCCAGCTTAAACCAAATAAAAGGTAAAATCTTAGCTCCTCTTTACTGATGAATTCCCTGGGGGTTTAAGCCTTTGCCTGCCTGTTTCCGTCTTGTCCATGTATCTGCAGTATGAACACAAGATGGGCTTTTAATTAGCAAGTTGGAGGCAATGGAGCTGCCCTGTCATAGGGCTTGTTGAGGCCTGTTTCCTGTTAACAGTGAGTGGAGAAGAGTGTTTCCTCCCGCCCTTGCTTACCACCACCGTAACCACACCCCGCCCTATGTGCGCAGCCTCCTTTAACTCCTCTTTTAGGACCCAGTTCAAATAGTGTCTCTTTTCTGTAACTTTTCCTAATGTTTCTTCCCCTCGACCATCCTCTGAACTCTCACAGGATTGAACTGCCCCTCTCTTCCTTCTCATGGAATTGCAGGATAGAGATTTAGTAGTTTATGTCCACGTCTGGACTCTCTGCCAGACATTTACTTCATGCACGTTTGTACCATCTGCTGCCATAGCGCAGAAATGGAAGAGATGACCAGTTGAATTGCTTGCTGAATTAAAGTGAACTAAAATAATAGATTTCATATGGGAAAATAGGTAGAGTTTTAAAACACTGAAAATATCCTTCTGGTTTAGACCATGGGATTAAAAAAACTCAAATAGATCACCAAAGCACTGATATAGTTACATCAAAACGATAACAGCTGTTGTTACTTGTGCTAGGCATTACCATAGGTACATATCATAACCCTATGTAAACTGTGTGTAATTATGTCTATCTTATAAAATAAAGAAACTGAGGCTCAGAAAAGTTAAATATCATCTGTGGGATCATGACATTTAATCAGTGTATCAGTCAGTGTTCTCTAGAGAAACAGAACCAGTAGGATCTCTCTCGCTATTTATTTATCTATTGAGACAGGGAAAGAAAAAGACTGATTTAAGGAATTGGCTTATGTGATTATGGGGGATGGCAAGTGTGATATCTGTAGGCAATCTGACAGGCTTGGAAATTCAGGATAAAAGGAGATATTGAAGTCTTGATTCTGAATCCCACAAGGTAGGAGGCTAGAAACTCAGGCAGGGTTTCTGTGTGGCAGTCTTGAGGCAAATTTCTTCTGTAAATCTCCCACATATGCTCTTGAGGTCTTCAACTGATCAAATGAGGCCCACCCACACTATGGAGGGTAATTTGCTTTACTCAAAATCTACTGATCTAAATTTTATTCACATCTAAAAAATACCTTTACAGTCACATTTGGATTGGTATTTGACTGAACAAGTAGAAGTGTGAAGAATTCTCTTTCCACAGTGTCTTGACCTTCCAGATGTTTGTCTAGTTCTCCATGGACTCTGTTCAGCTCTTTTTCTTCTCTGCTAATCCATGTGCCATGAGAACTTGTCTTTTACATTGTGAAATCTCCCACTTTTTAACCTCCTGGACATATTTTCTTTCTATTTTGGTTCTCCTCTCAGTGATTCTATTTACTTGAGTCTTCTAAAGCTTACCATCCCTCACTCCCCACACGTGGGTTAGTCATCCCCAGTTCTAGACTATGGGTCACAAAGTGAGTAGATGACAATATGTAGACAGAGTGCTCAGAATTCTGAGAACTGAAATGCAAGCTACTGTAAAATTCTTTTGTGTCATTTTCAGTAGTGTTGTTCTCATCGTCCCAGGGAACATGATGTTAAGATGAAGATGCTGATTATGTTATTTAGTATTGCAGAAGTAAACTATTTTGTGGCAATGAATAAATCTTAAGTCCTTTAGGAACTTGTAGAACAGATGTTAAAAAAAAAGGCAAGTAAGTTTCTATATTTTAAAGCCCTTTGAAGAAGATAAAATGGCTTTTAAAATACTGGTTATTTATACTCTTAGTTTGGCTCTTCTTTGAGTTCTTCTCTGCTCTCCTATTAGATAGATTATATAAACTAAAGGGGACTTATTTGTGGACAGAAACTGCTTCTTATGTTAAGAGACATGTAGTATAGTGATTGTGTGCTCAGATTTTGAGGGCCAAATTTCCGTGAACTTGAGGACTAGACTACATCTATCACTTGCCCAATGTGTGACCTTGTATGGGCCACTTAACTTCTCTTTGCTTCAGTATCCTCCTTTTTAAAATGGTCATAAAATAATAATATATACTTATGTAATATGTATATTAATAAATATCTATGTTATAGGGCTGCTGCAAAGAATTAATTAATTACACTAAGGAAAAGACTTAGAAGATTACCTGGCTCCAAGTACCATTATTATTCTAGTGGTCCCATCACAAGGACTTGCTCTTTCAATATGAGCACCTGAGTCTACATTTTATATTGCTTCCATCTGCAGGTTTTTATTTTATCTGGAAGATTAGTTGCATATGAGATAAGACAAACACGAGAGTGGGTATGAAGGAAGTAGAATGTGAGTTAAGTACCCAGCCTAGCTGACCTCCTGTTTTATTTGGTATTACCTTGTTTGACTCTTGGCCAAACACTTTTATCCTTGAGCTAGTGAGCTAGCGACTAAATCATAACAGACAGGATTAGGTATTTTGGCAATCAATCCCAATCCACCTAGATGTAGCTCTCGTCACATATTTACACATACCAGCTTATAAGAGATTCATTTTATATGCCAAATTCTGTGTACTTGGAAATATTGATGTCATAGGACTTTAGGATAGCTTCAACAGAAATAAGTATGTGCAGTATAGTAAACATGTTGCTTTGAACCAACCCATGTATTTTGATGAGTTATCATTTACAATAATCTTGGCAACTCAAGTCACAGACAAACTTTATACTATAGAATGTATACTGTAGAATACACAATCTTCTTGTAAAGTCATTCAGTCTAGATATGTACATACAATAGTTAATTGGCCCAGGTTTAGCTTTGCAATAAACCTCATATTTAACTCATAAATGCAAGGTACTGATTCCATTGTCCTGCAAATCAAAATGGAGCTATTGTCCAAGGACATCACATAGTTTACTGGTCGGGTATTGTACTTCTCAGGCATCTTCACCCTCTATGGCAAAAAGAACAGGAAAGTTCAAAGCACCTGTGCATATATCCTAACAAACAAAGAGGGATACCTGGGTGGCTCAGTATGTGAAGCATCTGATTCTCAATTTTGGCTAAGGTCATGATCCTCTGATTGTGGGATCGAGCCTCACATTGGGCTTTGTGCTCAGTGTAGAGTCTGCTTCAGATTCTGTCTCCCTCTTGCTTACTCTCTCTCTCTCAAATAAATAAATAAAATCTTAAAAAATACATCACAAAGCCAATCAAACAAAAGAAAGTTATTTTAGTGGATGACTTAGGAAAGTGAATTCTATTTTTGTCAGAAATAGATAGACAATGGTGTCTCGCTATAGTACAAGAGTATTTTAATAGTCATCAGTTTAATTCACTTCACAAGGAGGACACATCAGTTTCACTCTCCAGTTACTTAGTTGAAATTCGTTATCTGCCCGGAGAACACACTTTACAGTCGTCAATTTTTTTATATTGTAAAGGTTCCCAACCACACGAGCTTGTGACTCTATCTTATGAAAGCCCCGATATGCCCACATACTCTTTGGTTGACACACAAGAGTTCAATCTGAAATGACACAACCAGAGTTTACTCTTCACAGAACCAGACTTCTGCCAGTGTGGCACTGCACATTTCATCAGGTACTTTGAGTAACATGGTCTTTGTCTTTTCTCCCAAACACTAACAGAAAAAGAATTCAAGACATAGTTGTGCACTCCTGACTTGGCATATTGTTTCATATTGTTTATGTGGCTGGAGAAGCTTTGGTTTCTGCTGTAGGTCATAGGGGTGTGCTAGCCAATTACTGGATAAAGATATAGGGTTTTCTTTTCACAGAGGAAAGGAGCTGTAACACGAAGACTGTAGCTTCTGGTTTATTAGCTCTGTGTTTATAAAAGGAACATGAATGAATTAGCCCAGACTGTCTGAGAATTCTGATAATGGCTGGGTATAAATAAGCAAGGAAGTAAGAGAAAACAAGATGGAACAAAGGCATCGGATGGGAGGAAGAGAAAGCTCTGTGTTTTCTGAAATGAAAAAAAGGTGGGGCATGTGATGGTATTGTCACAGTTACCTGGAGTTCTCAGGTAAGGTCCAAGTGCTATTCCTTGTGAAGGTGATACTACAGCAAAACAAGGGATGGTGTAAGGTGGCTGACGTGAAGGCCACAAGTACAAGAGAATAGCATTAGGAAGAAGATAGAAAAGGGAGGAAAGCCCAAATTGTTAATTTATGTCCTATGATCTCTATCTCAGCATAAACATCTGAAGTCCTATTAAGGACTTTATATTACTAAAAGGTATTTTTATATTCATGCATATGTAGTCCAGGGCTCTTAGAGATAGCTGGATATCCTGCACACGCTTGGGTATCATTTCCATGCTGGCCCTTCACCTTCTGGAGCAGCCAAAGAAAAAGGGTATTTGGAGATCTCTAAAATCAACACCACAGCAGTGATGATGGTTGTGGTGAGCTTATTTATTTATTTATTTATTTATTTTTAATTTAAATTTTAACTTCGTTAGTTCATATAGTGTTACATTGGTTTCAGGTGTACAATATAAGTGGTTCAACAATTCTGTACATTACTGATGAGGGTGATGATAAGGGTACTCTTGATCCCCTGCACCCATCTCACCCTTTCCCCAACCCTGCTCCCTTCTAGTAAACATCAGTTTGTTCTCTATAGTTAAGAGTCTGTTTCTTGGTTTTTCATTCTCTTTTTTCACCTTTGCTTGTTTCCTTTGTTTGTTTTGTTTTTTCAAATTCCAGATATGACTGAAGGCGTATGGTATTTGTCTTTTTCTGACTATTTCACTTAGCCTATACTCTTTAGATCCACCCATGTCATTGCATATAGCAAGATTTTTTTCTTTTTCATGGATAAATAATACTCCATTGTATATATGTACCACTTCCTCTTTATCTATTCTTCTATCAATAGACATTTGGGTTGCTTCCATAATTTGGCTATTGTAAATAAAGCTGTTATCAATATTGTGCTGCATGTATCCCTTTGAATTAGTGTTTTTGTATCTTTTGGGTAAATACCCCATAATGCGATTACTGGATGGTGGAATAGTTCCATTTTTAATTTTTTCAGGAACCTCTGTACTGTTCTCCACAGTGGTAGCACCGGTTTTCATTCCCACCAATAGTGCAAAAGGGTTACGTTTTCTCCATATCTTTGCCAGCGCCTATTGGTTCTTGTGTTTTTTATTTTTTATTTATTTATTTATTTATTTATATTTTTTAAAATTTATTTATTTATTTTTATTTTTTTATTTACAGCATAACAGTGTTCATTGTTTTGGCATCACACCCAGTGCTCCATGCAGTACGTGCCCTCCCTATTACCCACCACCTGGTTCCTCAACCTCCCACCCCACCCCACCCCCCCCCCGCCGCCCCTTCATAACCCTCTGGTTGTTTTTCAGAGTCCATAGTCTCTCATGGTTCATCTCCCCTTCCAGTTTCCCTCAACTCCCTCTCCTCTCCATCTCCCCATGTCCTCCATGTTATTTTTTATGCTCCACAAATAAGTGAGACCATATGATACTTGACTCTCTCTGCTTGACTTATTTCGCTCAGCATAATTTCTTCCAGTCCCGTCCATGTTGCTACAAAAGTTGGGTATTCGTCCTTTCTGATGGAGGCATAATACTCCATTGTGTATATGGACCACATCTTCCTTATCCATTCATCCGTTGAAGGGCATCATGGTTCTTTCCACAGTTTGGCGACTGTAGCCATTGCTGCAATAAACATTGGGGTACAGATGGCCCTTCTTTTCACTACATCTGTATCTTTGGGGTAAATACCCAGCAGTGCAATTGCAGGGTCATAGGAAAGCTCTATTCTTTTTTTTTTTTTTTTTAAAGATTTTATTTATTTACTTGACAGAGAGAGAGATCACAAGTTGGCAGAGAGGCAGGCAGAGAGAGAGGAGGAAGCAGGCTCTCTGCCGAGCAGAGAGCCCGATGCGGGGCTCGATCCCAGGACCCCGAGATCATGACCCGAGCCGAAGGCAGCAGCTTAATCCACTGAGCCACCCAGGCGCCCCGGAAAGCTCTATTCTTAATTTCTTCAGGAATCTCCACACTGTTCTCCAAAGTGGCTGCACTAACTTGCATTCCCACCAACAGTGTAAGAGGGTTCCCCTTTCTCCACATCCTCTCCAACACATGTTGTTTCCTGTCTTGCTAATTTTGGCCATTCTAACTGGTGTTAGGTGGTATCTCAATGTTGTTTTAATTTGAATCTCCCTGATGGCTAGTGATGATGAACATTTTTTCATGTGTCTGATAGCCATTTTTATGTCTTCGTTGGAGAAGTGTCTGTTCATATCTTCTGCCCATTTTTTGATATGATTATCTGTTTTGTGTGTGTTGAGTTTGAGGAGTTCTTTATAGATCCTGGATATCAACCTTTTGTCTGTACTGTCATTTGCAAATATCTTCTCCCATTCCGTGGGTTGCCTCTTTGTTTTGTTGACTGTTTCCTTTGCTGTGCAGAAGCTTTTGATCTTGATGAAGTCCCAAAAGTTCATTTTTGCTTTTGTTTCCTTGGCCTTTGGAGACATATCTTGAAAGAAGTTGCTGTGGCTGATACCGAAGAGGTTACTGCCTATGTTCTCCTCTAGGATTGTGATAGATTCCTGTCTCACGTTGAGGTCTTTTATCCATTTCGAGTTTATCTTTGTGTACGGTGTAAGAGAATGGTCGAGTTTCATTCTTCTACATATCGCTGTCCAGTTTTCCCAGCACCATTTATTGAAGAGACTGTCTTTTTTCCATTGAATATTTTTTCCTGTTTTGTCGAAGATTATTTGACCATAGAGTTGAGGGTCCATATCTGGACTCTCCACTCTGTTCCACTGGTCTATGTGTCTGTTTTTATGCCAGTACCACGCTGTCTTGGTGATCACAGCTTTGTAGTAAAGCTTGAAATCGGGTAACGTGATGCCGCCAGTTTTGTTTTTGTTTTTCAACATTTCCTTAGCAATTCGGGGTCTCTTCTGACTCCATACAAATTTTAGGATTATTTGCTCCAGCTCTTTGAAAAATATCGGTGGAATTTTTATCGGAATGGCATTAAAAGTATAGATTGCCCCAGGCAGTATAGACATTTTAACAATGTTTATTCTTCCAATCCAAGAGCATGGAACAGTCTTCCATCTTTTTGTGTCTTCTTCAATTTCTTTCATGAGTGTTCTGTAGTTCCTCGAGTACAGGTCCTTTACTTCTTTGGTTAGGTTTATGCCCAGGTATCTTATGGTTCTTGGTGCTATAGTAAATGGAATCGATTCTCTAATTTCCCTTTCTGTATTTTCATTGTTAGTGTATAAGAAAGCCACTGATTTCTGTACATTGACTTTGTATCCTGCCGCATTACTGAATTGCTGTATGAGTTCTAGTAGTTTGGGGGTGGAGTCTTTGGGGTTTTCCATATAAAGAATCATGTCATCTGCGAAGAGAGAGAGTTTGACTTCTTCCTTGCCAATTTGGATACCTTTTATTTCTCTTTGTTGTCTGATTGCCGTTGCTAGAACTTCTAATACTATGTTGAACAAGAGTGGTGAGGGTGGGCATCCTTGTCGTGTTCCTGATCTCAACGGGAAAGCTGCAAGCTTTTTCCCATTGAGGATGATATTTGCTGTGGGTCTTTCATAGATAGATTTTATGAAGTTCAGGAATGTTCCCTCTATCCCTATACTTTGAAACGTTTTCATCAGGAACGGATGCTGGATTTTGTCAAATGCTTTTTCTGCATCAATTGAGAGGACCATGTGGTTCTTCTCTCTTCTCTTATTGATGTGTTCTATCACACTGATTGATTTGCGAATGTTGAACCAACCTTGCAACCCAGGGATGAATCCCACCTGGTCATGGTGGATAATCTTTTTAATGTGCTGCTGGATCCTGTTTGCTAGGATCTTGTTGAGAATCTTTGCATCCATATTCATCAGTGATATTGGTCTGAAATTCTCCTTTTTGGTAGGGTCTTTGCCTGGTTTGGGGATCAGGGTAATGCTGGCTTCATAAAAAGAGTCTGGAAGTTTTCCTTCTGCTTCAATTTTTTGGAACAGCTTCAGGAGAATTGGTGTTATTTCTTCTTTGAAAGTTTGGTAGAATTCCCCAGGGAATCCGTCAGGTCCTGGGCTCTTGTTTTTTGGGAGGTTTTTGATCACTGCTTCAATCTCATTACTAGATATCGGTCTATTCAGGTTGTCAATTTCTTCCTGGTTCAATTTTGGGAGTTTGTAGCTTTCCAGGAATGCATCCATTTCATCTAGGTTGCTTAGCTTATTGGCATATAACTGTTGGTAATAATTTCTGATGATTGTTTCTATTTCCTTGGTGTTAGTTGTGATCTCTCCCTTTTCATTCATAATTCTATTAATTTATGTTTTTTATTTTAGCCATACAGACAGGTATGAGATGTGATCTCAGTGTAGCTTTGATTTGCATTTCCCTGATGATGAGTGATGTTGAACATTTTTCATGTATCTCTTGGCCATCTGAAAGTCTTCTTTGGAAAAATGTCTATTCATACCTTCTGCTCATTTTTAAATTAGATTGTTTGTTTTTTTGGGTGTTGAGTTGTATCAGTTCTTTATATATTTTGGATACTAACCCTTTACTGACATGTCATTTGCAAGTATCTTCTCCCATTCAGTAGGTTGCCTTCAGTTGTTTCCTTTGCTGTACAGAAACACTTTATTTTAATGTAGTCCATGCAGTTTATTTTTACTTTTAGTTACCTTGTCTTGGGCGACATATCTAGAAAAATGTTGCTACAGCTGATATCTAAAACACTACTGCTTCTGCTGTCTTCTAGGATTTTTATGGTTTCAGGTCTCACATGTAGGTTTTAATCCATTTTGAGTTTATTTTTGTATATGGTATAAAAAATGGTCTAGTTTCATTCTTTTGCATGTAGCTGTCCAGTTATTCCAATACCATTTGTTTAAAAGACTATTTCTTTCTGATTATATATTCTTTCTGCCTTTGTTGAAGATTACTTGACCATATAATTTGATTTTTTAAATTCTGTTCATCTATATGTCTGTTTTTGTGCCAGTAGCATACTGTTTTGATTACTATAGCTTTATAATATAACTTGAAGTCTGGGTATGACAATCCCAGTTTTGTTTTTCTTTCCTCAAAGTTGCTTTGACTGTTTGGGGTATTTTGTGATCTTATAAAACTTCTAGGAGGTTTTTTGTTGTTGTTGTTGTTATTGTTCCATGAAGAGTGCCATTGGCATTTTGGTAGAGATTATATAAATGTGCAGTTTGCTTTGAGTGGTATGGACATTTTCACTATATTTGTTCTTCCAAGCCATGAGCATGGAATGTCTTTCCATTTCTTTGTGTTGTCTTCAATTTCTTTCATCAGTGTTTTATAGTTTTCAGAGTACAGGTGTTTCATTTCTTTGGTTAAGTTTATTCCTAGGTATTTTGTAGTGCCATTGTAAATGGGATTGTTTTCTTAATTTCTCTCTCTATTGCTTCATTATTAGTGTATAGGAATGCAATGGAATACTATGCATTGATTTTGTATCCTGCTTTACTGAATTCACTTATTAGTTCAAAAACATGATTTTTTGGTGGAATCTTTACAATTTTTTTTAAAGATTTTATTTACTTATTTGACAGACAGAGATCACAAGTAGGCAGAGAGGCAGGAAGAGAGGGGGGGGAAGCAGGCTCCCTGCTGAGCAGAGAGCCCGATGCGGGGTTCGATCCCAGGACCCTGGGATCATGACCTGAGCCGAAGGCAGAGGCTTTAACCCACTGAGCCACCCAGGTGCCCCCAGTGTTCTCTATATATTATCATGTCATTTTCAAATAGTGGAAGTTTTACTTTTCTTCACCAATTTGGATGCCTTTTATTTCTTTTTGTTATCTGATTGCTGTGGCTAAGACTTCCAGTACAACGTTGAATAAAAGTGGTGAGAGGGAACATCTTTGTCTTGTTCCTGACCTTAGGGGAAAATCTCTTAGTTTTTCCCATCGAATGTGATGTTCACTGTGTGTGCGTGTGTGTGTGTGTGTGTGTGTGTGTGTGTGTGTGTGTTTTATAAGGCCTTTATTGTACTGAGGTGTGTTCCCTCTAGACTATTTTATTGATGGGTTTTTTAAAGTCATGAATGGATGTTGTACTTTTTCAAATGATTTTTCTGAATCTATTAAGATGATCATATGATTTGATGAGAACAGAGAATCAGGCAAGTCCTGTGTCTTGCACCTCTGGCAGTACAGCATTAGGAATGGTGAGTTCTGCAGAGAGATTAGCAGGTGGAGATGATCAGGAGCAGCCTCCACCCGCAGCAGTAGGTGAGGGTTGAGGACCAGGCAGGTGCTTAGGGATATTTGTGTCCCCATCATATCACTGATATTCAGGATCAACCATGCAAAACCTCAATTTTCTTAACTATAAAATAAGGATAATAATACCTACTCCTTCACAATTTTTTGGTGAAGATTAAATGACATAGTTTTTAAGTGTAAAGTACTTAGCACAGTGTATGGAAAACTGGGGCTCTAGACAAGCACCTCATTTCTTTCCACTCTCAGCACCTTGGACAATGCAAGTACCTAACCAGGATGGAGGAAACTGTACAGTGTTTACACAGAGTCTCGTGTACTTCCATAGGTGAATGCATTATGGTGGTTTTGACAGTTATTTGACCTAAAGAATATGAGTGACAGTGAATGTAAACTCCCTATACTGTCAGCCTGAATCAATACATATCAGGAGTAATGATCCATTGACTTCTGGGTAATGAGAGAAAGTTATGATGTTGTGACTATATTATGGCTTCTCAGAATTTTTATTGCTCTCCCTATGCATTAATATAATAACAAGAAGTATGAATCATTTACTTCTGGACTGCATGAAGCTGCAGGCTGAGGTGTTGATCATTTTATGTCAGAAAGTCATTTCTGAAAGAAAAACAACCAGGACAGTGGTATGGCATTTACTGACAAGTACTTTAAATTTGCAGCTGTCTACATTGGGTGATTTGTCTCTGGAATCATTTAGTTCCTGTTTGTGAAAAACACTTGTCATTTTAGGAGGGCAGTGTACAGATTCAGTCAAATGTGAGTGCTAAAAACAAATTTTAAAATAAGAAAGATGTGCATTGTTTTCACAAACTTTTTTTGTGCCCAGTATGTGCCAAACTCTGTTCTAGGCATTAGAGTGTATATATTCATTCACACATTCCCTGTCATCAAGACATTCATGTTTTAGTGGCAGAGAAAACCAGATAAATGACTAATTGGAAGGCAGTAGGGTAAAGAGTAAGTTTAATGGCAGATGGCTGTTGAGATATGATGGAGGAGAGTAAATCTTTTTTTTTTTTTTAAAGATTTCATTTATTTATTTGATAGAGATCACAAGTAGGCAGAGAGGCAGGCAGAGGGGGCGGGGAGCAGGCTCCCCGCTGAGCAGAGAGCCCAATGCGGGGCTCGATCCCAAGACCCTGGGATCATGACCTGGACTGAACGCAGAGGCTTTAATCCACTGAGCCAATCAGGCGCCCAAGGAGAGTAAATCTTAACAGAGACTTGACGAACCATGGCAGATGGTGTCCTTTAGTGTTAAAGGTTGATCAAGACTTACCTCTACACAAAGGGGAGATGGTATGAGCAAATTTATAGGCGAGAAATAGATGGTGTTGGGATGGGGAGAAGAGACAGCCAGAAGGAGTTTTCTATTGCATATGTTGGAAGGCCTGTAGTATTAGGGGACATATATGGAGAAAGAGGGAGAATTTAGGTAACAGTTGGACTTGCATGTTATGTTGGGATGTTGGGAAATGTGTCCTTTATCTTCTCAGTGAACACTATTGAAGTCATGGGTAGTCCTTTGAGAGTTTTCAACAGAGAATACCATTGAGTAATATTCTGAATTCTCTTTCATTTTAGAGATCTCTAATATTATCTTTTACTGGGGCATAAGTGATGTTTATATGATTTACATATCCATAGTCACTTATTAAGGTTTTATGTAGTTTTAAGGATATACAACGTTATCTGAAAAGGCTGTTGAAATATTCCTCCCATTTTGTGTATTTTTTGAAGGTAGATTTTTTTATCATCTATTTTAACATAAACAATACATCATGACAGATTTAATGTAGAGCGGATATGACAATTCAGCTATCTTCTCTCAATTCAGACATTAAAGAGACTTGTAAACAATGTAAAATAATGTCATTCTACTTGAGATTTTTTGTTTCAAGTGATAGATTTTTAATAAAAATTTATTATTTACGTTAGCATGTATTGGGTCTGTTTTTCAAACAAATGAGTAAATAAGTATTTTCTAAAAATTCTGTCTTAATTTCTAATACAGAAAATACCAATAGATAAAGCTTCTATAAAAACTGTTCTTGGAGGTCCTCAATATTTTTCAAGAATGAGAAGGGTTTCTGAGAACAACAACAAAACAATTGAGAACCATGGTGCTAGAACCACCACATGATTGAAATCTTACATTTCATTCAGATTTCACTTCTGATAGAACTTTTTATTTACGTTGTTCTCCAGCTACCCTAAGGCAGAAGCAACTACTTCTCCATTGTTAAGTCTCATCATACTTTATTTGTACAGTATCACTCACCACAACTTATTATGGTATTCATTAACAATTTTTAAACTTCCTATTGCAATGTAAGTTTCATGAGGATGGAATCTATGTCTGATTTATCTTTTGTGTCTCCCAATATATCTATCACAATTGTAAAGTTAAATAAATTCTTGTTCAGTGAGCACAACACATGAAAATGAGCACATGAAAATTTGCATTGCCAGGACCACTCATATTTGATATTTGAGTCATCCTTCTTCACTCTATTTCATCACTAGATTTGGATTCAGGATGGTGGGTATATCACACTTTTTCTTGTCCCATGTTTCTTTTCTGAAAAACAAAAAACCCAAACCAAAAACAAACCTCAATCCAAAACATTCTGAGTAGTTTTAGTATCAGATACTATTTCTCAAATTAATCAGAGGAAAAAGTATCAGTGTCCAAGAATCTCTGGGAAACCAGCCAGTATGTAAGGAATCTACTGCAGACCATATATGAGAGAGAAATGCGGAGAGAAAAGGGGAAACAATTTTTTTCATTTATTGCAATTACATACAATTTTCCCCTTCCATATCCACATTCTTAATGATAACTTACTAAGTTTTCATTAACCAGGAGTCATTAGTGATTTCTTAATAAGTGGTCATGAACATGATTAAATATAAAATTAGGGGCATCAATGAACACCAAGAGACAATTTAAAGGTGTTAATTTAAGTGTCATCTTACTAAAGAAACTTCTTTTCTCCTCTCTTTATTTAAAGCTGTTTTTGACATTCCTTATATAGACCTGAATCTGGTTTTTAGATAGAAAGCAAAGAACAGAAAGAAATTCCAGTTGAGAATCCTAAGGTAATGAGGTTTAGGTTTTCCGTTCAGTAAAAACACAAGCGTTCTCATTAATTTGCTCAATCCTATGCAAGCAGTTGGGTAGATATTAGGATCATGGGGACCAGGAGTAAAAGAAGGTAGATGGAAGGTAGTCCATCATTGTAGGAAATTGTTTCTTGGACTCTAACTCGTTGCTGTGTTTTTTTTCAACAGAAAAAGAAAGTTATTTTCTTGGTACAAATTCAGTCTATGAGTGTGTGATTATGTGCTTGCTTCAGTGTTTTATCATAAGAAAGAACACAGCACATCATCACTAGGTCTTTGCTTCCTCAGAGAAGCAAATACACCTTTCTTCCAGGAGACACCTCTTCACATCAAAGTAGTGCTTATGGAATTGCCAAGACCTAGGTGTAGCTGGCTCTAGTTGAATAGTTCTTCCAGATCCTTTCTTGCTAGAAAGAACCATGTACCACACCTAGAGAAAAACCATATGTTAAAATATGAGGAAAAGTGAAATACTGACACCAAAAAAGCATCTGAGGAAAAGGCTGTTATGATCACCTAAGGCCTGAGGTGACTATTGAATTGAAAACTTAGATTTGCCTTTTCTCTATTTTATTTTTCCCGGTTGGCAGCAGTCAACATGACTTTTTAGGCCAGTGAACTTTGTCGTATCATTTTCTCCCTTAAAATAGTTGATCATTTTTCACTGCCCTGAGGATAAAATACTAAGTGTTAACAGGACTCCCAAAACTCCTTGATCCAGCCTAGCCCATGGCTCCACTTCCATTTCTCATCTCATTCATTGCACTTTATAAAAATATTCTCAAAACTGCCTCAAAGCCTTGACACAGCTTTTTTTCTCCTTTAAACATCTCTTCTTTATCTTCCACATCTGGGACAACTCCTGTTTCTTCTTCAAGTCTCAACTTAAATGTAATTTCTTGAGTGAAGGATTGACTAACCCCTCAATCTAAATTAAGTTCCCCACGTTTCATCACACTCTTGCATGTTCCTTTATAATTATTTATCAGAATTTCTAATTATATATTCACTAATTCATTTAGTTCCCCATTGTGTGAGAGGAGCATACAGCCCACTGATTCTTATCTATTAAGTATTTAACATGTTGATTGATTGAATAAAATTTTTTTTGTGATTGAATAAAATTTTAGTTCATAGACTTCTGAATGATCATGTTGCATATTAGCAGCATTTAACTCACCATTCTCATGAAGGTCCATAAAAAGTTAAAGCCTGGCAAACTTTTAGATTCAAGAGAAGAAAACATTCCAAATTCCAGTGAAATGTTACCAACCACATTGACAAAGGGGATGAACTAAACACCTTTTTCTTATTAATTTTCCTGGGCTAACCTTAACCCTTGAGGAAGGCAGGAAGGAAGATTCTTTGCCTCAACCATTGTTCTATTCAGGTAACACTATCTGGAAGTATAGGAAGCTACTGTGTCCCACCAGACCACCTTTTTTTGTACCCACAAAAATAATGTCTCTCCAGCTACAAACAGGTTCTTTCTTTTCAAATCCTGGCAAAGACCACATTTCTAATACCAATATGGCCAGGGTTAGAGATTGCTGACCAGTGCAATTGTACCATGAATCCTCTATTGACCATGAAGAAGGCTGAATTCAGGAAGGGCTCTGCGAACATGCTGTTCAGGGTGGCCTTTTGTAGACAAACCTTGCACAGGAGGAACTATTTTTCTTAAAGACGATTCCTGATTCTGGATTCCTGATTCCACTTCTGAGCAGCTTCTCTGCACTGTTACGTGTTTTTGGGAAGAGAGAAGGCCCTTCTGAAAATGATGTAACTATCCCTCTTCACTAAATAAATTATTTGATCTTGCCTCTTTGTCTTGATTTGGACTTTCATGTTGAATCATCTATTTTCCCATGCTTTTTCTAATTAATTTGCTAGGCTAAATTAGTGCCAAATAAATAATGAGTTTCCAAATTAGCTGAACCATAATGGAACAGAGATTTAATTAATTTACTGTCAGGGGCCTTCTACAGACAATTCTTAGTTTATAGCATAAAATGATGGTATTTATTAATGTGGAAAGTTTTCTTATTTTAATGGGTTATTTTAATAATCAGACTTTAATATGGGGAATTTCTTGTTCTCATCTATATAAACAACAAGATTCAGGTTAGGCAAAGACCACACTGATATTTAGTACATTTAATTTTTCACGAAGTGCCTTGATTTCACTTTATATGGCATTAAGATTAGTAGGTAACTCTCTCAACAATAATAAGTTAAATATTCATGATAATTTTAGTAATTTAGTAATTATTACTCATATTATATATATAACTCACATATATATATAACTCATATATATATAATATATATATAACTCACATATATATATATATATATATATAACACACACATATATAATATATATATAACTCACATATATAAAACCTACACAGAAATCTCTGGTATCTGCCTTTCACTGGATCACAGATTGAAAGCTTTCTTTCAAAACTGCCTTCAGTGTAGGTACCATGCCCATCTCTTCCACTGTTTCCCTAAATGGATTACTACATGCTATTCTATATATATTCTATATATTTCTATAGAAATAGAACCCCGGATAGGACCATGGTTTGGTAGAGACTATATAATATTGGGAACTTCTACTTGTAAACATATGGTTTGGGAATCTAAAACACACTGAGAACCCTGATTTCTGGCATAAATGTAGATATTTTAGATACCTTCCCTATTAAATCCACTGGATTGTTTGGACAATCTATATCTACCTTAGTAGAAATGGCAGTAATAATTTCCACTATTTTATTATCATTGAGAAGATTCCACCTTTTATTTTTTTTTAATTTTTTATTTATTTATTTATTTATTTTTAAAGATTTTATTTATTTATTTGACAGAGAGAGATCACAAGTAGGCAGAGAGGCAGGCAGAGAGAGAGGAGGAAGCAGGCTCCCCACGGAGCAGAGAGCCCGATGCGAGGCTCGATCCCAGGACCCTGAGATCATGACCTGAGCCAAAGGCAGCGGCTTAATCCACTGAGCCACCCAGGCGCCCAGATTCCACCTTTTAAATCTCAGTTTTCTCAGGGCGCCTGTGTGGTTCAAGTGAGTCAAGTGACCCCCTCATGATTTTGGCTCAGGTCATGATCTCAGGGTTGTGGCAGCAAGCCCAGCACTGGGGGCTCAGCACTGAGTCTACTTGAGTTTCCCTCTGACCCTCCCCCTCTAGCTTGCACATACTCTGTCTCTCTCAAATAAATAAAATAAAATAAAATATCAGTTTTCTCTTTAGGCCAGTGTTCATGGAACCATTCAGCAATAAGGATTGTGAAATACAGTTCTTAGTGCAACTAGGCAGTCTCAGGACACCCAACACAACTAATCTATAAGCTAGATAGAGTGAGGTTTATGGACAAATGAACAAGTAGAAAAATGCATGCATCTTAGTCAAGTGGATAAGTGAGGAGGGAAGATAGAATTTCTTGTCTTTTAACCATAAATGACTCTTAATCTCACAAAACAAACTGGGGGTTGCTGGGGGGAGGTGGGATTGGGAGAGGGAGAGGGGGCTATGGACATTGGGGAGGGTATGTGCTATCGTGAGTGCTGTGAAGTGTGTAAACCCGGCGATTCACAGACCTGTACCCCTGGGGATAAAAATACATTATATATTTATTAAAAAAAAATTTGGAAGGGGAGGCGAACCATAAGAGACTATGGACTCTGAAAAACAACCTGAGGGTTTTGAAGGGTCAGGGGTGGGAGGTTGGGGGAACAGGTGGTGGGTAATGGGGAGGGCACGTTTTGCATGGAGCACTGGGTGTTGTGCAAAAACAATGAATACTGTTACGCTGAAAAAATAAATAAAATGGAAAAAAAAAAGAATTTCTTGTCTTTTAAGTGTGTGGAGCATCAATAGGTGAGGCTCTAAGTAACATTTCAGATCAAGCCCTGGAAAATGTAGGTGGCTCTTGTCAGAGAGAGAAGGGGGCATGAAGCTGTATACTGTAAAGGAATATAACACTTTGTCATGTGATGGCAGGAGTCTGCTAAAATGGTAAATAATAGTCCAAAATATTTATAAAGTACCTGTATTTAAGAAAAACTATTCGATTTAGTTTGAGTGTGAAAATTTGTATAAATTTTATTTGATTATTTGTCTGTACATGAAACAATAATAAGCAATTAAACTGGGGTCTAAAATCCATCACAGAATTTCCTGGTGCTTGAGAGAAGAAAGATTTCCATGGATCTCCAAAATGGGAAGAATGGTTTGATATTCTAAAGTGGAAATGAGAAGAGTTAATATGCATTAGTCAGGAGAAACTTTGTGTCTCTGAGTAGATAAACTCCACAAGAAAATTCTTAAAAAGAAAGATTAACAGCTTACAAACAAGATAGACCTTAAAAACATGATCAGTGGGGCACCTGTGTGGCCCAGTGAGTTAAGAGTCTGACTTCAGCTCAAGTCTTGATCTCATGGTCCTGGGATTGAGCCTCGCATGGGGCTCTGGGCTCAGTGGGGAGTCTGCTTGAGATCTCTCTCCCTCCCCCTCCCCCTTTCCCTGCTCATTCTCTCTTTCTCTCTCAAATAAATAAAAATCTTAAAAACAAAGTAAGTATTGCCAGCAACTTCTTGAGGATCTATTTTTTCTCTCTCTTTCTCCATCTCTCTGTCTCTGTCTCTCTCCTTTCCTCCTTTCTTCTTTCTCTAAATAGATGATTAGGTAGCTATGGTCCATCACAGACCATCCTGCATGTATTTATGTCTATATAAAAAAAAACCAAACCTACTGATTTAATCTCAATTTTTAAAAATCTGTTGTGGTAGGCATTATTATCCTAATTTTAGAAATGAGGGAACTCATATTCAGAGAGCTTAAAGAATAGGAACAAAGTCATTCAACTTGTAAGCTGCAGAACTGAGATTGGAACATAGGCTGGATGCTTTCATGTTCCTTGTGTTTCAGCCACAACATAAACCTGGCCTCGTGAGCATATGTACCTATTTGCATTTATGTCTCATCATCAGGCCTGGTTTTAACATTTGTGGGTCTTAGGGGACATAAATAGATGGAGGTCCATGTGCCATAAGTCTAAGTGTTTCAAAGTTATAATTGAAACTAACAAACTAATAAAACATATTCTATTCTTGTATCCTGAGACATCTGTTTTCATAAGGCCAGTTTTGAATTGAGAACTCTTGGACTCCTTGGATTTGCAGCACCAAGATGTGACTCAGATCCTGTCCCCCTTGTCTTTCCACCCCTGGCTTTGTCCTGCACCTTGAAGAGTCTTATGCGTAACCATTAGGCACTCTGGTCCCCATAGCCATACTCCATCCAACCCTTCCCTCCCCACCAACAGTTGCCCCTTGGATTCCCTTTGGCCTGGAGGTATATACCTGAACATGACACTCTACCTCAAAAAAGAGGCCCACACAGACAATGGAAGTGGGCTCAGAACAGTCGGGTGTGGGGGGGAATTCTAGTTTCCCAGGTATCCAAAATCTGGTCTGGAAGAAGGGGACTTGCGGATATGCACTCTCTATGGACTGCATCTATTTGTTCCTGTGGATTCCTAATTCTGTGAGGAATGGGCACAATCAGAGGAGGGCCAAGGAGGGGCAGAGACTCTTGCTATTTGGGTATATGCATGATACTGCTTATACTTATACTTTCTAGTAGTAGGGAGAAGAATGGCTTCCATACTTTTGAAATAACTAATCATTACCTGCTCATCACTTAATAGTCTCTTCATCTCTATCAGAAAGCAGTAATTAAGGGTCTTTCTGACCCTCTCTCTAACCCTTTGCCTACCACTCGTCTATACCCAGTGATCTATATTTGAGGTAAAGAGAGAAACAGTAGGTCCAAAAAAGTACCAATTCTATGCACTAGACATGTTACCAAATTTTCAAAAAAAAAAAAATTCTGGGCTATGTTAGCTACATGGCAGGTCTGAAATCCTCTCAGCAGATGCTTCAGAATGAGCCAGAGAAGAACAAAACCATTCCATTTTAGGCCAGACTGCCAATGTACTCCCTGGAATCCAAGCCAATAATTCACGCAGGGTGATGCTTCTTTACCCAACTGTTTCATGCTCTTCCCCTCACATTCATCATGAGAAATACCTCTGGCTCCAGGAAGCTTCACAATTAAGGAAGGAAGACTCTAAGACCTCACCAGTGGGACACTCATCATCTCAGGTCTTGTATCTCGTAACCTACAAAAAAGGGTTATATTCTTTAAATCAGCAAAACTTATACGAGAGAAAAAAATTTCTTCCTGATATTTTTCATGTTGAAGCGTACCTAATGTTGGGTTCTGCCAGGAAACATGTGGAGAGTAACATTCCTATAGTCAGTACTCACAGTCTGAAGAGACTCTAAGTATAAAAGGCAAATACAAAAAAATTGGTCAGAGACTTAGCTCTAGTTTCCATGGAAATTAGCATATTTACCTAAAGGGTGATACCAGATAAAATTTCAGGATCAGTTTCATCCAATGCAACCACTTTGCTTTTAGAAACATAAGATAGATGCTGAAGTTAAAAGACTGAGGGGAAACTAATGTTTGAAGTTTCAAAAAAGATGTCATAAAATCATCATAGTAATAATTATTTTAATAAATGAGTTTACTTTAAGGAAACTGCTAGGCGTAAATGTCAGAGACTGGTTGGTGAAAATATTAAGGTAAGATCCCTTCCTCTTTTTCCTAAACACAGTGGACAATTAAATCAATTATTTTGAGCAGGCAATCACTAAGGACTGTCATGAAACAGAATGTAACCATTTAAGCAAACACACATTTAGGACTTAAAACAAATCAAAGCAAGCTCTTCCTTAATGAATTTACCCGATTCCCATTAATGGTTGTTAGAGTTTAGTTGCACATAAAATTATAATGCTGATAGCTGAAAGAAGCCTTAGACAAACTCTACATTGATGGTCCCCATACCTGGCTGATCATGGCATCATCAACACCAATGCCTCCTAAACGTTAATGTGTACTCAAATCACACAGAGGGTGTTGTTAAAAGTGAATATTCTGATTCAGTAGGTCTGGGGTGAGTCCCTATATTCTGCATCCCTAACACACTCCTAAGGGAGATTAATATTGCTGGTCTGTGCACCAGACTTTGGATAGCAAATAATACAGATTCTGAGGTCTCCAAGAGATTCCATCTTAGTGCAATGGAACTTGAAAAGGTTCTTTTTGTATAGACGAGGAAACTGAAATTCAAAGAATTATAGTGACATGACAGGTAATAAGAGAGTGATCAAGCCAACAGCATGCCAGAGGCCCCCTAACCCCTGTGCCTTGCTATTTCACTTACACAACAACATCTTCCATATAATGGGAACCTTTCACATTTTACAGTCAGGACGTGCCACCTGTGTAGTTGCATAGGGCTCTATACTAAGAAGGGCCCCATGTTTAGGGTTTAATGCTCTGTGCTTGAAATCTCTAAGTTCATAATAATTTTATCTTTGAATTTGTTTATAATTGAAGTTCAGTGGGACCCTGGAGCACACATAGAGGGAGGACTTGGAATCATGACTCACATGTGGTCTTGCCTCCTGCAGTTTCCGCACCTCTCTAAAATAGATTGTTGGCCACCTGCTCCCCATCCCTGGTACCCCAGGATATACTTGGCTTTCTTCTCCATACCTCTGGCTTGACTGCTGTAGTGTCCTTCAGGAGCAGAGGCCAGATTAAATGGGTGAAGGGAGGTTCATGTCCCTCCAGCATCCGGATCTCCCTTCTGGAGACCAGAGTGTGCATGAAGGGAGAATTAGGGTTGAAAGTCTCCTGTGGTGTCCCAGGGAAGGGCATGACAGCAGTGTCCTCACACCAGGCTAACAGTACAATGATGTGTTTGGCAGGTGGCTTGACAAGGGTCTCTCAGTTACCTCCATCCAAGTATCACACACATCTTAGAGCAGAGGTTTTGATTCCTTGGGGTTGCCTACTTGTTGTTAACTGGGAAGGTGGTGGGTAAGAATGGGAGATTGATTTCCCCACCTTTGGCTTGGGCCCTGAATTTTCTTTTTGCATTGGGCTTCACCAGTTATATGGTGAAGCTGGTTCTGTTTACAAGATTGTATGGTGGACTAGTTCTCTAAAAGGATTGCAGCCAGAGGATATCCTGGGAAAATCCTTGAGGGGCTGATTTTTCTTCACTTTTTATAGACTATTCTCAGATGGCTACCAGATTATTGACATAAACTGTAGAAGCCTTTAAACTTATTACTGTACTTAATCTTTTTACAGTGATATAACTGTTGATTTACATTTTGAATTTGTGCTTAATTGTTTGGAATGAAATACAGAGTGAGCCAGGTGGGTACATGAGGAAAGGAAGCAGTGCACTTTCTATTAGGAATGTCTTGTCAGGGTGCTGTCCTGTGGCAGGAATTGCAACCTCTTGCCTTGTTCAAAATGATGAGATGGACTTTAGGGGACCCACCAGCTGCCATGACAGATTTCGCCCATCTTGCACCCTTGTCAGATACGAAGAAATTTTTCCTTTGTGGAAGGTTCTTCTAGTTGGATTGAGAATTAAATTTACATAAGACAGATTAACAGGAAAAAATCAAATTTAACTTAGTAATTACAGGGAATCCACACAGATGTAAAATCTCAAAGTCAGGTGAAATGCGGCCTTCCATAACATCCTGAGCTAAGGAGAGGGGTGTGGCCTGAGGATACAAAGAGGAGGAAGGTCATTAGCAGGAAGGCAGGAAATGTTTGGAAAACTAAATTTGTCTTGTTATACAGATACGTTTCTTAGGTAAAAAAAAAAAAAGTCTGTTAAATGATTTCTTCCTTGTACAGGATCCCCTTCGCAATATAAATTTAGTCAGTGAATGGGGTAGTAAAGAACAAGGTAGAATGCCAGAAACAGCTTTACAATCTGAGCCACAATCAGAAGGAATACAAGGGTGTAACTACTAGGCTGTTCAATGGAATACATCCTCAGAGGTGAGGTGATTTTTCCTCCCCTCACTAAAATGTGTAATGGTATCCATGTTTCTGCCTAAGGAGAAATACAGTTAGATAATGTCCCATGACTTCAATACACATAGAACAGAGAGAAAAATGAATTAAACAGAAAACAGGAGCTGTCCAGCAACAAGGAGAAACTTCTAGAGTAAATAATGATTAGAAAGTGGCATTTACAGAGCATTTTTGGTGGTGGGGAGATTCTCCTGAAGTATTTTTTGGGAGCACATGGGTGATTCAGTTGGTTAAGGCTCTGACTCTTGATTTTGACTTGGTCGTGATCTCAGGGTTCTGAGATCAAGCCCTGTGTTCAGCTCTGTGCTTGGGGGGAGTCTGCTTGAGATTCTTTTCCTCTGCCCTTCCTCCCTCCCCACCCCCCTTACTGCTCCCACACTGGCTTGCACACACACACTCTCTCTCTCTCAAATAAATAAATAAAAGAAAAAGAATATTATTAGTAGGGGTGCCTGGCTAACTCAGCCAGAAGAGCGTGTGATTACTCCTAATCTCAGCGTTGTAAATTTGACCCCCACATTGGGTGTAGAGATTACTAAAAATAAATAAACTTAAAAAATTTTATTAGTAAAGTCTTTGTATCTAAGGCAAAGTTGGAGTAATTACAAATTAGTGAGACTGAGAAAGTTCAAACAGTGATAAAGGACCTGACACAAAAAATGCCCTTCAGACACAGAACAGTATACAACAGGAACGGTGAGGGGCCTGTGAGAGGGTCAGCGGCACTGGGGAACACCAGCCAGGAGTTCAGGCTAAAGCCAAAGGTGACCATTCTCAAAGCCACCATGACTCCAAGTCCTAGCTAATCGCTTTGAGGGAGGTAATTTGTATTTCATGTGAGAAATGCTATGAGTCATTTGCAATTTTTTTTTAATTATCTTATTAACTACATAATAAGCACTATGTGATTCACATTCCACGTTGCATGTTTATCATTAAAAGAAAAAATCCCTCCATGCAGTCTTGTCCAAGACAAATGAACCGGAAGGATCACAACTACTGTCAGCAACAATTTTGTGCCAGGAGAGGTAAGCAGATTCTCATGGAATGTACTCATTCTGTGGTATCGTGTTAAGTATTGTACAATACCTCTCTCTCAGCCGGTCGTTTGTTTATTGAAACAGGCACCATGGTGTTGGTCTGTGCAAGCCCAGTTACAGAACCAAGTTGTTGAAATTCTACCTTTGGGTCAGTTGGTCTCTGAAAATACAACAAAAATGGGTGGGGCAGTGGCTGCAAAAGGATTTGTGGGGGAAAGAGGGACCCCAGGAACCCCTTGCAAATCTGTGTGCTTCCATAGTTTCCCATCACCCTTCAAAGCTCAGTGAGGAAGAAATTTCATTTACATAGCAGTACAGCAGGTTCCAGAAGTGTGGTGAGAAAGTGTAATCTTTAATAAAGATGAGCTAAAGACCCTCACAGTCTGTTGATACGACAAAGGAAAAGAATGCATGAAATTTTGGAATGTATTCTTGACTCCCTCCACGTTGGTATTTTGCCATTTGTTTGGGTGAAAAGAATCTATATGGCATTTAAATAACTTTCTTGCAGGACTATTTTTCTTCTAAGTTTTTTTTTTTTATTGGAAATGCCTGCTAAAAAGATGGCAGCCTATGTAGATGTGATAATAAACTTTTTCTTATTTAATCTATTTACTTGATTCTGAAAATGAACCATCCTTCTTTTTCTTTTTCTTTTGTTTTTAAAGATTTATTTATTTATTTTAGAGACAGTGGGAAGGGGCAGAGGGAGAGAGAGAATCGCAAGCAGAGCGTGGAAACTGATATGGGGCTTGAGCTCATGACTCTGAGATCATGACATGGGCTGAAATCAAGAGTCAGTAAGTAGGTGCAATTAATTGTTTGAACAAGTCCTGGCATTAGAATTATGCTTGCTTCATGTATAAAGTAAGGTCTTTTATTCTCTCTAGCTAGGAATAATTTAAACATTATAAAATTATCAGTTCTGTATTTATAAACTCATTGACTATTGGTACTTTTTAAAGGGTGTTCTATAGGTTCTAAAAATCCCATGTCTCATAATTTTTGACCAATCTCTTTAAATTTTCCATCTTTTTCATTGGTCAATTTAATTTATTGAGGTACAATTGACATATAACATTATATTAATTTCGGGTGTACAACCTAATGATTTGATATTTGTATATCTTGCAAAATGATCACCACAGTAAGTCTAGCTGGCATTTATCACCAGGGCTACAATTTTTTTTCTTTTCCTTTTTTTTTCTTTTGTGATGAGGACTTTTCAGAGATCAAATTAGTAAAGGATTTTTCTCTACATTTTCAAATTTATTACATAGTACTATAGGTAATGTCCTTATTATCCCATTATTTTCTTACCACCCTACTTTGTTTCCTTTCTCCTTCTTAATCTTGTATATTTTTTCTCTTTCTTAATTAGGTACACAGTAGTTTTCCTGTTTTGTTTGTCTTTTTTTTTTTAAGATTTTATTTATCTATTTGACAGAGAGGCAGGCAGAGAGAGAAGGGGGGAAGCAGACTCCTCCTGAGCAGAGAGCCCGATGCGGGGCTTGATCCCTGGACCCCGAGATCTTGACCTGAGCCGAAGGCAGAGGCCTAACCCACTGAGCCACTCAGGAGCCCCTTGTTTGTCTTTTCAAGAAGTTTTATAAGCTATTATTTCTACTATTTCTATTATGTTTTTGTTTTTCTTTCTTTAATTTTGTGTCTTACCATTATCTCTCTTCTAGGCTTCTTTTGGCTTATCTTACTGTATTTTTATTAATTTCTTGATTAATTTCCTTACACTTTTGTCTTTATTTCTTAGTATTTTAAAGCTTTACATTTCCTCTGAATGTAGCTTTTGCGGTATTTGTTAATATACATTTTGTAATCTTCTCTTTGATACACAAACATTGAAAAGTGTCAATCTTTTTGGTAATACATTTATAATGTACTTGTGGTTGTTACCAGGGAATACGACCTATAAGATCTCCACTTTAAAGATGTAAGGCTTCTTTTTAACCAAATGAATGATATTCTTTCATAAATAGATATGAGAAAAATGGATGGTGTATATGCATGTTTATTATACATGTAGACACACACATATATATGTGAATACGCACACATATTTTATCACTGTTATGTATTTTATCAGTTTCTTTTCCTGATTTTTGACCTTTGACCCTCAAATAAAATAATTTTATTAACTTTACACTATAATTTTATTTTTATCACTGTCTCCTTACATAATATAATATAAGGGTGTATATACACCTTTTTTGCTACTAGGGACTACATTCTGGGTTATGATTGATACAATAACTTGAATTATGTCTATTATAATTTTAAAACATCACTCTTTATACTACTGTTTAAATTTTATATCTAAACTTTTCTAAGAACACATTGACATTCTTACCTTTTCTTATGTTTGCACTTGCCTATATCTCTTGATTTATCCCATTATTTTCAACAATTCTCATCACTTGTTCTGAAGTAAATTTCTTGTGAACGACATGTTGCTCAATTTTGTTTTTTAACCTAATTTGACAGACTCTGTCTTTTTATGCAAGAATTCAGTCAGAGAATTTGTTTTTTAAAATGAACCAGAGCATAGAGGAGAGGCTGCCTTTGAATATTTAAGTAGATTGTGTTCCAAAGATGAAGAAATTGTTGAGGCTGGAGACTTAGCTAGTTTCTTATAGAGAAAGAGGTTTCCATAGGGAATGTCCTAAGAACTCCAGTGAATTCTTTCATGATTAAGAGAATCACTGAGATTTTCCTGTTAACATTGCTCAACAGAGTGTTCTGTGGGAAAGAAATGAAAAGCTAAACAGGCCAGGAAGCTGAGACAGGAATAAAAATAAAAAAAGAGAGAGAGAGAGAGAGAGAGAGCCACCAGAAAATGTAGTCACCCCTGAGTCAATTAAGGATCAGGAGCTGCGCAGGCTGTCCCAGACAAAACCTGTTGGAGGTCAAGTGCAGACAACTAGGGTGAGTTCTTGCACAGCTAATGTATCCCTGGTTGCCAGCTGGGTAACACATGGGGAGGCATCCTCCTAACACTCACCCTCCCTGTTAACAGGCAGGAACATTGCAGGCTGCAAAATAATAAGCAAAGCCAAAAGCAGGCTTGGATCCAGGTTTTGTGAGGACTGAAGCTTAGGCTATATTGCGGTGGGGAGCACTCTTCAAGAAAAAAGAATACAAAATTAGAAAAAAAAAAGAGAATACAGAATTAGGTACAAATTTGAATATTTATAGAGATAAGAAAAGGCATCACAAGAAACGATCCGTGTCCTTAGAGATTCAGGTCTTCTTAGATCTTTTTAGGATAAGCGACCAGAAGCCCTCACATCATAATGTTGCCTGATTGTATCTGAGTGTTCCTTCTCCATGCAGAACACTCCACAACCCTTGGCTCTGGCAGGGACTATGTGAGTGAGAAGCCCCAAAGATTAAGCTCAATTGGCCTCAAGGTAAATCCACCTCTGGCCCGGAAGCTGGCTTCTCTAGGAGTAGGAAGTATAAGATATACATGCTCAGCTCAGCCTAACACTGGCAGCCAGGCCCAGGAACATAGAAGCAGTTCTAGAACATAAGGCTGCTAGCAGGATGCCGCCCAGAATCAGTAAACTCAGACTGACCTGTACAAAAGGCTCAGGTGCTTTGAGGACTTGGGTGTCAATGCCTAATTTCTGCATCTTTACAGTTGGTGAAGGAAAGACCTACTGATGACAGAGGAACAAAGGGGGAGAAGCATAACCCTTGGAAAAACATACACTGGGTAGTAAGATACTAAGAATGCTGGGCATTTGGCAACATCACTCACTTTTCCAAAAGTGGTGGGACTAAATACCATAAAGAGAGAGGGGTTGAATTGAAGGACAGTTTGGTAGACCGACACTAGAACAATCCTAAGCTTAAGCAATTATATAATTTTTTATTTTGAAATTAACTGATTATAAATAATTTATCAAAGTTCTGATAGAGCATGCAGTACGAGATTGCTAACCCTGGCAGAATGGACTAGACAGCAAGCTGCTGACTGCCAGTGAGGCTGCTTTAAGAATGCTGGGCCATATGGGAAATCAGGTCATGTTCTCTGAAGTTCAGTGTCCCAGCTCAAGATAGTGTGAAGTCATTTTGAGGAAGTTGATTGATTGAAATCCCTCACTTCAGAAGAGGCGGGGAGGTCAAAAATGTTTGGTGGGTTTATCCTGGATTTAAAGCCACAGAATCAAACTCAGAAATTTCTGGTGAGACACCTTCCCAAATATTCAGGCTCTGTCAGGCCTTGTTTCTGAGAGTATATTACTGGCCATACCTTTCTCTGGCCAGCTGGAGAGATTAGAGACCCTTCACCTATAAATGTGGCCTGAATGTGCTGAGGAATTGAGTGAGTTTGAATCTGGTAATATACGGAGAGCTGAAACTCATCTGGTGTAAAATGATGTCAGGTGTATTGGCAACACCCAGAATTAAACTAACTGACCTAAGTCTAAATCTTGTGTATCTGGCATGAATCCTTGGGGAGCTTATGTTTATGCATAGTATCTTCTATGCATGCTTAGTCTATGTAAATAAGGTTCTCCCTCCATTTCTGATTTGTCTCTACTTCTCTGCTAGGGACCTGAATCGTACTTGGGCCAGGTGTTGACAACCCTCTAAACCTGCCAGAACCCTCTTCCTGGAGAATGAACCTCAAGTCTCAAGCTTTATCTGTGTCCTGCTTCATATTTAATGGACCCCATTCCCCCTAGAGCTATAGCCACTTGCAGGACGAGTTCTGAAATTTGCAAATGTCTGCTGACCCCTGTTATTGTGTCAGCTATATTGTCTCTCATTGACAGCCACACATCAAAACTCCTTGTAATTGAGATCACATAGTTTTTGGCTCTACGTGTGTAGAACCATGGACTTGCTATTATTTTTCTAAAGGAAGGCACCAGGTATAGGTAAATTAAGGCATTTGAAAGAAATCCTGTTGTGTTTCAGGCTTAATATAATATTCCCGGATAAAACTCTCAACACAGCCTTTTGTTTCCCACAGAAATGAGAAGGCCAGTGAGAAATGGCCTGATGTTTAAGAGAATCTGAAATAATGGAGCTCATGATACCCTTGTCTTATTGTATCCCAAATTCAGTCTGACCTTATTTTAGGGATTTAGTCTCCACTGATCTCATTACTTTGGGCACATGTAAGATCTAAGTCTGAGGAGTATGAACTGTAGGGACTGAGGGCAGGCTGCCTCAAGATGGGCCTCTTTGGAATGAAGATTATGCTGAGTTGAAGGCATTCCAGACCCAGTGGCCTTAAGAAAAACATTAGCTCCTCCCTTGACTACATAGAAGAATCAAAATTGGGGATCTTTCCCAGAATCAGGGTTATTAGCTGAGATAATTTTTTCTTGTTTTAAGATTTTTTAAGTTTATTTATTTGACACAGAGAGACACAGTGAAAGAGGGAACACAAGCACGGGGAGTGGGAGAGGGAAAAGCAGGATTCCCGCCAAGCAGGGAGCCTGATGCGGGGCTTGGTCCCAGGACCCTGGGATCATGATCCGAGCTGAAGGCAGATGCCTAATGACTGAGCCACCCAGGCGCCCCTGGCTGAGATAAATTTAACTGACTGACCCATCTGTATGACAGGGCAACATCTAATTACCAGTTTCTGCTCTTCTGCTTATCACCTGGTAGACTTCATTCCTTTCCTCTGAGTCCCAGACCCCTGCCCTCTTCTACGTAGTTCAGAATGACATACATTCCTCATTTTGCCTGAATGTCTTTGGACTTCCATGTCTATGTGGGTTCCCCATAAGTATGAAATTAAATTTGAATTTCTACTGTTTACCTTCCTCTTATCAATTTGGTTCTTGGTCCAACAAGAAGACTTTGAGGGGGCAGGAATCTTGCTACTTTTGTATTTGTGGAGTTGGGGGGATATGAGTACTTTATAGTTTTCTGCATATAGATTCATAGCCTCTTTGGTTAGGTTTATTCCTAGGTATCTTATAGTTTTGGGTGCAATTGTAAATGGGATTGGCTACTTAATTTCTGTTTCTTCTGTCTCATTGTTGGTGTAGAGAAATGCACCTGATTTCTGTGCATTGATTTTATATCCTGATACTTTGCTGAATTCCTGTACAAGTTCTAGCAGATTTGGAGTGGAGTCTTTTGGGATTTCCACATATAGTATCATATCATCTGCAAAGAGGGATAGTTTGACTTCTTCTTTGCCATTTTGGATGCCTTTAATTTCTTTTTGTTGTCTGATTGCTGAGGCTAGGACTTCTAGTCCTATGTTGAATAGCAGTGGTGATAATGGACATCCCTGCCATGTTCCTGACCTTAACGGAAAAGCTTTCAGTTTTTCTCCATTGAGAATGATATTTGCAGTGGGTTTTTCATAGATGGCTTCAATCTCCTTACTGGTTATGGGCCTGTACAGGTTTTCTATTTCTTCCTGGTTCAGTAGTAGTTTATATGTCATCTAGAAATGCATCCATTTCTTCCAGATTGTCAAATTTGTTGGCGTAGAGAAGCCGGCTACAGAGACAGAGCCAAGGAGTGAGCTCTCAGCTCGGGGTGACCTTGAACTGGTCGCAGGCTGGGTGAGCTCAGAGCACAGCCAGAGGATGGGGATATGGGAGTGATTGGGCGCCATTCTCTGGGGGCGCACTGAGGAGTGGGGCCCCAGACTCTCTGCTCCTCCAGGCTGGAGACTGGGAGGCCGCCATTTTCATTCCCGTCCTCCGGAACTCTACAGAAAGCGTTCAGGAACAAAAGCTCCCGAAAGCAAACCCGAGTGGATTACTTAGCCTGGACCCTAGTAAGGGCGGTTCAATTCTGCCTCGGGCAAAGACACTTGAGAATCACTACAACAGGTCCCTCCCCCAGAAGAACAACAAGAAATCCAGCCAGGATCAAGTTCACCTACCAAGGAGAGCAGGTTCAATACCAAGGACAGCAGCAGAATTCCAGAGGAAGAGAAAGCAAAGCACGGAACTCATGGCTTTCTCCCCATGATTCTTTAGTCTTGCCGTTAATTTAATATTTTTTCAATTTTTTTCTTCTTCTGCTAATCTTTTTTAACTTTTACCCTTTTCTTTTTTAATGTTTATAACTAGTTTATCTAATATATTTTTTATTCTTTTTTATATTTTTTCTTTATTTGTTTTCATTTTTAATTTTTTTATTTTTTTCTTTTTTTTTCTGAACCTCTTTTTATCCCCTTTCTCCCCCCCATGATTTGGGGTCTCTTCTGATTTAGTTAAAGTGCATTTTCCTGGGGTCTTTGTCCCCCTTTTAGTATTTTACTTGCTCCTTTATATACTCTTATCTGGACAAAATGACAAGGCAGAAAAATTCACCACGAAAAAAAGAACAAGAGGCAGTACCGAAGGCTAGGTACCTAATCAATACAGACATTGGTAATATGTCAGATCTAGAGTTCAGAAGGATGATTCTGAAGGTTCTAGCCAGGCTCGAAAAAGGCATGGAAGATATTAGAGAAACCCTCTCTGGGTTTCTGCGAGACTCCGACACCCCCGATCCCTCTGTGACCCTGTGGGACCTTCACCCCGGTTTAGCCTCTGGAGCAATATCCCTCAGTGGAACAGACTTTTAAAAGTCCTGATTTTGTGCTCCATTGCTCTGCAGCTTGCCGGGAGCCGGCCCCTCCCCCTGCGGTCTATCTTCCCGTTGCTTTGGATTCACTTCTCCACCAGTTCTAACTTTCAGAAAGTGGTTGATTTTTTGTTTCTAGAATTGCTGTTCTTCTTCTCTTTGATCTCGCATTGGATTTGTAGGTGTTTGCAATGTTTAGATAAGCTATCTAGCTGATCTCCTGCTACCTGATGTAGTCTCAGCCTGCTACTTCTCCACCATCTTGACTCCTCTCCGAGTTGGGGGGGAAGATAAAGCATCTGATCTTTGAATTACTTTTTGTGTTAGTTGATATTTATCATAAACTTTCTATATGATAACTTTGCATTAACAAAATTTGCCTTAGGTTTAATGGTTAGTGGAAAATATGAAAAGAAAATGCTAAGGCAAAATTGTAGTGTAAAACATTGTTTGCCATATACATTTTCTTGAAATAATGTATCTAGTCTTGTGACATAGTTGTGGTGTGTTTGGTGATTTTTCTGTAGGTTTTGATTTATACTTATGGCACCCAACTCCTACACTGGAGTTATAGAGAATATTTGGGATTGAGAAGATATTCACTACATTTGTAAAGTTGGAGGAAGTATTTACTGGGCTGAAAGATGTTATCCCAGATTTTTATTTAATTTAGTTTTATTATTATTTTAAAAATATTTATTAATTTATTTTAGAGAGAGTGTGTGCATGAGTAGGGAGGGGCAGGGACAGAGAGAGAGGAGAGGGGAAGCAGACTCCCTCCTGCATGAGGAGCCCCACAGGGGCTTGATCTCAGGACCCCGAGATGATGACCTGAGCCAAAATCAAGAGTTTGAGACACTCAGGCATCCCATACTTTTAAATGAAGGTTAAAAGCTTAATTTAAGTATAGGAAAGTTGACTGAGTGTCCAAAAGATTCAAGGGTCAAGAGTGAAACCATTATTCAACTTTACAGTAACCATCAGGCTAACTGTAAATCCTATTATTAATAATATAATGAGTACAGTTTATTGAGTGTACTATGCTTTAGGCACTGTTTTAAGCATTTTGTATGAACTAACTCATTAAAATGTTATAACAACCCTATATAAAGTAGGTACTATCATTAATGACATTTTTTAAAAAGACTTTATTTATTTATTTGACAGGCAGAGATCACAAGTAGGCAGAGAGGCAGGCAGAGAGAGAGGGTAAAGCAGTCTCCCTGCTGAGCGAGAGCCCGAAGCGGGTTCAATCATAGGACCCTGAGATCATGAACTGAGCCGAAGGCAGAGGCTTTAACCCACAGAGCCACCCAGGTGCCCAATGGCTTTTTTTTTTTTTTAAGGATTTTACTTGTTTATTTAGCAGAGAGAGACACAGTGAGAAAGGGAACACAAGCAGGGGGAGTGTGAGAGGGAAAAGAAGGTTTCCTGCAGAGCGGGGAGCCTGATGCAGGGCTTGATCCCAGGACATGACCTGAGCAGAAGGCAGACGCTTAAGGACTGAGCCACCCAGGCGCCCCACTAATGACATTTTTTACTATAATGTATTAAATATAAAATTGATAGACATATTAGGAAGGCAGATTAGCTTCAATTATTTTTTGAATCTCAATTAGAAATATTATTTTTTGAGCATTTTATCTGTCAACATTATTTAGGATAAAATAAATCATCAATTTGAACTGATTATTTTTTTTATAGTCATTGCTATAAAATGGCACCAGACTACAGAAGTAACATACAGAATTTGAAATATTTTTCTGTGCTTATTTATGTTATAATCACCATAAACTCTAAAATTAGATAAAGGGTATGGACGCTTGCAAAATAAATCGATGACTATAAAGTTGCCATCATGTTTTAAATGGTGTCATTTTTGCCTAGGAATTTATTTTAACGATATTAAGTAATGTCTGGAATATGATGTGCATACAAATGTGATAATCAAAATTCACAAATGTTCAGGCACCACTGATGTCATACATGCAGAACTATTATAAAATAACAAGGTGCGTATGGAGTCTAATACTCATTTATGCCCAGTGAATGCACAAGGGGAAAAAATACCTCCAAGTATTTGAAAATTTGAAAACCAATATTCACACATTTCAAAGAACGCTATATCCAAGTTCTGATTGTTGAAACATTTTTTTAAAGAGCATTTTCTCCTCCATTAATTATGTCAATTGCTTCCCCAGCAATTTACATTCATGAACCTTGGTTTCTAAGGCATTTTATAATGACAACATAAATGAATGAACAGAGCCTTTTCAGCCTTCCCTTTATATGAAAATGGTTAAGGGCACCTTTTAAGTATTCCCATTGTTCTATCACTGTGTACTTCCTCTGAGAATAATTGCATTACCTTTGCCTTCTCTAGGATATCCTTGAAAATAAAAACCAAGGTTTTATCTCAGAGGTAAATGTTCTGCAAAACTGAGACAGTCATCACTGTACTTCCTAATTCTCTTGCTGAAGCCCATGACCTTCATTGTCATCAATCTTGGAGACTAGCTTTCAAGCAGTTCCATTTTAGTGACTAAAAGTGTAATATTTTGTTCAAGTCACTACAAAAAAGTCACACAACAACTCTATTTACGTGTTAATGGAATAGCAAAACAGAGATGCTTAAGGCAAACAGAGGTTACCATTAAGATCTCTCATGGGTTTTGCTTTACTTCGGTTGGTATGTTACAGATGGCTCCTAAAATAACCAAATGCATTAATGATGCTCTATTTTAACCTTACCTAATTCACTACAGAATATTAAACTGCAGCCCTGCTTCCTGGTATTAAGCCAGAATTCTCTCATGGTCAGGGCATTCTCCCCTTGGAGTGAGGTAGACGATGATAGATATGGTATAAATTACTACTCTCAGACCATAAATTACTTGTGCTGGGTCACTGCCAAGGCTCTTATCCAAGAAACTCCAATGGGTCAGGTTGAGTACCAAGATATCCTTCAAACAGAAAGGATATGCAAATTTTAGTAATCTTATCTGTAACCATAATTCATTCCTTTCATGGACTCATTCTCACATAATTTTTCAATTAGAACAGAGCTGCTTCCCCACAGGACCATCTCACCCAAAATAATGCATCAGATCTAGGGATTTGTCCCCTATTGACTGAATGATTCCTTGCACCTCCTCAGAGAACTGGAAGAGGGTGGTTTCATCATTATTTTCTCATTTGTGTTATCTAGCTGAAAAGATAAAATTTAGTACTAAGGAACAAGGCATTTGGGGGCTTTTATCAGTTCTAAGTTATTTATTTAAATAAAAGAATACATTAAACTTCTAGTTAAACATAGCACTTCTCTGCTCAGAGCACACTAATTGATATTACCAGAATGAAAACAAGGTTTTAAGTCCATATACACAAAAATAGAAGGAAATAAGACAGTAGCATAACAGACTTTCATTTAGGGAGATCCCAACCTACATGACTTCAGACAGAAATGCTAATGATAAGTAAATATATTCATTCCTGGACAATGTACCTGGGACTTGGAGACACAAGGTCCCCCTAGTGTCTGGGGGAGGTATCAAACAAGGGAACTGGTTGAAAATAACAGAGAAGGAGTTAGAACCCCTAGTCCTCTCTTTGTTCTGAAAGCCAGGTGATTGATTACTCTTCTTCTTTAATACCCACTCATTAACAGGGGGTCAAAGTTTTGCTCTTTGGAGACATTAGTGTAGACAAGTTGCAGACAACCAACACAAAAAGGCAGGAATAAAGGCCCACATCTAAAAAAATAGAGGGGAATATGTGAAAATTTGCAAGCTACACTGCATAGTACAGGGTGGAAATCCTAACAGGAATATCCTCACCGAGTGGTAGTTTCTTCATTCCCTTTCGTACACCCAGTTTCCAGAAAACTACCATTTTTTACCACCACTCCACTTCCATACCTGAAAATAAGATGGGGAGGCTTAAAAGATTTTCACATATTTATATTTGAAAGTTCTCCCCAGGGACAGCAAACTTCTTCCCTATGTACCCTATAATAAAACAGTGTGAAGTAGGGGTTGTGCTTCATTTCCTTGCATTTGAATATCCAGTTGCCCAGCCCCATTTACTAAAAGACACCTACTGCTTTTTGTTTCTCTTTATCCTCCCACTGCTTGTTTCTGGAGGCATATTTGGCTGTGGAAGTGCATGGGGAAACTAAAGCCCTAGGTTTCTAGCCATCAGACTTAGAAGAAGGGCCCACAGGAAATGGAGAGTCATTGATATTGAGGAGAGGGTTCATTCTCAAGCTGCATGGATCTGACCATAAACAAATACCAAAATTTTGATAACAGAAATACAAAGTGGAACACTGCATAGGTCCCAGATTTGGACAGTCAGAACAGGTCTGAATAATACTTCAAAGACTGTAAAAACTGAACTGGCATTGGAACCACAGACCATAAGATATAGGTTAGAACTTGTGGTCTGAAGTTAACTTAATTGATGGCCTGTTAAAACTGATGAAAATATTAATATTTTCTGTAGGATTTAGATAAGATGCAAGAATCTAATCACGCAATACTAAAAACATCCAAGATATAATGCAAAATAACTTGACACAGAGAATGGAGAAAAATCTCAGCAATTCACAAGGGAAAAGACAAGCAATGGACACCAGTCCCATGATGACCTAAATGTTGGAATTGTGATACAAAGACCATGCTCCAAGAGCTAAGGGCTAACACTTTGGAAACAAATGGAAAGGTAGGCCATCTCAACAGGGAAATAAAAGGTACAAATCAGAAGGAAATGAAAACTTTAGAACCGGAAAACACAAAAACCAAAATTTAAAATATACCTGATGGACTCAATAGCAGGACGGAAATGACTGAAGAAGAGTCAGTGAACCTGAACTTAAATCAATAAAAACTATCCAGTTTGAACAACAGAGAAAAAATACTGGAAAAAAAAATACCTGCTCTCCTCACAGAATTGCATAAGATGCTAAATGTCTAACTTTCATGCCATCAGAATTCAGAAGGAGAAGGCAAAGAGGGTAGTTTAGAAAAAAACATTTAAAAAGTAATGTCTGAAAATTTTGCATAATACATAAACATAAAGGTTTATAAAACTCAGTAAAACCCTCATAGGAAAAACTCGAGGAAATTCATGCCCAGATATATCATAACCAAAGTGCCACAAACCAAATTTACCACCCTTTCCCCATTCACCAAAGCAGTCAAAGAAAAACAGCATATTGTATGTAAGGAGTCAATAATTTGAATGGCAATGGACTTCTCATCAGAAACCAAGGAGGCCAGAAAGTGGTAAGACTGTAGTTTTAAGATCTTAAAGAAAAGAACTGTCAACCCAGGATTTTGTACCCAGTGAAAATATTTTTTAGGAATGAAGGTGAAATAAATGTTTAGATAAAGAAAAATAAAGAGAATTCATCATTGGCATATCTCTAAAACAAATACAAAAGGACGTTGTTAATAAAGAGAGAAATCATATTAGAGGGAAACAACTTCAGAAAGGAAGAAAGAGCAACAGAATTGGTAAATATATGACTAAATATATTTTTTACTTCTAAGTTCCTCAAAATCTAGATAGTAGTTGAAGCTAACTTAAAACATTGCTTGATGGATTATTTAATGTTAATGAATTGTAATACACATGACAACATAAAGGGAAGAATTTCAGACACCTATATTGCCATACATTTCGACATTCAATTTGAAGCAGTAAAATATTTTAAATTGACTGAAAATATAAATAAATAGATTGTAATGCTTTAGAAAAATTGCTAAAATATATTGATACAAAGAAAAAAGAAAAATTAAAAAGAATAAGAATACTTGAAATCTTCAAATAATCTAAACCCATCATCAAGGAGAAGTAGGTTTTAAAACAAGAGGGCCAATCCAATAACAAATAGTCAAATGGTTAGACATATTAAAATATGCCAACAATTACATTAAATGCAAGATGTCTAAGCATATCAATGAAAAGAGACTGTTACAAATGATTAAAAATATAACATGAGTCAATTATGTGCTATCCCTAAGAAATCACTTCAAATATAATACATAAGTATATTAAAAACAAAAAAAGTGGAAAAACATATCATGCAACTAGTGATGAAAAGAATGCTAAAGCAACAATAGTAATATCAGAAAAAGGCAGATTTCAGAGCAACGAAAATTAATGAGGAAAAAAGAAAAAATTACATGAGGCTAAGAGGCTTAGTTCACCAAGACAGGTAACAACCCTAAATGTGTACACATGTAACAAGAGAGCTTCAAACTGCATGAAGCCAAAGCTGATGAAAATAAAAAGAGAAATAAATTTATCATTATAGTGTGAGGAGTTCTGCTCCAAGATGACAACATATAGGAAGACCCTGAAGTCACATGCCAAATCTCCACATATTTCTAAAGCAGTTCCTCCCAAAGAACTAAGGGCTAACTGAATGTCAACTCTGTACGAGAAGATAGACCACATAGACAGCAGCAAGACAGATAATTCAATTAAAAAACCTGTTTACATATAAAAAATTATAGTTTGATATGTCAACATTCCTCTTTCAGAAACAGATGAAACTAGTAGACAGAAAATCAGTAAGAATATGAAAGAACAAGCACCATCTGTCAACTGACTCTAAAAGAGTGAGACAAAGAGGCAGTTTCAGAGAAATTAAAAAGTATTTTGAACTGAACAAAAACGAAAATACAACATATCAAAATTTGTGGGATCAGCTAAAGACATTCTTAGAGTGAAATATATAGCATTAATGACCATCTTAGAAAATAAGAAAGATCTCAAATCAATAATCTAAGCTTTCACTTAAAGAAATTGAGAAAAAGAAGAGCAAATAATCCTAAAGCAAGCAGAAGGAAGGAGAGAATAAAATAAGAGCATATCAGTGATATGGGACACAGAAAAAAAATAGGAAAATATCAAAGAACATAAAAGCTCCTTTTTTTAAAAAAGATCAATTATATTGATAAATATCTAGTAAAACTGACAGGAAAAAAGAAATACAAATTATCAATATGAGAAACAAAACAGAAGACATCACTACAAACCACATTAAAAAGACAGGAAAGAAATAGTACAAACAACTCTGTATACAGCATCTATGAAATAGATGGACGTGGAGGGTATTTATCCTGTGAAGCGAAGTCAGAGAAAGATAAAATACCATATGATTTCACTTATATGTGGAATTTAAGAAATAAAAGAAATGAGCAAAGAAAAAGACAAAAAAACCCAGACACTTACATTTAAATATAGAAAACAGACTGGTACTTGCTAGAAAGGCTGGGAGGAATGGGTGAAGTAGATAAAGGGGATTAAAAATACATTTGATAAGCACTGAGAAATGTAAAGAATTGTTGAATCATTATAGTGTATGCCTGAAACTAATATAACACAGTATGCTAATTATACATGAATAAAAAAAAATAAAGAGAGGAAGGGGAACATCTTTCAGCATGGTTTTAAAGGAACCAGAATTCTCAAATGTTATTCTGTTTTCATTTTTATTTAGCTCTGGCAACTTCATAGCTGGAGATTTTCACTCAACTCTTGCTCTTCACTGATACCGAGATATAAAAAATGAAGTCCTAACAACTCATATTCAAGTTTTTCATAGTACTTGGGTTTGCAAGTGAAAGGTGAAGCCTGAGCGACGTGGAGTGCCACTGGCTGAATAGTAATTGGTCTCAAGTCAAGAGATGAAAATGTAACCAATTATGTTGAGTTAAGGTTGATTAACTTTCCTGTCAATCGTGTCATAATTCTAAGATTGTTATGATTCTACACACTGAGTAAATAGACTCATCTGTTGAAGCATTTTCAACCATTAAGCATAGGGAAGACGTGCGTGCATATATATACACTTTGTTTATATGTGTTCAGTAAATAAATATGTAAGGAAATATTTAATTCAAGAGAGGTACTCATTCTTTTTTTTTTTTTTTTTTTTGAGGTACTCATTCTTAAGTAACCACTATAGGAAGTAGAGTAATGTTCTTTGAGTACAATGGGGTTTGTGGTAATGCAAATATGCATTTGAAAATTAACTCTGCCATCTTACAAACTGTGAGAACTGAGATAACCATTTAACCTCTTGGAACTTCTGTTTTATGACTTGTAAAATCTCAAGGGTTATTGTGAAGATGAACAGCTTTAACTGAGAAAGTAATGTAAAGCACGTGTTGATGTCATTCTCTCAGGGTCCTCCGAGTGCTGGGAAAGATGACTACCAGTGCTTCTGACCTCCCACATTCTGGGCTCCCTGGGCAGATCTGGAAGAGTCTTACCCACTTTGCTGACTTCTTGTAGTTACTTGGGAGCATTTTAATTTGAACTCCTGATTTAGCGGGCAAGTGGGGTCCAGATCACCATGCCTAATTCCATGAAGTTTTATATATGACACTTTTTTTTAAAGCTTTTATTTATTTATTTGACAGAGATCACAAGTAGGCAGAGAGGCAGCCATAGAGAGAGGAGGAAGCAAGCTCCCCACCGAGCAGAGAGCCAGATGCAGGGCTCTATCCCAGGACCCTGAGATCATGACCTGAGCCAAAGGCAGAGGCTTTAACCCACTGAGCCATCCAGGTGCCCCATGTCTGACACTTTCATTGATCCTTTAACTAATCTCAAAGCTCTCCTTACTTTAGCATGAATCTCATCTCTGAGTAGCAATAATCTGGGTGCAGTTTGTAGGGAACATCTATGTTGTTTTGCGTTGTTTTTCTTGAATTTCACATTTTGCTCATGTAGACCACGCTCCTGTGATCATTAGCTCTCAGCTCAAGAGTGTAGATTTTTTCAGTGCTTCTGGTGTTACTCTGTGAATACCCCTTATTGACTTGGCAGATTCATCAAGTGACCCCACAGCCTGGAGCTCTGGAATGCTAGCTCAAATTTCTCAGATCTTGCAGGGACCATGTGGACAGTGGGTATTTTCATGGATATTAAGATGGAAAATCAGCACAAGGCTCTGCTCCTCTTGGAAATAGCGGGGGAGGACGAAGAAACAAATGTTTATTGAGGGCGTAGTAGGCAGAATTCTAAAATATTCCTCCGCGATTTCTTAATTTAATACCTGGGACTGTGAATGTGATGTGAAATCACAGTTGTTATTATGTTACCTTACATGGCAAAGGGATTTTGCAAAGGTAATTAAAGTTACAAATCAGCTGACTTTGAGTTAATCAAAAGGAAGATTATCAGAGCAGGCCTTCACTAATCACACAAACTGTTTCACAGCACATTTTCCCTAGACTTAGATCTAGAAAGAAAAGTCAGAACCAAAGTACTGAGAAGGGGACCTGTGCAAGGACTTCTGAGAACTGAGAGTGACCTCCAGCCAAGGTAAGTGGGACAATGGCGAGGAACTGCATTTCAGCTGTTAACAGGAATGAGCTCAAAAGAGGACTCAGCCCCACACGAACATACAGCTGGCTTACACTTTGGTTTTAGTCTTGGAGACCCTAAGCAGAGAACCCATCCAAGCCCACCTGGACTTCTGATCTAAAGAACTGTCTGCTAATAAATGAGTATTGTTTATCTACCTAATTTGTCCCATAACAATAGAAAAATAATACAGATGCCTCTCTGTAGCCAGATACTATTTTTTTTAATGTGGCATTTAATTATTACAGTCATCTATAAAAGACAATCCTGTAACTATTTTACATATGGAAAACAAACTCAGGGAATTTATGTGGCATGTTTAAGGTTTCATAAGTTTTAAGTGTCATGGCTGTCTCTAAGGACAAACAACTTTCATTACACTAGTCTCAAAAGTCTCATGGACTAACTCACAGGGATACCATCCATCCAGTGAAAATCATTCCAGAGAAGTGTTCCAAAGAAACACATTTTCTCCTTGAACTGCCCTGTAGTTGTATACCGAAGACAGAGCCCCAAAGGCTAAGATCATGCATTGTCTGCAATTCCTGTCTGTCTCCTTTAGTGTAACATGACCTCTTCTGAATCACAGTATTCCATTTCTGAACTGTGAGTGGAGTGCTGCCTTTTCATGTAGGGTTCTGTTTTTGTTTTCTGCAAGAATTGTCTTGAAGTGTTGTAGATTTTACTTTACCTATATGGAATAGTACGATTTCAGCTAACAGCTTAACTATTTATAGTGAAATGCACCACCCCCCACCCATCACCAACCAAAGGGAAATAAGTTCCAACTTTTTGTACTATGTAAAATTCACATCATTTAAAAAATGTGATTTGTCAGAAGAAAGCTTAGTCTAGTTTACTTAAGACTAAATCTTCCATTTGCTCACCTGGGCCATAGGCATAATCTCCCAAAGTCATTATCTAAGTCCAATGAATGTTCAATGTTTTTATAGATTTTCATGTAGTAATATTGTTTTATTTTCTAGTATTTGATTTGATATAAAATATAGTTGCTCTGTGACTCCTACTTTGAATTCAAATATAGATAGAGTGAATTCCTATGCTATTCTTTTAAGAATATAAGAATGCAGGTATTTAAAGAATTGAACATTTAGTATAAATTGAGACAACTCACAGGGTGTTTGCATGAGCCACATGGCCCAAGTTAATCTTTCTTTGTAAATGGAGTATTTTCTGAGTTTAATTATTTTTTTCACACCAAAAGAGCTCTAGTTGAGGTGCTGGAAAGAAGTATTTAATTGAATTCCACAGTATAAAATGTTTCCCACTGTATCAGACGGAGCACTGAAAATTCATTCTGAATTATCGACTATAAAGAATAAATCAAGTAGTATGTGCTTCTTAAAAATATACGATATATATCTCCAGAGAGGGTTTCTCTAATATCTTCCATGCCTTTTTCGAGCCCGGCTAGAGCCTTCAAAATATACGATATAAATAATTCAAGGAAAGATATTCTTAGTCCTGAGTGAAAGAAAATAAGTAAATATATTAAGATATTTCTTGGATATGTATTGTTTATTTATAGAATTATAATCATAGCATCTATGGAATTATCATTTTTCCCTAATATTTATTTATTTTATTTATTTATTTTAAAAAATATTTTATTTATTTGACAGAGAGAAATCACAACTAGGCAGAGAGGTAGGCAGAGAGAGAGGAGGAAGCAGGCTCCCTGCAGAGCAGAGAGCCCGTTGTGGGGCTCAATCCCAGGACCCTGGGATCATGACCTGAGCCGAAGGCAGAGACTTTAACCCATTGAGCCACACAGGCGCCCCTTCCCTAATATTTAAACACAAATACTTTCTCATGTTATCTTGGTCTCTGTAATCATCACTCTATGGCTAATTTCCAAGATGTGCTTGTAATGGAATTCATTGATCATGTCATTATTTTTTAGATATTTAGATATTGTCAGTTTTACTGTAGTACTTTAAGGAGTTTTTATCTTTGTATAAATCTTTTTTGCATTTCCTCTGTTCTGAGAAAAGACCACTTTACGTCAGTGGTGACCGATACTTTTCAGCTTAAAGTCTTCACTTATGCAAATGAACACATTTCATTATATATTTCATCCTCTAGGATCTGATGCATGTAGTCCCTTAATTTTCGCTTTCTCCTAAGCCAAATTTCTCATCCGCTGATATAGATACCTCAGCATCCAGTGATTAAACCCTGGCCTTCTCTTCACTGTCCCTCTCTATCACAATGTTTCCTGCTCTGCAGTATAACTAGTGATTAACTTTAATTACAGTCATGACCACCTCATATAGTAGAGGCCAAAGGATGATTACAAATCATGTTTCATAATATTATTCAGAAGGATGAAGCTTCAACACAGCTACCAGGCTCAAATAACTAATTTGCATTTTATTACATAGAATTTAAATGGACTTATTTCATCCTCTCTCACCCTGTAGTCATCTTATTACAGTTTAGAAAATTTATTGAGTCTGTACCATGAGTGTGCAGGTGAAGGTAAAGGATGGCATTCCATCACTAACACAGTTATAACGTGAAGAAGAAATTTCCCCAGGTTCTTTTGTATTCTGCCTGATTTAATTGATTATATCTCTCATAGGTCATCGATACACCATTAGAAAGTTTTATAATATTTAATTAGGTGGAGACAGTAACAATTATTATAATTTACTGATGGTGTGCTATAAAACTGTTCCTGTGCCAAGTTTCACACATGATCTCATTTAATCCTACAAAAACACTCAGGTCTTTATTTTAAATATAGTGGGCATTGAGTCTTAGAGAAGATAGGCAACTAAGGTCATTTTGTTGGTAAGTAGCAGGGCCCAGATTCAGTCTGTGGTTTACAATACTCTGGGCCAAAGCTTCAAACCTGCTGTGCTCTGTAAAATTTCCTTGAGGGGTGCTGTGCAGAGATAGTTGTATCTTATATATGGTGTGCAAAGGTAATTGTCTTGTGTACTTACTCACTAATTTTTATTTTTTATTTTTAAAATGATTTTATTGATTTATTTATTGATTTATTATTTATATAAGCAGGGGGAGCAGCAGGCAAAGGGAGAAGCCAGCTCCCCACTGAGCAGGAAGCCCGATGTGGGACTGGATCCCAGGATCCTGGGATCATGACCCAAGCCAAAGGCAGACGCTTAACGGACTGAGTCACCCAGGAACCCCTCACTGATTTTTAAAACACTATCTATGGAGGAGCCACTGGATGACAAGTCCTAAGCATCACTTGTGATGCCATTCAGTGTTGACATTCTTGCTTTATTGTCACATAAGGAAGCGGGACAATTACCTGAAAAGGGAACATGCACTCTGTTTTACACATGTCTTGGAGTCTTCCGAACAAAGATTTCAAAATGAAACGCTGTTTTAACTGGGGGAGAAGTTGAACAGGTCTGTGAATTTAGACTAAGACTTTTATTAAAACTGTGGAATATGCTAAACCTTGAGCCCTACTAACCGAAAGTTCTCTTCCAGGAAGGCAGGAGCTTTTGTTTCTGGTGACTCAGGAAAAAGCAACACCCACACGATAACTCCAGAAATGTAGGTGTGGCAATTGAAGACACTGCAGAAGTGATGGCAGTTCATGGTTCGCTCCCCTCTTAGATCAAATGCTCCCTGCACTGAGTCCGGAAAGGTGATAAAATTGGTAAGACAGAAGGTGAAACAAAAACCCGAGACCAAACTGCCTGACCAGATTCACATTCCAGATCTCTAATCTCTAGTCATGTCCTGTACAGAAATGAGAATGTTCATATATTTACCATGTCACAATTAGAAGAAAAACGTAAAAGGATAGAAATCACCTTTTTCTTTTTTTTTTTTTCTTTCAGAAAAAAACCTTCTATGGATTTTATGGACTCTTTATCTAGGTTTTAGCCATGTGATTATCCAAGAACTCTAAGGAAATAAAAGTGAAGAGGTAAAAGAAAGTAATAAAATTAGAGAAAATGATGGGGTTCAGGTTTGGGACAGAAGCAGACAGAAAGACGGAGAAAGTACACATATGTGGTTTAGAACCTATGAGCCTGTCTGCTACTTTCTGATACAGTGTGTCCACACCTGTAAACTCTTAAATTGAAATGGGTAAGTCCAAATATTCGTAACTCTGTAAAAACTCAATACTAATATCATTTAAAGTTATCAAAAATAACTTCATTTATATTAAAAAGATTATGTTTCCATTGTGGGAAAATTAAGGTCAAGGACAAATTTTAAAAAGACAAGAATCTTTTCTACATTCTAGCCCATATTTATCCAAAAAAAAAAAAAACCCCAAAACAAAGATTTTTCCAATATTGGGTGATAATTAAATTTGTCATCTGCCCTTGAGGTTGAATCTTTTCATTTATTTATAGTCCTTTTGTATTTCTTTTATGTAGGTAACCAAGTGTTTCAAGTGTCTCAGGACCTGTGTTAGAGATGAGTGAAATGTGAAATCAATACCATATATAGAAAGAACATTTGGTTAAATCATGAATGTCTGCTACTTAACCTTTTTTGACTCCATATACAGCTGTTTCATCTGGCACAAACTCAGAACAGGACAAACACAGGGGTTGCATACACAGTCTGTAGGAGAATTCTAAATTTATTTTCAACTCAGAGAAATGGCAGACAGTTACCTTCCTGAGTAAGATGGGACACACTGAAATATTTCCCCATTGGGGATTGCAGTCAGTTGATCACTATCTTGGAGATACATTCAGATTTCACCTAAGACTGAAAACATGAGGAACCTCAACTTCCCAGGATGGTAAGAAGGTAGGTAATTTTAAAATACAATTAGGTACTGGACTGGTGTGTATTTATACACAGACACACACTGAGTACTTTGGTACCATTTATGTACTTAGAATATAGTAGTAAAAACAAGTGGGTTGTCTTTGAACAAACACTGTATTCAAGACATGACAGAGGCAGATAAAATATCAATGCATTTCCATTTTGACGTAAGTGGCCATATGCTTTTCAAAGTTTTTCTCTTGAAGCTGACAGTTGGGTAAACTAGTTTTACCCAAGTCATCAAGTTAGAATATGAATATTAGGACTCCTCTTATAGTTTACAATTATTTTAAAATTAATAGCTATTTTTATAATTACTTGCTAAATAATACTCCTTGCTATTTTACCATTGTTTGCTAAATCCTTGGCCTCTGCTCTAATTTTCAAGATAGTCAGCATATCGTTCTTAAGACTGTATCAACCTTTGGGGCGCCTGGGTGGCTCAGTGGGTTAAAGTCTCTGCCTTTGGCTCAGGTCATGGTTTCAGGGTCCTGGGATCGAGCCCCGCATCGGGCTCTCTGCTCAGCAGGGAGCCTGCTTCCTCCTCTCTCTCTGCCTGCCTCTCTGCCTACCTGTGATCTTTCTGTCTGTCAAAAAAAAAAAAAAAAAAAAAAAAAAACCTTAAAAGAAAAAAGACTATATCAACCTTTATCCTTAATCCTATCAAGGCTCATCTGAGAGGGGTGCCTGGGTGGCTCAGTTGGTTGAGTGACTGCCTTCAGCTCAGGTCATGATCCTGAGGTTCAGGGATCGAGCCCCATTGGGCTCCTGGCTCAGCAGGGCATCTGTTACTCCTTCTGCTCGTCCCCCTTTCATGCTCTCTCTCTCTCAAATAAATAAATTATATATATATTATTATTTTTTTTTTTTAAAGACTCACTGGGAATGGAGACTGCCTCATTTTAAATAGGGAGAGAATAGGTGGAGAACTGGGAAGTCTGTCTGGTACCCCAACACCAGGGTTCCCAGCACATCTAGCAGGTAAACACTGCTAAACACTGTCGAAGGGCAGGACAGAGTGTACGTGTCCACTGATGCAGTGGTGTTCACATACATGCCAGTGCCCCCTTAGCAACCACAGATGTGAGCTCCGTGGTTCTAGCTCTCTCAGTTTGTACACATATGATCAGCCATTGTCCCAAAAGCATGGCCCAGTGCCCCAACCACTTATTCCAGAGGCCCTTCATTCTTAGCCATGCAAACACTAGGTCATTGTGTGGAATATACATTTTTAGACACAAAACCACAAATGCATGAGAAAAGTATTCAAAAGGCTGAGCAGTTAGATAATATGACAAATGTCTACTAAGGTGAATAATTAATATCTCACATTTAACTTGGTCAAAACTGAACCATCAACTTCCTCTTTTTATTTATTTATTTTTTTGACAGGGGAAAAAAAGTTTTTTAATTACGTACTCAATCCATTTGGTGTATTTCAAAAGGTGCAATACTTTTCTTCATTTATCAGTGAAAGAAGTTAGAAATTAACTTCAAAAAAAAATCAGCAAATGGCAAACAAATTTCCTTGAAAGTCACAGTCACATATATAGTGCATCCTAGAAAAGAGGAGGGGCAAGACAGGTTCCACCCACTTTCATGAGTTTCATCAAATACTGGACCTACTCAAGGGTGGAGAGAAAAGGCAACTTTCAAAAAGGAGTATGTTATTAAATGAGGCATTTACTATACTCCTTCCTAAGAACACCAGGTGGGGAACAAGTTTTCTAAACTAGATCTAGGAAGTGGAATGTGGAATCAATCAGTCCTCCTCCCCTTAAGGGCTGTCCGATGGTTAATGAATTTAAAAAACATAGCTAAATAAAAACAAACCCCACACACACTCCCCGCACCCCACCCCACTCCCGCAAAAACAAAAACAAAAACAAAAAACCCTAAATGTCCCAGATCATTCTCCAGAGTGGATGGAGCCCGGGAGCAGCTTCAACAACCCAAATTAGTCTGTTACAGAGTCATCACAAGCATGCCTTGCTTTTAAACAAAAAAACAAAAAAAAATTTTTTTTTGAAACAACAAAACAAAAACTAGTACTAATCACTTCTCTGACAATACACAATTACTCAAATTAACTAGTACTGAGAGGGGGAAGGGGACCCTACCTGCGGGCCTTGTCTCACATGAGTGCATGTGGGTAGGTGCAGGGCATTTGTCATTATTGCAAAAACGAATTTTAATCTTTAATCTTTAGTTTGATTTAACATTGCTTTTAGTATGATGCTGACACCAGCTGTGCGGAAAGGGCTCTGGAGACACATTCATAGCAGCACACACCTGCGGCTCTTCTTCGGTTCAGGAGGCTCCAGGGCAGCCAATATTGCTTCATCAGATACATTCTTTAGGCCTTTCTGTGTGAGTGCAGAACACTCCACATACCTGACCGCCTTCAGGTCACGGGCCAGCTTTTCAGCAGTCTCTGGAGTGATAGGCTTCTGTTTGTTCTTGGCAAGTTTCTCAATCGTAGAGGGGTCATCTCGGAGATCAATTTGGGTCCCAACGAGCAAGAAAGGAGTCTTTGGACAATGGTGAGTTATCTCAGACACCCACTTTTCCTTCACATTTTCAAATGAGGATGGAGAGACGACTGAAAAACAGACTAGAAATACATCTGTTTGTGGATAACTCAGTGGTCGTAATCTGTCATAATCCTCTTGCCCTGCAGTATCAAAAAGTCCAAGAGTATATGGCTCTCCACCAATCATAACTGTGACTGCATAGTTGTCAAAAACAGTCGGTACATACTCAGATGGAAATTTGTTTGTTGTGTAGGATATCAGGAGACATGTTTTACCAACGGCACCATCGCCCACAACAACACACTTAATTGTCTGCATTGCTGAAAGAGTTTTGTATCCACTTAAAATACTTCAAAATTCAGTGATGACCTCAGCTTCTCCGCCGGGGCGTTGGCCTATTTTTTTTTTTTTAAGAATTTTTTTTTTTTTTTTAAATTAGAGAGAAGGCACAAGCAGGGGGGAGAAGCAGGCTCCCCAGTGGACATAGAGCTGGATGCTGGGTTCGATCCCAGGACCCTGGGATCACGACCTGAGTTGAAGGGAGACACTTAACCAACTGAGCCACCCAGGTGACCTCGAACTACCATTTTTTTTTAAGAGACCATTTTTCCCCCCCATGCATTCTCCTATTCATTCTATTTGTAAATCCTCTTAGTTCTTGGAACAAAATCGATCCCAAACCTGACTGGGTCTCCTATATCCATTATTTAAAGCACAGCTCAAATATACCATCATCTTTTGCTTAAACAATATCAAAAGCCTCCCAACAGATCTATCTGCCTCACTCTTGTCCATTTGCTAATGGACCAGCCATCAGAGGGCAATGATAAATCTCACAAGAGAAATGATCCCAATCTTTACCCCAGTGTTTTTTTTTTTTTTCCCCCCTGGTCCCTATGCATATGTACTGACTTCTAAAAGCCTTGCCCATCCAGGAAACGAGAGAGAAAGTAGAGGTGCTCATAAGAGATCCTCCCACGCCCTTTCAGCAAGTAGCACATCTCCGTAAGCTCTACGTTAATGTGAAAAAGGCCTAGTCCAGTGACTCTTCCCCAGGCAATTCTGTTCCAGACTGAAGGATTCTGTTAACTCATACAGGGGAGTGTGGCCATATTTCTCACACAAACCTTCACCCTGTTCAGGTTACTCTAGAAAACATGTTTAACAGTGATAATCATTTACAAAGAGACCACAGAACTACAGATGTTCCCATCAATGATCAATAACACTTATTAAAATACTTTTCTCCTTTTACATAAAGTATAATGATTTATATCTCAATAAAGTAAGACTATTCAATTCCCAAAGATATCTCAAAAATCTCTCCTGCTTAACCCTCTTTTTCTGTTCCCCAGTCTTTCAGACTTGTTTTTGTTTCCAACTTATTCACAGAAGTTTATACTTAAAGAAACTTTCATCTCGAAGAATCTGCTTGTGTTTCTCTAACTCACCAAGGTATTACTTTGCGGTTTACTGCTATGAATCCTGGGGGGTCAGAATGACTGCTGTGCTAAAAATTACGGCATTTAAACTGATCTGTGAGGCAACAATTCACAAATAAACAGAAGGTGGCCTGTTCCATATCACTAAGATCACTAGGTCAGCCATCCCACCTTCCTCAGCATTCCCTTCCTGAATGCATGTGATTACAGATAATTGTGTATATTCTACTCATTCTTACTTCCTATTCTAACATTTCTTCTCTGCAGGGGCTTAGCTTTAGATTTCATCTTTTCTACTCTGGGATCTTAAATAGCAAATGCCTTTCTTTTTGGTGTCTGCATAGTTCTCTAATAGTCTGCATAACTAAGAATTCAAAAGTTCTCACCCTCCAGAAGGTTAAGTAAGATTCAAATAAAGTAAAATTCACAGTCTGGAACTTAAAATAGCATATCTCTGTGAATCACCAGGTTTACACACTTCACAGCACTCACGATAGCACATACCCTCCCATGGACGGGACTGGAAGTGATTATGCTCAGTGAAATAAGTCAAGCAGAGAGAGTCAAGTATCATATGGTTTCACTTATTTGTGGAGCATAACAAATGACATGGAGGACATTGGGAGATGGAGAGGAGAAGGAAGTTGAGGGAAATTGGAAGGGAAGGTGAACCATAAGAGACTATGGACTCTGAGAGTTTTGAAGGGGTGGGGGTGGGAGGTTGGGGGAACCAGGTGGTGGGTAATAGGGAGGGCACGTATTGCCTGGAGCACTGGGTGTTGTGCAAAAACAAGGAATACTGTTACGCTGAAAAAATAAATAAATTAATTAAAAAAATAAAAATTAACTAATAAATACAAAAAAAAAAAAATAGCGTATCTCTCGGCTTTTCACAGGCCAGTCCATTGGGACAGAATCTCTTCACTTGACGTTGCAAAATTCCTATTTGCTAAAAATGAAGCAGCTCCCTAGAGTTGTTACAAGGACTCAGTTTGTGCTTATTAGCATGTGCATTGGTTGGAATCAGGGTGGCTGGTTGGAAACAGGGTGGCTGGACTTGAAGAGACAGGGTTAAACCAAGTTGAATACAGGGGTACCTGGGTGGCTCAGTGGGTTAAACCTCTACCTTTGGCTCAGGTCATGATCTCAGGGTCCTGAGATGGAACCCACATTGGGCTCTCTGCTCAGCAGGGTGCCTGCTTCTGCCTGCCTCTCTGCCTACTTGTGATCTTTCTCTCTCTGTCAAATGAATAAATAAAATCTTAAAAAAAAAATAAACCAAGTTGAATACAAATAATGTTACAAGACTCATTACATTTTGCTCTTTAGGTGAGGAAAAATTTCTAAGTTGGGTATCCAGGAAGCCAAAGAAACTACACTGATTCTAACTATCATGCTCTGTTTGTATTAGCACTGGTGACTTCAGGTCTAGTTTCACAAATCTGGAGGACTGGGATCTTTTTAGAGAAGGTTGTTAACATAACAATAGTTATTTGACAGGGAGTCAGCAGAGGTCTACTGGTCATTTAAGAGCAAAGTTATTTTTTCTTTGCATAGCTGTCTGGGTGTGCTGCTCCAATGACACGCGACTGGCTGGCTGCATTTACAGACATGTTAGAATGTTGAGGTAATATGTGAGAAAAAGGGCCGAGGCTTGTTTTTTTGTTTTTCTTTTTTAGGTGGGGGAAGGGCAGGGAAGAGAGAGTATCCTAAGCAGGCACCAGGCCCAGCACGGAGCCGATGCAGGGCTCGATCTCAGAACGCTGAGATCATGACCTGAGCCGAAATCAGGAGTTGGATGCCTAATCAGATGAGCCACAGAGGTCTCCCAAGCCCCGACTGTTTTTAAACCCAATAGACTTGGGAACCTGAAATATATTTTGAAGCTCAAACTCCTAGGGATGGGAGTTCTGCTATGGCCACTTGCAGAAAATTTCCTACAACGGAAATCTTTTGCAAGAATAGCTGCAGCCCACATATTGGCTTGTTGGGAATTCAGACTTTGTCAAGAAGTGATTTCAAGGCAGCAAATTATAAAGGTTAAGGGTGAGGTTTGGAATTAGGACACAGTGGATTTTCTTTTCTTTCTTTTTTTCTTTTCTTCCAATTTTTAAATTTTTTATTTTTAAAAAGATTTTGTTTATTTATTGGAGAGAGAGAGCACAAGCTGGGTAGTGGGGGGCAGAGGCAGAGGGAAAGGGAGAGAGGGAGGAGCAGACTCCTCACTGAGCAGGGAACCTAATGCAGGGCTGGATCCCAAGACCCTGAGTTCATGACCTGAGCCAAAGACAGAGGTTTAACAGACTGAGCTGCCCATGGGCCCCTAGAATTGATTTTCAGTTTGAGATCTATCACTTATCAACTGGGCACATTTTTAACCTTGCTGAGTCTTGGTGTTCTTATACATAAAATGGGAATGAGAGTACCAATTTCATAATGTTGTTTGGGAAATTAAAGAAGCTAATGGAAGCATAGCATGGAGTATTGTGCTCAGTAAATGTTTCTGCAGCCATCAGTTACTGCTGTGGTTGAAATGACCTGGGTTCTCTTCAGGGTTACACATCAAAAAACTATCTCCTGAGGTCTCTGAGGGGAATTTTTCTCTATGCTGAAAATCTACCTGTGTGGTAGAGTTTTACTTACCAGAAGGAAGCACTGTCCCTAGGGTCAGGATCATACTCAAAGCCACAGATTAGGAACTGAGCTCCAGTCTTTCCCCTCCACGAAGACTAATGCACATTCCTGTTCTGACACAGCAGCTCTTAGAGAGAGGACAGTCTGTTCCTCTGTGGAGAAAATTCCATGCCAAGATGGCTGGCTCTCTGGGGTGAAAGCTAAAGTCATTCATACAGCCACTTCTTCAAAGTGCAAGTCTGGAAAGTGCAGTCCAGGAAAGCTGATTTTCCCTTTTCTCTCTCCTTCCAGTACCTCATTCCCTCTCACATTTAGTGCCAGAATGAGTCTGCAGCCTTGTTCTCTTGATGCCAATGTCACTTTCGTTCAGGGCGTCCATTCCCCTTACCTGCCACTGAGTACCAATCAGCATCATCCTGGCCTATGCCAACATACTTCCCTAACTCTGAATCATAGTTTCTTCCCTTCCATGAAGCCCCTTGGTTCCAAGAGCTCCACAGGTCAGGAGTAATGGGAGAGCTGTTTTACTAAGCATAGAAAATTGACTCCAAGTTGACATTCTGATTTGACCTCTATACACAGAAACTTCCAGCATCCTTTTCATGCTCCAGTTCATCTATCTCCCTTTTATGCAATTTACCTAAATTCCAAATAAATATTATATGAATGAAATATGGTTATCTCTGTTTTATAGTTGAGGGAGTTGGAGCCCAGTTCAGTCACATGCCCAAGGTCATCCAGCTAATAACTGAGGGAGTTGGGACTGAACTCTGTTGTAATAAATCCAGCAATTATGCTTCAGAAATACAGAAGCCCATTTTTCTCTTAGTCATATTTAAACTCATATTTTATATGTAAGAAATATAGTTGCCCACTTTTCTATTTTTATCACATCAATTTTAAGATAATTAAAAAAAAAAGCAGACTCCCTGACTGAAACAGCTAAGTAGCAACATTAATTGAGTATAATGTATAGAGATTTGTATTAACAGAGACAAATTGAAGAAATATCGGAATACTCTGGTTAAGCACCAATTTCGCATAAGTCTAAGTGTTCTTTCCTCTGCTTGGGTAAAAATTACTTGCTGTACATCCCTTCCTGGAGCTTCTTAGTCCAGAGTGTAGGACTTGCTTTACTTAGATGTTGGACAGTCTTCTAAATGCTTGCTCTGTCTGGCCTCAGATTCCTCCATCTCAGTCATAAACTTGTAAATGGCAGATTTATGGCTTTAGAACTAATAAGAAAATGTCGTTTTTGGCTTTCCTATTTTTCTGGTTAGTTTAACATATGGGAGAGAGTATGGCTATGAAGCCTATTTGCTATGGATTCATAATTTACTCTTTGCAAACTTTGGCAAAATTGCTTAAATTTTCTGAGTCTAGTTTTCTCATTTATATAACAAAAGTGATTAAGATAAGTCACTCAGTCCATAAGTTACTCTTCTAGAAACTGAATTCTTGTCTATTTGACATCTATGCCGATGCCTGCTTCATGAGACCATGCTGCCTCTTGGGATCTCTCTCTGGCCCTTGTGAGCTAATTGTCACCCCTCAGGTTAGAAGATGGCAACTCAAAGTCTGCCACAGCATTGTTCTAGGAATCCTGCCCCTTTTAATATCTTTGATGAGGAATTCTATTACTTGATATATAGTGTGCATTTTTAAATATTATACTAACTTTATTAAAGGAATCCTAAATATCCTCAGATTTTCAGAGGAGTCCTTCCTTGTCTAAAAATGTTAAAAATGAATTCCTTGTAATCTAAAATGTCTTCCCATCTCAGATGTGAATGACTGGTGGCTGAACAAAATAGGCAGATCCAATAATTCTTTTTGTAGTGCTTGGTTTTGGGGCCACTATCTGAGGATTCCAAAATTCCGAGAACCTAGCCAAATCAACAGATAACGCAGGGGTCTGGATGCTTTCTCAGATCCTCAGCCCAACACTCCTGGCCTGATCAGTGTTATTCTAGCCAGGTCCTTTTTCAAAGGCACATATATATAAATGAACTGTTAAGGATTTATTTATTTATTTACTTACTTACTTATTTTTAAAGATTTTATTTATTTATTTGACAGAGATCACAAGTAGGCAGAGAGGCAGGCAGAGAGAGAGGGGTAAGCAGGCTCCCTGCTCAGCAGAGAGCCCGATGCGGGGCTCGATCCAGGACCCTGGGATCACGACCTGAGCCGAAGGCAGAGGCTTTAACCCACTGAGCCACCCAGGCACCCTGAACTATTAAGGATTTAAAAAGAATGGAGAGGAAGGATGTATGGCATAAAGAGAAAGCTCTGCAGGAGTTAGGAATATAATAGAGGCATCCATGGGGTAGGACAGATCGTCTCCTGTTTCATTTTTGTGATGTAGAACATCACAATGTGTTGGAACAGAAAGAGGGACAAGGGGGGAAGGGTGGAAGTAGTGTTTGTGCCTATTGCGGAAGGAAGGTAACCACAGGTGGTGTCCCTGCCATGCCCAGAGATTGGGGATAGCTATATCTACCTCAAGGCGAGGAGATGTCTACCCAACTGCTTATTATGTTTGGCCCTGACAAAAATCTCATATTTGGAAATTGTTTGTTTTTGTGGAAATTTACCTTTTTTTCTTGGGCAGAGGGACCAGTTTATTCCTTTTACAGGGTGAAAGGATGAGTCTGTCAATGCTGGCAACATCACAGAATTTCTGGAACAAATAAGCATATAGTCTATATCACAGAAGACCGTAAAGCACGCTGAAGTTCTGTAAATGGAGTAAGTACATTTTTGGGTACTTAAAGGACTGATTAATACATGGTTTTCTATAATAGTTTTTTTTTAAATGTAAGTAGTCCATTGCTGTTTACTTTTATAGTGCATTACCTTGTACATAGCCTAATATTAATTTACTCAAGCTGCATTAAGAAAAATAAAGTCTAAAAGATTTCTTCACTTGCACTGAGAAAGGAAACTTATGTCATATGACTGCCTGTGATATGATATACTCTAGAAGAACTCATTCTCACCAGAGTGAATTCTCACCACAGTCCTGTTGTTTGATAATATACAGGGGAGAAATGACAATGCAGACACAGAGAGGTAAGTCAGGTTCTCCTATGACACACAGCCTGATGGAGATAGAGTTGAGAATCAAACCGGTCTCCTAACTTGTCCAGTGAATCATCCATCATGTGACACTTGATTAAGAAAAATGCCAAGTGGGAGGGATGTCCCCTGCGGAACTGAATATAGGCATTGTTGCTACCTGAAGAAATGATCAGCATTTTAATATGGAGCAAAGTTTCACAGAAAGCACTTGCTCAGTGTATTATATTGAATTTTGACGGCATTCCTATTTTGATAGTGTACCCAACTAGAAAGCTGTAAAAGTGAGACCACATTGTTGTAAAATTAGTTATCATTACAAAAATTAATTAATGAGTACTTTCTTCTGGGCAGAGTAACCTAACATACTGTAGGCTATTAAGATTTATCTCTTCACTCAATACCTGTTTATTGGCAGACTGTATCAGCTCTATAGTAGGTGCTGGGGAAGCCACCTTGAGAAAAACAGATTTAGTCAAATATGTGTTATTTAATGGGAAAACACATATTCATTTGAATCTCTCAAGTTTCTGATAATATAAATCATTGCTGATGATTTCAGTGTTTTGAAGATGTGGTCCTCACCTCATGTGGGCACCAAAAATAGCAATATGATGCTGTAAGTCCTTCCTGATTTGAGCTCAGAGGCCAGAGTAAATGTTAAGATAGTAAATTCATTATCCATTCACTGTTTGGCTTTATTTCTCACAGCACCAACCAGAGCTGTAGGGATGTGAGTGTGGCAGACTTCAAAACAGCAATTCGACTAAACAGAATGAGTTCTGGACTCAGTACCCCATATAAAAAGTAGTACCCTTACCATGCTAATGGGCATCAGAAGAAAGCTGGGGTGGCAATCCTTATATCAGATCAATTAGATTTTAAGCCAAAGACTATAATAAGAGATGAGGAAGGACACTATATCCTACTCAAAGGGTCTGTCCAACAAGAAGATCTAACCATTTTAAATATCTATGCCCCTAACGTGGGAGCAGCCAACTATATCAACCAATTAATAACAAAATCAAAGAAACACATCAATAATAATACAATAATAGTAGGGGACTTGAACACTCCCCTCACTGAAATGGACAGATCATCCAAGCAAAAGATCAACAAGGAAATAAAGGCCTTAAATGACACACTGGACCAGATGGACATCACAGATATATTCAGAACATTTCATCCCAAAGCAACAGAATACACATTCTTCTCTAGTGCACATGGAACCTTCTCCAGAATAGATCACATCCTGGGTCACAAATCAGGTCTCAACCGGTATCAAAAGATTAGGATTATTCCCTGCATATTTTCAGACCACAATGCTCTGAAGCTAGAACTCAATCACAAGACGAAAGCTGGAAAGAACCCAAATACATGGAGACTAAACAGCATCCTTCTAAAGAATGAATGGGTCAACCAGGAAATTAAAGAAGAATTGAAAAAATTCATGGAAACAAATGATAATGAAAACACAACAGTTCAAAATCTGTGGGACACAGCAAAGGCAGTCCTGAGAGGAAAATATATAGCGGTACAAGCCTTTCTCAAGAAACAAGAAAGGTCTCAAGTACACAACCTAACCCTACGCGTAAAGGAGCTGGAGAAAGAACAAGAAAGAAACCCTAAACCCAGCAGGAGAAGAGAAATCATAAAGATCAGAGCAGAAATCAATGAAATAGAAACCAAAAAAACAATAGAAAAAATCAATGAAACTAGGAGCTGGTTCTTTGAAAGAATCAATAGGATTGATAAACCCCTGGCCAGACTCATCAAAAAGAAAAGAGAAAGGACCCAAATCAATAAAATCATGAATGAAAGAGGAGAGATCACAACTAACACCAAAGAAATACAGACAATTATAAGAACATACTATGAGCAACTCTACGCCAACAAATTGGACAATCTGGAAGAAATGGATGCATTCCTAGAGACATATAAACTACCACAACTGAACCAGGAAGAAATAGAAAACCTGAACAGGCCCATAACCAGTAAGGAGATTGAAACAGTCATCAAAAATCTCCAAACAAACAAAAGCCCAGGGCCAGATGGCTTCCCAGGGGAATTCTACCAAAAATTTAAAGAAGAACTCATTCCTAGTCTCCTGAAACTGTTCCAAAAAATAGAAATGGAAGGAAAACTTCCAAACTCATTCTATGAGGCCAGCATCACCTTGATCCCAAAACCAGACAAGGATCCCACCAAAAAAGAGAACTACAGACCAATATCCTTGATGAACACAGACGCAAAAATTCTCGCCAAAATACTAGCCAATAGGATTCAACAGTACATGAAAAGGATTATTCACCACGATCAAGTGGGATTTATTCCAGGGCTGCAGGGTTGGTTCAACATCCGCAAATCAATCAATGTGATAGAACACATTAATAAAAGAAAGAACAAGAACCATATGATACTCTCAATAGATGCTGAAAAAGCATTTGACAAAGTACAGCATCCCTTCCTGATCAAAACTCTTCAAAGTGTAGGGATAGAGGGCACATACCTCAATATTATCAAAGCCATCTATGAAAAACCCACCGCAAATATCATTCTCAATGGAGAAAAACTGAAAGCTTTTCCATTAAGGTCAGGAACACGGCAGGGATGTCCATTATCACCACTGCTATTCAACATAGTATTAGAAGTCCTAGCCTCAGCAATCAGACAACAAAAAGAAATTAAAGGCATCCAAATTGGTAAAGAAGAAGTCAAACTATCACTCTTCGCAGATGATATGATACTATATGTGGAAAACCCAAAAGACTCCACTCCAAAACTGCTAGAACTTGTACAGGAATTCAGTAAAGTGTCAGGATATAAAATCAATGCACAGAAATCAGTTGCATTTCTGTACACCAACAACAAGACTGAAGAAAGAGAAATTAAGGAGTCAATCCCATTCACAATTGTACCCAAAACTATAAGATACCTAGGAATAAACCTAACCAAAGAGACTAAGAATCTATACACAGAAAATTATAAAGTACTCATGAAAGAAATTGAGGAAGACACAAAAAAATGGAAAAATGTTCCATGCTCCTGGATTGGAAGAATAAATATTGTGAAAATGTCTATGCTACCTAAAGCAATCTACACATTTAATGCAATCCCTATCAAAATACCATCCATTTTTTTCAAAGAAATGGAACAAATAATCCTAAAATTTATATGGAACCAGAAAAGACCTCGAATAGCCAAAGGAATATTGAAGAACAAAGCCAAAGTTGGTGGCATCACAATTCCGGACTTCAAGCTCTATTACAAAGCTGTCATCATCAAGACAGCATGGTACTGGCACAAAAACAGACACATAGATCAATGGAACAGAATAGAGAGCCCAGAGATAGACCCTCAACTCTATGGCCAACTCATCTTCGACAAAGCAGGAAAGAATGTCCAATGGAAAAAAGACAGCCTCTTCAATAAATGGTGCTGGGAACATTGGACAGCCACATGCAGAAAAATGAAATTGGACCACTTCCTTACACCACACACGAAAATAGACTCCAAATGGATGAAGGACCTCAATGTGAGAAAGGAATCCATCCAAATCCTTGAGGAGAATGCAGGCAGCAACCTCTTCGACCTCAGCCGCAGCAACATCTTCCTAGGAACAACGGCAAAGGCAAGGGAAGCAAGGGCAAAAATGAACTATTGGGATTTCCTCAAGATCAAAAGCTTTTGCACAGCAAAGGAAACAGTTAACAAAACCAAAAGACAGCTGACAGAATGGGAGAAGATATTTGCAAACGACATATCAGATAAAGGGCTAGTATCCAAAATCTATAAGGAACTTAGCAAACTCAACACCCAAAGAACAAACAATCCAATCAAGAAATGGGCAGAGGACATGAACAGACATTTCTGCAAAGAAGACATCCAGATGGCCAACAGACACATGAAAAAGTGCTCCACGTCACTCGGCATCAGGGAAATACAAATCAAAACCACAATGAGATATCACCTCACACCAGTCAGAATGGCTAAAATTAACAAGTCAGGAAATGACAGATGCTGGAGAGGATGTGGAGAAAGGGGAACCCTCCTCCACTGTTGGTGGGAATGCAAGCTGGTGCAACCACTCTGGAAAACAGCATGGAGGTTCCTCAAAATGTTGAAAATAGAACTACCCTATGACCCAGCAATTGCACTACTGGGTATTTACCCTAAAGATACAAACATAGTGATCCGAAGGGGCATGTGTACCCGAATGTTTATAGCAGCAATGTCTACAATAGCCAGACTATGGAAAGAACCTAGATGTCCATCAACAGATGAATGGATCAAGAAGATGTGGTATATATACACAATGGAATACTATGCAGCCATCAAAAGAAATGAAATCTTGCCATTTGCGACGACGTGGATGGAACTAGAGCGTATCATGCTTAGTGAAATAAGTCAATCGGAGAAAGACAACTATCATATGATCTCCCTGATATGAGGACATGGAGAAGCAACATGGGGGGGTAGGGGGATAGGAGAAGAATAAATGAAACAAGATGGGATTGGGAGGGAGACAAACCATAAATGACTCTTAATCTCACAAAACAAACTGGGGGTTGCTGGGGGGAGGTGGGATTGGGAGAGGGGGAGCGGGCTATGGACATTGGGGAGGGGAGGCGAACCATAAGAGACTATGGACTCTGAAAAACAACCTGAGGGTTTTGAAGGGTCAGGGGTGGGAGGATGGGGGAACAGGTGGTGGGTAATGGGGAGGGCACGTTTTGCATGGAGCACTGGGTGTTGTGCAAAAAGAATGAATACTGTTACGCTGAAAAAATAAATAAAATGGAAAAAAAAAAGTAGTACCCTATATAAAAAGATGATAGATTAATCTTTAATGACTTGAACGCATGTTACTAAAAAGTGTTAAGGGGAAGGGATTACGACTTCTCTTTCCAATAATCACACACTACAACTATTGAAGTTGGATAGAATATCTTATATAATTGGTATGTTTAAAAATTCTTAAAGTATGCATTCACTTGAAACTGATACTCACCTATGTTTTTCCTTTTGCAGTATCTGCCAATTTATAAGTGGCAAATTTAGACACCAAGATGTTGAGCGGAGCTTTGGAAAGTCTCACAGAACAGGGGAGGCAAAAATTGGAATTTGAGGAAGGCCAAGTAGAAGAGACCATGGAAAACAATATAGTCTATCAGCTGGGCAGACAAAGGGCTATGTATAAGAGTGCAGTTAAACTAGAAATAGACTAGCCCTCACCAGAATGAAACCAATTAACTTTGAGTCAGCTAAATCTCAGAATAGATCAAGATTATCTGCAATTTGCCTGCCTGAAACAAAATAAATACTCTATAGGCAAAAATGATAACATTTAGAGCCTTAAGTTATCTCTATAGTTTTTTTTTTAACATATAAAGTCCAGCATTTACTAGAAAATTACCAGGCATGCCAGAAGAAAAGAACGATTGACCAAAACAATGAGAGAACAAAAGACAATAAAATATATATACAGAAGATCTTAATTTTTAAATAGCTTTGATTCGTATCTCTAAGAAATTATATGACACAGTTTAGAATTTCAGCAGAGAACCAAATCATATAAAAAGAATCTAACAGATGTTCTAAAAGTGAAAAATACAATAACAACTTGAGTTCAGTGTATTTCTTTCGAGATGGAATGGCCCAAACCTCAGAGTACCATGCTCTTTTCATCTTTTCATGTCCAGCTTTTCTATAGGATTAAGAAAAGAGGATCATAAAAAAGAGTCTCAGAATCCTGAGCTAAGACCTAGCAGATCTGTCTGCCCCACATGTCCTTCCCCATACTCTTACCACTCAGCTTGGCTACCCTAAGCTCATCACTTTGGAAGTTCTCTGTGAAATTGCTTCTGCCATCACAAATCAGAGTCCATGTCCCTCTTCTACACTCCCATGGCCCTGGAAAGTTCCTCCACCTTCCCACTTACCACGTAGACTTCATTTATTAGTTGTTTGTATTTCCCTCAAGAGTCTTATGCTCAATGAGAATAGAGAGCTACCATACTGAAGGTTTTGTTTTTAGAATCTAATACAATGTCTGGCATAGATGCTCCCCTTGGGTCAAGTAAAGCATTTCTGCCCATAGGCTGATACTTCATGATTTAGTCTTGTGGTCCACATTATTACAAAGAAATACACATCCATTTTTTTTTAATATTTAATTTATTTGAGACAGAGAGAGAGACAGAGTGAGGGAGAATATGAGGGGAGGTCAGAGCTGAGCAGGGAGCCTGATGTGGGACATGATCCCAGGACTGCAGGATCACAACCTGAGCTGAAGGCAGTCACTTAAACCAACTGAGCCACCCAGGTGCCCAATAATATCCATTTCTAAAGGAAATCCTGGGACAGTGTTTTCACTGTTTCCAAGTCATTTCTTTGTTAAATATAAGGTTGTTGTAATGATTTGAGGAGGTTTATTATCTAAGAATGTGTGTTGGATAATGACATAGATTTATGAAGAGGAAATCTAGCAAAATCACTTTAACATTCTCTGATCAGCAGAGGAAGATGATTCCTGAGTCATGTGAGCCTCTGGAACACTACTGAGGAGTTCTTTCACTGTTCCAAGGCATCTCTGTTTGCTCTCCTGTGGCAGGAATTGTCTCATCAAGAAAATGCATGTAGGCATCTGAAGTCCAACCTGACACAGAAGATTAGTGGCAGGAAGGAGGGCAAACAAAGCCCCAACTTGTCTCTTTAGCTGCGACTGGAAAACAGGTGGTAAAAACCTTTTCTTGAACTGCGGCTTCATCACAACCAGAGCAGAATGGTTAAAATAACCAAGTTCTGTTACTGATCCATCCCCATGCACTCCCCAGCCTCCTGCAGGGCACTTGACCCATCCTGTGGTTAGTTTACTTGATAGGAGCAAACTCTCACACATCAGATCCAAGAAAATCCTGGCAGTATCTGGGAGGAAAGTGAGCATGGCTGAGGGGAATCCTCCTTGCATGGTTTTCCCATCAGTACAAAGCCTGGACAGACTTCTTGTGCAAGAATGAGTGAAAGAAGTATATATAGCATGTGGTTTATTGCCTCTTGAAAATTGCTGTAATAGAAAAGAGAAAGATGCATTTTGCATAAATGTTCTTCTGGAAAAGTTTTATAGTAAACACAACAAAACACACCTAAATGAATAGATTCTGCTCTGTGCAATCAGTAAAATTGTAAAACTACATGTGTATTATTAACCCAGAGAAGGTTGAAAAATAATTCACAGCAATGGCAATGGAGTAAAGAAGAAGTTGAGGTTCAGAAGGAAGAGAAATTAATCACTAACTTAATAATAGAATGGTACATGACATAGAAAACAGTAAAGAAAAAGCTACATCAAACTTCAAAAGTGATGTGGAAGATAAATTTAAGACCTTTCCCAAAATATAGCAGAATAGGCCAAGGAGGCAAAAGTAATCAGTGGGAAGATACCACAAGAAAGCAGCAAGATGTCTGACGTTAGGAATCATGAAGAAGAAATAAGAACAAAAGGGAAAAATGATCAAGCTGTATTAGACAAATTTTCTGACATAATGATAAAATTCACAGAATCACAATCACTTATAGTGGACCCAGCAAAATTAAAGAAGCAAGGCCAACACCTACATATATGCTGGGGAAAATTATAATAATTGTTTTATTTTAAAAACCCAGTTTATGAGCACGTGGGAGTATTCACCCCCCTATTCTACCCCCCATCCCCACCCCCACACCTAGTGGTTTTATTTCAAAGAAATATTAGGCTTTCTTTGGTCAGTTTATTACGTTTACTTCATAAAAACATATTTCCTTTGTAAAATGAAAATGCTGATTTACAAGTAAATATTAAAAGGCACACAAAACTGGAAAAATAATGGCAGGCTATATGATGAACTAAAAGTTGGATCTGTATTAGGAATCTTTATAAAGTATTGAGGAAATAACAAATGTCTTACTAAAAAAACTTAGAAGTAAAATGTTGGAAATCACAACAGGAAAATACAAATGGTAATTATTTAGCAAGCCCTCAATAAATGCTGTTAAATAAATGGACAAATAAACAAAATATTGGCAATGAACTTGGCACAAAATAGGCACTCAATATATACTTTAAGTACAAAATGCATGAATGAAATACACACTAGCAGTAGATCTAAAAACTGCAAAATAAAGCAGCAAAGTTTTGCCTTTTTAAATGTTGAGACAAAAAATGTTTATATGTTAATATCCAATGCTAGTAAAAGTGAGAAAAATGACATCTTCATACTTTACTGTTGAGAATATAATCTACTAAACTCTATATAGAAACAAATACATTTAGAGGTAAATTTGTGTTTATGCAAATTTTGTACTTCCTTAAAATTATTAATTCCATTTATTTTATAGAGATGTATATGAAAGCACATTCAGTTGAAAGATAATTTATAACAAATTAAAGTTAGGAAGAATTTAAATGTCAAACAATGGAAAATTGTTTAAACAAACTCTTGTGTAGTCAGTTTGAGAAGGATTCTTATAGTTTTTGAAAAATCTTGGGATGCCTGGGTGGTGCAGTTGGTTAAGCTTCCAACTCTTGGTTTTGACTCAGGTTGTGATCTTAGGGTCCTGAGATCAAGCCCTGCTTTGGGCTCCGCACTCAGCATGGGCTCTGAAAGACTATCTTTGCTCTGCACTACCCCCCCCCCAACCCTGCCAGCGACCCCATGCTCTCTTTCTCAAAAAAATAAATCTTTAAAAAAAGAGATATTGAAAAATCTTCACAAAGTAATATGAAATGAAAAAGAAAAGTAGAAGGGTAAGTACCTTCATGTTACCTGTATTTACATCTGGATCATGGGATTATTGTTGGTTGTGTACACATTTAAGGTTCTTTGTGTCTTCCAATAACGAACATAGGTTACTCTATAATAGAAAGAGATACCTCTATACATGTTATAAACGTATAGTAAAGCTGAGAATGGTGAGGTGAACAGAATTTGGATGCACCTTTGTATTCTCCCCGGATTGCCTGGGGCTCTGCTGGGATGTAGACACATCGTGTTTTACGCCTAAGTGGTGACAGCTTTGCCTATGAAATAACTTTTTCAAATGACCATTGAGGTTCTTATTTCTAGTTGCCACAAGGTGAAGAAGTCTTCTTTGGAATAGTCAGAGCTGACATTATTGAGCCTGCACTGCGACCAGGCAACATGCTAAGAACTTTGCATGGGTTTTCTCATTTCATCGACAGCACAGATCTAAGAAGTAGATACTATTCTCATGCCCATTTTTCACATGAAGACCCTTGGACTGAAAGAACTGAAGTGCATGGTTTAAATTTAGTAACTAGTTCCTAGAAAAGGTTGGATTTGGATTCAGGTAACTTGATGGTCCCATGAAGAATGCTTGTGAAAATATCCCCCCTTTAAAAAAAATATAATAATGTAAATTCACTTCCTCTGCTTTGTAACACTTGAGGCTAATCGGACAGCATGTCTGCAGAGAGCTGACAGAGAACCCGTGTTGTCTCCAGCGGCTGAGGGAGAGTAATATAAACTGACATGGCTGCCTCAAATCGCTCTGACTTGGAATTCCATTAAGGGAGATTCTGAAGCCAATTTACTCAGGAACTGCAGGAATGAGACGCTGTCCTGTCAAAATGCTGTCAAATCATGCCAGGCCTCTCGACTGTTCATTCCAAGAGACACCTGCCAAAATAATGGACCAGCAATCTGGCATTCTCACGACCACATGAGGAAGAAAATTGTTTATCTCGCATACACAGCTACTGTCGTTTTATTTTTAACCTTCTGTGTGATGGCTGATTTTTCCCTCTAAGTCAGAGGGGCTAGGGATGTGTGTTTCAATCCTGTGTACGTTTCTTATAAATGGGTGCTTGTTTGGGGAAAACATCATCTTGAGTATAAATTTTACAGTTTCCCCACTCAAGTGTATGTAACATCTTTGATTCTCCTTTCTGACTGTTTGGGTTAGACAATTAGCAATTGTTCACTTACTAGTAGCTCTAATAGTACTACAGTACTGAGGGCATCTGACTTTAGAACCTTGAAACTATCTAATTATTTTCCTTCTTTTGAAATTAATTTGCTCAGGTCTATTAAAATTTCAAAAAATGTCAAAAGAAAGGGAAAAGAAAAAAATGACATAATTGCTGAATACAAACAAACAAAAGCAGTCATTTATTTCCTCCTGAGTTCATTTAACAAGAATTTACTGAAAATTGACACTGTTCAATGCTGGAAATACAAAGATAAACAACCTGGAGACCTTGCCAGGCGGGAACTCAGTCCAGATAAAGATGCAAAAATGCAAATTAATAATTAAACACAACATGTGGCTTCAAACCTTGCTCAGAATGAGGGAGATTAGAAACACAGTGAGAAAAAAAGTTAGGCTGCAGAAGAGCAGAAGCAGGGTCACCTAACCATTTAGGGAATATAATGAAGGCTTCTAAGAGGAGGCAAGGCTGGAGCCATGTGGCAATGGGATGAAAAGTGGAAGAAGAAGGAAAGGAAGGAGGAAGAGGAAGAAGAATGGGAGGATAGGACATGGCTTTTCTGTAGTATACTTAGTCTTCAAGCAGTCAGAGCCTTTATAAGGACATGCACATCCTTTGACCTAGAAACCCTGCCTTCAGGAGTTTACATTGAATATTCACAAAGATTTAGCTACATAGCACTGCTTATTTGAAGTAGTAAAGAATTATAAACAACTAATATGACCAAATAATGTTTCTAATGTAGCAGAGCCATCAAATGAATATTACTCTATTATTAAGAACGAAAGCAACAGATAATAGTACAGAAAAACAGTCCCAATAAATAGTCTTAAAATGTGAAAGCACATCCTATCATATCACTTTTGTAAAAAAAAAAATGCAGTGCTCATACATGCTCTTTCTGAACTCCATTCAAAGATGCATGTTTTATCTAGTTTTCTGAAATCATGCTGTGTCTTACAATTGACATCAAAAGATCTTTGGCAGCCACCAAGCAAGGGAGTGAGCCAAGACATGGTTATTTTCTGCCCATGTGGTAACCTCATGGGGTCCAAGGGGGTCTTACTGATCATCACTTCGGTTATGCTCATTGGTAGCATCTTAAGGATTTAAAAGTTAAAAATGGATTCTTAATTGTTGCTAAAAATATCTTCCAGAATAGTGGATGAAACATTGAAATTCAAAGTTATTAATCACATGGCAGACATCGCGTTGCACAGGCAGTAATATAATTCAAGATGGTAGGAATCGTCACCTCATAAAGCACCTTTGAAATTTGCTGAGAGTAGATCTTGTGTTCCCCAGCAAGCGAGCGTGGGACACCCTCCCCAGATAGGGAACTCTGTGAAGTGATGGGTATGCTAATTAACCTGACTGAGGTATCATCTCACAAAGTATATGTATATCCAATTGTCACTTTGTAGACTTTAAATATATACAATTATATTTGTCAGTTATACCTGAATAAAGCTAGGGGGAAAGAAGGGATCCTGGAATTTTCAAAGATGTCACTCAGGTGCCAAACATAATCCGTCAAAATTTTCCATCAAACTTGCAAGGAAAGCTTTTGAATATTCTACACTGTTATTCAATTAAAATTAAAAAAAAAAACAACAATGAGGCCTTTAGCGAATTTGGGAATGGAATTTTGAACTCCATTATTCTTTGATTTTCCTTGAAATTAAGTTAGTCATCATAAAAGGCCTCAAATGTCAAGTAACTGATCAGGAACTAGAAAAAACTGTACTTTTGTGAAGCTTTCTCTGCAGTTTGTGGCCAAAGTGATACACAGGATTTTTAGTTTCTGAGTGTGAAGGAGGTTTCAATTTCGACTTGGTGACACAAAAGAAGAAAAATACCACAGATGTATATTAATGTATTCAATATTTTGTCAGATTTATTTTGTGCATTGAATATTTGCTTTTTCCCCCAAAGCTGTTATTGAATCATTAAGTGGTTTTATGTAAAATGGAATATTAGAATATATATGTGAGAATCAAGAAAATATGTTTTTTATATAAATTATATATATAGTCTAACCTTCAGACCTACATAGCAAAAATATTGTAATATCATATATAAGAAATGTGTTTACCTCTCATAAATGATTCTTCATTTTATCCTTTTTCTTCAGTGGTCTAAATTATTATTATTATTAAGATTTTATTTATTTATTTGACAGAGCATAAGCAGAGGGAGAAGCAGGCTCCCCACAAAGCAGGGAACCCAATGTGGGGCTTCATCCCAGGACCCTGAGATCATGACCTGAGCCAAAGACAGGAGCTTAACTGACTCAGCCACCCAGGTGCCCCAATGTTCTAAATTATTTTTGCAACCTAAAGTTATTTACATTAATCGTTACTAACATAATCTTTTAAAAGATTCCTCTTCTCCTATAAGCCAGTCTTCATTTTTATCCCACACGTTTTTACCTTTTAACATCACTTTTGATCCTTTATTTCCTAGAGTTCATAGTTTTTTAAATTATAAAATTACTATTTTCTTCCCTCACTTGGTGCTTCATTTGTCTCCTCTATCTCACAGAGGATAGTGTTTTGCATTTTCTGTTTACTCATTCTTAAATAAAAAGAGATAAGTTAGATATGGTATTTAATTTAAACTATTCTCCTTGGGTTCCCTCTCTGTTCTAACTGCTTTATAAATGTCAATCTTAACAGTTCTGGAACCCAGCACTTGCAGAGGAAGCGGAAAGTATACTGGGCCAAGGGCACTCCAGCGCAGAATTTGGTCTTGGCTCCTGACTGTTTCTTGACCCCTCTGGGAGGGCTGACTTCCTGTTCATCATTCTGCAGTCCTGGTGTAGACTCCAAATTTGGTAGATCTGGCGTCCTTTCTCAGTTTCCTTATTTACCCATTTGACTCGATGGTGTCACGAAATACATTTAGAAATGTTCTAATTGTAAGTCATCCTCGCATCCCTGAGATTGACTCTCCTTGAGCATGGTAGACCGTCCTTCCAATATGCTGTTTATTTATTTATTTACTTTTGAAGGTTTTATTTATTTATTTGAGAGAGAGAATGCACACATGCATGCACACGCACAAGGGAAGGGAGGGACAGAGGCAGAAGGAGAAGTAGACTCCCTGCTGAGCTGTGCATATGTGTGTGTGGGGGGTGGGGGATGGAGGATTGATCCCAGGACCCTGAGATCTTGACCAAAGTCAAGATCTTGAAGCCAAAGTCAGGCGCTTAACTGAATGAACCATGCAGGGGTCCCCCAATATGCTGTTTAAATTTGTTTTCTGATATTTCATTTACAGATTTTCCTTTTACATTCCTAAATGAGTTTTGCCTCCGTTTACTTCTGCTCATTGTCATATTTTGGCATCTAGATTTGGCAAGTTTTAGAAAGTGAATTGAATAGTCTTACATCTTTTCCTGTGCTCCAAAGAAAATGATACAGAAATTGAAACTGCCTGTTCTTTAAGAATATGAAACTGTCCTTAAAACTATCAAAAGATCTTTGGTGCCAGTTATTGGAATGGTTATTTTTATATGGTTTTGAGATATATAAACATATTAGTATGTGGCTGAATGTAAAACCAAGAAAGAAGTGTGTTCATAAAAAAAAAGTGTATTCATAGTAACATTAACAGATGTTAATTTTGTTGAAGTCATTTTGGGTAAGTTTTAATTTGTTATTTCTCTATGCTTTCCAAATTAAATGTTATGGGCATGTTACAGTTATAACAAAAGTTAAAGTATATTAATGAAGGTTATAGATTTCTAATTACTTAAAATTGAACTCCGATGTGCTTTCTGAGCCTTCAAAATAACTGTTCCCATCAATTCTCAATTTCATGTAATATTGAAATATACATACATACATCAGGGGACTTTATTCTGCAGAGCTTGTCTCATAAACAGTTCCTCTTCACAGAATAAGCAATCAAGAAAACTTCACTAAAATCCTTATTACATAAAAACAATTAATTCTAAACATGTTAAAGTGCCAACATTAGAAGAGCTGTGTAAAATACCACCTGTTTGTTTTATGGGTCAAAATTCTAAGAAACACAGACTTGCAATATATCAAGAAAATTGGCATACCTTTTTGATGGAGAGTCTTTAAAGTATAAGATGAAATAGCAATTTTTTCCATGGAATAATTCCTCAGAGAAGAGTTACACTTTAGATGAAAATTAATTATCTCATTTTACAAATCGATTTATAAACTTATTGCCATCTTTATCAAAATCTCAACTTATATGGAAGTGTAAGGCTTCAAAAAAGCCTAGACAGGGTAGGAGAACTCTCCTTATCAATTTTCAAGATTTGTTATACTGTTACACTAATTAAGACATTGTGGTATTACTACAGAGCTAGACACATTAAAATAAAGAGACAAGAAATAGATTGATGGGGGCGTCTGGGTGGCTCAGTGGGTTAAGCCTCTGTCTTCAGCTCAGGTTATGAGCTCAGGGTCTTGGGATCGAGTCCCACATCGGGGTCTCTGCTCAGCAGGGAGCCTGCTTCCCCCTCTCTATCTGCCTGCCACTTTGCTTACTTGTGATCTCCTTCTCTCTGTCAAATAAATAAATAACATCTTAAAAAAAACAAATAGATTGATGCATAATATGCATATATGTGTCTATGCATATTTAGCAAATACAAGAGTCTTTCAATAAATGATGTTGGAGCAATGAGATATCTATATGGAAAAAATGATATCAGACATCATGCCATACATAGAATCAGTGGCTGCATGAGGACCCACAAGGAAAATACAGACTATAGGTTTTGGAAGAATATACAAGAAGATAATATGGCAGACAATATCCTTATTAACTTGGAGATATAGAAAGGTATCTTAGACAAGACAAAAATGTCCATATATTAAGGAAGAATGGTAAATCCAATTACAGTAAAATTCAGTGTTTTTGGTCATCAAAAGATGCCATAAAGAGGTATGAGTGGAACGATTTCCACTCCACTCCGAGTGGAAAGATTTTATTTACAATATATATGAATAGTAAAAGACTCACATACAGAACAATTATGAATCAACATTCTTTTTAAAAAATTTTTATGAATTTTTTTATGAATCAATATTCTTTAAAAAGAAATACCAATAAAAATATGAACCAAATATTTGAATGGATACTTCATAGAAGAGTAAATCTAAATGATCAATAAACATAGGTGAAAGTATTCACCTTCAACAGTAAATCAAATTTAAAGCCATGGCCACCAGATTGTCAGATTAAAAAATTTAAAATGAGTATGTACAGCGATAGGAATTTTCATGCCCTGTGAGGTAATGCAAATTGGTGTAACAACTTTGGGAAACAGTTTAGCATTTTCTAGTATTTAATGACATACATACTTCATAACTTAGCAAGTTTATTCCTGGGAGTGCATGCTAGAGAAATGAATGTCTACATGTCAGGAAACATGCAAAAATGTTCCTAGCAGCATTGTGTGCAATAGATTAAAAAATCAAAATAACTCAAATCCATCAATAGCAAACTGGATAACTGACTTGCAGACTTTTCATGCAATGACGTTTATGCAATGGAGTAATCAATAAAAGTTAATGCACTAGCGCCAACACGCAACAACAAAAATGAATTTTACAAACAAGTATAGAATAAAAGAATCTAGACTCAAAAGAAGACATGCAGTTTTGAAACATGAAAAATTCAGACATAGCCTTTGGGGATATGCCTATAGGCTAAACCCAAAAAGAAAAGCAAGGACATTATTAAGGAGACTTGTGATACTGGTTATCTGGCTGGGAGAGCGAAGAGCCCACAATGGGAAGGTAAATGCAGCACGCGGGCAGGAGATGTTCTTTCTGTGACTGCATGGTGGCTACACAGGCCCTCACTTAGAGTCACCATTCAGGCTTCATGTACTATTCTGAATGTGTGTTTTTTTCCCAAAAAACAGGTCAAAGAAAAAAATGAGAGAAATCTCATTGTGTACTAATTCCTGGAACAGTTTAAATCTCAGGGAAAGTCCCTATTCCGTGAAGATTTGATAAATTCATCCTGTGGATCTCTGGATGTGGAATTTTTTTTTTTTGAAAGTTATTGTTTGATATCATTTTTTTTCTCCTTATTTATTGATCTGCTCAGGTAGCTACTTCCTGAGATGATTATTTTCATTATTCCAGGAAAGTTATCTTTTGGGGCAAACTTTGAATTGTATTACCATAAAGTTGTTTAGCAACAGTCATATAGTTTAGAATTTGTAAGTGTGTGTGTCTTTGCTCTCTTTTGGCCCCTCCTCAGAGTTACTACTTACATATCGGACATTCCCTCTGTTGATAGGAATTGCCAGTGTTTGTTACTAAAAACATTGCTGTGAACAGTTTCCTTGCACATACATCTTCACTTGTGTCTTAATCTATGTTTTGATAGATATTCCAGTTCACACTGCCTGGAAATGTATATTATCCATTTCCCTCCATCTGCACTAAACCTTAGGATCACCACACATTTTAATTTTGCCAATTTGATGGGTCAGAATTGAAATCTCATTTTGTTTTATTATTTTTAAAGATTTTACTTATTTATTTGGTAGACAGAGATCACAAGTAGGCAGAGAGGCAGGCAGGTGGGGGGTGGGGAGCAGGCTCCCTGCTGAGCAGAGAGCCCAATGCAGGGCTTGATCCCAGGATCCTGAGATCATGACCTGAGCCAAAGCAGAAGCTTTAACCCACTGAGCCACCCAGGCATCCCAGAATTCTCATTTTATAATTTACATTTTCTTAATTATCAGCAAACCTAAAAATATTTTTCATATGCTTATTGTCTATTTTCATTGTTTATATTTTCCTTCATGTGAATTTGCTTTCTATATTCTTTGTCCATTTTTTTTCCTTGATGTTTATCCCTTTATTATGAATTTGCAGTTTGGTGATTAGGATTATTAAGTTTTTGTGTATATGCATGTTACAAAAATTTGTCCCCCCACCATATTAGTTTTTTTTTTTAAACTGTCATGTTCAATATCTTTCATCATGGAAGACTTTTCATTTTTACCTAATAACATATTTCTATTTTTTCATTAAAGACTTTTGGATTTTCTTCCTTTTGTAAGAAAGTTTCACTCATTTCAAAGCATGCAAAGTTTATTTTCTACAGTATCTATGAAATTTATGTCTGTTTATATATGATGGAAGGTATCTTCTTTTAAGCACTAAGTATTTGTCTTTTTCTTTTTTTAAGATTTTTTTAATTTGTTTGACAGGGACAGAGAGAGAGCACAAGTAGGTAGAATGGCAGAGGGAGAGGGACAAGCATGCTCCCCACTGAGCAGAGAGCCCTATGAGGGGCTCAATCCCAGGACCCTGGGTCAAAGGCAGATGGTTACTGACTGAGCCACCCAAGTGCCCCACTAAATATTTTTCTTTATTCAACTTTTTCAAGAGTGTTTTTAAATACATGCTGCCTTTCTTATGATGATACTGAAGTATAATAAAACTTTTTTAATAAATTTTTAAATTTATTTTTAATTAATTTATTTATTTTTTCAGCATAACACCCAGTGCTTCATGCAATACATGCCGTCCTATTACCCACCACCTGTTCCCAACCTCCCACCCCCAACCCTTCAAAACCCTCAGGTTGTTTTTCAGAGTCCATAGTCTCTCATGGTTCGCCTCCCCTTCCAATTTTTTTTTTTTAAACATATAATGTATTTTATCCCCAGAGGTACAGGTCGGTGAATCACCAGGTTTACACACTTCACAGCACTCATGATAGCACATACCCTCCCCAATGTCCATAACCCCCACCCACTCTCCCAACCCCACCTCCCCCCAGCAACCCCCAGTTTGTTTTGTGAGATTAAGAGTCATTTATGGTTTGTCTCCCTCCCAATCCCATCTTGTTTCATTTATTCTTCTCCTATCCCCCTACCCCCCCCATGTTGCATCTCCATGTCCTCATATCAGGGAGATCATATGATAGTTGTCTTTCTCTGATTGACTTATTTCACTAAGCATGATACCCTCTAGTTCCATCCACGTCGTCACAAATGGCAAGATTTCATTTATTTTGATGGCTGCATAGTATTCCATTATGTATATATACCACCTCTTCTTTATCCATTCATCTGTTGATGGACATCTAGGTTCTTTCCATAGTTTGGCTATTGTAGACATTGCTGCTATAAACATTCGGGTACACATGCCCATTCGGATCGCTGTGTTTGTATCTTTAGGGTAAATACCCAGTAGTGCAATTGCTGGGTCATAGGGTAGTTCTATTTTCAACATTTTGAGGAACCTCCATGCTGTTTTCCAGAGTGGTTGCACCAGCTTGCATTCCCACCAACAGTGGAGGAGGGTTCCCCTTTCTCTGCATCCTCACCAGCATCTGTCATTTCCTGACTTGTTAATTTTAGCCATTCTGACCGGTGTGAGGTGATATCTCATTGTGGTTTTGATTTGTATTTCCCTGTTGCCGAGTGACATGGAGCACTTCTTCATGTGTCTGTTGGCCATCTGGATGTCTTCTTTGCAGAAATGTCTGTTCATGTCCTCTGCCCATTTCTTGATTGGATTGTTTGTTCTTTGGGTGTTGAGTTTGCTAAGTTCCTTATAGATTTTGGATACTAGCCCTTTATCTGATATGTCATTTGCAAATATCTCTCCCATTCTGTCAGTTGTCTTTTGGTTTTGTTAACTGTTTCCTTTGCTGTGCAAAAGCTTTTGATCTTGATGAAGTCCCAATAGTTCATTTTTGCCCTTGCTTCCCTTGCCTTTGCCGATGTTCCTAGGAAGATGTTGCTGCGGCTGAGGTAGAAGAGGTTGCTGCCTGCGTTCTCCTCAAGGATTTTGATGGATTCCTTTCTCACATTGAGGTCCTTCATCCATTTTGGGTCTATTTTCGTGAGTGGTGTAAGGAAGTGGTCCAATTTCATTTTTCTGCATGTGGCTGTCCAATTTTCCCAGCACCATTTATTGAAGAGGCTGTCTTTTTTCCACTGTACATTCTTTCCTGCTTTGTCAAAGATTAGTTGACCATAGAGTTGAGGGTCTATCTCTGGGCTCTCTATTCTGTTCCATTGATCTATGTGTCTGTTTTTGTGCCAGTACCATGCTGTCTTGATGATGACAGCTTTGTAATAGAGCTTGAAGTCCGGAACTGTGATGCCACCCACTTTGGCTTTCTTTTTCAATATTCCTTTGGCTATTCGAGGTCTTTTCTGGTTCCATATAAATTTTAGGATTATTTGTTCATTTCTTTGAAAAAAAATGGATGGTATTTTGATAGGGATTGCATTAAATGTGTAGATTGCTTTAGGTAGCATAGACATTTTCACAGTATTTATTTTTCCAATCCAGGAGCATGGAACGTTTTTCCATTTCTTTGTGTCTTTCTCAATTTCTTTCATGAGTACTTTATAATTTTCTGCGTATATATTCTTAGCCTCTTTGGTTAGGTTTATTCCTAGGTATCTTATAGTTTTGGGTGCAATTGTAAATGGGATTGACTCCTTAATTTCTCTTTCTTCTGTCTTGTTGTTGGTATACAGAAATGCAACTGATTTCTGTGCATTGATTTTATATCCTGACACTTTACTGAATTCCTGTACAAGTTCTAGCAGTTTTGGAGTGGAGTCTTTTGGGTTTTCCACATATAGTATTATATCATCTGCGAAGAGTGATAGTTTGACTTCTTCTTTGCTGATTTGGATGCCTTTAATTTCTTTTTGTTGTCTGATTGCTGAGGCTAGGACTTCTAGTACTATGTTGAATAGCAGTGGTGATAATGGACATCCCAGCTGTGTTCCTGACCTTAGCGGAAAAGCTTTCAGTTTTTCTCCATTGATATTTGTGGTGGGTTTTACATAGATGGCTTTGATAAAATTGAGGTATGTGCCCTCTATCCCTACACTTTGAAGAGTTTTGATCAGGAAGGGATGCTGTACTTTGTCAAATGCTTTTTCAGCATCAATTGAGAGTATCATATGGTTCTTGTTCTTTCTTTTATTAATGTGTTGTATCACATTGATTGATTTGCAGTTGTTGAACCAACCCCGCAGCCCTGGAATAAATCCCACTTGATCCTGGTGAATAATCCTTTTCATGTACTGTTGAATCCGATTGGCTAGTATTTTGGCGAGACTTTTTGCATCTGTGTTCATCAAGGATATTGGTCTGTAGTTCTCTTTTTTGGTGGGATCCTTGTCTGGTTTTGGGATCAAGGTGATGTTAAACTCATAAAATGAGTTTGGAAGTTTTCCTTCCATTTCTATTTTTGGGAACAGTTTCAGGAGAATAGGAATTAATTCTTCTTTAAATGTTTGGTAGAATTCCCCTGGGAAGCCGTCTGGCCCTGGGCTTTTGTTTGTTTGGAGATTTTTGATGACTGTTTCAATCTCCTTACTGGTTATGGGCCTGTTCAGGTTTTCTATTTCTTCCTGGTTCAGTTGTGGTAGTTTATATGTCTCTAGGAATGCATCCATTTCTTCCAGATTGTCTAATTTATTGGCGTAGAGTTGCTCATAGTATGTTCTTATAATTGTCTGTATTTCTTTGATGTTAGTTCTGATCTCTCCTCTTTCATTCATGATTTTATTTATTTGGGTCCTTTCTCTTTTCTTTCTGACGAGTCTGGCCAGGGGTTTATCAATCTTATTGATTCTTTCAAAGAACCAGCTCCTAGTTTCATTGATTTTTTCTATTGTTTTTTGGTTTCTATTTCATTGATTTCTGCTCTGATCTTTATGATTTCTCTTCTTCTGCTGGGTTTAGGGTTTCTTTCTTGTTCTTTCTCCAGCTTCTTTAGGTGTAGGGTTAGGTTGTGTACTTGAGACATTTCTTGTTTCTTGAGAAAGGCTTGTACCACTATATATTTTCCTCTCAGGACTGCCTTTGCTGTGTCCCACAGATTTTGAACCATTGTGTTTTCATTATCATTTGTTTCCATGAATTTTTTCAATTCTTCTTTAATTTCCTGGTTGACCCATTAATTCTTTAGAAGGATGCTGTTTAGTCTCCATGTATTTGGGTTCTTTCCAGCTTTCTTCTTGTGATTGAGTTCTAGCTTCAGAGCATTGTGGTCTGAAAATATGCAGGGAATGATCCTAATCTTTTGATACTGGTTGAGACCTGATTTGTGACCCAGGATGTGATCTATTCTGGAGAAGGTTCCATGTGCACTAGAGAAGAATGTGTATTCTGTTGCTTTGGGATGAAATGTTCTGAATATATCTGTGATGTCCATCTGGTCCAGTGTGTCATTTAAGGCCTTTATTTCCTTGTTGATCTTTTGCTTGGATGATCTGTCCATTTCAGTGAGGGGAGTGTTAAAGTCTCCTACTATTATTGTATTATTATGGATGTGTTTCTTTGATTTTGTTATTAATTGGTTGATATAGTTGGCTGCTCCCATGTTAGGGGCATAGATATTTAAAATTGTTAGATCTTCTTGTTCGACAGACCCTTTGAGTATGATATAGTGTCCTTCCTCATCTCTTATTATAGTCTTTGGCTTAAAATCTAATTGATCTGATATAAGGATTGCCACCCCAGCTTTCTTCTGATGCCCATTAGCATGGTAAATTGTTTTCCACCCCCTCACTTTAAATCTGGAGGTGTCTTCACGTCTAAAATGAGTTTCTTATAGGCAACATATAGATGGGTTTTGTTTTTTTATCCATTCTGATACCCTGTGTCTTTTGATTGGGACATTTAGCCCATTAACATTCAGGGTAACTATTGAGAGAGATGAATTTGGTGCCATTATATTGCCTGTAAGGTGACTGTTACTGTATATTGTCTCTGTTCCTTTCTGATCTACTACTTTTAGGCTCTCTCTTTACTTAGAGGACCCCTTTCAATATTTCCTGTAGACCTGGTTTGGTGTTTGCAAATTCTTTCAGTTTTTGTTTGTCCTGGAAGCTTTTTATCTCTCCTTCTATTTTCAATGATAGCCTAGCTGGATAGAGTATTCTTGGCTGCATGTTTTTCTCGTTTAGTGCTCTGAATATATCATGCCAGCTCTTTCTGGCCTGCCAGGTCTCTGTGGATAAGTCTGCTGCCAATCTAATATTTTTACCATTGTATGTTACAGACTTCTTTTCCCGGGCTGCTTTCAGGATTTTCTCTTTGTCACTAAGACTTGTAAATTTTACTATTAGGTGACGGGGTGTGGACCTATTCTTGTTGACTTTGAGGGGGGTTCTCTGCATCTCCTGGATTTTGATGCTTGTTCTCTTTGCCATATTAGGGAAAGTCTCACCAAAATTCTCTCCAATAGACCTTCTGCTCCCCTCTCTGTTTCTTCTTCTTCTGGAATCCCAATTATTCTAATGTTGTTTCGTCTTATGGTGTCACTTATCTCTCGAATTCTCCCCTCGTGGTCCAGTAGCTGTTTGTCCCTCTTTTGTTTGGCTTTTTTATTCTCTGTCATTTGGTCTTCTATATCACTAATTCTTTATTCTGCCTCATTTATCCTAGCAGTGAGAGCCTCCATTTTTGATTGCACCTCATTAATATCTTTTTTGATTTCTACTTGGTTAGATTTTAGTTCTTTAATTTCTCCAGAAAGGGCTTTTATATCTCCAGAGAGGGTTTCTCTAATATCTTCCATGCCTTTTTCAAGCCCGGCTAGAACGTTCAGAATCGCCATTTTGAACTCTTGATCTGACATATTACCAATGTCAGTGTTCATTAGGTCCCTAGCCTTTGGTACTGCCTCTTGTTCTTTTGTTTGTGGTGATTTTTTCTGCCTTGTCATTTTGTCCAGATAAGAGGATATGAAGGATCAAATAAAATACTAAAAGGGTGGTAAATACCCCAGAAAGATGTGCTGTAACCAAATCAGAAGAGACCCCAAATTGTGCAGGGGAGAAAGGGGATAAAAAGAGGTTCAGAAAAAAAAAAAAGATAAAAATTTGAAAAATAAAACAAATAAAAAAAATATAAAAAAGAAAGAAAAAAATATATTTAGATAAACTAGTCAAAAAACGTTAAAAAAGAAAAGGGTAAAAGTTTTTAAAAATTTAGCAGAAGAAGAAAAAAGAAAGAAAAAAAATTGAAAAAAGAAAAAAAAATTGAATTAACCGCAAGACTAAAGAATCATGGGGAGAAAGCCATGAGTTCTGTGCTTTGCTTTCTCCTCCTCTGGAAATCCACTACTGTCTTAGGAATTGAACCTGCTTTCCTTGATAGATGAACTTCATCCTGGCTGGATATTTTGTTGATCTTCTGGGGGAGGGGCCTGTTGTAGTGACTCTCAAGTGTCTTTGCCCGAGGCGGGATTGCACCACCCTTACCGGGGGCCGGACTAAGTAATCTGCTCAGGTTCACTTTTGGGAGCTTCTGTTCCCTGAACGCTTTCCGTAGAGTTCCGGAGGACGGGAATGAAAATGGCGGCCTCCTAGTCTCCGGCCCCGAGGAGCCGAGAGCCTGGGGCCTCACTCCTCAGTGCGCCCCCAGAGGACAGCACCGAATCACTCCCGTATCCCCAGCCTCTAGCCGCGCTCCGAGCTCACCCAGCCCACGACCAGTTCAAGGTAACCCCGAGCTGAGAGTTCAGTCCTTAGCTCTGTCTCTGTAGCCGGCTTCTCTGTTCTAATACCTGCGAGCTCTGCGACACTCCGACACCCCTGATCCTTCTGTGACCCTGTGGGACCTGGGGCCACACTGACCCCGCGTGGGCTTCACCCTGGTTTAGCCTCTGGAGAAATGACTCTCAGTGGAATAGACTTTTAAAAGTCCTGATTTTGTGCTCCGTTGCTCTGCCGCTTGCCGGGAGCTGGCCCCTCCCCCCACGGTCTATCTTCCCGTCGTTTTAGATTCACTTCTCCACCAGTCCTACCTTTCAGAAAGTGGTTGATTTTCTGTTTTAGAATTGCTGTTCTTCTTCTTTTTGATCTCCCGTTGGATTTGTAGGTGTTTGCAGTGTTTAGATAAGCTATCGAGCTGATCCCCTGCTAACTGATGTAGTCTCAGCCTGCTACTTCTCTGCCATCTTGACTTCTCCAAGTATAATAAAACTTTTAAAAGGGATGATCTTTGAAGTAATAATAGCCCTGCTACTTATTAGGAATGGGCATGGGAGAAAAATGACTATATTAATTTTCTGTTTTCTAATTCATCAACCTTATGTCATCTTTAATAATGCTTTATTTCTCCTCAAAGTTTTTTAATTGAACATCTAATTTTTTGTCAATAATTGATGCATATAAGGATCTGTTTTTTCCACTAATTTTTGCCTTATTTGGAGTCATGGTGCTTGATAGGTATTATTATCCTTATCTTATTTCTCAGAATTTTATGATTTCCCTTTTGATTTCTTTTAGCAGAGAGTTATATAGGAGAGTGTTTTTATATAAATGGTTGAGTATTTTTTAATTATAAATAAATGTTGACTATTGTATTGCCTTCAGTGTTTTGTACCTGTTTGGGGCAATCGTTGAGGGGGGTTGTCTCTTGCCTAATATGTGATTGATTTTTATAAATGCTCTATAGACATTAGAAAAAAGTTACTCTCCAGATCTTATGATTTATATTGTTTAATGAGTTTATCAGCTAGATTATATTTTTGTCTTTGTCATCTGCATCCTCCATAGCCTTTTTATTTATTATGTTTTATCCCTCAAAATGTTAGAAAGATATTTTAAATTATCTGACTACTATTGTTAAAAGTTAATATATATATAAATTTATACAGTCCTAGTCATTATAACATATAGATATGTTATAACCAAGAGAATATTTCTTTCTGGTTATAAGAATTCTAAACCCTGGGTTTCCAAATGTTCTTTTATGCCATGGTAGAGCAACAATAAAATGGTTAAACTTAAACAATTTTGATCTTTGGCCCTATAAAGAAGTCAACTATTACAAATTGCAAACTGTACAAGGCTGCCCTTCCAAGAAAGGCATCAGTACATGAAATTAAATTATGCATTTGGTCTGTCTAATACTGACGGATATTAATTAAAGAAATAATTGTCTGGTTTTAAAAGAGCCTCTTTATCTCTTTTGTTCAACGGACTGGTTCAAATTTCCTAAAAGTGTTTCTACAATGATCAAAAATCCTTTATTTTCCCTCTCAAATGAAGAATAGCATGCAGACCACTAGAACCATGTCCATTTCAATTATACTTGGAATTCTATAAGATTAAATTATATATTTCAATAAGATGGGCTTGAATTAGGGAACGGTCATATTGAAATTAAATTAGAGCTGTGTTTCTCAAATTATGATTTTTCATTCCCTAGGCAATCATGATATTATGGAGTAGGTTAATCCACAGTACAATTGTAGAATATCTTCTTGAAGCATCATCATATTCAGAAACATAGTGGAAATGAGTGGAGTGTGATAGGCAATAGTAGAAATTAAGTAATTCATCTAGTTAATAATATAAAATATTTTTATGTTAAATATGTGTGTGTGAATAGGAAACAAAAGTTGAAAGAAAATGTTATGTCTTTATACATAGCATATATTCAAATAATAGAAAGGTGTATGTGAAATGTAAATAAGTATCCTTCCTGCCCTAAATACTTGTTATCTGGCTCTTTTCTCCAGTGCAATGGGTTTTTAATTCTACTGCTCACTCCTTCCTTCCTAAGAGTTTGCTGTAATTCCCAGTGTGGGACTTCTGGCAAAGCTGGCATGGAAAAAGTGCTTATCTCCATATGTAACAGAGCTATTTGTATATTTGGACCAGTATGTATGAAAGATTCTTTTTCGTTCCAATAATTTTCTTTGTTCTTAGTGATTTCTTTTGGGTTTTCGAGGAAATCATATCTGTAAATAAATATAATACCTCATTTTCTTTCCAAACTTATGTTTCTTTTTTTCTTTTCTTTCTTTCTTTCTTTTTTTTTGGTTCATTTAAGCTAATATTATCAGATCTATATCTATTAATAATTTTGGTTATTTTTTTGCTTTGTTTTCCTAAATTTAGTTAAAATGCCTTAAGAATTTCTTCATTTTATATAATGATAGAGAACATTTATGGTGTTAATAAAATATTTTTTTATTTACATTCCAGAGTGGGAATTATATTTTACAGAATGATTTTGGCATTACCTTAGATAAAATAATTTTCTCTTTTGACTTATTTAAATTGATTAGTTCTGTTTTGTGTGACATTTACCCCTCAACTTTTTTTTTTTAAAGATTTATTTTTTTAGATAGAGACAGAGAGTACAAGCAGTGGGGAAGGCCAGGAGGAGAGGGAGAAAATCCTCAAGCAGGCTCCCCACTGAGTATGCAGCCCGAAGCCGATGCCGATGTCAGGGTCAATGCCAGGACCCCGAGATAGTGACCTGAGTCAAAAATCAAGAGTCAGATGCTCAGACTGAGCCATGCAGACCCTCCACCCCTCAACCATTTGATATAACTATCACAGAATGTGACCATTATGAACAAGGAGATACTTTTCCTCATTTTACTATTCCTTTGTCCACTTCTATCTTTTGTAGCAGTTACAGTCTTGTTCTCCTAATGCCATTTTCCACAAATTAACATATATGTATTTAATAATATAAGAAAAGCTCAGCAAACAGTATGTATTTCAGTAGTTTTTATAATTAGGATATAGATGCAGAAGTTTTTTTTTTTTCTGACACATTCTTCCAGGACCTCACAAAGCTCACTAAAATGCAGGACTTATTGGTGGAACATTCAAGTATCAGTGTTAAATATTTGTTTATGCAAATAGAATTCATAGGACAAACAACATTTTCCATCCCTAGAGACAAGGGCTCTGTCTTCTAAGGTTGTGACAAAGCTTTTTTCCCAGTTTTAAACATTTTATTACTTTTGCTATTAGCAACATGGTAAAATGTTACCCTGATTTCTTATGCATTTTTAAAGGAAAAAATAGCAATCTTTAAGTCCATGTTATAATTCCTTCTTTGAGCTTCACTTCAACATCAACAATGCTATAATCTTTTGTGGAATTTGAGTTGCTGTCTGAAAACTCCATTGAGTTCCATTCTCTTGCAGAGTCAATAAAACTAGCTTTCAAGCTATTTTTTCCCCTACTCCCACTTAGGTTTTACATAGTATCCTTCCAAAGAGATTCTTATCCCCTTTTGAGACCATGCGTGTCTTTTCTTAAGAGAGGATTTTGGAGGATCTATTTATTAATAAATTAATTAATATTAATTATTAATATATGTTTAAATATAAATGTACAACAAGGATTTGGCTTTACTGCTCTTGAATCTCCTAGTAATATTTTTTAAATTATTTTTATTAACATATAAGGTATTATTTGCCCCAGGGGTACAGGTCTGTGAATCATCAGGCTTACACATTTCATAGCACTCACCATAGCACATACCCTCCCCAATGTCCATAACCCAACCATCTTCTCCCTACCCCCCACCCCCCAGCAACTGTCAGTTTGTTTTGTGAGATTAAGAGTCTCTTATGGTTTGTCTCCCTCCCAATCCCATCTTGTTTCATTTTTCCTTCCCTACATCCCACCACCCCCCACCTTGCCTCTCAAAGTCTTCATATCAGAGAGATCTATGATAATTGTCTTTCTCTGATTGACTTATTTTGCTCAGCATAATACCCTCTAGTTCCATCCACATTGTTGCAAATGGCAATATTTCATTTCTTTTGATGGCTGCATAGTATTCCACTGTATATATATACACCCCATCTTCTCTATCCATTCATCTGTTGATGGACATCTAGGTTCCTTCCATAGTTTGGCTATTATGGACATTGCTGCTATAAATATTTGGGTGCACATGCCCCTTCAGATGATTACATTTGTGTCTTTAGGGTAAATACCCAGTGGTGCAATTGCTGGGTTGTAGGGTAGCTCAATTTTCAACTTTTTGAGGAACCTCTATGCTGTTTTCCAGAGTGGCTGCACCAGCTTGCTTCCCACCAACAGTGTGGGAGGGTTCCCCTTTCTCCACATTCTAGCCAACATTTGTTGTTTCCTGACTTATTAATGAATCTCCTAGTAATATTTTAAAATGAAATTACATTATGCAGAGGATGTTCAGGACCCACAGTGGTTTTGAGTATGCTACAATAAACCTCTCTTGAGGCCCTCCTTGCTGTAGGACAAGCTATCTGTGGTTAAACCTCTAAAGTAGGTAAATGCACCAGCAGTGTATTTGGCAAGAATTCCTAAAATAAAGTGGCCCCTTTCGAGTGCTAAGTGAGGGGGCTGTCACTGAAGAAGAAATCCTTGGTTTGCCACACTCAACCTAAAAAAAAAACAACTCACCCCTGAGGAAAAGAGGCAAGGATTATTTGAGTGAATTTTTATGATAACCATGCACTTTAAAGCAAAGCAAGAAAAAATTCTTGACTAAGCTAAGCATTTATTATGTGGAAAAGAACTATCAATGAACCCAGGAGAAACTAAAAAATGAAATTTTAGAAGTAAAGAATTGACCCTTTAAAAAGAAGTTGGGCAGAAACAGCACCCTTCCTTCTGTGGCACCATGTAATTAACATACAACACTCACCTCACAAAATAAATGCATTGTACCCCTTACCACTTAGCTAGAGGGTCACCCTGAGATTTCTGGCAAGCCAACTGAGCTCTTCCATACAATGAAGAGTCAGTAATTATATCGCATACAGGGGTTATTCACCTTAATATTAAAAGAAATTCATTCTCTCCACATTGAAAAAGAAACCATTACTGTGAAGAAACTATAATTACTCAGAATGGATAAGCTCCAGAGTGCGATGTAGTGATTTTAATTCTTGAAGTGTACATAGCTTGGTGAAATGGAAAGAAATAGTTCACCACAAATATTCACGAGTGCCACTCAGCTCTTGACCCCCCACACATTTGTTGGACTACTCATTATAACATCTGGTTTCAAGTCAGAGTTATGCTATGTGTTGTTTGTGTGATTTTTACTGGGTCACTTCTCTCCAGTCCCATCCATTTTCTTTATATCTTTATAACTAAAAGAAGGGAGCTTAAACTGCACAGAGGTTAAAAATAAAAAGTATCTGACAGAAATGATTTCATTCACTGCCACCAAAAAAAAAAAAAAAAAAATGGTTTCACTCACTCTTGCCATGTTCATGGCAAAAAATAATGTTCAAATATGCATCTCATGCTGAGTCCAGATGAAGCGTCTCAGAATCCTTCATGCTTCCATAACCTTTGTCAATAGGTTGAAGTGTGAAAGCCAGATTGACCCCTTGGCAGATCTCCATTATAAGTAAAATTTACATCACATCCCACAATTAGGAAAAAAACGAAAAGCAACAAAACATTGCACCCTGACACAAACCAAAACGAGCCTAGTTTTAGTCTCAAAATAAATGAAATCGTGAGTGTTCATGTAAGTTACTGACTTTCTAACAAAAGCATCTTTAAAAAAAAAGATTTTTATTTATTTGTTTTAGAGATAAACAGCATGAGCTGGAGGGGCAGGAGAGGGAGAGAGAATATCAAGCAGACTCCATGCTGAGTGCAGAGTCTGATGCGGGGCTCCATCCCAGGACCCAGATACCATAACCTGAGCTGAAACCAAGAGTCAGATTCTCAACTGGCTGCACCACCCAGGTGCCCCCCTAACAAAAGCATCTTTATCCCTGATTTTTATAACACTGATACCTGAGATTTCGTCAGAATTTTCTTGGATATGATAACTGTAAGAATGTTGCTCTTTTCTCTACTGTGAACAGATAACTGTAAATTTGATAAACTGGTAATTTTGCAGATTTATTTTCTTTAAATACTTGTTGTGTTTTTATTCAGTGAGCTAGTTTTTCTGAAATCTGTCTCTCTTGCAAGCCATCTTTGTGAGCAAATGACTTTTCTTCCCTAATATTTTTGCCTCTGCATCTTCCTTTCATAGGAGTTAAAACATAGAATGATTTCTAGCTGCTAATATTTTGACTAGAAATTTCTCTTCAAAAAGCCTAGGGTCAATGCTCTTTTACAGTAGGAAAATAAGATGATTCAGATTTCTCTCCGTTGGTTTCATCCATCTCATTAGTACTATAGGCACAGGGTCAAGGATAGATCAAGTTTTATTGATAGAATCTTGAATATTTGGGTTTCATAAATTATACAGTTTTATAAAATCAATACTTATAATAGGAACCTGTTCTTCAAAGTCTGAATATAAGCAAGATAATGATAGCTATAGCTAATGGCTAAAATACTGTAAAACAATATACCCTGTATTCAGAACCAGTATAGTCTCCTGTATTCAAAAATGATATCCTCTGATATACTCATAGAAACAAAAAACAATTATATGGTATTTCTCCCTTCTTTTTTATTATCAGAAATGTATAATAGGCAAAAACTATTTCTTGAAACATAACGGAGCACTGTCTCTTCCTCAAAGCTCTAACTCAAATTAAATATTATGTTCATGAGTGCTTACTTGAATCATTAATTGCATGCCCATATGAGAAATCCCTTATGATACATAAATATTTACTTGTTGAATATGGGAATAAAGTATTTACACTTCTGTTTGCTTGAGATGCTTACAAAGAATGGTGGTCCCTGGCATAGCAAAGGAACAGATAAGGAATCCCAGGGTGTGAGTTGTATCAGGAGTCAAGATTTAAATTCATTTTAAGGTTTTTAGTCTGTCAGAGCCAATCCAAAGAGGAAGAGCTAGAGGAACCTATTTCGAATTGGAAGAGAAAAAACTCAGGGTATCATGGTATGGATGTATTTAATGCACAAATCCTGAGTCAGAATAAGTGAAGATGCCAAGCAAGAATGGCTGAAGTTTAATGGAATTTGTCACATGAGAGCTAGTGGAATGAGGGAATTATAGAAGAGAGAAACCAACAGTAATGTGTTGTCTGTGCCTGTTGTTCTTAATATTTAAATTGAGAATGGAAGTTTGTTCCCAGTTGCTATAGACACAAAATAGTTTGGACAGCGAGGGTTAGAGTACATATGGGTCTCAATTATTACTCAGTGATGAACCTCAGGATAGAAGGCCCATTAACCTTTGCAATGAAGATATGGGGAAAGACTTCCTCTGTGGGTCAAAAAGGGATAGAATATCTGATGGAAGTGGGCATCATCATAGTAATCCAGACTTGGAATTCAGCCTCAGGATAAGGAACTACAATTCCCCATGGAATCTGGCTGAGGTCATGGAAGCCAGCTCTGGTACATCAAAGGTTTTTCCCAAATCAAGCTGTTGGTTTCCTCCACACAGAGCATGCCATGCCATGGTGTTCCAGGATTCTAGCTTCTTCGGAGAAGCTTCACAGGGAGTTTAACAGAATGTAGGGTGGAAGTGAGGTGAGTAAAGCAGAGGTGAGTGAAGCCCAAAATATTGCCGGGCTCAGCACTTGGGGCCTGTACAGGGTGGGTATATTTCAAGGCCTCAGTTACCTTATTCATGTAATACGTATTGGTGGGATTCAGATTAGTCTCAGATAAGAGAGTTCTAAAAATTGAAGCAAATGCTATTTTAATGCATTCTTCAGAGTTTGATACCTCTACTCATTCACCAAAGTCACAAACTCAAATCTTTTTGCTGTAAGCTTGTCAGTGACCCCTTTGGCCCTTTGAAAGTCTGGGAGGGCAGGTCAGTTATCTAAGTTGGACATCTACACAGAAGGCTGCTCGGTGAGGTTATCACCAGATTCTGTGGGTGTGGAAGGCACTTCAAGGTTCAGTTTGCTTGTGCTTTGGGCTGGGAGGTGAGAGGATATGGTTTGGGCTTAAGTCATGTTTCTAGTGTGCAGGATGAGTGTGAGAACTTGTGGGCTGACCGAGGCCTTATGCACAATTGGCTTCAACACATTTTGGAAGCAGGCAAAGCTTAGATTTGGCCTTTTCAACCTCTCCCTAACAATCAAGTCCTGGCTAGTCCTTCATTACTCTTCTGCTCTGATACGGTCTATCATCTTGCTACCACTACTAAACCGAAAACAAATACAGCTTTAGATACATAATGAGGTACAAATATGGCTTACAGTGCACATCTTTACAGAAATGTCTGTGAGGCATGCTTGGCAATCCCTCTGAGATATCCAGAATGAAAGAAGTGAGTATTGAAAGTGAATGACCCAACCACAATGGACGCCCTGGAGAATTGTCTGTACCCAGTTCTCCCGGCCCACCTACTCACTCCTACCCCAAACTTGTGAATGATGAACAGGAGTCATGGCTTGGTTGTTATTATCTAGCTGTCAGTCAAATCTTTCCCTAATTCCCTCAGGTGACCCCTTCTTCCTGGGAATATGTAGTCTGGCGTGTGCTTTTCCTGTTATGCTAATGGAGAATTCTCAGAGAACTGAGAAACCAACAGTGATGTGTTACTTTTGAAAATAATAGCTTTGGGAGCAAGTTTTTAAAATAACTGCTTTGCATATGTGATGAGAGAAAATCCATAAACGGAAAAAGTTTTCTGAAAGGTTTATACTTAGCTTAAAACTCTGGGAAAGAAAGTTAGAAATGGTCACATAATCCCAGATCTCCTTGAAGTCATCAGGCTTTCTGCTCAGATATAAGTATCCACAGAGCTGCTGAGTCCCTGATTTCTAGAGGAGGCATCTAGCATCTAATCCTCCCAAAGGAGTCAAGAACGTGGGGCTCCTTCCTAGCTGAGTACACGAAGAGGTAGATGATGTCCACAGTGACCATATCATTACTCACAGTCCACACTGGGAGACTCTTGAAAGTGAAAGTGAGTGCTAGTCCTCATTCTGGAATAGCAGGAGTCAATCAAGACTATGGTCCAGGGCGCCTGGGTGGCTCAGTGGGTTAAGCCGCTGCCTTCAGCTCAGGTCATGATCTCAGGGTCCTGGGATCAAGTCCCGCATTGGGCTCTCTGCTCAGCAGGGAGCCTGCTTCCCTCTCTCTCTCTCTCTGCCTGCCTCTCTATCTACTTGTGATCTCTCTCTGTCAAATAAATAAATAAAATCTTTAAAAAAAAAAAGACTATGGTCCAGAAAATTCAAACATATGATCTCCCTAGCACTGCTCCTTGTGCAAGTGGGCAGCCTGATTTTCAGTGCTTCGTGGGTCTGCTGGCTTCAGCAGGGGATGGGACTCCCCAAAGGGCAGTGCATAGGAAGTGGCCTGTCCCACTGCAGAGAGGGTCTGGGGGAATCATTCCCCTGCTATCATATATTCTGAGCCTACTTGTGGTAAAATGGGCTGGAACAATTTATGAGTGCATCCAAAGGGAGGGGTGGTCCGGGTAATGAGTAGATGTGGAGCCCAGCTTTGAGTCTTTCAGAATTCATGGATTTTCTCAGAAGTCTTCTAAAGTTCATCTGGGGAAGCAACTCATCTTTTTGTTGCCTCCCACCAGCTCCTAACAAGTACCTATGATAGCAGTTGGGAAATTTGCTATTGGCAAGCAATTTATACAGCATTTGCTGCTAGCATGTAGGTGGGGACATCCTGCCTTAGCAATTTGGGACAAGTGTCCTAAGAGGCCTTTGGAGTCGGACTACCTGGGTGTTAATCCCAGCTTCATCCCTTGCTGTCTGTGAGGGCAAGGCACTAAATTGCCCTGTGCTTCAGTTTTCTCAACTGTGAGATAACTATAGTAATACTTACAGCATAGCCTTGTTTAAAAGATTTTAGATTTATAACAGAGTCTGGCAGTGGATGTTAGCAATCACTGACAAATTATGTCCATGGTACTGAAACCCTCAGATCATTACAAGGAGCAGAGCTGGAACATCTGCAGCCCATTAGAAAGCCTCATCTTTGAATATTTGTGTTTTTACCATCTCTTGGTACAATTTATCTTAACCACTTTTCTGCCCCATTACCGGAGGTTTTGTAAGCCTTCGGTTCCTGGCTGGGAATTGGGGGTAGGGGACACATACCCTTAGTAGACTCATTAGGAGTTTGCTGAAATCATGGGTAAATCCCTTGTGTTGACTAGGCTTAAGGTTTGTTCTTCTGAGATCTGCAATGGGACAGAAATTTTAAGACATCAAGAAGTCTAGGAGATATTCAAAGAATTATTCTGCTGCCTTTTCATTCTCTATTCAAAACAGAATTACCCAACACTCAGACTCAACTCAAACTCACAAGGGTTTTAGCCTACTGTGTGTGGAGTGAATTCTTCCAAAAGTGCTGGCAGGTTTTCTTCCCTACACTTGTGGGGGTATACCCAAGACAAACTTGTCTGTCTTAAAGATAATTCTAAGTACACTACTCTATGGCTCCTTGTATTATCCCCGAGGATGGAAATAAGTTGAGTTCAATAAGCAGCTCCACTTCTTGAGACTGACATTAAGAAAGAAGCTGGCAGGATTTTTGAGCTAAGATTCTCAGAGGAACCTAGCAAACATATATTCCATATGCTACAATGGCAGATTTATCTTTCTGAGAACAGGTATCTACAAATCTTGGTGTGATTTTCTTGAGGAAAAAAACTGTCACAATTGATTATTTCTTCAAAAAAGGAAAAATAACTTTAAGTCTATGGTAAGAGTTAAGAGGACTTTGAAACCTCTAAAGCGGAATTTAACTACGATTTTAGTGAAACTTTGCTGTCCAGAATGTCTGTGGATATGCATGAGATGGAGGCAATTTAAAGTTGATTTTTTTCCTTCTCCTTTCTCATAATATTGGTACCCCAGGGATCAGCAGAAGGGACACCATTTGATAAATGCTTGAAGCGGAGTACATTCTAGCACCAGCACAAGGTACCCTCTACCAGGATGCTCTGACCTCAGAATGATGGTCTCAGTGAGATCCAGGTTAGCCCAGGGGCTGCCTTGGAGGTGAGGGATCCTGGGAAGGCTGACCAAAGAAGATGACACGACCATAGATATCATCTGGAAAGTCCCTCCCCTAACTGCACCATGTACCATGATACCATTCTGGCTATTTCCTGATTTCAACTTAAAGAGAAGGTGGATCTACAGATCAGCCCCCATATTCCTGGAGGCTGAGTCTTAGCCGTCCTTTGCCAATGCTCTGCCTTCAAGCCCCTATATTTGAAGTTCATGTCTTCATACTTAGGTTCATCCTTCCTTCCTTGCCATAGTCTTTGATACTGGCTTCTCGTTAGCATTCCTACTTTCTTCTATGTCTCTCTAGTATTGCAAAGCCTAGAAGACTGGAAACTACTCTTCTTATACTTCTTTGCCAGGAGGGCTGTGGTTTACATTCTAGTCCATGAGAAAGTCCCACACGGTGTTTGCAAGATGGAAGAAGAAAAGCCATCACTTCTTCAGCAATGGTGAGAAAGCACAGGGACTTCAGCAGACAGCAGCTGTGTGTGTGTGTGTGTGTGTGTGTGTGTGTGTGTGTGTGTGTGTTTAAGATTTTATTTATTTATTTGACAGAGACAGATACAGTGAGAGAGGGAACATAAGCAGGGGGAGTGGGAGAGGGAGAAGCAGGCCTCCCACTGAGAAGGGAACCTGATGCGGGGGCTTGATCCCAGGACACTGGGATCATGACCTGAGCCAAAGGCAGATGCTTAATGACTGCACCACCCAGCGCCCCACCTGTGGAGTTTTGATAGTAATTTCGCGGTGTACATCTGTGATTCAGTGATGGTGGTTCCTTGCAACTCTTACACATTCATCTGGGTGAAAGCTAGCAGAAGCTATCATGACATTTCATCTCCTGATTCCATCAGCCTTTCCAATTGTGTAAGTCTCTGATACGTGGCATTAAATTATCTTTGCATAAAACACTTAGAGTGGTTTCTGTTTTCCAAACCAAACTCTGATTGATAAAGTAGCCAAGTATTAGAAAACCTATGTCAAGATCAAGTAGGGAACCTCTTTGGAGATTCACTTGAGCAGTTATCCCCATATGCTATATTTGATGCTGGTAAGAGAACTCCTCTCAGTCTCCAGCCCCAGGACCCAGAATTCCACCAGGGCTCTTCTCTACATGGAGATGAAGGAAACTATTTTTTCTACTTTTCCTAATGGCTTCCCTACGAGAAGTATTATTTTTCCCTCATTCAACAGAAAAGGAAACTGAGGGTCAAGGAGTTTAGTAACAAGGAGTTTGATAAGTCTGATTTAAACTAGGTTTTTGATGCTATTTCCGCTCCACCTCTGAATTTTCATCTAGAATAGACTTCCTAGGAATTTCTTCAATGTAATTCTAATCCTCTGTTTCCCTTTGGTATTCTGACTGTGTTTATTGTGGTCAGATTTTGAAATAATGCCTTCTAGAAGACTTTCTAACTAGGAAAGGAAAAAACAAACCCTGGAATGGTAGTAGTAATAGTAAAAAGTATCACTCATTAAGGCAGTTACAAATGTCAGATACTGTGCTGAGATTTTTAGGTGCTCATTTAATCATTAGAAGAATCAGGTAGTCATTCATTTTTATTATCTATGTTTTACAAGAATAAAAACTAAGACTCACAAAGAGGTTAAGTCCAAGGTCATAGAGTTGGTTTAGAGTAAGGCCAGATGGAAATTCAGGGTTCTCCAACCCCAATGGTTCTGTTGATTCATTTATTAAATATTTTCTAAGCACGCAATTTTAGGTGCATGAGAGGAAAAAACAAAAGAAAGCAAAAAAACAGGTACCACCCAAAAATCAATGAGGAGGTAAGCGATGGAGTCCAATTTGAAAAATTTGTGCTGTATAAGAGGTACACACATCCCATCAATAAGGTGTTATGGTTATTTGAGAACAAAATAAAAATATTTTTCTTCGAATCTACATGTACCAGCTTTTCAAAAATCTACAAATTTGCCAGGATATACAAATATACTAAGTAGTTTAAAACTATTTAATAAATATAATTGTTTGCCCTAGGAATGTTATGAAAAAAATGACCGGACACAAAGGATGCCATGAACTTAGAAGGTTTGGGAACCTCTGGGCCAGAAGATAGAAGTGAGGAAATTTCAACTTTAAATTTACTGATGTGGTCTTAAAACTTATCAGTTGCTCTAAATTTTAGGTTTTTCTCCTTTCCTTAAAGCATGTCTCAGTCCTCATTAAATGTGTGTGCCCTGTGCTTTGCTTAAAATTTTCCTAGAAGCAAAGAGATACAGAGAAACACAGGCAACACAAGCAGGGTTTTCTTTTCTTTTCTTTTAAAAAAGATTTTATTTATTTATTCATGAGAGAGAGAGAGAGAGAGAGAGAGAAAGAGAGAGGCAGAAGGATGGCGGACTCGATCCCAGAACCCCGGGATCATGACCTGAGCAAAGACGGATGCTTAACCATCTGAGCCATCCAGGCACCCAGGGTTTTCTTGTTAGTAAAATAATGCATCTTCCAATTGCTATTTCTAGTCTTACACAGTTTTTTCATTTTTCAAACCTGTATTAAAATGATACTTTTGTAGGGAAATTAATTATGGAAAAGGGAATTGGATGTTCAGAGCCATAATTTGGAAACAGACAAGTAATTGCTTCCTTCGAGAAGGCTCTGGTGAATCTTAATCCATCATTTTGTACTGATGCGCCCCACCCCCACAGCCCCCTGGAGCTGCCCAGTAGAGTTACTGTCAATCATCCAGAGCTGCTGCTTCACCCTTTATCCACAGAGAACCAAGTTGAATGAAAGCCTCTCAACTCCATATGCCACCAGTGATTTTCTGAAATTGGTTCCCTAAAAATTCAGAGTCCATTTATTTCTATAAGGAACTTGTACGGTATAGTATTTGATGATATATTTTTTTCTAAAAGATAAGTTAACTTGTGTTTACCTGAATTTATTCTCTTGCTGGTCACTTATGTCTGTGTTCAGGTCCATCTGATATTACTCTCACAGAGACTCCTCAGAGTTCATGAACCAATGAAATCTCCCTGTAACAACTTCTGGATACTCAGTTTAAACTAATATATATTTGCTTAAAAAACAAAAAACAAAAAACATTGTTTTTTTTTTTTTTTTTTTTTTTTTTTAGATTTTATTTATTTGACAGAGAGAGATCACAAGTAGATAGAGAGGCAGGCAGAGAGAGAGGGAAGCAGGCTCCCTGCTGAGCAGAGAGGCCGATGAGGGACTCGATCCCAGGACCCTGAGATCATGACCTGAGCCGAAGGCAGCGGCTTAACCCACTGAGCCACCCAGGCGCCCCCAAAAAACATTGTTAATGGTATCTTTCCCACACCCTGGAATCTCCCTCTAAAAAGCACATGAGATGATAAAGGGTATAGGCTTTTTTTTTTTTTTCCAAAAGGCAGAAATGGAGGTGCCAAGAGACTTACTAAAGTAATACAGGAAAAGTGTTAGCCTTCACTCAAATCATGTATAAATATGTCACATTATCTTTCAGGTCTCAGTTTAAATGTCTTTTCTTTAAGAAAGGCTCTCATTTATCCATAGACCTGTTTAGCAACCTCTACTTCACACTCTGATCTACTTATACTTTTGAGACACTCATTTTTTTTTTAAGATTTTTTTTTGTCTCGGGGAGAGAGAGAGAGAGGGAGTGCACACAAGCAGGGAAAGCAGCAGGCAGAGGGAGAAGCAGGCTCCCTTTTGAGCAAGAAGCCCAATGCAGGACTTTCCCAGGACCCTGGGACCATGACCTGAGATGAAGGCAGACACTTAACTGACTGAGCCACGCAGGTATCCTGAGACACTCAAGTTGGAACAGGGAATCACAAGTGTAATGGCTTCTTCCCCAGCTGACTTTGAATCCCTTAAGTGTAAGTGACAAAGCTTTCTCCATATCTCTGTATCTCCAGCGTTTAGTACCCTAAACACACAATGCTAGATAAACATCTGTGGAAGAAAGAGAGGAAGGAAAAGGGTAAGGAAAGAAAGAAGGGTGGAATGAATAAAAGAAAGTATGGGGAAGAATGGGTCCAAAAGTTATTTCCTGAGACCTGTGATGACTCCAGCAACTAGGAACAATGAGGACCCTGCTTTTATTTTTCATTTTCTTATCTTTAATTGAACTATAGTTGGCATACGATATTTATTAGTTTCAGGTATACAACATCGTGATTTAACATTATGTACATTACGGAATAGTCACCATGCTAACTGTAGTCACCATCTGTCACCACACAGTTATCACAATACCAGTGACTATATTCTCTCTGCTGTACTTTTCTTCTTCCTGACTTTTTTATTTTATAACTGGAAGTATGTACATCTTTTTTTTAAGATTTTATTTATTTACTTATTTATTTATTTAGAGAGAGTGAGCAAACAAGGAGAGGGGAAGAGGAACAGGAAGAGAGAGAATCTCAAGCAGACTCCATCCTGAGCACAGAGCCCGTCAGGGGTGTGTCAGGACCCTGAGATCATGACCTGAGCCGAAATCAAGAGTCCGATGCTCAACCAACTGAGGCATTCAGGTGCCCCTGGAAGTGTGTACTTCTTAATCCCCTTTGCTTATTTCACCCATCCCCCCACCCCTCCCCACTGGCAACCACCAGTTTGTTCTCTTATTTATTCAGGACTCCACTTTGAAAGCGTTTTCTAGTGATGGGAACAAGAGACCTGGAATGGCAAAGGAATAATTGATAATGTTGCCTGTGTGCTTGACAGGCTTTCCAGATTAAAAAATATAAATAAGTGAAATAGCATCATCAACAATTAAGGAAATCCACAGCCTTTATATAAAACCTACCACTATTCTGTCACAATAAAACAAGTACAGAAGGAAGGGAATGAGTGCAAGGGCCGGTATCAAAGAAACAGCAGTCAGATGGCCGAGATCACCCAAGGAATCACTCGGGAAAGCCCTGAAAAGGAAGAGTGAGGCACAGACATCATGATTCACACTGAATCATTCCCACCATCGCTGTCAACTGACCAGGATTAGCCTCACTGGCCTCTCTTCCTTAGGATGCAAGCCCTGAGAAACCAGGAAGCTTGGTTTTAACCTTGCATGCCTTTTCCTTCCCCCAGTTAAACACTCTCCACATTTCTTTTCAACAATAGCTGCTTTAATCAGAGGAGCAGTAAATAATGTCTGTAAAAAATGTTTCTCTTCCATGTGAGTTGCAACAGTATTTTGGGCTTAAACAACATCCACCGGGGTCTCCTGAATGAATATCTCCCTGAGTGTGGATGTCCAATGGACCAGTGGCATCCCTTTGATTTACTGACCCAAGTTTAGTGATCACCTTATCATCTCTGAAGTGCAAATCATTGATTGTAGGAGTCCCTGGGGGAAGAGTGGGATTGGCCTCCTGTGACATCACTGCTACCTCTCAGAAAAGCAAACGAGTCTCATATCAGACTGTCACATCACATCACATGAATTGGCTGGGTCATTAAATTCACTTTCACCACAGTGTAAATAATTCACACCAGAGAGGCTGACTTTTTTTTTTTTTAAAGAAAGAAACCATAGATTTATAGCCTTTGCTTGTTAATTTAAGGTGTTATAGCAACCAAGGGTGTCCAAAACACTGGACTCTTCCTTTTGCTTGGCCCAAGCCATAGGAATTTGTAAAAGAGCAGGGACAGAAATTCTGCAAGTGTGACAGGGAAGTTAGAAGACCACTAGAGAATCTTGAGGAGGGTTTCGTAAGTGTATTCCATATGGAGGGGAAACTGGAGATCACTGAGTAATGAACAGTACCTCCAGAGGCCAGTTTCCAAGAGATTTAGCAGAGTATAAACTCCCTGGGGACAAGAGGTGGATTTCATTTACCTTTGTTTTTCACTAGCCTCTCCCCACTCAGAACAGATTCTCCCTAAATGATTGTTGGTCACATTCTTCACTGTCAGCTACATAGGAATGTAGTTTCTATCTGATCTCACTTACTCTCGGCCACTCACTAACTTACACCATAGCCCTTGTTTCTTTTTCTTTTCTTTTCTTTTTTTTTTTTTTTAAAGATTTTATTTATTTATTTGACAGAGAGAGATCACAAGTAGATAGAGAGGCAGGCAGAGAGAGGAGGAAGCAGGCTCCCTGCGGAGCAGAGAGCCCGATGCGGGGCTCGATCCCAGGACCCTGAGATCATGACCTGAGCCGAAGGCAGCGGCTTAATCCACTGAGCCACCCAGGCGCCCCACACCATAGCCCTTGTGAAATTGACCTCAATGAAACTGTTCTGAAAACTGACAGACTTAATGAAATTTATTGGTTACTATTTTTTTAATAACTATATTTAATAATCTGAATTGAGTCTTCATCCTCCTTGTCCTACTGCAGGGTTTAACATCTGACCACCATGAATTTCTTAAAACTTTCTCCTCCATTGACTTCCCATGAATTGCATTATCTGAGGTCCTCTGTCCTACCCTCTCCTTGGTTCTTCTTCCCTCTTGTGCATCGTGGAGCTGTACATTACTTCTGTATTTTATCTTCTCCTTATACTCTCTTAGAGAGAGGGGCCTTAAATCTTCACCCATATATCTGACTGTTTCTTAGGAAGGATTCATAGAAAGCAAATTACTAGGTCCAAGAGTATGCCATTTTAAAATCTCTCCATTCATGCTACAGATTGCTTTCTAGGAAGGTTATAACAAGTTTACATTCCCACTTGGCAATCCATTAGCATGCCTACCTTGCTGTACCCACATCACTATGGAATGTCAGCTTTAAAATATATGATCATTCTTAGGTGAAATTAATAAGACAATGCTTTTTTAAAATGTAGTTAAGTACCTTAAAATGCTACATGTTCTAGGCCCTTTTTATGTGGGGAATCTCTGAGTGAATGTGAGGAAAGAAAAAGTGTCAGGGGACCAAGAGGTCAAGAAGTCAAAAAAGAACAATTAGCAGATTTGGTTTAGTTCACAGGACAGTTTTATGCTGCTGGGGATTACCAGCCCCTTTTATGATCCATATAGACCTATGAATCCTGAAATTGGGTACAGAGAGTGGGAGTGCCAGTGTGCCCTCCCACCTTCTGTAGTGGCTTCTGACACACTATAGTCCTGAGAGAGTTTAGGAAGGTGTTACTCATTATGTCCTCACTCATAATGCAGTGGGTAGAAGTTCTCTCGGGCTTCCCTACATTTAGTGCACAGGGCTACTGTCATTATCAGTGATTTTTATACAACCTCATAAAACCTGGGACGAGGCATACCAAGCACATCTAGTCTCCTGCCATGCAAATCTGGGAAGAATTCATAAAGTCCTTCAATTTACTTCAGAAATATCACTAACACAAATATTTTTAGGAAAGATACCATCTTCTTGCAGGAGGATTTACAAAGATAGATAAAACCCATATTTTGCTTTCAAGGAGCCCATTTAACCAAGGAAAGAGGTAAAACAGATGTTAAAGTGACTAAAGCATACATGTCACTATAAATCAAGTGCCATTAGGCTAGGTACAAACAAAGAGCATGAATGAAAACATAAGAATCATCCGGAAAGAAAATTCATAATCGACAGAAATGGGCAAAGTTTCATAAATAACATGGCGTTTGCTACCGATGCAGAAGGACAGATAAGAGTTTCAGAAGTGGAACGAAGGTTTGATTTGGGAGGAGGAAGCAGCGTTTCAAATTGAAGAAATTGCACAGGGGCCAAGGTTCTGTATGGAGGAGAGCAGCTTCTCCAAGACTGACAGGTTCATCTTCAAGGTATAGATGTTAAATATCAAGATGGCGAGATTGTTTTACATTCAGTACTGACTGGGATCCATTGAGATACTGAATATGGAAAAGACTGGGTCATGAGTTTTTTGAGAAGTGGTGTTGTGACAGCAGTGTGAAGTCTAGATTAGAATAAAGAATGGGGATATGATGCTCAATTAGAAGGCTATTATTCCATGAGTCCAGGAAGAAGGTAAAGTATTTGAATTAGGGAGACAGGAATGAGGAAAAAAAAATGAGGGAGGAGATACAGAAAGGCCTGGTGGAAACAAAAGCTAATGACTTAGCACCTAATTAAATGTGAGACAAGGGGACAGATTTCAAGTCCAGGTGCCCAGGAGACTATTAAAGTTATGGTGTTATTAACAGATAATGAATGCAGGAGGAGGAAATAATGTAGAAAGAGAAATGGGTTTGAATTTGAACATACTGCTTTTAATCTGTTCGTTTTTATTCACTTACTTGCAAAGTAGGCAGTTGAAAATGAAAGTTTGGAAATGAGGAGAGAAAAAACAATTAGAAATATTTAGAGCCAATTAGCATGATTAGTCTTGAGATGAGCACATGACCCAAAATGGGTGAAACAGATTCCTTTCTTAGGGGCAAAAGAAAGGGGAGGATGGCAAGCCTATTTTGCTGACAGGCAGCTGCTCAGCAATCTGAAGCAAGCTAGTCCGAGACATGAAGCCAACAAAGAGGGAGAAATGGGAATGAGAGAGAGAGAGTCTTGGTGGAACCTGATCCCTAAGAAATGACTGCATTCCTTTCCATGTTATTTTAGACTTACAATAAATTTATCCCTTTGCCTAAACTAATTTGAAGAATTTGTAACCAAAGGACTCCTGACTATTAATATTATTAAAAAGTCAGACCTGGTCTTAAGATATTTCATTTTAATTTTAAATGTGCTATAGGATTTATCGTCTCATTCGTTGAACATTTATTGAGGGTCTGCTCTGTCCTGGGCATCGTGATGGTCTCTGAAGATAAATTGAATATTGAATTGCAGAGAGCACTGAATGCAGCAGGAAGGTTTTGTAGTAAGTCTGGTCTCATAGTTAAGACAAACCCCAATTTATGAATGGGCAGAATTCCAAATACTCTTTAATAAATTGGCTGTTTGACAGTTGGAAGTGATTACTTCACAGAGAGCTCATTGTGAATGGGGGTGATGTGCTTAGAAGAGCTTGGGAAAGCCCATTACATACTAAATGCTGCAAAATTAGGCATTAAAAACAATAGTGTAACCACATGAAGCACGTTTTCCTAAAAAGCTCATCCTAGCATCTTAGGACCAGGTATGGATCAGACTTGGGTGGATTCTCCTGTGTTGGATGCACTCCTTGTTCCCACCTCTTGAAATGACTGTGAAAACTGTAGTGTTGAAATGGGATTTTAAAAATTCTTCATGTGTAAGGAAGGTCAGCGGCATCATAGTGGTGGCAGAGAGCTCTCTGGGTATCACAGTTAGGGTGAGGAAGGGGGATCTCTCAGCCTTGACAGGCAGTCAAGTTCCCAGTTACAGTTCTGTACAGGGTATTTGCAAGTCAGGCATTTCAGAGGGAGGTGTATACATCAAATAGGTGAATTTAAATTTCTACTGTCTATGCAATGATAATGTAACTGCAAGGTTTTATATTCTGAAATATAAATGACAAAGAAAAAATGACACATTTGCTGAGATATTTATATGATGCATGCATGCATCTATACATTTTACAAGTCTTTATTAAGTACCCCCATATCTTTCATGTGTTCAGCAAAATGGCATGCCCTGGGATAGGGAAATAAGTAAATGTGGGAACTCATTGTCCAAAACTAGGACAAAATAATTCATCAGAAAAACCATAGAACATAGTATAATTGGAGCACAGAAACCCCTAATAGAGATTTTTCCAAGAAGACTTTATTTATATTCTCCATAGTACTTGTTATCCCCACACATAAAGTATGTATTTTACTCTTGTTTATTTATCTTTTCTCACTTGAATATGAATCCTGTTGGGGCAGGGGAAAAAATGAATTCAGGCCTTCCCAGACATTTACAGGAAAAAGTAGGAAGAATGAGTGCTGTGTACCAGTTTATCAAGAAGAGCAGCCTGGCAAAGGCAGGGCTAAAAGAAGGCCATCTCAAGAAGTTTGACTCACAGAATCCTGTGGAAGGTCATAATAAAATAGTAATAAAGGCAAATAATAACAGAAAATATCACTTTAGGGCCAGGGATGTGCAAGGCACTGCTCTGAGCTATTTGGATATATCCACACAGGTAACATTCACAAATCTGTGGATTGGTTCTATTATGGTTTCTATGTTACAGGGAAGGATACTGAAGCATAGAGGGACCCTACACAACTTGCCAAAGACCACATGGCTGGTAGGGACAGAAGCCATGATGTGAAGCCGGTAGTCTGGTAGGAGAAGGTGGAAAGGTCAGACAGTGACCAGATCAGAAAGACCTTGAAGGTCATGTTAAGGAAACTGGCTTTTGCTTGGAGACATTGGGGGACCTCTGAACAGGTTTCTGCTGGGAATCTACGTGACCAGATTCGGGTTTTAGAAAGAGTACTCTGGGGTAACGTACAGCATAGACTTGAGGGAGGAGAGGGCTGGTAGAGAGGATGCAATGGCATCCATTCAGGGCGAAGTAATGACTGAATTAGAAGGCTGGCAAAGGGGGGCAAAAGGAAAAGGAAGAGTCAAATTACTGAGAAGATATACGCCACAAAGAAGAGGAGCCACTTTCCCAATTTACATCGGTCCATTTTGCTGCCACAAATAATTTTAAATTATTTTGCAATTTAAAATTATTTCTAGTTCAGTAGACAAATACAGCAGTGTTGTTTCTATTTACATTTCTTCACTTGTTGAAGAAATTAGTTTTTTCATGTTTAGAGACCATTTGTATCTCTCCATATGTACAATGTTCTCTGCTTACTTTTTCCAGTATAGCGTATTTTCTTCTTGATCCCTAAAATTCCTGGTATTCTTTGATATGTGTCTCTGCACCACTCAAGTGGAGGCATTCTGCCCTGCTCTCTTGTGACTGAGCCCTGTGAGGAAAATGAATCTGATTAGCACCAAATCGGATTAGAACACCTCCTAATTGTAGACCCTTCATAACTGAGGCAGGAAGTTGAATCTGCCCATATAATAACTTCTACGGTTACCACATTTGATTAAATCCATGTGAATTCTGATGGTGGTTTGAACAACAGCCAAATATTTTGATTTGGTGATTAGTTAAATCCTATTTAGCTACCAGATTTCTAACATGAAATTAAGGAAATAAAGAGGCTCCTTGAAACATTTTACCTAATAATTCTTGCTTTGATTTAAAAGGCATCCTGGGGTACCTGGGTGGCTGAGTCATTAAGCATCTGCCCTGAGCTCAGGTCATAATCCTACAGTTTTGGGATTGAGCCCCCCCATTGGGTTCCCTGCTGAGCAGGAACCCTGCTTCTCCCTCTCTCACTCCCTCTGCTTGTGTTCCCTTTCACTGTCTCTCTCTGTCAAATAAATAAAACAAAATCTTTAAAAAAAAAAGTGCACCTTAACACAGGTGTGTGTTGTTTAAAAAAAAGGTTTTAAAAAAACAGATGTAAGGCAAACACCTGGGAACTTTTTGGCTCAAAACATTTGCAGCCTTGAAGCAGCCAACATTCTTTACTGTGAGAGTCCTCCGGGGATTAGCCTGTTTTCTTTTCTCCCCATTCCTCACATAAATATTAACTAACTCTTAAATACAGCCCATTTACTACTATTATTAGTGAAAATTTTTTAATGCCAAGTTAGTGTGAGGCAAACTTGAATCTAAATAATTGTTACATTGTGCTCTTTGTTCTCTACCCTGGTGGTTCTCTAGCAGTTCTCGACAGAGGGGAAACTGAGCATGCTTGCCTTGTGTGATAATTACAAAATGCCAGGAGGAGAGTCTTGCATTTTTCAAGAGGTTTTAATGACTCCCAGGACACTGGGATTAGTAGCAGGGATCTTGTTGAGAGAATATAAACTCCATGTTAAAAAAAATGATTGGTTAGAATGTGTTGAGAGGATAGACACTAAATATTCCATTTAAATTGTTGAGACAGTCAATGGGGAATCTAATTTTATAAAAAAAATTTTCATCTTTGCAGCTTGACACAATGGTAACTAAAAGGGTGGAGAAGAAACGAAGGTGTGGAATTATATGATTGAAATTATATTTATAAAGACCACTGACTCCTTTCTCTGAAGGGGGAAAAAAAAAGCATAGAAATAATGCCCTAAAGGCATCTGAGATCAGTTGGAATAAATTAAGCATTGAAGACAATAAGAATACAACAGAAAAATATAATCTACATTATTTAAATTATTCAAAGAATGTTAAAAAATTTGTTGCTAACCCCATTGATGTGCAATGATAATATGTGAAATGTGAAACCTATGTAGTCTTTAAAACATAGATTCTCTGATATCAAAGTAATCAAAAATACTATGTAAACTTCAGGAAAGATATAAAAACATAAAGACCAAAATAAGAGCTAGAATTCAGAGAATTGTTGTTTCCCAATATTTTTCTTTTAAACCATTGGCTAATTATAAAAGCAATGAGAATTGCTCATAGAGCATTTGTAAGATATCAAAATATATAATATATTTTAAATATCATCAACATTAGAGTCATCCACTTCCTGAAATACTCCATTATTTTTTGAGGTTCAGAAATTTCATTTTACATTCTTTTTGAATAACATTCAAATTAACAAAATTGAGTCAGTAATTAGGGATGTTTGTAGAAAAGCAGAGAAAGGTGTAAAGAGACTAGCCTGACTTCTGTACATCAAAAAAATCATCATCTTACAACTTTTGAATTATTTGGCATGGTATTGCAGAGTTTTAAGGAACTGAATTTTCACAAAACATGTGAAAAGAAATCAATGTTATGTGGATATAAATGCCCATGACTTGTATTTTTATTGAGTATGTATTATTTTTCTGTTTAGTGCTTTTTAAATCAAATTGTTTTCTCTGATCTCAACACAGCAATCATTGCAAGAAAGAAAGCAAAGAAGCTTCTCTTTTTTTCTCTTCTTAATTTATCAAGTGCATTTTTGTTAATCATTCCCCATTTGACATTTTTGGGTCACAGCAATAGGTAGGTTTCTTATATTAGTCAACATTTGTAAGTTATTTTGACAGTTTTAGGAGTGCATTTCATTTAAAAAGGAGGAAACAACTTAGCTACTTCATTTATGACCATCACTCCTTTATTTCATCTTATTTCTGTTACTTCTTATAATATTTTCTGATTCCATGTATTCTTGCTTTATCATGTTTTTCACATTTTCTTTGCTTTCAACTCTTGCTTCTGGTTGGTGCATTCTTTCAGTGTTCCATGTAGAAAGAAAGTCGGCATTTGATACAAAATAGAATTTCTAGAGAAGCAAAATCTAGCTTGGGATGCCAGGAATGATTTTCTGAACTCTGAAAAACTGATCTATTAAATGAAATGCTGTCTTTGAAGTTGCCTTCGAAATACTGAGTTTAAGAATATATATCAGCATAAGCTGATATCCAAAGTGTGGGAGGCTGGAATCCAGGGCCCACCTCTGCCGCTGCTGCAGCCATCACTGTATGGGGAGTGGAGAACAGGCAGGAAGGCTGAGACAGGAAAGCTTTATGTCTCTACAACGCTGTTTGCTAAAAGCAATAATAATAATAGATAAAAGAAAGATGATGATGATGATAAATAATAATAACATAATAATAACAGATAAAAATTATGATGATGATAAGTAGTATAATAATAATAATAATAATAATAATAATAATAATAATAATGATAATAATAGAAAAAGAGGCCAGAGATAACCTTGGTTTCACTTCTACTTTCCAAAAGTTCTGTGATTTCACTTGACTGGTGAGAACTAATTTTTTGCCCAAAACCCTAGCTGTGAAGGAGTGTGGGAAATGCAGGACTTTGCTCCTGAGAATCTTTATAGGAAGGTCCCCCAGGAGGACAGTGGGACAGAAATGGAGCTAGCCAACCCATGGTCTCCATCCTATGATGGGTTATGTTTGATTTTTAATCTTTGAATTATTTGAATCTTCTCTGAATTCTCTTTATTTTTATTTTTATTTATTTATTTTATTAACTTATATTATTTGCTTCTGGGGTAAAGGCCTGTGAATCATCAGTCCTACACAATTCATAGCACTCACCCTAGAACATAACCTCTCCAATGTCCATAACCCAGCCACCCCATCCCTTCCACCCCCACCCAGCAACCATCAGCCTGTTTCCTGAGATTGAGTCTCTTATGGTTTGTCTCCCTCCCCAGTCCCGTCTTGCTTCATTTTTTTCCCCTCCCTTCCCCTGACAACCCCTGTCCTGCCTCTTAAATTCCTCATTTCAGACAGATCATATGATAATTGTCTTTCTCCAACTGACCTATTTCAATTAGCATAATACCCTCTAGTTCCATCCATGTCATTGCAAATGGCAAGATTTCATGGTTTTTTTGATGGCTGTGTAGTATTCCATTGTATATATATACCACATCTACTTTATCCATTCATCTATTGATGGACATCTAGGTTTTTTCCATAGCTTGGCTATTGTGGATGTTGCTGCTCTAAGTATTTGAGTGCATGTGTCCCTTCAGATCATTACATTTGTATCTTTAGAGTAAATACCCAGTAGAGCAATTGCTGGATAGTAGGGTAGCTGTATTTTTACAGTTTTGAGGAACCTGCATACTGTTTTCCAGGGTGACTGCAATAGCCTGCATTCCCCGCCAACATCTGTTGTTTCCTGACTTGTTAATTTTAGCCATTCTGACTGGCGTGAGGTGGTATCTCATTGTGCTTTTGATTTGTATTTCCCTGATGCCTAGTGAAGTCAAGTACTTTTTCATGTGTCTGTTGGCCATTTGGATGTCTTTGCAGAAATGTCTGTTCATATCTTCTGCCCATGTCTTGACTGGATTATTTGTTCTTTGGGTGTTGAGTTTGATAAGTTCTTTATAGATTTTGGATACTAACCCTTTATCTGATATGTCATTTGGAAATATCTTCTCCCATTCTGTAAGTTGTCTTTGGTTTTGCTGACTGTTTCCTTTGCTGGGCAAAAGCTTCTGATATTGATGAAGTCCCAATAGTTCACCTATCTCTTTGCTTCCCTTGCCCTTGGGGATGACTCTGGGAAGAAGTTGCTGCACCTGAGGTCGAAGAGGTTGCAGCCTGTGTATTCCTCAAGGATTCTGATGGATTCCTGTCTCACATTGAAGTCTTTCATCCATTTGGAGTCCATTTTTGTGTGTGGTGTAAAGAAATGGTCCAGTTTCATTCTTCTGCATGTGGCTGTCTAATTTTCCCAACACCATTTGTTGAAGAGACTGTCTTTTTTCCACTGAATATTTTTTCCTTCTTTGTTGAAGATTAGTTGACCATTGAGTTGAGGGTCCATTTCTGGGTTCTCTATTCTGTTCCACTGATCTATGTGTCTGTTTTTGAGCCAGTACCATACTGTCTTGATGAGGACAGACTTGTAATAGAGCTTGAAGTCTGGAATTGTGATGCCACCAACTTTGGTTTTCTTTTTTAACATTCCTCTGGCTATTCGGGTCTTTTCTGGTTCCATATGAAATTTAGGATTATTTGTTCCATTTCTTTGAAAAAAGTTGATTGGATTTTGATAGGGATTGCATTAAATGTGTAGATTGCTTTAGATCGCATAGACATTTTCACAATATTTGTTCTTCCAATCCATGAGCATGGAATGTTTTCCATTTCTTTGTGTCTTCCTCCATTTCTTTTCTTTTTTTTTTTTTAAAGATTTTATTTATTTAACAGACAGAGCTCACAAGTAGGCAGAGAGGCAGACAGAGAGAGAGAGGAGGAAGCAGACTCCCTGCAGAGCAGAGAGCCTGATGTGGGGCTCGATCCCAGGAACCTGGGATCATGACCCGAGCCGAAGGCAGAGGCTTAACCCACTGAGCCACCCAGGCGCCCCTTCCTCCATTTCTTTATGAATACTTTATACTTCTCTCAGTACAGATTCCTAGCCTCTTTGGTTAGGTTTATTCCTAGGTATTTTATGGTTTTGGTTGCAATTGTAAATGGGATTGGCTCCTTAATCTCTCTTTCTTCTGTCTTACTGTTGGTGTATAGAAATGCCACTGATTTTTGTGCATTGATTTTTATACCCTGATACTTTACTGAATTCCTGTATGAGTTCTAGCAATTTTGGAGTGGAGTCTTTTGGGTTTTCCACATAAATTATCATATCATCTGCAAAATCCCTCCATGTTCCTGAGCTTAGGGGAAAAGTTTTTTCTCATTGAGAATGATATTTGTGGTGGGTTTTTCATAGATGGCTTTGATGATATTGAGAACTGTACCCTCTATCCCTACACTTTGAAGTGTTTTGATCAAGAAAGGATGCTATACTTTATCAAATGCTTTTTCAGCATCTATTGAGAGTATGATTCTTGTTCTTTCTTTTATTAATGTATTGTATACCATTGATTGATTTGCAGATGTTGAACCAATCTTGTAGCCCAAGAATAAATCCCACTTGGTCATAGTGAATAATCCTTTTAATGTCCTGATGGATCCTATTGGCTAGTATTTTGGTGAGAATTTTTGCATCCGTGTTCATCAGGGATATTGGTCTGTAATTCTCCTTTTTGATGGGGTCTTTGTCTGGTTTTGGGATCAAGGTAATGCTGGCCTCACAAAATGAGTTTGGAAGTTTTTCTTCCATTTCTATTTTTTGGAACAGTTTCAGGAGAATAGGTATTAATTCTTCTTTAAATGTTTGGTAGAATTCCCCTAGGAAGCCGTCTGGCCCTGGGCTCTTGTTTGTTGGGAGATTTTTGATGACTGCTTCAATCTCCTTACTGGTTATGGGTCTTTTCAGGTATTCTATCTCTTCCTTGTTCAGTTTTGGTAGTTTAGACATCTCTAGAAATGCGTCCATTTCTTCCAAATTGTCAAACTTGCTGGCATATAGTTGCTGATAGTATGTTCTTAGAATTGTTTGTATGCCTTTGGTGTTGGTTGTGATGTCTCCTCTTTCATTCATGATTTTATTAATTTGGGTCCTTTCTCTTTTGTTTTTGATAAGTCTAGCTAGGAGTTTATCAATCTTATTAATTCTTTTTTTTCTATTTAATTATTTTTTATTTTTTTTCAGCATAACAGTATTCATTGTTTTTGCACAACACCCAGTGCTCCATGCAATACATGCCCTCCCTATTACCCACCACCTGGTTCCCCCAACCTCCCACCCCCGCCGCTTCAAAACCCTCAGGTTGTTTTTCAGAGTCCATAGTTCTTATGGTTCGCTTCCCCTTCCAATTTCCCTCAACTTCCTTCTCCTCTCCATCTCCCAATCAATCTTATTAATTCTTTCAGTGAGCCAGTTCCTAGTTTAATTGATCTGTTCTACTGTTCTGCTCTTTATGATTTTTCTTCTCCTGCCTGTTTAGGCTTTATTTGCTGTTCTTTCTCCAGATCCTTTAGATGTAAGGTTAGGTTGTGTACTTGAAAAAGGCTTGTATTGCTATATACTTTCCTCTTAGGACTGCCTTTGCTTCATCCCAATGATTTTGAACAGTTTTGTTTTCATTTTCCTACCTTTCCATGAATTTTTTTCAATTCTTCTTTAATTTCCTGGCTGACCCATTCATTCTTTAGTAGGATACTCTTTAGCCTCCCTGTATTTGAGTTCTTTCCAACTTTCCTCTTGGGATTGAGTTCTAGTTTCAAAGCACCGAGGCTTGAAAATATGCAGGGAATGATCCCAATATTTTGGTAGCAGTTGAGACCTGATTTGAACCCCAGATGTGATCTATTCAGGAGAATGTTCTACGTGCACTAGAGAAGAATGTGTATTCTGTTGCTTTGGGATGGACTTTTCTGAATATATCTGTGATGTTCTTCTCATCCAGTGTGTCATTTAAAGTCCTTATTTCCTTGTTGATCATTTGCTTCGATTATCTGTCCATTTCAGTGAGGTGGGTGTTAAAATTCCATCTTATTATTGTGTTATTGTTGATGTGTTTCTTTGATTTTGTTATTAATTGGTTTATATAATTGGCTGCTCCTATGTTAGGGGCATAGATATTTAAAATTGTTAGATCTTCTTGTTGGACAGACCTTTTAAGTATGATATAGTGTCCTTCATTATCTCCTAGAGTAGTCTTTGGCTTAAAATTTAATTTTTCTGATTTAAGGATTGCCACCCCAGCTTTATTTTGATGTCCATTAGCATGGTAAATTGTTTTCCACCCACTCAATTTAAATCTGGAGGTGTTTTACTATTTGACAATGGGGTATGGACCTATTTTTATTTATTTTGATGGGGGTTCTCTGTGCCTCCTGGATTTTGATGCTTGTTCTCTTCACCAAATAAGGGAAATTTTCTGCTATAATTTCTCCATATACCTTCTGCACCCCTCTCTCTTTCTTCTTCTTCTGGGATCCCAGTTATTCTAATACTGTTTCATTTTATGGTATCACCTGTCTCTCAGATTCTCCTTTTGTTGTCCAGTAGTTGTTTCTCTTCTCAGCTTCTTTATTCTACATCATTTGGTCTTCTATGAAACGAATTCTCTTTTCTGCCTCATTTACCCTAGTAGTAAGTGCCTTCATTTTTTATTGCACCTCTTTAATGGGTTTTTTATTTCAACTTTGTTATATTTTAGTTCTTTTATTTCTCCAAAAAGGGGTTCTCTAGTATCTTCTATGCTTTTTTGAGCCCAGCTAGCACCTTGATAATCATCATTCTGAACTCTAGTTCTGACATCTTAGTAATGTTCATATTGTTTAGGTCCCTAGCCATCGGTACTGCCTCTTGTTCTTTTTTCTGAGGTGAGTTTTTCTGCCTTGTCATTTTATCCAGATAAGAATAGATGAATGAGAGAACAATAACTAAAAGGGTAGCAATGACCCCAGAAAAATATATACTAACCAAATAGGAAGAGACCAAAACCAGGGGGAGAAGAAAGGAGGAAAAAAAATGTATGTATGTATGTATGTATATATATATACATATGTGTGTGTGTGTGTGTGTGTGTGTGTGTGTATAAAATGTTAGACTGATGAATAGTACAGAGCCACACATTTGATTTTGAGTGTATTTTGGTCTGTTAGAAGAGATTGCCCCCAAAATTTTAAAGAAAGAAAAAATAGATATATTTATATAATAACAGTAAACACAGTGAAGGGATGGAATATGACAGTAATGATGAAAATTAAAAACAAGTCTAAAAAAGGAATTGATAAGAAGTTGGTTGAAAAAAGAAAGAAAGAAAAAAAGGAAAGAATGTGATCAGGCTGGAGACTAGAGCAAAGCCATGCTCTAGATTTAGGGTATATTTTGATCTGTTAGAAGAAAGTGTATCCCAAAATTTTAAAAAAGGAAAAACCTGTATGTATACAAAAATTAAGGTTAAATACAATGAGTAGACAGAATATGCCTATGACAATGAAAATATATAAAGGTTTTTTAAAAGGTATTGATAACATAAAATAGTTTAAAAAGGTTAAAATAAAAAAGAGGAAAAATTTAAAAAATAGAATAAGAAAAAATAAAATTTAAAAAATTTTAATTTTGAAATACTAAAGCATCACGGGAAGAAGACCATGAATTCTATGTGCTGCATTCCCTAGCTCTGGATTTCCATAGTCCCCATTGATCAGTGAACTTGTTCTTGGCTGGATGTTCTTGATAATCTTCTGGGAGAGCAGTCTGTTGCAAGGATTCTCAAATATCTTTGCCCAAGGTGGAATTGCACCTCCCTTGCCAGGGGCCAGGCTAAGTAATCTGCTTGGGTTCTCTCTCAGAGCTTTTGTTCCCTGAACGCTTTCTGTAAAGCTTTGCAGGATGACAATGAAGATGGCAGCCTTCCAGTCTCCAGCCCCATAGGAGCCAAGAGCTCCAGTTCCCACTCCTCAGTGTGCCCTTGGAGAAAAGCAGTCAATCATTCCCATCACCCTGGTCTCCAGCCACACTCAAAGCTCACCTGGTCTGTGACTGAGTCTTTCTGTCTCGGGTGCACAGCCCTGTTTGGAGTCTCCAAACCCAGCAGATTCCTGCCACGGGCTCCTGCGCTGGTTCTTCCAGAGGAGGGGGCGGGGTCTCTCTGGATCTGCCAGTTGTGGGGTCCCTGCTTGAAGAGCATTGGTCTGACTGTGCCTCAGATCATGGTTTAAGGTAATCCCGAGTTGAGAGCCCACTGCTTGGCTCCATCTCTGTAGCTGGCTTCCCCGCTCCAATACCTGGGAGCTCTGCCACATTCAGACACCCCTGATCTTTTTGTGACCCCATGGGTCCTGAGACCACACTGTTCCTGCAAGGGCTCCATCCCCTGCTTAGCCTCTGGAGTGACGTCCCTTAGTGGAGCAGACTTCTAAAAGTTCTGATTTTGTGCTCTGCTGCTCTAGAGGTTACTGGGAGAGGGCCCCTCTGCCCCAGGGTCTATCTCCCATATATCACCCCAGTTTCACTTCTCTGAGTGTCTTACCTTTCAGAAAGTTGCCTGTTCCTAGAATTGCTGCTTTTCTTCTCTTCAATCTCCTATTGAGTTTGTAGGTGTTCGGAATGGTTTGATAACTATCTAGCTGAACTCCTGTGTCCTGATATTTGGTCTCATACTCCTTGCTCCTTCCCTCCTTCTCTGAATTCTTTAAAATTTCTGTTTTACAAAATAAGTCTTGTGCTCACTTTGGCAGCACATATACTAAAATTGGAACGATACAAAATAAGTCTTAAGATCTAATTTGATAATTGTAAGAGGCAAGTGGGAATGCTCAGGTTTTCTTGATACATAAGTTGTTTTCAAATCTACTGTTTCTATTTTGTGAACATATAGGAAATGATGTAGTATTACATGTACAAAATATATACAATTATAAATATTTTAAAAATAATTTTTTGACATTTTCTTATAAGTTAATGGCCTATTGCCAGAACCCACTGATATTCTGAATTTTTTACCTAGGTGTTTTGAAGAGATTTAAAGAAATGTATCTGAGACATTCTGTGAGTATCCAAAATTGACTTAAGTGTGTGTAATGCACTATAACAACATATTCTTTCAGCAGCATATAATTCTTGTATCTCAGTGCTATTTCTTAATTTTAGAAGTTATAAAAAGATTTTGTTACTAAAGTATATAGTTGGCATACAATATGATATTAACTTTAGTTGTACAACATAGTGATTGGATAGTTTTATACATTCTACAATGCACACCATGATAAGTATAGTTATCATTTGTCACCATAAAGTGTTATTCCAATATTATTGACTCTATTCCCTATGCCATACTTTTCATACTCTAGGAGCTTTTTTGGGCAGGCTTTTATTGTAAGTTGTTAAAATATGGACAGTTTCCTCAAAGTAGTTTAAAGCAGAGTGATATAGCCTTCAGGGAGTTTTTCTCAAAATTATCATCATCTGGAATCATCCCTCACAGTCTTTTTTATGTCAGTGAATATGCAATATAAACATTCCAATTGCTTGATATTTAAATCAACTCAGTAAACATTAATTGTGCACTTAATATATTCCACGACTATAAAAGACCATGAAGCTTTAAGAATGAATGCCTCATCCCATCTCCATGGGGTCATGGTCTAACATAAATATCAATCAATAAACACTCTGACAAAAATATAAATGAAATATCATAAAAGAGTGTCAGTAATTCTGGGGATTAAAAATCAGAGCAGATTTCACAGGGAAGGTCAATAGTTTACCATATCTCTCAATTTTCTGGTTAAAAAATGACAAAACAAAACAGGATGGCCAGTAGAACTACCTCTGTCATTTTAAAAAATAAGAACAAATATAAAGCATTTTACATATGTAACTTTTATTTGTGTTAAGACCTGTCAAAAAATAAGATGATGATGTTAGTGGCTATAATTGGTTGCCTACCCAGGAGCTGGCTGGGTACCTATTCCCTTTCCAAGCTAACACCTTAATTTTCCTTCTGATATCTGCTCCTTTTTTGATTTGTAGCAATGGTGAGGTTTTAGAGGTTGGCCCCCAACTCAGGTGTGAACTCTAATTAGTCAATGTCAGTGAACAAAATCCCCTTTCCTAGACAGTGATTGGTTTAAAAACCCAAACCTGTGATAAGAAGAATAAAAAAAGGAGGGGTAGGGTGTTCCTTGGCCAGAGATAGGTTCAGGAAAGGGCACAAGACTCAATTTGGGCCAATGCAATGTAAGGGGAATTGTGAAAAGAGGATTCTGGGAAACTTTTCATTATTCTTAAGGGAAAACCTTAAGCTAGTTCTCTCCTTCTGGCTATTGGTAGATATATTAGGAACACCGTTGCCATCTGATTACCAGCCTAAAGATGAAGCTAGTACACAAAGATGTTTCCTACTTCTTCCTGCTTCTCCAAGAATCACAGGGGAATGGAGTCAAATCCACTGAATTCAGTAAAGCCTACAACCTGGACATAAGTCCATATGACCTATGGACTTTCAGGTATGAGAGTTTATAAATGTTTTTATTGTTTAAGCGAGTTTGACTTGAGTTTTCCAATGCTTGCCATCGAAGACATTCCAATTAATTTAATAACTAGCAGTGGAGAATAAAAAGAGCTAGCCCAAGAATTAAGATAAATAAAATACAATAATATTTTAAAATCATATAAATAAAAATAATAAAAGTGGACAAGGGTGAAACTGGAGAACTGAAAATATTAGAAAGCTAAAATGAGTGAACAAAAGTACAAAATATTTAAAAGTTACAGATCAGTTTGGCAAAAAAGTTGCTTAAATGGGGACAAGTGACACACTAGACCATTGAAAAACCACCAAAAATTTTTAGTGTACTGATAAGGCTCTTTCAGTTAAGAAAAAAAAAAGGGAATGACATGCACATTACTTTGCCATTGATGAAAATTTAATATGAGATGTTTCTCACCAAAGGTATGTAATAGAAATATCTGTACAGTTTAAAAACAGCAACAACAACAACAACAAACCCCAGCTTATTTCTGGTGTTAGTCCTGGCAATTCTGATAAGACTGGTATGACTGAGGCCCTGGCAAGCACAGTTTTATGGACTGTTGAGAACAATACAAGTTTGGAATCTGGTGGTACTCCTCCTGCATGTATCTCCTCCTCTTGTATCTCTTCCTATTCGTCTCACCACTGTGCTGCCTGGATCTCTCTGTGCAGATCTGTCTCTGCACGTTCCTCATCCTGCATGTCTGTGTGTCTCTCTGAGACTCTGTATCTCTTCCTCCTCTCTCTCTGTAGGTGTAGTATATCTGTATTTCTGTGGCTGTGTGTCTGTATGCTTATGCCTGTGCGTGTATCTCTCTTTTTCTGCCTGTCTCTCTGTATCTTTCTATGTGTTCATTCTTTGGGTCTCTACATCTCTGTAGAGATTTTGCTTTATTTGCATGTGTGTGTGAACCCCTCTTGATGTGTATTTCTTTCTTTTGTCTCTCTCTTCCTGACACTGTTTATCAAGAGCAGAAACAACCTCTGTAGGTAGACACAAACAAGAGCGTGTAAAACCACATCTAATTTGCAGGGACTTGAACTGACGGATACTGCTTAAGGAAGCTTGGCCGGCCAGTAGGAATCCTGGCTCTTGGCCCACCACCTCTGCAGTACTTCAAAAGCAGTAAAATTACTAGACATAGGGAGTACTGGGTGTTGGAGTGCTTTATGCTAATCTCACATCATCAGACACACCTGCTCCGCCCTTGGCTCAGACTCCCACAGTTCAGGGCAGAAAACTCCCAACACCAAGAACACATTCGTCATTCATTTGGATGATCTTAATCATAAAATAATCCTCCTTGCATGTACATATCATTACATACCCTGTTACTTCTAACTCCTAAATGACTCTCGTAATCACACAAGTTTCTAGGGCCTGGCCATCAAGCACAAGCACACCACACTGCACATCCATCAAGGGACACCTGCAGCTTCCTTCACTGCAAAGCCCTTTTGTGTGAGACTCTACACTTTGGTGGGCAGCACCGTCTTCTGCCCTATTCTGCCTTGCTTCTGAAGATGAATTCCTGACTTTTAAACCTGTCATGTACTGAACTGGATGCCATGTAGTTCTTCCTCTTCATTTTCTCACAGGAGTGCTCTCAGCTTGCTTGGCCTTTCCTTAATTATCTTCTGCTTTTCCATCCAAGTACTAACCAGGCCTGACCCTGCTTATCTTCCGAGATCAGACGAGATCAGGCACATTCAGAGTGGTATGGCCGTAGACTCTTCTGCTTTTCCAGAACTTTAGATCAGAACTTTACGACTCCCCCACTACTGTTTTTTTTTTTCTCCTCCCTAGTCTATGTAGGTTCTAACACTGACATCCTATGCCTGCTTTCTTTATGAACAGTCCCCATAGCATTTTCTGATAAAATACAGTTCCAACACTTCCAAAGTTAGTTTTTAAATATATTACCCCAGAATATGATTAATGAGCTATATAATAAGGGATGATAATGATCTGTAGATCTTTGGAAAGAAAAGGACTGTATGCTAACACCCAGATTCCAGTGTCTTTGCTGGCTGTGTAACCTCAGAGGAGGTCAACTCTCCCCAGGCTGCTACCTCAGAGGAGGTCACCTCTCCCCAGGCTGCTATTATCCATGTGGAAAATGAGGAATAGAAATGGAAAATGAGGAATTAGACCTTAGGATTGTTAGGGTTGTACCCTAAAAATTTCTAGTCGTCATAGGCACAGATTTTTACTGAAATAAAAACATACTTTACCATTCAATTTATGACACTTAAGGAATTAAAAATGACAATCCTCTATGCTCATGTTCCCAATCAGTTCATTGAGAAATAAGGAATTAAAAATGACAATCCTCTATGCTCATGTTCCCAATCAGTTCATTGAGAAATTTACTTTCTCAAAGTAAATTTGCATTTATATTTTGCACATGATTTCTAATTTGGTTTCGTTTGTGTTTTCTAATTTAGACTTTTGTAAAACTTTTACTGAAAAATAATCCAGTTGACTAGAACTCATTTCACTGCTAAGAGGCAGAATAAGTCTTTAATTTCATCTCTCATTATAAATTCCAACAACTTAGTTTATATTCATTCATTTACAGTACATTAGTTGCCTTTTTTTCCACACATGAGGAGTTTGAATCTAACAGATTTAGACTAGAACAAATTTGCTGAGATAAAATGCAGTCTTTGACTTTTAGTTCACAAAACAACAATGCTATTTCAGACAGTAGAGCATCAAGTGCATTAATGCCCTTTGGCTCTCTAGTTACCATGAAAATGAACTTGTAACCTTCTTGGAAGTAGAGAATGCTACATCTTCGTGCTTTTAGATCTTTCCTAAGACATTGGTTCAGTCCAGCATCATAACCAAATAATGTAGTAAACAAGTTGTAAAAATCAGAAAGAATAATGAATAGGAGATCTTGGTTAATTAACACAGGAATACAGAGAGGAGTAGAATGTTGAATAAACAATGCTGAAATCATTTCAGTGGGCATATTGAGGAACATATATTTGGATTTTGAGATTATTATTATTTTTTCAAAGATTTAGTTATTTTAGAGAGATGGAGAGGAAGAGTGTGCCCTAGTAGGGGGAGGGGCAGAAAGAGAGAATCTTGAGCAGACTCCCCGCTGAGCAAGGAGCCAGACACAGGGCTCTATCTCATGACCTGTGAAGTCATGACGGAGCCAAAATCAAGAGCAGGATGCTTAACTGACTAAGCCACCCAGGCACATCTCTGAGATAATTTTTAAAAGATTTTTTGGGGGGCATCTAAGTGGCTCAGTGGGTTAAGCCTCTGCCTTCAACTCAGGTCATGATCCCAGGGTCCTGGGATCGAGCCCTGAATTGGGCTCTCTGCTCAGGGGGAGTCTGTTTCTGCCTCTTTCTCTGCCTGCCTCTCTGCCTACTTGTGATCTCTCTCTGTCAAGTAAGTAAATAAAAATTTTTTAAAAATTAGAAAATTAAAAGATTTTTGGCCTCTGAGATTTCTGCCCTACGTGAAAAGTGTGCTGATACCATTAGCAGCCAAGTCTTAAGCTATGTTACATGAGAAAGCTGTGTTTCAGCACAAAACACTCAATGAGCTTAAGCTCGTTAACTGAAGCAAAGAAAAATAATAAAAGAGAAAACATAAAACTGGAAACAAATCCCATAATTTATATATTTTTGATTTCCTGTCTTTGCTTTTATCTATTGTTAACCATCATATAATGGTAACAACGAATTAAAACATCACTGCAATTATGTTTCTTTTTTATTCCTAGTATTTGTAACAGAATTTTTGCTTTATGTACTTGAATGCCTTGTTGTTTGTTGGATGTAAATAGATTGAGTATTGTCATGTCTGCCCATGTCTTTCATTATTTTTTAAGTATGCCTTCTTGCTTTACTTGACAATGTTTCCCATACATTTTACTGATTTAAATAGGAGAAGAACAATGGTCGATATATATCAGACAGATAGTTTTGTCCACTGGTGTATTCTAACATTTAAATTTTATGCATGTCTGTTGAAGATAGAAAAATATAAATATATTTAGTTTTGAAAATCCTAACATTTGATCTGTACCCTGCCTTTCAACTCTGTAATTGCCTTTTATCTAAACAAATAAGACACTGGGTATTGTATATAAGCAATGAATCTTGGAACACTGGGTCAAAAGTAATAATGTATTTTATGGTGACTAACATAACACAATAAAAAAAAAGATGTATTTTAAATTGCCAGTGTTTCCAAGAATTGTACTAAGCATAATTATATAAAATGTGCTGACACCAGGTTTTACTCATATTCTTACCTTTTACTGAATTAAGCATGATTTCAAAATTTAGAAACTAAATCAGTTTAGGACCTAAATCATTAAAGCTGTGTATGTGTGTGTGTGTGTGTGTGTGTGTTACTGATCATCTTAAAACTTCTGTAGATATTATGATTTCTTTACATAATTCGAATCGTCCACGATGTCTTTGGAATCAATTATATGGGAAAGAGAAGTGCTGTATTTTGTGGTTTTATCTTTTCAGTCTTCCACCAACCTAGTAATCTAATTGGAGCTCTGGAATCATGGCTGTGGTTTTGTTTTATACTGTGTTTGTTGTTAACGTGTATGTTTCAATGCTCAGATAATTCTAACCAGCTGCAGTTATTGCTTTCCATGATCTTATTCACCCACCTCTTTGATAAATGGATCTGTCAGTACTTATTTTTATCAACAACATCCCTGTTCAAAAATTCTTTCTGAAAATCAGCCTTCAGTACCTGGAGGCATTTCCCAAGGAAAATTTTGGTGAAAGGGCGTATTTCATAATTATCCAAAGACCATCGGGTACTTCTTTCTTTCACTTCCATATATAGAGATCAATGTGATTGCATGGGCAATTCTTGAAGTATGCCCTTCTCCTCCAGAATTTCTCATTTAATTTTATTTTTTATTTACAAGTACTATGATTTTTCTCCCTAGTAGTTTGTACATCTATTTATTTTATATTTATAATTTTGTGATTTACATTGCAGGCAAGAGGGCCCTCACAAACATCCTGCTTTGCCTTTTTTCCAATCACTTAATAGGATTGTACTTCTCTTCCTCTTTTTAATTTAGATATGGTCATGTAATTTGTTTTGGCCAACATAAAGTGAATGGAAATGACACAGAATAAAGGCATGTGCAGATCACCTAATGGTTGATGGAACCTTTGTCATCCAGTATCCCTGAAGAACGAAACAGGCAGAGACATCCCCTCCCCCAAATAGTCTTCATTGGACTTATAACATGAGCAAGAACTTACTTTTTTCTATGTTCAGATTTGGGACTTGTTTGTTTACTTCAGCATAACTGGTCTATCTTGACTGATAAGGACTATATCTTTGTGATACTCTTCATTGTTGATTGTAGATACAACTCAGTGAGTCCTACCTATTTGGGGATGCTTTTTCCTCTGCAATCAAGAGGAATTATCCTCAGCTATATTTGTGATTATCAGTCTTGTGCTGGTTAGGATTCTCTGATAATATCTGGTATTCAAAGGTCAGATCTTTAATAATGGTTCTTCAGATCTAAAGTCTTTTCTGTGGGGAGCTAAATAACGTTCTTGATTGCCCACATTTTGGTGATGTAGAAAGAGACCTGGTTTAGATAAAGAGATGGAATGGGTGTTCCTCTCAACTCTTTACTTTTTAAGGTTCTAGGTAACTTTACATTTCTTTCTATCTTTCTTTCTTTGGTTCTCTGCAATATAGATTCTACCTTTTAAAGATTTTAAAGATTTCAACAGAGTCTTTAACCCATTTCATGCAATATTCATTATGTCACAGTATTTTAAAAATCTGCTGTCTTCTATCACCTAAGGGACAGCCATTTCAAGCAACAATTACATACATTCATGGTACTTAGTTAAGAAAACACTTGAAAGAATCTGTAAAGAATATCAGGGTGTGGTGTATAATCTTGGAACACTGAAAAAAAATAAATAAAATTACAAAAAAATCAGGGTCAAGGAAATAAAGCTAAATGTAAAGAAAGAAGGTAGGAGATTGGTGTTTCAAACTCATAAAGATTGTCAGGAAAACACTGGAGAAAGAGTAAAGGTTGATAATCAGTTTTCCAGGGATAGAACATGTTAACTATTTTTTACATCTTATTATCTTCAGAAAATTCTCCCCATACACAAGTTTTTAGATGAGAAAACAGAGTTCAGAGTTATTGAAGAATATGATGGAGATTTCCCATAGCAAGTAACCCGCAGAGTTTATAAATTAAACTCAGCATTTCTATATCATTTTGTCTTCTAGGAAGAAGGAGGTTTTATACTTGAAACTAAGGGAGGTGTCCTCTACGAACTCTAGTAATACTTTTGTCTAGTTTTTGTCTGTATAATTGCTCTGTGTTTATTTCCTTATACCGTCAGGAAGGGGATAGAACACACACAGGGGACAACATTTCCAGGTCCAGGCTTAAGGCCTAAGGTGACTTTGCTGTTTCCATAGTTTCGCTGGGCAATGTATTCATGGTCCCTGCTGTCACTCAGCCTTTCTTACAGAGGCATACCAGAACCCGTCAATGACGGTTCAGGATACCTGGCTCCTTTTGTTGGAAGGTGACTTCTCACCGGGTACTAATCAAGTTCTTTTACTCCATAAAGTATTTTAGTACCAAGGTTAATTCTCAGTATTTATTTTTATGAAAGGGATTATTTTGGAGGAAGTTAAAATGGGGAAGAGGCAGTCTATGTATCTAAATTGATAGAGGGTGTAAAAATATTACACAGGAAGGTAGATAGGAGAGCAAGGAAGCTCTGAAGGTAATTGCCTAGAGAATAGCAAAAGTTCCTGGAAGAAATTTGGGCTTTCAAAGATTGTGAAATTACAGGATCTAAGCCAAAATCAGAGGGTAGAGGGCCAACCATAGGGCGATCTGCGTAAGGCAATCCGTTGTGGGATTCCCTCAGAGAACTTGGGCAGGTATGTCACTTGTAGAATTCCTTATAGCCTCAATTCCCTCACATGTACAATTTACAGATCCCAAGAATTCCCACTCCTTTCTTATTATTTTGTTCTAAAACTAAGCGGAAATAGTGACTGCCTCTCAGAGTTGTTGTGAAGTTTGGAAAGATATTTAAATACCTATATATGACCCATTCTTGGTGAATAAGAAAGAACTGCTTATTTTTATTCTTCTAAGTATAATTATTAGAGAGGAGAAAAAAACTCATAATAAGCTGATGAAGAAAAACAGCTTACCTGTGGGGATCTTTGGTTTGAAAACAAAGACAGTAGAGGTTGATGGGAGCTATAGTATTAAGTCCTGTTAACATATTCATAAACATTGCCTGAACTACTTGCAAAATGAATTGACACAGTTTACATTAGAAGACACTTTCCTAATTTAAAAATGAAGGGCAATAAGAAAAGGGCAAATCAAGAAACATGAGGGGAAAGAAACCAAGAACAGAATTACGTAATTACTGCTAATGGTCCTTCCATTTAGCCTGGAAGACCCATATTTCCATATTATATTTAGAAACCTGGAAGCTGTGTATTGTTGGAAAGCCTTGGTGTTTTCAACTCCTCATCTTCAAACCATTGCCTCCCAATGCCCCCCACCCACCATAGGAGGCAAGCTCCTTTGTTTATCAACAAGATTCCTTGTTTTCCTGTCTAGCTACTTTTCTGCATCCAGCATTTCTTGTGAGACCACACTGAAAACAAATAAATGAGCTCTCTTCAGACATCAAAAGGGAGATCAAAAGGGAGGAAGAATGAAATTGGGGCCAAAAGGTTAAGAGAGGAAAGATATAGTTGCTCTGTTTTTGGGCTAGGACATGGCGGTTTCTGTCTGGGAGAGCAATTAGAGACCTCTGGGGAGCCAGGTTGCTGTATTTCTGCCCCAAACCTTGGTAATTTGGTTCTACATGCAGTTGTCCTTGAATTTTTATATATTTTTTCCCCTGATGCTCTGGGTCAAAATGTCTCAGGTAAAAACTTCCCATTCTCTGTAATAAATTCCCAATTTCAACCTGCTGCTGTGACACTGCTAAAATCTTGTTTACACACACATGCCCCAATTCTATAATTTCAGAGCCCGAGAAGGTGAATATGAGAAGTCATAGATCAAAAAAGTACAGACTCTGTGGACTGTACATATACACACAGGGGTGCGCAAATACAAATATGCTCTTCCCATTTCTGTTTGCATAACGATGATGGATCTACTTTGTAGGCACTTCTGACCTGCATCCATCTCTGTCCGTCGTAAACATAAGTATGTACATTCAAAAGATACACGTGTGCCAAAAGATACATGTGTGCACAAATGCAAATGTATATAGGTATGCATACACATGTATATCTGTGTGTATTTCATGATATCCATATAACTCTTTTGGTTTTATAATAACTACAAAAATGAGACTATGATTCAGGTAGTGATACCCTTATTCTAATACCAAAAAGAGAGAAGATGCTCAAGAAATAATAGTTACAAAAAAAAAAGAAATAATAGTTACATTTAAATATGATACTGACTTTTTGAATTGTCCCATAATTTTCTAGGGTAAAAGGAATAATCACATGAATAAAAGAATGTTTCTTTTTTTTTTTCTTTCTTTCTTTTTTTTTTAATAAGTGAATTGGGAGAAATCAGAGGGGGAGACAAACCATGAGAGACTGTGGACTCTGAGAAACAAACTGAGAGTTTTGGAGGGGAGAGGAGGTGCCGGGATGGGTGAGCCTGGTGGTGGGTATCAAGGAGGGCACATATTGCATGGAGCACTGAGTGTGGTGCATAAACAATGAATCTTGGAACACTGGAAAAAAAAAAGTGTTTCTACGCAAGATAAAATAGATCAAATCAACGTTGGGGACACAGAAACAGTCTAACTTATTTTCTCTCTTGGCAGTCATTTAGAAAAATACACTAAAGATATCTGAAGAACCAAATGGTAATTAACAAATTCTGTGCCTTGTAAAATTGAAGATATTAGTGTGTAACCTAAGGAAGGAGAGGACCAGTAAAGGGTAATAAATACTATGTCATTTATTTTATGCTGGTTAAGTAGAAGGCAAACACTTTTCTTTTTCTAAAGAGGTGTTTTTTTTCCCCCATAGTAATCATGTGTTTCTCAGATTGAATTTGAATTCATAAATCCAGTATTTTAGTATTTGTTAGTTTTCCTCAAAGCCAAAATTGTTGATGATAGCAAATAGCTCTTCAAAGATTGTCATTTAAGTTACATACCCAACTATTGTTACTTATTTAGTTAATTTTTTAAGATATAGCTTCCATATCTTGCAGTCACCACAACGTAACTGGAGTTAATTATATATCCAACATAGTGGTTAGGCAAGAGAACAAAGTGCTTCTTTTCCTAAGTACTGGATTTTATTTCTAGCTCTACTACTTGCTATTAGTTGTTTGACTCGGATGAAGGTAATCAAAACCTTTAATCTTTGTGTCTTTTTCATTTAAAAAAGGCATAAAACCAGTCTCCTGATTCCTCACAATTATTATGAGCCCTGTTACAGGAAATGTACTCATTAACTTTGGGGACATACTTGTTCATTTTGGGGATGATATATATATATATATATATATATACACATATATATATATATATATATATATACACATATATATATAAAATATATATCATGGGGATTATATATATATATATATATAATTTTTTTTCTTCAGATAATTAGAACTGAGAAGAGGATAATGTTAAGATCTACATGATTAAAATAAGGAGGTTAACTGACATGCCAAGCCTGCAATGGTCATTGCTCCAGGGCATGAAAGTGCCCTGGCTGAATTAATGGGCCTAAAGACTTCTCCAAACAGATAAAGGTTTATATCCAGCACTGAGAAAAATTAAAAATCATGTTGCTGGTGCATGTTAGAGCACATCAGCAATGATTTCCACTCAGCAGTGAGAAATGAACAATAGAGCAAATCACAATCATTTAAAATTAGACATTTTTCTTAAAGTTAACGTTAATGCTTACTTTTATTTTCTCTGGGCTCTGGTTCTAGCCATTTTGCCTAGGACTGTTTATTTTCAGGTGCTTGTCCTACTCCCTCGCTCCTCCTTCCCCCTCCCCCTGTTCTTCTCTTTAGAGCAGGGAGTGATCTTTGAAAACTACATTGCTAAGGTTCCATTGCCCATTGATTCAAGGTGGTGAAGAGTAGAGAGGTGAATTCTTCACCTCCCTGCTTTGGGTGGAATCTTCAGCAGTGGCTATTTCTTCATGATTCTCATCCTCTCCATACAGCCCCATCTTGTCATTAGTTCTGTCTTCTGTGGTTTCCATCTCCTCTGGAAGCCCACACCATGGATTCATCTCCTCTCCCATCTCCTGCCCGGGGTTCTTCCTCCTGAGTTCCAGCTCCCAGTTGGTTGTCCCTTCCACATGGCTCATCTGGTGGTCTCTCGGTTAGCCCCTTCACTGGGATCATAACTCCCTCCTGATGACCTTCCCTCCAGATGGCTTCTGGATTCGATATCCTCTCTTCTTTTTTTTATAATTTTATTTTGTTTATTTTAAAGGTTTTATTTATTTATTTGACAGATAGAGATCACAAGTAGGGAGAGAGGCAGGCAGAGAGAGAGAGAGAGGAGGAAGCAGGCTCCCTGCCAAGCAGAGAGCCTGATGCGGGGCTCGATCCCAGGACACTGGGATCATGACCTGAGCTGAAGGCAGAGGCTTTAACCCACTGAGCCACCCAGGCGCCCTGATATCCTCTCTTCTTTATACACCCCTACTTTCAAAGGTAACGGCAACTTCTCAGAGATGATTTATCTCTGGGTACTTATCTTCCTAGGTTTTCAGCTTTTTTGAAAACTCTGTTTGCAAAATTAAAATCTATAGTGTGGTTCTGCTTTCCAGGCTGAACATAGACCTGGTAGAGTCCTCAGATAATAGGTGAAGTATATCCAGTCCATTAGGAAGTAAGAAATAAGTTGAAAGGAAGGGGATAGTGAATGAAACAAATCTCTGTTGAATGGAATGCAATGATGTTATATGTATATATCATGAGAACCTAATCATCTTTTTACCTAATCATCACAATAAAATTTTCATATGGATTCTGTTAGACTATCAGCTAAGTGATGATACTTAAAAACTTGTACAGTTTGACTGGTTCTTGACAATAGAGTCAGATTTTTTCACCTTGGGTATTTGTAGAATATTTTGGCCTAAATCTTAACTGTTCTTCATGGAGAATGATTTAGACTACAATTTGCCAAGAAATAAAGTAGGATAGATTTTTAAAGGATTTCCTAATAAATCAATGGGAGAAATGAGAAATTTCCATTTAAAATTGAGATAAATTGTCCTGACCACATCATTATTTGTTTGTATCTATAGAATTAATAGAAATCTATGCATTGGCAAAGATGTATGTCATGGTTCCCTGTTAATTGGGATCATCTTCCACATATAGTTATTTTCAGCATTATGTATTTAAGCTAAAAATCAAAACACTATACTTAGCAGCTGGGAAGCACGGAGAGCTTATGTGGAATAGGGGATGGATGGCCATGGGAGCCTGGTGGGACAGTGAGCCTATTGCCTTTGAGCTGTGGTGAAATCCATGAGCCTGTACAGTGTTGTTAGATTTCAGCTTTCTTGTTTGGAAAAACATGATAGCATGCTTGATAGTATTTCTGGAAATATAATGAAAGGAAGATATTGCTTCCTGTAGTCGGCAGAGCAGTGGCTCCCAAAGATGTCCACATCCTAACTCCAGGACTCCGTGAATTTACATGACAAAAGTAATTTTTCACATGGGATAATATGAGGGATTTTGAGGTGGGAAGACCATGCTCAGTTGTTGAAGTGGGCCTTAACACGATCACAAGAGTGTTTATTGAAGGGAGAAGGATGGTCAAGTTTAGAGAAAGCTGTGATGATGGAAGCTGACATTGGAATGAGAAAAGGATGATGAGTGAAGGAATGTGGGAAACCTCTTGCCCACATGGGAAAGGCAAGGACACCTTCTCCCATAAAGCTGGCAGAAAGAATGCAGGCCTGCTGACCTATTTTAGATGTCTGACTCCAGAACTGTGACAGCAAATTTGTGTTAAGTCACTGAGTTTGTGGTATTTGTTACAGCAGTATTTGGAAACTAATACCTACCTTACTGTGAAGTTTAAATTATGGATATAAATAGGTTGTAGGCTTTTATTTGATTATTCTATGTGGTTGAACAGTTCATTGTCCCATGTTATCATCATGAAAGTAAACTAGTTGGAAACAAAGATGAAATCTCTGCATTAAGAATTGCATGGGTCAGTATGCTTCTGATAATAGGGAAATTCAGGTAAATCAATCTCACATAAAGATAAAGGTCAATTCTATGAGATAGTCAGCTAATGACACTATTAAGGACAAAGTGCTGGAGCTATGTATTAAGCTAAACATTTCAACTAGGAAAAGAGGAGAACTCGTGGCTCAGGGATGCAAGATTCAGTGGTGGTGTGGATGGTACTGGTCACCCCTGGAGACATCCTTGGCCAGCCATAGGAACATTCACAATGTCTTCCTGTATGTCACTTTTCTCATGACATATTTTCATCTAGAAAGCCTTGTTCATTAAAATAGGGACTTATATGTGGTCCTTTACTTTCCGTTGGCCCCAAGCTACAGTGATTGGCTTCTTCATGACATAAAAACACAGCTAAGTTCTGGACTGATTAAGTACCAGACTCAAACAAGGCCTGATGATTTCAGCAAGAGAAGGAGCACATGTTTGAAACCTCCAAGTCCTTTTTTGAGGGCTTGATGGATCCAGAAGAAAGCCATGCCTATATCCTTTCCCCTCAATACCAGATCGCAGGAAACAGCACTCATTGAGCACCGGAATCCTGCAAGCTGGTTGTGAATATGAAAGTGATGGGTTCCCTCAGATCCGTGTTTGGCTAGATGAAGTTCCCACCAAAAACAAGCCAAGTAACAGCTGCTGGAGCTCAGTTCTATGAGCACAATTCTGTCTTTTGTAGTATTTCTCTTAGAATTATTCATAGTGTGCAGTAACAAGGCCAATTTCTTACCAACCTATCTCTTCTCTCAAAGGAATATAAAAGTATAAGTAAAAGGCGCAAACTATTCCTAATTCCTGGTTTAGACTCCTATTTTTCTGGCACTCAGGAATTATGAAAAAGGGGAATAGTCTGGGATTTGAGGGTACCTGTGTGAACATATATGGTAATATTTTTTTCAGGTAACATCAGCTAACTTATTTGAAAGTTCTAACTGGTGTAGGGGCATGCTGAAGCTGGCCATGTGTACTCATTGGAAAAATTTAAAATCACTCTTTTTGAAATTGAACATCTCTTGTTAGAGATAAATGGTGATATGAGTCATAAAATTCTAGCTGTAATCTCAATTTGCATATTTTGAAACACAACATTTGGGGCACAACACCATCTGAAGGGAGATTTAAAAACAACTCAATATTGTTTCAATTATACAAACTCAATCTTCTGTAGAAATTTAATACTAAATTTTTGTCAAAGGACAAATGAGTTTTATTAATTTGTAGGTCTTAAATACATGAGAGTCAATGTCATTCTGTGCTAGTTTTAATATGTGAATACAAGGATGAAGAAAAACTGTGCTTCTCAGGCCAAATTAGAAAAACCTATCTAAGAAAAATACTCATAGTTTTTAAAAACTTACTTAAATATGTGGTATACAGAGTTAAGTAAGTTATGTAATGATTCTATCCTGCACATCACAGAAATGCAAATGATAGTGAAGGCTGCTAGCCCATCGTAGGTATTGACTCCTGTCACTAATAGTGGCAGCTGGTGCTGAACAACAATGCAAAATTTAAAAGTAGTTTTCTCCCTGGTCTAATGCCTCATTGGTGAGATTGCTGTCTCTTAGGTATGTAGTTATAATTCTTGGAATGTAGAGTCATACTTTACTCTTTATCAGAACTTACAGTAGACACTTGATGAATTATAATTAGTGATGAATAATGACTAAATTTTTTTTAAATTGCTCTTACACATGTAGGTGGTGATCCAATCAGCACCAAGAGTGCTTGTATATTTACAGTTAATATATCATAGGGTGACAGTGTCAGAGCTTCCTAAAGAATTGTCACCAGTTAATAGAGATGTTTACAATCTCACTGAAGTCCCATCTTACAGAATATTGTGTAATAATTTGGTTAACATCTTTTGTTTGTTTGTTTATTCATTTGAGAGAGGAAGAGAGAGAGAGAGAGAGAGAGAGAGAATATGAGCAGGGGAGAGAGGCAGAGGGAGAGGGAGAAGCAGACTCCTTGCTGAGCCAAGAGCCGGATGCGGGGCTCTATCTCAGGACTCTGAGATCATGGCCTGAGCTGAAGGCAGATGCTTAACCATCTGAGCCACTAATGCGACCCCATAATTTGGTTAACATTGTAGGTATGTGCTGGACACAAACCTGTTGTGGAATCCCTTGTTTGTGATTCTGGTTTCAGTGGATGGTAGAATTTTTGAAAGCTGGAATAGGCTGCTGTTTTTCTGTTCTTTCACCATCTATTTAAAAATCTGAGGGAATTTACAGATGTGTCACTTCTCAGTGATCACTATATCATAAGCCCACCTGCTGTAATAGAAAAATATGTAAAAGTAAAGAAAGATTAAATGTGATTTGTAATTGATACATAATTAAATTGAATGAAAATGATAATTATGTAAGAATCTGTAAAGCTCTTGGCTAAAATTCAGTAAGCATCCCTAAGAAACATATTCTAACATAGACAAAGCTGTGGGACACGTGGGTGCCCCAGTTGGTTAAGTGTCTGATTCCTGATTTCAGCTCAGGTTAGGATCTCAGCATCATGAGATCCAGCCGTCCCTTCCCCCTCTCCCCAACCCTGTGCTCAGCATGGAGCCTGCTTGACATTCTCTCCCTCCCTCTCCATGTGCCCCTTCCTACACCACTGCTTGCACTTTCTCTCTAAAATAAATAAATAAATAAAAATAACAAAATAACAAAATAGATAAAGTGGGGGAAAGGTTTTTATTCTAAACTATTAGTTACTATCAAACTCAATAGTAGAATATTCAGTACACTTCTTTAAATTAAAAAGTGAAATAACAATGGCTAATAGCATTGCATTATAATTTTTGTTGATGTAATAATAATAATGAAGGTAATATTGTTAAATAGAAAAAATAATTATTTATAGATTTCATCACTCAACTATTAAATGTAATGGAAAAGATTACTTAAGAATCTGAGTAAGGAAAAAAATAATTAAAATATAAGTGGCTCTGAGATCTAGCAACAACCACCTAAATTATATAATTGGTAGGTAAATACCATTCACAATATAATAGAAAGATAAATATTCTGGTAAACAGGCACTAAGCAATCTACACTATATGAGGAAGACTCATATATGACATGCCCAAAGACACATTTTATACAACAGTTGACATGGATGTCCATGGAGGAAGGTAGAGGAGAGGTTTGTTGTGAATGGAATGGAAGTGAACTAAGAACAGAGGCTTCACGAGACCAATGACAATGGCACATCATAAACTGAGGGATATGTGTAATTTGTCTTCTTTTCCCTGAGATCTGAGAAAAGAATAAGAGATAACAGGAAAGTTGGATCATGTTCCCGTTTCCATTAAATGTTGTGAGGGGTGCCTGGGTGGCTCAGTGGGTTAGGCCTCTGCCTTCGTCTCAGGTCATGATCTCAGGGTCCTGGGATCGAGTCCCGCATCAGGCTGTCTGCTGGGCAGGGAGCCTGCTTCCTCCTCTTTCTCCCTCTCTCTCTCTGCCTGCCTCTCTGCCTACTTGTGATCTCTCTCTGTCAAATAAATAAAATCTTTAAAAAAAATGTTGTGAAAATGGCCATCCTGCCCAAGTCAGTCTACAGTTTGAGTATTTTACCAATCAGCATCCAAATAGAAGTTTTCTTTGTCATTTGAAAGGTTACTTAGAAGTTCAACTGAGCAAGCATATAAAAAATGAAATATTTGTCAATGACAAAATGTTTTGATAACTGGATCATGTGAAGATCTCATACAAAGGGAACTGGGAAACAGTCCATATGAAGAAAAAGGGGAAACAAGGGAAAAAAACCTACAGTTGTAATAATCCATATGAAAATAAAGGGGAAGGTACACAGAAAAGCTTGAGGTCCTATCCTTTTAGATTCCTTACCATTGCTAACTTGACTTTCTAGAAAAGACAAATTAGGTAAGTGCCCTGAGGACACAGCTCCAATCAACAAACATGTATCAACTCCCTATTAGTGATAGTGGACTATGCTAGGCATTTCAAAAATAGGTAAGATATAGTTTTCTTTTGGACTTAGATACAATTTAGGGGAGGAGTCAGGAAAATAGGCAAAATAGATTTCAAGGCCAGATCATTTTGACAATACATACTGGGAGAGAGAGAAAGAATAGTACGTTTTATTAGTTATCAAAGAAAATGCAAATAACCTTTTAAACTTAATTAGCAAATGTGAAAGCACTATTCATAACACTCAGGGTTCCTGAGGTGGGGGGGGGGAGGGGGAAACTAGCAGAGTTGTTCATCTCTAACATTTGTGGCTGCATTCTAAAGAATTATTCCTATTTATGCAATTTGGCAATGGATTTCAAGAATCATAAACACATTTATATAATTTAACTAAATAATGCCATTATTCATGATCTAATCTTTGAAACACAATGAGGGAAATGGATATAATAATGAAAATATTTAAAATATTTAAAAATACTTTTTTGTAATTTCTCTCTGCCATGATACAATGTTATTACAATATTGACTCTACTCCCTATGTGGTGCTTTTCATCTCCATATTTATTTTATAACTAAAAGTTTTATCTCTTAATCCCATTCAACTCTTTCACCTTTCCCCTCAACCCCCATCCCTCTGGCAACCACCAGTTTTCTGTATTTGTGATTCTGTTCCTATTTTTTTGTTTCTTTTTTCCTTTTTGTCTTTTGAGTGCACATAAAAGTGAAATCATATGGTATTTGTCTTTTTCTGATTTAGTTCACTTATTATAATATCCTGTAGGTGCATCTATGTTACCACAAATAACAAGATCTCATTCTTTCTATGGCTGAGTAATATTCCATCACCTATGGGTGGACACTTGGGTTGTTTCCATATCTTGACTACTGTACAAATTGCCACAATAACTATCGGGATGCGTATATCTTTTTGATGTTTTCATTTTCTTTGGGTAAATACACTGTAGTGGAATTATTGGATCATGTGGTATTTCTTTTCTTTTTTTTTTTTTAAGATTTATTTATTTATTTGACACAGAGAGAGAGATCACAAGTAGGCAGAGAGGCAGGCAGAGAGAGAGGGGGAAGCAGCCTCCCTGCTGAGCAGAGAGCCCGATGTGGGCCTCGATCCCAGGACCCTGAGATCATGACCTGAGCTGAAGACAGGGGCTTAACCCACTGAGCCACCCAGGTGCCCCTCTTTTTAATTTTTAAAGAAAACTCTATACTATACTGTTTTCCACAGTGGCTGTGCTAATTTGTATTCCCACCAATACTGTGCAAGGGTTCCTGTTCCCCTACATCCTCACAGTCCTCACCAACACTTGTTATCTTTGTTCATTTGTTTGTTTTTGTTTCTGTCTTTCTGATACTACTCATTCTGCCAGGTATGAGATAATACCTAATTGTGGTTGTGATTTGCATTTCCATGATGATTAGTGGTATTAAGCATCTTTTCTTTAATGTTTCTTTTGGCCGTCTATATGTTGTCTTTGGGAAAATGCCTCTTTAGGTCCTCTGCCCATTTTTAGATGAGATTATTATTTTCTTTTTGCTGTTGTTTTTTTTTTTTGTGTGTGTGTGTGTGTTTTGGTGTGTAAGTTCTTTACATATTTTGGGTATTGATTCTTTATGGATATATTATTAACAAATACCTCTCCCATTCGGTAGGTTGTCTTTTCATTTTGTTGATCATTCTTTTGCTGTTCAGAATGTTTTTATTTTGGTGTTGTCCCAATAGTTACCCTACCTCATGAGACTAGAAAACTGTTGCTAAGGCTAATGTCTAAGATTACCACTTATGTTTTCTTCTAGGAATTTTGTGGTTTTAAGTCTCAAATTTACATCTTTAATCCATTTTTTTTTTTTTGGTGAGGTAAGAAAATGGTCTGGTTTCCTTCTTCTGCATATGGCTGTCCATTTTGCTCAACACCATTTATTGAAGAGACTCTCTTTTCTTCACTGTATATTCTTGCCCTCTTTGGTCACTTTTGGCCACATGCCCACCTCTAAAAAGTAAATTAAAACTTCACACCAGGGGCATCTGGATGACTCAGTCAATTAAGCTTCCGACTCTTGATTTTGACTCAGGTGATGATCTCAGGATCATGAGATTTAGCCCCGTCAGGCTCTGTACTCCTTGTAGAGTTTGCTTGTCCCTCACCACTGTTGCTTCTCCTCTCCACACTCTCTCTCTCATGCGCAAATAAATACATACATAAAATTAAAAAAAAACAAACCTTAACACGAAATTCTCATTTGCAAACCCGAGTCTGCTATTTAATTTATTTGCTCTTAAAATAATGTTTACTAACCATGTACATGTGCTAGGCTCCAGATTAAATCAATCCTTCTGATAGCCTCTGTCTTCCATTAGCCATCCACCAATCAAATGAGTTTCTACACTTAGAGAGGCCCCATATTCTTGTCCTCATTCTGTTTTTTCCTTCCCTTCTGATGTGGCCATCCCTTGCAGATCTCATCATTAATTTTTTCCAAGTGCCTCCTGAAAACCTCAGTTCACTGACAAGAACATTTTTTTTTTTATAACCTCAAACTTTCCCTTGACTATTGGATTTACCTCTGGACCTTAATGATCTCTCTTGTTATCATGTTAGCTTCTGAGCCACTTAGAGACATTCATTTACACACACACACACACACACACACACACTCATACCCACTCATACCTATTTACTTGGAAGCATCATGTATAGTCAGCATTTCTTGGGCTCCTGTACCAGTCCTGACAAGTTTCAGCTTCATTCAGAAATGCTCCTCACCTTCAGGAACATGGATTTAGTTCACCTCACAAAGTCTTTGGCATCTGAGCCCCTGGGTTAGTTCACCATTAATGAGTTTATAATCTCAACATAACAGCTTTGCTCTGGGATTTCAATTGATTAAATGATTTCCATCACTTCAGCAATCCACTCAGCTAACTACTTTTAAGATCTTTATACCACACAGAGCTGTTCTTCCTAAAATGCCCATCTCTAAAATTCTCAGACCACATTTTCTATCCTACTTCCCTCTTGCACTTGCTCCCTTCACTCCCACTTGACATATTGCTGGGTAAGATACGGAAAAGTCAATACAGAGGAGGTTTGGGTGAAGTCATCACCTCCCTCGCTTTACTGCCCTTCACTGTTCACTCAGCCTATAGCTCATGGTGAATTATTTTAGTGACATTCTCACCAGCACCATTGATTGCTTTGTCCACATTTTATTTATTTGTTTAATTTTGTTCTTGATGCATCAATAGGGAAAAAAAGGAATGAGTACAGGGCACTTGACTTAAAAGATTTAAAATTGGGATGAAATTATATATACAAGAGGGCCCTTGAGAAAATGATGACATTGTGACCCTGTTCAGTTATGTATTGGAAAATTTGATCAATAATTAAAAGATAATGCAATAATTTTGTTTGTAATTTTAAAGCAAACGACTTTGTATTCTTTACATAAATAAAATAACACTAAATAATACTGTGACGAACCACACCAATTTACACATTCCCCCAGCAGAATTTTTAAAAAAGATTTATTTATTTATTTATTTATTTGACAGACAGAGATCACAAGTAGGCAGAGAGGCAGGCAGAGAGAAGGGTGGGGTGGGGAAGTAGGCTCCCCGCTGAGCAGAGAGCCTGATGTGGGGCTCAGTCCCAGGACCCTGAGATCATGACCTGAGCCGAAAGCAGAGGCTTTAACCCACTGAGCCACCCAGGCACCCCTAGAATTTTTTTTTATTAAAATATTTTATTTATTTATTTGACAGAGATCACAAGCAGGCAGAGACAGGCAGAGAGAGAGGAGGAAGTAGGCTCACTGCTGAGCAGAGAGCCCGATGCGGGACTCGACTGGGATCATGACCTGAGCCGAAGTCAGAGGCTTTAACCCACTGAGCCACCCAGGTGCCCCCCCCAACCAGAATTTTTTACAGTGTTACCATCTGGTGGACACCATTCTTACCATCTTTTGGTGCATGAAAAATAGCAATAATGATATAAAAATGTAATCTGACAGTAAAATGTACTAAATGTTCTAGCTGAATTTATCATCCAAGTGTGAGGTAAAGCTGAAGGAATTACTAAACTTCATTATTTTTTGTGTTAGATAAGAGATTAGGTAAGAGGGGGCGCCTGGGTGGCTCAGTGGATTAGGCCGCTGCCTTCGGCTCAGGTCATGATCTCAGGGTCCTGGGATCGAGCCCTGCATCGGGCTCTCTGCTCCGCAGGGAGCCTGCTTCCTCCCTCTCTCTTCCTCCCTCTCTCTGCCTGCCTCTCTGCCTACTTGTGATCTCTCTCTCTGTCAAAATGAATAAATAAAATCTTTAAAAAAAAAAAAAGAGATTAGGTAAGAGATACTAGAACCCTTTGTTTCTGTTTTTTTTTTTTCTCTGTTTAAAAAGTTAAAACCTTGAAATTTCAACGACAGTTCAGTTATGGAGAATGTTAATTTATTCACTGCTATGAAAGGTGAGAATATTAGCTCTCTGAGAATTTTCCTATTTCTGACTTTTGTTTCTTACGTTTTTTTTGTTTTGGTTTGGTTTTGGTTTTGTTTGTTTGTTTGTTTTTCACTTTTTGTTTACTTTTGCTTGTTTGTTGAGGCAAATGATGGGTACTGTGTTCTGTAAACATAATTCTCATCATTGTTCAGTGGTGATTTTTGGCAGTGTTCACCACCTGCCATTTTATTAACCTCTGTCTGTTTTTGATATTTGTATTAGTATCAGATCCTTCACTTGCTTTGTGGTCTTGGGCTTGTTGCTTGCTATGGCTTTCTTTGATCTGTAATAACCTGTGTCATGGGGTTGTTTGTACCAGGCAAATAGCGAGAGATGCAAAAGTCACTTCAATCCTGTTTTATTCAGGCTTTGTTTTCTATGGTTCATTGCATTTCCCCCTCTGTCTTGTATGTTTGCATCGTTTCCATGCGATTTCTTCTGCAATTGATTTATGCTTCCTATTGAGAGTTCGTAATTGTTGTGATCTGGTTGGTTAATTTTCCTTGACTCCACTTTTCCTGGGGATTGACCTATAGTTTGAGTGATAGGTACTGCTTTTTATTAACCTTTAACCTAGGAAATTAGGGGTTTGTGAAGGACACAATGCTGATGGAGCAGAGTGCCATCCTTGTTTGTGGGCTTGGACTCTGACATTTCTTTTGAGATCCCTTTATTTTAATTTTAATTTTCTTAAGATTTTATGTATTTAGCCATTCTGACTGGTGTGAGGTGATATCTCATTGTGGTTTTGATTTGTATTTCCCTGATGCTGAGCGATGTGGAGCACTTTTTCATGTGTCTGTTGGCCATCTGGATGTCTTCTTTGCAGAAATGTCTGTTCATGTGCTCTGCCCATTTCTTGATTGGATTGTTTGTTCTTTGGGTGTTGAGTTTGCTAAGTTCCTTATAGATTTTGGATACTAGTCCTTTATCTGATATGTCATTTGCAAATATCTTCTCCCATTCTGTCAGTTGTCTTTTGGTTTTGTTAACTGTTTCCTTTGCTGTGCAAAAGCTTTTGATCTTGATGAAATCCCAATAGTTCATTTTTGCCCTTGCTTCCCTTGCCTTTGCCGATGTTCCTAGGAAGATGTTGCTGCAGCTGAGGTCGAAGAGGTTGCTGCCTGAATTCTCCTCAAGGATTTTGATGGATTCCTTTCTCACATTGAGGTCCTTCATCCATTTTGGGTCTATTTTCGTGAGTGGTGTAAGGAAGTGGTCCAATTTCATTTTTCTGCATGTGGCTGTCCAATTTTCCCAGCACCATTTATTGAAGAGGCTGTCTTTTTTCCATTGGACATTCTTTCCTGCTTTGTCGAAGATTAGTTGACCATAGAGTTGAGGGTCGATTTCTGGGCTCTCTATTCTGTTCCACTGATCTATGTGTCTGTTTTTGTGCCAGTACCATGCTCTCTTGATGATGACAGCTTTGTAATAGAGCTTGAAGTCCGGAATTGTGATGCCACCAACTTTGGCTTTCTTTTTCAATATTCCTTTGGCTATTCGAGGTCTTTTCTGGTTCCATATAAATAAAAAAAAATATTTTACGTATTTAAGAGAGAAAGACGAGGAGAGGGGCAGAAGAAGAGAGGGAGAGAGAATCTTAAGCAGATTCTGCACTGAGCATGGAGCCTGATACGGGGCTCAATCTCATGACCCTGAGATCACGACCTGAGCCAAAACCATTCTGATGCTCAACCAACTGTGCCATCTAGGCACCGCTTTTGAGATCCCTTTAAGTGTTTTGCATTGGGTTTATTTTACCCAACCAGAAATACAGTCTATACCCATAGGCTGTGGCTTGTCCCAATTTGTCCCAGGACCCTGGGAAAAAAAATTGCCCCAGGAGCCCTTCCTCTATCTTGAGATCTTAATAGACATAATGAAATTGCTCTCTCAGCCTGTGCTTTTCCAATTCAGGGGTATTTGTTAAAGTTCTCAGGATCTTTTAGATTCACTATGTTTCTTCTGAACACCCTCTATAAGACGAAGTTGGAATAGGAGTCTTTTTCTATGGCACAAGAATATTCTTTTTTTTTTTAATTATCATGTTTTGAAGTTCTTGCTATAAGGGCAAACCTTCTTTGCATTAGGAGGCTAGGGTCAGCTAGAAGCTATGCAGTTCTCTAAGAACAGTGTATCGAGATCTTTCTATAATCCATTAGTGTCCATATGTCCTGAGGCTTTGGATCCTACCTTAGGTTGAGTTCCCCCAAATCAGACTCTGGGATGAGGACTCCTGAGTGAATGACTAAAGAAACGGCCTGGGGAAACTGTAAGGGAGAGAAGGAAACAGGACGGATAAAGGGCACATTTCATGTGAAATCCCATAGAAGGTAACTTCAGTCTGATCCCATAGAGGAACTCGAGGCAAGGGCACTGGGCTCACACGCTCCAAAATATACCTCTCTCCTCAGCTGAGGACAGAGATGCTAAAATTATTCTGACCTAAGAAGCTTAGTAGACCTTGTAAATAAGCCTCAGGTGTTGGCCTTTGGAAACAGGGCAAGAGTGGGAATGAATACAAAGAAGAAGAGTGGAATCTGGGTGGATCTGGAACAAGCTCCAACATTCAACACTACAGATTTCCCAATTGGCACAGCTGGACTCTCACCTTGGGATTCCTCAATATCTCTATGCTTCCAATCTTTCTCTTTTCACATTCACTTTTCTATGATATTTATATAGCAATAAGCCTACCTGTAGATAATATATTGCATATTCAATGCAGACACAATAATGATGACTAACCCCCTGGTCTGCGACGTTAACTTGCTGATTATTTGCATAAAACACTCTTTTAAAAAATGTTACCATAATGAAGCTTACCAGTGACAGTGATTCTTGTAGGTCCCATTGTCTCCTAGCCATCCTTCTATGTTAAGTGTACCTGCAGATGCCCATAAGGAGCAAAATTCTTTACTCAAGGCCCTTGTGTCCCCAAATAAAAATTTCTCACTTGATGGACATTGGATTTAAAATTGGTGTTAATATGTGACAAGACTCCTTGGGGTTATGGAAATTGATCGTTTTCACACTGGTTATTCCCTTAAAAAAACCAGTGACTGGTGTTCCCAGTTTTGAATGTCCTCCTAAATTAATCTGTCAAGCAACAGAATCTTTGCAAAATTCAGTTCATGGATTTCATTTGACCAAGATATTCACAGTCTGTATCTGCGTATGATCAAGTACAGATTTAACCAATCATATTTGGTTTTAGAGAAAAGGAAAATGTTGGGAAAGGCAGTCTCATGTGCACAGTCCTTCAGTCAGTGCCCAGTGGTCTGAATAAAAATGGGCCTTGGGCCTGGGACCCTTCCTTACTCACTGTCAGATCCTCACAGCTGGTGTGGGACTTGGCACTTTGTGTGAAAATACATTTTCGTGTTTCAGGCTCAGTGTGTCCTCTTTGTTCTGTGTAAGCACGTGTGTTGTATGGATCCTGGTTATCGCCGCTGCTAAATTTGTTCTCTGTAGAAGAGAAACAGGTGTTCTGTTCTTCAGCTTAAGAGGGAATGCATGTAGACCAAACACTATCACAGTAGATTAGGTTTCCCATATTTAGATTTAATATCATTAGAATCATGCAATTTGAACTTTTAGTCTGACTACTTTTCCATTACCTAATGTTTTGGGGGATTTGTTCATATTGCATGAGTCAAGAGTAATTCTTTTTATTATAATAATTATTTCATCATATGGATATATTATTTTATTCACAACATTTTTTGATGGATATTTGTGGTATTTTCAGTTTTGGCTATTATGAATATGGATGTAAGTTGGTATACAAGTATTTGGTGAGCATACATTTCTATTTCTGTTGGATTACAAATCCTCCAATATTTTTCCTCACTTAAAAGATGGGGTGCCTGGGTGGCTCAGTCCTTTGGACATCTGGCTCTTGATTTCCACTCAGGTCGTGAACTTGGGGTCCTAGGATTGAGCCCTGCATCAGATTCTGTGTTCCATGCAGAGTCTGCTTGTCCCTCCCCACTCCCCCCCCCATTCTCACTCTCTCTCTTCCTCCAATAAATAAATAAAATCTTTAAAAAAAAGTATATTTTGGCTACTTTAGATTTTTTCATTTTCATGTACATTAAAATTTTTTTTTGGTCTATTTCTATTAAATAGCCTGCACAAGTTTTGGTAGTGAATTGCATTTAGTCTGTGTGTTGAGGAGATAAACATCTCAATGATTTATAGTCTTTGAATCAAGGAACTTGGTATATCTTACCTAATTTTTCTGTAATTTCTTCCAGTAATGTTTTAAAACATTTTATATTATAGAGGTCTTTGATATCTTTTGTTAGATTTATTCCCAGGTATGTGATATCTTTTGATGCTATTATAAATATATTATTTGAAATTTTCTAAGTTTTTATTGTTTGGTTATATAAATATAATATTGTATTTGCGGCTTTGCCAAATTGCTTTTTATTATAATTGTTACAGATTCCTTTGGGCTTTCTGGGTACAAAATATGGGTGGAGCAAGGCAAAGATACTCATTTCAAACACTTCCAACACTTCCATTCTTTTTTTTTTTTTTTTTTACTATGGTTACTGGCCAGTGCAATAATGAAAAAAAAATGAAATAAATGTCTTCAAGTAGATAAACAAAAGAGGATGGAAAGCTGTCATGACTTTGAATGACTTCCCTTTTGGGAAGGAAGTTACTTTTCATTCTTTTCTTAATCTCTGTACAAGTTGGATCTCTAAATTTTACAGAGCTGTATATTCTCTCAAACTATATGGGGTTATAATTATGACATAAAGTAGATAATTATTTTAGAATGGCAAGGCAATAGTAGAAGAATTCTGTGATTCAAGGATTATAGTATAAATGGAATAGATGGACAGTCTTGGAAAGTTACCCAAAAAAACAACAGAGTAGTGTTTATGGGAAGAGTAATAGTACTACAGATCTAGGTTAAAGTAATTACCCCAAAGAATAGCATTGACTTGATTGAGAAAATACTGCAAGAATAGGAGAAAACTGCACATGGGAAGGAAGGGACCATAGATAATAAAGAAAGTTGTTAAACATTTGTAAGTTACAAGAGAGGAAACAGCTTTTCTGCTGTTTAAGCTTGTAAAACAACAACAACAATAACATATGTAAGTCACGTAGGCCCATTTATACCATTTCAATAGTTCAGTGCATTCAGAGTTTGGTTTTGAAACTTTAAAGGGCTTGTGATGATCATTGTAATTTGGGTTCAAGGATATATTTGTGGGGCTCCTGGGTGGCTCAGTGGTTTAAGCCGCTGCCTTCGGCTCAGGTCATGATCTCAGGGTCCTGGGATCGAGTCCTGCATCGGGCTCTCTGCTCGGCAGGGAGCCTGCTTCCCTCTCACTCTCTCTGCCTGCCTCTCTGCCTACTTGTGATCTCTCTCTGTCAAATAAATAAATAAAATCTTAAAAAAAAAGGATATATTTGTGTAATTATTATCTTTTTCTTTTGGAAATTAACTCACAAAGATTACTAACATGCTCAAAGTCAATAATTAGAAAGTAGGCTGCTTGAGTTGACCAAATAAGGAAAGTTGGTAACCAGACCACCGTGGTGACAGTCAAGATACACGGACACTTCCTGCAATGGGTCACTGCAGTTGTCATTGCTACTGATATAAATGCAACTTTGTGTTAAGGATGACTGGATTTCAAAGTGATACCTGGAACTTACTTGTCCTCTTATCTATAATGCTTTGATTATTGAGGTCAAAATGAGCTGCATGAAGGTTTTTTTGCCACCAGTTATTCATAAATATGCAAGCGTGGATAGGAAAAAAAAGTGTGGGTATAAATAAAAGTCACATTATTCAATATGAGTAGCCGCATATACATGGCGTTAAAGAGTAGGGCACTTTCCTTCTTTTATCAGCTACTGGATGATGACTAGTTTGCCTGGAATTTCTGAAATTGAGGTTTGGGCCTCTGGTTTGGAGCATGAACTTAGTTGAGAGACTTTCTGTTTCTAAATTTTATGTAGAGGGAAGTGATCTTGGGAGATAAGCATAAAAGGTCTTTCTGAGAATTGTTTGTTTAGATAAAAATGACTTATTGGCAGGCATTTACTACTATTCCTCTCTCTAAGGTATTTCCCAATATAGTTGAATCTTTACTGAGGAGTCTACTTGAGAGGTCAAAACATAGGGGGAAATGGAGATAACTTGGATAAATATAAGCCTTGCCTGAGAAAGTAGGCCAACTTAAGAAACAAGTAAAGGAAAAAAAAATCCAGGTACTTGGAATAAATTAAAAAACAAATCATATTAAACAATATATCATGGTTTTTAGCTTCTACAGAAGCCAAAGAAATATTACTTTTATGTTCCACATATAAAATCTGCATTTATTTATTTTTTTTAAAGATTTTATTTATTTATTTGAGAGAGAGAGCATGAGAGGAGAGAGGTCAGTGGGAGAAGCCGACTCCCTGCAGAGCAGGGAGCTCGATGTGGGATTCGATTCCAGGACTTCAGGATCATGACCTGGTCCGGAGGCAGTTGCTTAACCAACTGAGCCACCCAGGTACCCTAAAATCTGCATTTATATTTAAAATCTTGAGTACCATCAGCTGTGCAGCAGAGATCAAATGGTCTTGGCTCAAATTCCTTTAGAGATGCTCCAAGATGGCATAAGTCAGAGTGAAATCAAGTGGAAGATGAATAAGAAGAAAAAAATTTCAGTAGCCTTTTAGGGAGGAGGATTCAATAGCGTCCATGTGGCTGCCCAAACTTGAGAGTTCCTCTAAGTGCTGAACCCTAGGCCCACATGGTCTCTTGAGGGGATGAAAGGGTACCTTCATCAAATGATATGAGCCTGTCTCCAGGCATAGAGAATTTCCCAGAGGAATACACTCCATTACCCAGGCTTCAGCACACTTGTGGTTCAAGGCTTATCAAAACCTTAAGAGAAGTGAGCGATGTCATGACAGTGGCAGTGTGAGGACCTCTAAAAATTCACCCTTCCACAAAAGTAATGGAAAAAAAAAAGTCAAGTATATCAAGATTGAATTTTTCAAAACTCTGGGAATTAACCAAGGACTTGTAGCAAACTGGGAATATTTATTCAAGAAAAATGGCTGAATCTCAGAACAGCAAGCAAATCTTGATGTTAGGAATGAAGATTTCTCTTTGGTATTTTGATGCTGATAGACATAAACATCATAGGTAAGCTTTTGTCACATATTGTACTGATTTTTATTTAACCATGTAAAACTCAATTATTATACTTTGCTGGTAAAGTTATTTTACGATTAGCAAAGGAAAGAAAAACCACAGAAAGGCTGTGAAAGGTACGCAAACATACCAAAGCAAAATCAGATTAGAAAAAGTCACAAGGCAAACCGAAGACAGGAATGGTCAGCTCTGGAAAGCATTAGAAAACATTGTTCAAACAAAACCAGATAAACAAACAAAGAAGGAAGCTTTTTGAGGTTACCTCATATTACTAAGTTACTGAGAACATGAATTAAATAAAACAAGGACTTCAAGATCATATGTGTATGGGGGGTTGGGTAAGTGCATAGACAGAATTGGCTGAAACTGGAGAAGACAGAATTATGGAAATGATTCAGACGACACATACAGGACTAATTAAAAACTTAGAAAGATCAAGGGATAGAAAAGAAACAGCCGAACACTAACTTAATCACAAGGGGAAGTCTAGAAATAATTGCAGTGGGTTCAGAGAGGGAAAACAAAGAGTAAGGTCCAATAGATATTAAATACAAAGATAAGATAATAATTATAGAGACAAAAATCATTATAAGAATTTTTAATATCCCTGAAGTTAAAAAGAAAAGACCATAAACCAGGACATAAAGAGGATAAAAGATACTTTAAAAGTCCTATTATAATGGAGAACTAAGTATACATTTATAAAAAGTACTCTCCATTCCAGGAAAAAACTTACCACTCAAACTTTGTTACTGAGATACTGTTTTTCTTAAAGTTAAAAAGGTCTGATTTTTTTCTATATTTATGACAAGCTCAAAACCAGTTGGAAAAGAAACATAAATTATTAGAAAAATGGGCAACAATGGGAAACAGTATTGAGAGATAAAAATGGCTAAAAAACAAAAAGATGTGAAAGCATAAACCTTGGTAATTGAAGTTTTATAGTAAACTATAAATACTATGATCAGGTTTGTAAAAATTTAGAAAGTTTGAATTTACATAGTTCTGCAATATATAGAAAAGCATACACTCTCATAAACTGTTGATTGGGGAATAAATTTAAGTAAATGAGTGGAGAATTTGAAAATGGCTATCAGACTTAATCATGCCATTGAGGGAGACATTGGTTAGAGAAATCCATTATGTAAGAGGGGCAAAGAGTACAGGTTAGCAAATTTAAATGAATTAAACTAATTCATAGGAAACTATGCACATGAGGCAGACTTGGGGAGAGGAAAAATCAAGACTGAAGATAAAGTGAGAGAAAACAGAACTGGAATATTTGCCTAATATTAAGCACAAAAGAGAAGGTGGCTAAGCATCTCCCCGGGAGAATGTAGTCAGGTAGATAAAAGGGCTCAGCCCAAGCTCCGTTGTGGAGACTATAAACACTTGCTTTGCTGAGTGGACTAGCTTCATAATTATAGCATTAGAGGAAAACAAATGAGGAGCAAACAAAAAGAAAAACAAATATGGGAATGAGTTTTCCAGTAATGAAGGGCAGAGCATCTTAATTAGCTCTACGCTGAGGTCAGCTTTAGGGGTAGGGGTTATGGGGAAGGAAGGATTTCTAAAGGACACCAAGAGTGAGGTCAAGAATGAAGAGTGTGATTAAGCATACAAAGATTCACTGAAACTGCATGCATAAGGAAGCAAGGATGTTTGCTCTAGACTGGCCTGTTGCTTCTCCCCCAGATTGCTATACTCATGATATATGAGTGGAGGTGATATACGGTATTGGTAGTTATTTTTTATATCTGTCCATATCAATATTTATCTACATAAAGTTTGTTATCCCCTAATTAGCTGTGTCACATAAAGAAGGCTTACCCTTTCAGAAAATTAAAAGATGCAGTGTTTGGGTATTATATGTAAGTGATGAATCACTAAATTCTACACCAGAAACCAGTTTTACCATGTATGTGAACTGGAATTTAAGTAAAAATTTGAAATAAAAAGAATAAAAAAATGGAGTACTTTTTCAGTCTTAAAAAACAAAGACAATTAGATAACAATTTAGTCTTAGAAAAGGGATTTTCCTTTTGAAAATGTATACTTTACAAATTCAAGATATGTTTAATAAGGGAATTGGAATTTTAGTGACATTTAGAACTGCCTTTTGATTCTCACTATTAATTTTAAAGTCAAATTAAAAATCAGAATGAACTTTACTTACATACCCCTTATTCTTAGAGAAAACACGAAAGTGACCAAATTCAATATGTTACATGTATTAACCTCTGAAACCATGAAAAGATCTGATTCTGAATATCCGTAATACTAGTAACACTACTGAACTATGCATTTCAAAGTGGTTATGCTGCTAAAAACCGTGATGTACTGGTAATATAAAATTGACAGAAGCAATAAAACTGTAATTGAACTTTTAAAGATGGCATTAATCATGGTTTTCTCTTGACTGTTACAAAATAGAACAAGGGCACAAATACAAAGTTACAACATTAATAGGAACATGTTTAAAAATTGTTGATGGATTTGATTTAGAAGGTAAGCACAAGATCTGTATAATCACTCCTGAAAATATACCAGATTTGTTTCTTTGGGATATTAAGCTTTTGTATTTAGTTTGCTCACATTTTTTAAAAGATTTTATTTATTTATTTATTAGACAGAGATCACAGGTAGGTGAGAGGCAGGCAGAGAGAGGGGGAGAAGCAGGCTCCCTACTGAGCAGAGAGCCCGATGTGGGGCTCGATCCCAGGAACCTGAGATCATGACCTGAGCTGAAGGCAGAGGCTTAACCCACTGAACCACCCAGATGCCCCAGTTTGCTCACATTTTTAAGGTCATTTTTATTACCTGTCCCACGGATATAGAGAATCAGTTATACAGAAGTTATTGCGGAGACGGAAGCGTAAGCAGTAGTGAGAGATTCACTAAGAATGCAGTAAAACCAAAGCTCTGAATAATAACCGTGAGGGCAAATATGGCAGGGTTGGAAGTAGCTCTGGGTACTGCTGGTCATCATGGCATAGAAAGTGGATTAATATTTCTTGACTCCTGATATGTATCAGCACACATGATCTATTCTCATGTTCACAACAACCTGTGGAAAATCCCTCTTCTCATGGTTTGTGATGTTAATGTCAGAAAAGTTGTGATAAACATGTCTTCTATCCTCAATAATGGTAAAGTCAAGATTCACATGCACAGCTTAATGACACCACAGCCCATGCTCTGTTCCTCACTCTTAAAGCACTCCTATTTTCCAAGCTCTGTGGGACAACAGTTCGGAGTGAGAGATCTCACAGCTATAGAAAATGAAGACGTAGCCAGACACCAGTATTCAGCACACTTGTTTGTGTGCCTCTCTTCCTTCAAAGCAGACAGTAGGTCAGGAATGAGAGATTACTGTGTGAGTAAGGAATCTAGACAAACAAACCCCAAAAAGTCTTTTAAAATTACCTTAGGGACAGGCCTCCTTTTAAGGGGAAGAACCAACCAGTTCCCCAAATGTGGTTGGTTGGAGTAGTGGAGGTAAAAGTGGGGAAGAAAGTTGTTGGGGGATATGACTCCATGTAGATAGATCCCGTGGAAGGATGATCATCATACATTCAGATGTTTTGTAAACTTCTGGTACTTTCCATATGAGCTTTCTAGCCCAGCTACTAATATGATGGTCTAGAACATTTCAACTTTTTACCTTTCTCTCTCTCTCTTTTTAAAATTTCTTTTCAGCAGAACAGTGTTCATTGTTTTTGCACCACACCCAGTGCTCCATGCAACACGTGCCCTCACTAATACCTACCACTTTGTTCCCCTAACCTCCTACCCCCCGCCCCTTCTAGACCCTCAGGTTGCTTTTCAGAATCCATAGTCTCTCATGGTTCATCTCCCCTTCCAATTTCCCTAAACTCCCTTCTCTCCATCTCCCCATGTCCTCCATGTTCTTTGTTAATGCTCCACAAATAAGTGAAACCATATGATACTTGACTCTCTCTGCTTGACTTATTTTAGTCAGAATAAACTCTTCCTCCCGTCCATGTTGCTACAAAAATTGGGTATTCATCTTTTCTGATAGAGGCGTAGTACTCCATCGTGTATATGGACCACATCTTCCTTATCCATTCGTCCGTTGAAGGACATCTTGGCTCTTTCCACAGTTGGCGACCGTGCCCATTTCTGCTATAAACGTTGGGGTACAGATGGCCCTTCTTTTCACTACATCTGTATCTTTGGGGTAAATACCCAGTAGTGCAATTGCAGGGTCATAGGGAAGCTCTATTTTTAATTTCTTGAGGAATCTCCACACTGTTCTCCAAAGTGTTTATACCAACTTGCATTCCTACCAACAGTATAAGAGGGTTCCCCTTTCTCCACATCCTCTCCAAGACATGTTGTTTCCTGTCTTGCTAATTTTGGCCATTCTAACTTGTGTGAGGTGGTATCTCAATGTGGTTTTAATTTGAATCTCTCTGATGGCTAGTGATGATGAATATTTTTTCATGTGTCTGATAGCCATTTGTATGTCTTCATTGGAAAAGTGTCTGTTCATCTCTTCTGCCCGTTTTTTGATATACCTTTCTCTCTTAACTAATTATTACACACTTAGTTACAGACATTAATGGCGTAGCGATAATCTATATGAATGTGGCCCCTGCCTCGGTGGAGTTTATAATCTAGTCAGGGCTGGAGAGTGCAGACAGGTAAACATATGATTATAATATGGTGGGAAATTTCATTGAGAAGAGATTATCTTACTTGTATAATAATGAGACCAGTGGGAATCGAGAACATGTTGTCTTGTCCGGGGATAGATAAAAAGAAAAACTAAACAAATTAATTGCTAAGCATGTATTAAAGCAATGTCACTTGTTTTACATGATAGAGATAATATGAGTACTTTGAAGTACTCCTAGAAGATTAAATAAAATGACAAATTGGTAGTAATTCAGAGATTTATCAATTTTTATATACTTAACCATATATATTGTAATAGAAAAGGAAAATAGGATACATTGTCCTTGTCCTCAAGAAGCTTCCACCTAATTTCAGGAAGGTATTTTTAGTTTTGGTCATTATCGATACTTAACACTGAAACAATGCCTATAGATATAGCCATTCCTTGTGGCCAGTACACTATAAATGGGTGTGCTAACATCAGACCCTGAATATTTGGATAAGCGAAACAGTGTTTAATGATACACAAAATATTTACCACATATACTTTCAAGCTTAAGTAACAATACAACATGATTCTAGTTTTGTGAAAGTTACTTGTTAAATGTGTATTTATGTAAGGAAGAAATCCAGAATACCATCAAGTAGAGCACATAGTAGGCCTTTAGTAATATTTGTTGAAATTATAAATGAATGACCAAATGAATATGATGTGTCATTATTGATTTTCTTTGAGTATTGGAATTAGGATTTTTAAAAAATATTTTCCCCTTTATAGTCTGAACTTTTTTTTTTTAATATTGTACTTTTGTTTTATTTTTTTTTTCCGGTGTTCCAAGATTCATTGTTTATGCACCACACCCAGTGCTCCATGCAATGCATGCCCTCCTTAATACCCACCACCAGGCTTACCCAACCTCCCACCCCCGCCCTCTTAAACCCTCAGTTTGGGGATGCCTGGGTGGCTCAGTTGGTTAAGCTGCTGCCTTCGGCTCAGGTCATGTTCCTAGGGTCCTGGGATCAAGTCCCACATCGGGCTCCTTGACCAGCAGGGAGCCTGCTTCTCTCTCTGCCTCTGCCTGCCACTCTGCCTGCTTGTGCTCTCTCTATGACAAAAAAATAAATAAAATCTAAAAGAAAAAGAAACAAAAAACCCCAAAAACCCCTCAGTTTGAACTTTTCATATAAATATTGTATAATTTTTAAGAATATGAACTAAAATATATTTAAGAAGAACAATTACAGAAGATAAAGTTAAGCGGTATCTCCAGAACAAGTGAGGGTGGGGATAATCTGCTTTCTTCATGACTGAGAAGGCATGAAAAAGAAGAGTGCAATTTTATGGGTCAATTATGTGTGTAACAGTCTCAAATCATTTGTAGGACTAGATGTAAGGGGTAGATGGTTACTATACACTCATTATTACTTCTACCCATTAATAACTGCCAAGGAAGATGAAAATCTTGCTTTACCCTACCCCAGGAGCCCCTTTAACTATTAATTTAATGGCCTTTCACTCTTTGTATATCAAATAATCCCTACTGACACACCATCAGGACAGCCTAAGACTGTGAACTCTTTGAGGTTAAGTATTATGTCTTATTCATCTTTCTATTTCCAGCACCCAACACAGCATTAAGTAAATACTGGGCATTTTATTTATTTATTTATTTTTAATATTTTATTTATTTGTTTGAGAGAGAGACAGAATACTGGGCGTTTTAAGAAGTCCTGTTGGACTCCACTTAGACTGCTTTCCCAGTACTGGCCCTAAATTATTGTAAATCTTTCTTTCAAGTCTAGATTCTTAGGGTATGAAGAATAAATCTATAGGATAGCTGGCTTTGGTGGTAGTGTCAGATGGTGGCCATGGAACAAAAGAATGCTCCTTTTGAAATCAGATTGATGCAGTTAGTTTCATATCAGTAAAAGTGTTGCATTACAGAAGTAGACAGGATAAGAAGAAAATGGTATCCATTTGTGCTGCATTTGTTTCTGCCTGTACCCATGCACTCACTTGTGCCCAAACACAGATTTTACAGGAGGGATATAAATTGTTAGCAACAATCAGAAAACAGTGGTCTGATACAAATAAAATCAGAAAAATCTAGATGGCAAGTCAAAACACTTGTGGAAGTCTAACACCAGAAAACAAATTTTCTTTTTTTTAATTGATTTTTAATTTTCTTATTAACATATAATGTATTATTAACCCCAAGGGTACAGGTCTGTGAATCGCCAGATTCACACACTTCATAGCACATACCTTCCCCAATGTCCATAACCCCATCACCCTCTCCTTAGCCCCCTACCCCTGGAAACCCTCAGTTTGAAGAAAACAAATTTTCTTAAGTGAATTAGTTGACTTAGTGTTTTGTTCTGACCCCCTTCTGGGATGCACCATTATCTCCCTGAATCAGATACCACATATAATTCTGCATCTTCTCTGTTTGAATTATCTTTCTATATCTTGAAGTCAATGAAGCTACCAGAGAGTGGCTGTTAACATTGCTTAACCTCCCCTGGAGTTTATCTCCACATCTCTTTAACAATAAATTTATTTCTGAAATTAAATCAACATTGGATCAAGTGCAGACATACACCCAATTTTTTAATTAACCAAGTTAAGAAACCTGTACTAGATGAAGTATACATTGATACTGATAATCAATCCTTTTTTCTTCTTTTTTCCCAAACCTGTACAATTTATTTTTCTTTTTAATTATTTTAGAGTTAGAGTAATTCTAAGAGGCTCACTGATCCCACACTTTTTTGGGGGGGCTGTTTTTTTTTCATTTTTTTTATTCGTTTATTTGTTTATTTACAGCATAACAGTGTTCATTGTTTTGGCATCACACCCAGTGCTCCATGCAGTACGTGCCCTCGCTATTACCCACCACCTGGTTCCTCAACCTCCCACCCCCCCCCCGCCCCTTCAAAACCCTCTGGTTGTTTTTCAGAGTCCATAGTCTCCCATGGTTCATCTCCCCTTCCAGTTTCCCTCAACTCCCTCTCCTCTCCATCTCCCCATGTCCTCCGTGTTATTTGTTATGCTCCACAAATAAGTGAGACCATATGCTACTTGACTCTCTCTGCTTGACTTGTTTCGCTCAGCATAATCTCTTCCAGTCCCGTCCATGTTGCTACAAAAGTTGGGTATTCATCCTTTCTGATGGAGGCATAATACTCCATTGTGTATATGGACCACATCTTCCTTATCCATTCATCCGTTGAAGGGCATCTTGGTTCTTTCCACAGTTTGGCGACCGTAGCCATTGCTGCAATAAACATTGGGGTACAGATGGCCCTTCTTTTCACTACATCTGTATCTTTGGGGTAAATACCCAGCAGTGCAATTGCAGGGTCATAGGGAAGCTCTATTCTTAATTTCTTCAGGAGTCTCCACACTGTTCTCCAAAGTGGCTGCACCAACTTGCATTCCCACCAACAGTGTAAGAGGGTTCCCCTTTCTCCACATCCTCTCCAACACACGTTGTTTCCTGTCTTGCTAATTTTGGCCATTCTAACTTGTGTGAGGTGGTATCTCAATGTGGTTTTAATTTGAATCTCCCTGATGGCTAGTGATGATGAACATTTTTTCATGTGTCTGATAGCCATTTGTATGTCTTCGTTGGAGAAGTGTCTGTTCATATCTTCTGCCCATTTTTTGATATGATTATCTGTTTTGTGTGTTGAGTTTGAGAAGTTCTTTATAGATCCTGGATATCAACCTTTTGTCTGTACTGTCATTTGCAAATATCTTCTCCCATTCCGTGGGTTGCCTCTTTGTTTTGTTGACTGTTTCCTTTGCTGTGCAGAAACTTTTGATCTTGATGAAGTCCCAAAAGTTCATTTTTGCTTTTGTTTCCTTGGCCTTTGGAGACATATCTTGAAAGAAGTTGCTGTGGCTGATACCGAAGAGGTTACTGCCTATGTTCTCCTCTAGGATTGTGATAGATTCCTGTCTCACGTTGAGGACTTTTATCCATTTCGAGTTTATCTTTGTGTACGGTGTAAGAGAATGGTCGAGTTTCATTCTTCTACATATCGCTGTCCAGTTTTCCCAGCACCATTTATTGAAGAGACTTCTTTTTTCCATTGAATATTTTTTCCTGTTTTGTCGAAGATTATTTGACCATAGAGTTGAGGGTCCATATCTGGGCTCTCCACTCTGTTCCACTGGTCTATGTGTCTGTTTTTATGCCAGTACCACGCTGTCTTGGTGATCACAGCTTTGTAGTAAAGCTTGAAATCGGGTAACGTGATGCCGCCAGTTTTGTTTTTGTTTTTCAACATTTCCTTTTTTTTTTTTTCCATTTTATTTATTTTTTCAGCGTAACAGTATTCATTCTTTTTGCACAACACCCAGTGCTCCATGCAAAACGTGCCCTCCCCATTACCCACCACCTGTTCCCCCAACCTCGCACCCCTGACCCTTCAAAACCCTCAGGTTGTTTTTCAGAGTCCATAGTCTCTTATGGTTCGCCTCCCCTCCCCAATGTCCATAGCCCGCTCCCCCTCTCCCAATCCCGCCTAACCCCAGCAACCCCCAGTTTGTTTTGTGAGATTAAGAGTCATTTATGGTTTGTCTCCCTCCCAATCCCATCTTGTTTCATCAACATTTCCTTAGCAATTCGGGGTCTCTTCTGATTCCATACAAATTTTAGAATTATTTGCTCCAGCTCTTTGAAAAATACTGGTGGAATTTTGATCGGAATGGCATTAAAAGTATAGATTGCTCTAGGCAGTATAGACATTTTAACAATGTTTATTCTTCCAATCCAAGAGCATGGAACGGTCTTCCATCTTTTTGTGTCTTCTTCAATTTCTTTCATGAGTGTTCTGTAGTTCCTCGAGTACAGGTCCTTTATTTCTTTGGTCAGGTTTATGCCCAGGTATCTTATGGTTCTTGGTGCTATAGTAAATGGAATCGATTCTCTAATTTCCCTTTCTGTATTTTCATTGTTAGTGTATAAGAAAGCCACTGATTTCTGTACATTGACTTTGTATCCTGCCGCATTACTGAATTGCTGTATGAGTTCTAGTAGTTTGGGGGTGGAGTCTTTGGGGTTTTCCATATAAAGAATCATGTCATCTGCGAAGAGAGAGAGTTTGACTTCTTCTTTGCCAATTTGGATACGTTTTATTTCTCTTTGTTGTCTGATTGCCGTTGCTAGAACTTCTAATACTATGTTGAACAAGAGTGGTGAGGGTGGGCATCCTTGTCGTGTTCCTGATCTCAACGGGAAGGCTGCAAGCTTTTTCCCATTGAGGATGATATTTGCTGTGGGTCTTTCATAGATAGATAGATTTTATGAAGTTCAGGAATTTCTGAAATTAAATCAACATTGGATAAAGTGCAGACATACACCCAATTTTTTAATTAACCAAGTTAATAAACCTGTACTAGATGAAGTATACATTGATACTGATAATCAATCCTTTTTTCTTCTTTTTTCCCAAACCTGTGCAATTTATTTTTCTTTTTAATTATTTTAGAGTTAGAGTAATTCTAAGAGGCTCGCTGATCCCACACTTTTTTGGGGGGGGGTTGTTTTTTTTATTGTGTTTTCAATGGAGAAATACATCATCTGTTTACAAAATAGCTCTTGAAAAATACAAAGAGTACAGATACTATAAAACAAAGCAAACTCCAGTCATGAGACACTACATACATCTTGTGAATGCAACAGTCTGATCTCCAGGTTATGAAAACTAGAATTAAAAAGTCACTACACAGAAATGGTCCAAGTTTCCAGCTTGGCAAAACTTGGGTTCAGTTACATGAAACGTTTAATAAACTGAAATTTTTTTCCCCCAATGTGTAAACAAAATGACAATACTAAATCTGTGCCTGGCAATTTCAATCTAACTCTGAAGCTACACAGAACACACACGCACCTTGTACACTTTACCTGTTAGCATTAACTGAGGCTTTCTTTTCAACGTACCTTATGATGTCTAGTAGGCAGTGTTTCCGCTTCCCACATCTTTGCTCTGCACTTTCACCTGCCCTTCCCCCCACCACCTAAGAAAAAAAGGATCCCACACTTTTGAAAGCACACTTCAGAATCTATTTTTTTCCCTCATTGAGGAATCATAAATTTAAGCTCATATGGAATTCTTTTACAGCCTCTTTCTCTAGAAACTCACATCAAGAGTTAGATTTGAAGTAAGATTTACATATTCTTTAATTAGAGGGTTAGTTAAAACAAAAAAGATGATGAGATTCTTGGACTTTTAATTAAAACATTGGAAGATACTTTAACATTTTCTAGTTTTTCGTATTCAGTAATGTAGAAAATATGGATTTATTGGTTAACTGTGAGTTTATTTCCCAAATGTGTAAAATCTTTCTTTTTAAAAAATCATTACTCTGTTGTAAAGGGCTATAAATTAAGGGGCGCCTGGGTGGCTCAGATGGTTGGATGTCTGCCTTTGGCTTGCGTCATGATCCCACAGTCCGGGATTGAGCCCTGCATCGGGCTCCCTGCCTGCTTGGGTAGGGAGCCTGCTTCTCCCTCTCATTCCACTGCTCCCCCTGCTGTGCTTTCTTGCTCTCTCTGTCAAATAAATATATAAAATCTTTCAAAAAAGGCAGGGGAGGGAGGCTATAAATTAAGACTAAGTCTCTATAAAGCAGTAGTTAGTAAAATCATAGAAATGACTTTTAGGCCACAAGATATTTAGAGAGGACTCCTGGTTAGAATGTTGGACTAGGGGTAAGGAGGAGATTTCTAGTTTGAATTTTGCTATTAGACAAATATATCACCATGGCATAATTATTTAACCTTTACGTTTTTAGTATCTCACTTGTTAAATAAGTGTGATAGATGAAATGATCTTTTGGGGCTGTACCATGAGACTAGGATTCTAAATCAGGTGCTTGTATAATTCTGCTGACTTTGGTTATTTATAATGTTTGACTTCTATAGGAATTTCATTTAAGTAGTATCGGGTATGGGAGTAATGTATTGTTAGCCACAAAACTGAATAGGTAAACTGGTGATGCTTGAGGGATATTTTGAGGAGGAAGGACAAATACCGGGCAGATGACCTACTTTTCTCTCATCCATGTAGTAATGGGAAATATCATTCATTGATCATGCCCTGTGACTCTACTGAAGATTCTGAGGTTGCACTTGAGGTCAAATATTCACATATCCACGGTGTTCGAATGATAACACTGAAGTTCAGCATGGTAAACTATGACTTAAAGTCACACCACCTTGTGAATGATGGGCTCTGGAGCTGAGGCTTGAAACAAGGTCATTGGAATTCTCAACAAGTATCTCAGCAAGTTACAAGTATTTCTATAACAAGTAAAATGCATTCACTAATAATTTTTATTAATATTTCAACCCTTTTGTGCTGGCAGTGGGTGAGATATAACCAGACAACAGAATTGAACAGCATGCAAATTTAGGAACACACACACGTACACACATAGTACAAGCATCAGTTAGCTGTTGTGGCAATAATGCTGTGTAACAAGAAACTAAAAGATTTTCAAAAAATTTCAAGACATTGAACAATTTATTCACTTCCAGGGGCGATAACAAAAGGATCTTACTTAGCTAGGGGCTGGGGTGTGTCTGCTAATTTCAGCTGGGCTCTGTTACATGTCTCTGGTTCTGCTTATGTGGGTCACAACAGCTAAAGAAGCTTTCTTTCATACTTGTTCTTTGAGTCTTTTGTATATGTTTCCCATTCACCTTGGATCAGCATATTATCCAGAAATATTCTTCCAGTAGCAATGACAGAATCCCACCCACACTGAGAATCTATAACCATTCTCCCAATTTTTCCTTCTGTCAGTGTTTCTGTGAATTTGTGCTTGTCCTGATAATATATAAATCTTATACTTGGGGTTCTTTCTGATGAGGTTCTTCCCTTTTTTTTGCTTATATATACATATTTTTTTCTCTTTTCATATACTTTTATCACTCTTTTTGTCTGACTGTTTTTGTTTGTATACTCCACAAATCTTACCTTGTGGCCCATTTGGGCTAAGCCTTCTCTTATATCTTCCCTTTTTTTCCTATCTCTCTCTCTCTCTTTTTTTTTTCCTTTTTTCTTTCCCCTTTTTTTTCTTTCTTCTTCTCTATTTCTTTTTCTTTTCTTTTTTCTCTCATTTGGGTGGGGAATCCTGATTGCACAGAAGTGTTCCAGGGTGCACATTGACTGCACCACAATCGATAAGTCCAGCTGCATCTGTTTAGTCATCTCTTACCAAAATGACTAGGAGGAGGACTACCCAACAGAAGAAAAATACAGAGGATGGGCCTTCTGCAACAGAGCTAATGGCTATCGACATAGACAATATGTCAGAAAAGGAATTCAGACTAACAACTATCCAGGCAATAGCTAGGTTGGAGAAAGCCATGGATGACCAAACAGAATTGATTAGGGCAGAACTGAAAGCCACCAGGGATGATGTTCACAATGTTAGGGCAGAACTGAAAGCCACCAGGTATGATGTTCAAAATGCTCTCAATGAGTTCCAATCCAATCTAAATTCTCTAAAAGCTAGGGTAACTGAGACAGAAGATAGAATTAGTGATCTGGAGGACAAACAGATAGAGAGAAAGGATCAGGAGGAAGCCTGGAACAAACAGCTCAGAAGCCACGAAAACAGAATCAGGGAAATAAACGATGCCATGAAACGTTCCAACGTCAGAATTATTGGAATCCCTGAAGGGGAAGAAAAAGAAAGAAGTCTAGAAGATATAGTGGAAGAAGTTGTCTATGAAAATTTTCCTAATCTCACGAATGGAAACAATGTTCATGTACTAGAGGCAGAAAGATATCCTCCCAAGATTTTAGATTCCCAAAAGTCCTCACGGCACCTTATAGTTAGAATGGGGAATTATGTTTCAAGAGAGACCCTCTTAAAAGCAGCTAGGACAAAGAAGCTTCTTACATACAGAGGAAAGCCCATTAGAATAACGTCAGACCTTTCCACAGAGACCTGGAAAGCCAGGAAGGGCTGGCAAAATATATTCAGAGTACTAAATGAGAAGAACATGCAACCAAGAATACTCTATCCAGCAAGACTGACATTTAAAATGGATGGAGAGATAAAGAGTTTCCAAGACCGGCAAGGCTTAAAAGACTATGCAACCACCAAGCTGACACTGCAGGAAATATTAAGGGGGGTCCTATAAAAGAGAAAAAATCCTAAGAATATCATTGAACAGAAATATAGAAACAATCTATAGACAGAAAGACTTCAAAGGCAACACGATGTCAATAAAAACCTATCTCTCAATAATCACTCTCAATGTGAATGGCCTAAATGTGCCCATAAAACGACACAGGGTTGCAGATTGGATAAAACGACAGGACCCATCCATATGTTGTCTACAAGAGACCCATTTTGAACCTAAGGATACACCCAGACTGAAAGTGAAGGGATGGAGAAGCATCTTTCATGCCAATGGGCCTCAAAAGAAGGCCGGAGTAGCGATTCTCATATCAGATAAATTAGATTTTAAACTAAAGACTGTAGTCAGAGATACAGAAGACACTACATAATTCTTAAAGGGACTATCCGCCAAGACGATCTAACAATTGTGAATATCTATGCCCCCAATATGGGAGCACCCAATTACATAAGAAAACTATTAATCAAGATAAAGAGTCATATTGATATGAATACAATAATAGTAGGAGATCTTAATACTCCTCTCTCAGAAATAGACAGATCATCGAAGCAGAAAATTAATAAAGAAATAAGAGCATTGAATGAAACATTGGACCAGATGGACCTCATCGACGTATACAGAACATTCCACCCTAAAACAACAGAATACTCATTCTTCTCAAGTGCACATGGAACCTTCTCCAGAATAGACCACATACTGGGTCACAAAGCAGGACTCAACCGATACCAAAAGACTGACATTATTCCCTGCATATTCTCCGATCACAATGCTTTGAAACTGGAGCTCAATCACAAGGAAAAGTTCAGAAGGAACTCAAACACCTGGAAGCTAAAGACCACCTTGCTTAAGAATGCTTGGATCAACCAGGAGATCAAAGATGAACTTAAACAATTCATGGAAACCAATGAAAATGAAGACACCTCAGTCCAAAACCTATGGGATACAGCAAAGGCGGTTCTAAGGGGGAAATACATAGCCATCCAAGCCTCCCTCAAAAACATTGAAAAATCCAGAATACACCAGCTGTCTCTACACCTTAAAGAACTGGAGAATCAACAACAAATCAAACCAACTCCACATGCAAGAAGGGAAATAATCAAGATTAGAGCAGAGATCAATGAGGTAGAAACAAGAGATACAGTAGAACGTATCAATGAAACTATCAGCTGGTTTTTTGAAAGAATCAATAAGATCGATAAACCATTGGCCACACTAATCCAAAAGAAAAGAAAGCCCAAATTAATAAAATTATGAATGAAAGGGAGAGATCACAACTAACACCAAGGAAATAGAAACAATCATCAGAAATTATTACCAACAGTTATATGCCAATAAGCTAAGCAACCTAGATGAAATGGATGCATTCCTGGAAAGCTACAAACTCCCAAAATTGAACCAGGAAGAAATTGACAACCTGAATAGACCGATATCTAGTAATGAGATTGAAGCAGTGATCAAAAACCTCCCAAAAAACAAGAGCCCAGGACCTGACGGATTCCCTGGGGAATTCTACCAAACTTTCAAAGAAGAAATAACACCAATTCTCCTGAAGCTGTTCCAAAAAATTGAAGCAGAAGGAAAACTTCCAGACTCTTTTTATGAAGCCAGCATTACCCTGATGCCCAAACCAGGCAAAGACCCTACCAAAAAGGAGAATTTCAGACCAATATCACTGATGAATATGGATGCAAAGATTCTCAACAAGATCCTAGCAAACAGGATCCAGCAGCACATTCAAAAGATTATCCACCATGACCAGGTGGGATTCATCCCTGGGTTGCAAGGTTGGTTCAACATTCGCAAATCAATCAGTGTGATAGAACACATCAATAAGAGAAGAGAGAAGAACCACATGGTCCTCTCAATTGATGCAGAAAAAGCATTTGACAAAATGCAGCATCCGTTCCTGATGAAAACGCTTCAAAGTATAGGGATAGAGGGAACATTCCTGAACTTCATAAAATCTATCTATGAAAGACCCACAGCAAATATCATCCTCAATGGGAAAAAGCTTGCAGCCTTCCCGTTGAGATCAGGAACACGACAAGGATGCCCACCCTCACCACTCTTGTTCAACATAGTATTAGAAGTCCTAGCAACGGCAATCAGACAACAAAGAGAAATAAAAGGTATCCAAATTGGGAAGGAAGAAGTCAAACTCTCTCTCTTCGCAGATGACATGATTCTTTATATGGAAAACCCCAAAGACTCCACCCCCAAACTACTAGAACTCATACAGCAATTCAGTAACGTGGCAGGATACAAAGTCAATGTACAGAAATCAGTGGCTTTCTTATACACTAACAATGAAAATACTGAAAGGGAAATTAGAGAATCGATTCCATTTACTATAGCACCAAGAACCATAAGATACCTGGGCATAAACCTAACCAAAGAAGTAAAGGACCTGTTCTCGAGGAACTACAGAACACTCATGAAAGAAATTGAAGAAGACACAGAAAGATGGAAGACTGTTCCATGCTCTTGGATTGGAAGAATAAACATTGTTAAAATGTCTATACTGCCTAGAGCAATCTATACTTTTAATGCCATTCTGATAAAAATTCCACCGATATTTTTCAAAGAGCTGGAGCAAATAATTCTAAAATTTGTATGGAATCAGAAGAGACCCCGAATTGCTAAGGAAATGTTGAAAAACAAAAAACAAAACTGGCGGCATCACGTTACCCGATTTCAAGCTTTACTACAAAGCTGTGATCACCAAGACAGCGTGGTACTGGCATAAAAACAGACACATAGACCAGTGGAACAGAGTGGAGAGCCCAGATATGGACCCTCAACTCTATGGTGAAGTAATCTTCGACAAAACAGGAAAAAATATTCAATGGAAAAAAGACAGTCTCTTCAATAAATGGTGCTGGGAAAACTGGACAGCGATATGTAGAAGAATGAAACTCGACCATTCTCTTACACCGTACACAAAGATAAACTCGAAATGGATAAAAGACCTCAACGTGAGACAGGAATCTATCAGAATCCTAGAGGAAAACATAGGCAGTAACCTCTTCGGTATCAGCCACAGCAACTTCTTTCAAGATATGTCTCCAAAGGCCAAGGAAACAAGAGCAAAAATGAACTTTTGGGACTTCATCAAGATCAAAAGTTTCTGCACAGCAAAGGAAACAGTCAACAAAACAAAGAGGCAACCCACGGAATGGGAGAAGATATTTGCAAATGACAGTACAGACAAAAGGTTGATATCCAGGATCTATAAAGAACTTCTCAAACTCAACACACAAAACAGATAATCATATCAAAAAATGGGCAGAAGATATGAACAGACACTTCTCCAATGAAGACATACAAATGGCTATCAGACATATGAAAAAATGTTCATCATCACTAGCCATCAGGGAGATTCAAATTAAAACCACATTGAGATACCCCCTAACACCAGTTAGAATGGCCAAAATTAGCAAGACAGGAAACAACGTGTGTTGGAGAGGATGTGGAGAAATGGGAACCCTCTTACACTGTTGGTGGGAATGCAAGTTAGTGCAGCCACTTTGGAGAACAGTGGAGGAGTGGAGAACAGTGTGGAGATTCCAAAGAAATTAAGAATAGAGCTTCCCTATGACCCTGCAATTGCACTGCTGAGTATTTACCCCAAACATACAGATGTAGTGAAAAGAAGGGCCATCTGTACCCCAATGTTTATTGCAGCAATGGCTACGGTCGCCAAACTGTGGAAAGAACCAAGATGCCCTTCAACGGATGAATGGATAAGGAAAATGTGGTCCATATACACAATGGAGTATTATGCCTCCATCAGAAAGGACGAATACCCAACTTTTGTAGCAACATGGACGGGACTGGAAGAGATTATTCTGAGCGAAATAAGTCAAGCAGAGAGAGTCAAGTAGCATATGGTCTCACTTATTTGTGGAGCATAACAAATAACATGGAGGACATGGGGAGATGGAGAGGAGAGGGAGTTGAGGGAAACTGGAAGGGGAGATGAACCATGAGAGACTATGGACTCTGAAAAACAACCAGAGTGTTATGAAGAGGCGGAGGGGGAGTGGGGGGGGAGGTGGGAGGTTGAGGAACCAGGTGGTGGGTAATAGGGAGGGCACGTACTGCATGGAGCACTGGGTGTGATGCCAAAACAATGAACACTGTTATGCTGTAAATAAACAAATAAAAAAATAATAATCAAAATAATCAGGAAAAAAAAAGTGAAAGAACCTAAAGATCATTACTTTATCTTGGTATACAGAGTAGTAAACATCAGAAATGTTTGACTGTATTGTCTTATAGACAAAGTTAGGTTGAAATTGACTGCATTTGAGCAAATTCTCCTTGTAATTAATATTTTCTTTTCCATACATAATTAGATAATCCTTTCAAAGTGTGATTTCTGCTCCACTGCACCCTGCTTGGAGAATCTGAAATTTTTAAGCTGGCAGTTCATCTGTGAGTGTTAGTCATTAAGCATAAATGAAGCTTGGTCACTTAAAGTTAAATATAAATACTGCCCAGGTAATAGTAATATGACATTCCAATTCATTAGTTGAATTACTCTTACTTAAACTGACTTTCTGTTTTTTCTTATTTCAGGGTAGGCTAACGTTTGTAATAAAAACAAACTTATTTAGAAATCATATTTAGTCTTAGAAGGAATGATAACCTTATCTATTTGCAGGCTTATGTGGTGAGATTCTCAAAGTATTGTACAATCGTTATTATGTGTAAATATAGACATATTACTAAATACTAATCTATATAAATTGATGTATGTGTATAAATCTGTTTACATACATACAGTAATATAGGGAAATATTTTGAAAAGGGTTCAGGATCATAGGTATCTGATAATAGTATCTAATTCAGTGGAAGAAAGTAAAATTTAAGAGTGGTGATCAAGGAGGATTTTAGCCTTGTCTCCATTTTCTGTATTTTATTAGCATAAATAACAAATATTTTCACAGGAACATCAAACTGAAATTCACCTTTTCAAGTGAGGAAGCAGTCTCAGGAAGGACTGGACAAGAAGTGAATAAACTTTATTAAGATCATGTGTAAGTGTTGGGATCAAGGTCTCCATTTGAAAACATATAACCTTTGAGAAATTGTTAAATCTCTCCAGTCTTCCATTTAGTCCTTTTTAAAAATAGGTCTTAATAGTACTTATTTTCTAAGGATGTGTGTCTGGCATCTTCTGTGCCATGTCTTGCCTCTCAGCTCATCTTTTTGCCTTTAGCCGTTGACTCAACAAGGTGTAGCTTGATATGAATCTTGATTCAGCTTCTGCAGGTATGTTGTGAGTTATGTAACAGTGTGGGCCACCTATGGAAGCCCCGTTAGCTGGTGTGGCACATATGCAGACCTGAAAGGTCTGGGTGACAAACTGGAGGCCCTTAGGGATCTCCAGACTGATGAGGTCATAGCAGCTACCCTTGGATTGCCTTTCTCTGTTTTTGTTTTTGACTTTTCTGGTATCCCTTACAACTCTCTCTTAAATTGAAGTACAGTTGATATACAGTGTAATATTAATTTCAAGTATACAACAGAGAGGTTTGACAATTCTATACATTAAGCTGTGCTCATCATGGTAAGAATAGGTCTCATCTGTCACCATACAACATCATTACAGTGTTATTGACTGTATTCCCCATCCTGTACTTTTCATCCTCATGATTTATTTTATAATTGGACATTTGTACCCTTCACCTATTTTATGAATCCCTTCCTTGCAACTCTTGTCCCCTACAACCACTTCCAAAAACACATACAGTCAAACTCTTCAAGTCAAGCACTGGTTTGGGGGGGGCGGGGAACATGGGCTGAAGCAGGATGTGAAGACAATTTGCCCTGGGAAGAGCATAGAACTTTCCTAGCAAAAGTTAGTGTACTGAATGGTAGATGTTATCATTCTTGCCTTGTCATCATTATTGAACACAAGGTTGAAGTGACTCTTACAAGATTGTGGAGGTACAATTGATGCCCATGAGACACACATAGTGTACCATTTGATGAGTTCTGACTTCCGTGTACACGCGTGAAACTATCGCCACAAAAAAGATAGCAAACTTTTCCATCTCTTCCCCAAATTTCCTTGTGCCCATTAGCAATCCATCCCTTCTTCCATCACTGTCCATTGACAGTCACCACTCTGCTGTCACTGCAGATTCATTTTAATTTCCTACAAATTTATATAGATGGGTATATGTGCTTTTCTGTCTGGCTTCTTTCAGCATAATGATTTTGAGATAGAATCACATTAAATGTATCACTAGTTCATTCCTTCTTATTTCATTTTATGGTATACTGTAGTTTACCTGTTGATGGACATTTGGGTTGTTTTCGCTTTGGAGTTTTATAAATAAAGTGGGCATGGATCTTCGTGTATAAGATCTAGGTATTTTCGTGTATTATATCTAGAAGTGGCATGAGGTCATATGAAAGATATATATTTAACTTTTTAAGGACGTGCCAAAATGGTTTTGAAAGTCATTGTACCATTTTATATTTCTTCTGGCAGAAAGAGAGTCGCATTTTCTCCGCAACATAAAACCCTTGGTCCCTTGGTCTTTTTTTTTCTTCCCCAGCCATTCTGGTGGTCTGTAGTGGTAACTCATTGTAAATTTATTTGCCTTTCCGGATGACTAAGAATGTTGAACATCTTTTCATGTGTATATTTGCCATTCATCTACCTTTTGTGATATAGCAGCATATTTTGCCTTCTTTATTGATTGCCTTCTTTTATGGATTTCAAATGTATATACATTATTATTTTATAGTTTCCAGGTTTTAATTATTTAATTCAGATTTGATCTCTGTACCAGTTTTGCAATGAATAAAGCAGACAAACTCTCTAACCTCTTTGAACTTAAGCACTATTTTGTCCGTTGTTTATTTAGTAAGTATTTACTGAAGGCCTACTGATATTATTTATGAATTTTCCAGATTCTGGTGAATACAACAGACCTTATTACTGTTTTTGTGGATTTTATATTCTGGTGAGGAAAAAAGGACAAAGAGCGTATTTTTTGTAATACCTTAATTGAAAGAGAATATGTTGAGATGTTGAATAGCTGTGGGATATGAAGAAGGGATAGTCAGAACATACGGACAAAAGATGAGAACTGTCAAGCAAAGAGGCAGATGGTTTTGGTAGATAGTGGATGCAAGACCTGTGTTCTTATGCTGACAACCAGTATGAGTGGACAAAAACTATAGCTTTGCTTACAGATTATAAGAGAAACTTGCTTTTTCTTTCCTTTTTCTTCTCCTTTTAAAAGATATTATTTATTTATTTGAGATAATGTGTGGGGGGGGGCATGAGAGGGTGGGGTCAGAGGGAAAAGCAGTCTCCCTGCTGAGCAGGGAGTTCCATGTGGGACTTGATCCTGGGACTCCAGGATCATGACCTGAGCCGAAGGTAGTCGCTTAACCAACTGAGTCACCCAGGTGCCCAAAACCTGCTTTTTCCAATGATAATGGGGAAGCCTAGTATGACCATGACAATAGTAATACCTCAAATTCATTGAGCATTTACTAAGTTATAAATACTGTTCTAAAAACCATCAGAGTATTTCTCATGTAGTTCACATGGCAGTCCACCAAAGTGGGTATCATTTTTATCACCATATTATAGTTAAGGAAACTGACACTTGATGAGGTTTGATTTCATAGATCGAGGAAAATGCAGAAACTACTCAGATCTAGGTTTTCTGACTCTGTAATCCACAATCTTAACCATTAGAACTAAGTTTAGTGTTAGGAAGTTAATGCAGAAATGTAACAAATTTTAGGAGGGAAAGATTCTGGTTGGAGTTGCGTGAATGGAAACTCTTGAATTGAGAGGCTTTAAAATCAGGGAGTGGCTTTGTCATTTCGTTTTGTTTTGGTGGAAGTGGGAGTTGTGTTGGGATGAGGTTTAGGATGAGAAAATGCCTATAATATCTAAAGACCAGATAAATTAAAGAAAGAAGTATCTTGTGCAATATAGTAAGATTTAGAGCCCTTATAAATTAACAATTACATACTGAGTTAAAATAGGTAGGCTCTGACATAGAATTGTGGCTGTCTGTCCAATTAGATAGTTAACTTGGGGTCAGATCACTGTTTCTCAAAACTATTGTCTCTACTATGACATGCTGTTAAAATAGACACTTTTATTTTAATGATTTTACTTTTGCTTCAATGTAACACACATATACATATATACCATATAATAGCTATGTATATGTGTACACATATATGTGTATCTATAAATTCACATATATATGTGTATATGGCAAAGCCTGTCAAAGCAGAATGGGCAAATGTGATGATGAAATGTTGGGTCAGCAATTGAGAAAAATTATAGGTTTAATGAAAACATCTAAAAGCTTTTGAGTACATAAGCTAGTTCCAGTAGAGTACTCAATAAATCTATCTAAACAATGGTAAATGGCCATAAAGTATAAAGTGTTAACTATGAATTCCATTGCCTTTGCCAGCCAAAGGTCCAGTATTCATTAATCTCAGAAACACAAATTTTTGAGAACGCCTTCACAGCCCGTTTGGATTTTAATAATGTTGTATTGAAGATAGGTAATTAGGAAAGGAAGAAAATTATGAAAAATAGAGATTTGACTACTCTCTGCTGAGGTTTCTAAGTTTGAATAAATGAAGGATTGGATTTGGGACTACTCTTGGTAAATCAGAGTGCACAGAAATGAGCCCACTGCTCTTCATTCAAGCTGTTTTCTGACTGTAGAAAGAGAGCAAGAATAAGAGAGAGAAAGAGAACCTGAATGAATGAATGAACAAATGAATGAATGAATATATTTCAAACAGAATGAGAAGTACTCTTCCATTTAATGATAAGTGTGCAGGTGTGCCCTAGACTAGGTTTAAGATAAGAGACTTAAATCTGGGGTGCCTGGATGGCTCAATAGGTTAAAGCCTCTGCCTTCAGCACAGGTCATGATCTCAGGGTGCTGGGATCGAGCCCCACATCAGGCTCTTTGCTCAGCAGGGAGCCTGCTTCCCCCTCTCTCTGTGCTTGCCTCTCTGCCTGCCTCTCTGCCTACTTGTGATCTCTCTCTCTGTCAAATAAATAAATTAAAAAAAAAAAAAAAGAGACCTAAATCTGCCAACCTCCCTGTGGACTCTAGGTTTTAGTGTTTGTCTCATATTCTGGGCATCTAATTATGCACAATATGATTTTATATAGTGATACTGAACTATCTGATCCTTAAATACAAACTGAATACTTCATTTTCTGTGCATCTTAAGCAACAGGCATTATGCCTTTTAAGGATGGATGACAATTTTGCCACAATGGGTGTTTTTAAGGAAAAATTTCAACATACATATAAGCATAACACCATTTAACCAATCATGGCTATCAGATGTGAACATTTTTCACTCCCACTCTCGTTTCTTCTATTTCCAAAGAAATCTGGTCCTTAAGTTAGTGTTCCATGTGCTTAAGAATATTTTAACACTTTTAAGTTACCCTGTGAAGTTATCTCTGAAGAAACATAAATAATGTCATTATTTATGATGATATTAGCTTTATATAAATGGTAGCACATTGCACATATCCTTTACAACTTGATTTTTTATTCAGTATTTTCTTTCTGATACTTTTATCCATGTTGAATATTTAGTTAAAATCCATTGATTTGCTTTATGGTATCATATTATATAAATACACTGCAATTATATGTCCATCCTTCTGTGGATGGAAACTAAGTTTTAATTTTCAATCTTTCACCATTGCAAGCAAGGCTACAATGCATAGTCTTAGCAGGCTTTTCTCTTCAAATGAGTATGCCTCTCTAGGTAAGTGATCCTCTGTCTCTAGATAAACTTTAGGTGCAGAGAAGTTATCTAGATAGTCAAGTTTATCAACAGTTTATGTTATATTTGTGCTCTTTGTAGTGTCTTTAAGAGGGCTCTGGTGGAATAAACATATTCTACATTTTTTGAACGATTTTAATCTCTAAATTTGGATCTTTAAAGCAGCAAGAATCCAACTTTATCTTTAACAGTTGTCTTAGCAGAATGATTTATTGTGCTGTCCATTCTTTCTTTATTAAGTAACACTGCCTTTGTCATATTTCATTCTGTTTCATGGCACTGGTCCATTTACCTAACCCTATGTAAATAGCATGCTATGGCAGTCATTATATGAGGCCTTGAGATAGCCTGGGGGTAGGACCACCACTTCCTCTTGTTCTTTAAGGATATGTTGGTTGCTGACTTTTTGGATTCCCATATAAACTGTACAATTGATGAGCAATTCCCCAAAAAACCCCCACGTATTTGGATTTGGATTCTTATATGTCAATTACTGGATAATTGACATTTACAAGATTTTAACTTTTGTTACTCAGGAACATGGAAACTCTTCATTTTTTCAGAAAGTTACTTAATATCATTCTCTAAAATTTTATCCATGTAGGTTTTGCATAGTTGGTTTAACGTATATCTAAATGCCTTTTTTCTCTTACCAGTACTATTTATTTCAATGTAATTAAATTTTAAGTTCTAATCAATTGTTGCTTTTGTACAGAAAAATGATTTTTGCAAATTGCTCTTTTATAATAACATTGCTGAACTTATATTGATTGTAAATATGTAACTATAGGTGCTCTTGGATTTTTATAGCAATCCTAAACTTAATAAATAATTTTTTTTTCTCTTCAATGCTGTTCTCTTTCTCTTGTCTTGATACAAAACAGTATTGAATTGGAGTGCTGAGACATCCTTGGTCATGATCCTAAATTTAATTCTATTTACTATAAAATCATAAAGTTCTAAGGTAAATGTTTGAATTACATATATACTTAGTATATTTTTAAAAACTTCTTTAAAAATACTGTTAGTATTTTGTATAAGTTAAACTACATATCCATTATATTGAACATGATTATGCATAAATAAAATCAAAGGGCACAATTCTTATAAAATGAAGTTTGTCTATTAAAAATAATTAAGTATTAATTAATATAGATCTCAGTTTCTAAGGTATCATAAAATCTTAGGAAGTTTCTTAAAGACTCTTGCAAGGTCAGAATGATTTATCTTTGAAAGTAATTCTGAGTATGCCTATTGATGCTTGCATAAGCATAAAAAAAGGTGTGAAATGATGTATGCCCAACTACTAATAATAGCTGCTCCAAAGGATTGATATTGTAAGAGGGTGTGAATTTATGCAGATTATTAACTTTATACTTTGAATTATTTGAGTTGGTAAAATAAACAAGAATTACCACTACAATTTAAAACATCAAACATGGGGTGCCTGGGTGGTTCAGTTGGTTAAACATCTGCCTTATGCTCCGATCATGATTCCAGAGTCCTAGGATCTATCCCTGCTCCTTGGCTCCTTGCTAATGGAGGGGTCTACTTCTCCCTCTGCCTCTGCCCCTCCCCTCCCAACTCATGCTTTCTCTCTCTGTCTCAAATAAATAAAAAATCTTAAAAAAATTAAAAAAAATCAAATGAAGTAAAAAAAAATTACAAACCATACCATTTAATGGAAGGTTGTTAGAGTGTGCCTTTATGCCTTCTATGAGTGATTAGAATAAACTGTACATTTCCTTACAACTCTGGGATCATATAATTCTACATAGAATGACACAAATTTCATTTGCTGTGCCCATACCTATATTTAATTTCCATACCTAGAGTGAGGTTTGTTGAACTCCAGAGTCTGGGTTTCTACGGATGTCTTGCTTTCTGAGGTGTACATGGCAGAAGAGAAAGGTCACATCAAAAGAAATAAAGAAAAAGTCATAGGGATATCATCTAACTCCTCAGATGGGAATCTCAAGAGCAGGAATCCAGAGAGAAGTCACAAAAACACAGGAGTTAGATATCACACTCGACATGCAAAAATTGTGCATTATCCTTCCTTAAGACCGCAAGAATAAACAAAAGTTGACTTCTAAGTGATGCATTTTGTGAATAATGTTTAAGTTCAATGAACAACTAAGCTATCAATGATTTTTTAATAATAATGAAAAGAGCCTCAACCTAACAAAGACATTTTGAAATTTTACTGTGACTTTCAAAATGTTTTACATAAACCAGAGGTAAATTAATATGATTATTTATTCATTAATGAGTAGGACATTTTCGAGCATGTTCTAAATGCCAAATATTAATTGCTCTAGGTATAAGAAAAGCAAAGATGAAAATGTGTTCTCTGCCCTGAGGGACTTTTTATAAATGTATTACCAGCTTTTTTTCTGGTAATTTTTTTCACTGGAATCATTCAATACTTTACTTTTCTTACTTGAAAGTATTTCAAGTGCACTTTTTTTTCCTACCAATAATAAATTTCTTTCATTCTCTGTGGAGTTGCCCTCGGGCCAAACACTGTTGTTGTGTGACCTTGTCTTTCATTGTCGCTTTCTGATTGGTTTTAGTATTTATTTTAAGTGTTATTTTCTTACAGTGTTTACAGATGAATTAAAAAAAAGGAATATTTTGTAAAAATACAGTGGAAGATTCATTGATCTGGGACTTGAAATTGCTGGGTATATTTTTTTAGGGATTACCAAACCAGTGCTTTTGTGTAAATTCCCTAATCTCTGTGATATTTGTTTCATCTTTATTCTTGTTTTTGCCTTATTTAATTATTATTTTTTTGAATTTCTTTTCAGCATAACAGAATTCATTGTTTTTGCACCACACCCAGTGCTCCAGGTAATACATGCCCTCCTTAATACCCACCACCTGGCTCCCCCAACCTCCCACCTCCTGCCCCTTCAAAACCCTCAGACTGTTTTTCAGAGTCCATAGTCTCTCATGGTTCACCTCCCCTTCCAGTTTCCCTCAACTCCCATCTCCTCTCCATCTCCCTATATCCTCCATGTTATTTGTTATGCTCCACAAATAAGTGAAACCATATGATAATTGACTCTCTCTGCTTGACTTATTTCACTCAGAATAATCTCTTCCAGTCCCGTCCATGTTGCTACAAAAGTTGGGTATTCATCCTTTCTGATGGAGGCATAATACTCCCTAGAGTATATGGACCACATCTTCCTTATCCATTCGTCCATTGAAGGGCATCTTGGTTCTTTCCACAGTTTGGCGACCATGGCCATTGCTGCTATAAACATTGGGGTACAGATGGCCCTGCTTTTCACTACATCTGTATCTCTGGGGTAAATACCCAGTAGTGCAATTGCAGGGTCATAGGGAAGCTCTATTTTTAATTTCTTGAGGCATCTCCACACTGTTCTCCAAAGTGGCTGCACCAACTTGCATTCCCACCAACAGTGTAAGAGGGTTCCCCTTTCTCCACATCCTCTCCAACACATCTTTAAAATAGAATATTAAGGATACTCACCCAAAAGATCTAGGTGAAAATCAATTGAAGTAAAATATGAAGATGCGTTGTTCACTTTAAAGAGTAATAAAATCTTAATTAAACCATGGAAGTTCTTTTAAAGCTCTTGCAGATTTTCAGTTATAAAATGAGTAAGTTCTGGAGATGTACAGCACAGTGATTAGAGTAAACAGTACTGTATTATACACTTGAAAGTTGCTAAGAGAGTAGGTCTCCAATATTATCATCACGGAAAAGAAATGGTAATTATATGAGGATGTAGGTGTTGGCTAAAGCCAGGGTGGTAATCATTTCACTATATATAAGTGTATCAAATTTGCATGCTGGACATCTTAAAATTGTACAATGGGATGTGTCAATTATGTCCCATTTAAAGCTGGAAAAATGCACGAAGGGTAGGATGGCAGCATTCCTAATAGCACTTTCGAAGACAGCTTCCTATAAAATTAGTATTTTCTAAAGATATAACCATATAATCCTTGTAATGTTTCAAAACAAATTCAAACAAAAATAATCAAATATTTATTGAGCATCATCTATGTACCAAGCTCTGTGCTAGGAAGACCCTAGAGATAAAACAGATGCTGTCTCTGCCTTCACAGAGCCTACAGGTTTTATATCAAAGTAATTGCTCCCAAACATCAAATTCTGAATAAATCATGGAAGCATTGCAGAAAATTTACAATGTAAACACAGACGAATATATCATGCAGCTCATAATCAGGACAAAATAGAGGCATCGAAACGACTCCTCTTGGGGGAACAGAAATCCACGCTGTTGATTGCACAGAAGTAAAACTGGATCACAAGCAAACATGCCATAATAGTGATAGGCATTCTGGGGGAGATGGAGCTGGGGCCTGAGCCAGGTTTCCCAAAGGAATCATTCCTTGTGAGACAAAATGAAAGAATCTGGAATGCCACACATCAAAGGACATGCGGACTTTAGTGGCCATCTCATTCAATTAGACTTGCATCTTCAGGTAGTAATACTCCTCAACATATTAATTTGAGAACAGCCCCAGATTTAGACTGCTTGCCTTTCATATTATAAAATAGACTGTGCATCTTCTAAATAATAATACAAATAAAAGAATCTGTCACTCTAAGAAGAGTCCAAGGCAGAAAAGCCACATAATTAATTCCAGAGGTCTAAAAGGATATGGGGTAAAAATTCAACTTCCATTCCTGGTTGACAAAGAACATGTCCTAATAAAAAAACCCTTTCTTGTGACTGTAATAATATATCTATTTCTTCATAATTAAGTATAATGCTGAATATTTATAAAACAGTATTCAGCATCCTTAATCATTAAGCGCCAGAAGCAACCTCATAAAAGTCAGGAAAAAAGGGAGGCACTCGTCATTGATTATTTAACATTGCTCCAGCTGTACTAGCCATTTCAATCAGAGAAGAGAAAGACGTAGGAGAGACACATATGAGAAAGAAGGCAGCAAGACTATTTGTTTGCAGGTGATCAGGGATGCCTACCTAGCCCACAGATGAAATTGAACGCAATTAGAAAACATAAAATAGGTTAATAAAGTAACTGGTCAGAAGATTAATATATAAAAATAGATTTCCAAGACAGAAAACAAATAGCCATTTTTTAAACATGCACACAAACCATGCACATGAATTACTGCCTTTGGGGGGGAAGCAGGCAAAGTGTTCCTGAAATACGGAGGGCGTGTCTATCCTGTCCTCAATTCATGGCACATTATGGTGTAGAGTTGATATAAGGCCCCCGTCTGGTTGCTTTAGTTACTTGTTTATTCCCTGGTATCTCTGTACCCACCTCTCGGTCCCCTAGCATCCTAATGGATAACTGTTGTAATGTGTTTAATGTGTTCTTGCAAAATACTCTGATGATGTTGATGCCTGTACAGTATTCCTTGATGTTCATGTACACATTTTATCTAGATAACTCTCCCCGCGACTGCGATGGTTTTTAACTAAAAAGTTACTTGGAAACTATTTGCTCTGGAAAATGTCCTTTCCTGACTTTCCCGTGTGGACTCCTGTTCTGATTGCCTCCTATTCACCCTGCTGGTGAGGGAGGGATACATGGGCTAAATAGTAGAAGGTGGCCAAACATGGGACACTTGACAGTGGTCACAATACTCACATTCTAGGAGTGGAGGACACCATGTGCTTCGCAGGGACACATGGGGGCTGCACTCCGGAGTAGAGTGAACCACTAGGGACCCTATGGGGCAGGCTTTGTAGTAAGGAGGAGGTGAGGTGCTCCCTGGTTATCTGAACAATTCTGTGGGCTGTCAGGGCAGCGACGCCATTAGGTTGATAACCAGCTAGCTGGCAACTGTCCAGCCGAGAAGGGGCATGAGCCCCAAGGAGAGACTTACGCCTGAGGTGTGGAGTGTTTGTGGCCACAGCAGGAGACCACGTGTTAGGTCTTCAGTGTCCTGTGAAGCTAAAGATGACAAGGCAGCACGTGGAATTTTAGACTTCCCAACACAGCTTAGAATTCTTGCCTTATTTCTTGTGTCAAGGTCTCTCAGAGGCACCAGGAAAGTGCTTCTTTTTCTTTCTTCCCTAATCAGCATTTGAACAGCACCTGTTAGCCCCCAAAGTAAGACAACTCTCCCTCCTGCTTCCTTGCATTCTTCCCAAATGCAGCATGGGGCTGCTCTGACATTTCCATTTTTCAAATACATAAAACATTCATAAATGCTGATTTTCTGGCTAGGTCTCCTACAAATCTTATTATATTCAAAAGAAGAGAAGTCATACATAAAGGGTTTGATTTCTTACAGCTTCCACTAGAATGGGCTGAAAAAGGTTAAGTGGTTTTATGGACTTCTCTCCCATCCTTGAAAAACAATTCGTAGGCTAGAGAAGAAGTCTTTTGATCAGCAGACAATGGGGGGCTGAAGGTACTGTACCACAATGGGAAGTTTACAGTTTCATGCTGAGGCAAAAAGAGGAGGCCTACTTTTAAAAATGAAGATGACTGAAATGCAGAGAGAGAGAGGATTACCTCATTCAGAGGCTTCACTAGAGAAGAAAAATAGGTGCTTTCCTGGGTGTTTTGGAGAGGGTGTCCCTAGGCTGCTCTTATCAGAGTGACATTGGCCATGACATGTGACAAGAAAGGATTATCTGGGACAACATGGCTGGCTATGTCCGAGCAGCAGCCCCATGTGTAGCATGTGGAGAATGGAAAGCAGGGTGGAAGACCAAGGTCACACAAGGTCACCCGGGAAAAGCCCAGAGAAGAGGAGCATAGCCAGGGTCATGAGTGGGAGCGAGCTTTGATTGCCATGGTTCCTGAGTACCGGGGTGGGAGGGAGCCATATTAGCTCTGGCCTACAAGGAACTATCCTGTAACCTAACATTGGTGAGACTCCTGCAGTCCTGCGGCACGAAACGTGTTCCAGTTTTGTGTCTTCCCCTTTAGGAAGTGAGCCAAGATGGAGTGCTCTCGGACCAGTTCCTGAGCACCTCTCCTTGGCTGTTCCGGTGTGGACATGCACTACACACCAAGTTTAAAGCAGTTCCACGAATGTAAATAGAGGCAATACCTACCTCACAGCTTCTCATCCACACTCATTTATACCAGTCTACTTACTATTGACTTTTCATATGTCCTCTCTTATTCATCTAATGTATAAAGATACTTAATGAATCAGGAGGTATGATCCATGTTATATTTAGCATTTTCTTAAATCAGGATGAATTTATGGAGGAGCGGGTGCAGAAGAAGGAAATGACCTAATATTTACTGAAGAACCGAATGTACCTCACCTTGTTTTAGGTGTTTTATTAAATTAATTAGAAATCCTGAGTTCATACATCTGTGTTACATACTAGTTGAGGAATAAGTGTCAAATTTCTTAGCATTTTGAAACTCAGTTTCTTCATTGGTGAGTGACTGTCAAGGGGCTGAATTTAGAAAGAGATGAGGAGAAAGGTAAGTTGATCTGTTGGAGCATTTGGCTCATTGGGTGATTGGGTGATGTATGTTCATGGAAGTCAAAGGAGGAAAGAATATTTAGTAGAATGGAATAATCGCATATTCAATCTAAGTATTTCTATTTGAAAAAAAAATCTGGTGCGTATAGGAAAACTAGCCCAAAACCTAGTACAGAGTAAAAATTTCAGGGTTTTATCACGCTGTATTTTCCTAGAATAAAATATGAATTTATTTAGAAATATGTGGAACTTGGGGCACCTGGTTGGCTCAGTTCTTTAAGCGTCCAACTCTTGATTTTGGCTCAGGTCATGATCTCAGGGTTATGAGATTGAGCCCTGCATCAGGCTCTGTGCCCAGCAGGAAGTCTGTTTGAGATTCTCTCTCTCCCTCTGCGCCTTCTGCCATTCAAGAGTGCTCTCTTGCTCTCTCTCTAAATAAATAAATTAAATAAATAAATGAAATCTTAAAAAAAAATGAAGAAAAAGAAATATGTGAAACTCCATTAAGGGAAGTCTAACAACAGACATTACTATTGAGCAGGAAGCATCTGACATAAAAGGTAGCTCTAGAGTTTTAGGAAAACACTGAAAGGCTTATATTTTTCTAGAATTAGTCTGGGTCATGGAAAGAAGATTCCCTGGAGAGTTAAACAGTGTGGCTTCATTCCAGGCCCTCTCATTAACTTGCTCTGGCTTGTCCGCTCATTCTGTTACGAGATTTTGTTTTTGTTTTTAAAGATTTTATTTATTTATTTGACAGAGAGAGATCAGAAGTAGGCAGAGAGGCAGGCAGAGAGAGAGAGAGAGAGAGGAGGAAGCACGCTCCCTGCCAAGCAGAGAGCCTGATGCAGGACTCGATCCTAGGACCCTGAGATCATGACGTGAGCCGAAGGCAGAGGCTTAACTCACTGAGCCACTCAGACGCCCTTGTTTTTGTTTTTAAGTAGTTTCAATGCCCCGTGTGGAGCTCAATGTGGGTCTTGAACTCATGACCAAAAGATCAAGACTGGAACTGAGATCAAGAGTTGGACATGTAAACAACTAAGCCACCCAGGCATCCCTGTTAATATTTTATGACTTGAATTTTTTTAAAAGATTTTATTTATTGAGAGAAAGAGGGAGAGCATGAGATGGGGGAGGGTCAGAGGAAGACGCAGAAGCCCCACCAAGTAGGAAATCTCATGTGGGGCTTGATTCCAGGACCCTGGGATTAGGGTCTTGATCCTGGGATCATGACTTGAGCTGAAGGCAGATACTTAACAGACTGAACCACCCAGGTACCCTTGATTTGAATTTTTAAAAAGTAGCTGAGATCTGTTCTGTTGCCCAGAAACAAACAAATTTGTATTTGACCAATTAACACTTTCAGTGCTCTTCATTCTTCTATGTAGATAGAACTCCATTTATTATCATTTTATTTTTGCCTAAAGGACTTTTCTCAGCTGAATTGATATAACAGATGGATCTGTTTCCTCAGCTACAAAAGTAAAAAAAAAGCAACTTTTTTTTTTAGCAGCAACATCTACCAATCCTGCTTCATTCAGTTTCCCAAAATGTCTTGTCTAATCTTTATTCGCCATAGACTAGTATATTCTAGATACTTATGTTTGATAGGAAAAAAAACCCATAATTGCTGTAATCTTTCCTGAATAAGAACTAGGGGCTTTTCTACTACCATTATGTGTATCACTATAATTTTATAAATAAATTTCCCAGAGTAAGAGGACTTTTTTTTGTTGTCAGAATAATTTTAACTTTTTTTTTTTTTTTTTTTTTTTTTTTTTTTTTTTTTTTTTTTTTTTTGGGAGAGAGAGAGCAAGTACATGAGTGAGCAGGGAAGGGGCAGAATGAGGGGGAGAATCCTAAGCAGGCTCACACCCAGTGTGGAGCCCAGCATAGGCTCCATCTCACGACCCTGAGATCATAACCTGAGCTGAAATGAACAGTTGGATGCTCAACCAACTGAACCACCCACACACCCCAGAATAATTGTAACTTTTTGAAAATTCATATTTCTTCTCCTTATTTCCCAAGAAATAGTGGAAGTTTCGTGTAGGTCCATACTCATCTGGGAATCACATCTGAAAGCTACTATCACAGAGTACACAGAAGCGAATCTGAATCAAGGATGATGAACTGGTGTATTGGAAAAACAAAATAATATCCAGGGCATGACCTGATATCTTGGCCCTAACAAGTCTGTTCTCCACTTCAGTCCAGGGATGAGTTCAATTGCAGATTACGGGTTTTGTATTTTTCATTTGCAGGGCTCTTCCCCCTCTCCCAGAAACTTCGACTTACTAGGGTAGGTATCACCATGTGGAGTCCATCACATTACATCATATGGACCTCTCATGCCTCCTAGAATAAACCCTATGGCTTCAGAGTGATGTGTCATTGCTCTGCATTTTCAGGCTGTGGATCCTATTATCTGGGCGTAGGTTGTTTGTTGCACTCCCAAAAGAAGAGCATGAGTTCCCTAGACTGTTAGCAGTATAAAAATTGGCTTCTGAACATTTGTAATTGGTCTAGGTAATGAAGGTATTAACCTAAGGTTTTAACCAAAGTTTGATGCTCTCATTCGGTAGGAAAGGAAATTTCTGGCATAAATAAAAAAACTCTTCAAATGTCTGACGCCCCAAGTTCTTTAAGCTCTTACCATAATGGGACTAACCTTGCTTATTTAGAAAAATGAATAAAGACACAATTGTTTTGTTATCTGAACAAGAATTTTTCAGCCCTAGTTTTTTTTTTTCCCTTTTTATTAATTTTTTCAGCGTAACAGTATTCATTCTTTTTGCACAACACCCAGTGCTCCATGCAAAACGTGCCCTCCCTATTACCCACCACTTGTTCCCCCAACCTCCCACCCCTGACCCTTCAAAACCCTCAGGTTGTTTTTCAGAGTCCATAGTCTCTTATGGTTTGCCTCCCCTCCCCAATGTCCATAGCCCGCTCCCCCTCTCCCAATCCCACCTCCCCCCAGCAACCCCCAGTTTGTTTTGTGAGATTAAGAGTCATTTATGGTTTGTCTCCCTCGCAGCCCTAGTTTTATTAGACATACCCAGGGAAGTTTTCCTAGCCATCCAGGTTTCCTGCATCTTCCTCATGAGAAAGGCAGGCCACATCAAGCCATCAGTTTTTAAAAATTGCTTTGGTTTTCCTAGGTACATTGACATTTTTACCTTACTGAAATGAGAATGGGTTCTTATTTTTAAGAATCCCCTTTTTTTTTTTTTGGAGCTGAGTGAATTGCAGTGATTTAAAGACCAGTTGTTATTTCTACTCACTTAGTTCAGGCTAAAGTACATACTTTTATGGTGAAGCAGAGAATGGCCAAATTAAACTAATCAGGTTTTTTTTTTTAACTTGAATATTCATTTGTGTTTGCCATGTAAATTGGAGGGAGGAAAATGATTTTCACTGCTGGAGCATAAAGCAAATTAGATATAATGGTACATAAAAGGCAAATCAAAATCACTCTCTTGAAAATTAATGCCTTTTACAGGATATGAAGCCATTAAAAAAAACTGTCACAACATTTTTAACCTGTTCTAGTTTCCATGTTCCAGCAACACATCCATTCTCTATTGACCACATTCTGGGAAGCCAGTACTAATAATTAAATAAATTGCACTGTACAAAACTTACAGTCATCTAACATGGCAGGAAGCCAGCTCTTTCTCTTTGACTTGAAAAAAAAATGTCAATTACTATTCTATTTTCCAACTCTAGAAATTTCTTTTAACAAAATGGTTTTGTTACCAAATTCATTTTTCTCAGTGGAATATGTAACCTCTCCTCTGTGAAAGCTGGCTTATGTTCACAGAATTTGACCATAATGGATTATGCTTGTAGTCACATGTTTCCACTAAGGCTAAAATACCTTAGGCCTCAAGTATCCGTATAGATTGCCATGTAAACAGAGTCTCATGTGATCGTATTAGATATTTCAATATAGATTTCCTAGAATTTCGGTGAGGTACTGCTGTAAATGTAAGCCGTGTTAACACTGTGCTGGCTGTATGTGACAGAGGCCAAATAGGTACAGTCTCATTGTAATAAATACATAACCTTCAGGTTTTAAGTCTGGCTGGAATATACTTTTTTATGTGTGGTGGGGGAGGTTGGACTCTATTTGCATTTATTCTCCAAATGCATAGGAATTATTCCAGAAATATAATTATATCTCTATTAATATAATATGTATATTATAAAAATATATGGAGATAGATATAGATATTAATATTATCGGGGGCATACATAAATTAAATAAAAAACAAAGATAATAAAGATACTAAAAAATTGACTATACCAGTTGTATTCTTTATGACAAAAAGTCACCATGTAAGTGACTATTTGGATAAAGAAGAAGAACCACAAACATACAATAGAGGTCACCTCTGGTAAGAATACCAACAGTTGACTTTATTTGTATTACCTGACTTTTTGACTACGTGAAAGACTAACCCATTATTTAGATAACTAAAAATAAACACTTATTTAAAAAATAAGTCTAATCTACATTAGTCGCCAGTACTATTAAGCTAGTGAATTACTCTGTAGAGGGGAGAGTTGAAAAGTAGAACCAAGGTGGGGTTTGGAACAAATAAAATGACAGTCTAAAAAATTAACCCCATGAGTTTATGAAGATGGATTACCAAACTCTTCTGCACTGAATTCATACAGTGGAACAGGGATCTAGATTGAGGAATCTGAGATTAAAAGCTCCATTTATGCTAGTCAGGGTCAATCCTTGTGTTAATGAAACTGTGTCTGTGAAGAGTACAAACATTTGTAGCGGGTTTAAGTCTTAAACCTCCCATTTATTCTGGGAGTTGGCAGTCTTTGGAATGCTACTACTCTTGGGCTGAAAACGCAGTATATCATATTTGAAATGAAGTGGAACAAATTTAAGTATACAGTGAGAGAATAAAGATTTCATATATATTTATCAAATGCAGTGACCAAATATCTGATTATTCTCTCTACTTCCTCCAGCCCTCTGCTTGATGTTGAGTTTGTAGGGGTTGATTTGGCTACAAATAACTATATACACACCAAAAGTCTTAAGTTGTAAGGGTATTTAATACAGTAAAAGAAGACTAGTGGTAGGTATGTCCAGATTTATTTCAGAGGTTCAGTGATGTCAAGGATATAGAATTTGCACACTTCTGCTCTGCAGTCCTTAGAGTGTTGGCTTTTTATTCCTGTGATTTATTGCCTCATGGTGGCAATATAGTTATCACAGCTCCAGGCATCACATTTTCATTCCTACATTTTAAGCTAAAAGGAGAGATCTAGGAAAAATGTCTTTCCTTTATGAAAGTTGTGCATGTTTATCTGTAGAGATGCTCCCTCCCCAGATTTCCCCAACAGAACTCCTTCTTATATCATTTTATCTGGAATCTATGTTTCAGATATGTGTACTATCAAGAGAGGATGGGAAAATACACAGGAAAGGGGACTGTAATTCTCTTGGTTGGTTTTGACTAACCATGATTTATTTACTAGAACCATCAAAAGGACATATTTTCCCTGAATCTGAAGGATCTATACCTGCTTCCCTGAGTGGATCAGTTCTTTAGGGAAAGAGAAAATGGTGGTGGGGGGGAGGTAGGTTAGTATAGGATGATTATTATTTCATAGGTTCTGAACACTGGGAATCTTTGGTGGTTCATATAATCATGGTTCCCAAAGTGGCACTGCTCCCTCGGTGCTAAAATTAAAGACCAATTGTTTGGTGTTTCAGCTCATTCTGTACCCTTGACCTGCAGACCTAGTTTTAGACAGAAAGGACTAAAGATTTTTCAGTCTTCTATTTCACTTCACAGGGCAGAATTATAAAGCCAGATAAGATCCCAGTTTTGCCTTCCTTTGACTTTGATTCAGTTTCTTGCTGCCAGGTTAAATAATTTGTGGATTAAGGGATTTCTAATTCTAGCAGCGAGTACCAGGAACTGAGAGGGGGTGTTTTCTTGACGATCTTGTGTACTCCTAACAAGAAACCCATGTGGTGGCAGCTCCCTGGGAGATGTGTGGGGGCATTCTTGGAGTGAGGGCTCTGAGATGAGAAGATTGTAGTAAGCAGAGAATCAGAACAGTTTCCGAAGGACTTTTTTCTATGGCTCATAAAAAAAAAAGAAAAACCCCGATGGACTTTTTTGCTGTCTCCCGGCTGACCTGAGGTATTCACAGATGGGAACCCTGCTGTTCTCCAGCTCCTCTGCTATCTGGATTGTGCCCCATAAGTGTCAGTACTTGGTTCTTTGGACCCACCTCACTCAGTTCACTTAGTCCTACATTCTGTCTCCATTTTGCTAATAGTCGACAGTAACAATTACTTATTTTTTTTCCAAATGGCTTAGATAGAATCATCAGAAGCAAACTCAATGGAGAACTTATAGTAGAGAAGAATTATAGGTCTGCATTCTTTGCAGACTAAGCTGGGGCAGAAAGAGGCCCAGGCTGCCTTTCAAGCTGATCCCTTCCAAACAAAGACATCCCGAATATCCTGGCAGTCTGGCTCAGGGAAGAGGGACCCTCTGCTGGCTCTGTGTTGAGGTTGCTTTGCTTGCCACTCACTCCTGGCCAGCATCAGGCACCCTGACTCGCGGGCTCTGGTCATCATCCTCCTCTTTGTGGCCTGAGATGATGTCATCAGTCTATAGGAGGAGAACTGCTCTCTCCATTACTGTCTTGTATGGTTACAGCTTACAGCCTGTGGCTCCCAGATGCCCAAGGCTTGCATGCCCCCCAGGGTACCCGTCTCACATGTATGCCCCAGACCTCACCATTCTCCTGGTCGTGCTTGGCCTGAAGGGAGGAAGTAAAGGGATCATGCTGGTCCCACAGCTCTGGATCAGGGCATGAGGGATGACAACAGCCCTGTCTGGCCATTGTTCCATACAATGGAACATGGCTTTGATTTTTCTGTCAAGGCATGGACCAGTTCAGAGGCTCCACCCCAGAAATAAGCTGGGGGTCCCAGTGAACATTGTGGCACACTCGCATGGCATCCTAGAAGCTGCGTTCTACTTCTGAGAGTCTCTTTGCTGTGGAGGAGCATGGTGTGGGCCCTGGGGTCTTCGTGCTCAGTGATGCATGTAAAGTACTCCTCTCCACTTCTCTTCATTTCCATTGTGCCTGCTTCTGTCCCAGCATCCCCTCTTGGCTCTGGCCAGCTGACTATCTGGGCCCCACAGGCTCTAGCAATGCACTTCAGACACTTTGATAACTTTGATTGAATGTGTGAATTCCTGATTTTTCTCAGCCTAATCTTTATAGAAAATTGAGGAGTTAAATTCATGTATGGAAAAAAATGTTATTTTAAAATTACTTGGACTGTATTCACCCTTAGAAGTTAAACTTCTTTTCATTCTTCAGTTGTGGTTTAGTTAATGGGATGTTCAGACATATGTCTACAATAATTTTTCTTGTGGGGTGGGGAGGAAGAGAATGAAAGTGAACAGGGTGAGTTCCCTTGATGAGGAGTCTGGTGTATCAAACAGGACTATAAATAGTGATGTAATGTTTCTAAGGGTAGAACTCAATTATTTCGGTCCCGAAGTCCACTAAATACAAGTATTCCTTTTTTTTTCTGGGTCTTCAAAATGAGGGCTTACAAAATAATTTCACTACCAGAATAAAAAAATCCTGTAGAACAAATCCACAAGCCAAGCTAGAGAAAACATTTATTTTTGTCTTAGTAAGAGAGTATAGAATACACCACATTCTACCTTAGCTTCTCTTCCTATAGAACCATATCCTCTTTGTGTGGTGTTTAAACATACTTGTATCCTTGCTTTCCTTTTCCCTTCATTATTAAGTGAAACTGTCTTCTAAGCAAGTCAACTTAGGAAGAAAATAAGAGACTTTTAAGGGCTTACCCTGCTCACACACATATTAAAAGACAAAAACTGGAGACAAAGAAATGCACTGAGAGAAGTGAATGTATACAGTTCAGTAGTACGGTCATAGAGACCTTCCTGTAAAATCGGTTGTGAGGCAGAAAAGCATGGCATTTAGTAAGAAGTCTAGATTTGGTGCAAAGATCAGTGAAAATAATAAAGATTAGGTGTTCTCACAAACATGTAACTTTACTAAGGGATTTGAGAGTTTTTGTGAAGACAAAGAGGAGAAGCCACAAATAATTAGTGCTCAAGATTTAAAAGTTATCTCATCTTACAGAGATGAAATGACACTCAGGCACTTCAGCATGATCATTGCAGCTATTCAACATTAAAAGTGTCATTACAGGGGCACCTGGGTGGCTCAGTGGGTTAAAGCCTCTGCCTTCGGCTCAGGTCATGATCCCAGTATCGTGGGATGGAGCCCCACATCCGGGCTCTCTCCTCGGCGGGGAGCCTGCTTGCTCCTCTCTCTCTGCCTGCCTCTCTGCCTACTTGTGATTTCTTTGTCAAATAAATAAATAAAAAATCTTAAAAAAAAAGGTGTCATTACAGGGGCTGCCTCAGGTCACTGGGAGCTACCTGATCATAAGTGATGGGTACACATGCTGAGATTTTTTCACCCCGTTGTTCCTCTGCAGTTTTAGATGATGGGATCTCCCGTGTCATCCAGAGCACTTGGGAATGTTGGTGACATCGGCTAGTCTGATTCTTAATGACACCTGGACTTAGAGGTAGCCTCTAGTCAGTATAGTGGAAATGCTGGAACCTTCTTGGTAAACCACAGAAGAAAGAATCTGAAAGTTCTGGGAAACAGGAACTTTGAACCCATTATCTACTTGCTCAGCCATTCCCTGATTATGCCCCAACCAGAAAGGGCCCAAAGGATATACCCTTTACCAAGCATAAGGTTAAGTGTCTGGGAAAACATAAACATCCTTCAATTTCTCCCATTCTGTAGGTTGCCTTTTCACTCTGTAGATTTTTTGCTTTGCTGTATGGAAGTTTTAGTTTGGTACCAACCTTGTCTATTTTTGCTGTTGTTGCCCATACTTTTGGTGTCATATTCCAGAGATAACCACCTAGACCAATGTCCTAAAGCTTTTCCCCCTATATTTTCAACAAGTTTTAGTTTCAGATCTTAATGTTTAAGGCTTTAATCCATTTTGAGTAGATTGGGTTTTTTTGCATATGTTATAAAATAAAGGTACAATTTCATTCTTTTGCGTGTGCATATCTAGTTTCCCTAACACTAACACTGTTGAAAAGCTTGTCCTTTCCCTGTTGTGTCTTCCTGGCACTTCGTGAAAGATGAGTTGACTGTGTGTGCAAGGGTTTGTTTCTAGGCTTTCTGTCCTGTTCTGCTGGTTTATAGATCTGTCTTTAGGTCAGTGCCATACTGTTTTACTTACTGTAAATATGCTGATTGTTATCTATCTTTCCCTGCATATAATCTGGCTTTTCTCTCTGACTACTTCTAAGATTTTCTCTGTAATAATCGATATTAAGAAATTTATTTATCGTGTGCCTTTGTGTAGCTTTTTTGTTTTGCTTTTGCCTTTTTTTTTAAAGCTGGTATCTGTAGATTTATAGTTTTCATCAAGTTTGTAAAAATTTGACACTTCAAGTTGTTTTTTTTAATTCTCCCTTTTTCTTCTTGGAACTACAGTTGTTTATATATTACGGTACTTGCAGTTTTTCCATAACATAACTCTGCATTTTCTCCACTTTTCCTCTGTTTTACATTTTAGATTCTTTTGTTGTTATAATTTAATTTCATTAATCTTTTATTCTACAGTGTCTATTAATATATGAAACCCATCCAGTGTATATTTTTATCTCAGATATTATTTTTCATCTCTTAAAGTTTGATTTGTGTTTTTGTTATCTCTTCTATGTTTCTAACAGTCTCATTTTTTTCTCCATCTGTTGTGTATATGAAATAAAGTTCCCACAACCTTAAAAAATAGCCTTGTCTAATAATCTCTCATCTGTATCATTTTTGTATCTATTAATTATCTCCCCCTTTATTTGTTGTATTTTCCTGCTTCCTTGTATGCTTATTAGTTTTTTATTAAAATACAAATGTCACACAGTTTTAACTTTTTGGCATTACACATACACACACACACACACACACACACACACACACAGCCTCCTCTCTGTGTAGTATCCTCCTTTTTAGTTCTCTGGAAATATGTATTCTAATCATGTTGCCCTCCCTGAGCTCCCAACTCCATCTCCATCCCTCACTGAAAGTGCTGGGCTCCTCTGGGCTTCCTTTCCCAGCACCCACCCGCCCACCCACTGTGGCCTGGAAACTCACTCCTTTCAGGGAGCCATGGCAGCCCCAAGACTGATTTTGCTTGTTTCCCCTTTCTCAGAGGTCCCCGTCCTTTGCTGCTTGATGTCTAACATCTCTAATACTGATTTCCTACATTTTGCCTACTTCATTTCATGTTTTTATGGGATAGGGTAACTCTAATTCCTCTTACCTACTTGGACAAAGGTACAATTACACCTTTTAGGGTTTTGATTGTATGGAGTGACAGTGAAATGAGGATTGAAATGTAGGGTAAGCTAAAATTATTTTTCACAGGGAAATGACATGTTATTTTAGGAAATATATTTTATAAGTTTATTTATAAGTAAAACACCAAACACACCCTCCACATCCAGTGTAGGTCAGTTAAGTAAAGTAAATTCAACCGAGGCCTCTCTCTGTCTCACACTTAAACATAGAGGACTGCTCTTTATACTTAGATTTGAGAGACACAAATCATAGGTGACTCTGACAGTCCCATTTTCTCCCCATCCACTTTGTCACCCCTCAGTGAGCTGGTGATGTCTGTGTACTTGTTTAAAACATGCATAAGCAGGTTGCACTGAAATAATTGTAGCAGCTCTACTTCCTTGATGTGCTTTCTCTCTCATTAAGCTCTCCATAGAGCTGACCTTTTGTTTATAAATCCTCATTGTGTGCTTATTGTTTTCTGAGATTCAAAGGTTTCTAAATTATGACTAATAAGAATATCTGGTCTCTCTGGACCCGGAAATAAATTGTTTAATCCCGAAGGCATTGTATAGGGTTTTGTTTGGTTTTGTTTCATTTTAAATCACCATGGACATCTGGGGAATCAAGGAAAGGCAAAAACACTATGTTGTATTGAGTGCTTGTGTTTTATTTTATTCAAGCTCCATGGCCAACTCAGCTACTCCAGATAGCACATCTTTCTTGGTGTAACCTAATATTCTCTCCCCATCAAACTAAAAACTTAAAAATATTTGCTTGATCTTTAAAAAGTAGTATTTGGAGTGGAGGGGGTTGGGAGGGATGGGGTGGTTGGGTGATTGACATTGGGGAGAGTGTGTGCTATGGTGAGTGCTGTGAATTGTGTAAGACTGATGAATCACAGACCTGTACTCCTGAAACAATACATTCTATGTTTATTTAAAACAAAACTTAAAAAAATGGGCATTTGAGAAACCCAATTTTCAATATCCTTTCTGTTGATAGAGAAAATATATTTAAAAATTAAATTTTCACTTAAACCTCCCCCAGTCTAGATACCTACATCTTTTCTACCTCTCATCCCATCCCAATTTATTAGCCCTGTTCATTCACAGGAAAAAAAAAATCTCTCTGAACCAGATTTCCTCCTGGAAATCTTCTAATGACATTATTACTAATTCAATATAGCAATCATCTTCTAGGGCTGGAGGCTGGAAGTCCAAGATTGAGGTGTCAGCATATTCAGTGTCTGGGCAAGGCCCTCTTTGCTTTGCGGATGACAATCTTCTCAGTGTATCATCACATAGTGGAGACAAAGATCATCTCTCTCATGTCTCTTTCTCTGTTTTTAAAGATTTATTTATTTGAGAGAGAGAGAGAGTGAGTGCTGGGAGGTAGGGGCAAAGGGAAAGAGAATCTCAAGCAGACTCCACGTTGAGTGTGGAGTCTGATGCAGAGCTCGATCTCACACTTGAGATCACTACTCACGATCACAAAACCAAGAGTCAGATACTTAAATGACTGTGCCACCCAGGCACCTCATTTCTCTCATGCCTCTTATGCGGACACTAATACTCACCTTCATGACCTAGTTACCACCCAAAGACCCCACCTTCATACACCATCACAGTGGGGATTAGAGCTTCAGCATGTGTGGTTGGTGGCAGGGCACAGACATTCAGTCCATAGCATAGGACAATTCTTTCCATATGGAGAAAAGCAGCCACTCCGCTTTCTTCTTCCTGTCCCAGTGAATTTGTTTCATGGAGGTAGAAAACTTAAAAGATTAGGATGGCCATGATGTGACTGGCAGTGCAAACTATGAAGTGGCTGAGAACATCTGTGACTTTCTTTAATGCACTTTGATTCTCAACTCTTTCATGTTAGATGGAATTTCTAGCAGGTAGAAGACATTTTCTAGAAAATTCCTCTTGCTCTTTGAGAAAATACAGTTTTGGGCATGTAGAACTGTTGATTAAATTAACATGCTTGCTAAACTCTCTTGAGTTCATTTATTCTTGGTAAAATGCCACAATAGTCATAAAAGTCAAAATCTACCCTTCACCCCACCCCGGGGAAACAGGTAGTGTGGTTTTACTAGAAATATTTTTAAAAAAATTAACGTTCTGGAGTCTGGATTCTAGTCCCAGTACTGAATCTAACTAGCATTATGATATATTTTTTAAAGATTTTATTTATTTGAGAGAATCTGAGAGAGCACGAGCAGGGGGAAGAGTCAGAGGCAGAGGGAGAAGCAGGCTTCCCATTGAGCAGAGAGCCCAACTTGGGGCTCGATCCCAGGACTCTGAGATCATGACCTGAACTGAAGGCAGACACTTAACCAACTGAGCCACCCAGGCACCCCAAACTAGCATTATGATCTAAGGCAATTATTTAACCACCTGTAACTCACTTCCCTCTTTAGTAAAATACAAGGATAACACTACATTATATAATTATATTAAGTCCCTTTTAGAACCTAAATTCCAGATCCATGGTTTACTTATTTGGTTAAAAGAGGAGGGAAAGGAAATTATATTGTATGCAGTATATGAGAGAGAGATCCATTATGACACAGGTGATGAGGTGAGGAAGGCTATTTGAATCTACCACCTGAGGATCAAATTAACAATGCTAGACTGTTCACTGTGAGGTCTTGGGTAAGCCATATGAATTAGTTACTTTTAAGATGCAGCATATATGATGGATGAATTGGTCAGAAATTTTTCTGGAGGTATTTGCCTTTTCTGGGTTGATTCTGGTATCCTCACTCGCTTTGCTAAGTGTGGTATAAAGTCTTTGCTCAAAACTCAAGAATTTTAAATCCTTAATTCATGAGAAATTGGTGATAGTTTTGTAGGAATCTTTAACTACAGAGAATGAGAGTTTAATTAAAGGGAATGATGGAAACATAATGAAGTAATTACTTGCTCATTACAAGTTTATAATTCATATGTCAGGAGCCACCATCTTCTTTCTGAGATACATACTGCTTCGGTATGTATTTATACATGTATTTATTTACTACAGAAGGGATATAAGGCAGCTAGCAGAGAATGCATAAAATATAACAAGATATCACCAGTGAAGGGTGGATGGGAAATGAAAACAAAACAAAACAAAACAAAACAGGGGAAGTCTAGGAAGTAAGGCCAATAAATAAATAATTAGCACAGAGATCTGAAATTAAAAGTTTAGGTAAGCAAGCTTCATCCCAATCATGGGTTCAAATGAAATCCTGCTACATCACAAAGACCCTAGTGTCCATCAGATACAAATAATCATTGTACAGGACGAGGACACTCATTTCTGATTCTTATTCAAGGAGGAAGAGCAGGGTACTAGAAAATCTGAACACTTTGGTTCATTTCATAAATTTGCCCACATACTATCCATGCAGCCTTGGGAGAGTTATTTAACTGCTCTGTGCCTAATATTTCATCCACTAAATGGGAATGAAAATAATATCCATCTCAGAGTGTTGTTCTGATTAAATGAAATCATGCAGAGTTAGCACAATTTCTGAAATTTAAGGGATTCACTGTAGATAAGATTTAGCTATTTTTACTTTTTTTTAGAGAAGGTGTAAATTGATCCAATAATCCCTACTTCAAAAAACAACACTGCAATGTTAGGAGTATACCAACACCCAGACTATTGTCAGAGGCACTTGATAAACACCTTGTCTACACTTGTTTCCACAATACTGTAAGCACTAAGAGTGAGAGCCCTTTAGTCATAGCCCTCTGAAGAGACAAAATTTACCTTCATCTGTCTCCACGATAAATCCTTGCAACCTGCAGCACAGGAATCAAAAGTAACAAAATGATGACCTAGATCCACAAAACTTGATGTATATACTTCTTTCAGTGACAAGTTAGCATCATATAATAAAATAACATCCAGTATAAGAGAACTATATGTGATATATTATATTGGTTTAAATCTGTTTGTCCCTCCTCTTTCTTCTTCCTTTCCTGTCATAGAACTCTTACTTTCTGAAGTTGGAAAGATCAGTGCATCACTAATCAGCTAGGAAATATGTGATGGGTACTTCAGAAGTGGGCATTGCAGGAACTCAAGTCTTTCTAAGGTTCTGTGGTTAATTCCTCTTGGCCTGTTCAAGGTCAAGAAGGGGAAAGAGAAGATATTACAGTTCTAAAGAAAGAAAAAATGGTGTAGGAGACCTGGGATCTAGTCATTTGCTCTATAAACTTGATCTACTCTCCAGGCCCCTCAGGTTTTTGTTTATTTTGTTTCCTATACAGGAATGAGATTTGCTCTCTTCTCTTGGGAATGATAAAATGGTTTTGAAGTCTTCCCTGTATGTTACATATCGGGAAAGAGGAATATAAAAAGAATTTATTTTATAAGCTGTAAAATACTACGACTCTGGTTCTGTGCAAAGTTTCTATTCCCAGCTCCTGCTCAAAGAGCTGCATAAGCATGGATGACTCCCTTAAACTCTCAGAGCTTTTTCCTCCTTGCATGTGTGTGTGTGTGTGTGTGTGTGTGTGTGTGTGTGTGTATGTGTGTGTTGTATAAAGTCTAAATATAATTAATTATTCATATACATGTGAATACATACTTATTCAGAATTCACTCGTCAGAGTTTTGAGTAAGCTGTTGGGGCTTAGGTGTAACTTCATAAGGGTGGCACAATAAATAATGGTAACACATCATGTGGTTCTTCAGAATGCGAAGATGACAAATTGTTTCCAAGGACCGTTACCTATTACTGAATCACTACCTATTTAAAACAATGTTTGTGCTCCTCTAAACATTGAACTCCTATTGAACTGAGTTGGTCAGTCCAGTGTGAGCAAAGAGATGGGAATAAAATGAATCGACTTGCAAGCATTTGAAGTTACTTGTAATTTAGGAATGTTAACCAAATCCAAATTTGGCAGTGCTCCTTACAACTAGCCATGGATTTTTTTGTTTGTTCATTTGTCCGTTTTTAAGATTTTATTTATTTGAAAGAGAGAGTGCCTGTGAGCAGGGGAGGGGCAGAGGCAAGGGAGATGATTTCCAGGAGCAGAGGGAGAAGGAGATGATCACTGAGTGCAGAGCCCAACATGGGTCTTGATCCCAGGACCCCCAGAACATAACCAGAGCCCAAACCAAAAGTGGGACACTTTACCAACTGAGCCACCCAGATGCCCCAACAACCAGCTGTATTTAACTGAACCTATGCAACTAATATCAAAACCAGACTGCATGTTTACCACAGTGGCAGGTTCTGTTCTAAGTGCTCATTTAATACTCATAACAATCCTATAAGGAGACACTATCATTATCTGTGTTACACTTTTAAGGAAAGGAGGCAGTTTAATGAAGTTGCCCCAAATCACATGGTTAGTACCAGCTATCCAAATGTAGAGCTTGACTAGTTGTTTTTTTTTAAGCTATAAGGAATAAAGTTTATTTTGGCAGGATCTTGATTGGTTTTTAATTAGTATGATACATTCCTAGGGCTCTTAAAACATATGTTTAAATAGGGAAGATATTTGCATGTTTCAAAGAGAGAAAATATCAAGATCATATTTAAGAAACAGTTTGCTCTCACTCTCATCTTCTAGTCACCCATGTCATCTTGCAGATGCTAATATTTTTACTTTCTCATGTATATTTACAGATATGACAAGTATTCCTTATCTATCCTTTTTTAAAAATCAAGTATAATTGACACACAATATTAGATTAGTTTCAGGTGTCCAACAGTGATTTGAAAAGTCAGACTTTCTTCTTATACCAAAAACAGAAACAGAAAGTATAAACTGGTCTGCATTTTGTTTTTATTCTTGAGGTGTGTGTGTGTGTGTGTGTGTGTGTGTGTGTGTGTGTTCATAACAATATATCAAGATTGTTTCATAGCCATGCATAAAGATACTCTGCTTTCTTTCTTAGATGAGTATAATGTAACAAGTCTCTTGTTTCTAGACATTAGGTGACATTGAATTTATTGTTTTTTGTACCTTACATGGAACAACCTTGTGCATATGTCATTTGTCATTTGGTTTTTCAGTCTAGTTTTTTGGTAACAGCTTTATTGAAAAATAATGGAAATACCATGAACTGAGCTTATTTATTTATTTATTTATTTATTTTTAAACATCATTTTATTTTTTCAGTGTTCCAAAATTCATTTAAACTGAACATATTTAAAGTCTACAGTATGATGGGTTGTGACATATGTACATGACCATGAAATCATCCCCTTGATGAAAACAATGAATATATCCATCACTCTCAAAGATTTCCTTATGCCTCTTTGTAATCCTTCTTTCTCTCTCTCTTCCCTCCCTAACCACCCCTCCTCACCCCATTTTAGCCAATGAGGCTTTCTGGCAGTAGGGATTGTTGTTGGGTTTTGTTTGTTTGTTTGTTTTGTTTTGTTTTGTTTTTTGTTTTTTTTTTTTTAAAAAACCTTTCTTGTTTCTTAAGAAACGCCTGTACCGCTATATATTTTCCTCTCAGGACTGCCTTTGTTGCGTACCACAGATTTTGAACTGTTGTGTTTTCATTATCATTTGTTTCCATGAATTTTTTCAATTTTCTTTAATTTCCTGGTTGACCCATTCATTCTTTAGAAGGATGCTGTTTAGTCTCCATGTATTTGGGTTCTTTCCAAATTTCCTCTTGTGATTGAGTTCTAGCTTCAGAGCATTGTGGTCTGAAAATATGCAGGGAATGATCCTAATCTTTTGATACTGGTTGAGACCTGATTTGTGACCCAGGATGTGATCTATTCTGGAGAATGTTCCATGTACACTTGAGAAGAATGTGTATTCTGTTGCTTTGGGAAGAAATGTTCTGAATATATCTGTGATGTCCATCTGTCCACTGTGTTATTTAAGGCCTTTATTTCCTTGTTGATCTTTTGCTTGGATGATCTGTCCATTTCAGTGAGGGGAGTGTTAAAGTCCCCTACTATTATTGTATTATTATTGATGTGTTTCTTTGATTTTGTTATTAATTGGTTGATATAGTTGGCTGCTCCCACGTTAGGGGTATAGATATTTAAAATTGTTAGATCTTCTTGTTCGACAGACCCTTTGAGTAGGATATAGTGTCCTTCCTCATCTCTTATTATAGTCTTTGGCTTAAAATCTAATTGATCTGATACAAGGATTGCCACCCCAGCTTTCTTCTGATGCCCATTAGCATGGTAAATTGTTTTCCACCCCCTCACTTTAAATCTGGAGGTGCCTTCACGTCTAAAATGAGTTTCTTTAGGCAACATATAGATGGGTTTTGTTTTTTTATCCATTCTGATACCCTGTGTCTTTTGATTGGGGAATTTAGCCCATTAACATTCAGGGTAACTATTGAGAGAGATGAATTTAGTGCCATTATATTGCCTGTAAGGTGACTGTTACTGTATATTGTCTCTGTACCTTTCTGATCTACTACTTTTAGGCTCTCTCTTTACTTAGAGGACCCCTTTCAATATTTCCTGTAGACCTGGTTTGGTGTTTGCAAATTCTTTCAGTTTTTGTTTGTCCTGGAAGCTTTTTATCTCTCCTTCTATTTTCAATGATAGCCTAGCTGGATAGAGTATTCTTGGCTGCATGTTTTTCTCGTTTAGTGCTCTGAATATATCATGCCAGCTCTTTCTGGCCTGCCAGGTCTCTGTAGATAAGTCTGCTGCCAATCTAATATTTTTACCGTTGTATGTTACAGATTTCTTTTCCCGGGCTGCTTTCAGGATTTTCTCTTTGTCACTAAGACTTGTAAATTTTACTATTAAGTGACAGGGTATGGACCTATTCTTGTTGATTTTGAGGGGGGTACTCTGCACATCCTGGATTTTGATGCTTGTTCCCTTTGCCATATTAGGGAAATTCTCTCCAATCATTCTCTCCAATAGACCTTCTGCTCCCCTCTCTCTTTCTTCTTCTTCTGGAATCCCAATTATTCTAATGTTGTTTCATTCTTATGGTGTCACTTAACTCTCGAATTCTCCCCTCGTGGTCCAGTAGCTGTTTGTCCCTCTTTTGCTCAGCTTCTTTATTCTCTGTCATTTGGTCTTCTATATCACTAATTCTTTCTTCTGCCTCATTGATCCTAGCAGTGAGAGCCTCCATTTTTGATTGCACCTCATTAATAGCTTTTTTTATTTCAACTTGGTTAGATTTTAGTTCTTTGATTTCTCCAGAAAGGGCTTTTATCTCTCCAGAGAGGGTTTCTCTAATATCGTCTTTTTGAGCCCGGCTAGAACCTTCAGAATCATCATTCTGAACTCTAGATCTGACATATTACCAATGTCTGTATTGATTAGGTCCCTAGCCTTCAGTACTGCCTCTTGTTCTTTTTTTCGTGGTGAATTTTTCTGCCTTGTCATTTTGTCCAGATAAGAGTATATGAAGGAGCAAGTAAAATACTAAAAGGGTGGCAAAGACCCCAGAAAAATGCGCTTTAACCAAATCAGAAGAGACCCCAAATTATGTAGTTCTTTGTTCTTGTTTGTTTTTATTTATTTGTTTGTTTTTAAAGTAGGTTCCATGCCCAGCGTGTAGCCCAATGCAAGGTTTGAACTTAGCACTGTGAGATCAAGACCTGAGCCAAGATCAAGAGTCAGACCCTCGACCAACTGAGCCATCCAGGCACCCCATTAGGGATTTTTTTCATTTCCTACAATTCTGTGTAAATGGAGCCACAGAATTTGTACTCTTTTTGTTTAGGCCAGTTTCTTTACTCAGCATAATTATTTTGAGATTCATTCATATTGTTGCATTTACTGACAATTTACTGACATTGCTTTTTTTCATTACATTGATATTTTCTATTTCATTATTTCTGTCTTAATTTTTAGTGTTTCTTTTCTTCTAATTATGTTGGATTTCATTTTCTCCTGTTCTCCTAGTTTCTTAAGGTAGAAACTGAGACCATTAGCTTGAGATATTTCTTCTTTTTTAAGAAAAGTTGCTGTATAAATTTACTATAAATGTATTCTTGAATCTATAAATTTACTCTTGAATCTACCTAGTAGCATCTTACAACATTTGATATTTTAAAATTTTTATTCAGTTCAAAATTATTTTTAAAATCTTTTTTTATTTGCTCTTGACCAATGGTTTATTTATAAATATGTTATTTAGTTTCAAAATATTGGGGAATTTTCCTGAGATACTTTCATTACTGATTTCTAACTTAATTTTTCTGTGGCCAGGGAACATACCATATATGGCTCATATCTCTTAAATATTTGTTGAGATTTGTTTTATGGTCTGGGGAATATTTTATCTTGTTACATGTTTCTTGTGCACTTAGAAGTAATGTGTGTTCTGTTGTTTGAGATGAATGTTATATGAATACCAATTGAATCAAGTCGACTAATTGTATAGCTTACATTTTCTATATTTTTACTGACCTTGTGTCTATTTTTTCTGTTGATGATTAAGAGAGGGTTATTGGAATCTCCAGCTATAATTATGAATGTGGTAATTTCCCTTAGAGTTCTGTTGTGTATTTTTTTTAAAGATTTTATTTATTTATTTGACAGAGAGAGATCACAAGCTGGCAGAGAGGCAGGCAGAGAGAGAGAGAGAGAGAGAGGGAAGCAGGCTTCCTGCTGAGTAGAGAGCATGATGCGGGACTCGATTCCAGGACCCTGAGATCATGACCTGAGCCGAAGGCAGCGGCTTAACCCACTGAGCCACCCAGGCGCCCTGTTGTGTATTTTAAAGCTCTTTTTGAGATTAGAAACATTTAGGATTGTTATGCCCTCTTGATAAAGTGATCCATTTACATTATTAAATTACCTTTAAAAAATCTTGTTAATATTCATTGCTCTGAAATACTTTTTCTGACATTAATATGTTCATTCCAGCTTTCTTTGGGTTAGACTGAGCATGATATATATTTTTTTCATTCTTCAACTCTTTAAATTATCTGTAGCTTGTGTTTAAAGTTATTTTCATATAGGCAGTATATATTTGCACCTTACTTTGCAATCAGTCTGACAACCTCTACTTTTTAACTGTGGCATTTAGGCCATTTAAATTTAATGTGATTATTGATATGATCTGCTTTCCATCTGTTCTATACATGTTCTTTTTATTTGCCCCATCCCTTCTTATATTCATTTTTCATACTTATCCCTTATTGCATATTGAGTATTTTTTATAATTTTATAAACTTATTAGCAATAAATCTTTGTTCTTTAAGCAACTGCTTTAAGGTTTGTGTTTATATAATGTGTGCCTACTTTCAGATGGTATTATGCCATTTTGACATATAGTAAAATAAACTTGCACCAGTGAACTTCTATTTCGCTCCACCCAATCTGTGTGCTATTTTTTCATACATTTCACTTTTACATAGGTTAAAAAGTCACATTACATTGTTACTGTTTTTGTTTAAACAGTCAATTATATTTTAAGTAAACTTTAAAGATGAGAACACTTAAAAATTTTTTTAAATTTTTTAATTTTAATTTAACTTTTTAAAAAGATTTTATTAATTTATTTGAGAGAAAGAGAACATGAGAAAGAGAGAGAGAGAGAGAGCATGAGAGAAGAGAGGTTAGCTGGAGAAGCAGACTCCCTACTGAGCAGGGAGCCAGATGTAGGACTCCATCCTGGGACTCCAGGGTCATGACCTGAGCCAAAGGCAGTTGCCTAACCAATTTAGCCTCCCAGGTGCCCAAGATGAGAACACTTCTAAAAATTTTTTTAGAGGGCAGAGGGAGAGAGAGAGAGAAAGAATTCCAAGCAGGCTCCATGCCCAATGCAGAGCCCTACATGGGGCTCTCTCCCATGACCCTGAGATCATGACCTGAGCTGAAACCAAGAGTCAGATGTTTAACCCACTGAGCCACCCAGGCATCCCAAGATGAGAAAAATTTTATGTTTATGCATGTAGTTGCCCTTTAATGCTCTTCATTTCTTGTATAGATCTGCATTTACATTAGTAATCAATTTCCTACTGCCCAAAGCACTTCTTTTAACATTTGTATTGTGAGAGTGTGCTGCTGAAAAATTCTTTCAGCTTTTATATTTTTGAAGACGTATTTCACCTTGTTTTTTTTAAAGATTTTATTTATTTATTTGACAGACAGAGATCACAAGTAGACAGAGAAGCAGGCAGAGAGAGAGAGAGAGAGAGAGAGAGAGAGAGAGAGGAGGAAGCAGGCTCCCTGCTGAGCAGAGAGCCACATGCGGGGCTGGATCCCAATATCCTGGGATCATGACCTGAGCCAATGGCAGAGGCTTTAACCCACTGAGCCACCCAGGCGCCCCTCACCTTGGTTTTTGACAGATATTTTTGCTGATTAAAGAACTCTAGGTTAAATTTTTGTTTTCCTTTCAGAATATTAAGGTGCATTTGAGGAAACTTTCCAAGGCCAAGAAAGAACCATTATTTGAAAAGATTATAGGACAGAATTTCTGGTACTCACATAGCTCCAGAATAGTGTATGTTTTCATCAGTCTGGAAAAACTTATATTCAAAGGATGTTTGATGATATGTACACAGAAGGATTTGTGTGACCAATGTGGAATAACTAACTTTGGTCTGAGCACTGCTCTGGTCCCTATCTCACAAAGTTTTTTTGAAAGACCCCCAAAAGACCAAACTCTCTCTAAGTTAATTAACCATATCCCAGAAAATGCTCAAGAATATTTACGTGAATGCAAAAATATCCAGTACTCAGCAGGGCAAAATTCACTATATTAAGTATTCAGTCTAAAATTACCAGACATACAAATAAGCATGAAGTACATTCGATATGATAATTAAAAAGAACAATGAATTGAAACTGACCCAGAACTGACAGTGTTAGAATTAACAGGAAAGGACACTAAAGCAGTTATTGTAGACACTTCAGTCTGTTTAGCAATGAAAAAGAAGCTCAGGAGATATGAAGACCTAAATTGAACTTCTAGAGATAAAAAATGCTGTGTGTGAGAGGCAAAATTACAAGATGGGATTTATGGCAGATTAAACATTAAAAAAGAAGAAGAAAAAAAAAGAACCTGAAGATATAGCAGTAGAAGAAATCTAAAAATGAAACTCAGAAGAAAAAAACAAATACTCCCTCCCCTCCAAATAAACAAATGATGGCATCAGTGAGCAATGGGACAACTTCAAGCCGCCAAAAACTACAAGTAATAGAAGTCCCAAAGGTGGGTCAGGAAATAGAACAAATAGTTGGAGAAATTATCACCAAACATTTTCTAAATTTGTGGAATCTACAAACCCACAGAACCAAGAAAATCAGTGAAACTCAAGCATATGAAATCTAAAATTACACCACGTTAAATCAAAATCCAGTTGTCCAAAACCAGTGATAAGGAGAAAAAAAAAATCTCATAAACAGACAGGGAAAAAGTGACATATGACTTACAGAGGAAGTAAGTATCTTCTTTTAAAGTACCTGTGAGGATCCTGTGAGAAACGTACCAGATGGAGATCTCTCAAACTTTCTAGAGTTCTCTCCTTGTGTAGCTTCCTTCTTTCTGAGAGGCTGTCTTGAAAACTGCAGCCACCTGGATCTCTAGTTTCTCACCTCCATCTGCTCTACTCAGGACTGTCTGCCGGGCCACAGCTTGGGAGCTCTCCAAAAGTAGTAAGCTGGGACTACCAAAGGGTTTACCTTGTTTGTTTCCAATTTGTCGCAAAACACTGTCCTTTTTTGTGTGATGTCTTGAAAATCATTATTTCAGGTATTGTGTCCATCTTTGCTTGCTTCAGGTGGGAGGGGTAAATCTAGTTAAATCATTCAGTTGGAAGTTAAAGTTCTCACTGTAATTTCAACCTGCAACTGCCTTAGTAATAAAGTTAGTTCTCTTATATAAAGACATAGCCACAGAAAATATCTAAAATGAAACACAGAGGAAAAGGATGATTAAAAACATTTTTAAGAATTAATTGCAGGGTTACCTGGGTGGCTCAGTTGGTTAAATGGCCAACTCTTGATTTCTCCTCAGGTCAAGATCTCAGGGTCCTAGGATGAGCCCCCTTTTGGGCTCACTGCTGAGTCTACCGGATACTTCCTCTCTTCTTTCCCTGTGCCCTTACCCTTGCTTGTGTGTGCTCATTCTCTCTCTCTAAAATAAATACTTCTTAAAAAAAAAGAATTATATATTCTTTTGTATATGAATTTTCTTTTCTTTTCTTTTCTTTCTTTCTTCTTCTTCTTCTTCTTCTTCTTTTTTTTTTTTTTTTGCTTCGCTTCTAAAGATTTTAGTGTTTTCCTTCTTGATTTGCAGTGTTCTTGTACATTAGGGAATTTGAAATTTTGTTGGTATGAGTTTTAGTGCCCTTTGCTTTTCAAATCAGAGATCTTTAATTCACTGAGTAACTCTTATGTTTCTTGGGCAGGAATTTCAGGTATGACTAAATCTACATTTACCCTTGACACCTGACTCTTTCTGCCTCTATGGAGATGTTATATGGACCCCTTATTGTCCCCACTGTCACTCACTTTTGGTTACCCAGGTTCATCTTCATTCATTTCAATAAGTTTTATTACCTATAGGTAGAAAAAGTGGTATTTTTTAGAAAAAGACATTGAAGCTCAAAAAAGCCCCAGACAACCAAAAAAATCTGACTAGCCTTCAACACTTGCATGTCAATTATTGTTCTCAAAGAAAAGGAAATGTCACCAGAAATCCTGCTGTACAAAAGAGAAGAAATGGTGCTGTTTTGAAACTTGTTTATCTCACTTTATCATATATCTTGGGTATTCGTATTTTAAATATTGATTTGTCACTATTGAAAAATGGTTGCTCAGCATACATGTTAAGAAGAACCACAACTTGAAGATAACTATTTGATAAACACTTATTTCCACATTTTTTTCTAATATAGTTCCACAGTCCCATATCTTGCAATTCTGAAACCTAAAAAGCACTTAAAATTGTAAGTGTTGTAAAGCTTGAAATCGGGTAACGTGAGGCCACCAGTTTTGTTTTTGTTTTTCAACATTTCCTTAGCAATTTGGGGTCTCTTCTGATTCCATACAAATTTTAGGATTATTTGCTCCAGCTCTTTGAAAAATACCGGTGGAATTTTTATCAGAATGGCATTAAAAGTATAGATTGCTCTAGGCAGTATAGACATTTTAACAATGTTTATTCTTCCAATCCAAGAGCATGGAACAGTCTTCCATCTTTTTGTGTCTTCTTCAATTTCTTTCATGAGTGTTCTGTAGTTCCTCGAGAACAGGTCCTTTACCTCTTTGGTTAGGTTTATTCCCAGGTATGTTATAGTTCTTGGTGCTATAGTAAATGGAATCGATTCTCTAATTTCCCTTTCTGTATTTTCATTGTTAGTGTATAAGAAAGCCACTGATTTCTGTACATTGACTTTGTATCCTGCCACGTTACTGAATTGCTGTATGAGTTCTAGTAGTTTGGGGGTGGAGTCTTTGGGGTTTTCCATATAAAGAATCATGTCATCTGCGAAGAGAGAGAGTTTGACTTCTTCCTTCCCAATTTGGATACCTTTTATTTCTCTTTGTTGTCTGATTGCCGTTGCTAGGACTTCTAATACTATGTTGAGCAAGAGTGATGAGAGTGGGCATCCTTGTCGTGTTCCTGATCTCAATGGGAAGGCTGCAAGCTTTTTCCCATTGAGGATGATATTTGCTGTGGGTCTTTCATAGATAGATTTTATGAAGTTCAGGAATGTTCCCTCCATCCCTATACTTTGAAGCGTTTTCATCAGGAACGGATGCTGCATTTTGTCAAATGCTTTTTCTGCATCAATTGAGAGGACCATGTGGTTCTTCTCTCTTCTCTTTTTGATTTGTTCTATCACATTGATTGATTTGCGAATGTTGAACCAATCTTGCAACCCAGGGATGAATCCCACCTGGTCATGGTGGATAATCTTTTGAATGTGCTGCTGGATCCTGTTTGCTAGGATCTTGTTGAGAATCTTTGCATCCATATTCATCAGTGATATTGGTCTGAAATTCTCCTTTTTGGTAGGGTCTTTGCCTGGTTTGGGGATCAGGGTAATGCTGGCTTCATAAAAAGAGTCTGGAAGTTTTCCTTCTGCTTCAATTTTTTGGAACAGCTTCAGGAGAATTGGTGTTATTTCTTCTTTGAAAGTTTGGTAGAATTCCCCAGGGAATCCGTCAGGTCCTGGGCTCTTGTTTTTTGGGAGGTTTTTGATCACTGCTTCAATCTCATTACTAGATATCGGTCTATTCAGGTTGTCAATTTCTTCCTGGTTCAATTTTGGGAGTTTGTAGCTTTCCAGGAATGCATCCATTTCATCTAGGTTGCTTAGCTTATTGGCATATAACTGTTGGTAATAATTTCTGATGATTGTTTCTATTTCCTTGGTGTTAGTTGTGATCTCTCCCTTTCATTCATAATTTTATTAATTTGGGCTTTCTCTCTTTTCTTTTGGATTAGTGTGGCCAATGGTTTATCGATCTTATTGATTCTTTCAAAAAACCAGCTTCGGGGTGCCTGGGTGGCTCAGTCGTTAAGCGTTTGCCTTCAGCTCGGGTCATGATGCCAGAGTGCTGGGATCGAGCCCCATATCCGGCTCCCTGCTCAGTGGGAAGCCTGCTTCTTCCTTTCTCTCTGCAGCTCCCCCTGCTTGTGTTCCCTCTCTTGCTTTGCCTCTCTCTGTCAAATAAATAAAAATCTTTAATTAAAAAAAAACCAGCTTCTAGTTTCATTGATACGTTCTTCTGTATCTCTCGTTTCTACCTCATTGATTTCTGCTCTAATCTTGATTATTTCCCTTCTTACATGTGGAGTTGGTTTGATTTGTTGTTGATTCTCCAGTTCTTTAAGGTGTAGAGATAGCTGGTGTATTCTGGATTTTTCAATGTTTTTGAGGGAGGCTTGGATGGCTATGTATTTCCCCCTTAGAACCGCCTTTGCTGTATCCCATAGGTTTTGGACTGAAGTATCTTCATTCTCATTGGTTTCCATAAATTGTTTAAGTTCATCTTTGATCTCCTGGTTGATCCAAGCATTCTTCAAGCTTTACTACAAAGCTGTGATCACCAAGACAGCGTGGTACTGGCATAAAAACAGACACATAGACCAGTGGAACAGAGTGGAGAGCCCAGATATGGACCCTCAACTCTATGGTCAAATAATCTTCGACAAAACAGGAAAAAATATTCAATGGAAAAAAGAAGTCTCTTCAATAAATGGTGCTGGGAAAACTGGACAGCGATATGTAGAAGAATGAAACTCGACCATTCTCTTACACCGTACACAAAGATAAACTCGAAATGGATAAAAGACCTCAACGTGAGACAGGAATCTATCACAATCCTAGAGGAGAACATAGGCAGTAACCTCTTCGATATCAGCCACAGCAACTTCTTTCAAGATATGTCTCCAGGGGCGCCTGGGTGGCTCAGTGGATTAAGCCGCTGCCTTCGGCTCAGGTCATGATCTCAGGGTCCTGGGATCGAGCCCCGCATCAGGCTCTCTGCTCCACAGGGAGCCTGCTTCCTCCTCTCTCTCTGCCTGCCTCTCTGCCTGCTTGTGATCTCTCTCTCCATCAAATAAATAAATAAAATCTTAAAAAAAAAAAAAAGATATGTCTCCAAAGGCCAAGGAAACAAAAGCGAAAATGAACTTTTGGGACTTCATCAAGATCAAAAGCTTCTGCACAGCAAAGGAAACAGTCAACAAAACAAAAAGGCAACCCACGGAATTGGAAAAGATATTTGCAAATGACAGTACAGACAAAAGGTTGATATCCAGGATTTATAAAGAACTCCTCAAACTCAACACACACAAAACAGATAATCATATCAAAAAATGGGCAGAAGATATGAACAGACACTTCTCCAATGAAGACGTACAAATGGCTATCAGACACATGAAAAAATGTTCATCATCACTAGCCATCAGGGAGATTCAAATTAAAACCACATTGAGATACCACCTGACACCAGTTAGAATGGCCAAAATTAGCAAGACAGGAAACAACGTGTGTTGGAGAGGATGTGGAGAAATGGGAACCCTCTTACACTGTTGGTGGGAATGCAAGTTAGTGCAGCCACTTTGGAGAACAGTGTGGAGATTCCTGAAGAAATTAAGAATAGAGCTTCCCTATGACCCTGCAATTGCACTGCTGGGTATTTACCCCAAAGATACAGATGTGGTGAAAAGAAGAGCCATCTGTACCCCAATGTTTATAGCAGCAATGGGCATGGTCGCCAAACTGTGGAAAGAACCAAGATGCCCTTCAACGGATGAATGGATAAGGAAGATGTGGTCCATATACACAATGGAGTGTTATGCCTCCATCAGAAAGGATGAATACCCAACTTTTGTAGCAACATGGATGGGACTGGAAGAGATTATGCTGAGTGAAATAAGTCAAGCAGAGAGAGTCAAGTATCATATGGTCTCACTTATTTGTGGAGCATAACAAATAACATGGAGGACATGGGGAGATGTAGAGGAGAGGGTGTTGAGGGAAACTGGAAGGGGAGATGAACCATGAGAGACTATGGACTCTGAAAAACAACCAAGGGTTTTGAAGGGGTGGGGGGGTGGGAGGTTGAGGAACCAGGTGGTGGGTAATAGGGAGGGCACGTACTGCATGGAGCACTGGGTGTGATGCCAAAACAATGAACACTGTTATGCTGTAAATAAACAAATAAAAATTAAAAAAAAATTGTGTTTCCCACTAATTTGGAATTCAAACCTAACGTTACCCGAATCCATTTGCTTTCAAAGCATGACTAGAACTTAGTTGAAATTATTTATGATTTATATTTATTCCACATAGTGTGACTATTTAGAGGTTTTGGTGCAGCAATGTTAATGTTGTTTCCTCATGAAATGCTTCTGTTGGTGTTAAGTAATATATGTTCCATATGTAATTCCCCAAATCAGAAAATAATTTTGAATTATAAGTTATGAGTATTCCCCAAGGTGGATCTGTAGAAATTTTGCAGTAAATATCCTTGGATATATATTTGCTAATGCTGACATATTGTTATGGTTTATTCTTTATTCTAAGTTGTTAATTTTGAATTAACTTCTTCCTTTTATTCACTTTTCTACTAGATTAAAAATTTTATCGAATATATGTGCCTACAATTAATTGCAAATTGTTTTCTAATATAGATAATGGTAGGATTTTTGTTTTGTGGTTGAACTTGCCCACCAAATTTTAAAATTTACGTGGTCAAACATAAATTTTTCATGCTTCCTACATAGTTCTGTTATTGAAACATCATCCTACATGGGATTTTTATAATATTTCCTTTATTATTCATTATTGTTACTTCCTTTTTTTCTGATTAATTTGGTAAGAATTTCTTGTAATTTATGTGCCACCCATACAGAAAACGTTTTTCTGAATTTATTCTTCATATGTGCTGCTTTCTTGCCACTATTTTTTTTAATCTACTTCCTTAATTCAATACGGTCAAGGCTAACTTTTTTCCTTTATCGATTGAGGTTTTCCTGGGAAAAGCATGCCCATTCAAGGAGTACAATAGTCTCTTATCTTTCAGTGTTTTATAGAATTCTTGAGAAAGAGTAAGGGTAGCAGAAAAATGTCAAAAGGATAATTACATATAAATAAAAGTGAAAATTAATTTAAGGAAAATCAGGGACATGACCAGAGATTAGACTGTTGATTCATACACAAGTATCTCATTTAGGTCACTATGATTAATGGACATTTGACAAGTGTAACAGTTCCAGAAGTACCTTACCCAATTTATAAGTGATTCATATAAAGAAAGTAATTTGCTGAAGATCTCACAGCTAACAATCCTGATATCTTCCTTGTTACTTATATGAGACATATTAGAGGTAAGGAAATTTTTAATGAAATTAATAAATAAATCAATACTTTGTTATGACATTTCAATTATTAATGACATTTCCCAAGTATGTAGGAAAACCTAATACTGAATGAGTTCTCTAATCAGATTCATATATTTCACAGTTACTTCAATTTGATGAATTTTGATACAAATAGATTTTGGTTTAGCCTTTCTTTCTTTCTTTCTTTCTTTCTTTCTTTCTTTCTTTCTTTCTTTCTTCCTTTCTTTCTTTCTTTCTTTTTCTCCTTAGAGAGTATGAGAGTATGCAACTGGGAGGGAGGGGCAAAGAGAGAGGGAGAGAGAGAATTCCAAGCAGGCTCCATGGCCAGCATGGAGCCCGATGTGAAGCTTGATCCCACAACCCTGAGATCAGGATCAGGAGCTGAAATCAAGAGTTAGATGCTTAATTGACTGAGCCACTCAGTTGCCCTGATCCAAACAGGTTTAAATTGAGTTGCCAAATATCTCCTTCTTACCATCTTCCAAACATCTACCACAAAGATTAAGATATTAAAATACTACCTTGTACCACAGAGACCCTGATCATTGCTCTTCTAGTCAATTATCTGTCAAAATTATTCCTTTGACTGTAGTCCTCATAGATTTCTTTTCTTATTTTATGATCTTTTATGATTGAAATCATACTGTACATAACCTTTTGTGTACCTACTCAACATTATGGTTTTTGAGATTCATCCACATTGAACTCTCAGGCCACTTGAGGGTTTGCAGCCAGAACCAAGAAGATTCATAAGGAGATGTAATTCCCTCTTACCAGGGGCAAAGGAAGGGATCTCTTAGAGAACATCTCTTAGAGAACATCTCTTGGAGTGGTCTGCACCATTATCTCTGGTCACTGATGTGGGCTCCTTGGGTAAGCTTTTGCCTAAAAAATTGCTGAGTCCCTGGCCTAGAGTCTGGAATCTGCCTGGAGCACAGAGTATAGGACAACTACTGAGAGAGGATTGGTGGCAATGAGTCTTTTATTTTTATTATTTTTATTTTTTGACATATAGATTTCCCACAGGCAAAATGGAGGTTGTGGAAAATGAAATATGAATGATTTTGTCAACCCTTCCACTGCGCAAAGATTTTTTTTTGTTTTTGTCTTTTAACAATAGGAACATCTAGTTAGCCTACCCGAAGTAAAGGCTGAGAAGGGACAACAGTGTTGTTCCTGAGCAACTGGAGTTCCCATATAAACAGTGTGTTTATTTGTTAGGGAGTTTATAATATGAAAGCATAGACTGGGTGGCTTAATCAACAGAAATTTATTTTCTCACAATTCTGCAGGTGAGAAGTTCAAGATTAAGGTGTTGGCAGGTTTGACTTCTGCTGAGGCCTCTCTTGTTGGCTTGTAGATGGCTGCCTTCTTGCTGTGTCCTCACATGATTGCCCCTGGGTCCTTGTGTGGTCTGTGTCATGGTTTCTTCTTCCTCTAAAGACACCAGTCATATCAGATTAGGTCAACTCATATGACTCCATTTTACCTTAACGACTTATTTATATATATTTTTTTAATTGATGAAGAGTTGATATAAAATGTTATATTAGTTTCAGGTGTACAACATAGTGATTGGAAAATTCTATATATCACACTATACCCACCACAATGAGTGTGGTTACCATCTGTCACTATGCAACATTTTTACAATATTATTTACTATACTCCCTATGCTTTTTTTTCCCCCCATTTTATTTATTTTTTCAGCGTAACAGTATTCATTGTTTTTGCACAACACCCAGTGCTCCATGCAAAACGTGCCCTCCCCATTACCCACCACCTGTTCCCCCAACCTCCCACCCCTGACCCTTCAAAACCCTCAGGTTGTTTTTCAGAGTCCATAGTCTCTTATGGTTCGCCTCCCCTTCCAAATTTTTTTTTTTTTAATAAACATATAATGTATTTTTATCCCCAGGGGTACAGGTCTGTGAGTCACCAGGTTTACACACTTCACAGCACTCACGATAGCACTTACCCTCCCCAATGTCCATAACCCCCTCCCCCTCTCCCAATCCCACCTCCCCCCAGCAACCCCCAGTTTGTTTTGTGAGATTGAGTCATTTATGGTTTGTCTCCCTCCCAATCCCATCTTGTTTCATTTATTCTTCTCCTATCCCCCTACCCCCCCCCCCATGTTGCTTCTCCATGTCCTCATATCAGGGAGATCATATGATAGTTGTCTTTCTCCGATTGACTTATTTCACTAAGCATGATACGCTCTAGTTCCATCCACGTCGTCGCAAATGGCATGATTTCATTTCTTTTGATGGCTGCATAATATTCCATTGTGTATATATACCACATCTTCTTTATCCATTCATCTGTTGATGGACATCTAGGTTCTTTCCATAGTTTGGCTATTATAGACATTGCTGCTATAAACATTCGGGTACACGTGCCCCTTCGGATCACTATGTTTGTATTTTTAGGGTAAATACCCAGTAGTGCAATTGCTGGGTCATAGGGTAGTTCTATTTTCAACATTTTGAGGAACCTCCATGCTGTTTTCCAGAGTGGTTGCCTCCCTATGCTTTTTATCCCCACGAATATTTCATAACTGGAAGTTTGTACCTTCCCTTATTTCACTCACTTCCCCAACTCCCTGTTTAAAGGTACTATCTCTAAATACAGTCACATTCTGAGCTGTTGAGGGTTATGACTTCAACATGTGAATTTTAGGAGGAAAATTTGGCCCATAACAGAGGAGAACCCCATAAAGCTTTCTTTTTAAATTTATTTTATTTTATTTTAAAGATTTTATTTATTTATTTCACAGAGAGAGAGATCACAAGTAGGTAGAGAGGCAGGCAGAGAGAGAGGAGGAAGCAGGCTCCCTGCCAAGCAGAGAGCCTGATGTGGGACCTGATCCCAGGATCCTGAGATCATGACCTGAGCCAAAAGCAGAGGCTTAACCCACTGAGCCACCCAGGCACCCCCACCCCCATAAAGCTTTTAGAAGAGTCTACCAATGTACCCACATGACAGACACATTTGAAAGTATGCCACATGGAGGTGAGGGCCATAAAAGTGTTAGTAAGGCAAGAAGGTACCACTGAAAGAAATAGGAAACTGCCACATAGCCAGAGGTGGCCAAAGTAAACATTGCTGTATCAACTACCCATATGTCCATCTTAATGTAGAAAGTAAAGAAGAAAAAGAAAGGCGTAAGGGCAAATAGGTTCTCCTTTCCTATTCCCTGTATCTTTCCTCTAAGCTGTGATACCTCTGTTCTAGCCTGTGTTGGGAGGAGAGGAAGGTAAGTGCTTAATGACACTGAACTTTTAACATGATTAGTGTTCAGATTTTAGGAACCAGAATGGAAATTTTAATGACTTAAAGAATCCAAACATTTACAGAAGTCAGCTGATTTTTTTAAAAACAGATATGGCAAGTTATACTGGGTGCCCTTAACCCAGGTCAGTGCAATTAGAAACTCTAAGGGTGGCCCAAGCAAAGTAATTTGTAAAACTCACATCAGGATTCTAATGGGCAGTTGGAATTGAGAACCAGTGCTCTGGGCACTAATCTCCTGCCCACTGGGGTCATTGTCCTCATTGAGTATACCACTGCTTCTTCATGAAGTTTCTGGTGGCTCCAAGCTAATGCAATGGTTCCCTTCTCATTTCCTAAACTAAATCCATAAACCCGAGAAAGGCTGTTCATATAGAAAGGGTCAGGAATAAAATGCACATTCACATAGAAGATTTTACAACTAATAGAAAATGTCTGGTTCTTTGGGTTTTTCAAGATCTGTTCAATTTGTCCTGGAGACTTCTAGGTATGAAGAAATGAATATATTGGCATTTGTCTGTATCTTAATCATGAACAAATCTTGCACCCACATTGATACCATGATATGTTAGTGGGTCAAGTAATATTGAACTGGTGCCCTAGGCTTGCTCTGGGAATTCTTATTTAAGGCCATCTTATCTCTGTGTTCGCATCTCAAAATTTCAGGATCATTCTTGATTTATACTCTTTTGCTTATTCTTCTTCTGTATTCCTCTACCTTCAATTATTTGTATGTATAAGACTGAGGCTCTTTGCTGCCTCAGAACTTCACATCTTCTACACAAACTTTATCTAATTCCACTCCTAGTATTTTACTCAGGATAGTAAGGCCAATGTGGACCAGCAGCATCAACAAAAACTGAGGGTTGATTAGAAATAAAGAATGAGTTTCTCTAGCCTTAGACTCACGGAATCAGAATCTCTGGGGAGGTGACTTAAGTTTGTGTTTTAATAAGGTCTTCAGAGAATTTTTATGCCTACCAAAATTTGAAAAGCAATTTTCTAGGCTTTCCTATAAAATTTTATTTTTTTTTATTTTTTTTTTATTTTTTTTTTTAATATTTTATTTATTTGACAGAGAGAAATCACAACTAGGCAGAGAGGCAGGCAGAGAGAGAGGAGGAAGCAGGCTCCCTGCAGAGCAGAGAGCCCGACGCGGGGCTCGATCCCAGGACCCTGGGATCATGACCCGAGCCGAAGGCAGAGGCTTTAACCCACTGAGCCACCCAGGTGCCCCAGGGGTATAGGTTTTTGAATCATCAGGCTTACACACTTCCCAGCATTCACCATAGCACATACCTTCCCCAATGTCCATAACCCAACCACCCTCTCCCTTCCCCTTACACCCCCCCCACCAGGAACCCTCAGTTTGTTTTCTGAGATTAAGAGATTCTTATGGATTGTCTCCCTCCTGATCCCATCTTGTTTCATTTTTTCCTTCCTACCGCCCACGACCCCCCTGCCCTGACTCTCAGTATCCTCATATCAGAGAGATCATATGATAATTGTCTTTCTCGGATTGACATTTCACTCTGCATAATACCCTCTAGTTCCATCAACATCATTGCAAATGGCAAGATTTCATTTATTTTGATGGCTGCATAGTATTTCATTGTGTGTGTAAATATATCTGTACATATACATATGTGTATATATATATTTTACATCTTCTTTATCCATTCAGTTGTTGATGGACATCTAGGTTCTTTCCATAGTTTGACTATTGTAGACATTGCTGCTGTAAACATTTGGGTGCATGTGCCACTTCAGATTGTTACATTTGTATCTTTAGAGTAAATACCCAGTAGTGCAATGCTGGGTTGGAGGGCAGCTCTATTTTCAACTTTCTGAGGAACCTCCATGCTGTTTTCCAGAGGGTCTGCACCAACTTGCATTCCCATCAACAGTGTAGGAGGGTTCCCCTTTCTCTGCATCCTCTCCAACATCTGTTATTTCCTGACTTGTTAATTTTAGTCATTCTCACCAGTGTGAGGTGGTATCTCATTGTGGTTTTGATTTGTATTAACCTGATGCTGTGTGATGTTGAGCACTTTTTCATGTGTCTGTTGGTCATCTGGATGTCTTCTTTGCAGAAAGGTCTGTTCCTGTCTTCTGCCTATGACTTGACTGGATTGTTTGTTCTTTGGGTGTTGAGTTTGGTAAGTTCTTTATGGATTTTGGATACTAACCCTTTATCTGATACATCATCTGCAAATATATTCTCCCATTCTCTTGGTTGTCTTTTGATTTTGTTAACTGTTTCCTTTGCTGGGAAAAACCTTTTGATTTTGATGAAGTCCCAATAGTTCATTTTTGCCCTTGTTTCCCTTGCCCATGGTGATGTTTCTAGGAAGAAGTTGTTGTGGCTGAGCTTGAAGAGGTTTCTGCTTGTGTTCTTCCCAAGGATTTTGATGGATTCCTGTCTCATATTGAGGTCTTTCTTCCATTTGGAGTCTATTTTTGTGTGTGGTGTAAGAAAATGGCCCAGTTTCATTTTTCTGCATGTAGTTGTCCAATTTTCCCAACACCCTTTGTTGAAGAGACTGTCTTTTTTCCACGGAATATTCATTCTTTCCTTCTTTGTTGAAGATTAGTTGACCATAGAGTTGAGGGTCCATTTCTGGGCTCTCTATTCTGTTCCACTGATCTATGTGTCTGTTTTTGTGCCACTACCATACTGTCTTGATGAGGACAGCTTTGTAATAGAGCTTGAAGTCTGAAATTGTGATGCCACCAACTTTGGTTTTCTTTTTCAACATTCCTCTGGCTATTCGGGTCTTTACTGGTTCCATATAAAATATAGGATTATTTGTTCCATTTCTCTGAAAAAAGTTGACTGGATTTTGATAGGGATTGCATTAAATGTGCAGATTGCTTTAGGAAGCATAGACATTTTCACAATATTTGTTCTTCCAATCCATGAGCATGGAACATTTCCACTTCTTTGTGTCTTCCTCAATTTCTTTCATGAGTACTTTACACATTTCTGAGTATAGATTCTTAGCCTCTTTGGTAAGGTTTATGCCTAGGTATCTTATGGTTTTGGGTGCAATTGTAAATGGGATCAACTTCTTAAATTCCCTTTCTTCTGTCTTGCTGTTGTTGTATAGAAATGCCACTGATTTCTGTGCATTGATTTTATATCCTGACACTTTACTGAATTCCTGTATGAGTTCTAGCAGTTTTGGAGTGGAGTCTTTTGGGCTTTCCACATAAAGTATCAAATCATCTGAAAAGAGTGAGAGTTTGATTTCTTCTTTGCTGATTCAGATTTTACTTTTTATTTCTTTTTGTAGTTTGATTGCTGAGGCTAGGACTTCTAGTACTATGTTGAGTAGCAGTGGTGATAGTAGACATCCCTCCATGTTCCTGACCTTAACAGAAAAGCTCTCAGTTTTCCTCCATTGAGAATGATATTCGCTGTGGGTTTTTCATAGATGGCTTTGGTGATATTGAGGAATATACCTTCTATCCCTACGCTTTGAAGAATTTTGATCAAGAAAGGATGCTGTACTTTGTCAAATCCTTTTCAGCATCTTAGAGAGTATGATATGGTTCTTCTTTCTTTTGTTAATGTATTGTACCACATTGATTGATTTGCAGATGTTGAACTAACCTTGCAGCACCACTTGGCTGTGGTGAATAATTCTTTTAATTACTGTTGGATCCTATTGGCTAGTGTTTTGGTGAGAATATTTGTATCCATGTTCATCAAGGATATTGGTCTGTAATTCTCTTTTTTGATGAGGTCTTTGTCTTGTTTTGGGATCAAGGTAATACTGGCCTCATAAAATAAATTTGGCAGTTTTCCTTCCATTTCTATTTTTTGGAACAGTTTCATGAGAATGGTATTAATTCTGCTTTATTTTTATTTTATTTATTTATTTATATATATATTTAAATAATAGGAAGGAATTTTATTTTACTTTTTAAATTTATTTTATTTTATTTTATTTTATTTTACAGTAAGGAATAGTCATTTTTTATGAATGAATAGCTTTTAACTTTTCATTATGGGGATTTTCAAACATAGGCAAAACTAGAAAAAAGTATAAACATGATGTACTTATCATTTATTTTGAACATTTATCCATGTATATGAATCTTTTTTTTTTCACTTTTTTAAAATTTCTTTTCAGCATAATAGTATTCATTGTTTTTGCACCACACCCAGTGCTCCATGCAATACGTGACCTCCCTATTACCCACCATCTGGCTCCCCAACCTCCCACTCCCCACCCCTTCAAAACCCTTAGGTTGATTTTCAGAGTCCATAGTCTCTCGTGGTTCATCTCCCCTTCCAATTTCCCTCAACTCCCTTCTCCTCTCCATCTCCCCATGTCCTCCACGTTCTTTGTTATGCTCCACAAATAAGTGAAACCATATGATACTTGACTCTCTCTGCTTGACTTATTTCACTTAGCATAATCTCTTCCAGTCCCGTCCATGTTGCTACAAAAGTTGGGTATTCATCTTTTCTGATGGAGGCATAATACTCCATCGTGTATATGGACCACATCTTCCTTATCCATTCATCCGTTGAAGGGCATCTTGGTTCTTTCCACAGTTTGGCGACCATGGCCATTGCTGCTATAAACATTGGGGTACAGATGGCTCTTCTTTTCACTACATCTGTATCTTTGGGGTAAATACCCAGCAGTGCAATTGCAGGGTCATAGGGAAGCTCTATTTTTAATTTCCTGAGGCATCTCCACACTGTTCTCCAAATTGGCTGCACCAACTTGCATTCCCACCAACAGTGTAAGAGGGCTCCCCTTTCTTCACATCCTCTCCAACACACGTTTCCGGTCTTGCTAAATTTGGCCATTTTAACTGGTGTCAGGTGGTATCTCAATGTAGTTTTAATTTGAATCTCCCTGATGGCTAGTGATGATGAGCTTTTGATGGTTTTTGGAGGTTTAGAGGAGAGTAAACTGCACCCCGACCTCCCTCTCAGAGAGAAGCCTCAGAATGCTCATAATATGTTCTTATAATTATTTGTATTTCTGTAGTGTTGGTTGTGATCTCTCCTTTTTCATTCATGATTTTACTTATTTGATTCCTTTCTCTTTTCTTTTTGATAAGTCTGACCAGGGGTTTATCAATCTTATTAATTCTTTCAAAGAAACAGCTCCTAGTTTCGTTCATTTGTTTTACTGTTCTTTTAGTTTCTATTTCATTGATTTATGCTCCGATCTTTATTATTTCTCTTCTCTTGCTGGGTTTAGGCTTTCTTTGCTCTTCTTCAGCTCCTTTAGGTGTAGGGTTAGGTTGTGTACTTGAGACCTTTCTTGTTTCTTGAGAAAGGCTTGTATCGCTATATACTTTCCTCTCAGGAAATCTGTGTCCCACAGATTTTGAATAGTTGTGTTTTCATTTTCATGTTTCCATGAATTTTTTCAATTCTTCTTTAATTTCCTGGTTGACCCCTTCATTCTTTTGTATGATGCTCTTTAGCCTCCATGTATTTGAGTTCTTTCCAACTTTCCTCTTGTGATTGAGTTCTCACTTCAGAGCAGTGTGGTCTGAAAATATGCAGGGAATAATCCCTATCTTTTGGTACCAGTTGAAACCTGATTTGTGACCCCGGATGTGATCTATTCTGGAGAATATTCCATGTGCACTAGAGAAGAATGTGTATTCTGTTGCTCTGGGATGGAATGTTCTGAATATATCTGTGATGTCCATCTGGTCCACTGTGTCATTTAAAGCCTTTATTTCCTTGTTGATCTTTTGCTTTGATGATCTGTCCATTTCAGTGAGAGGGGTATTAAAGTCACCTACTATTATTGTGTTATTGTCTATGTGTTTCTTTGATTTTGTTATTAATTGGTTTATATAATTGGCTGCTCCCATGTTAGGGCCATAGATATTTAACATTGTTAGATCTTCTTGTTGGACAGACCCTTTAAGTATGATATAGTGTCCTTCATCATCTCTTATTATAGTCTTGGCTTAAAATCTAATTTTTCTGATATAAGAATTGCCACTCCAGCTTTTTTAAAATGTCATTTAACATGGTAAATTTTTTTCCACCCCCTCACTTTAAATCTGGAAGTGTCTTTGGGTCTCAAATGAGTTTCTTGCAGACAGCATATCGATGGGTCTTTTTTTTTTTTTTTAAATCCATTCAGATATTCTGTCTTTTTTTTTTTAATGTCTTCTATATTTCAAGGTATTCTTTTTTTTTTAAAGATTTTATTTATTTATTTGACAGAGAGAGATCACAAGTAGATAGAGAGGCAGACAGAGAGAGAGAGAGAGGGAAGCAGACTCCCTGCTGAGCAGAGAGCCCAATGCGGGACTCAATCCCAGGACCCCGAGATCATGACCTAAGCTGAAGGCAGTGGCTTATCCCACTGAGCCATCCAGGTGCCCTATTCTGTGTCTTTTGATTGGGGTGTTTACCTATTTACTTTCTGGGTAACTATTGAAAGATATGAATTTAGTGCCATTGTATTGTCTGTAAGTTGACTGTTACCATATATTGTCTCTGTTCCTTTCTGGTCTATGTTACTTTTAGGCTCTCACTTTGCTTAGAGGACCACTTTCAATATTTCCAGTAGAGCTGGTTTGGTGTTTGCAAATCTTTCAGGTTTTGTTTGTCCTGGAAGCTTTTTAATATCTCCCTCTATTTCCAGTGACCGTCTAGCTGGATATAGTATTCTTGGATGCATATTTTTCTCATTTAGTGCTCTGAATATATCATGCCAGTTCTTTCTGGCCTGCCAGGTCTCTCTAGATAAGTCTGCTGCCAATCTAATATTTCTACCATTGTATTTTACAGACTTCTTTTCCTGAGTTGCTTTCAGGATTTTCTCTTTGTCACTAAGACTTGTAAGTTTTACTATTAGATGATGGGATGTGGACCTTTTTTATTGTTTCTGAGTGGGGTTCTCTGCATCTCCTGGATTTTGATGCTTGTTCCCTTTGCCATATTAGGGAAATTCCCTTCTATAATTTGCTCCAGTTTACCTTCTGCCCCTCTCTCTCTTTGTACTTCATTTGGAATCCCAATTATTCTAATATTGTTTTGTTTTATGGTATCATTTATCTCTCAAATTCTTGCCTCATGGTCCAGTAGTTGTTTGTCTTTCTTTTTCTCAGCTTCTTTATTCTCTATCGTTTGCTCTTCTATATCACTAATTCTCTCTTCTGGCTCATTTATCCTAGCAGTAAGAGCCTCCTTTTATGTTTTTTTTTTTTTTAAAGATTTTATTTATTATTCGACAGAGAGACATGTGGTGGGGGCAGGGCAGACTCCCTGTTGAGCAAAAAGCCTGATGTGGGGCTCAGTCCCAGAACCCTGATACCATGACCCAAGCCGAAGGCAGAGTCTTAACCCACTGAGCCACCCAGATGCCCCACCTCTGTTTTTGATTGCACCTTATTAATAGCTTTTTTTATTTCAACTTGGTTAGATTTTAGTTCTTTTATTTCTCCAGAAAGGTATTTTGTTCCTCCAGAAAGGGATTCTCCAATATCCTCCATGACTTTTTGGCCCCAGCCAGCACCTTGATAATCATTATTCTGAACTCTAGCTCTGATGTATTACCAATGTCCGTATTGACTAGGTCCCTAGCTGTTGGTACTCTGTCTTGTTCTTTTTTTTTTTTTTTGTGGTGAGTTTTTCTGCCTTGTCATTTTATCCAGATAAGAATATATGAATGAGAGAATAAATACTAAAAGGGTGGCAAAGACCCCAGAAAAATATACACTAACCAAATCAGAAGAGACCTGATACAGGGGAGAGAAGAAAGGGGGGAAAAAAAGAAAATATATTTTTTAGACTGGTGAATAGAACAGAGTCACCCACTTGATTTTGGGTGTATTCTGGTCTCTTAGAAGAAAGAACCTCCCAAAATTTTAAAGAAAGAAAAACTTATATGTATACAAAAATAAGGGTAAACACAATGAAGGGATGGAATATGACTGTAAAGATGAAAATTTACAAAAGATTCTAAAAAAGGAATTGATAAGAAAAGTTGGTTGGAAAAAGAAAAAAAGAGAGAGAGAATGTGATCGGGCTGGAGACAAGAACAAAGCCATGTGCTAGATTTAGGATATATTTTCTATTAGAAGAAATTATATCCCAAAATTTTAAAGAAAAAAAAATCTTCTTCTCTTCAATATCCTGTTGAGTTTGTAGGTGTTCAGAATGGTTGGATAACTATCTAGCTGAACTCCTGGGACCTAATGCTATTTCAGTCTGCTACTCTTCCATCATCTTGCTTCTTCCCTCCTCCTATATTTTAAGCAAATGTGGAAATCATAATGATTTAACAGAATAAAGGCTTAATCTGGGTGACCTCATGGGTTTGGTGTCTCTCCATGGAGGGTGTTGCCCATGTTCAGGGATCCTTCCTTCTTATGATGCTGTCAATCTATGGTCTCCATGATCACTGTAGATAGAAAAAAGACAATTAAGCAGGTGTGTTAAGGTAAACCTTAAACACAGCCTATGTCACTTATACCCAGATGTCATTGGCTAGAACTTAGGCACATGGCACCAATATAAATGTGAGGGAGTCTGGGAAGTGGGAGAAACATGTGGGTTTCAGGAATACTAACAGTCTTTTCTCCCCACTGACTGGCCTTTATTTAGCTCATTGTACTTAACAGTCCCAGTAAGTGTCTCACCGCCTCATACACATATGATGGATGCTGACATTCATGTTTGCTCCTTGCTATTAATGAGAATACTTAAGATTAGTTCTGATGAAGATATTTTCTGTCTCAATTTTGATATATTAATAAACTTCTCTTTAACTGAGTTTAAAAAGGTCTACTCTCAGAATTTTCACTTCCACATATAAAAAATCATTCACCACCCTAATTTATATTTAAATAAATTTATTAGAAAATTTGTAGATATTCTGATGACTTTGTTTCTCAGATTTTTAGCTACATTCTTAGTCTGATTTACTGAAGCATTTCTTTGTCTTTTTGGGGGGAGGCAGGTAAGGGCCTTTGCCATTTCTGAAGATATTTATTTTTCCCTGGAGATTATTTTTTGACTGCTTTCCAGAGACTTCTGAAGTTAGTTATGGCTAGGAATATGTTATCATTTGCGTTTGCCATGTTTCATCTTTTTGAGGTTATTTAGTTTCCTATCAGGCTTAGAAAGGCCTTCCTTATTTGAACATCATGTAAATGTCTTCTGTGTTCCTCTACAACAACCATGGCTATAGAAAAAGAAAAATGGGGTAGGAATTCAGGAACTTCTGATGGATATTTGGGATCTAATAAACCTGAGAAAAGAAGAATGTTCTTTAAAAAGAACTAAAATGGCTGGTTTTATAAAAGGCCAAAAGACAAGGTGACAGCACCATTGACACAGGAGTCCTTCAATAAGCCAACCTACAATTTGTGAGCAGTCTGTGAAGGGGACACTTAGGAGAAATAAGCCTCATTTATGTCACTCAGGGCTCAGGGTGGTTATTTGATTCAGTTTCATTGCCAGAAAAATTGACTGTTCTTTTTTTCTGGACTGCACCTCCCTAAATGCTGTCCTATTAAATAGCTCCTTGGTGGTCAGAAAAATTTCTACCTAAGAATTTTCTCCCTCTGCTACACCTTCTGTTTTAGAACTTACATTGAATTTGACAATGAGACTAAAAACTTTATATCAGGTTATTTAATGCCACTTTCCTCTCACCATTGTACTTGCTTAGCAACCCTACATTAGACATGTATAGTCACATTTAGTAGCTTCTACATACCTGCACCTGCGATGCCTTCTTGGCTGCCTCCGTAATCTCAGGACGATGCCACCTCCATGTCCTTTGTCCTGCTCCATCTCTCTCCCATTCATCACCTCTTCTATCTCAGTCTTCTTTCCCAAAGAAAAATGACATGGTAAAATGCTTTCTCCTTTTCCTCTGTCTGTACCCAAACTTCTTGTTCAACCTTGATTGCATACCTAAGCTCCACTCAACCCTGAATAAACAGGACTCACTGTAAAGATTGATTTAAAAAAAATGATGATGTTGTCAGATAATCCACTAATTTCAAGTATTTTCATTCTTATTGTTTTTTTTTAACCTCCCCAAACCAGTAGCTTCATAGGCTATTTGCCACAGAAAAGTGAGATGAATTTTTATTTAATGACAACTTTGTGCCAGCCATTGAAAAAAAATTTAATTACATATGTAATTATAACATTACATTATATATCCACATGTTAATTCAATGGGTATAGAGAAATTATACTCCTTCTTCTTTTAAATCTGCAGAGGAAATTTGATTTATGTAACACCTTACAGAATTTATTGGTTACATATTTTTTATTCATAATATTTATTCTTTTTTTTTTTACAAATGAAATGCCATTTATATTGCTCTGCTCTTTATTACTTAACAATATGTCTTGAAAATCTTTCTATTTCAAGGCACCCAGATCTACTTCATCTCTTTAAGGGCTGCCTGGGGTTTCAGTGTATGCTTATATCAATTTATTTACCTGGACCAGAGCAGAGACAGATTTTCAGTATGCCTGACCTCAAAGCTAATGCTTTTTTTCTCCTACAACATAATGCCTGGAAAACCAGTGTCCACTCACTAAATCTGACAAATGAAGTTTCTAAGCCCAAATAAGTTGGGTAACTTGCCCGAAGTCATCACAGATTTAGTGGAAATGTCAGGACTGGTGCCAGATGCTTTTTTTCTCCCCTCTGAATTTCAATGCAGAGCTCTTTCATAACATTATTTTCTTCCAGAAGTAGTTTTATATGAGGTATCTGTGAAACAGAGGGTCATCTGGTACCTTAAATGAAGCTAGGAAAAAAAAAAGTGTCCGTAAGTGGTGGGTTGAATATAAATTAGAAGATTACTGAGAGTAAGCCCACTTACTGCCAGAAATTGAGAAAAACAAGAGAATTGTTTATGTATTTTAGGGAACACTGAAGGAGGAAAGCACTCAATTTGAAATTCACATGTATGTTTCCTATAAGAATTCTTTATAGTTTGTCAGGTTGGTTTTAACTACTTTGCTATCTCAAAGTTCTAACAATGAGTGAGAAAGAGGGAAAGGGAGAGGGACATGGAGGTGAAGAGGAGAGTCAAATTGTTTACAATCTGGTAATCCAGGGTGGCAACTTAATCCCCAAACTCTAGATTCCTAGGAAATGTGTGCCCTCAGGGTAACATAGGCTTTAAATTTCATATTTCTCTGGTTTCAGCATCCTTGTGGTTTTTTTATCTGTCCCATGCAGATTTCCTGTACTTTCTTGTGAGCTTAGCTACGGATTTAAATATGGTTATTTTAATTTATCTAGTATCTTGGCATTTGCATTGGAAGCCTTTTCAGAATATTTAGTCAGGCACAATGCTGGAGGTAGAAGTCCCTCTAATTTTTTTTTTTTTTTGGTAATTTTTATTCCAGTATATGTGTAGAAAAGTACATAAATCCTAAATACAAATTTATGAATTTCAAAGTAAACAAAAAATGTAACTAATATAAGATTGAGACACAGAATGCTACAGATACATTAGAAGACTGTCCATTCCTCCTTTGAATTGTTACGCCTGTAACCACTACACTGACTTCTAATCTAACACATATGTCAGTTCTCTTTGAGCCTGATAGAAATGGGATCTTGTAGAATATACTCTACATGTCAGACTTCTCAAACCACATGTTATGTTTGTGAGACTTGTCCCTATTATGTGTGTGTATTAACTGTTTATTCTTATTGCTGTGTTGGATTCCACCATATGTATGTATGAAAATTTATTTTTTGATAGACACATAGTTAATAGTCCTGATCATTCTCAGACATACTTTTTGGTAAATGTACACATTTTATTGTATCTATAAGTATAATTTCTGTGATATTGATGTGCATATTTTAAATTTTGGGTTGGATCATCTGCATTGTATTGATTTGTGGAGTTCTTTATATTTTCTTTTATGTATGTTCTTTGCCAGATATAAATATTGAATACGTTATCTTTCTCTGTAGTTTGTCTTCTTACTCTCAGTGCTGTCTTTTGATGAGTAAAAGTTCATTTTTTAGAGATTTACTTATTTATTAGAGAAAGAGTGCACAAGCAAGGGTGGGGCAAAGGGAGAGGGAAGGAGAATCCCCAGGCAGACCCCCGATGTGTGGATCCTGATGCGGGACTCAATCTCAGGACCCAAGATCCTGACGTAACCTGAAATCAAGAATCAGATACTTAACTGACTGAGCCATGCAGGCGCCCTGAGAGTTCTTCATTTAAAAAATTTCCTTTATGGGGCACCTGGGTGGCTCAGTGGGTTAAAGCCTCTGCCTTCGGCTCAGGACATGATCCCAGGTCCTGGGATTGAGCCCCGCATCAGGCTCTCTGCTCGGCAGGGAGCCTGCTTCCTCCTCTCTCTCTGCCTGCCTCTCTGCCTAGTTGTGATTTCTCTCTGTCAAATAAATAAAATATATAAAAAAAATTTCCTTTATGATTAGTGTTTTGTTGTGTCTCTTTAAGAAATATTTTCCATCCCCAAGGTCATGAGGACATTCTGTATTTTCTTCTAAAACCTTATTTACTCTTTGCATTTAGATCTACAATCTGTCTGGAATTGATTTTGAATGGTCTAATTTCCTTCAACATAGCCAAATGACTTATTTTAATCATTGTTCTGCCAAAACTGCTGTGCCTTTGAGAAGATTATCAAATAACCCTTGGTCTGTTCATATCACTCTGTTCATTAAAAATATTTTATACATTTCCATGGAAACCATATATCTCAAACTCCTCAGCAAAGCTATGAAACATGTCACATTTGTACCCCATGTTACTCTTTTAGCATCATGACCTGTAACCCTACGTTCTTCCACAGTGAATTAGGTATGTCTGTTTCTCATCGTGTATTAGTGTGTTAGTCATGCTTTTCCCTCAGAATTGCCCAGACTCTTCTGTTACATAGGCCCTCTTCGTATTTCCTGGCCCAGAAACATATTTTATATAATTTCCACATCCAGCTCCTGCTCCCCAAGGCAGATGTATTGCTCTCTCAGCTGTTCTTATATTTATTCCTATTCTGATAGTTTCTAGAGTCTGTTCTTATATCATCCTCAATCAAGTAGATGCTATTATTTTAGAGATGAGGATACTTAAGAACAGAATTAAATTGTCCAGTAATTAATACACTGAAGTTTAAATAGATGTAGAGATTGGATAGATGTGTTATGACCTTCCTAATAGTTGGTGATATCACGTTTTCCATCACTTAACCTTATTTCAGGGGGCATTAGTATTTTTCTAAAACATCATGAGAAAAGAACCAAGGGACAAAGGGACACTTCTGGTGTTGGTGGTTGTCGTTGTTTTTAAGGCTTGCTTCACTAGTCTTGCTAGGCGTGCTTTACTTAAAGTAAAAATCTGTCCAGACCCCCAAATCATACTAAATGAAGTTAAAAAGGAGGAGATAGTACAGGGGTTGGGTGTGAACTTCATTCTTAGAGCACAGGACCTCCCTGCAGTTCTCTTCCTCAGTGGGTCCTGAGAAGTCAAGTGTGAGTGATGCCTTGACACTTGGGAGACAATATGTATCATGCCTGAATCACTTCCATTTCTTCCTTACAATGGTAATAAGCTAGATAAGTTTAAGAAATAGAGTTCATATCTTGACATGTAGAATTTCCTGAAAGAGCAATTTCTCAGAACAAATCAATCAACTTTTCTTCACATGCTTTACTATTTAGACCCTCAGAATCCTAATATGTTGAACTGTGCCAAGTGAGGCATGATGGGTAATACCTCTTTTGAAATGTGAGTTTTTAAAAAAATTGTTTTAAATTTATTTGAGAGAGAGAGAGAGAGAGAGAGGCAGGGGAGGGGGCACAGGCAGAGGCAGAAGGAGATAATTTCAAGCAGATTCTGCACTGAGAAAGGAACTTACATGGGGTCAACTCCATCTCATGACTCTGATATCATGACGTGAGCTGAAATCAAGAACCTGTCACTTAAACGACTAAGCCACCCAGGTACCCTGGCAATGTGATTTTTATAAATACTAATACCGCTATTCCTTGCAGAACCATATAATTTCTCACCCATGGGAATTAAAGTTGCTTCTGTAGTGTCATTAAGAAAGCACAATTTAATACTGGACTGCAATCTGTTGTGGTGTTTGGTACTTCTATATAGTCAGTAAACTCCTCTGTGTGGTTTATAATCATATTCTCACCATACCTTTTTAAGGAAGTGAATCTTAATGGGCATGTATCCTGCTACTCTGAGCAGTGGCAGATTTGAAATAACTTCTGGGGCAAGGAAATAGATGACTACAACCCAGGAGAAAAGAGATAAGGACGTATCCCTTTCATAACTTCAGGAGATACTCTATGCCTTACATTTTCTTTCATTTACCCTCATCCTACTTTCCTTTTAGTCAAATTTTGCCTTCCATACAATCCTCTTCTCTGTGCTTCAACATCTTTACATTTATATGTCGTACAATTATATTTCTTTATGACTCCCCCATTGAAATCTCTTTGGTAAACTTGACAATATTGGGTTCTTTTCCTTCTTGAATTGTAATTATTCAAAGGAAATTGTCTGCCGAGGGTTTGTGAGGTGACGGAGTTTATGGCATGAATTGCCTCATAAATACTGGCTATATTTATGTAGTAAAATGTATAATGTTTTATGGCTCTGGTTATTACCTTTTCCTTAGATCTTTCTTACCCCCCAAATTTATGTTTTGACTTGTAATTTCTTCTGGTCCTATCATGGCTGTGTTTTGAAATATGAGTGATAGAACCGTGGTAAAATAACAGGATGGTAATAGAGCTAGACAATTCTGAATTGTGAATGTGAAGAATTGAGACCGCTTTTGATTTATACAGAAGCTCCTTAACTTAGGCAAACTGTAATTATATATACTCAGGGAAGATATTAAAAAATTAACTTCTATTTTAAAATTGGGTTTTATATAAAGACAGAATTTACATTTATGTGGTGCCAGAGCAAAAAAGCTGAATAGCTCTTTCTGGTTTGGATTGCTATACTGAAGCTGGTAGCCTAAATAACTTCTTAATAATTAAATCCTAAGAAATACTCAAATCTTCTAACATTCTGTCTCCAGTAAGGTGACAGTTCAACCTGGAATCTGGCAATTATCAACTCACACCACCCTAAATGTTATTGTCCTGTATCTTCAGCCTTTGAAATGAAATTAGAAAGCCTTAACCCACCCCTTTTTCCAGACTGCATAGGATCATATATAAGAACTTTTAATTTAGGCCATTTAATTCATGAGGAGGTCACAAGAAGGACACACATGTAAATAATAAAACAAAGATAAATTGGAGTGATTGTGACTGGCTCCTGGAAACTTCACTACAGAGACCCATGCCAAATAGGGGTCCAGTCTCAGCAGACATCACTTACCCCAAAATAATACAAGTGTACATTTCACTCAGTAGAAATTTTTGAATCCACATGAAGTATTATGACTGGTTTTTACTGCAACAATTTTATTAGTGGATCAATACCAAGACACAGAGATGTTAATTCAATGTTCTAAGCCAGAAGATGGCAAACTGCAGCTTGTTGGCTAAATCTAGCCATGCCCATTTAATCACATGTTTTCTAGGGCTGCCTGCATGTTTTAACAACAGAGCTGAGTAGTTGCCAAAGATACTGTATGTCCCTACAATTCTACAATCCTAAAATCCTACCCTACAAATCCTAAAATACTATATGGCCCTTTATAGAAAAACAAAACAAAACAAAAACAAAAGATAAAACAAAACAAAACCCACAAAAACTACTAACCCCGGATCTAGGCTCCCACATGAAGGTAGGATATAAAATATGCTGTCATATTTTCCATCTTGTACTATTTAATATAAGGTTAAGTGGTCCAACTGATATAATTCTATTTTAACACGTATCAAAGAAATGAATTAATGATAAATCTCAGCCACCGGATCAGATTAGCTCAAAACCAATATAATGTTGTCATTCCACAATCTTTGAAATCAACTAATGACACAAAGAATAAACTCTATTTTCAGGGGCGCCTGGGTGGCTCAGCGGGTTAAAGACTCTGCCTTCAGCTCAGGTCATGATCCCAGGGTCCTGGGATCGAGCCCCGCATCGGGCTCTCTGCTTGGCAGGGAGCCTGCTTCTTCCTCTCTCTCTCTGCCTGCCTCTCTGCCTACTTGTAATCTCTATCTGTCAAATAAATAAATCTTTAAAAACAAACAAACAAACAAAAAACCTCTATTTTCACACTTACCCAAATAAAAGCTTACTGATAGTTTCTGGTTCCAGTAAAAAAGGAATAAATATACTTCATTCCAGCTCTCCCATTGATAATAGCTAAAATCCTCAGACAAAATTTATAAAGTAGCTACTGGAGGTCTCTAAACATTAAATAAAAGCAGGTGGACTGAGAGTTGCCAGAGGACAGGAGAGTCAGGGGTTGGACAAAGTAAGCAAAGGGGAGTGGGAGATACAGGCTTCCAACTATGGAATGAATGAGTCACAGGAGTAAAAGCTTAAGGAATGTAGTCAGTGATATGGTAATAGTGTGGTGTGTTGACAGATGTTAGCTACACGTGTCAGCACAGCATAAAGCATAGTATAAGATATAAACTTATTGAATCACTATGTTGTATACCCAAAACTAATGTAACATTGTGTGTCAACTATACTCAAACTAAAAGTGAAAATAAAAAATAAGAAAGAGCAGATGGACAGGGTAAAGATACCAAAGCTTGAAGAATGACCATACTTTGGAGATTTATTCTAGTCTATTTTTAATTTTATTTGCTTCTTTGTTTGTCTTGCCTTCCATGTCTCTTTGCTAAGACATGTAAATCTTCTGGAATTGTGAACAGATAGAGACAGAAAAGTCTCTTTTGTCAGGGGACCAGGAAAAGGGTAAGTTTTGGGATAGAAGTCTTAATACTTTCCTTGTCTTCATCCTAGGAGAGTCTCAGCAAAGAAACTACAACTCTATGGCAGGCAAAAGTGGTGGTATGAGCTACAAAATGTGCGTGTGTGGGGTATGGTGGCAGGCTCTTTTCTCCTACTAATTTGCCCCCAAGGTAGGTGTTGTCCAGGATGCACCAGGAGTTGAAAACTGCTGGTTAATGGGTCATTAGTGGGCCAAGGAAGCAGGATATGTTAAGAGCTATGCAAATGATCTTATCTTTTGATACAATTAACTTGAAGGCATATGCCCTAAGAATAAAATCCAAATAATTTTAAAGGCAAAAAAAAAAAGAGAGAGATTCACTGAAGCTTTATTATGTAAATGAAATAGTTTCATTATATCGTAAAAATGATTTATGTTAAAAACAAAAGATGTCAACATGAATCATGTTCAGTCATTCAGGGGATCATTATGAAAACTAGGGAAGAAGTTAAAATCCATATGGAGCAGTATTATGTAAAGAAATCGATTTAAATCGAATTCAGGTATGAATTTCAGGTATGAATAAACTACTTGAGCAATAAAAATGATTAATTTTAAGACTTTTTAAAAGCATTTCTCAGAATTTATAATAATAATGATATTGTGATATTTTAAAGAGACTCGTAATAACTTAGTCTTCATTTGGCTATAGTATTGGTTTAAAAAATCAATTTTTCTGGAGTCCTGCATTACCCATTGGATAATGTCTTTAAGCATCAGAGATGTTTATAAACTGAAACAAAATAATTTAAGTAGATGTGCAACTGTGACAAACATTTTGGCATAAGTGTCAAAATTCTTAATATTTTTCAGTCAATGAGAATTTGGAGACTGTCTTCCAAAAAACTGACAAAGCCTATCTTTCAGTTTTCTATTCCTCCAAGAATTCACTAATGTTTTTTCCCCCTGTTCTTTTTAATTTGGCCGAATAGCTTCCTTGTTATAAAGCATGTTGATAAGGTTTTTGGAATAAAATAATGAAATGGTTCACACACCTAAATTCTCTGGACTATGATTTTTTTAATTTCACACAGCTTTGCACTCACATATTTTGGCTGGCGATGGAAGTGGAAGTGACAGGAGCACAGTTTGTCAGTTCCAGCCGTGTTCTCCACTCCTGATGGGTGGAGTGAACTGAGACTTTTAAGATACTGCTAACAGTCTGGAATTCAATTCAGTTAATTCAACACTGATTGTCTGCCCTTCAGAAAAGGTGGACACAATACAAATTAGTACAATAACACAAGCGACATCTGAAAGGAATATATTCAGTGATGTGGAAATACAGGTGACAGTGTAGCCAACTCTTCCTAGGCATGGGGGCAGGTCAGAGACTGTTGCACTGTGGCTTTGAATGGGTCCTTGAAGCACTGGGTAAAGAAGGTTGAGGCAAAGCCCCGAGTCATAAAAAAACCTTACATTATTACAGAAAAATATCTGAGAAGATCCATTTCTGATAAAATCACTTGGAGAATGAAGCGTAGAAGGGATCTTCCCCAGATTAGTGGAAGACGTCTTTCAAAAACAAAACAAAACAAGACTATAGCTAACATCATACTAAATGGCAAACGATGGAATACTTTCACCTTAAAAGCAGGAGCAAATCAAGGCTGTATACCCTTGCTACTTCTATTTCACACTGGATTGGTGGTTCTGGTTCCAGCCAGTGAAACAAGGCAAGAAAAAAAATAAAGGCGTCCAGATTGGCAAGGAAGAAATGAAATTATCTTTATTTGCAGAAGACATGATGAAATAGGAAATCTCATGGACTCTAAAACAAAAGCTAATAAGTGTGTTTAGCAATGCTGCACCATGGGTGGTCAGTATGCAAGGTTATATTTCTATATTAGCCACAAACAAGTTGAGACAACATGTGTGAAATACATAAGAATAAATCTGCCAAAAGATATGAGAAACAGGCACAGTGAACATTATGAAAGAGTACTGAGAGGACTTAAGAAACTCTACTTAAAGATGTACTGTGTTCATAGGTGTGATTCAAAATTATTAAGATGTCATTTCTTCCCAAATTGATTTATGTAGGCAATAAAATTCCAGTCAAAATCCCAGTAGATAGCTCTGGACACTGACAAGTTTATTCTATTATGTATAAGAACTTTATATGAAAATCAGAACAACTAAATAGCCAAATGAGCTTTGAAAAAGAACAAACTTAGAGAACCAATGCTATCTGATTTCAAGACATTATGAAACTACAGTAATCACGGCAATATGGTATTATTATAAAAATAGACATATTGATGGAACAGAATAAAGAAAACAACAATAACCCACACATTTGTAGACTGGATTTTTACAAAATGTGCAGAGGTGGAGAAAGAACAATTTTTCATCCAATGGTGCTGGAACAGTTGGACTCCCATAGGCAAAACAGACAAACAAACAAACAAAAAACAAAAAACAAAACCCCAAACTTGATCTGTATCTTATGCCATGTACAGAATTAACTAAAAATCCATCATAGGAGACAATGAATCTAATGAGTCATTAGTGTGGTTTTATTTATTTATTTTTTTAATTTTTTTTATTTTTTAAAGATTTTATTTATTTATTTGACAGATAGAGATCGCAAGTAGGCAGAGAGGCAGGCAGAGAGAGAGAGGAGGAAGCAGGCTCCCCACTGAGCAGAGAGCCCGATGTGGGGCTTGATCCCAGAAAGCTGGGATCATGACCAGAGCCGAAGGCAGAGGCTTTAACCCACTGAGCCACCCAGGCACCCCATAAGTGTGGTTTTAAAGAACTGGTCCCTTCCTCAAGGTGTGATGGCTCTGGAATGCCTGGTGGCGGAGGTTGGGTCCTCTACTGCAGGACCCCTACCACAGTTCACCTTCTTCCTTGGCCCAGTCCTGCATCCTTTACCCCTCAAATTATTGTCTTTGTGAGTATCTCTAATAATCCTTTTGCACTAAAATATCAGAATTTTAGAGTCTGTTTCCCAAAGAAAATAAAGGCATCCAGATTGGAAAGGATGGTTGGCAAAGACTGTATTTAGACAATGAAGTTAAAAGTCAGATGTTCACGCTGATATGTAGAGCCACCTTTAATGCAACAGCTACAGTTGCTGATTGATACACCTGTTGTTTTGGCAACTCAGACACATTAAAGGAATTGCTGAAGAGATATTTTTAAAAATAATGAATGACCCTTGATGAAGTTCTGAACAAAATTGTGTGTCATCTTTTCTTAATTGACTTAAGTCCTACCCCAAGAAAATGAAATGCATATAAAAAGAGTCTAAAACAAATTGCTTTGAGGATAAAAGAAGTTACTTCTTGACTCAGACTATTTTAAATGTGGTTTTCTCCTACATCAGTGTCTGCTGACTCAGTTGGAGGTTGTGTAGGGTATTATGACAATTCTTCCTGATACAGATTTGCCCCGAACACCTAGTACCTCTATCCCTTGCTTACTTAGTACTCTTAATACTCTTCATTTATTGTGGCTACCCTAAAATGATTCCTAGTCTTCAAACGTGCCTTAGGGACCCCACTGAGAAAGACCAGTCATAGAGGGCAATACGTGATGTAGCAAGAAACTTTGGTTTTATTCCATAGGTCTTAAGGAGGCACTGCAGTTCTTCAAGTGGAGCAATGACATGTGTGTGTGGGAAGAGAACTTGGTCCCAGTGTGACTGAGGAATAAGGAAAAGAAGAGGGTTTAAGGGTGGAAAGAGATACATCCGTTATCAGACTATAGCAGTAGTTTAATTCACAAATAACAATAGGCTAAAATAAGGTAGGAACACTGGAAATAAACTGACAAAAAGAGATTTAGAAATCTTCAGGAATGATAGGGTGACTGACTGTGGTGGGTAAAAGATGCAAAGTCTTGAATGACCAGGTGCTCATGACCCATAAAGGCAAAATAAGGACAGGAATCGAGATTTTTGTGGATATTTTATTTTACTCTGTTTAGTTGGATGGTTGGTAAATATAACTTTAGCTGTTTTTACACTGAGGTAAAGATAGAAATATTAGGATACTTGGATGTGGATTTTATTTTTATTTTTATTTTTTTTCCATTTTATTTATTTTTTCAGCGTAACAGTATTCATTCTTTTTGCACAACACCCAGTGCTCCATGCAAAACGTGCCCTCCCCATTACCCACCACCTGTTCCCCCAACCTCCCACCCCTGAGCGTATCATGCTTAGTGAAATAAGTCAATCGGAGAAAGACAACTATCATAAGATCTCCCTGATATGAGGACATGGAGAAGCAACATGGGGGGGTAGGGGGATAGGAGAAGAATAAATGAAACAAGATGGGATTGGGAGGGAGATAAACCATAAATGACTCTTAATCTCACAAAACAAACTGGGGGTTGCTGGGGGGAGGTGGGATTGGGAGAGGGGGAGCGGGCTATGGATGTGGATTTTAGTATTCATACTGGATGTATTGAGACGTGTGTGCATACATATGTGTGTGATTTGCCATATGTTCATGACCATTTAGATTCTTTTCACTATTTTTTTCATTGAAGTATAGTTGACATGCAATGTCACATTAGTTTCACGTGTACAACATGGTGATTCCACAAGTCTATACGTTATATTCTCTGCTCACCACAAGTGTGGCTGCCATCTGCCACCATACAATGTTACTACAATGCCATTGATTATATGCACTCTGCTGTACATTTTACCTCTGACTCATTCATTCCATGACAGGAAGCCTGATCTCCCACTCCTCTTCACCCATTTTGCCCCCAACCCTTACCCCTTTGGCAACCATTACTTCTCTGTATTTATAGGTCTGCTTTTTGTTTGCATGACCATTTGAATATAATAATTTACCTATTGGTTAAATTTTCAATCTTTTTTTTTTTTTTTTTTTTGAGAAAGAGAAAGAGAGTTGGTGGAGGGAGGGACCAAGGGGAAGAAAGAGAGAGAGAGAGAGAGAGAATGCTAAGCAGTCTCCATGCAGTGCAGAGCCTGACGCGGGGCTTGATATCATGACCCTGAGGTCATGACCTGAACTGAAATCAATAGTTGGATGCTTAAACAACTGAGTCATCCAGGTGCCCCTAAATTTTCAATCTTTGTTTACGATCTTGGAAACTCTAATAGAAACAGAATTTTGGTCTGATTGTCTTTTGTATCTCCAGTGTCTAAGTCATGCCTCATACATACTAAGCAACCAAAACAGAATTGCTGAGTATAGGAATATATGCATCCTATGGTTATAGAAAAGGTATAACTTATGAGTCATTAGCATATTTTTTAGAAGAATTTAATTAAGTAGATCTGATGGTCCATGGAAAGTTTACAAATGCTGAACTGAAAGAAGAAACCTGGCTTTTGGTCATGAATGTGCTGCTAACTATGTGACCCTGGGCAAGTCTTTGGACTTCTTAGATCTCCGATCTGAGTTCTTTGTAGAGCTGAGCAATTGAACAAAGACCTTTAGTTTTCTTTCTTTCTTAAAATACCTGTTTGTTTGTTTGGGAGAGAGGAAGGGAAAGAGAGCATGAGCAGTGGGAGCAGCAGAGGGAGGGAGAAGCAGGCTTACCGCTGAGCAGGGAGCCCGACATCGGGCTTGATCCCAGGACCCTGGGATCATGACCTGAGCTGAAGACAGACTTGTAAACAACTGAGCTACTCAGGTGCCCCAAAGACCTTTAGTTTTCCCTAAGACACCAAAATGAGTAGGAATGAGATGTTTATGGTCCAGAGAAAATAAAATGTAAAAATTAAGAGAAGAAAGAGAAAACAACAATGTAATATTGGAAGCCATGAAAGAGAGAGATTAGTGCCATGCCCAGAATTCTAATTTAATTGGCACCCCAGTAATTCTAATGTATGAAAATTGAGACAGAATGACAGCAGATTGGATTAGTGTGATTCAAGATATTAGGCTGTTGAGGGGAAAAATACTCAAGATTTCTGACATTTCTCTGACTTTTGAACTAGATGTCACAGTTGGAGGATGGATATGGTCCATCAAAACAAGAAGGGGGAAGATACAGCCTCCAGAAAAAAGGCATCAAGCCGGGGGAAAAACAAAAGAAAATTCCAGGATCGAAGCAGAGGAATTCCCTGGATAAAGGCTTTGCTGTAGAATGAGAGAGGAACCTGTCTGAATATTAAGAGCATGAAAGTTTCAGAAGAGATTTCTTTAAACAAATAGGACTAATAGTGTAAATGATGTGATTGGCCACATGTAACATTTCATTTAAAGGCTTTAAGACTTTAGGAAGGTGTTTGAAGAATTAGCAACATGTACGAAGAAACATTAATGATTAAAAAAGAAAACATTAAATCGAACAAAACAGTGCTCAGTTGTGTACTATATATGTGTATATTTAGTAAGTTACATATGGAATGTATAAGTTATATATATTAAACATATACTATAATTATAAGTATATAATTATATAAATATATAAAGTATATTTATAAAATATATAAATATATAAAGTATATAAAAACATAACTTGGGGCACCTGGGTGGCTCAATGGGTTAAAGCCTCTGCCTTCTGCTCAGGTCATGATCTCAGGGTTCTGGGATCAAGCCCCACATTGGGCTCTCTGCTCAGCGGGGAGCCTGCTTCCTCCTCTCTCTCTGCCTGCCTCTCTGCTTACTTGTGATCTCTCTTTGTCAAAGAAATAAATAAAATCTTAAAAAAAACACAAAAAAACCGTAACTTATTTAACCAATAACTGGCATATAACTATCAGGAGAATGTTGTGGAAAAGCAGAGAAATGATAAAAAAGGAGAACTGAATTATCATCTTCATAATTTAGACTCAGTAGATAATATATTTAATCGGTGTTACAAAAGGTAGCAGTGTCTGTATGTTAGAAACCTAGAGGTATGTGAATGTCATAAAATCTTAAAAAATGGGAAGAAGTTGCCTCTGTGGAGGGGTCTGGCAGGTTTCTCAATTTGGTGCTATTTGCAATTCATTGTGGGACTCTGTCCTGTGCATTTCAGTATGTTTAGCAGTATCCGTGGGCTCTCCCCACCAAATACCATTACCAACTCTCTCCTCAAACAATGACAACCAAAAATGTCTCGGACATTGCCTAATGTCTCCTGCGTGGCAAAATTACCCTTAGTTGAGAACCACTGGATGGCAGAGAAGGGCAGAATTAACATTTTGATATAAATGTTTATAATTTGACTTCTAAAATTGTGTATTTATATTATTTTTATACAATAAATACTAATTTAAAATGAGAGATGAACGAGATGATTTTGCACATCCTTACAAGTCTAAAATGCTGCAAGGTCAAGTTCCCAAGTAGTATCCTTCAGTTACGTTTTATTTAGCTGTAAACTGTATTTTCTTGACAGTGAAATCTCTGCTGAATGGTTTAGATAAGCACAGTTGAATGGGTGGTTCTGGGTACACAGATACATGTAAAACATTATCCCTGATTTCAGACCACTTACCAACCTATCTGGACATTTGACATAAGTAACAATATAATCGCAGAGAGATTTTTGGAGAGGCTTTGCACTCAGAGGAGAATCTTCTTTATTCCTCGCCTTTTCCCCACATTAGCTCCTTGTCCATGAGTGATATCTGGCACATTATGCCCACTGTAAAAATAACAATAGTATTTTTAGCTTTCCTTCTCCTGAAAAATCTTTCTCAGTTTTATGACTATGAAAACATGATAATCTATGTTTATCTGAGTTGTACAAGCAATAAATGCTATTGCTATTTCAATGAGGAAGCGATAACTTACGGAAGAGTGGGACAATATTCTTACAGGAAAGCACAAAATAGGGCTCATGTATTTTAGCTTCTTAGGTCTTGCCGGCAAAGGTTCTGCTCCTCATAATGGAGAAGACAAACTAATAACTTTCCTATCCCTTACTCAGTGTGAATCCTGAGAGAGCAATCCTAATTTTTATGTTGCCGTCATACCTGATAGCCTGTCCCTGACCACTTAAGGTATTGGTTTGGTACAAAATTCAACATAAAAATGGTCTGGCTTAACACTGATAATAAGGTTCTGGGAATGAATTTCTCTCTTTACTGAGTTTATCAGGGTTGTTTGCTTTTAAAAAATGCGAAAAACTGCTGCATAGACAGAGATTTTTGTTTGTTTGTTTTTTGATAAATAAGAATTCAGATGCTTTTAAAACCTAGGTATAAATGTGGCTTTAAGTGGTAAGCCTCTTAAATCAGTCTGGATATACTTTTCTTCTGATCTACCTTTCCAGGATAATTATTTGTTTTTCAGAAGAATAATCTTCTTTATCCCACATCAGTTTTGTTGTAGTTCACGTTGTTATTATTTATTAGTACAGATAGAACCAAGGGCATTTTCACATGGCATATACTAGATTTTTATTTTTTAAACCCAAGAACTGACTGAAGTTTGCTAGTGCAACTGCTTTGGTAAATACCATCAATTCTGATGACAGATTATTTTCAATAATCCCAGGCAATTTTGTTACACTGCTGTTATGTTTAGGTGATAGCAAATTAAAATGATAAAATGTCTTTATCTCTTTCCTGCAGCTGTTTTAGCTATCTCATAAAATGAGTTTATACTGTCAGCTGTACCTGTCCAGAAATATATAAATACCAGTGGCATTGTTCCTTAAGTATTCTGCTAGTCACCACACTGCATAGACAATCTAATGGTCCATTTCTAAAGAAAATGTTGCAGTGTCTGTTTTTCAATTATTTGAGAAGAAAGACACATTCATTGCTTTGCGTGGTGTCAGGGTCATCTCACCATATATATTATGGTGAATTACTGTAATAGGAGCACTTGGCATGTTGTGTTGGAGTGAAAAGAAAAACAGATTGGATAGAAACAAGAAGAATTCATTCTTCTTCCTCTCTAGTGTATATGCCCTGACTACCACCAGGGGAGCTCATTAACCTTTCTCCCACTGTAAATGTTTCTAGAAAGGAGAACTGAATTGAACAAGCCGTGCAGTCAGATAGCCTTTCTGTCCTTCCCTGCTGAAGATAAACGTCTCTTTCCTAGATCCTTTAAAAGTAGATGATTTAAATAAAAATTTGGATTTGGTTTTGTTCTCCTCAATATACTTCTGTGGCTAGTTTGTTTTCATTTCCGGATGCACGTGTTAATTTGTTTCTGCTTAGAAGCCTAATATTTTCTGCGTAGTGACCCCCAGAAGATCTGTACTGAACTTGTAGTTTCACTTTTTTCACAGTTTTTGTTTTGTTTTGTTTTGTCTTGGAATTCTTTTCAGAAGCCCTGTGCTTGGCATGGTGCTGGAGCAAGTAGCCCTTCGTCCATCAGGAATCAAGCTCATAGATTCCTGGAGGGTACACCATCTCTTTGCTCACTTGGTACCTGAGGCATAGCTCTTTTTCCACAGGAGGCACTCCATGGCTTTCATGTCACTTCCTTTTTTTTTTTTTTATATATAATTAATTTATTTATTTTTATTTGCTTATTTACAGCATAACAGTGTTCATTGTTCTGGCATCACACCCAGTGCTCCATGCAGTACGTGCCTTCCTTATTACCCACCACCTGGTTCCTCAACCTCCCACCACACCCCACCCCCTCCCGCCGCCCCTTCATAACCCTCTGGTTGTTTTTCAGAGTCCACAGTCTCTCATGGTTCATCTCCCCTTCCAGTTTCCCTCAACTCCCTCTCCTCTCCATCTCCCCATGTCCTCCATGTTATTTGTTATGCTCCACAAATAAGTGAGACCATATGATACTTGACTCTCTCTGCTTGACTTATTTCGCTCAGCATAATTTCTTCCAGTCCTGTCCATGTTGCTACAAAAGTTGGGTATTCGTCCTTTCTGATGGAGGCATAATACTCCATTGTGTATATGGACCACATCTTCCTTATCCATTCATCCGTTGAAGGGCATCTTGGTTCTTTCCACAGTTTGGCGACCGTAGCCATTGCTGCAATAAACATTGGGGTACAAATGGCCCTTCTTTTCCATGTCACTTCTTTTTAGGTCCGTTTCTTGGAACATGCTTGTCTGAAGTCTAACTTTGCTATGTGTGTGTTATTGTTGAACACCTGGTGCAGTGTTCCGCCTCATCTCTTAGCATTCTTCTGTAAACAGCTGAACTACACTAAGGCTATCATTATTCTGGAAATAGAGCAAGCTGTCTACTTCTGTGATTTGGACCTAGTTTGTTTGGATCTGACTTTGCTTCCATCAGTCATATCCTTATATCCAAAGGAAAGACCATTACATTCTGCTGGGCACTCCAGCTATTTTTATTCAAAAACAGTATACCTCAGCATGTCAAAATGGCCCTCTTTCTTGAGGGAATCCATGCCAGGTAACAAATGTGCATCATTATAACAAATGAATATCAGTCGGGAACTGTCTGGTTCCAGGTCAGCTTTAAGTCCCTCCTTTTCATGGGACTGTTCCTTTGTAATTTGGACTCATGCTGCTAAAGTCTGTAGTACTTCCTTCTGGACCAAATGTATCTTGATCCAGGACACAAAGGGGCATGGCGGCTGAGATCAGGGGACCTGCACTCATAGGAACAGAGCTTAAATCCTTCCTCTAAATACTTTCTCTACCATTCTCTCTATTTCATCACTCTCTTTCTTTCATCTCATGTACCTATGGGAGAGTTAAAATTAAGTGACCTATTTAAGGGAGTTAAAATTTCTTGGTATATGTTAAGTATTTTTTAAATGTGAAGAAAAAGAGTAAGTAACACAAATATCACCTTGGCTCAACTTTCAATTTGAACGCTTAATGCTCTCTGAGGACCCCTGAAAACAGTCTAGCTTTCTGAATGCCTTCCGTGCCAGTACTGAACAGGATAGGACCTTCCAATAACATTTTCCCCTGGGGGAGATCCTGGTTCAGACACACCTATGGTACTCATGTCCTTCAAAGAAAATAAGAGAACAATCCATTATTATCCACTTCTCACAATTTAGCATGATGGTGACTGTCTTGTCTTTGCAAACACTGAAAATTATTCCTACGTGCTTTGAGACTTGCCAATAAAAGTGCCTAAGCAATTCTTTTAAATCTTGGAAAAATGCATTAGCATTCAAGGCTTCAGAAATTACTATTAACCAAAAGCAAGTGCTTTGTTCTTAAAAATGTCAGACACCACTTTTTTTTAAAAGATTTTATTTATTTATTTGACAGAGAGAGAGAGAGATCACAAGTAGGCAGAGAGGCAGGCAGAGAGAGAGGGGGAAGAAGGCTCCCTGCTGGGCAGAGAGCCCGAAGTGGGGCTCAATCCGAGGACCCTGCGCTCATGACCTCAGCCAAAGGCAGAGGCTTAATGCACTGAGCCACCCAGGTGCCCCAAAGACACCATTTATTGTAACTAAGACGGTGTTTTGCTTTTTGTTGGTTTTTGTTTTGTTTTTATTGAAAGAAAACAGAAAAGTCTCATTATAATGATTTGATCTCCAGTTTTGTTCCATGGCTTAGAACCTAGGTATAGCATTAAAGCTACAACATACCAGGAATATTGACAGTCATTTAAAAGACGATGTATCTAGGGATACTTTTTTAAAAATTATTATTATTTTTTAATTTATTTATTTTCAGCATAACAGTATTCATTGTTTTTGCACCACACCCAGTGCTCCATGCAATACGTGCCCTCCCTATTACCCACCACCTGGTTCTCCAACCTCCCACCCCCCTCCCCTTCAAAACCCTCAGGTTGTTTTTCAGAGTCCATTAGTCTCTCATGGTTCATCTTCCCTTCCAATTTCCCTCAACTCCCTTCTCCTCTCCATCTCCCCATGTTCTAGGGATACTTTTAAAGAACAGAACTATTGCCTTTTGTGTTAACATAAAGCACTTTTATCTAGATGGATATAACTGTTCTCAGTGGGTTTGTGGAGACAAGATGATATTTTCTAGGTTGATATTAGACAATTATTTGTAAACATACTCAGTGTTCTTATTGTGTAAAATGGTTGTCATCTGTCCAATTTGGAGTGCATATCATAGATCCCAACTGAGCCTACTTTTGCAAAGGAAGTCAGTATGAAATTGCATTCTGTTAACTTGTCTGCTGACTTCCAAAAGAGATGAAGCAAATGAAGTAATTCTGTCAAAAAATGGAACTGCATGTCCTGGATAACTAGGATCTGGACCTAGAGCCATTATCCCCAGTCATCATGGGAAGTGCTGGCTATATATCCAAGCAAAGAGATCTCAGTTTGTATTCCTATTAGACATATGGAATGTTCTATTTGGCTGGTGGTATCTTAATCCCTGAAATCTGTATACTTACCTTACATTAGAGAAAAAGATTACCATTTACAAAGATATTGTGAAAATTAACATAATATACATAAAGCATTCAGCAAAATGAGTGACATATAAAAGTATGAGCTCCTTCTACAAATATCAATATCTCTACTATCATTATTATTATTATAAAAAGTATACCTTTGGTTGCCTCTCATTTTTCCTTTCATTTTTTTCTATTTGTGTTTTTTTTTTCTTTTCAGTATTTAAATTTATTTTTTCAGCGTAACAGTATTCATTGTTTTTGCACAACACCCAGTGCTCCATGCAATATGTGCCCTCCCTATTACCCACCACCTGTTCCCCCAACCTCCGACCCCCGACCCTTCAAAACCCTCTGGTTGTTTTTCAGAGTCCATAGTCTCTTATGGTTTGCCTCCCTTTCCAATTTTTTTTTAAGCCACAACCTCAGATGTGAAATCACTAAGAAGAGGGAAATCAGATCACTTTATGTCTAATAGAAATTTGCTCATCCTGAGGCCAAAAGAAACACTAATCAAGACAAGTGTCACAAGTATATATGAAGACAGTACTAGATCACTAGAACATTAATTGTTCAGGCCTTGGGATGACTTTCCCATGAGATGTATTGACCCCAAATGTCTCCAACCTATAGGTACTGTCAGGACAATAATCCACAATTGAGCAATCCTAAGTGTTCCATGCACGGGAATTTTTTAGACTAATAGTAAGAGGCTGCCCTCCCTGCCTCTCCCTCTGGATCTCTCCAAGAAGTGAAGTGACTCTGGGCAGTTATAGAATTTTTCTGAGAGGTCTGCAAGAATGTGAAATATAAATTGTCTTTGATACTCTCAGTGGGCATTTATTCATCTATTTATTCATTTGTAAACTCATGCACTAGTTTCTGTTAGGCGCTGGGCATTTTGCTGGACTTTGGGGAAGTGTGGTAAATAGGACAGGTTGGCTTTGGCCTAGATAGCTTACAGTCTGGTGGAGGAAAGAGACATTGAAGTTGAAGTCGAAGTATGATGAGTGAAATGAAAGGACAATGGAGGCTATAATAGAAGCATGGAGAAGGGGGCATCTAAACTGAAAAGAGAGGTAGAAAAGGAATAAAAGATATATTGTAAAATAAAAGATTTATATAAGTTGGGTAAGTGGAATCAAATGAGAGGTGAGTTGGCATCATTGTAATGTTTCAAGAAGATAGATAACAAGTTCAAATTGATGAGCAAACAAAAACAAACGAACAAAACCTATCATGTTGCTTATAAAGCAGTACGATAAAAGCTTGTATCGGGAGGCTGTAATTTATATGGTAACTGATGGAATGCTACAAAGAGTTTTTAGTGGTACTAAAGCAAACAGAACTTTTAAGAAGTTCTGTTATATAGTCTGGCAGTATGTGGATATGAAGTGGGGAGAAGTTGGAGAGAAGGCAACTGGTTTGGAGGCTACAAATGATATGTCAGGAAAAGATGCTGTTGGATGAAGGTGAGGCACAGAAGCATAGAGATCAAGGATTCAGGGATTTGGTTCTTCATCCATTATGTATTACTGAATTAACTTCTCTATGAACACACCAAGTTGTGTTAACTACAAAGAGGAGGAAGGTGTGGCTCTTGCTGTAGAGAAACTAGGAAAGAGAAACTGTACTGTGACATTCTCTGGGTTAAAGCTGGCGAAGTTAAGTGTCATAGTAATTTGCTAAAATGAAATTCATCCAGAGCCCATTCAAGGAAGGATCAATTCTTCTAAATATTGTTATCATCATCATCATTGTCATCATCATCATCATCAGTATTTTTAGATCACTGTGCTGAGTCCGTTATATACATAATCTTATCTGGCTCTCTTTACCACTCAGTAAACTGAGCTCTGTGCTCTACTCTTTTTTTTTTTTTAATTTATTTTATTTTATTTACATATAATGTACTATTTTCTTCAGGTCTGTGATTCATCAGTCTTACATGATTCACAGTTTGTTTCCTGAGATTAAGAGTCTCTTATGGTTTGTCTCCCTCCTGATCCCATCTTGTTTCTTTTTTTCCCTCCCTACCCTCCACAACCCCTCACCCTGCCTCTCAAATTCCTCACATCAGAGAGATCATATGATAATTGTCTTTCTCTGATTGACTTATTTCGCTTAGCATAATACTCTGTAGTCCCATCCATGTCATAGCAATTGGAAAGATTTTCAGTTTTTTGATGGCTGCATAGTATTCCTCTGTGTGTGGGGTGTGTGTGTGTGTGTGTGTATCACATCTTCTTTATCCATTCATTTGTGATGAACAACTATGTTCTTTCCATTGTTTGGTCATTGTGGACATTGCTGCCATAAACATTTGGGTACATGTGCCTGGATTCTACTCTTAACATTAGTTTACAAATGATAAAATTGAGACACAAAGAAGGTAAGGAGCTTGACTAAGTTCACTCAGGCATGTTATAGTGAAACTTAAATTGGGTTTGCCTGATTTTTGAGTCCATACTTTCAGGGAGTTAACAATGTCAAACAAAAAGCCTGATACAGAAAATTTATGAGGAAAAATTGCCATAAAGCAGCAATGGAGTAGCAAGGAGAGGAGGCAGTCTATTTTTGGTTTAAAGTGTTACACTTCCTCTTTTAAAATAAAGATAGAAAATATTTGGAAATGAAATTTAATATTATTATATTGAGTGATAGGGACTTTCAAAACCAAGTTTTTTTTTTTAAAGATTTTATTTATTTATTTGACAGACAGAGATCTCAAGTAGGCAGAGAGGCAGGCAGAGAGAGAGGAGGAAGCAGGCTCCCTGCTGAGCGGAAACCCGATGTGGGGCTCGATCCCAGGACCCCGGGATCATGACCCGAGCTGAAGGCAGAGGATTCAACCCACTGAGCCACCCAGGTGCCCCCCAAACCAAGTTTTTAACCCATTAAAATGAATGTTGAGACAATATCTTCTTCTTTTTTTAAATTAACATATAATGTGTTATTTGTCCCAGGGGTACAGGTCTGTGAATAGTCAGGCTTACACACTTCATAGCACTCACTATAGCATATACCCTCCCCAATGTCCATAACCCAACCACCCTCTCCATACCCCTCATCCCCCCAGCAACCCTCTTTGTTTAGTGAGATTAAGAGTCTCTTATGGTTGAGACAATATCTTCTCAATTGAGTAAAATCAGATCCTCTCCAGTTGGAATACAATTAAACAGCAGGGCTTAGGGTTGGGAGTTCTGGCTCATCATATTTGTGTCCTTTTGTGGCCCTAGGAATTTGTGCAAGTGACTACAAATCTCAATGTGTTCATTTCCTCATTTTTAGAATAAGAATAATAGTGCCTAACTCACAGATTTGTTGTGAAGATTAATTAACAATGCATGTCAACACCTAAAAATTCCATTGCGTAGAAATAGAAATACTAGGAAGTCAATATTATGGTCAGTTGGCCTGCAGGAAAATGTATGCAGAGAGAGGGGGAACAGTACCAAGATACCAGGGAGAGCAGAGTAAACTAGTAAGGTGTTAAGACTTTAGGCAACTGATGTCATGGATGTATCTGTTTATCAACTCATGACACACAGAAGGAGGAATGTAGACTCAAGTCCAGTCAGTAGTAAGGAGTTGAGCGCAACTTCAGGGTTACATTTACAAAGATACAAGATTCGGATGGAGACAGTTCAATAGTCCACCCATATAATGCAATGATAAAGGAACCATGGCTTCCATGACTAAAACAAAAATGAAAGCATAGCCCACCAACCAGGGTAACAGACTGGTCTTGCCATGGCCACTGGAGTTCCAAGAAATAGACAAATGCCTTCTTTGAAAATTGCTCCTTATCAGAACACAGGACTTTAGTCTAAGAGACAACTAGTATTACAGGTATAATATTTATAAAGTTGTGTAAAGACATTTTTGAATGTTGTTGAATGATAGACATTTTTATATTTTCAAAGCATTGAACTAGCTGTGTGTGTGTAAAAGTATTTACTTTGGTAATGAAGAGAGACAAAAAAGTGCTGAGACATTCTTATGTTCAAATCTTCCCTGGACAAGTTTTCCATGAAGTTGGTGAAATTATGCAGAATGACTTTTCATAGAATACTTCAGGACAGGCACAATTAGGAGAAAGAAAAATGCCCAAGATTATTCAGTATATGCATCAAAACTGGATTTTATAAACAAGTGAAAATAGTGTGTCCATTTGTGGCTCTTTTCCACAGTTATTACTGACTTAGTAATTGAGTTCACATTGCTAATTTATCAGCAACAATACAGCTATAAGTTGGAACACTAATTACATTTTTATGCTGGGCTGGTGCTGAGACCTATGATCAAACATATTTTTTTCATTGAACAGTCATTGAACCAGATTTGCTCATTTTTTTCTGGCATATTTTTTCAATATATTCCATCGAGTGAGTGTTTCAGTAAATAACTGCTAAATAGTCTACTTACATAATTCATTAGCACACAGGCATGGAGACCTATTTTTCAAATTAGATTTTTGTATTTTCAGTAAGATGTGATGTTACTGAATGCTGATTCTTTGTCCCCTATTTCTTACCAATGTCTGGTTGCCTTAGAACCAAGATTCATTTGCTGACCTTTAGAACTGCAAGGTCAACACAGAAAATGATTCAGGAGCACTATTCCCCACTTTACTGTGAGGAGCACAGACTCAAAGGAACATCTCTCCTCAAACTTGGCTTTGCATTGAAATCTCCTGTGATGTCTGAGTCCTACTCAAGAGATTTTTTTTTTTTTAAGTAGGCTCCACAGCCAGTGTGGAGCCCAATGTGGGGTTTGAGCTCATGACCCTGAGATGGAGACCTGAGCTGAAATCAACAGCTTAACTGACTGAGCCACCCAGACACCTCACCACCCATTAAAGAGATTCTAATTCATTAGATATATAGTCCAGCTTTTGTATGAAGATTTAAAAAATAACCCCAGGTTATTTTAATATGCAGCAAAATTTGACTGAATGAGAACATACTCCTGTGTAAGCAGATTATATAAGAGCAAAGAACAATGTCCTCCTTTCCCTTCTTCTTTCCTTCCTTCCTGGAAACATTTAGCATGGATTGAACATCTACTGTGTCAGGAGGTGTTCTAGGTAGTAAAAATATTAAGTGAACATGATGGTCCCATTTACATGTTTATTAAGTTAATTCTGACCACAGACTTTGACTATGGCCTCACCTGACCACATATCCCCTAGTGTCCTGAGCCCCAGCTGCAATAACCTTCTCTTGGTCCTCACTGTGCCATGCTCTGAAATACTATTAAGGCTTTCTCATGGGTAGTTGCTTCTCCCATGTGGAGTCACCTCCTACTACCTCTTTTGATTGCCATTTAATCTTCACCGCTTTGACTTCCATACATGGGTCAAACTCCTTGCATTCCATTCACCTCCTTCTAGCTGCACATATCAGAAATGCATTGTTATGTTCTTTTGTGTTTGATGTTTCTTTTCTAGCTAGACAGAAATCACCAGCAAGAAGCCTACCCCTGGGCTCCTTATTCAATCTTAATAAAATATTTATTTAATGAAGGAAATAATTATGAATGTGAATGAATATAAACCAACCTGGTTATTTTTTGCTGTATAATAAACTACCCTAAATCTTAGTTGCTTAGAACAACAACTATTTTATGACGCCTTGTGATTCTGAGGGTTAACTAGACTCATCAGTGTGTATCTTCTATTCCATATGATGTCAGCTGGGACTGCAGCCACCTCAGGGCTCACACTGGGCCACAATATTCAAGATGGCTCCCTTACATGCCTTGAGAACTGTAGGAAGGCTGATTTCAGTTGAGTTGCTAGGGTTGCTCAGCTTCTCTTGCATGTAATCTCAGGTTCTTTCCCTTTGCACATGGCCACTACACTCAGTCTCTACAGCAGATTGTCAGATTCCTTAGAGTCCAGGAATTCCAAAATGAGCATCCAAAGAGAAGAAGTGGAAACTTCTAGATCTCTCAAAGGTTAGATGGAAAACGTTTCAGTGCTACTCCTGTCATATTCTATTAGCCAAAGTAGGCATAGGCCCTTTCTAGAATCGTTGAGAAAAACATTTAAAAAAAACACCCTGAAAAACAGCACCCCCCCCTTTATGGGAGAGTCATAAAGAATTTGAGCCAATTCTTAATTCATCACAGAAATTTAACCCCAATTTAAAACATTTACTTTGTTCTCCTTTTGGGGGGAGGGGCAGCTCAAAGAAAATTTTAGTTTTTACTTTATGTGGTATTATTAAGGTCTACTCTCAACAGATTTTTAAGTGTACAATACAGTATTGTTAACTCTAGTCATGATTTGTACAGCAATCTCTAGAGTATGTTCATCTTCTGTTACAAAATTTATACCAGCTAACAACCTGACATTTCCCTTTCCCTCCAGTCCCTGGAAACTCCTTCTAGCTGCACATTATACTCAATTTCTATGAGTTTGACTATTTTAGATACCTTATAAAAGTAAAATCATACAATATTTGTCTTTCTGTGACTTCTTTATTTCACTCACCCTAATGTCCTTAAATTTTATCTATGTTGTCACATACTATAGGATTCCTTTTTTTAAAGGCTGAATTATACTGCAATGTATGTATATGCCTCATTTTCTTTACCCTCTTACTCATTAATGAACATTGAAGTTGTATCTATATCTTGGTTATTGTAAATAGTGATGTAATGAACAAGGAAGGGCAGATATGTCTTTGAGATCTTGATTTCAATTTCTTTTGGATAAATATCTAGAAATTGGATTGCTGGATCTAGTGGTGTTCTATTTCTTTGATGAACCTCCATACTGTTTTTTATAGTGGCTGTACCTTTTCGCATTTCCACCATCAATGCACAAGCATTTCAATTTCTCTACGTCATCACCAACACTTGGTAAAGGAAACAATCAACAGAATGAAAAGGCAGTCTGCTGAATAAATGAAAATATTTGCCAACTATGTATCTGATAAGAGGTTCATACCCAAAATATATAAGGAACTCCTACAACTCAGTAACAACAAAAAAAGTTGGTAACCCAATTAAAAGTTGGGTAAAGCCTTGAATAGACATTTCTCCAAAGAAGATATACAGATGGCCAATAGGCATATGAATAGATGCTCAACATCACTCATCATCAGGAAAGTACAAATTAAAGTCACAATTAGATACCTCACACCTGATTATGCTGAGTGAAATATGTCAAGTAGAGAGAGTCAAGTATATGGTTTCACTTATTTGTGGAACATAACAAATGACATGGAGGACATTGGGAGATGGAGAGGAGAAGGACGTTGAAGGAAATTGGAAGGGGAGGCGAACCATAAGAGACTATGGACTCTAAAAAACAACCTGAGGGTTTTGAAGGGGCAGGGGTGGGAGGTTGGGGCAACCAGGTGGTGGGTAATAGGGAGGGCACGTATTGCATGGAGCACTGGGTGTTGTGCAAAAACAATGAATTCTGTTACGCTGAAAAAATAAATAAATAAATAAAAATTAAAATGAAAAAAAAAAAAAAGATACCTCACACCTGTTAGGATGGGTATTATCAAACACACAAAAGACAACAAGCATTGGTGACAATGTGAAGAAATTGGAACTCTCTGTTTGAAACACCCCCAAGTCAGACTCAGAGCCTACCTTCTGCCAGGCTGCAGGAAATGTTAGTATCAGCCATTCTTGGGGATCCCAGCATCATGGTTTAGTGTAATGGTGAGATGCTGAGTTCACTTTCTATTCAGCATCCAGTTGTCCTCACTATTAACAGAGGGTGTCCATTATGGAAGCAAGCCTGGTCCTGCCAGAAGAAGCAGTTTTACAGTCTCTGTGCTCAGGGCATGGGGGCCATGTGTGAATAAAAATGACACACCTGGATCTTTCTTTCCTTTAGCATCACCCACTCCTTCTGCCCTGAGATCTTTCCTTTCCTGGGTTTTGCTAGAATGGAGAGAATAAGCTCTGCTTCATGGTAGGAGGAATGGGACTTTGTTCCATGTTCTTTGCTTTGTTTTAGGACTAGGACTGGCCTTTGTTGTGTTATGCTGTGGTGCTCCCTTACCTAGCCTAAACTCTACCTCCTTTCTCTCTTCTTTAACTTTTTGTTTTGACAGGAATCCTAGACAAGCCCCCAGAAATGAAAAAAAAATATATATATAGTTTGACATGATTTCAAAATGTTTTCAAGAACAATACAAAGCATTCCTACACTCCATCAAGATTTCCCTGTTAGGATTTGTGCTTTCTCTCATGTGCTCTTTGTCTGTCTATACATAGATAGGTATCTTTCTCTTTATGTCATCTGTGTTCTACAATTCACATCATTTTATGTGGAACAGTTCATGTCTCTTATGTGGTACAGTTTGTGGTGTATTTTCTCACACAAGAACAATCCCCTATGTCGCCAAAGTATAATAATTAAAACAGGGACTTAACATTAATATGTATTCCAAGTTTTCCTATTGTCCCGATATTATCTTTTCTAGGGAACATGAACTCCATTTCCCCATTTCTCTGTGTCTTTAGTGGTGTTAACATCTTTGAAGAAAACTGGCTTGGTATTTTAGAGAATCACTGTCAATTTAGGTTTTGGTAATATCTCCCCATGATCAAGTTCACATATTCAATTTTGACAGGATCACATGGGAGCGCTGTTTTGTTCTTCTCAGTTCATGATATCAGGAAGAATTACTAATGATATTAGCTCTCATTAGTTTGGGTTTCTGCCAAGTTTCTGGATTGTAAACTTACTATTTTCTTTTATAATTAATAAATATATTGTATAATTAATAAATTTTGTGAGACCAGATAAGTACTCTAGTCCTCATTGTACTTTTACTTTTTAACATTTGTTGATGTTTTTTGCCTAAATCAGTTTTTGCTATGCAGTTGCCAAATGGGAATTCCTCTTTTACTCCTCTCGTGCCAGTTTGTACTATGGGATGTGAGCCAAACACTGAATGCTGTGTCTAAGTAGGGCATGTTAGGATGACTGTGTCAACTAGGCAAGAACAAGGATAAGAAGGCCCGAGGGACATTTTCTGAGCCCAAAATGAGCAACGTGTTGTCATGATTCTCTTATAAACAGGGCTGACAGATCCTGAGTGAAATTTTAACTAATGTCCTATACTTCTTTCTGATGCTGGTTGTATGGATATGTCTCTAGATATATAGCTAGAACATATGGGTGTGTGTATAGATATATTTTATACATTTATGGTGCTTAATGTTTTTATCTTTTACTGTATGCAAATTGTACTCAAAATTTTTTAAAAAAGCAGTAGAACAAAAAAGAAACAAATCTCTAATTTAACGGCATATTTACATAGCATTATAAACAGCATTAGGTGTTAACATAAAACTTAAGAAAATATGCTCAACACTGAACCCAAAGAGTTGCTAATGTAGGGATCGTTTGATGTTGTAAAATTAGAGCCGTAGTTCTGTAATAGCACTTAGGGTCACTTAATAACATTAAATTATTTTCCTTTTTTTTAAAGATTATATTTATTTATTTGACAGTAAAAGAGAGAGAGAGAGAGAACAAACAGGGGGAACAGCAGAGGGAGAAGGAGAAACAGGCTCTCCACTGAGCAGGGAGACCAGTGCAGGACTTGATCCTGCACATGATCCACCCTGGGATCATGACCTGAGCTGAAGGGAGACTCTTAACCGATTGAGCCACTCAGGTGCCCCAACATTAAATTATTTTGAAATGAAGAAATTGAAGCCATTGTTTTCTAAAAACAAAATTAGGAGTATTTTCCTTAAAAAAAATAGTTTTTTTATTTTGAAATGTTTACACATTCAAAGACCTTGCATATTGATATAAAATATTTAAAATATAAAATAATTGAGAATTTGCCTAAAATGAGAAGAATTCATGCCTCAGTTTCCTTAAGTAGACAATTACCCTTTTGACTTTATATGTGATTTGATTTACAGAACGACAAAAATTTTAGTAACTTAGTTCATTTCCTTATTCTCTTTGCTTGTCTGCTCCCCTTCCCCCACTACCCTGGCCCTCCATGCTGCCTCTATAAATTTCCTGCCCATGTTCTGTGACTCTGGAACTGACCTTTCAGATGTATCACTGGAGCTGCTTTGTACTGGGGCTTCCAGTTAAATTTGGCCAATGGGAGATCAGAGTAGAGAGGAGAAAGGATGACTTTCTTCATTTCCTACCCCATCTCGGTTGTCTGGTTCTGGTCTAATTCTCCCTTTCAAATTATATCTCCTTTGAGGAACTTCTTTGGCTCCAACTCTCATCAGGTTCCTACAGTTTCCTTTCCTACTCTTTTAGACCCAGACTTAATTAAATCTATTACAAATAGAGACAGACCAGCAAAATATATAAGGTTAAGAATTTAAGGGCATCTTACATTCTGCCAAAATGGCAAAAAAATGAATAGAAATAAAGAATCGTCTTGCTCCCTCCTGCTGTTGGATGGTACCTTTGCAGACCTGATGAGCGAATTTTGTGAAATACATAGTGTGAAGGAATAAAGCTTGATGCGTCTCTGCAGACTTTGGGCTGTCAGCATTTTGGAGTGATATTTCCTATATAACCTGGCCGTGCATGAGTCTTCTAACATCAGGATTCACTGGTTGTTGGGCCAGGAGATAACCTGCTTTCTTTTGATTAGATAAGTATTTTAAGGTCTCTACATTTTCTCCAATACAGCCAACATGTTGCACATAGTCTATGCCACTTACTAGATGGGCCCCCAAAATACCGTCTTAGGGACTGTGTTACATTGTCAGTCTCACAGGCTCTGCCTAATTGGATTCTGAGGCTGGAATATGTTCCCTGTGACTCTGTTCAATAGCTAGCTTCTACTTCTGCTTGTCCCAGCATGTTTTAATAGTCCTTATCAGTTCCTTTTCCCTTCTTTGTAACGAGTCTCTTCATTATCGTAAAAATTCCATCTTAGTATACCTTGTTTTCTACTGGGACCCTAATGAACAAAGCAACACAATTCCAGAATAGAATTAGTAGGGTGAAGTTTCTATTAAAATAGCTAATGAGGGGCGCCTGGGTGGCTCAGTGGGTTAAAGCCTCTGCCTTCGGCTCAGGTCATGGTCCCGGGGTCCTGGGATCGAGCCCCGCATCGGGCTCTCTGCTTGGCAGGGAGCCTGCTTCCTCCTCTCTCTCTCTCTATGCCTGCCTCTCTCCATACTTGTGATCTCTATCTGTCAAATAAATAAATAAAATCTTTAAAAAAATAAAATAGCTAATGAGTGGGAACCAAGAGGAAACAGACCTGGGGAAAGTGAGACCACACCTGTTTATTCTTTCTTCATTCTGTGATGCCCTTACTATTCAATCGCCAGTAAAATCTGGTGATAGTTACTGACTATCCTTCTGGAAGCTTGTGGATATATATATTTTTTTCTGTTCTGTACAAAAGCAGGTGATGTTAATTTCATTTAGTCTTATAAGACTCCTTTCCAAATATTGTTGAAAAGAAAAATTCAATGTAGGAAGCTCAGGTCAATACTTAAAATTATTGGCCGTGTGACTTTAAAATTTGCCGACGTGCCGTATATAAGCTTACTCTCACTAAATGCAAATAAAATAAAATGCTTCTAGAATATGTACGTGAGTGTTGTTGGAGAGAAATAGAAGAGGGACTAGAGCCCTTCAGAGATAATCTTCTGTGGATAAGTGATTAAGCACTAGAATGGATATCACAGTCAATGTCTAGCCTCATTTGTTTTACTGATGTTGCTTCATTTAGGCAAAATGCCTCTTTATATGTTAGGCAATTAAGCAGTGAATTAGAAGAATAGCTAAGAGGGAAAAAAATAGATTAGAGAGGCATTCCAGTGAAGCTGGGACTGAATGGATATTTAAGTTATTCTCAGATTCATTAGTCTTAGAGTCTGTTACTATAAAATTCAGAATCACAGTCATGTAAATACATTTATTATACTTAAATAAATCAAGAAAGGCTCATTTGCAAAAATGCCAGATGTTCTATATTTCTCTGGTGGCAATATAAATCTGAAGTTGATCTATGCTAAACATCTGTCAAAATACACACTTGTTTAAGGGAATCACCAACAGTTCAAAATGAAACACTTTGAATAATACATCAGGAAAGAAAAGGACTGTTCATTCTATTTAGTGATAAGTTCAATATCTTAAACAGTATGATAAATTGTGAAGTAAAACTGTACATTGTGAAGTAAAATTTCACAATAAAATCTCCCCTATAGCTGAAACTTAAAAACCAAAAACTGGCTAATCAAAGTAGGAGGTTCTACCTTTCTTTTTTTTTTTTTAAGATTTTATTTATTTATTTGACAGAGATCACAAGTAGGGAGAGAGAGAGAGAGGAGGATGCAGGCTCCCTGCCAAGCAGAGAGCCCGATGCGGGGCTCAATCCCAGGACCCTGGGATCATGACCTGAGCGAAAGGCAGAGGCTTTAACCCACTGAGCCACCCAGGCGCCCCAGGTTCTACCTTTCTTTCATTAATCTTATTTCTTCTAATTTAGAAGTTGTTCACACATAGAAAAATGGTAATCAACTAATAATTTTTAACTACATTGCATCTTCACAGAAAAAAACAAAACAAAACAAAATCTGTCATCTTCAAGGAAAAAAAAAGGAATCAAAAAGTTAGTTGACTAGAGGATTTAAGTTTCTGAAAAATTAGTAAAATTTTCCCAAAGTTAAAAGGTAAAACATTACAGGAATTAGATTGGAAACATAGTTAAGCTTTCCCAAAATGCATTTTCATTATATTTTTCTATCTTGGATTTCTAGAGATTTGCTCTTGGCTTCTTGTTAAAGAAATACTTGGGCAAACTTGCAAAATATAACCACATGGATTCTTTCGTTACTATTTCCTCCTGGCACTGAATATTTTCCTTCCTGGTTGTTAGTAGCAAAAGATTATGGCTGTTACCTGCTGTAAATAAAGTGCTATCAGTTCAGTGGCTGAAAATACTCATTTTCTTAACCAAAAAGAAACTTAACCAAAACGAAAACGTCTAACAACCAGAAATTGTTCACTTCTCTGAGCACTATTTAAGATTTGCAGTGGCTTAATTTAGAAATTGCTAGATTTTAAAAGCCAACTTAACATACAGCAAAATGAAGTGGTAGCCTGTGATTGTTTTTATTTCCATTATAGGCTTATTTTCTGGCAATTGCTTTGATATATACTATATCTATCTATATACTATATCTATATCTATATATATACACTATACATATACTATATATACTATAATATATATACTATATATAGTGTGTATGTGTATATATATATATATATATATATATATATATATATATATTTAGCAGTCAGTGAATTTACTTAAGATGTAATTGTTCACTTTCCTGGTTTCCTCTTTTTAATTGTTTCATTATTATTTTTTATTTTGTTTAAGACATATTTTTGAAGTATAAAATGGGAAGAACAGTATTGGTGCTATCACACTAAAATTTACAATAATTTAGCTGTCGTATCTGAATACCTCAGGGCAGAGAGCTGTAAGAGTTCAAGACATGAGAGTCAGGAGTCCGTGTTGAGAAAAGAGAGAATGGGATATGGAGTGTTTTAAAGACTCTCTCAGTCATGTGATTGTTTTTTGTCTGTAGTTAAATTAAATAATTAAATAATTTTCTAGAAGAAAGATGTAAGATCAAGTATGACTCAAAAATGTGTGGATATTAAAATATCATGCATTTTATTATATTTAATGAATTGATTTAAAATATCTGTATTAAATTCATTAAAACTTGCTCTAAATAGCACATTTTTATCTTTTTTTTTAAGATTTTATTTATTTATTTGTCACAGAGAGAGAGATCACAAGTAGGCAGAGAGGCTGGGGGAAGCCGGCTGCCTGCAGAGCAGAGAGCCGATGCGGGGCTCCATCCCAGGACCCTGAGACCATGACCTGAGCCTAAGGCAGAGGCTTAACCCTCTGAGCCACCCAGGCACCCCACATTTTTATCTTTTTAAAAGAAAAAGGTTAGTTAGAAGTGACATTGTATTATCTATTTGCAAATGTTTTTTTTTTTTAAAGATTTTATTTATTTATTTGACAGAGAGAGATCACAAGTAGATAGAGAGGCAGGCAGAGAGAGAGAGAGAGAGGGAAGCAGGATCCCTGCTGAGCAGAGAGCCCGATGTGGGACTCGATCCCAGGACCCTGAGATCATGACCTGAGCCGAAGGCAGCGGCTTAACCCACTGAGCCACCCAGGCGCCCCTTGCAAATGTTTTTAACGTCTATCTTAATAAAAGCTGAATATGCATCAGCTTCTGTATTCAGTACGTTGCAAGGATATGAAGAAAATACAGGCACACTATGTAGATGGAAAAAGATAAGAATATTTAAAAATATTTCCTGTAATTGAGAATATTGGTCTTTGATACTACACCAAAGTTTGGCTAGTGGTAATTTCTTTTTTTTTTTTAAGATTTTATTTATTTATTTGACAGATAGAGATCACAAGTAGGGAGAGAGGCAGGCAGAGAGAGAGAGAGAGGAGGAAGCTTCTCTCTCCCTGCCAAGCAGAGAGCCCGGTGCGGGGCTCGATCCCAGGATACTGGGATCATGACCTGAGCGAAAGGCAGAGGCTTTAACCCACTGAGCTACCCAGGCGGCCCGGCGAGTGGTAATTTCTTAAAGATTAGTCACACTGTGGAATCTGAAACCATATCAATGAACTTTTCATACATAAAAATTTACATAAAATCCCCTGATCTCCCTTGCCCTTTTAGTAAATCATTTACCTGTGCATGTATTTGATTACTTGGAACTTATTGGCTCACTGAATTATACAATCCATCCAATGTTGACACATTGCATTTTATAATTAAAAAAAAAACCTCGCTTATTAATATCATTATTGAACCCATTAGAAAATGTTGTAAGTATGGCATGTTGAGTTCATTGTGGTAGATACAAATTTTCCAATGACAGATAGCAATTTCTGTTTGAAATCTTGAATTATATGTTTGTCAGGAAATACTTGTCAGTTGTTTTCTCTGAAGCAATAAGCTTCTTTTGTTCATTTTCAAGGAAATGTCAAATACCTGAGTTTTAATAACTATTTTTTCTGTTAGTCATTCTCTTAAAGCTAGTGTTCTATGAAAAAAGATGCTCAAGGTAAACCAAGTGGTTTACCTCTCAACTCAAGCTATTAGTTTTCCTTAAGACCATCATAATGTTTCCAAAAGCAAAAGTTCTTCGTGCATATTCTCATACCATGGATTGTGCATCATCTGTGCAAATGTAAACAGTGAAAAAGGTGACTGATACCTTATTATTATTGTATTAATAATAATTAATAACAATAACTAAAATCATACTTAGTATTACTTGAAAACTACTGAACATAATTTGGCCTTAATGACTCAATACAAGAGTCTTAGGAACCACACAGCTCTATGGACCACTTTGAGAACTGCCGTTGTAGACAATGTACGAAGCCCTTCACAGACATTATTGCATGGCCTCTTCACCGAAAACCTATAATGTAGAAACTGATTTTCCTCATTTTACAGATTTTCCTTTAGTTTACAGCTGAAAGTACTAGATGTAAAGTTTTTCAGTGACTTGCTCATTTTACTAACCTGGATCTCCCAATATTCAGTCTGAGCTTCACTACAAAAGCTGTGGTTTTGTTTTTAAATAATTAATAGTAGAATCCTGACCTATGATAGCGAAGTGCTAAAAGCCAAATGTCCTTGAAAATTGACACAATTGATTTTGAAAACTGATAAAAATCCTAGCAAGACTGGAGATTTCTGCCTCTGTCCGTGTTGGAATAAGACAAACAATATCTTCTCTAAGCTTCTCTTAGATGCATAACAGAGTTAAGAAATGCAACTTGGAAAGATTAAAGTGTTTCTAAGTATCTTATCTGAATTCACAAACATTCTCTAAATATGGACAGGACTGGAAGTGATTATGCTGAGTGAAATAAGTCAAGCAGAGAGAGTCAAGTATCATATGGTTTCACTTATTTGTGGAGCATAACAGATGGCATGGAGGACATTGGGAGATGGAGAGGAGAAGGAAGTTGAGGGAAATTGGAAGGGGAGGCGAACCATAAGAGACTATGGACTCTGAAAAACAACCTGAGGGTTTTGAAGGGGCAGGGGTGGGAGGTTGGGGGAACCAGGTGCTGGGTAATAGGGAGGGCACATATTGCATGGAACACTGGGTGTTGTGCAAAAACAATGAATACTGTTATGCTGAAAAAATAAATAAATTAATTAAAATACAAAAAAAATAAATAGGGCTAATAATGATACTTAGCTCATAGTATTGTTGTGATCATTAAATGAGTTAAGGAACACATGTAAAGCACATAGAATACTGTCTGGTACAGGAAAGACAAAAATTAAAATTGTAGTCTACTTCATACCCAATGGTTACTAAAAAAAAAAAAACCCCACAGAAAATAAGTGTTGGCAAAGATGTGTAGAAATTGAAAAACTTGTACAGGGACACTTGGGATGGCATCTGCCTTCGGCTCAGGTCACCATGCCAGGGTCCTGGGATTGAGTCCCACCTTGGGCTCCTTGCCCAGCTGAGAGCCTGCTTCTCCCTCTGCCTGCTACTCCCTCTGCTTGTGCTCCCTCTCATGCTTGCTCTCTCTCTCTGGCAAATAAATAAATAATATCTTTAAAAGAAAGGAAAAACTTATATACTGTTAGGGGAATATAAAATGGCATAGCTGTAATGGGAATCATGATGGTTCCTCAAAAAATTAAAAATAGAATTATTATGTGATCCAGCAATTCCCCTGCTAGGTATAATTGAAATAGTTGAAATAGTTGAAAGCAGGGTCTTGAGAAGATATTTGTACATCCATATTCATAGCAACATCATTTCATAATAGCTAAAAGGTGGAAGCCACCCAAGTCTGGTAGAACAAAATGTGGTACATATATAATAGAATATCAGCATGAAAAAGGGAGGGCATTCTGACACTTGCTACAACAGGGATGAACCTTGAGGATAATACGCAAAATAAAATAAGCCAGTTGCAAAAAGACAAATACTATACGGTATGGTTTATGTGAATGGGCAGATTCATAAAGACCAACATTATGTGGTTACCAGGATCTGGAGGCAAGAGCAAATGGGGAATTGTTTGATAGGTATAGAATTTTAGTTTTGCAAGATGAAAAGCATTCTGGGGCTTGTTTGCGGAGGTGACTGCATTTAACATGCCTGAACTGCATACTTAAAAATGGTTAAGGTGGTTTTTATATTATGTGCATTTTGTTACACCTATTATCACAGTTTAAAAAAGTATACTAAAAAATGTAGCAAGACTGCTGTAGAAAATAATAAAACACAATTTTAAAATACTGGGAATTAAAGAGAATTTGAATACAGCAAATGTATCCATTAGATAAAATAAACAAATGCCTTGTAAAACATTTTACCTAAATGATGAAAAAGAAAAACTGAGTAGCTCTACATTTATTAAAGAAATTTAATTCATTATCAACATACTCCTACAATGAGAACTCTATGCCAAGTTTCATTGGTGAATTCTCTCAAACATTTAAGGAAGACATAGTAGCACTCTTAAAAGAAGTAATTAGAAAATAGAGCAGAAAGGAACATGTCCCAAAATGTTTTATTTGCGGCCCACACATTCACGATTACAAAACTTGACCAAGATAATAAAATTACCAATCAATATCATTCATGAACATGGATGAACTTTCTTTAGAAAATACTGGCAGTTCTTTCCTAATATTGGAAACAGTTACTCTTGCCCTCCTGTAGATTTTGTGATGATTAAATTAAAAATTAAGATGGCTGATTTTTTGAAAGCCGTGAAATAATTAATTCTGGATTTTCTGATTAACCCTGCTTCTTTGTGACATTTATGAAAGTGAATGTCACAGATTTCTTTAGTACAAGTAGTTTCCACATGTTGCTTCCAGCCAGTGGTTTCTAAGATTCCAAACAGGGTTCTGGGGTGAATAGGTAGGTAGATGGGAGGTAAGTGTGAGAGACCCTCAACACCAAGAACTTGAAGAAAACCAGAACAGCAAATAGATCAGTCTGACAACTGTGTGAGCAAGCTCCAGGAGGTAGCAGGTCCAAACACAGAGTATCTGTGGATGGGGGGAGCCCAGTAACAGAAAACTCTCAAGCGAGGAGTTCTCATATTAGAGAAGACTGCCAGGAAAAGACTGGCAAGAATTCTTAGTTGTCTGTGGTGGTTAAGCTATAGATACTGGGACTGTAACAGGGAAGGGGAGCTGAGGGATAAAATAAACTGTCAGGAGGTAGCAATACTAGTATCCCCCAGGTCTAAAAGGGAACTTGCCTAGGGCATGAATCTTTTTTTTTTTTCCCATTTTATTTATTTATTCAGCGTAACAGTATTCATTCTTATTGCACAACACCCAGTGCTCCATGCAAAACGTGCCCTCCCCATTACCCACCACCTGTTCCCCCAACCTCCCACCCCTGACCCTTCAAAACCCTCAGGTTGCCCCAACCTCCCACCCCTGACCCTTCAAAACCCTCAGGTTGTTTTTCAGAGTCCATAGTCTCTTATGGTTCGCCTGCCCTCCCCAATGTCCATAGCCCGCTCCCCCTCTCCCAATCCCACCTCCCCCCAGCAACCCCCAGTTTGTTTTGTGAGATTAAGAGTCATTTATGGTTTGTCTCCCTCCCAATCCCATCTTGTTTCATTTATTCTTCTCCTATCCCCCTAGCCCCCCATGTTGCTTCTCCATGTCCTCATATCAGGGAGATCATGTGATAGTTGTCTTTCTCCGATTGACTTATTTCACTAAGCATGATACGCTCTAGTTCCATCCACGTCGTCGCAAATGGCAAGATTTCATTTCTTTTGATGGCTGCATAGTATTCCATTGTGTATATATACCACCTCTTCTTTATCCATTCATCTGTTGATGGACATCTAGGTTCTTTCCATAGTCTGGCTATTGTAGACATTGCTGCTATAAACATTCGGGTACACGTGCCCCTTCGGATCACTATGTTTGTATCTTTAGGGTAAATACCCAGTAGTGCAATTGCTGGGTCATAGGGTAGTTCTATTTTCAACATTTTGAGGAACCTCCATGCTGTTTTCCAGAGTGGTTGCACCAGCTTGCATTCCCACCAACAGTGGAGGAGGGTTCCCCTTTCTCCACATCCTCTCCAGCATCTGTCATTTCCTGACTTGTTCATTTTAGCCATTCTGACTGGTGTGAGGTGATATCTCATTGTGGTTTTGATTTGTATTTCCCTGATGCCGAGTGACGTGGAGCACTTTTTCATGTGTCTGTTGGCCATCTGGATGTCTTCTTTGCAGAAATGTCTGTTCATGTCCTCTGCCCATTTCTTGATTGGATTGTTTGTTCTTTGGGTGTTGAGTTTGCTAAGTTCCTTATAGATTTTGGATACTAGCCCTTTATCTGATATGTCGTTTGCAAATATCTTCTCCCATTCTGTCAGTTGTCTTTTGGTTTTGTGAACTGTTTCCTTTGCTGTGCAAAAGCTTTTGATCTTGAGGAAATCCCAATAGTTCATTTTTGCCCTTGCTTCCCTTGCCTTTGCCGTTGTTCCTAGGAAGATGTTGCTATGGCTGAGGTCGAAGAGGTTGCTGCCTGCATTCTCCTCAAGGATTTTGATGGATTCCTTTCTCACATTGAGGTCCTTCATCCATTTGGAGTCTATTTTTGTGTGTGGTGTAAGGAAGTGGTCCAATTTCATTTTTCTGCATGTGGCTGTCCAATTTTCCCAGCACCATTTATTGAAGAGGCTGTCTTTTTTCCATTGGACATTCTTTCCTGCTTTGTCGAAGATTAGTTGACCATAGAGTTGAGGGTCGATTTCTGGGCTCTCTATTCTGTTCCACTGATCTATGTGTCTGTTTTTGTGCCAGTACCATGCTGTCTTGATGATGACAGCTTTGTAATAGAGCTTGAAGTCCGGAATTGTGATGCCACCAACTTTGGCTTTGTTCTTCAATATTCCTTTGGCTATTCGAGGTCTTTTCTGGTTCCATATAAATTTTAGGATTATTTGTTCCATTTCTTTGAAAAAAATGGATGGTATTTTGATAGGGATTGCATTAAATGTGTAGATTGCTTTAGGTAGCATAATAAACAATATTTATTCTTCCAATCCAGGAGCATGGAACATTTTTCCATTTTTTTGTGTCTTCCTCAATTTCTTTTATGAGTACTTTATAATTTTCTGTGTATAGATTCTTAGTCTCTTTGGTTAGGTTTATTCCTAGGTATCTTATAGTTTTGGGTACAATTGTAAATGGGATTGACTCCTTAATTTCTCTTTCTTCAGTCTTGTTGTTGGTGTACAGAAATGCAACTGATTTCTGTGCATTGATTTTATATCCTGACACTTTACTGAATTCCTGGACAAGTTCTAGCAGTTTTGGAGTGGAGTCTTTTGGGTTTTCCACATATAGTATCATATCATCTGCAAAGAGTGATAGTTTGACTTCTTCTTTACCAATTTGGATGCCTTTAATTTCTTTTTGTTGTCTGATTGCTGAGGCTAGGACTTCTAGTACTATGTTGAATAGCAGTGGTGATAATGGACATCCCTGCCGTGTTCCTGACCTTAACGGAAAAGCTTTCAGTTTTTCTCCATTGAGAATGATATTTGCAGTGGGTTTTTCATAGATGGCTTTGATAATATTGAGGTATGTGCCCTCTATCCCCACACTTTGAAGAGTTTTGATCAGGAAGGGATGCTGTACTTTGTCAAATGCTTTTTCAGCATCTATTGAGAGTATCATATGGTTCTTGTTCTTTCTTTTATTAATGTGTTGTATCACATTGATTGATTTGCGGATGTTGAACCAACCCTGCAGCCCTGGAATAAATCCCACTTGATCGTGGTGAATAATCCTTTTAATGTACTGTTGAATCCTATTGGCTAGTATTTTGGCGAGAATTTTTGCGTCTGTGTTCATCAAGGATATTGGTCTGTAGTTCTCTTTTTTGGTGGGATCCTTGTCTGGTTTTGGGATCAAGGTGATGCTGGCCTCATAAAATGAGTTTGGACGTTTTCCTTCCATTTCTATTTTTTGGAACACTTTCAGGAGAATAGGAATGAGTTCTTCTTTAAATGTTTGGTAGAACTCCCCTGGGAAGCCGTCTGCCCTGGGCTTTTGTTTGTTTGGAGATTTTTGATGACTGTTTCAATCTCCTTACTGGTTATTGGCCTGTTCAGGTTTTCTATTTCTTCCTGGTTCAGTTGTGGTAGTTTATATGTCTCTAGGAATGCATCCATTTCTTCCAGATTGTCCAATTTGTTGGCGTAGAGTTGCTCATAGTATGTTCTTATAATTGTCTGTATTTCTTTGGTGTTAGTTGTGATCTCTCCTCTTTCATTCATGATTTTATTGATTTGGGTCCTTTCTCTTTTCTTTTTGATGAGTCTGGCCAGGGGTTTCTCAATCTTATTGATTCTTTCAAAGAACCAGCTCCTAGTTTCATTGATTTTTTCTATTGTTTTTTTGGTTTCTATTTCGTTGATTTCTGCTCTGATCTTTAAGATTTCTCTTCTCCTGCTGGGTTTAGGGTTTCTTTCTTGTTCTTTCTCCAGCTCCTTTACGCGTAGGGTTAGGTTGTGTACTTGAGACCTTTCTTGTTTCTTGAGAAAGGCTTGTACTGCTATATATTTTCCTCTCAGGACTGCCTTTGCTGTGTCCCACAGATTTTGAACTGTTGTGTTTTCATTATCATTTGTTTCCATGAATTTTTTCAATTCTTCTTTAATTTCCTGGTTAACCCATTCATTCTTTAGAAGGATGCTGTTTAGTCTCCATGTATTTGGGTTCTTTCCAGCTTTCCTCTTGTGATTGAGTTCTAGCTTCAGAGCATTGTGGTCTGAAAATATGCAGGGAATAATCCTAATCTTTTGATACCGGTTGAGACCTGATTTGTGACCCAGGATGTGATCTATTCTGGAGAAGGTTCCATGTGCACTAGAGAAGAATGTGTATTCTGTTGCTTTGGGATGAAATGTTCTGAATATATCTGTGATGTCCATCTGTCCACTGTGTCATTTAAGGCCTTTATTTCCTTGTTGATCTTTTGCTTGGATGATCTGTCCATTTCAGTGAGGGGAGTGTTCAAGTCCCCTACTATTATTGTATTATTATTGATGTGTTTCTTTGATTTTGTTATGAATTGGTTGATATAGTTGGCTGCTCCCACGTTAGGGGCATAGATATTTAAAATTGTTAGATCTTCTTGTTGGACAGACCCTTTGAGTAGGATATAGTGTCCTTCCTCATCTCTTATTATAGTCTTTGGCTTAAAATCTAATTGATCTGATCTAAGGATTGCCACCCCAGCTTTCTTCTGATGCCCATTAGCATGGTAAATTGTTTTCCACCCCCTCACTTTAAATCTGGAGGTGTCTTCGCGTCTAAAATGAGTTTCTTGTAGGCAACATACTGATGGGTTTTGTTTTTTTATCCATTCTGATACCCTGTGTCTTTTGATTGGGGCATTTAGCCCATTAACATTCAGGGTAACTATTGAGACATATGAATTTAGTGCCATTATTAGCCTGTAAGGTGACTGTTACTGTATATTGTCTCTGTACCTTTCTGATCTACTACTTTTAGGCTCTCTCTTTGCTTAGAGGACCCCTTTCAATATTTCCTGTAGAGCTGGTTTGGTGTTTGCAAATTCTTTCAGTTTTTGTTTGTCCTGGAAGCTTTTGATCTCTCCTTCTATTTTCAATGATAGCCTAGCTGGATAGAGTATTCTTGGCTGCATGTTTTTCTCGTTTAGTGCTCTGAATATATCATGCCAGCTCTTTCTGGCCTGTGGGGCATGAATCTTAATTCCCAATCTACACCTAATATAAATTGTAATTCTAATATTTATTGATGACTTGCTAAATTCCAAAGAGTATGCAGAACGCTTTAAACATTCTGTCTCATTTAGTCCTCGAGCTCTGCAAAGGGTTGTTGCTGCTGGCATTTCATGGGTGATTAAACTGGAACTTAGATTGAACAACTTTCCTCAAGACACACAGCTAGTAATTGCGGGTGCTAAGAACAGAAGGTCTTTGATGGTGGTTTTATCCTCTTTGTAGCATGGCTGCGCATGCCTGGGAATCTGATTCTATTGTTGGAAGTTCTTCTGAAATACATACATGAGAACTCAGCTAGCAGCAGGGAGAGTTCAACGAAAACTTCAGTTTTATTTATTAAGTGTACATTCCCTCACCTTAAGTTTTCAATGGGGTAGGACTAATTAAAATACATATATTTTTTTGTGGGTTTTTTTTTATTTGTTTATTTACAGCATAACAGTGTTCATTGTTTTGGCATCACGCCCAGTGCTCCATGCAGTACGTGCCCTCCCTATTACCCACCACCTGGTTCCTCAACCTCCCACCCCCCCGCCCCTTCAAAACCCTCTGGTTGTTTTTCAGAGTCCATAGTCTCTCATGGTTCATCTCCCCTTCCAGTTTCCCTCAACACCCTCTCCTCTCCATCTCCCCATGTCCTCCATGTTATTTGTTATGCTCCACAAATAAGTGAGACCATATGATACTTGACTCTCTCTGCTTGCCTTATTTTGCTCAGCATAATCTCTTCCAGTCCCGTCCATGTTGCTACAAAAGTTGGGTATTCCTCCTTTCTGATGGAGGCATAATACTCCATTGTGTATAAGTACCACATCTTCCTTATCCATTCATCCGTTGAAGGGCATCTTGGTTCTTTCCACAGTTTGGCGACCGTAGCCATTGCTGCAATAACCATTGGGGTACAAATGGCCCTTCTTTTCACTACATCTGTATCTTTGGGGTAAATACCCAGCAGTGCAACTGCAGGGTCATAGGGAAGCTCTACTCTTAATTTCTTCAGGAATCTCCACACTGTTCTCCAAAGTGGCTGCACTAACTTGCATTCCCACCAACAGTGTAAGAGGGTTCCCCTTTCTCCACATCTTCTCCAACACACGTTGTTTCCTGTCTTGCTAATTTTGGCCATTCTAACTGGTGTCCGGTGGTATCTCAATGTGGTTTTAATTTGAATCTCCCTGATGGCTAGTGATGATGAACATTTTTTCATGTGTCTGATAGCCATTTGTATGTCTTCATTGGAGAAGTGTCTGTTCATATCTTCTGCCCATTTTTTGATATGATTATCTGTTTTGTGTGTGTTGAGTTTGAGAAGTTCTTTATAGATCCTGGATATCAACCCTTTGTCTGTACTGTCATTTGCAAATATCTTCTAAAATACATATTTTTTAATAATACTCCAAACAGGGTTTTTCAAAGTAATATTTTAAATTCATATGTAAGTTTTAAATGCATTATCTAACACTTAATGAATTATATATTAATAGAAAACATTACCTATTTAAATGATGCTTTTTTAGTCTCAGAAATGAATTGGTGGGGCACCTGGGTGGCTCAGTGCATTAAGCCTCTGCCTTCCGCTCAGGTCATGATCTTAGTGTCCTGGGATGGAGCCCCGCGTCGGGCTCTCTGCTCGTTGGGGAGCCTGCTTCCCCCTCTCTCTCTACCTGCCTCTCTGCCTGCTTGTGATGTCTCTCTCTCTCTCTGTCTCTATCTGTGTCAAATAAATAAATAAATAAATAAATTCTTTAAAAAATGAATTGGAATTTGTTATCTGGAATGAGAATAGAACAATTTCTTTCTTAAATGGCCAACTTCTGGAGAAAATACCACCTCACTAGTTTTTTTATTTTTGACAAGTTGAGGTTTTGACAAAATTTCATGTTCATGCTTCTTATAGGATAGTAACAGATAGGCTTCACACCAGAGAAAAATATGAAGCTTCAAACAAAAGGAGATGATAAATTGTCTTGCAGTGACAACAGCATCCCGTCAATAAAGAAGCATTAAATTCAAGTAGATACCCAATTTCCCAGATCACAACATAGTGTTTTAGAAAAATCACACTCACACAGCTTTTATCTTAAAGTAAATAATCAAATTTGAGATTGCCCAAGTCAATACTGTCCATGATCTATTAGGTTTTCCAAATCTATAGTACTTAAGGAAATATGTGAACTGCTTGCAAGGAAAACACCAAACATTAATTTTCACGGATGTAGCTAGGAATCAAGATTAATTAGAGAGGTTGAAGTATGTTAAACTGCCTCCTTTAAAAAGTCAGCTAAATAAATGAACCTGCATTTTCCATTTCTTTTACCTTTCAATCAGAGTCAAAGTAGCCAGTTGAAAATAAGGTCAATTCTTTGTTAATTGGGTTATATCAAAATAACTCTTTTGCAAAAATAGCATACCATAAGGGGGTTCTTGCCTATTACTGTTGAATGAATATTAAGTATCCCATGCCACCATCACCATCATCCCATAAACCCCGGGACCTGGCCTTCACTGCCTACCTGCTTGTACTCGCCTTAGTCTTACATTTTTCTCTAAGATCTTCTTTCCAGATTTCCCTTCAACTCACTCAAATGAAACCCAAAACTGGTCCCCAGGTGATGGCAACTGCCATGACAAAATCTCCCTCTGGCCCAGACCCCCGGACCGTTTCAGCTAACGCTGACTCACATGTGTGCAGATGGATCATGTGGTGACCTCTGGAATGACCTACAATCACCTTTACCTCATTTTAATACTAAAATCTCCAACCAGGGAGGAGCCTCAGCCTAATATACATAACATGCCATGTTGGCTGTAGGCATGTTTCCTTAAGGCACATGTGTGACCTCATGCCCATCTCTACATAGGATGACAGGGCTTCCATGTGTAAATATTCATCCTAACCCTAAACAAAGGGAATCCATTCACCCTCTCAAAGAGTCATGGCTTTGCAAACCAATTTCCGTGAGCTCCTTATTTGTTGCAAGTAAATGTTTCTTCCTTCGCCAGCTCAACTTGATGCCGTTTGTGACCCACCAAGAAGCAAACTTACATTGGTTCAGTTACACAATTTCAATTGTGTGATTTTATTTGAATTCATTGTACCTCTGTCTTGTTTCAGTGAGTCTTTGGTATTAATGGCAGTTTTAGTTTCAATCATTAGTTTTTTGGAAAACTTTGAATGCCAGACATTTCTTTCTTTGGATTGATTGAAGACTTCAAGCTACTTGTTAGCAAAATTTTATTGGCAGGAAAATCTCAGTCTGAGCTCTCTTTCACTTGGTTACCAAACATTTATCATCCACCTTGTATGTGTCAGCACTATGCTATCCCATGATGACAGATGAGTGAATAATTCAGAGGCTTCCCCCCTTCCCATGAGAGTCTATTTTAGTAAGAAAATCTAATAATAAGGCCTTGCCATAGTCATGGATGTCATAAAGCCAAAGGGTAGGGCTTTGTTGGACCATTTCCCAGAGGGATTCACCTTTGTCTTACCAGGGTAAGGTTCAGAGTCAGGGACCTGATGATAGGGAGAATTAGCAAAGAATACTAGAATAAAAAATCTGCACAAAGTCCTCAGAGGAGAGAGAGAGTACATTTCAGGACAGAAGAAATTTGAGGTAGGTGAGACCTGTCTGCTGACAGTCTTTCTTATAAGCAATTTTAGTGAGTTTGGATTTTATCCTGAAGTCTGTGAGGATGTATTGAAGAACGTCAAGCATGAGAATAATAGAGTTAACATAGGGTTTTGGATAGACCACGGGGATGGAAAATGGAAAATAATTGGGGCTGTGATGGGACTTCTGGAGGGGAAGAAAGACAGGAGGACATTTTAGTCATCCAAGTGACAGAACATGCTGTCTTTAGCTGGCCTGATGCTACTTTATGTAGTGAGATTCAGGCTGCAAACAGCTCTGCTTCTGACATAAAACCGTGAAATGCGATTTTCCAGGGAAGGCCCTTATGAACATTTCACATTATAAAATAGGATCTAAGAGTGCCCTGGAAACTTAGGTTTTTAAAAACATTAATCCTTGACTGCCTTTTTTTTTTTTAATTTTATTTGTTTATTTTTTCAGTGTAGCAGTATTCATTGTTTTTGCGCAACACCCAGTGCGCCATGCAATACATGCCCTCCCTATTACCCACCACCTGGTTCCCCCAACCTCCCACCCCCCGCCCCTTCAAAACCTTCAGGTTGTTTTTCAGAGTCCATAGTCTCTTATGGTTCACCTCCCCTTTTGAGCTCAGCTCTCATCTATTGGATAATTTTGGCCATTTGCCTCATTAAATTTTTTTTTAATATTATTTATTTTCTCACCACAGCACATACCCTCTCCTATGTCCATCACCCAGCCACCCCATTCCTTCCACCCTCCTCCCCTTCAGCAACTCTCAGTTTTCTGAGATTAAGAATCTCTTATGATTTGTCTCCCTCTATGGTTTCACCTTGTTGCATTTTCCCCTCCCTTCCCCTATGATCTTCTGTCTTGATTCTCAAATTCCTCATATCAGTGGGATCATATGATAATTGTCTTTCTCTGATTGACTTATTTTGCTTAGCATAACACCCTCTAGTTCCATTCATGTCATTGCATATGGCAAGATTTCATTGTTTTTTTTCTTTCTGATGCCTGCATAGTATCCCCGCCCCCCCCGTGTGTGTGTGTGTGTGTGTGTGTGTGTGTGTGTGTGTGTGTGTGTATCTCAGATGTTCTTTATCCATTCATCTATTATTGGCATCTAGGCTCTTTCCATAGTTTGGCTATTGTGGACATTGTTGCTATAAACATTTGGGTGCATATGCTCCTTCAGATCACATTTGAAACTTCAGGATAAATACCCAGTAGAGAAATTGCTGGGTTGTGTAGCTCTATTTTCATCTTTTTGAAGAACCTCCCTACTGTTTCCAGAGTGGCTGTACCTGCTTGCATTCCCACCAACAGTTTAGGAGGGTTCTCCATTCTCAGCATCTTTGACAACATCTGTCATTTCCTGACTTGTTAATTTTAGCCATTCTGACTGGTGTGAGGTGGTATCTTACTGTGGTTTTAATTTGTATTTCCCTGATGCCGAGAGATGCAGAGCACTTTTTCATCTGTCTATCGGCTATTTGGATGTCTTTGCAGATATGTCTGTTCATGTCTTCTACCCATGACTTGACTGGGTTATTTGTTCTTTGGGTGTTGAGTTTGATAAGTTCTTTATAGATTTTAGATACTAGCCCTTTATCTGATATGTCATTTGCGAATATCTTCTTCCATTCTGTCAGTTGTCTTTTGGTTTTGTTGACTGTTTCCTTTGCAGGGAAAAACTTTTGTTCTTTATGAAGTCCCAATAGTTCATTTTTGCCCTTGTTTCTCTTGCTTGTGGTGATGTTTCTAGGAAGAAGTTGTTGCAACTGAGGTCGAAGAGGTTGCTGCCTGTGTCCTTCTCAAGGATTTTGATGGATTCCTGTCTCACATTGAGGTTTTTCTTCCATTGGAGTCTATTTTTGTGTGTGGTGTAAGAAAATGGTCCAGTTTCATTCTTCTGCATGTGGCCGTCCAATTTTCCCAACGCCATTTGTTGAAGAGACTGTCTTTTTCCACTGAGTATTCTTTCCTTCTTTGTTGACGATTAGTTGACCATAGAGTTGAGGGTCCATTTCTGGGCTCTCTATTCTGTTCCACTGATCTGTGTGTCTGTTTTCGTGCCAGTACTGTCTTGATGATTAAAGCTTCGTAATAGAGCTTGAAGTCTGGAATTGTGATGCTGCCAACTTTGGTTTTCTTTTTCAAAATTCCTCTGGCTATTCAGGTCTTTTCTGGTTCCATATAAATTTTAGGATTATTTATTCCATTTCTTTGAAAAAAGTTGATGGCATTCTGATAGGAATTGCATTAAATGTGCAAATTGCTTTAGGTAGCATAGACATTTTCACAATATTTGTTCTTCCAATCCATGAGCATGGAATGTTTTCCATTTCTTTGTGTCTTCCTCCATTTCTTTCATGAGTAGTTTATAGTTTTCTGAGTACAGATGCTTTGCCTCTTTGGTTAGGTTTATTCCTAGGTATCTTATGGTTTTGGGTGCAATTATAAATGGGATCAACTCCTTAATTTCCCTTTCTTCTGTCTTGCTGTTGGTGTATATAAATGCCACTGATTTCTGTGCATTGATTTTATTTCCTAATACTTTACTGAATTCCTGTAAGAGTTCTAGCAGTTTTAAAGTTGAGTTTTTTGGGTTTTCCACCTAAAATGTCATATCATCTGCAAGGAGTGAGAGTTTGACTTCTTCTTTGACAATTCAGATGCCTTTTCTTTCTTTTTCTTGTTTGATTGCTGAGGCTAGAAATTCTAGTACTATGTTGAGTAGCAGTGGTGATAGTAGACATCCTTCCATGTTCCTGACCTTAGGGGAAAAGCTCTCAGTTTTTCCCCATTGAGAATGATATTCACTGTGGGTTTTTCTTACCTGGCTTTGATGATATTGAGGAATGTACCCTCTGTCCCTACACTTTGAAGAGTTTTGATCAAGAAAGGATGCTGTAGTTTGTCAGAAGCTTTTTCAGCATCTACTGAGAGTATTGTATGGTTCTTATTCTTTCTTTTATTAATATAATGTATAACATTGATTGATTTGCAGATGTTGAGTCAACCTTGCAGCCTAGGAATAAATCCCACTTTATCATGGTGAACAATCCTTTTAATGTACTGTTGGATCCTATTGGCTAGTATTTTGGTGAGAATCTTTGCATCCGTGTTCATCAAGTATATTGGCCTGTAATTCTCCTTTTTGATAGGGTCCTTGTCTGGTTTTGGGATCAAGGTAATGCTGGCCTCATAAAATGAGTTTGGCATTTTTCCTTCCATTTCTGTTTTTTGGAACAGTTTCAGGAGAATAGGCATTAATTCTTTTTTAAGTGTTTGCTAGAATTCCCCTGGAAAGCCGTATGGCCCTGAGTTCTTGTTTGTTGGGAGATTTTTGATGACTGCTTTAATTTCCTTACTGATTATGGGTCTGTTCACATTTTCTATTTCTTCCGGGTTCAGTTTTGGCAGTTTATACATCTCTAGATATGCATCCATTTTTTCCAGATTGTCAAACTTGCTGACATATAGTTGTTGATATGTTCTTATAATTGGTTGTATTTCTTTGGTGTTGGTTGTGATCTCTTCTCTTTCATTCATGATTTTGCTTATTTGGGTCCTTTCTCTTTTCTTTTTGATAAGTCTGGCCAGGGGTTTATCAATCTTATTAATTCTTTCAAAGAACCAGCTCCTAGTTTTGTTGATTTTTTTCTACAGTTGTTGTTGTTGTTTTGGTTTCTATTTCACTGATTTCTGCTCTGCTCTTTATGATTTCTCTTCTCCTGCTGGGTTTAGTCTTTCTTTGCTATTCTTTCTCCAGCTCCTTTAGGTGTAGTGTTCGACTGTGTACTTGAGACCTTTCTTGTTTCTTGAGAAAGGCTCGTATCACTATATAATTTCCTCTTAGGACTGCCTTTGCTGTGTCCCACAGATTTTGAACACTTTTGTGTTCACTTTCATTTGTTTCCATGAATTTTTAAAATTCTTCATTAATTTCCTGCTTGACCCATTCATTCTTTGGTAGAATGCTCTTTATCCTCCATGTATTTGAGTTCTTTCCAACTTTCCTCTTGTGATTGAGTTCTAGCTTCAGAGCATTCTGGTCTGAAAATATGCAGGGAATAATCCCAGTCTTTTGGTACCAGTTGAGGCCTGAATTGCCTAGGACGTGATCTATTCTGGAGAATGTTCCATGTGCACTAGAGAAGAATGTGTATTCTGTTGCTCTGGGATGGAATGTTCTGAATATATCTGTGATGTCCACCAGGTCCGTTGTGTTATTTAAGGCCTTTATTTCCTTGTTGATCTTTTGCTTGGATGATCTGGTCATTTCAGTGAGGGGGTGTTAAAGTCCCCTACTATTATTGTGTTATTGTTGATGTGTTTCTTTGATTTTATTATTAATTAGTTTATATAATTGGCTTGCTCCCACGTTAGGGGCATAGATATTTAACATTGTTAGATCTTCTTGTTGTATAGACTGTTTAAGTATGATATAGTGTCCTTCGTCATTTCTTATTATAGTCTTTGGCTTAAAATCTAATTTATCTGATATAAGGATTGCCACCCCAGCTTTCTTTTGATGTCCATTAGCATGGTAAATAATTCTCCACCCCCTCACTTTAAAACTAGAGGTGTCTTTGAGTCTCAAATGAGTTTCTTGCAGACAGCATATCAATGGGTCTTTTTATTTTTTTAATCCATTCTGGTACCTGTGTCTTTTGATTGAGTCATTTAGCCCATTTACATTCAGGGTAACTATTGGAAGATATGAATTTAGTGCCATTGTATTGCCTATAAGGTGACTGTTCTTGTATATTGTCTCTTTTCCTTTCTGATCTACTACTTTTAGGCCCTCTGTTTGCTTAGAGGACCACTTTTATATTTCCTGTAGTCTTGATTTAATGTTGGCAAATTCTTTTAGTTTTTGTTTTTCCTATAAGCTTTTCATCTCTCCTTCTGTTTTCAATGACAGCCTACCTGGATATAGTACTCTTGGTTGCATATTTTCTCATTAATGCTCTCAATATATCATGCCAGTCCTTTCTGGCCTGTCGGGTCTCTGTGGATAGGTCTTCTGCCAATCTAATATTTCTATCATTGTATGTTACAGACCTCTTGTCCCGAGCTGTTTTATGGATTTTCTCTTTGTCTCTGAGACTTGGAAGTTTTAGTACTAGATGATGGTGTGGTGACCTGTTTTTATTGTTTTTGAGTGGGGTTCTCTGTGCCTCCTGGATTTTGATGCTTGTTCCCTTCCCCAAATTAGGGAAATTTTCTGCTATGAGTTGCTCCAGTATACCTTCTGCACTTCTCTCTCTTTCTTCTTCTTCTGTGGCTCCAATTATTCTAATTCTGTTTCATTTTATGGTATCACTTATCTCTTGAATTCTCCCCTTGTGATCCCATAGTTGTTTATCTCTCTTGTTCTCACCTCTTTGTTATCCATCATGTGGTCTTCTGTATCACTAATTCTCTCTTCTGCCTCATTTATCCTAGCAGGAAGAGCCTCCATTTTTTATTGCACCTCAGTAATAGTTTTTTTTTTTTTTATTTGAAGTTGGTTAGATTTTAGGTCTTTTATTTCTCTAGAAAGGAGTTCTCTAGTATCTTCTATGCTTTTTTTTCAAGCCCAGCTAGCATCTTGATAATCATTATTCTGAACTCTGGTTCTGATGTCTTACTAACGTCCATATTGCTTAGGTCCCCAGGAGTTGGTACTGCCTTTTTTTTTTTTTCTTTTGAGGTAAGTTTTTCCACCTTGTCATTTTGTCCAGAGAAGAATAGATGAATGAGAGAACAAAATGCTAAAAGGGTAATAATGACCCCAGAAAAATGTATGCTAAAGATATTAGAAGAGACCCAAAACTGGGGGGAGAAGAAAGCAAAAAAAAAAAAAAAAAAGTATGATTAGGCTGATGAATAGAACAGAGCCACACACTTGATTTTGGGTGTATTTTGGTCTGTTAGAAGAAATTGCCTCCCAAAATTTTAAAGAAAGAAAAACTTATGTACATATAAAAATAAGGTTAAACACAATGAAGAGGATATGATTGTAAAGATGAAAATTAAAAAAAGATTTTAAAAAAGGAATTGATCAGTTGAGAAGTTGGTTGAAAAAAAAAAAAGGGAGAGACTGTGATCAGGCTGGAGACTAGAACAAAGCCATACATTAGATTTAGGGTATATTTGTTCTGTTAGAAGAAACTGTATGCCAAAATTTTAAAGGAAGAAAAGTTTATATGTATACAAAAAAATAAGGTTAAATACAATAAAGAGACAAAATATGACTATAAAAATGAAAATTAAAAAAGATTTTTCAAAAGTTATTGCTAAAACAGTTAAAACATGTTAAAATAGGAAAGAGGAAACGTTCAAAAAAATAGAAGAGGAAAAAATAACAAAAATTTAAAAAAATTAACTTTGAAAGACTAAAAACTCATGGGAAAATAGCCACAAATTCTATGTGTTGCTTTCCCCTAGCTCTGAAGTTCTGCAGTTCTCACTGATCAGTAAACTTGGTTTTGGCTAATGTTCTTGCCAATCTTCTAGGGGAGGGGCCTGTTGCAGTGATTCTCAGATGTCTTTGCCAAGGTGGAATTGCACTGCTCTTGCCAGGGGCCAGGATAAGTAATCTGTTCCCTCTTGGTATCTTTTACTCCCTGAATGCTTTCCATACAGCTTTGGAGGAGGAACATGAAAATGGTGCCCTCCAAATCTCCAGCCCATAGGAGCTAATAGCTCCTTGCCCCACTTTTCAGTGTACCCTCAGAGAAAAGCAGTCAATCACTCCCATGTTTCTGGTTTCCAGGTGCACTCCAAGCTCACACAGCCTGTGACCAAGCATTTCTATCTCTGGCGCATGGCCCCATTTGGAGTCTCCAAACCCAGCAGATTCCTGCAGCTCACTCCCATGCTGCTCCTCCCAGAGGATTAAGGAGGGGGTCTCCCTGGATCTGTCACTTGTGGTGTCCCTGTTTGAAGAGCAGTGGCCTGACTGTTCCTTGGATCACGGTTGAAGGTAATCCCGAGCTGAGAGCCCACACCTTGGCTCCATCTCAGCTGTTGACTTCTCTGCCCTGATACCTGGGAACTCTGCCACACTCAGGCACCCTGGTCTTTCTGTGACCCCACAGGTCATGAGACCACACTGTCCCAGCAAGGATTCCATCCCCTGCTTAGCCTCTGAAGTGACGTCTTTCAGTGGAGCAGACTTCTAAAAGTTCTGATTTTGTGCTGCACTGCTCTACCAGTTGCTGAGAGCTGGCCCTTAGCCCACAGTCTATCTTCCCATATATATCACCTCAGCTTCACTTCTCTGCATGTCCTACCTTCCAGAAAGTGGTCACTTTTCTGTTCATAGACTTGCTGTTATTCTCTTTGATCTCCTGTTGGCGTCTGTAGGTGTTCAGAATGGTTTGATAATTATCTAGCTGAATTCCCAGGACCAGATGAAATTTAGGTCTCCTGCTCCTCTGCCATCTTGCTCCTCCCCTCTTGCTTCTGTTTGTGGAAAGAGCAGTTTTAGGATGTTTGTAGAGGCTTAGTGACCACAAATACAATTTGAGTTTAAGGGATTTTTTTCCCTGTTTTCTTCATGTTTTATCTGCATACTATGCCTGTGTTTAATGAAGACTGTTTTTGTAGAATCAGTAGACAGACGTAGATATATCTAAATATAGTATTAGTAAAGATGTATTTTTAGTAAGTAAGTCAATTTTTCAGCTATAGGAAATTGTTTTGCAATTGATATTTTACACTGTCAGAGAATACTACAGGGAACAAGGCATTTTGTAATCATTAACTCATTAGATACCTAGAATAGATATTTCATCTTTTCCTGTTTTTTTTTTTTTAATTAGTATTCTTCCTTTAACCTAAATAGTAAATGTTAAAAGGCAACTGATCAAATTAATAACACATTCTGGGGATTATTTGGATATAATTATTATTATATCCAAATAATAATAAATCTTGGAATTTTAGATTCTTTATCATGAAAGAAAAGCTTAGAATCACTGGCAAAGAACATAGCAGGAAAATGTATTTTTAGTAATTTGATTCACACCTCAGAGATCCAACAGATATGACAAAACAAACAGATGATCTATGTCTTTGCAAAGGTGAAAGACCTGTCAAAATGAACTTTTGTCATTGTGACATGCTTTTTCATTTTTAACAGACCCTGATAACCATAGACACATCATGGTTCCAGCATATATTTATGATAGAGTAGGACTGCATTTTTTAATTCATTCAGACACAGTCAAGGGTAAATGAGAACTAAAGCAGTTGATCAAATTGCATGAGGCAAGCTGAAATATGGTAAAGAGGTTTGCTGAACTTAGATAATGTGGGCATTGGCTCCTTTGGGAACCGAACAGTGCTTGCCCTTTGTCACAGATAAAGCCTTGGTTGTCTTCCTCATCATGAAAAGATCTGGAAAGGACCAGATGATAAGGTTGCAAGTCAACTAATGAGACGGAGACAGGTCCAAACAGTGACTCTGAATAAGCTCTACCCTTGCGGACTCTCAGGGGGGTTTAATCCAAATAGCTGATTATGAAACATGTGGTTGTCCACATAACCATGACACAATTTTCTTTTTATCCTCAGTCATATCCAAAATAACTGTATAGTTATTTTAATTTGAATAACTTCTAATTTTATTCTAATTCTGAATTACATTTCAAATAATTGATATTATATAAATGTATATGTATATATGTTCTTTTAATGAGGGGAATTAAATAAATAATATTTATTTTTAATAGTGTTTTATAGCAAAAATATAGGCATACCAGTAATATAAAAACTTTTCAGTACAGGCAACCCATTTTCAATCAAGCCCCCCTTCATCTTTCCTCATTCTGTCTGCATGAATTGACGTTATTAATATTGTTTCAATTGTGTTAAACACAAGCACTAAATGGTGTCTAAATGGATGGTTGTCAAAGCAGTATTTTATAACTGAGAATGACTGTATATTTTTATTTTCTTATGTAAAAATATCTAGTGGAATTGTTCTCTTCCCTCTCAGTGTTGTACCCCATTAACACTGGGGACATAATGCTTTCTCTTCTCTGCAGCTCTTAAATGAAGACGATGACTGTGTGCATGTGTTTTGTGGGGAGGGATGTTCAGTTGCGGGCAATTTGGCTTACTGATAAATTATCAGCAGGTAGGTTTTCGAGTATTCCTTCTTTTCAGAATGAACATACCCATCTCCTCATGATGTCCTACCTGTTCTCAAAGCCTCCTTAGACATCAGCCCAGAGAGGGACACCTGGGTGGTTTGAGGTATCTGACTCTTGGTTTCAGCTCAGGTTGTGATCTCAGAATCTTGGGATGTGGGATTGAGCCCTGCATCAAGCTCAGTATGCAGCATGGAGTCTGATTGTCCCTCTCCCTCTGCTCTTCCCCCAGATCCCTCCCTCTCTCTCTCTCAAAAATACAAACATACATACATACATACATACATACTTTAAAGAAAGAAATTAGCACAGAAATAGTGATATATTTATCTTTTATTCACTCTTTGGCCACCCTGCTCTCTTTTCCATATAATGTATTCAAAATGGTGTCCTAATTATAGTTTGACAAGTATTCATTAATTTGTTTATCCTCTCCTTCTTTATTTTATATATTGGTTTATCACTCATATATATGTAATAAGTTAACTCATAAACTTGGCTACCATTTATTGCTTTATTATATGACACAGGCACTATAATAAGTTAAATGATTTCAAAAGTAAAAACAAAAAGAGGTCTCTGCCCTTGGAGCTCTTCCAGTGAAGTATAAATACACTATAGTTTAAATGTTTGCAACATAAAAATATCAAACAGTAGTAGAGGGGTATTTGCAGAATGCAAAGGAGCACAGACACAGGGCCCCAGAGAAGGGGGTGAGATGTTGCTTAACTGAATCATAAAAGCCAGAGGACCACTACCATTGGGTGCATTAAAAATACATCATCAGATGTTATAGAGTTGATTTAAAGTGAAGGTTGAACTTTAAAAATCATAATCACAGTTCTGTAGAATGCAGGATTTTAACACATATTTAGTATAGTGTGTTCTGTCTTTTTTAGAATCCCATTCCTGCAATGTGTGTGATCTCCAGGTCCCTAAGGCACTGATGCCATGACTGATGGCTTTAGCCAGTGCTGACCTCCATTTCTGTCTCATCTAACCTGTAACCCACTGATTTCCTTGGAAACATAATAACATCAAACTGATTCTCTAGAAACCTACCTCACCCTGTAAAGAGCAAATACAGACATTTTGTCCTTTGTGGTATTTTTTTTTTTAAGATTTTATTTATTTATTTGTCAGAGAGAGAGAGAGAGAGAGCGAGAGCTAGCACAGGCAGAGTGGCAGGCAGAGACAGAGAGAGGCAGGCTCCCTGCCGAGCACAGAGCCCGATGTGGGACTCGATCCCAGGATGCTGGGATCATGACCTGAGCCGAAGGCAGCCACTTAACCAACTGAGCCACCCAGGCGTCCCGTCCTTTGTGGTATTTTTGACTCCAGTGTTAAAGGATTATTCTGTTGAACATCAATAAAAGCAAACTGACAATACATTTATTTGGGTAAATGAGTGTATTAGCAAAAATTTTTAAGAAAAAAAATGGTTTTTTTCTTCATGTAACATTTTGATGGTTTCATTAGTTTTTATGTGAGTAGAGTAACTTAACCATACTAAAAACTTCAAGATGACATCTTATTGTATTGGATTCAAAAGACAAAGAAAATACTAGATTAAAATGCTAGAGATTTTGAATTTTAACTTGAAGTTACTCATAGAAAAGCAACTCATTTAATATATATTTTCTAAAGCATTTGGAATATTCTCTCTTTTTTTTTAAAGTAGACTCCACACCCAGTGTGAGGCCCAATGTGGGGTTTGAACTCAGACTGTGAGATCAAGACCTGACCTGAGATCAAGAGAGAGACTGAGTCATATGCTTATCCAACTGAGCTACCCAGGTGCCTCCACATTTGGAATATTCTATATCATGACTAAGAACTATCTTTCATTACATTCAGTTATAACTGAGAAAACAGTACTCTAAGACGTGAAACTCTATGCCCAGTGTGGAAAGACAAAGGATGGATACTGGGGCCTATGTAACAAAGAATCAATAATATCACTGTCCTCCTCTTAGCACTCATGTTGAGTATTTTTCCATAGACAAAAGTAAAGAGAAGGAGCTTAATCCTGTAAAAGTTGATGCATTAGAGATATATTCAAATGGATAATTTTTATTCACTTTCACTGAGAAAATAGCTGAATCATTTTTTTAGTTCTGACTTTTTTTTTTTAAGATTTTATTTATTTGACAGAGAGAAAGAGAGAACAAGCAGGGGGAGCAGCAGAGGCAGAGGGAGAAGCAGGCTCTCCACTGAGCAGGGAGCCAGATGTGGGGCTCGATCCCAGGGCCCTGGGATCAGACGTGAGCCGAGGGCAGATGCTTAACTGACTGAGCCACCCAGGCGCCCTAATTCTGACTTTTTATAACAAATCAGTCATAAAAATGAATTGAACAATACAAAAATCAAAATATCTGGAATCTCAATGTTTGAAACACAAGGCATTCATATTTTGTTGGTTGTCCTCTAATACATATCTCTATGAATAGGAATATCTATGTATTTTTACATATATACATAGAATCATATCCTCCATTTTACATATATGCATAGAATTGTATCATCTATGGAGTTATACAAAAGGCAATTTTTTCTTGGCATATCTAACGGGTCTCTTCCTGTTTCTTGGGTGACTGGCAGTTCACAACCTTTCTTCAATGCAACATATGTAAATACACAGATACACACATTTAGTAAATTGCTTTATTCATTTATAAAAATGGGGTTATCCTACACATATTTTTCCATGTCTAGCTTTATCCACTTTACTCTGATCACAGTTACCCCAAGTGATATTTTAACACATTGTTGTTTTATGGATGTTTAATTTTCATGGAATGGATGTGCTACAGTTTATTCCATAATTTTCCAGTTCATGAGCAGGTCTCTTTTCCTCCAGGGTTTGTTTTGGTCATAACTAATGTTATAATAAACATTCTGGTGTTTGTTACATGTGTACATTCGTATGGACTATAATGAACATGTGTATATTTTTATGGACTGGCTGTGTGCACCCTTTAAAAAAATAATAGCTTTATTGAGATATAATTGATATATCATAAAGTAGATTGGAAGGGAAAAACAAAAGTGGTGAAAAGTGGCTGCTGATGGTTGACAGCATTCCTTTCTGGGTTGGTGACAAGTGTCTGAATGTAGATAAAGTTCATGTTTGCACACATCTGTGAACATACTACAAATCATCAAATTGTACACAAATTTTGTGATATATCAAAACCAAACAAATACACTACAGGAAATAAGGCTGCAGTGAGGTTCTTGAGCAGCCATGCAAAAATTCTTAGAATAGTAGTAAAATTTTAGGATCAGCATGTCAATTTCTGGAAAAGAAACAGCAGGGATTTTTGTAGCTATTGGATTGAATCTTTCAATCAATTTGGGAACATTGCCATTTTAACTTTACTAAGTCCTCCAGTTGGTAACTGTGAAAAGTCTTCCCATTTATTTAAGTCTCTTTTTTTTTTTCAACAATGCTTTGTCATTTTTTAATGTACCAGTTTTGTACTTCTTTTATTAAATTTGTTCCTAAGATTTTTATTCTTGGTGTAATTGTAAGTGAATTATTTGTACCAGTTTCTGCAAATCATTGCTAGCGTGTAGACAAAAATTGAATTTTGCATATTGATCTTGTGTCTTGCAAATTTTCTGAGCTCCTTCAATAGTTCTTATGATTTTTTGCAGATTTCCTAAGAATTTCTATGCACAAAATCATATCATCTGCAAAACAGATAGTTTTACTTCTTCCAAATTTACTACAGTGATAGTGATCATGCAATTTTTGTCTTAAATTCTATGAATATAGTGCGTTATATTGATTGATTTTAGATGTCTAACCAACTTTTCATTACTGAAACAAATCCCACTTGGTCATGTATTATCATTTGTTTTATGTTTGGTAGAGTAGGTTTATTACTCTTCTGAGGATTTTTGTGTTGTTCATTATGGAATTTCATCTGCGATTTTATTTATTATAACGATACCAATGTAATCATGATTTCATGGAATGAGTTCGCAAGTGTTTTTTCCTCTTTCTTCATGTAGTTCTTGAAAAGTTTCTGATGAATCAGTGTTAATATTTCTTTTTTTATATTTTTATAGCACAAGTTATTTTTATTTTTTTAATTTCTTTTTTTATTTTTGCTTTTTACTACCTTCATCTTTCTTAGTTTTTTTTTCTTTAAGAATTTAACAGCATAGCCATCTGGCCCTGGACACTTATTTATGGCATTATTCTTTTAAGTTACTAATCCAATATCTTGTAAGTCTAATCAGATTTTATATTTCTTCTTGGGTTAGTGTTGGTGGTTTTTCTCTTTTTAGGTCTTTGACTATTTCATGTAGGTTATCTAATTTGTTGGCATAAAGTTGCTCATAGTAATCTCTTATAATCTGCTTTATTTCTGTAAAGTTGGTAGAGATGTCCCATCTTTCATTATTGTATGCGTACATTATTCATTGAGTAATTTGATTCTTTTCTTCCATTATCAGTGTAGTTATATTATGTCAATCCTGTGGCTCTTTTCAGAGATTTGACTTTTGGTTCTGTTCATCTTTGCTATTTTTTTCCTACCTCTATTTCATTTATTTCCACTATATATAGTCTTTATAATCTTTATAATTTCCTTCCTTCTGCTTACTGTGGGTTTCATTTTTTTTTCTGGTTTAATAAAGTAGAAGATTTGGCCATTTGAGATTTCAAATATTTCTCCGGTTTCTTTCTCCTCTAGTATTCCCATTATGCCGTTATGCATCTGTTGCACCTTTTGTAGTTGTCCCACAATCCTTGGATAATCTGCTCTGACCTTTTTTCAGTATTTGTTCTCTTTGCTTTTTGGTTTTGAGGATTCTATTGCTAAATCTTCTAGAGCAGAGATTCTTTCCTTAGCTGTGCCCTGTCTACAAACAATCCCATCAAAGGCATTCTTCATTTTTTGTTACAGTGTATTTTATCTATTGTCTTGCTTTTTATTTTTCTTTAGGATTTTCATCTCTCTACTTACATTGACCATCTATTCTTACATGCTGTCTATCCATTAAGGCCCTTAGCATGTGAATCATAATTGTTTTATATTTATGTTCTTACAGTTCCAATGTCCCTGCTATCTCTGGTTCTGATGTTTTCTCTGTCCCTCAAATTGTGTTTTTTACCATTTGGTATGCCTTATGTTTTTTTCTTGATATCTGGACATAATGTACTGGCTAAGAAGAAGTATAGCTACCCTTTTGTAAAGTTGCAGTGAGGTGTAGAGGGAGGGGATGCATTCTCTAGCCCTATAATTAGGCTTCAGGCTTTTATTTAATTTATTTATTTTTAAAGATTTTATTTATTTATTTGACAGAGAGAGATCAAAGTAGGCAGAGAGGCAGGCAGAGAGAGAGGGAAACAGGCTCCCTGCTGAGCAGAGAGCCCGATGCGGGACTTGATCCCAGGACCTTGAGATCATGACCCGAGCTGAAGGCAGTGGCTTAACCCATTGAGCCACCCAGGTGCCTCAAGGCTTCAGGCTTTTAAAGCTCCTCTGCCTTTGGACTGTGAACTTCACTAGTGATTTTCTTCCCTCTGGGTGGGACAGAATGGTAAGAGGGTGCTGGAGTTGGGTATTTCCCGTCCCCTAGTCAGTTAGGCTCTGAAAATACCTCATCAGGTTAGGCTGTGGTGAACTCCTGTCCCCTCAGAACAGGTCTTATTAGGAAAAACCAAGTGCTCTGTCTTTCAAGATGGTTCCTTTTCTCTTCCCCTTGCTGGAAGAACGAGGGGATATTTTTCTCATACTTACTGTGACAACCTGCTCAAGATCCTAGAGGTAAAGCCCAGGTGTCACCCCTCAGATTTGCTCCTCCTGGCATCTTTTACAATCACTTGTCCACACTAAGCCTCCATCAGTCCATTACCAGTCAGGTTTCTTGCCTCAGCCCTGGAGCTAGAAACCAGAAGTCCCTCTTTAGTTCCTAAATGTGGTTTGCTTCAGTTCTTTGCATATACAGAAAAGACCTGATGTAATTTTATCCCTGATAATTCCACCAAATAGGCTTCCTCAGACAGTTTATTTTCACTTGTTTTCCCCCCTGTGTTTGGTCTTTGCTTTCCTGTTTCTTTTCTTTTCTTTCTTTCTTTCTTTCTTTCTTTCTTTCTTTCTTTCTTTCGTGTGTGTGTGTGTGTGTGTGTGTTTGAAATGAGGCATTGTGAATAATACAATGTTGCAATCCTGGAAATCTGATTTCCCTTTTCCTTAGGGTTTCTGTTGTTGTTGTTAACATTCTTTTAATGACTGCTGAACTAATTCTTAAAATTCAATATTCTCTCTCATGTGTATTCACGGACCGTCTTAGCTTTCACTTGTTGCTTGCACGAGCCTTTGTGAGAGGTGAGAGCTGAGGGGCTTTGCGTGTTATTCCTGGGCATGCGCTTAAGCCCTCCCCTTGCAAATGGACTTCTGTATCTCCTGGGAAAAATCAGAGCTTTTCAAAACTCCCCTGCTGATTCTCCTTCACCAGTGTTTCATTTTAAATTCTTTGGTAGGACATTTGTTTGACCTGACTAGTTTTACCACCTCAGGCGGTTCTGATTTTAGCAGATGCCACTGATTGTTTTTGACAAATGCCATGGGGATTGGACTGTTTACACTAAGCAAGTTCTGAGTCAGGTCAAAAAATGTCCTGTGAATGGGTTTTTTCCAAGGGATCTTACAGGCAGCTCAAACAGTAACTATTCTCGGGTGGTGGGGCTCTGGGGGCAGGTGGGGCTTGTGGGGTTTTGGGGGGAATACCTAACTCCAACCTGTTCTGCTCCCTCTAGTGGCTGCTGGGTAAGAATTGAAATGCACCAAAAATGTTTACTCTCCAGAGTCACTCCAGGATACCTCACAGTCCTCCAGACGGATAATACCTCAATGCCTCCTAGAAAGGAGAAATGTGCCAGTAGTTCTACCGAGTGGCCAGAATTTACTCACTTTGTCCTGTGTGCTACACACATTTTGCCCCATGCTAACCAGCCCCTACTCACACTACTCCTTTCTCAAATCTCTTGTCATCAAAAGTGTCTGATTTTCAAGGAGCTATCACCCCTTAAAATTATTGCATCCAATTGACTTATTACTTGCAGGTCAAAGCATTAGTAGTGGTGGGCAAATTGTCATTGTCTAAAAAGCTTCCTCTTGCTTTTGGCTCAAATTTTACTTATATTGAAAGATTTTTGTTGTTTGATTTGCTGATCTGTTATTATTTCTAAATATGAAGGGAAGCAGGGGGAGAGAGTGAGAGAGAGAGAGAAAAGAAGAACTGTAGACACTATGTTGCATGGCAGATCTCTAGAGCTTACTCCTCTTGCATAACTTAAACTTTATACCTGTTGAATAACAACTCCTCATTTATCCCCTCCCCCAGCTCCTGGAAACCGTCATCCTACTTTCCTACTTCTTTGAGTTTGGCAATTTTATTTTATTTTATCTTGTTTTGTTTTAAGATATTTATTTATTTTACAGACAGCAAGAGAGCCCGGGGAGGGGAGGTGGGCTAAAGGAGCTGAGCAGGGAGCCTGATGTGGGGCTCAATCCCAGGACCCTAGGATCATGACCAGAGCCGGAGGCAGATACTTAACCAACTGAGTCATCCAGGCACCCTGAGTTTGACAATTTTAGATACCTAATAAGTGGAATCAGATAGTGTTTGTTCTTCTGTGACTGGCTTATTTTATTTAGCATAATGTCCTCCAGTTCCATCCATGATGTTGTGTATAACACAATTTCCTTCTTTTTTGAAGGCTGAATAATATTCCATTTTATGTATACAAATATATTTTGTATCTGACACATTATCTATTCATCCATTGATGGATATTTATGGTGTTTTCATATCTTAGCTATTGTGAATAATGTTGTAATAAATATGAGACTGTAGATAATGGCCTTGGCCATGACAACAAAGTACAGAAAACACAAGCAAAATTAGACAAGTAGGACTACATCAACCCAAAAAGTTTTTGAACAAAAAAGGAAACAATCAATAGAATTAAGAGGCAAACTACAGAGTGGGAGCAAATATCTGCAAACCTTGTATTTGATAAGGGGTTAATATACAAAATATAAAGGGAACTCCTACAACTCTGTAACCAAAACAAAACAAAACTAATAATCTGATTAGAGATGTACAAAGGACTTGAATGAACATTTCTCTAAAGAAGACATACATATGTATGAAGAAGGAGTTCAGGTGGTGGGGGAGTAGGAGAACCCTGAGTCTCTCTCATCCCTAGAACACAGCTAGATAGTTATCAAATTATCCTGAACACCCAAGAGTCAACTAGAGGTATGGGAGAACAAAAATAGAAAGTTTACCAGTAGAAAAGTGACCACCTTTTGGAAGATAGGAGGTATGGAAGTTCACTTGGGGGAGACAGCTGTGGATATGGTGGTGGGGAAGGAGCCTGCTTATAAGGGGCGATGGCAAAGTATTAGAAGTGGCAGAGTGCAAAACCAGAACTTTTAAGTTCACTACTGTGGAGGGTGTGCCTGGATTAAAGCTTAGGTGGTGATGCAGGGTGGAATCCCAGGAGCAATGTGGGGTCCTAGGATCTCCTGGGTTGCAGGAAGAATGGGTGGTGCCAACATGCTACACTGTTCCCACGCATAGAATCTGGGAAGCGAGCAGTGAGCAGTGGGTCTTGGTGCAGATTTCTGCTATAAACTACATACTGAGAATCCCTTACTACAGAGATAAAATAACTAAAATCTAGTCAGCCTGAAATTTAAAATGCTGTAATTGGGAAGCAAACACAAATGGAGGCCACAAAAATGAGGATGGATGAAGTCGAGGAATAAGTCAGTAATATAGAGGATAAATTATGGAAAATAAGGAAGTCAAAAAGAAAAGGGAAAGAAATGTAACAGACCACATAGGTACCCTAAGAGAACTTAGTGACTTAGTAAAGTGTAATAATATTCATTTCATAGGAGTCCCAGAGGATGAACAGAGAGATAAAGGGGAAGAAGGTTTCAAACAAATTATAGCTGAAAAGTTCCCTATCTGGGGGAAAGACACAGACATCAAAATCCAAGAAGAACAGAGAACTATTAAATTAAAGAAAAGCTGGCCATCACCAAGGTGTATCATAGTCAAATTCACAAAATACACAGACAAGGAAAAGAATCCTGAAAGCAGCAGTGAAAAAAGATCCTTAAACTACAAGGGAAGATAGATCAGGCTTGCAGTGGATCTGTCCACTTCTGACTTGACGGGTCAGAAAGGAGTGGAAAGAAATATTCGATATACTGAATGCAAAAAATATGTAGCCAAAAATACCTTATCTATCAAGGTTGTCATTCAGAATAGAAGGAGGGATAAAAAGTTTCCCAGACAAACAAAAACTAAAGGAGCTCATGACCTCTAAACTATTCCTGCAATAAATGTTAAGGGTCACTCTTTGAGAGAAGAAAAAAGATTGAAAGCAAAAAAGTCTAGAAAGGACCAGAGAACATGACCAGAAACACGAACAAACATGAACTCTACAGGTAACACAATGGCACTAAATTCATATGTCTCAATAATCACTCTGAATGTAAATGGACTAAATGCACCAATTGAAAGACATAGGTATCAGAATGGATGAGAAAAAAAAAAAAGCATTATCCAACTATATGCTGTCTACAAGAGACTCATTTTAGACCTACAGACACCAGCAGACTGAAAGTGAGAGGATGGAGAACCATATGTCATGCTAATGGATGTCAAAAGAAAGCCAGAGAACAATAATTACATCAGACAAACTAGATCTCAGGGTCCTGGGATCGAGCCCCACATCAGGCTGCATGCTCAGCGAGGGTCCGCTTGCCCTCCCTGTGTGCATTTCCCCCACACATGGGCTCTCTCTCACATAAATAAATAAGTAAAATCTTTTAAAAAATCATTAATCATCAAGGAATTAGAGATCAAACCAACAATGAGATGTCACCTCATACCTACGAATATGGATGCTATCAGGCATCAAAATTAAAAAAGCATTGGGAAGGACTGGAGAGATTGGAACTCTCATGCACTGATGGTGGGAATGTGCATGATTTGAAGCCACTGTGGGAAACAGTATGGAGAGTTGAAAGTGGAACTACTATGCATTTGATCCAGCAGTTGCACTTCTGAGTAGATATGCAGAATAATTGAAATGAAGATCTCAGCAAAAAGTGGATTTAATTTCCTGAAGAGACTGATTATAATTCCCTGAGTTACCATGTTATCAAGGTAGAAAGATACTCTTTAGAGAGATGCCCTGGAAGCCAAGAGTGTACTATATCTTTCAAGAACCAGTATGCAAAAAACAAAAACAAAAAAGAGAACCAGTATGTAGCTGAGTAGGACATTTGTCACAAGTAATGTGGATGACAAAGGAAGAAAAGATTTATCAACCTCTGTCGATAGTTGGAATGTACAGAGTCCTTAAGGTCTCTGTATATTCAGATTTCGTTTTTTAAGTGTCACTGTGCTTTGGTTTTCTTTTGGTTTTTGGGTGCATTTGTTTGTTTTCAATATGTCGATTGGTAAACGTAGGACTATTATTTGAAGTAAAAAATAATATAGCTATAAATAGAATTATTCACTCAGATGACTAGTCAACAAAATGTTAATACAGGTTATCTGCAGATACTATAATTATGAGTTATTTTATTCTTTGTGCTTTTCTGTGTCATCCTGGTATCTACAGTCAGCATGTATGATTTGTGCAATCACACAGAGTATGAAAAATTATTTATTTACACTAATGAGACATTACATTAATGTCTAATGTAATGTCTACATCTAATACAGATTAGATGGAGGGCTTAATCCCACTTTTAGAAAATTCTCTTGTTATAAGAACAGTGTATAAATTTGACCACAAACAGAAAGGCATGCAAGGATAATATCATGCATTTAGACTGATGAACTGATAAGAACAGATACTACACTTGATCTTAGCCAAAAGGCCGAGAAGCGATAACATTTAGACTGATGAGTGTCACACAAAAAGATAGAAGTATTTTCCCAAATATATTTGTTTTCTTGTTTATAAATTATTAAAAAGGGAAAAGGACATAATAATGTATTTATTATGTCTTTATAATAATAATGTCTTTATTATAATAATAATATATAATAATGTCTTTATTATACTCATAATAATAGTGTATCTACATTTTACCAGAGTATTTCTCATGGTAACTGTAAAGACTTCATTGAGGTGTTGGCAGGATTTCAGTGTGGTTAGATGGTGTCATGGTTTTTAAGGGACCATCAGGAAGTAGGCAGATTAGAGTTTGATGTCGATCCATGGGAGAATCCGTGGCAGAGTTCTGAATCTGCCCATATTTTATTAAACAATTTTATTAATGAAAACAGGTGACATATTATTGTAATTTAAGTAATGTTACCCAACCTAGCTGATGTTAGACTTGATGTCAACACAGCTTGATATCAGCAACTTGTTCAGAAAGAAGCATAATTGGAAAAGGCATTTAGAAAGAGCAAGAAATTGAAATTATTGTATTTCTCTGCATTTATAGATATGGGTGTTAAAAGTTATTCACTAGTAGGGAGGTTCCTCAAAAAATGAAAAATACAAATGCTATATGATCCAGTAATTCCACTACTGGGTATTCATACCCAAAACAAAAATGCTAATTCAAAAATATATATGTACCCCTATGTCTGTTGCAGCATTATTTACAATAGTCAAAATATGGAAGCAACCTACGTGTCCCTCAGTAGATGAATAGATAAAGAAGATGTGGAACATGTATAATGGAATAATATTACAGAGCCATAAGAAAGGATGAGTTCTTGCCATTTACAACAACATGGATGGACCTGGAAGGTATTATGCTAGGTGAAGTAAGCCAGACTGAGAAAAAGGAATAACATATGATTTCACACATATGTGGAATCTAAAAAATAAATTAATAAGCAAAAAGCAGTATCAGGCTTATAAATATAGAGAACAAACTGATGGTTTCAGAGGGGTGGGATATGGGAGAGATGAGCAAAATGGATGAAGGAGAGTGTGAAATACAGACATCCATTTGTGGAATGAAGTCATCAGAATAAAAGATACAGCATAGAGAATCTAGTCAATGAAATTCTAATAGCATGGTATGGTGACAGATGGTAGCTGCACTTGAGAGCATAGCATAATCTATACAGACTTTGAATATGTTTATACCTATAGCTAATGTAACATTGTGTGTCCAGTACACTCAAATTAAAAAAAAGGGGGGGGGCGCCTGAGTGGCTCAGTGGGTTTAAAGCCTCTGCCTTCGGCTCAGGTCATGATCCCAGTGACCTGGGATCGAGCCCCACATCAGACTCTCTGCTCAGTGGGGAGCCTGCTTCCCTTCCTCTCTCTCTGCCTGCCTCTCTGACTACTTGTGATATCTGTCTGTCAAATAAATAAATAAAATCTTAAAAAAAAAAAGACCTTAACCAGGAAAGGAACAAGTACAGATTGCTAATTGATGATAAAGTTACTAGACAGGTGACATCAGAAAGTTTAATTTATGATGAATAAAGCCAACAAATTGCATATACAAATGAAGTAAGTGTTTTGAGAACAGTTAAGAAGCCATTTTAAGTCTGGCAGCTTTGTGTATGTGTTTGTGCTTAGTTTTCAATATGGTTTACAACATTTCTAAATAAATCTCAATGTGACTTAATGGTAAAATGTACAGATTATTTCTGTAAGTGTCCTTCCTGCCAAGTACTCATAAACTGTAGGTAGGTTCATTGAGAGGCTTCTATATAAATTTATGGGGCTATCAATTTTCTGGTTAATTGATCTTACACTTGATGATTCCAAACATGTTCAGCTCCATTAAATGCAATGTCATTCTTTTCCCAGGGGCTATTTGGTTTCAGCATCTATAAAAAGCTTGTTATAAAAAAGGAAGGATTTTCTATCATCCTTTGCTTTCTAACCATACACAAATTATTTTTTAAAAAATCATATAATCTTGTGAGTAGTAAGTGCTTTTCAAAGTGTGACACAAAGACTATGAATCATGAAGGGAAAAAACAGAAACATGCTGCGCACACACACACACGCACACACACAGGTGTGCACGAAATAAAGTAATAAAGAAAAACGTACTGCAAGACATTTGCAAAGGACTAATAACATATATAAACAATCATGTGATCTGTAAAAGAAAAACCAGAAAGGTGCAGAAGAAATGATTCACAAGAATAATTATGCAAAAAACTTAGAAATATTTGATTTTTACTTCCTACACTTTCATATTTTTAACAAATCATTTGCATTATTTTATAATAAAATTATATTTTAAAACTGAGGTCTTGTCACTCTTCATTTTTGGTCTATTTGTCCTTTTCCCTTTTTAATAATTTATAAACAAGAAAACAAATATATTTGGGAAAATACTTCTATCTTTTTGTGTGACTCCTCGGGGAATATGCTTACCTGTCGGCACTTTGTTGGGCCTCACACTTTTTCCTCTATTTCCTATTTTCCCAGTACACATTTATTCAATGCATAAATATGTTAAAGGTAAAGAGAATATTTACTGGCTTCTAGATTAAGAGCTCAATAATTCGTCTGACCTTGTAGCACATCCCCAGAGTGCACATGGATGAAAATGGGGAAGAAAATATTCAGAAGAAAGAAAAACCATGCCTATGTTTCTGTTTTTTAGGTACTGACCTGTCACTGAGTAGAGACCACAGGACTCTGTTCTGGGACCTGTTTCCTTCAGTACAAATATTGGTCCCATGGATCCAGTGGACACCTAAATTACAAAAAGAACAGGTAGGAAAAGATGCTCCCAGCTGAGGGCTAAGTCCTGCGACACTTGGTGGCAAGACTGTGCAGGGGTGACCCAGAGCACGTGGGTGGGAAGGATGAGCGGGAGATAAGGTTAGGCTGGGGCTGGCAGGTGGGTCAGAGGAAACAAATCCTGGCATGACTTAGGGATGGTGCACAGCTGACTGTTTTAGGCACATGTGGATGGCGCTTGTAGTTGGTGGAGAATTCCTTTCATCTGAAGAATGTTTGGTTGTGTTCCTCACTTCTGAAGCGATCTTTTTCAGCCTGGGATACTGGAAGAGTGATTAGGAAAAACACCACCACAGTTAGAAGAACAAGAGGGCAAGCTGGTTGTCCTTTTGCGTTTCACGTCTTTCACCTTTTGTATTTTTAAAGCTCATCCACATGGAACCAGTATGCACGCTTCATTCCTTCATTCTTCAGTGTCCATATTGATTAAAATAAAGACACAGAATCTGATCTGAGGATGCGGGCCCTAAGTTTAGCTTATGGGGCTAAATGAAGAAATTCAAAAGTGCAGAACTCTTTTTTCTTCCTTTTTAAATAAATCCTATGCAAAACTAACGTTATTCTGATTTTGTTGGTAATGCATAACTAGCTAAAAAATTGAAGCTAGAGGGGCGCCTGGGTGGCTCAGTGGGTTAAAGCCTCTGCCTTCGGCTCAGGTCATGATCCCAGGGTCCTGGGATGGAGCCCCACATCAGGCTCTCTGCTCCGCGGGGAGCCTGCTTCCTCCTCTCTCTCTGCCTGCCTCTCTGCCTAGTTGTGATTTCTCTCTGTCAAATAAATAAAATATTAAAAAAAAAATTGAAGGTAGAGGTAGCTTTGCAAGAAAAAACAAGTTTGCATTTATTCAATTCTTGGCCTTTTCTGATGATGCTAATAAGAAGAAAAATAGTCTATAGCAAATTCAGAATACTTATTTTTTGATACATTGAGATTGCTGAGTTAGGAGATGTGAACCGGACATGTTGGAATAAATAAAAAAAATTTGTATTCAAAAGAGTTTCATATTACAAAAAGCTATAAAAAAACACAATGACTACTCTTCATGAAATGTTCAATGTTAAATAACAGAAAGTACAGAATGATATGTTGGGTATCATCCCGATTTTGGAAAAACGAAAAGCTACTTCTACAAACACATCTAACTTGTGTGCGTATTTGTGTGTATGTGTGTATATAAAGAGTATATATGTATATACAAATATGTATGTATACATAAAACTAATGTAACTAAAATAAATTTTCCAGAGAAAAACTTATTTTCTCTGGAAAGTAATATAGCAGTATTGAGGGCATGAGGGATGATGTCATGGTTTATTTTGTATTGTATGGTTTTAATTTATCCTTTAAAAAATGCCTTCTGTCTGTTATTAAAGAGGAAAAGTATATGCTACAGACTTGTGCTTTTGCTTAAGACATGCTCAAAGCATATGTTGTGGCCTTTACTTGAAAATGTAGCCGTAGCTGAATTTTCAGGGAGAAATATCATTATTAAAATGAACTATTGAATCTTATGAGAATACGCTCATACACTATAAATGGCAATGTGAAAATGTATAAAAAATACATTTATTTATGTATATAAAAATGTATGTTTTCTGGGAAAACAATTTGATGTTAGGTATTAAGCACTTAAAATTTTTAAAAATTATTCCCTGCCTCCTTTTGAGGAGAGTAAATTGAAAGCACTCCAAAGCATATAATGAATTGGCAGGGGTATTAAGGATTCATATTCAGGGTGGACTGGATACAGAGTCATAAATATTCACTGCAGTATTATTTATTATAACCAAACACTGTAAACAATCTAAATTTCCTGCAGTAGGCAGATGGTTAAATAAATTGTAGTTAAGTCCCCACAAAGTTTTTTAAATGAGTATTTATTGACATGGGAACAAGGTCATGAAATAACAATTTTGTTTTTTAACAGACTTGCAAATGATATTCACAAAATTTTTATCTCTTTTATAAATATATAGTCATATGTAATTAAATATAGGAAGAATGGATAATAAGTTGTTACTGGCTCTTAACCCTGGGTGGTAATGGGTTATACATGGTTTTTAATTTATTTTGAAAACATATTGGTAGTCTCTAATTAGAGAAAATGAAATTGTATTTCCCTTGTCATCAAAAAATCAGAAAAGAATGCCTTTTAAGAGGGGGGGATTATAATACATTTCCCATAGGATTTATTTTCAATTCATAAAGATTAATGGTTTTTTTAAGGCATATATTGCCTTGAATTACCTGCTTTTCTTGAAGTTCTTAAGGATAAACATTATTTTCCATATTTATCAAGAAGATAAATGTTAGGACTGATGATATTTATGTAGAAAAATAATTTTTCTTTAGTATTTAGTGAAAAGGAGATATTTCTCATCATCCAAAGAAGAGAAAGATAGCAAATCTCAAGTATTTTACAACTATCGGGTCAATGCAGTACATTTTTCTATCAAAGAATGCACCAAACTGTGAGAATGTATAACCCCTACAAATGCTTCTATAGAAAAATGCCAATAGTTTCTACCCCATAAAATGAGTGAGAATGACGCATTGTCATGAATGATGAGAAGAAGGAAGCACTATGTCACTAGAATGACATTTTTAGAATTTCAACTGCATGAAAAAAGCGATGTCAGAATAGCCTTTTTTGTTGATGTTCATAAGAATTTATAGTCTTAGATGTCACATATATTTTTATTTTATTATATTAATTTTTGAAGCCCATTCATATAATCAGAAAGCATTTCATGATACTTATTAAAGCATTTCATGATACTTATTAACAACCGCCTTGTGCCAGACACTCTTCAAACCTTGGGAATACAAATTTAATTGGCTCTAGAGAAACTCACGTCAAGGAGACCTTATTGCACCTATGTTCAAAAAAGATTCAAAGCAATTAGAGAAAAGAAACACCAAGGCAATTATAATGCCTGTGCCTGCCTTTGTTACCAGGAAACAATTAGATTTAAAGCATGATAAATATACCCATATCCTGAATCAGGTCTTGTTCTTTCTCCTTGAGTCTAATCTGGCATCTTGACATAAGCAGATTTGTTGATACAAAGCCATAAGCAAGGTAAACTCAATTTGGTGGCCGGTGTGTGAAGCAGGTGATTCCCACGTCATGCATCCAATTATCAGAATGTCCATCACTTCAGTTACAAATGTGAGAAGGGTGGGCTCCAGGGGAGGCTTGTCGACTGAACAGCATGTCCGTGTAAGATTTGACTCCAGGGTGCAAAGGAGAATTTCTGACTTAATATCAGTCATTTTTATTGCAAAATCTGTTGTTATAATTCATTTATCAATTTGTAGAGAAACAAATATAATTTATCAATGGAGTACGAAAAGTGTTTCTAGCCCTTGAATATAAAAACATAGCAAAATATGGTTATTATCCTACTAGTGAACAATTTAAACACTCTAATATCCATGTAGATGACAGTAGAACTGTTTACTCTCATATACTGTTAGTGAGCTTGCAAATCAATAGAACTTTTCTTTTTTTTTTTTTTCATTTTATTTATTTTTTCAGTGTAACAGTATTCATTCTTTTTACACAACACCCAGTGCTCCATGCAAAACGTGCCCTCCCCATTACCCACCACCTGTTCCCCCAACCTCCCACCCCTGACCCTTCAAAACCCTCAGGTTGCCCCAACCTCCCACCCCTGACCCTTCAAAACCCTCAGGTTGTTTTTCAGAGTCCATAGTCTCTTATGGTTCGCCTCCCTTCCCCAATGTCCATAGCCCGCTCCCCCTCTCCCAATCCCACCTCCCCCCAGCAACCCCCAGTTTGTTTTGTGAGATTAAGAGTCATTTATGGTTTGTCTCCCTCCCAATCCCATCTTGTTTCATTTATTCTTCTCCTATCCCCCTAGCCCCCCATGTTGCTTCTCCATGTCCTCATATCAGGGAGATCATGTGATAGTTGTCTTTCTCCGATTGACTTATTTCACTAAGCATGATACGCTCTAGTTCCATCCACGTCGTCGCAAATGGCAAGATTTCATTTCTTTTGATGGCTGCATAGTATTCCATTGTGTATATATACCACCTCTTCTTTATCCATTCATCTGTTGATGGACATCTAGGTTCTTTCCATAGTCTGGCTATTGTAGACATTGCTGCTATAAACATTCGGGTACACGTGCCCCTTCGGATCACTATGTTTGTATCTTTAGGGTAAATACCCAGTAGTGCAATTGCTGGGTCATAGGGTAGTTCTATTTTCAACATTTTGAGGAACCTCCATGCTGTTTTCCAGAGTGGTTGCACCAGCTTGCATTCCCACCAACAGTGGAGGAGGGTTCCCCTTTCTCCACATCCTCTCCAGCATCTGTCATTTCCTGACTTGTTCATTTTAGCCATTCTGACTGGTGTGAGGTGATATCTCATTGTGGTTTTGATTTGTATTTCCCTGATGCCGAGTGACGTGGAGCACTTTTTCATGTGTCTGTTGGCCATCTGGATGTCTTCTTTGCAGAAATGTCTGTTCATGTCCTCTGCCCATTTCTTGATTGGATTGTTTGTTCTTTGGGTGTTGAGTTTGCTAAGTTCCTTATAGATTTTGGATACTAGCCCTTTATCTGAAGATCCAAAGCTTTTGCACAGCAAAGGAAACAGTTAACAAAACCAAAAGACAACTGACAGAATGGGAGAAGATATTTTCAATAGAACTTTTCTTTACAGAGCAGTTTGACAGTGACTCCCATGTTGAAGTGGAATGTCTACTCATCCCACCATTAGGATGGGCTCTGTTTTTCTTGCTCTCATCTCTGGTCTGGTGTATCATTGCTCTTTGCCCTACTTGCTACTTTCAAAGCCCAGACAGTTGACAATTTCTGTACTCACCATTTTGGGAGAGAGTATATTGCATTCCTTTTGCTGCAAAAGTTACTTTTCTCACAGTAGGATAGCCCAGGTTCAGAGTCATTTATGGGTACCTCCAGGTGTTTCTTTTTTTTTTTTGATATTTTATTTATTTATTTGACAGAGAAAGAGAGATCACAAGTAGGCAGAGAGGCAGGCAGAGAGAGAGGGGGAAGTAGGTTCCCTGCTGAGCAGAGAGCCCGATGTGGGGCTCGATCCCAGGACCCTGAGATCATGACCCTAGCTGAAGGCAGAGGCTTAACCCACTGAGCCACCCAGGTGCCCCCCTCCAGGTGCTTCTTATCTCTCTCTTGGTCACTTTGATTCTGTTTCCTATGTATAAAATGCGGTGCTTTGTTACAGCTTCTCTTGACAATGATCAGATCAGTTCATAATGGGAGAAAGCATTTTTTCTTCTCTCCAGCTCCAGACCATTTCAGAGCGTGGGAGATGAGAAGGGTCTGGCATAGCCACTCACACTCCCATGTTCAGGCTGAAGTTATTTCCCATGTGACCTGGGCCCTCTACAGTGGACATATGGGCCTCCTCCTTGATGATAGGAAGATCTTAGGGAGACTGGGATGCCAGGGATAGAGTGTGGGGCCTCTTTTGTCTTCACTATGCTGTTTCTCAGAATGCTTTTTCTTGGTCACCAGCTGCAGAGAGAGAGAAATTTAGTGCTTCATGGAGAAGGAATCTTAGCAGACACCCGAGAACTAGAAAGAAATCACAGTGAAGAGGAAGACTCTATGTCAGTACATTTAGTGAGATAGGTCCCACAGTGTCTCTGGGGCAGGCGGTGTTATGATCTGAGCCCATGCACAGGGTAGTGGAGGGACAGGGGAACAGTGACAGCAGAAGCCAAATCAGGACATTTCTCTGAAGGGGCTTCAGCCAGCCCTAGGAGACAGGAGGATGCTAGGCCTCAGGACACATGATAAAGATGGATCTGACCAATGGAGAGGAAGCTACAACTTTGGCACTGTGTGAGTTGTATCAAAGATTAAAGTATTACTCATTAGTATGGTGATGTTTGTTTTCAAATATGGGTTCATTATTACAAAGGTGAGTCCAGGATTTTGGCAGTCAAAATCCTCCTGAAAGAAAGGACCCATAAACATTAAAACTGTCAAAGGCAATGACTGTTTTTCAGCCTCTCTCAGTTCAGTGATAGAGTTTCTTTCTAGATAAAAGTGAAGGGGATTCTATGCTACCAAGGAAGCAACCAGTTCTCCTGAGCTCTGGTAGGTCATGCAGAAGGCGGGTCCTGACCTGAGAAACCTATTTCTTTTCTTTCTTTATTTTTTAAAAAGATTTTATTTATTTATTTGACAGAGAGAGAGAGAGAGACACAGTGAAAGAAGGAACACAAGCAGGGGGAGTGGGAGAGGGAGAAGCAGGCTTCCCACTAAGCAGGGAGCCTGATGCAGGACTTGATCCCAGGACCCTAGAGGATCATAATCTGAGCCAAAGGCAGACACTTAAAATGACTGAACCAACCAGGCACCCTTGAGAAACACACTTCTTAAAAGGCACTAACTTAGCAGCCTATGTCTCTAGAAGCGCTAGCCTGGGAAATGAGGGTACAGACTCTGTCATGTGGCACGTGGTTATTGCTTTGGTAGTTTTAAGTAGATTGCTGAAGAACTGTTGTGTGGAAGAAATAATAAATGCATATATATATTATATATTAATTATATATTATATATGCATATAAATATATCTGTATGTACACCATGAATGTGTCTGTGTGTGTGTTTGTGTGCATATAGTGTGCATAGTAGAACATACAATGTAATGTGACACCAGAACACAATGAGGATTCACCTTCGCCATTTAGTACTCACTTGCTCTTTGCTATTCCCAATGGCAAGGGAGGCTGGAAAAAGAGCTTTAGGTGAAGGAATGGGGGTTACTCTGATGGTTTAGACCAGTCACAATTCATCCACCAAGGCTGTCATTTTGCTGCTTAAAAAAAAAAAGAAAAAATGCTGCGCTCGGCATCCTAGGAAGAAGGGCAACGGTGGGGGTTACTGCAGTTCATGCCACCCTATGTTGCTTTTTACCTGATATTCCTCCTTTTCTTCCCAGTGCCTTGTGAGATCCCCAAGGGAAAGACTTGGTCTTGGGAACATTCTGGTTCCCTGAGCCAAGTGTCAAGCACATGGATAGTCAGAAATAATTGATTATTACAGGAAGTTAACAAAATAAGTTACAAAAGTGTATATTGATGCCAGGATCCTTTTCAAAATCTCTGAATCGCTTGTAGGAAAAGTTTGCAAGCTTCCTCAGCCGCTGGCACATAGTCTGTTCCCAGCGGCCGGGCTTTTCCCATGCTCCTGCCTCTACCTGAAATGCTTTTCCTTATTGGGATCTCATCCATTACCCAGTCTGTTCCATCAGGTACTATCTACCCCTTCTGTACCTGGTCTTTGCAATCCTGAGCCACCTGTTTGTTAAGCCTGCTTTGGGGGACCCAGACAAAATGTGTGCACTTTCTTCCTCAGCTACTCTGTTCCTTGCCCTTTATGTGCTTGGTTGCATCAGGATGTTTTTCCTCTGCTGGACTCTAAGCTGTTTGGAGGGAAGGGTTAGATGGATCCCTAACATTTAGCAGAAGGCCTGTTGCACAGTACGTGTTTGATAATGCTATTTTAAAATCAAACACTTAACCACATGCTCAATGGTTCCAGTTGGAAAACGCTCAAGGATGCGAAGGTACTAGGAAAGAGAGGTTCAAGGGAGTCATGCTTCCCTCAGAAAGGCACGAGAGTCACAGATTTATTGCCTTTTTCTAATCCATATTTTTGTGATTCAAATATATTACTTCCCAACTTCAAGACCTGGTCATCATCAACCGTGTTTTGTTAGAGAAACACTGTTGAAATTCATATTGCTAAAGTTGCCGGGCACCTTTAGCTTGAGCCAAATTTTATGAAAAGCTTAATTGCTTTTACTTTGACTTTTTCATGCTTATTTAAACTTAGGGAGAGAGTTTCTATTCTCTCATAGTACCAAAGTCTAAACAACAATTTTTCTAAAGAGGAATGCCTCCGGGCCAATTGGTATGGCAATTATCAATTATATTTGGCTTCATTTAATTGTTTACAAAATTAGCTTTTTAAAGTACCATTTAATTTTCTTTCTAGTCTCACTTCTCAAGAAGGTAATTAATGAACTAACTATAATTACATGTGAATGATGAAGCACAGGGAACTTTTAAATTAAATCATCACTGAACTTTTCTATGCTATCAGTTGGCACTCAGGTATTGCGGGGCACTGCATACGTGAGAGAATCAGGGCATCCTGCTGATGCTGCCACCCTCCTCGTTTGTCACTGCTTGCAGTTACATGTCTATCTAATATAATAACATATTCAAAATGTCCCATCTGAGTTAATTTCTCAAGCCTATGGGCTATCCGACAAGTATTTTAAAATGCTCTAGGAGCCACAAAAAATAAATGTCAGCATTGATCTGCCTGCTCTCCATGAAGTAAGTAACCCATGATCCTGAAGCTTAACCCTTGGTAAGAAAAATGTGTCCAGAGGCTGTCCATGCTTATTTCATTCCCCACTTGGGTGTACGTCTGCAGCCCTGACCTCAGAGCTAAACTCTAAGATAGAGAACTTTAAGAAATAAAAAAAGGAGCTTCTCTCCAGAAAAATGTTTGGCAACCTACTAAAAATATCTGTGAATCTCACTTCTGGAGGGTTGTAGATAAGCAAAAAGACCTTTTCATTTATGGCAGCATCAAAAAAGTATAATTTGTAAGTATTGTTTCTTTTTTATTATAAATAATAACTACTATTTTGGAAGCATTGATAAATACAGAAAAGCACAAAAAAGTTCCAATCAGTGTTCTATAATCCAATCACCAGAACTAATATTTAGTAACATTTTGAAATATGTATGCACATATATGTGTGTGTACTTATATAATGCATGCATATATACATTACATACATAGAAATCACATTATTCATATTTACCCATTTGCAATGGTAGTTTTCTTAAACATATTTTTAATGACTATAGAGTATTTCACCCAGTTATGCCACAATTGATATAGTCAATCCCTTATCCTTGGACATGGAGGTTTTAAACTTTTCATTATTTTGAAAATTTTTTTTATGTAACACTTTTGCCTGTATCTCTGATTATTGCCTCAGTATCAAATTTTAGAACTAGGAAGTTTAGCTAAGGAGTTTGTCAATTTTATTTATCTCTAAAAAAAAATTCTTAGTTCCATTGTTTTTTTTTTCTCTATTGTGTTTCTGTTCTCTGTTGCATTTATTTCTGCTCTAATCTTTAATTTTCCTTTAGTCTGCAAACTTTGGGTTTAGTTTGTTCCTTTTCTGCTTCCTTGAGGTATAAAGCTAGGTTGTTTGAGCTGCTTTTTTAATATGGATATTTATCACTATAAACTGCTCTCTCAGTTGCTTTTGCTACATCTTCTAAGTTTCAGTTATGTTTTATTTTCATTTTTCTCAAGGTATTCTTTAATTTCTGATTCCTTCTTTGAACCAATGTCTGTTCAAAGATGTACTGTTTCGTTTCCACATATTGTGAATTTTCTCGTTGTCCTTCTGCTATAGATTTCTAGTTTCATTCCATTGTGGTTGGAAAAGATACTTGAGATGTTATCAACCTTTGTATAAATTTGTTGAGACTTGATTTTCTAAAATATGATCTGTCCTGGATAATGTACCATGTGAAGTTGAAAAGAATGTGTATTCTACTGTTGCTGGATGGAATGTTCTGTTTATGTTGGCTAGAATGATGTGGTTTGTAGTATAGTTCAAGTCTAGTCTTCCTTTATCAATTTTCTCTCTGAATGTTCTATCCTTTATAAGTGGCATATTAAAATCTCTTCTTTTATTGTATTGATGTCTATTCCCCTCTTCAGAACTGTCAATATTTGGTTTATATATTTAGTTACAGGAATGTTGGGTGCTTATAGATTTGTAATTATTATATCTTCCTGATAAATTGAGTCTTTAATCAATATATATAATGATAATATTAATATATATATATATATATATACCTATCTTGTTGTGACTTTATGACCATTTTTTCCTTTCAGTCTATTTTTTTTCTGATATAAACATAACTGCCTCTGCTTTCTTTTTCTTACCATTTGTGTGGAATATCTTTTTCCATTCCTTTCCTTTCCACCTATGTGTGTCTTTAACTCTAAAGTGAGTCTTTCCTAGATAGTGTATAGTTGTATTTTAAAAAAAAAATCATCAGCTGCTCTCTGACTTTTGATTGGAGAGTTTAATCCATTTACATTTAAAATAACTGTAGATAAAGACCTGCCATATTGTTCATTTTTTGGTTTGAATTACGATTCTTTTCTTCTCTCTCTCTTTCTTTCTCTCTTTTTTTTTTTACTTCATATCTTTCTCTGTGATTTGTTGATTTTTTTTGTAATTATATGCTTTAATTTATTTCTCTTTTCTTTTGTGCATCATCTGTAGGTATTTTCTTTGTGGTTACCGTGTGACAGATATAAAACATAACAACAACTGTTTATTTTTGTAATAATTTAACTTCAATTACATATAAAAGCTCTATACTTCTATACTTTTTATCTCTCCCTCCTGTACTTTATGTTATTGATGTAACACTTCATGCCTTTTATATTGTGTATCCATTAACAAAGTTTCATAGTTACAGTCATTCTTAGTACTTTAGTTTGTTAATTTTATACTAGAGTACAATATGGGACAAGCTAGGTAAAACTGGAGGACATTATGTCAAAATGAAAGAAGCCAGTTAGAGCAGTCTAAATACTGCATGAATCTTCTCAGAAGGCCAGGCTCAAAGAAATAAGGACTAGAATGGTAGTGATGAGGGGCTGGATGTAACCCTCTATAAGTGAGGGAGAAATGGGAATTGTGGTTCAGTGGATATAAAATTTTAGGTTGTGCAAGATGAAGTACATAAATTAGAGATCTGGTGTAAAGAAAGGACACCAGAAAACGTTGGGAGATGATGGAAATGTCTGTTACTTTGATTGTGGTGATAGTTTCACAAGTGTATGCTTTTGCTCAAACACATCAAATTATATGCATTACTTATGTGCAGGTTTTTGTGTATCAATTATACCTTCATAAAGCTGTTTAAAAATATAATTAATGCTGGTGAGTCTATTAGTTTTCTATCACCTTTAAAAGCATTACCACATTTTAGCAGCTTAAGACTAAACTTCTTTATTAAGTCACAGTTCTAGAGGGCACAAGTCTGGGCATAGTGTGGCTATTACCTACTTAGCTTCTCACAGGGCTAAAATATAAGTGTCTTCTGGCTGTGTCCTCATCTGGAGCCCAAGGTTCTCTTCTGAACTCATGTACTGAGTCAGAATTCAGTTCCCTGTAGCTGTAGGACTGAAGTTTCTGTTTCTTTGATAGCTGTCAGCTGGAGGCCACTTTTCCTATTTCTTGTCACATAACACTCTCAATCTTTAAAACATGAAATGGGCAGTCTTTCTGTGTTAGTCTGCTGGGGCTGCCATGATAAAACACCATAGACAGGGTGGCTTAAACAACAGAAATTTATTTTCTCACAATTCCAGAGGCTAGAAGTTTAAGATCAAGGTGCTTTCAGGGTTGGTTTCTGGTGAGGCCTCTCTTCCTGGCTTGTAAATAGCTGCTTTTTTGTTGTGGCCTCGCATGGCCTTTCCTTGTTGTATGTTCAGGTGTTGGAGGAAAAGGTCTCTTGTGGCTCTTTCTCTTCTTATACATACACTAGTTATATTGAATTAAGGCCCCATATTTATAACCACATTTAACTTTTATTATCGCCTTATAGGTCTTGTCTCCAAATACAGTCTCAATAGGGGTTAGGGTTTCAACATATGAATTTTGGGCAGGGTGGTGGTGGTAGTGGTCATAATTTAGTCTGCACTGCCAAATTCCCTCGTGTTTTGCCAAATTCCCTTGTACTTTAAATTGTCTCACTAGGGAAAAATACAGATATTTTAAGGGCCCATCTGACTAGCTCAGACCCACTGAGAATAATCTTCCTATCTTAAAGTCATCTGATTTGGAACCTTACTTACTCCTGGAAAACCCCTTCAGAGTAGCACCAAGACTACTTTCATTTTATTTATTTATTTTTTAAAAGATTATTTATTTATTTATTTGACAGAGAGAGACAGAAACAGGGAGCGTGGGAGAGGAAGAAGCAGACTCCCTGCTGAGCAGGGAGCCCAACATGGGGCTTGATCCCAGGACCCTGGGATCATGACCTGAGCTGAAGGCAGACACTCAATGACTGAGCCACCCAGGGGCCCCCTTCAGACTACTTTCAAACTGGGTAATTGGAAGTTTATGGTATAAATGCAGAAGTTATGTTACATTAGGGGAGGGAGGATCCTTGGGTGCCATCTGAGAATCTGGCCTCCCACCAAAAGTCAAAGCGTATTGCTCTGTGGCACTGGTGTGATTTTAGAGCCTGGAGTGAGACTGGACATTCAGTGTCAGCTTTGCCGCCAACTGACTGTGCAAGTCATGTTACCTCTCTGTACTTCAGTTTTCCTGTCTGGAAAATGAATCTAATGACCTCTGTTGGTCTGATTTTCTGACTCGATCTGTGACGTTTTAGGAAACAAGAATCCCCTTTTTGTGCTGCTTACCAGTCTTCCATTCTTTTGCACTTTGCCCACACTTGTCCTTAACTGCTAGACACTAACAGAAATGGCACTTTCCTCCAAGTTTAGAAAAGAATAACTACACAAAGGTGAAAAAAAATAGAGCTTAATTTTCCCCCTCTAAAAGGCCTCACACTGGGGAGAATCCCCAGGGCACTTGTACCATGCCCGTGACTTGAAATGTGCCTCTGTAGCTTCTTTAGATGGTAGTAGCTCAGGTCCATGAGGCTATATTTCAACACTAGATGACAGGCATTTGGGGAGATTTTAGTATTTTTTAGTATTGTCCTTGTCATTTAATAGGTTCCTTCAAAAGAGCAGAACACAGCATGGTAGTACAGAGTCCTAGGCCGAGACTGTCTGATCTCTTGCTTTCATATTGAATGACTACTACATCCCTCCTGGGGGGTTCCTGATGCCTGTTTTCCCATCCTAATTTATCAGCCCACCTCTGCTCTTCTCTTATGTGCCTGCCACTCCCCTGCAGTGCCCACCAGTGCCTTCTCAATAGCCATTGTTGCATTTACACAGAACTGGCAGGCATCCTGATGGCCCAAAGCAAAGGAAAAAGGAATTCACCCCCATCTTCATTATCAGCTTGTAGTGATTCCTGATAACAAACTCTTCAGCTTTGCAAACAAATAAAGTATGCATTGTCCATTATGCATTACCTTATCCAATTATACATTTCCTGAAGTTCTTTTAGGAACATAGGGCCTTATTTATATATGATTTCAATGCACCCTGAGCACTTGTCTATGATAAGAAATTATGTTTGGAACCAGTGCAGAGAAAAATGTTTATGACGCTTAACTTGCTCTGTTTTTTTAAGGTGAGTAATTTGTATTTGATTATCCTAGTGCACAATCATAATTTCCATCTTAACATTTGCATTATATTCCTGGTTTCATTCACCCAGTGTAGCAGGCAACAATAGGAATGATATATGGCAACTTCTAATGGGTATTTACTAGGTATCAGGTACTGGACTAAACATTTTACATGTATTACCTCATTTACTCCTCATAAAAGCACAATTAAGTAGGTATTGTGATTATCCTATTTTCCATATGAGGAACCTAAACATGGAGAGCCTAAGTAGCCATGTCTAGTTTACAGAAATAGTAAGTTGTAAAGATAATAGGAGAATCAGTTATTTCTGAGACCAGAGACCATTCTTTGTTGGAATACATTATGGCATATTTTAATAGATTTTGGGGGTTGGTTTTGCCTAAAAGCGTAATGTGGGAGGGTAGACAGAGTGAAGACCAAGGATCTCCACAGGATTATATTCAAATTCCATTTCAGTCACTTACTAGTTCATGGCTCTGTCTAAAGTACTTACTCTTTGTTCCTTGGTTTCCTTTATTTTCTGAGTGAGGAAATAAAACATTCCATGGTGGATATACTGTTTTTATTTCACATGATGTATGTAATCGATTAAGAGTAGCTCTCTGGATCTCTATGCTATTGCCATTTCAATGGGAAACTATTGTGGTAGATTAGTGGTGTCCACGGTAGATACTGAATTGGGTAGAGTCATCATGGGTCCTCCATATGGAGCCGGAGAGATAGGAGGTAAAGTTTCCCTTCTCCTGTCATCAGGTTTTCTAATTCTGTGAGTGTATATTTAGAATGCAATTCAGCATTTAAGCTTCCTTTATTTGTCAAACATTGAGTTAGCTGCTCTGTGAAATAAGATGACGTGTCTTCACTGAGTTTTAAGAGTTTGTGTTAGTCTAACTGTGGGATGGAAGGAGAGAGGGAAAAAAGTCAAAGTCAGGCAATGGTTAACTCTTTTTTTTTTTCTTTTTTTTTTCTTTTTATTTATTCATTCTTTTTGCACAACACCCAGTGCTCCATGCAAAACGTGCCCTCCCCATTACCCACCACCTGTTCCCCCAACCTCCCACCCCTGACCCTTCAAAACCCTCAGGTTGCCCCAACCTCCCACCCCTGACCCTTCAAAACCCTCAGGTTGTTTTTCAGAGTACATAGTCTCTTATGGTTCGCCTCCCCTCCCCAATGTCCATAGCCCGCTCCCCCTCTCCCAATCCCACCTCCCCCCAGCAACCCCCAGTTTGTTTTGTGAGATTAAGAGTCATTTATGGTTTGTCTCCCTCCCAATCCCATCTTGTTTCATTTACTCTTCTCCTATCCCCCTACCCCCCCATGTTGCTTCTCCATGTCCTCATATCAGGGAGATCATATGATGGTTTCATGCCATTTGCGACAACGTGGATGGAACTAGAGCGTATCATGCTTAGTGAAATAAGTCAATCGGAGAAAGACAACCATCATATGATCTCCCTGATATGAGGCAATGGCTAACTCTTGGTTGGAGACGAGTATCATAAAAATGCAAAAGTTCTCAATCCATTATTTTATATCAGAGTAATCTCTTGAGCCATAAGTTTAGAACTTTCATGGAAATTGATAGGTAAAATGTCAGCAGCAAAGCGTAACCTGCCAGGTAAGAATTAATGTACTCTCCTCCCAATATTCTCAGTACAGGTACTTTTTATTATCCCCACTTTCCCCTAATTTATTTCCCCAGCTGCTTCTCTTATCCCCAAATGCTGGCTCAGGATATCTGAACTGAGGTTTCCTTAGAGAAAGAATCAGATTTTTAAAAAAATCACCTAATATACCTGTGTACAGGATTTCATTTTTCTCTAGGTCCAGCCTGCACCTAAAACAGGCCTCACTCTCCACAGCTCTACGGGAACAGGCGTCCGCTCTGTGCTCTGGTTAAATGCCTGTGCAGGCTTGAGAGTCCTGGCAGGACAGCTGACAGATGGGCTTAGAGCGACATTGCCAGGCACTTTCCAGAGGCACTCTCATATATTTGGGCTCTCCACCCAGTGCCCGATGAGCAAGAGCGCCTTATCTGCCAGTTCCTTATCTGGTGCAGCTGAGCACTAGCTCAGCTCTCTTGTCTAAAATGGGTTTTTTTCAAGTGGTTATTAAGTTACTGATAAACGGGAATCGAGCAGGTCACATTCTAGACTTCAAGGATGTTAGGAGAGGAGGGTAGTGCCTTTTCTTCAGATGAGTATTTTCTTTCCAAGGACTATGTGGGCACTAGATAGTCTTGACTATGTATAGCGGTTTAATCTGATCAGAGTAGAGAGGTAGATAAGTTATCATTCATTCACCAACTCTGGGAAAGTTAAGTACCCCTATCAGAACTAACTGACCCTTGAACACTGCAGGTTTGAACGACACAGATCTGCTTATATACAGGTTTTTTCCCCATATAGTACTGTGCTGTAAATATATTTTATCTCCCTTGGGATTTTCTTAATAACATTTCCTTTTCTCTTGTTTTCTTTAGTGTAGGAATACAGTATAGGAATACAGTATATAATATATGTAACATACAAAACGTGTGTTAACTACTTATGTTGTCAGTAAGGCTTCTGCTGAGCAGTAGACTCAGCTGTTACATTTTTAGGGAATCAAAGGTTATATGCACATTTTTGATTGCATAGGGGGTCAGCACTCTTAAGCCCTGCGTTGTGTCAGTTTTAGCTTTTTCCCTAGGGGTCTGATGAAATAAGTTGGTTCTGGAAGCAGGAAATGCATGCATTTTAGTGTGTATGTACATGAGTGTGTGTGTTTCATACATTCTTTACCTAGCATGTCTCACTTTGTGTTCGGATATCTTAGTTCTTGGAGGCTTAGTAGTTGTATTATGCTTGAAATGTTTAATTGGAGAATAATGAATGACTCTAGCTTTAATGTACATTAACTACAAAAACAGGGACCTTGAGTTCTTTCATAGTATTTTTAATTTTATGCATTACTATATTTACTTTTTAAGAGACTTTGCCCTATTAACGCACTTGATGTTTTTCAGGGGGATATTGAGTTTTTGCCTTAATAATGCCACATTTCTTTCAAAGACTTATAGAGTCATGATCATTTGGGTCTATTAGAAATACCCATTCCTGTTATGATCTTGTTAACTTTCTTTTCCTGCTAACATAGAGGTACCAATGTCTTCAATGTGGGAATGTCATAAGGATGATTGGATTACACAAATATATACTAGCACAACAGTCTGGCTGTCCTTGGAGTGACTTTGCCTAACTTTGCTGCTGTTAAAGAAATTTCTCTCTCAAATAGTTACGCACTTCAATCCATGTGACCACTTCTGCTCAGAGTGGTAGAGATACTGCGTGAACAACAATAAAGACTCGTGCATGCCTATACACACACACAATACAATCGAGCTGCCTGTGTTAGGTTTTTTATTGTTTATTACCACAGACCTAGCAGTTTAAAACAAAACTTACATATCATCTCATGATTTCACAGGGTCACTCAGTTGGTTATCTACTTAGAACCCTGCAAAGTTTCAGCAAGAGTACACCCCTTTCTGGAGGTTCTGAGGGAAAATCTGCTTCCAAGCTCATTCAGGTTGTTGACAGAATTCAGTTCCATGTGGTTATAGGAATAAAGTCCTATAAATATATATTTATTTATATATATATATATTTATTTATATATTTATATATATTTATTTATATATATTTATATATATTTATATATATTTATATATATTTATATATATATTTATTTATATATATTTATATATATATAAATACAAATGTATTTCTTTGTTGATGGTTCTCAGGTTGTAGGGACTTCTGGTATTCCCTCGTTGCAACCTCCTTTGAAGCTGATAAGGGCAGCAAGAGTCCTGGATTCACATCTCTCTGGCTTTCCCTTCTATGGCATCTCTCTTGTCTTGCTCTTCTGCTGCACCGGGTTCTTCAGCCCTTCTCTTTTGCATTTAAAGGCTCACATGATGGGATCAATACACCAGATAATCCAGGATAATCTTAGTTAAAGGTCAACTGATTAGTGACCTTATCTGCAAAGTCCCTTCACAACAGTGCCTACCTTAGTGCTTGGTTGAATAACCAAGGGGGTCAGGATTTTGAGGGGACATTGGGATTTTGCCTACCACACTGCTTATATTCTCTATGAAGTCTTGAAGTTTTGTTTGGGGGCAGTTTTTTGACCCATAGCATATCAAAAGGGATGCAACAGTGAGAAAGGACTTGTCAGATTTTTTTCATTGCCATTTTTCAAGTCTCTTAGAGGCATTGTTATGTTTACCTATAACAAGAATATCAATAGTGGAATTGTCAACAAAAGCTCATCCTTTATTTTGTCTCGTTCTTAAAAATAATAGTAATGAACGACAGTGAGTCAGCTTTAAAAAAATTGGAAGATAATGAATGACTAATGGGATTACAGTTCCCATACAGAGATGGGAATACACCATCTCACAGATATTCCTGATCTTAAATATTTCATATAACATCTGCTTCCTTTGGGGACCAGGGTTAGAGGGCTCATTGTCACTGTCCTACTGATAGGATCTCAAACTGTTCAAAATGGGTTTTGCCATATGAGAGGTCAGGATTATATATATCCTTGATAAACCATGCTCTAATTTGTCTTCTCTGTAAACATAATTTTGAGGGTAGAGGTGGTGGTGTGGTGATGGTAATAATTAAGACAATGAGAATGGAAAGAGAAGGGGGATATCTATGGTATGTGTGTGTGCATGGGTGCATATTAGAATATTGCATAAAGGAATATTAGAGTATTAAAAATGAAAATGGGAAACATTTTGGATAAACAACACAATTAAAATGTGAAGTTATTAAAGGTGTATGGTTATTCATAGTAGTTCAAATAAGTAAGTCACTTTTTTTTTTACATTTTTATAAGTTAGTTTTCACATAAAATAATCTAATGTGTTTTTTAGGTTATAAAATAATGATACTGGCTCTTGCATCAAGGAACATATACTATGGCTGCTAAATGTAGTCTCCCTTAAAGTACTTTCTTAGCCCTATCAGTATTTCCTCCTTTCAAAATGTATTAAAAATATTCTGTGACCAAAATATTTCACATGTCCATAAAACTACTTACTCACAATTTCCATTAATGGTGTTCATATTGTGAAAGAACCCTTCAAATTTACCATTCTGCAGAAAAAAGTTAAATAATGGAAACTTAAGCCATCATTTTTTGTTTGTCTTTTATTATACAAAAAATAACCTGTGAGGTAAGGGGGTGTGTGTGTGTGTTGGAGAGAGAGAGAGAAAGAGATGTGAATGTGGATGTATGTCAGGGTGAACCTAATATTCGAAATGAAGTTTTATGTATATCAACATTGAAAATAAGTTATTGAGTGTCTGTAATGTGGTCTTATGGGACATAATTTTGAAAGAGAGTCATGATCCTTGACCCTTGAGAGTTAAAGAGTAATTGGGTGAAAAATAGCTTAAAATAAAAAAGCCTGGGTAAGGACATGTATGTGAATGTTTTTAAAATCAACATCAGTCTTACAAGTCTAAATCTTAGGAGCAAATAAAAAATAGTATAACAAACATTGCAATGTTTTCCCCTTTGTTTTCATTACTTGTTTGGTTTTTATTTTTCCTTAAGTATAAGAAAATATTCCAAAATTTGTTGTAGGTGCTTGTTTATAGAGAACACACACACATGGGAAAGATAAATCAGTTTACAGACGACCTTCAATTACTTTAACCAAGGCAATTATTCCAATTGACTTTTGAACAAATGTGAAATAATCATGAAACTGAACAATGGCCAGCGCCCATTACTGAAAGTTTCATTTGGCATTTGAAGATAATAAGGGGAACATAGAAGCCACTGACTCATTACAGTCAATTTAAATAAATGTCTTTTCAATTCTGTGTTTTCTGTGCTTATCCAGTCTCTGTAATGAATAGAACTTCTAATAGAAATAATATGAATTAGTACAGAGGCTGAGGCTGAGTTAGCATGACACAATCTCTTATTGATGAGCTTTCTAAGGAAACAATATGTGACACAAGCAGCGTTAAGAATATTATTGGCAGCTCCCACTAAAATTCTCAGGATGAGTTCAGTTTATCTTCACAAGCCTTAATGTCATCAAGAAAAAAACAGCAATGCTTCAGGATGGGTTCAGGGAGTTGAAAGACCATAGTAAATATACAAAGGTAGCTGCTCATTCTTCCATGAAGTGTTGCCTATATTATTTTGTGTAGAATTACAGATTGCAGAACTGTAATGTGACTAGCTACTGTAGTAGTAGTAATTATCTACTGAAATCCTTTATCCTGATTTTTGAAGAGATATTCTACATTTCCCAGTCTTCCTTGTTGTTGGATATGACTTGTATCCAAATTCTTACAGTGACTGAGTGCTTGTGAACATCTTTCCTTCATGGACCATAAAACACCATGACAGACCCTCCCTCCTGCTTTTTCTCCTCTGTCAACTGAATACAGATGGAGAGGAGGCCAAGGAAATGGTGTAACCAGAGATGAAAGGAGGCTGGATCCCTGAACTACTTTAGGGAGGAAAGCTACCCTATTGGAGTGAATATACACAAGATCGTTACATGAACAAGTAGTAATTTTATTTTTTTAAGCTATTCAAATCTTAGGACCTATTTATTATCAATAAAATATTACAAGTCTATCCTCACTCAATTCATAAAAATATCTCTTTTTAAGATTAGTATTTATTGCTATTTTTATTATATTCTTGGACTCAGAACTCACTAGGTCATTAATCAAAGTATAAACAATGAATTTTGGAACACTGAAAAAAAATAAAATAAAATTTGAAAAAAAAAGAAAAGCAGCTTTAACTGGAAAGGAAAATTTTAGTTAGCCTAGATTTTCCCATTTGCAATATTCACAACTGGTTCCAAATTAAAGAAAAAAAAAAACAATACAAATGGCTGTGACTAATTCAACATGATCTTTTTTTCTTATTCTGTCCCTGTTTTCAAGTAGAATAATATTGATCATTTACCCATGAGCTAATATACTTGGATCAGTTCCTCTATCAAATGTTAGCTACACAGAGTCACTAAGGCAGGCATGACTATGCCTTCAGGAAGTTTGCAGTCCTGAAGAAGATAGATATTAAAACAAATAATTCCTATTTGTTCTATCAGGGATGGTATACAAAGAATAATTATGTGCCAAAGCTTACCTGCTTTCATCACCTCATTAAAATCATGGATTACATAGACTAGAAAGTAATAAATATTACCTAATCAGCTACTCCAGTTCATAACCTAATGAAGGTATTGGTTATCCTATATTGTTAATCTTTCATTTAAAAATACATTTAAGCAATGAAATCACAATTCCCAAGTTATATCAAGAGCAAACCTGGATATATTGAACAGAAGCATGATTTTATGCAAGCTCTATTTAATAAACATTGAGAATTTCCCAGTTCCTTAGTGATAGTTTCATTTTATTAATAACTTGATTATCACATTATATCTTGAAATGTCAAGTATCTAGGGTTTGACTCAAAGCTGTTTAGAATTGATTGGAAAGTCTCTTGTGAATTACCCAGTTTTAGAGTCAGGCCATTATAGATCTAAGTTCCAGCTCTGGCATTAATTGGTCTTGTTATTTTGGCCCGTGTATATAACTTCTCCTTAACTCGTTTTGTTTTGCTCTTAAGCCGTGGGGATATACATTGCATTGATTAAAAATGATTCAGATGAAAATATGCTAAAACTCTTTAGAAATCAGCTTATTTAGCTGACATAACAGGAAAGCCAGACATAAATGACTGCTGGCATCAGATAGCATCATCAGCAATGAGGTCCAGTGTTTTCATGATTTTTAACCTCACTCCCCAAATGGCTGCTATATCACTTGACATCATTTCTTCCTTCTACAGAAATGTGGAAAGAAGACAGAATTCCACCTTAATTTTTATATTTTTTCCAAGAAGTGATGCTGTGTTCAGAGAATTCCACATATCATTGTTTGTCGAGAAGTTTTTCATCTGGCTCCTGGTAGCCATCAGGATAGGGGTGTCTATTTGGAAAGACAAATTGCAGTATCTGGTAGATGCATCCACTTGCCTTATAGGCCAGTATGAGAATTAAATGAGATAATGGGAAGAAAGCTCTTATCAGAGTGCTCGGAACAGAGTAAGGCCTCACTACATTGAGCTATTACTGTTATTCTCTCTACCCAGTACCATAGAATGCACCAAAATGCTATAACATATCCTTCAATGTATTAATGTATTAATATAGAAGAATATTAATATAAAATAAATATTTTTGGCCATCCCCAGTAGCATATGGTGGGATTTTACTTTCCTCTTGAAATATGATCAGTGAAATATGAGTGGAAGTGATCTGTGTTACTTCTGGGGCAAAACGTTAAAAGTCAACATGCAACTTGGCTGCATCTGGATTTCCCTCCTCACAGACTGGCAACACCCTAGATGGTGGATCCTGTATGACCCTCGATCCTGGAGAGAGGAGGGCAGTATGGAGTAGAACAGCCAGCTGCCCAGCTGTGACGTTCCTGGAGCATGAGGGGGCAACAAGTTTGTGGTTTGAAGTCGCTAAGATTTTGGAGTTGTTCATTGGCCAAGGCATAGCCTTGCCTATCCTGATTAGCACAAATATTTCATTAAATTCTTTTGCTTAAGAAAGACCTTGCTTATTTAGCCCTTTATAAGTGAGTTTACAGGAAGTCATGGGTTAGTGACCTGCCTACTGTCATGCAAATAGCAAGTGGTAGAATTCAGATTTGTATCCTCGTTTTTTGTTTTCACATGTCATTCTAGGGAGTACTGCAGGCTGCCTTTGGGATGGTAATTGAAATAGAAGAAATGATTTTAGTACATGAATTCCCACTCTGTATTTTTCTATCAAGACTTTTGTCAGTCCTGGATTCAATATTTCATTTCCTCACTGATAATTTCATGATGACAAGGGCCTTTAATATTGAACAGTAAGATAAAAATAATGGGAAATAAAACAACTTAGGATTTATGATTGTTTTAACTTTCTTTACCTTTCTCTATATTCCCATACCTAAAGAGTAGAGGCCATTGTTCTTAATATGTAGGCCTTTCACAAAATACTTTGAGAATATCCTTTAATGATTTATATCATAAACTATTTTCTTAAGTTTACACATGCTCTAATTTTTAAGTTATTTCCAAACACTAGCCATCGAGTGAAAAGCAAATTATTAGAATTATTTTGAAAACAATTACATCTTAAATGACCAAGTTTTTCTTCTATAATTGTAAATAACAGGAAGCAAAATGGCAAAAGCAGCATTTATTTTCTATGCAGATAGAAAATATTCTACCTTTTTTAGGGCGAGTGGAAACATTTACAAAGATGGAATACCATTAGTGCCTTTTGAGTTTATGATTGCACACTGAACCTTAAAGAGCTGAACATTTATGGTATTCTCAATGCATCAATTACTTTTCATCACACCTGATTCAGGAAGTATCTTCTAGTGTCAATGTCTCTAGATTAGAACATACCTAATGCCTATTCCCTTAAAGAAAAAGGGAAACTTAAAGCTCTGATTGCAAACGATTTCTACTTGAGCAAGAGTCTGCAGGAAAACAGGGAAACTGATTATTAATTTAACAAAGATGGAAAACGTTCTGCATGCCAAACACTATCCTAGGCACTGAGGGCGTAAACAGAAATTTGAGCTGGCTCAAGTGTGGCAGTTGGGAAAAATAAGTAAAAATATAATTATCATACAGGTGTATGTTTGGGGATAAAAGGAATACACATCTAGGTAGTCATGGAAGGCTTCATGCAAGAGAAGGAATGAGCTACCTTTTCAGGAGGTATTGGTCGCCAATGGACATGAAAGGGCCTTTAGAGAAGATGTACATATCCTGGATTAAAATCTGGTGGTATATTAAAATTCCACGTTCAGGAGATTCTAAGAAGATTGTTATGCATGGATCTCAGAATTCATGTAGAGGGGTGATTGTTAGTCATAAGATTTAAGAGAAAGAATGGCAAGTTTAGGGTAATCAGATCATGGAAGGCAGATTATGTTGTATGAGAATAGGTGTAATTTTGCCTACAGGTAGTAGGGATACATGCTTTTACATATTGTTCCCATGAGCAGATATGCCTTTCAGAAAGTTTCCCAGGACATCAGTATGAAAGTTGGATTTGTAGAGAGTAAGGGCTAGAGTCTGTGGGACCAGTTGAAGTCTGTTCCAGAACTTCAGATGAGATATAATGAGGGGAGAAACAATGGATATGGAGAGGAAGCATGGACCGAAGACATAAGTAAGAGACATAACAGAAAGATCTTTATTGTTTTTCATGGGGAATGGAGAGAGGAAAGTGTTAAGGATGAATCACACGTTTCTGATTGAGGTGACAGAGTGAATGCTAAGCCATCTATCAACACAGGAAATGTGGAATGAGCCACGTTTGGATAAAAAGAAGAATGAATTAAGTTTGACCCATATTGTGTACTGGAAATATACAGCAGGAAGTTAATTATGTAGGTCTGGTTATAATAGTCTGGACCAGAAATACACATAGAAGATTCCTTGTTTTAAAGATGGCAGTAGCATCTTCAATTCTGTGTATGATCCCTTTTGGGGCATATAGAATGAGAAGAGAAAACATGGGGAAGACATGCGTCAAGTAGAAGACGAGGAGATGATGTGGAAGACTAAGGAGGGTTAGCAGGGAGGAGGAGACCCAGAAAAGCGGATTCATACAAGCTGAGGCAATTCCCACCATTCAGAGAGGTCAGCAGTGTAAATGTCTCCCTGAGAGCCTGTGTGATAAAAACTGAGCAGGGACCTGTGTATGTGGCAAAAGGAAATCAAAAATGCTGATACTAAGAGCAGCTGTAGTGCAATCACTGGGGCAGAGACCTGGCAGTATTGTGTTGAGGGAAGGAAAATGAAAAAATAGGCAAATCTCTTAAGAGAATAGTTTTATAGGGAAAGAACAAGGCAAGTTAATCTTGTTAGAAAGCTATGTAGGCTCAAATTAAGTGTTACCTTACTTCTTATTTTTAGTAGAAGATACTGGAACTTGCTCATTAGTGAAAAGAAACTGGGAGAGATAGGGTTTGAATATTTAGTATTGTTGATGCAGCCAGAAGCATGGTGACTTAGAAGCAGGTGTGACTAAAGCTTGGCTAAGAGGAGGTGATCAAAGAAGAAAGAGATACAGTGAGCACAGACACAGGTAAGCATGGTGGTAAAACATTTAAATAGAATTTAATTAATTAAATAGAATTTAATAGAATAAATAAATAGAATAAATAGAATAGAATTTAAATAGAAAGCATCATTATTTTCCATGATCTTTTGCTTTTGTAAAAGCAAAAAAGAGTACTAAGAGTAACTCAAAGTAGGTTATAGACCTAATTTAAATCCTAAAATTTAAAAAGTCTTAGAAGAACATAAGAAAAAATCCTTTTGACATGAAGTTAGTCAAAAATTTCCCAGATACAACACCAAAAAACATGATCCATAAGAGCTTAAGTTGATAAATTGATGTAACTGAAATCAAAATTTTCTGCTCTGTGAAAGATACTAAGAAAAGAATAAAAAGATAAGCCACAGAGCAAGGGAGCACCTTTGCCAATAACGTATTTGATAAAGCATTTTAGAATATGTAAAGAACTCTCATAACTCAGTTATGAGAAAACAAACAATCCAACACAAGATGCAAAATATTTGAATAGACACTTCAATTTCAATTTTCAATTTTGACAAATAAACACATGAGAAGATGCTCAATGCCACTGTCTTAACACAATACAAATTTAAAAATATAGTTCCATGATGCTAATATACCTGTTAGAATGTCTAGAATTAAAAAAAAAAAATTGACCATAGCAGTTTTTGGCAAGGAAATGGAATTCTTAGCCACTGGTGAGAATGCAAAATGGTACAATATTGGAAAACAGTTTGGCAGTTTCTTAAAAAGCTACACAGGCACCCTATGATCCAGGCTTTTTAATCTGAGATAGTTACACAAGATAAAAAAAAATCGTTAAAAAACTTGTAAATACATGTCCATGGAAGTTTTATTTATAGTATTCTCAATCAGAAAACAACACAAATGTCCTGCAATGGTGAACAGATGAATAAACTGTGGTATTATATACATTCAGTGGCATATAAGTCAGCAATGAAATGGGTGGGTCACAAAGAAATTACGCTAAATGAAAAAAAAAAAAAAAAGCCAGACCCCAAAGAGTACCTTTATAGAGAATTCTAGAAAATTCAATCTAATCTGAAGTAGCAGAAAGCTCGTCAGTTGTTGCCTGGTGTATGTTTGCTAGGGCTGCCCTAACAAATACCACAGACTGGGTGGCTTAGACAGCATCAATTTATTTTCTCTGGAGGCTAGAAGTTCAAGGTTTAGTTGTTTGCAGGTTGGTTTCATTCTGAGGTCTCTTCTCTTGGCTGGCGATGGCTGTCTTCTCCTTGTGTCCTCACAGGGTCTTTCTTTTATGCACATGTGACTTTTGTGTCTCATTGTGTGTCCTAATTTCCTCTTCTTAATAGGATACTAGTCAGATTGGATTAAGGCCCATGCTAATGGCCTCACTGTAACTAAATCACCTCTTTGAAGGCTGATCTCCAAATACTTACTGTGGTTCTGCAGGTTAGGACTTCAACATGTGAATTTTGAGGGTGGCAAAATTCAGCCGGTAGCACCTAGGAAAAGAGGGTAGAGAGAGGGATTACACAGGGACAGGAGGAAATTTTGGGGGGTGACGGAAGTGTTCCTTGGCTTGGTTCTGATGATGAATTCAGGACAGTATAGGTGTGTTTAAAATGATCAAATTATACACTTTAAATATATAGTTTGTTATGTATCAATTATAAAGCATTAAAGCTGTCAAAATACGGGGGCGCCTGGGTGGCTCAGTGGGTTAAGCCGCTGCCTTCAGCTCAGGTCATGATCTCAGGGTCCTGGGATCGAGTCCCACATGGGGCTCTCTGCTCAGCGGGGAGCCTGCTTCCCTCTCTCTCTCTCTGCCTGCCTCTCTGTCTACTTGTGATCTCTCTCTGTCAAATAAATAAATAAAATCTTTAAAAAAAAAATCTGTCAAAATACGTTAGAGGAGATGCGACGTGAGCTTCTTTAAGGTGCACTGCAGCACAAGAATAGGTTATATAAAGGTCACTTTAGTGCAGCAAGATATATTCTAAGCTAGATGCCCGTTGATCAGCTGTGTTTTTGAGAGGCTATAATGGGCAAATCTTTGTCAGTTGAAAGTATACGAACCCCCTTCTGAAATCAGAGATCTCACAACCAGATTATGAAGATATTGCATGATGTATACAAACATGAAATGAGGGATTTTATTATAAATTGGTTCAACATGTTTATCATATGCCCAATCATACCCAATCATGCCCAATCACTAGAGCAAATTTTAGGAGACATAAATTGAAAAGACAGGGCTATGGCACTCAGGGGCCCTCAGGTGTAAGGACATGACTCCTTTTTATAAATTCCATTCAGGAGACCTCACTTAAGTTTAGATTAAATACACCCAGAAACACACTAAAGCAGCTCAGTCCAATTTAGGGACATGTCAATTTCTAGACTGCAATGAAGGAAAAAAGGCAAGAATCAATGGAAGTAGACTTAGCATAGATAATACAAATAGGGATGAGTAATGGCTGAGTTGTACCCTAGATAAATCTGCTGAGCGATACTATCGTGGGCAGCATGGTCTCAACCCAACAGATTACACTGTTAGGAAATACTGCCTTAGTAATGTGATAGGCTGTTATTCGTGGGATCATTCTTAACAGCAAAATGGCAGACTATTACATCTTGAGGAGACTGATATGTTTTCTTGTTAAGTTTGGTTCAAAAATACATGAAAGATAGGGGAGGTACAGAGAACACTTAGTGCTAGACAACACATTTTTATCTTGGATTACTGAAGAAAGAGGGCACAGGTTTTGTTTTCCATTGTTTTCTTTTCTTTTTTTTTTAAGATTTTATTTATTTATTTGACAGACAGAGATCACAAGTAGGCAGAGAGCCAGGCAGAGAGAGAAGAGAAAGCAGGCTCCCTGCCGAGCGGAGAGCCGGATGGGAGCTTGATCCCAGGACCCTGGGATCCTGACCTGAGCCGACGGCAGATGCTTTAACCCACTGAGCCACCCAGGTGCCCCTCCATTGTTTTCTCTACATTAATGTAGTCTACTGTTCTTCTCAGTGTTAGTAGAGACTATGCATAGCTGACACTAGGTGGTATTGTGGCTCCTTCAATGCAGCTGGCTTCCGGAGTGAGAGACACTTTCAGTCTATGTGTAATTGGAGTGCTGCATATGTATCTAATGTGAGATCAGTACTTTCTAGAAAAAAATATAGTTCTTTTTGTATGAAGTATGGTTTAAGAAAATAGAAAGCTCGCCTCTTTTCTAGTTTTAAACATAAGAGAATGTGTTTGGGATGCTCATATTATTATGGGAAATAATAAATATCATTATTTAGATTTTGTCTATAAAATACTATTGAGAATAAAATACTATTGAGAAGGAGTCTGAAAGGGCAGATGAGAACTAAATTGTGTTGTCTGTTGATGTTATATATTTTTAAAATATTCATTTTAGAGAGAGAAAGAGAGAGGGTAGATGTGTAGAGGGAGAGGAGAGAGAGTCGTAAGTAGACTCTGTGCTGAGTATGGAGCTCCATGAGGGCTCTGTCTCATGACCCTGAGATCATGACCTGGGCTGAAACCAAGAGGCAGAGGCTGAACTGACTGCATCACCCTGGCGCCCCTGTTGATGTTATATTTGAAATGCTGCAGAAGGAGGTTAATCCTTCTCTAAAAGAATACCATATAAAGACCAATTGCTCATTTATTTCTGCTTTTAACTTTAATGAGCTCTTTAAATCAGAATTTTATCTTGCAAATGAATTAACTAGCATTTAAACATAATGCCAAAGTTTGAATACAAGACTGGCCAAATGATTTTATTACTGACCTGGATATTATTAAAAACATTTTGCATCTGCATTATATCCAGAAGTTAGTAACACCAAAACCGTTCATCTTACTCTAGATATTTGACTTACTTGTTCCCTTGATCTGGAAAACCCTTTTCATTTCCACTTCAAAAAATGTCTGCCCATATTTTAAGGTCCAGTTTACTGTCACTTTCTCAGTGAACCCACTCCAGTATTCCAGCCTAAGTGAATCTCTTCTGCTCCCATCACGCAAAATATATTTCTTGAAGCCCTTAGGGAAGCCTGTTTTGTCACAGTTGCCTCAGAAAATATGTGTCTCCTCTATAAACATATAAGCATTTTAGATCTAAGGACAGTATCTTGCTTACTTTGATTCAGTGTTCATTAAGAAAGTGGGTAAAAGAATAACCCTTTAATAAATGTTCACAAGCTGACCTTTTACTTTACAAAAAAGACACAAAAGACAGATATTGAATCAAGTTCATGTCTACTCTTATATGAATAAAGATTTTGAGACTATAAAAATTACTCTTGGGGCACCTGGGTGGCTCAGTGGGTTATAAAGCCTCTGCCTTCGGCTCGGGTGGTGATCCCAGGGTCCTGGGATTGAGCCCCCGCATCGGGCTCTCTCTCTGCTCAGCGGGGAGCCTGCTTCCTCCTCTCTGTCTGCCTCCCTGCCTGCTTGTGATCTCTGCCAGGTGGATAGATAAAATCTTTAAAAAAAAAATTACTCTTTACTCCATGTTCATAGGTACATATTTCTTTATGTTGAAGGATATGTTGTTTATTAGAAAAGACTAGTTTATTTCCACATTCTTCAATATATTCAAGTGGTAAGCTCTCTGAGCTCAGGACTATATTGGCCTTATTCAAGAATTCTACATATTTCCAAGTGAAATGTTTTATTCCTTTCTGATTAAACCTTTTTCAAGGGTGATAAAAAGTGGCCATTTTTGAAGTGTTGCTAGGACAACATATAGGAGATTCAGTTAGGGAACTAATTAAGGTTTTGGTATAAATTAGTTCAGGCAGAAAGGAAAAAGGGGAGCCATTCCATCATTTAAAAAAAATATAATGTAGAAATTTGCCCTTTCTTGATTAGATGCTTTAGGGCAATAAGGTCCAAGAAAATGAGACCAATTTCATAGCCAGGTGTTGTGATAATTAACCAGAGAATTGTGATGTTAGGACAACTAAAAGTTTTGGGTTAACATTGCAGAAATGCCTATATTAATATAAATGGAATAGGAGTCAGCAAGAATTTGCCATTAAAAACCAGAGAACAAATACTTTCAGATTTGCCAGCCATATGGTTTCAGTTACACTGTTCAAATATGTCACTATTGCAAAAGCGGCTTTGATGATAAATAAATGAATAGAGTAGCTGGATTTGGATTTTGGTCTGTATTTTGCCACCCTCTGGCTAATAAAGTATAAATAAACATTTATAGTATTTTTAGCAAGTCTGCACAAAAAAAGAGACTTAAATGTGTTGATAGATGCTAAATTTTAGTCAGAAAGTGATTGTATTTTAATTTAAGAAATTGCATACTATGTTTATCTCAATTCTTACATAGACTTTATGATGTCTTTTAAAAACTGCCCAGTTTTAAATCTCTTCTCATTTCTCCCTATCATACCATGCACCTGCTGCCATAGGAAGTTTTTTACTGGTATCCATTTCATACATATAGTTTTCTTTTACTAAAATGTAAACTCCTTGAAAATAGGAATTATGTATTATTCATCTTTGCTTACACAGTTGGAAATATAAAGATCATATTTTAATATCAAAATATTCTGTGGAATCCCAGATGCTTGCAATTACATTTTAACATCCATTTGAAAAGTACATAAAAACAGAAGACTACAAATCTAGAAATGTTTAAAACAAATTGCATTTGATTGGTTACAATATCTAAAAGCACTAGAAGAGGCAGAACTTTATCTAGGAAACACTATTTATTAAGTTTATAAATATTACTTGGTACAATTATGGATTATGGAAAATTTCCAAAACTCCATGGTTCCCCAGGGTTAAATCAGGCCTCCCATCCAGTGGTAACTTGAAGTACAGTGTCTTTTTCAATGATGGTATGCAAGTGTTTCTGTAATACAGTTTGCCTATCTGTGGTAAAGTTGTCTATCTGTAGTAAGACTTCATGAATACTAAAGCATTATTAAGTATCCAGCTAAAATAAGTTATAAAAGATGAGGCAATATATAGATACAAATTTTCATACAAATTAAAAAAATGAAAATGTTAGAAATGTCAAAAGCCATTAAAATGACTATAGAGTATTAAAGTGAGAGCAGGGGTATGGGTTAGAAGTACAAATATTGTTAAAATATCTTTAGTACCCAAAGCAATCTGCACATTAAATGCAGTCTCTATCAAAATATCAACAACATTTTTCACAGAACTGGAACAAACAATCCTTGAATTTGTATGGAACCACAAAAGACCTCGAATAGCCAAAGCAATCTTGAAAAAGAAAAAACAAAACTGGAACTCTCACAATCTCAGTCTTTGAGTTATATTACAGAATGGTAGTAATTAAAACAATATAGTATTGGCATAAAAATAGATAGTTGGTCAATGGAATAAAATAAAAAACCCAGAAATAAACCTACAATTATATGGCTAATTAATCTTTGACCAAGAAGAAATGAATATACAATATCCATATACCCCTTCATCAAATGGTATTGAGAAAACTGGACAGCCACAGGCAAAAGAATGAAGTCATATATAAAATAAACTCAAAAAGGATCAAAGACCTAAATATGAGAATTAAAACCATAAAAAATTCTTGGAGAGATCACAGGCAGTAATTTCTCTGACATTGGCTATAGCGACTTTTTTCTAGATATGTCTCCTGAGGCAAGGGAAATTTAAGAAAAAAAAAAACAAAACAAAAAAAAACAAAAAACAACTGTTGGGATTACATCAAAACAAAAAGCTCCTGCACAGTGAAGGAAATAATCAACAAAACTGAAATGCAACCTATTGAATGGGAAATGTTTGCAAATGGCATAGCCAATAAAATGTTGGTATCCAAAATCTATAAAGAACTGATACAACTCAACATCCAAAAAAACAAATAATCCAGTTAACAATGGGCAGAGGACATGAACAGACTTTCTCCAAAGAAGATATCCCAATGACCAACAGCATGAAAAGATGCTTGAAACAACACTCTTCATCAGGGGAATGCAAATCAAAACCACAAAGAGATATCACTTCACACCTGTCAGAATGGCTAAAATGAAAAACACAAGAAACAAGTGTTGGTGAGGATGTGGAGAAAGGGGAACCTTCTTGCACTGTTGGAGGAGATGCAGGCTGCTGCAGCCACTCTACAAAGCAGTATGCAGGTTCCTCAGAAAGTTATGAATAGAACTCCCCTCTGATCCAGGAATCACATCACTGGGTATTTGCCCAAAGAATCCAAGAACACTAATTCAAAGGGATTCATGCAACACTATGTTTATAGTGGCATTATTTACAATAGCCAAGATTTGGAAGAAGCCCAAGGGTCTACTGACTGATGCATGGATAAAGAGATGAGGTATGTATATGCAATGGAATATCATTCAGCCATAAAAAGAATGAAATTTTGCCATTTGCCACACGACATGATAGAATTAGAGGATATAATGCTAAGCAAAATAAGTCATTCAGGGAGAGACAAGTACTATGTGATCCCACTCATGCGGAATTTAAGAAATGAGCAAAAGGGAAAATTTAAGGAAAAAGAGAAAGAAACAAACCAAGAAATAGACTCTTCATTATAGACAACAAACTGATGGCTACCAAAGGGGAGGTGGGTAGGGGAATGGGTTAGATAGGTCAGAGAGATTAAAGAGTACAATATCATGATGAAAATAAAATTCAAAAATAATAAAGTGAGAGCAGTGGTATTGTCAAAACTTGTTTAAAAAAAAAGGCATTAAAATGTCACAGATTGTGGTTAAGCAACGAAGAAAAGTGCAAAGGAAGTGCAGAATCCAATCCCTCAGTAAAGAAATTAGTTGAACTCAATGTGAGTGGAGAATAATGTCCAATAAAATCATGTACCTAAACTTGAATTGTGAGGCATTGGATACTTGGCAACTTCTATAGAGGTACTAAGTACAAAAAGGACACAGTGTACCAAAGGGCTGAGGAGGGACTGAAATCAGTTGCTTAAAGGTTAAAATAATTTTAGATCATCTGAGATGGTAATTCTATATTGTTAAGTAAGTAAGATAAAGATTTGAGCATGGGACTGGTAAACTAAACCAAGTAAATACTATTTTATATAAATTCAGAATGATCTGTGTGTTTTTGTTAAATGTCTGTTCTTTTAAAGAATCTAACATTTAGTCTTGAAATTTCAATTTGAAATATGTCATGGATACTACATTTGTGATGTTAAGTTAGAAAAGAGAAAGAAAACTTGACTAAATATACAAATTATAGAATGTATAAAATAGTTTTATTTGCTTTATGCTTAATTTATTAGACATATAAGATTTGATTAAATGTTTTTGCTTCTTTGGGTTAGATTTTTTCTGATGATCATAGCACTTAAAGGTGAAGGAGATTATGAGTACCCTTATGCTGATGAGCACTGAGTAATATATGGGACCGTTGAATCCTATATTATACATCTGAAACTAATGTAACAGTAGATGTTAACTACACTGGAATTAAAAAACAAACAAACAAAAACAAACAAAATAGAGAACCTAAAAAACCAAGGTACTTAAAATCAGAAAAATCAAATATTTTAAATTTCTAACTGAAGTTTAAAATATTTAAGAAAATCTACCCAATTTTATAAAGGGACTTAAGCATTTGAGGAAGTTTTGTTTTCTTAATGTGAGACAATCCAACTTTGTTTAAAGAATAAGTAAAATATTCTTTTTATGAAATAGCTTTATTTATTTATTTCTGAAGGTTTATTTATTTATTTGAGAGAGAGAGAGAGATCATGAGAGGGAGGGGCTGAGCAGGAGGGAAAGAGAATCTCAAGCAGACTCTGCGCCAAGTGTGCCCAGTGCTGGGCTGGATCTCAGAACTGTGAGATCATGACCTAAGGTGAAACCGCGAGTCAGACACTTAACCGACTGCCACCCAGACGTCCCCAGAAATAGCTATACATAAAAAGTAGATAAGATGCGTAGTTTGAAATCTTAAGAAAAATGAAGTACAAGAAGTTTGTGACAGGGCGCCTGGGTGGTTCAGTGGGTTAAGCCTCTGCCTTCAGCTCAGGTCATGATCCCAGGCTCCTGGGTTGGAGCCCCCATTGGGCTCTCTGCTCAGCAGGGAGCCTTCTTCCCCTTCTCTCTCTCTGCCTGCCTCTCTGCCTACTTGGGATCTCTCTCTCTGTGTCAAATAAATATATAAATAAAATCTTTAAAAAAAGTTTGTGACAAAAAAGAATTCTATTATTTTAAGCCATAGGAAGTCTAAAGAAACCCCTCTTCTTCAATAGAAACTCTGTGGTTGCCAGTGGCTGGGGAGTGAGGATAATAGGGTGATATTGGGCAAAGAACACAAACTTGCAGTTATAAGATAAATAAGTTCTGAGGATCTAATGAATAGAATAGTGATACTATTACTACTAATAATACTGTATTGTATACTTGAAATTTGCGGAGAGAGTAGATCTTAAGTGTTCTCACCACACTTGTAAAAAAGTAAGTATATGTGAGGTGATGGATGTGGTCATTAACTTGATTGCGGTAGTCACTTTGCAATGTATATGTATATTAAATCACGTGATACCTTTAAAAAAGAAGGTCACATCCTACAACCTGGATATATACAATTTTTGTCAATCAAACCTCAACAAAACTGGGAAAAAACCATATTAGCATTTACTGCATCCTTAGCAGGAGCTAAACACGAATGAAACAGGATATTTTTAATTTTTTCAACAATATTTTGAGGTACATATTGTCATTATCTTTTCCTTTTACAGAAGGAAAACTGAGACTTATGATGATTAAGGAGCTTGGCTGAAGTCATACAACTAGAAAGTGGTAAATAAAAGAGGGAGTAAAATGAGACCTTAGGGAAAGGGCAAATGCTTAAAATTTTTCATTCTTCTAGTAAACATTTTCTAGAAAATATTTAAGGGTGGAATATGGATTGAGCTTTCAAAAATGGCAGCAAAAGAAACCTTTTTTCCCAGAAAGTCTAAAGAGAAGAAGGATTTGTAAGGCTGAATTTCAAAACGACCTTTTATTTTTTGGTAATTGTTGTATGTTATTTCAGAGGAAAGGAAAGTCTGTGTTGGCATACAAAGAGAAGTCTCTTAATTTGGGGAAAATATTTTTGTTTCTCAAATCAATTTGAAGTAAACTTTCACACACACACATACAAAATTCCGCATACCTATATATGGGGCCTAGGGGTTCACACACACCACACTGGGCAAATTCTGCAAAGATATCTAACATTGATTTTGTAGTTATGGTTAAGGGTTTGTATTTAACTGTGCTGGAACCGTATTCATGTGGGCTTGTTACAAATGGTTTTGTCATTAATTAGTACTAATTAGTTAGTACTATTAGTTAGTAACTAATTAGTTAGTACTGGTTTTGTCATTAATAAGAGTCATACTAAGTTGTACAAATTATCTGTAGGAGATTTATCCCAAATATTTTCTAATAAAGGAATTAATAATCCAGAATGAATGAGTAGTTCGTATTGCATATAAATGAGTATTCCACTTTTCTCAGATACTCGATACTGATGAAAATTATATAGGCAGTTTTTTTTTTTTAAAACAGATTCATTTATGACAAATGATGACATTCCTTTTGCTTCTTTTCATCTCTCCTCTACTATTACACATACACACAAATTATAGTTGATCAGCCTACATATAAATATGAGAAATTGTAGCTATGTATATGCACAAATCTTGGTATATTTGCCCTCAAAATTGATTTGTAAACAGAACACAAAGGAAGACCATCCAGTGCTATGAATAAAGATGACATGCACTGAGTGTTTGGCTCCCCTGAGATAGAGTAAGAACTTTCAAGTCATCAGTCAACAAGTGTTTATTGAGTTCGCAGAGTTATCTTACAAATGTAAGAAATAGAAAAGATCAATAATGCCATCTACCCAGTCCTACAACAGTAGCAAGATAAAAAAAAATTCTAAAAAATACATACCTCTGTCACATGAACTTTTTTTTCCTAAAAATTGACTCCCTTTTTTCCAAAGATCAATTACAAAATCTCTCCAAAGTGAGCAGGCATGTTTATTCATCCTAACTATGGCTGTTAAAAAGATGATCTCAGTTGTAGGAATATTTTTCATCTGGTAAAATGAAGAAAGGTAGGATTGAAGGTGTATTGGAAAAGATTCTGGAAAGTATAAATGTCCCTACATAGACATTTCCATACAAAGGGAAATGAAGGCGAAGGCAGAGGAATGAACTGTCCACGGGAGCATTAAAGGCGCACTACCCAGAGACGCCCAGAGCCGCTTAGCAAGGGCTACGGACTAAGGGGCAGGAGGCGTTCAATGTAATCTCGTCTGATCGTCAGCTGACCATAAGCGAACCAGGCAGGGGTTGTCTTGGCCACACATTACCAAGAACACAGACTTCACAGAATTAGTTCAGAAAAGTCACTAACTGAGCTAAGAGCGGCATCATTGCCAAAGACAACCAGTGACAATAGCAAAACCTGGGGGTTGAAGGGTCTGATTTACAGAGTAGCCGCGTTCTGTCATGTAAGGGTCCCATTTTCAACAAAAACTCAGAGAAATGAAAAGAAACAAGGAAGTGTATTGACTCTTCTTTACAGAAAAACTAGGTTGTTCAAGGAAGGAAATGTGAAAGTAGACCCTTTATGGAGATGAAGAGACTCTTCTTCTACCAGAAGAGACTTGAACATGACTGAAATTCTTACATTTTTAAAGAAAACAGATTAGGTGGCTATTGAGAAAGAGCCAAAGTGAAAACCCTAAGCAGCTGTTTATTTAAAATCACCAGGTTATTGGTCTGGAAATATTCACTAAAAAGGGACATTTTAGATATAAGGGATGTGAAAGGAAAAACAAATGTGCTGTTAGAATTTAGTTCCAGGCAGTGTATGTAACTTACCTTTGAACATGGTTTTGGCATTTCTATATATTTTATTTTACCTGCTGTTATCTCTCATAAAAGACAGATTGCATATAAAGTTGATGTGAATCAGCATTTAGAGGATACAACAATTTAGCATGAAAATCACCAAACTGACACATTGTATTATGTAAAAACATAACACTTCCAAGCAGATTAAATAAAGCGGGGAAGGAACTTTTTTTTTTTTTTTTAAGATTTATCTATTTATTTGAGACTGAGTGTGCAGTGATGAAGGGCAGAGGGAGAGGAAGAGAGAGAATCTCAAACAGGTGCCCCACTGAATGTGGAGCCCAATATGGGACTCAATCCTAGGACCCTGAGACCATGACCTGAGTCAAAACCAAGAGTCGGGCATTCAAGTGACTGAGCCACCCAGGTGCCCTAGGAAAAGAAATTTTTAAAAAATCTTAGCTTTAATAACTTTAAAAATAACTGAGAAAAGTCTTTTTTGTAAGTGAAAATTTCACAGAACAAAGATTTTATTATAATTGCTCCAGAGATCTTTGAAGTATCTATGATGTACTTTTTTATTCACTTGAAATTCCAGTTGTGAAGAGAAAATTCCTTTGTCTTATAATGAGTGAAAAGTATGACTAACTCTAGTGATTCTAAATCTATTAACTACTGTGAGTTGTTTAATCTTGAGAAGACTGTGTCCCTGTGAGTGTGTGCAAATGTGTGTATGTGTAAGCTTGTGTGTGTGTTTTGTATTCTAGATTTGATGTTGTTGCCTCTGGGATTAAATCTCTTTTGATTAGGATCTTTATCACCTGTGACTTACATTTTAACTTATGCTTGAAAAATTTGCAGCAAGTATAATGGAATTTTGGTGCTCAAGATGAATCAGTCTTCTTATCCAAATATTTCACATAAAAAAATGAAGAGATCCAAATTATTTAAATCATCTTATCTAAATCGCCGTCAGATATGCACTTACTTGACACTGAAATCCATATATTTTTGAGTTCAGAGTTAATCAATTTTTTTTTTTTTTTTAAATCAAGAAGGTCACACAGGCAGCAAACTACCAGATACCCTATGGTGCCCTATGGTTAACAGTAAGACTATCCAGTGATCTTTGGCTTCCATCTCTATTTCTTTTTTAAAAGATTTTATTTATTTATTTGACAGAGAGAGAGATCACAAGTAGGCAGAGAGGCAGGCAGAGAGAGAGAGAGGAGGAAGCAGGCTCCCTGTTGAGCAGAGAGCCGGAGGCGGGGCTTGATCCCAGGATCCTGGGATCATGACCTGAGCCAAAGGCAGAGGCTTAACCCACTGAGCCACCCAGGCACCCTGAGAGTTAATAAAATCTTGATCATAATATGAATACATCTTGGTTATAGGTCTTAAAGCTTTTTCTTACTTGGAAGCTCACACTTCCTCTATTTGGGGTGATCTGATTTTTAACTCTCAGTCATGGTCAAGTCAGGAAAGGGAAGCCATTCATTCCAGTTATGTTAAAGAATTTGATATAGGAGGTTGTTGAAATACATATCAGATACTTAGCTAGGCAAAAGAGATTACAGAAATAACAGCAGGAAAAATCTACCCCTTAGGCTGAGGGACCAAGGCTGGGGTCCACCCAGTACTGTTGTGTCAGAAGCTCAGAACCTGAGTCTCAGACCTCTAAGTATAGGTGCTGTCTGGCTAGTGTTTGTATAGCTGAAAGGGTGGGATGAGGTTCATTTGAGGAGTCTGAAAAAATGCTGAACATTGGAACCATTTGCTAATATGAGGGCTCATCACCACTATCAAGGTAAAGGTCCAGTGCTGAAGTGAGGCTGACAGTAGCAATGGGCAACAGGGCCCAAGTCCTTCCCTCTCCCTCTGACCTACTGGCTCCCTCTCGTGCCTTCTGTTGGCTAAGCCTAGTGGGTCACCAGCCAGCAAAGAACAGGGATTCTCAGACTCCCAGCCCGGCATCCCAAGATAGAATATTAAATGATTGGTTTGGAACTGAAAGATGATTGTTTTTATGATACCAACTATTTTAGTTTAATATTGACATTACCTCACTGAATAAACCTACTGAAATTATATAGTTCTGTTATCACTTAGGATTTTTATAGCGTTTATTTATAAGGTAATAAAATCTAATACTGTCCTTGAACAGGTCTAAAACTTTATTCTGATGAGTCTGTTTTATGTAGGTGAACTCTTTCATCTGTAAGCTGCTATAGTGTGCTTATTATAAAATAATACACAATCATCTTTATAATGATTCTTTTTAAAGACAAAAAATCCATTATTTAAACATGTGTGGGTAAATGAAACATGGTTGGATTTCTCAGAGCTGGTGGTAGAGCCCAGCCTCACGAGACTCTTCATATACCATGAGAATTAGATCTGTAGTCTTTGTTAATTGCTTTGATCTAAAAGAATAGTGTAAGCTCTCTTATCCCCTAGAAAGGGTCAAATGGTTACAGCCTAGACAGAGTCCCCAAGTGAAACCCCAGTAGAGGGTTCAAACATGTGTATGGATAGAGGAGATTCTCCACATCAAGCCACTCTTTGACACCAGCTGGGTGTTCTACAATTCAAATCAATTCTTCTTTTTTTTTTTTTAAGATTTTATTTATTTATTTGACAGAGAGATAGTGAGAGAGCACAAGTAGACAGAGTGGCAGGCAGAGGGAGAGGGAGAAGCAGGCTCTCTGTGGAGCAGGGAGGCTGACATGGGGCTGGATCCCTGGACCCTGGGATCATGACCTGAGTCAAAGGTAGATGGTTAATGAATAAAGCCACCCAGGGGCTCCTCAAATCAATTCTGATGCTATTTCCATGCAGGTAGTATCAGATTCCACTGGATAAGAGCTCAGTCCTATTACTCCAGCCTGTACTTCAGGTGCCAATCACATGTCCAGCTTGCTACCTTTGCTTCGGACTGAATGGCTTTAAATTAGAGGTTCCCATGACTCCCTCCTTGTATTTAATTAATTTGGTAGAGTGGCTCACAGAACTCATGAAGCCAGTTTACTTACTAGATTACTGGTTTGTTACAGAGGAAAAGATAAGAACCAAGAACCAGATGAAGAGATGCATAGGGCGAGGTCCTGAACAAAGGGAGTTTCTAACCAGGGGCTTGGGCTCTGGCATATGGAAGCAATCTGGTTCATTGACCTGGAAGCTCTCTGAATTCCATCCTTTTGGGGTTTTATGGAGGCTTTACTGCATAGGCATAATTGATTAACCTATTGGCAATCGATTGAACCTCCAGTCCTTCTCCCCTCCTTGAGGTGAGTTAGGGGTGGGACTGAAATTTCTAACCCTCTAAACACATGGTCTGCTCCCTGGCAAACAGTTCCCCATCCTTAGGTTACCTACCTGTCTTCCGAAAGTCACCTCATTAACAATAATATACACCTTTCTAATTCTCACTACTTAGGAAATTCCAGTGGTTTTAGAGCTCTGTGCCAGAAAGGGATGCTAAGACTAACTGAGAACACTGGGTTGGCTAATTTCTAAGTATTCACATGTCAGAAGAGATGTAGTCTAGAGTTTGGAGACATTCCTAGGTCATAAAAGCTAGAGACACATAAGCTATCTAGATCTCACCAAGAGATTTTATTTACACAACAAAGGGCTGATGTAAGAAAAAGCCCTTTTTGAGGAGGAGCAGAAGAATAGCCTCCTTTTTAAGCAGAGAAAGATCCATTTCCCTATTGATGGTTGTCTAGCTACTTGCGTAGAATACTTGTGTTGGCTTTCTTTATGTACCTTTACGGGTGAGGCCTGGGGCGAAGGAGTTAACACACTTATCATTTACTATGAGGCATTTAATGAGAAATCTTTCCCTTACTCAAAACACCTTGTGCGCCCATGCACAATAAAATTAATGAGGATAAACATTAAAAATCTAGCAATACGACCCCACTATGCAAAATCATCCTTTCACCATTCAACTTAATTACCTAAAAAATTTAGAGCCTAATAGTCATTCAGATTTATCCTCTGTCACAGTTCATAAAATCCATATAGATAGGGGGAAAAGTGCCTAATGTAATGATCTCTGTTGTTTTCTCTTTTGAGTTTGCTCAGTGTGATTCTGACATTTTGTCGTAATATTTTTGTTGTGGCTTTTGTTTTTTCTCTGACATGAAATTGTTCATTAGCTAACTGTGAAGGGTTAAGTGTCTGGGGGAGAAAATCTATACTCTTGGATGTCTTGGCAAAGGGAAGCAGATGCATATAGAGAAGTGGGGAGGTGAACAGTTATGATAAGATATCACCAGCTTGTGAATTTAGGTGAGAGATAAACTTAAGTTCTTAGAACACTTTTGCAATTTTTTGTGGGTTTATTTTTTCAATTAGTTAAAAAGAGTCCCTATTTCTACCTTTCTCAAATCAGATGCTGATTTTTTTCATCCAATAAATATTGACTAAACTCCTATTATATTTCAGGGTCTCTGCTAGTTACCAGACATACAGCTATGAACAAAACAAAGTCTCCTCTATCGAGCAGGAGAATAAATACAAAACAAATAAAGATACCGTATAGTAGTTCCTTTTAAAGCTTTTGAAGGAGAAACCAGGGTAGGTGTTTAGGAAAGATATCTCTCATAAAATTGTGTTTGCAGAAGCTCCTGAAGGAAGAGAGCTGCAATATGCTTTTCTGGGAAAGAACATTCCAGGTAGAGGAAAGAGCATGTAGAAGAATGCTGAAACCTTCAACTTTCAGATGAGACCTATGCATTTCCTAGATTTGTTCATTTTTTCTTTTATCTGTAAGTTCACTCCTCCACCTTTACTCTTCTTTCTTGAAGTTATTTTTTTCTCAGTCTCCTTTTCTTGGCAAGATGACTGCAATAGATTGAGGGATGTGAATGTCCATGAACTACTCAACATGGCTGTGAGCATTTGAGGCACAGACTGGGTTCAAATGGGAATACTCGTTCCAACCCACAAGACATGGATAGAGGAGAGGGTACCTGGATGGATCATTCAGTTAAGTGGCTAAGATTTTGATCTCAGGGCTCCCTCTGCTTAGTGGGGAGTCTGCTTAAAATTCTCTCTCTCTCTCTCTCTACCTCTGCCCCTCCCCCTGCTCATGTGCTCTCTCTCTCTCTCAAATAAATAAATCTTTGGGTGGAAAAAAATGTACAGGTGGAGGAGATTACATGAAGTGCAGGATCTGAGAGTCAGGAAGTGAGTATATCCCAGTGGGAAATCAGGGTAGAGTTTCCAAAAATGGTGACAGAGTCCTGGAAGCCAAAACTTAGAATTCCCCTAGAATTCCTAATTTTTCTCAAAATATAGGAATGTGAAGGAAAAAATGTGAAGTATGACATAAATTCTTTAAAGAAATAGTTTTCCAAAATATGTTTCACATAGAAAGAAACTTCTTGGTGTAAATATAGATTTTTCAAGATTCTACTTAGGATCTAATAAATGGAGAACCAGTGAGGACTTTCTAAGTCATGGCAGCAAAATGGGAATCCAGTGCCATAAATGAGATACCAAACACAATGTACAACTGACGTAGTGATGTACAACTGCTTCTCTAGAAAAGTCACATAAACAGTTACTCATCTAGGTAAATAACGTATAAATATTATGCACTGTGGGAAATTCAGGAAACGATTTTCTACCATAAATAAAGTACATGCATTAAAGTCTAGAAAACTTGGGGTGCCTGCGTGGCTCAGTGGGTTAAAGCCTCTGCCTTCGGCTCAGGTCATGAACCCAGGTTTCTGGGATTGAGCCCCACATCGGGGTCTCTGCTCTACGGACAGCCTGCTTCCTCCTCTCTCTCTGCCTGCCTCTCTGCCTACTTGTGATCTCTGTCAAATAAATAAATAAAATTAAAAAAAAAAGTCTAGAAAACTTTCCTGTTGTAAATTTCACCCTACAAACCTTCTGTTTCTCCTTATATCTCTTACTTTTCTCATTCATCAATTGGATGAGCCAGTGAGGGACAGAGCCAATCTATTACATTAACGTTACCTGTATGTGTAAGGAATGGGACAGTGTCTACAAAGGGAGGAGCCTGCCAACTGATTCCTTAATAGCTCTGACTTCAAACTATTGTGGATAATTTGCTCAAAATTAATAAGACAGTAGCCGATTAAAAGAATTTTGTTGCTGTTGTTTTTGTAAATAAAATATTATTTAGGGAATCCATCCTTTCTCCTCTTTTCCTTCCTCTACCCATAAAATGGGAACTTTGATCCCCTAAAAAGTGTGACAGAGAGGGGCACCTGGGTTGCTCAGTGGGTTAAAGCCTCTGCCTTTCACTCAGGTCATGATCCCAGGGTCCTGGGATCGAGCCCCGCATCGGGCTCTCTACTTGGCGGGGAGCCTTCTTCCTCCTCTCTCTCTCTCTCTGCCTGCCTCTCTCGCTACTTGTGATCTCTATCTGTCAAATAAATAAATAAAATCTTTAAAAAAAATGTGACAGAGAGAGGTTCTGATTTTTTTCAACTCACACTCGTTTCTCTTTACCTCAGATCATGTAATCAATGATAAATGACTCAGAAGACATGGGGAAAACACTACTGAATGGGGAGAAGTCAATGTGTCCATTCCCCTCCCCTCTTGCCTCCCTTCCTATTCCTTTATGTGGCTTGCCACAGTTCATATGTGCTCTTTTCCTCTGTTCCTGCCACTTCTGTGATATTAAGGGATTAATCAGGCTAGCTCTACCTCTGCAAAATAAGTGAGACATTGCACAGTGGGTGGCCAGGGACTAATGCATAAGACAATTGAGGGAACAGAAATAAGTAGAAAGATAATGGATGCATCAAGCCCAAGATGTGTTTTCTAGCTCTGTTTTACCAATGATTAAGCTGATTTTTTTGTCTTAGAACTTCTATATTTATTTATCAAGTTCAGAATTTATAAGAGAAAACAATGCATTTAATCATCATTTTCATACACCTAACAAATTTTGTGTGTTTTAAAATTCTATTTTCAGTGATGGGCATTTTTTAATATGGTAATATGTAGTCCTAGTGGGGGTAGTAGGAGGAGGAGCAATTATCACAGTCATTGTTAATAGCTTAGTGTGTCCCATATATTGTGTTAAGTACTGTGTATGCATAATTCTATTTGATAATATAATAATTTTATGAAATTTGAATATGCAAATAGAAATTTATTTTAACTGCCTTAAGTAGCATGCACTTCCTTGGCTTACTATTGTAGTTACTAATTTACTGACCCATAAAAGTGACATTATGGTTTTTAATTTAAATAAACAGCAATAAAAAGTAAGGTAATCTTAAGGATACTGTTATAAAGTCATCAGAAGTTATGTTCCAAAAGTTGGAGGGTGAATGTCAGAATTTAGAGGGAAATGAACATGTGGTAAATTCTGTGTGTGTGCAGGCCTGTGTGTGTGTGTGTGTGTGTGTGTGTGTGTGTGTGTGTAGGGGGGGAGGGATGTCAAGGGATTGAATATAGAGATGTGGAGGCCAAGTTTTGAAATAGGCATTAAATGGTAACAGTGAGTTCAATGAAAACAAAAGCTAGTAGGAAGGAAACATTAACAGGAACTAGGACTACAATGTGTATTTTTAAATGATGGAAAAGGCATTCTTTGTAGCTTATCAATTTACATGTAAAAAACAAGCACTTCTCTATTTGAGTCTTAAAATCACATGCCTATGAATTCAGTGACCTTATTTAAGAATTAATGTGTGTTGTTATGATAAAAGAATCATGGATTTGAATAATGTCATAAGAGGAACACTGAGAATGGGTTCTGAGTCCTGTGCTGAAATGGAAGGAGAATGTTTGGAGTAATGTTTTGTCTGTTAGTGGAAGAAAGTTATTACAAATAAAGTTGTCTCTAGCCCTGAGGAGATTGGAATGCGGCAAGGGGAATTTTCACTTTTTTGGTGGGGGGGGGGGTAGGGGGAAATTTTCATTTTTTAAAAAAGTAAATTAAAGAATTAAACAGATAATGATTAAAAAACAACATAGGACAAAATATTAAAAGAATAATTGGATATTCAGGTTTTACTTAAAAAAAAAAAAAAGCAGTGCATCAGAAAGCAACGATTTCACCAGCTATCTTTCACTGAACGCATCTATATGATTTTAGTTAAAAAACTGTGGTTTAGGAGAAGTTAAAGAAAAACCAATAAATACTTAATGCTAAAGATATGAGGTCAATGAAATTTGTTTTGTTACTTTGCCTATTTCCATAAGAAATAGTTATAAGAATTGGTCTTTTTGCTTCTCTGGTGTACTCTGGGAAGTGGCTGCTAGGTCAAAGGTAGAGAAAAACATGCTCCATGTTTTTTTTTTTTTTTTGTTTTGTTTTTTTTTTAAAGATTTTACTCATTTATTTGACAGACAGAGATCACAAGTAGGCAGAGAGGCAAGCAGAGAGAGAGAGAGGAGGAAGCAGGCTCCCGCCCGATGCGGGGCTCGATCCGAGGACTCTGGGATCATGACCTGAGCTGAAGGCAGAGGCTTTAACCCACTGAGCCACCCAGGCGCCCCATGCTCCGTGTTTTTTAAGGGAGGTTTTAATTAATCCCCAGAGGTCCCATTCATTGGGACCTGCTTCAGTTCAGAGATCCTTCCTAGGAAATCATGTGTTTGTACATGGTAGCTTTGCTGTTTGCTGATTTTTAAAAAAATATTTAAAGTTATATTTGAAAATAAGTACATATGTGTTTAACAATTGCTTTTTATAATTTTTACAAGATTTGACCAGTCCCATGTGGTCTTTTTTTTTCAAAATGAAAAAAATAATTCTATCATTTAAATGTTTAGTTTTCTAATGCTACTTCTGTGTATACATTTTCACTGTTATTAATGATTTTAATTCTTGCTGTGAATTTTTAAATCTAGCCAGTAATTTTCTATATTTCTTATGTTTTTTGATAATTGTTTCTATATAACCCATATCTCTTATATTCAACTTTTAAACCATGCATTGCCTTTGTACTTTGTAATCTTTTACCTCCATGTAATTTGTTTTTTAGCACACTAGACATGTTGCTTGAGTTGGTAGGTTGGCCTTAAGGACATAATTAGAATATTATTGTGGAATACAGTAAAACAGTGATTATATCTCAGTTCTCATTAATAAGGCTTCTTTTCTCCTTTCAGTTACCAAATTGGCTTAATAATTTAATTAGAAGCAGACTCTGAGTAATCCTGTGTGCCATTAACTTGTTCACATTTGGTGAACAAGACTAATACAGCTATCTACCTTTTCCAGATGGAAAACATTTTGATTTTCTTTGACAGTCAAAACTCAAACAGTAGTAAACAGCCTATATCTAAGACATCGTCTTTCAAAAAGTCACTCTAGCTCTCTAAAGATAGAATCCCTCACCCTGAGTTTTTTCCTAGACCCCCTGCTTCCTCGTTGGAAAACCAGCAATATTCCATCTTACATCATTAAATGCATGCATGTCTGTCTTGATCCACTAGATTGTAGGTTTAATGAGGTCAGAGTTCATATCTCTTTTCATTTTGATATCTCTCAGATAGCTATCATCTGCCTCTTCCATTGTAAGTATTCAATAAGTTCTTGTTAAATGAAATTATATATATATATAGAGAGAGATTTGTTAATTATTTTTATTAACATATAATGTATTATTTGCCCCGGGGGTATAGGTCTGTGAATCGTCAGGCTTACACACTTCACATCACTCACCATATCATATACCTCCTCAATGTCTATAACCCCACCACCCCCTACATACCCCCCTCTCCCCAGCAACCCTCAGTTTGTTTTGTGAGATTAAGAGTCTCTAATGGTTTGTCTCCCGCCCGATCCCATCTTGTTTCATTTTTTCCCTCCCTCTCGCCCAAACTTCCCACGCTGCCGCTCAAATTCATCATATCAGGGAGATCATATGATAATTGTCTTTTTCTGATTGACTTATTTCGCTCAGCATAATACCCTCTAGTTCCATCCACATCGTTGCAAATGGCAAGCTTTCATTTCTTTTGATGGCTGCATAGTATTCCATTGTATATATATACCACCTCTTCTTTATCCATTCATCTGTTGATGGACATTTAGGTTCTTTCCATAGTTTGGCTTTTGTGGACATTGCTGCTATAAACTTTTGGGTGCATGTACCCCGTCAGATCTACATTTGTATCTTTAGGGTAAATACCCAGTAGTGTGATTGCTGGGTGATAGGGTAGCTCTATTTTCAATGAAATGATATAGTGACCCAGGACACAGAGATTCAGTTCACCCAACCCTCAGTCTGGTACTCTGTTTCCTGAAACCTCTCCATTCCTTGGACTTTTGGTAATGCTTCATAGAGTTCGTGTGGAATTTAGAATAAAAGGATTAGATTTTGAGAGTTTTCCATAACAATTTTGAACTGTATGATCTTGGGAAAGTGGTTTAATTTTTGAGAAACCCAGTATCTATTAAGGAGAGATATTGGCTTTCCTTAAAATGATTTGTAAGCATCAAATAAAGTAGTGAATGTTATAAATCTGATATGTTTTAAAAACGTAAGTTAAGTTTTTAAATAAACATTATTTAATGATTAACAATTAGATCAAATTTCAAAATTTTAATAGTTCTATCTGGATCAGTCATAAGGGATGGATTTTTTTAGGTATGTCTGTTCTGTGGAATAGATCCCTGCACAGCTGATTTTTTTGAGCTATAATCATTATTCATTGGATTCTAGACTGGCAAAGATTAAAATATCTTTGTGACCAGAAAGAAGCTATGAATTGGATACCAAAGACCAAGAATAATCATGATGAACTAATCTCTCTTCTTAATCCTTGTTTGTATCTGCTGTGGAGACCCGGGGGTTGAAAGTGGAACATCTCATGCATACGCGCATCTGGATTTGGAGGCATAGGAATAAGACGGAGCTCCTCTGACAACCTCATTTTTTAATCATTCTGGTGAAGTTCTGGAGGGCTACTTCAGATTCAAAATTCCACCCAGAAGAAACTCTTAGCTGGAATAATAAAGTTTTTCATTGAATAATGTGATAATGGCTGAACGAAACAAAAAGAGACATTAGAATTCCAATAGAGATTAAGATGTCTAAATGAAAATTATGCTCATTAATCTGTATTGTCCAATTCTCGTGGCCATGATTTCCCAGGTTGGTATGGATGGTCTGGCTGTTCACTCTTCCTGCTCATCTGTTCATGGATATCCATTTTGTAACTTTATAATTAGCAAGTGAGATGAGTTTTCACAGATAGAAAAATATCACTTCATCTAGGGTAACAAGTTCCTAGTTATAGTTATGTACTCTCATATTGTTAGGTTCATATATAAGGATATTCAGCCTAGTGGTTCAATTCTATAGGCTTCCTGCAAAATCATAAATGTATTTTTCTTTTCTACATTCATTCTGTAACAGTCCTACACCTACCACCCCTTCCCAATGCCAACTCTGACAATACCACACCCAAGCAAATCTATTTCTCAGATGGAAGCCAAGTATGCAGAAGGGAAAAAGAGAAAACCTCATCAGTATGTTTCCACACATTCCCTCTGCAAAAGGTGCAGTGAAGATAGTGGTAAATCTGTGTACTATGCTCTGTACTATAGAAACAATCCTTTTTTTCTCATGCCTTCATATGTCTTTTACTAGAACACTAGAATATTCTTTTCTCTCTTCTCCATTTTGAAAAAAAAAAAAAAAGGAACTGAAGATTAGCCTTTGTAGGAAGCGTCCTCTAAGTGCCCCAACCTTTATTTCTTTAGTTCTTCAACAATCCCCTTCTTAATTTCTGGATTTGTCTTCTAAATCCTCTTCTTCTTCAGTTAAAGTTTTTGTTCTTTTTTTCATCCCTCCTCGGTGTGGGTAGACATTTTATGTTTCTTACCATTCTGGAATTTCCTGTAGTTTAGGAAAAATGTTTGTCCTTATGGAGTCACTATGAAAGGCTTGATCCAATATCCCCTCTCTTCATGGGGCCAGTGACTCCCACTTTTTATCTTGACCTGAATTATGAGAGAGCATGGGCCATGAGCCAAATTTTCTCTCTCCAAAAATCACCTGTTGAAGCTTTAAACCCCCAAAGTGATAGTATTTGGAGATGGGGCCCTTGGGAGATATTTAGGCTTAGATGAGGTCATAAGGTTAGGGTCCTCATGATGAGATTTAGTGCCCTTGTAAGAAGAGACACCAGTGAGCAATGCTCTCTGTCTCTCTGCATCTACGGACACTGAGGAAAGGCTGCAGTGAGAAAGGGTCTGTGTGCAGGCCAAAGAACCTTCACTAGAACTCAACCATAGTGGCACCCTGACCTTAGTCTCCCAACTTCCAGAACTGTGAGAACATAAACTCTTATTTTTTAAATCATCCAATCTATAATAATTTGTGATGGTAATCAAAGCAGACTTTCCAGTACCCCAATATCTAATACATTAAATAGTTTTGTATAATTTCCAAATTTAGTTTTAAATAAAATATTGAAATGCATAGATACTTAATATTTTGTCATCAATTATTTAAAAATGATATGTGTAAGTGCCGTTATTAAATATACTCTCAATTATCTACAGTGATTAAAAGTATTAAAAGTCAACATTTCAGTTAGTGAAACAATTTTGATTGTTTCATATCTTTTGCATTCACTTTCTTAGAAGTTAAGAAACTTAGAAGTTTCTTAGAAGTTTCTTCTTTTAGAAGAAAATATTTAATATTTCATATTAATATTTGTTAATATTAATATTCATATTAATATTTGTTAATATTAATATTTCATATTAATATTCATTTATATTAAACAAATTCCTTTCATGAAAATATTTTTATTATTTCTAGTGTACACACTAATTTAGAAAATATCTTATTATAGAAACTTGCAAATTACCTCGCATGCCAATAACCTTAATCAAATGAAAAATTTTACAAACATTTATTAAAAATGTGTTAATACTATGTGGTCTTTTTATTTTTGGGGGGATTTTATTTATTTATTTATTTGACAGACAGAGATCACAAGTAGGCAGAGAGGCAGGCAAAGAGAGAGGGGGAAGCAGGCTCCCTGCTGAGCAGAGATTCTGACGTGGGGCTGGATGCCAGGACCTGGGATCATGACCTGAGCTGAAGGCAGAGGATTTAACACACTGAGCACCCAGGTGCCCCAATACTATGTGGTCTTAATGCTGCTCAAACTATTGTTACTTCTGCAGTTTGTTGCTGCTGTCACTTTAAGAGGACATCATTTATCAATTACTATTTTAAGTATAATTTTAAAATGACAAGTAAATCAGCATGCTAGATTGGACAGTCCTGACACTTTGTAACATAAGATATTTACTTAAATTCATACTGACTCTTTAGATCATACATGCTTATGTAAGATGGTGACTGCTGATATGGAGAACTACAAAATAAAATGATCGCCATAGGTTGAAGTTTATGGTGAAGAGTCATTGACTTAGGCAGTGCTCAAGTTCACAGTTATCACGAGGAAGAGGGAGTACTCCCATTTCCCCTCTCTGACATTGAAACTCATTCTCTGACCACAGGATGCATTGTCTTTCACGTCACATCACCTCGGGCAATATGCTACTGCACTTAATAACGCGAAAGTTGCCCATCTTTGTAGATATCTAAGGAAGATTCAGGCCATGAGAGTGCAGAATATCTCCCTGACCCTTCTGTTTCATGGAGGCAGGATCCTGAGAACACGTAGAAACAGAAGTTGAGACACTTGAAAATGCACAAACCTTTGTGAGGCCTCCCTCATCAAGCCTGGATCTGGATTCACCTGGGTGCCAATGAGCGAGGAATGTAGAGTATAAAAAATTCCCCACAGTCCTGTCTCCCAAATGGCACAGGCTTCAATAATTTAAGTTGTTCTAGCATTCCTCTCGCTACACCGCCCGCCCCTGCCCCCATAAAAAGGGTCTGGCTTATTTTCTGTATTATGTGTGTTAACATACTATTTTTATAGACCCATATTATATAGTCAACATATTCATGCTTTCATTTCTAAAGCCATAAATTCACAAAGGAATCTGTGCTTAATGTATCAATATTAGCAGAGTAGATATTTGGCTGAATTCTGAGAGACACTCTGTCATTGTGAAGATCATTATGCTACATTGCATATTCTGTAATAGAATTTGCACTTTATTGTTATGTCTGAAAGGAAAGTATTTGATATCCAATGGGAAAGAGTATTACAAAGCTTTATTGTCAGGGTACCATCAAAAATCTAGTAACCCTTTTCTCAGGATGTATGGACACTTGGTACCTAGGTGTAAGAATTTTCGTTTATAACAGTTTCTACTTTCATAATTTCCAAACAGAACACATCTCCAGAAGGCACATTCCAAATGGGAATCAAAAAGTCCTTGTTAAGAGAGATCATAAGGAAGCCCTGTATTTTTTCCCCAATTCTTTTAAAGTTTTTTTTTTTTTAAATAAAGATCTTATTTATTTATGACAGAGAGAGATAGTGAGAGAGGGAATACAAGCATGCAGGAGCTGGAGAGGGAGAAACAGGCTGCCTGCTGAGCAGGGAGCCCGATATGGGACTTGATCCCAGGATCATGACCTGAGCTGAAGGCAGATGCTTAATGACTGAGCCACCCAGGTGCCCCTCTTTTAAAGTTTTTAATTCAAATTCCAGCTAGTTAACATACAGTGTAATATTAGTTTCAGGTGTATGATATCATGATTCAAAACCTCCAGTTAACACCTGGGGCTCAGGAATCACTGTATGTTAACTTCTGAAATTGTATGTTATAGAAGAAATTTCCAAAATGAAAGTAAAAGTGTTGTCTATATTATAACTTCTAGAGTAGAACATCTATCATAATTATTGATAAAAGGAGGGGTATATCATGGAAATTAGGCCAAAGTTTTACTGTATGCCCAGTTCAATGAAATGTATTTTAAAAGTAACAGAAGTTTTTGTGAGTTATAGTTTATCTTCTGTATAGGAGGATCAGCACGTGGGAGGAAATCTTTTTAATTTTTAATTTTTTTTTAAATAACTATTTTCAAATACGAGATCACTCCTTCAATAAAGGAGCCAAAAGCCTGATCTCTTATTATATAACCCATTAATCCAAAACAGAGAGGGGCAGTTATGTTAGAGTGACAGAAAGTTAAGACATCTATTCAGATGGCAGCATGGCAATCCACGTTTTTCTGTCATTTGAAATGGTCATGAGTGCCCTTTACACAAGAAGATAACAAGTTGAGTCAGAGCTGTGTGCTGTCTGGCCCAAAGGAAGTATTGTGTGACCAGGAATTCTTGTGCCACACCTGCCTCCTCATTCCTAAACTTCAAGAAATTCAAACCCATCTCTGGCATTTTAACATCTAACATTAATGGGGAAAATAATATTCTGCTCACATGTATGGCTTCTGATTACAAGCTGGCCTTTGATGTTTTCAATCTCTTTACCTATCCTTTAACCACCCCCCTTTCTCTTTTCCCACTTTAGATATTACAAAATCCGATGGCAAAGTACAAATTACTTACCCGCCGTTTATCCTCGGGGTGTAAATGTTTCTCAAAAACAATGTCATCTCTTAGACTTTTTTAGAAAAAAATGATTGTGGCTACAAGCTTCAAACACTGTTTTTCTCTCCTTCCTGGTGGCAAGTCTTTTAAGCATGGCCTGCTTCTCCAATGCTGTGGGCATAATTGTGCCAGAGTGACAGTAGCCCCTTCTGTTGGCCCTTGTCCAAACCTCTTCGGGCCATCCCGCAGCCCCGTGCCAAATCTTCCACCAAGGAATCACTCACACGGGCTCTCAGACTAGCCCAGTCAGGTACCATATGGCATCTGTCAGATACCACTTTTGTTACCTCTGCTAGGAAATGTCTGCCCACCAGGCATCTCTGCCTCACCTGGGCACCTGTGCCACATCCACTGTGCACTGCTGGGCTGGCAACGTGTCAGCCCGCTGCCGAGCCCTTCTGCTGCTTTCATTCAGCGCCACCATGCCCACCAAGGCTTGCTGACATCACCTGCCAGGCACAACGGCAAACCACCTGGCACTGTGGCACCTGCCATCTCTTCCCATGAGCTGCTGTAAAAGAAGGTCTGAAATTCGAACATAAAAAGTCGCCTGTGATAACATGGGGGACCTGAGCCCCACTTCATGCCTTAATATTAGACTCTGATAGTGGGGTCCTAATTTCTTATTTCTTACTGTGATTTTTTTCATTTCTTCCTCAAAGCCTTGTTTTTGCCTAAGACCTAGGTAGGAGTTTATGGGAGTTTGGAGATGGTCAGATGGAATGACTAACCTTACAAGAATGATTTGATGTCTGAGGTATAATGAAAAAAGAACGACTAAATGCATTAACTGCTTTCTTTGGGTCAGGATTCTCAGGAGACCCTGAGACAAGGATTTGTGAGCAAGTAATTTAAATGTTCCAGGGAGATAACAGTAAGGGAGTGCAGAGAGCAGAACCAGAAAGGGGAAGAGGATGAGCAAAGGCAGAATTCAGATAAAGTCTCAGCCCCAGCCTAATCCCATGGGGAGCTGTGATGTGCAAAGTATGGTTTCTCCTAAGAGGAGCTGGGCTTTCATATTTCCCATTAGTCATTGGCTAAGGCTGCCCTGGGGCTGGCTTGGGGGAAGTCAACTCCCAAGGCACTTTGAGCTGTCTAAGTAGGCAAAGTGGCTTCTGCAGCCTGAGGCAGTCATTTGAGTCATTTGAGTCAGAGATGCTGGACATTAGAAGCAAAAACATATAAAATCCATGGCAGGTGTGCAGAGAAAGTGTTAACAGTGTCCTGGGAGATCATGGCCCAACACTGACAGGGCCAACTATGCTCAACCATTAGTAGGTGGCTGTCTTTATTTCCTAATATGAGAAAAAAACAACCCTGAGGCCAGCAGTCAGAAAAGGCCCAATAGCTTTTAGCATTTCATATGCATTAGAGTTTAAAAGAGACTATTTTTTGGTAAACTAAATTTGACGTAAAGGATTTCCTAAGATTCATTTTATAAAATCGTATGTTTTGGAAGCTAAAAGAACCTTAATGACTATGGACAGCCACCCACTGGCTTGAGATTCCTCTTCCAGTAAATGTCTAGGCAAGTAGCACCGTTTAGATGTTGAACAAGTCACTAATGGGATGGTTATGGTAGCTGTCTTTGTTAGTCTCTTTTATATATTTTTTGCAATAGTTATTTATCTTGCCAGACATTTCAAACATACACAAAGAAAAGGAAATGATATAACACATACCCACATCCTCATCATTACTGTAAATAGACATTAACATGTGGTCAAAATTGGTTGAGGGGCCTTTGGGTGGCTGTCAGTTGAGCATCCAACTCTTGATTTTGGCTCAGGTCATGATTTCAGGGTAGTGACATCGAGTTCCGCCTTGGGCTCTACACTGGGCATGAAGTCAGCTTGAGATTCTCTCTCTCCCTCTCCCTCTGCCCACTCCCCGCCTCACGCTCATTAAAAAAAAAAAATTGAGCTGTCTTTTCTGCATCAAGAAAGAAAATGTTACAAATTCACCTACAGTTTCAGACTCCACCTTTATTCATCCTCCCAGTAATTACCTCCCCTACAGAAAGAAACACTCTCTGAAGAAGGCAAGTATTTTTCCTTAGCTTTTGAGTGTGTGTGATTTTGCTGCATTTGTATCTAGAGAAATATACACTTGGATATCATCACAGTGCATGTTTCCTTTTGCTACTAACTTGTTTTACTCAACATGTTTTTTAGGTTTATTCTTTTGATATGTTTAGATCTAATTTATTCATTGGAATTGAATATAACGTGGTGGTATTTCATAATATTCACGGAGTGAGGAACAGTTATGTTGTGTTCTTATTTTGTTGTTTTGTTAAAAAAAAAGTGCCATTTGAATTTTATACCTACTGTATACCTGAGCAAAATTTTCCTATAGCAGATATGGCATGGAGAGGTTAAAATGTATTCACATCTTCCACTTTTCTAGGTTTATTTTTCTATAAATATATTTTAAAGGAACTCATTCATAAAAGTAATTTAGGAGTTATCTATAATATTTACTTTAAAATAACTTATTCCTCAGTGGTCCTGAAGCAACATCCTTAAGGTGATGGACAGTCATGATTTGGTGGCAAGCCCCACCTCTAAAGGTTTAGGAGATAGTTTTGATTCCCATTTCACAGATGAGAAGGCTGAGGCTCATAGAAATCAGATCATTTGTCCAAGAGCACAGAGCTTGTTTCCAGGTTCAGTGATTTCATACCTGGGCACTCAGAGCTGAATATAGTCTGATTGTATTTAGTTTTTGAGAATTGTGTTACAACAAACCTTGTTGATATCAATTCAAAGTATGAATAGTATCTTCAGTTTTCTCTCCAGCCTCTCACATTATATCAGCACCTTGACCCTGGTATGGGATTCAAATGGGACTCTTCATTGTTGTCCTCTTTCTTATTTTCTGACTCCTTAGGCAAAGTCATGTGTCAGGGACAGGATTTAAAAACAGCCACATTGTAGCCTATCTGGAGACAACAGGGTGTAGGATTTAGATTCCAGCTTCAATTCCAGTTGTGCCATCCTTATTAATGTGACTGTATACACATTAATTTCAATTCCCTCATGTGTAAAATGGGGATTATAGCAGCACCCATGTCACAGATTTGTGATTAAATGAATCCCAGAGCTGTAGAAAAGAGCGCTTGCCTTGCAGTAGGTGTTAGGTCCTTGTTTAATATCATTATTATTCCAGCTTGGCAATATTGTGATTAGGTCATACATATTCAGGCACAGGTCTTCTAGGGGATGATGCCTGTGTGGACTTTCTAGCCTGAGCATCAGAATCATGCTTATAAAATGGCTGTCAAGGCTTCTCCAACAAGCTTCTTCCTCATGGACTTTTACAAAGCCAACTGTGTGGAGTTGAGATGACCACTACAACCCAAACGTATGAATGAAATAGTTTTCCAAATAGTCACCCCAAGTAATATCTAGTAAACACACAAGTTCTAAGGAAAAACTGCAGTGTGGTTCTGCTACTTGGGAACCAGTGCGATACTTAACTAGACACTGTTATGTTCCAGTGTCTCCCCTTCCATGACCGTCTCTGTGAGGTATGGATAGAAAAAACTGATGACGTTTCCAGGGAATGCAGATGGAATCTAATGTTCACATATGGTTTCATAATGAAGAGAACAAGAAAAACACACATCTAGCACATATCCTTGCAAACTTTCTTCACAGACAAGGCTCTGTCCCTACTTCCTCATTTCCTATTCATCACCCCAAATCCCCTGCAATTGGACTTCTTTCATTCTTCATGGCTCTTTTACAGTTACACAGGAAAGAAAACAAACAACTCTGAGAGGATGAACAATTAAACTGTGTTGCCTGATGATTTGAGTGACAGGTTTAGTGGTAATGAAGGAATTGCCATCACATAGTTAAAATAATGAGCTGTTTCTGTTCTCATTTACATGAGCTTTTGGTGCCATTAAATGTTGCTGGTCATTCTCCTTAGTCAGGCTCCCTGGCCACCCATTTTCTCTTATTTGAGATTTCATCTTCATTTGCCTAACAAATATACTGTCCATTCTCCTTTTATTATTATTATTATTATTATTTAGTAAGTAGGGTTTATTCCAAGTAAACAAGGTTAGATCAATATTAGGAAATCATTCTGTGTCATTCTCTGTCATTTATTATACTGAAAGATTAAGGAGAAAAGTCATGCGGTTATTTCAGAAGATATCAAAGTAATAGTTTAGAGACGTCAATGCCCATTCATGTTTAAAAAACAGAAATTAATAGCAAACTGCAACATAAAATCAGCTTATACTTTTTTACCTTATATACTGCCAAATTCTGTAACTATTCAAGATAACTTATGTGTTCAATATTTGTTTCACTAAAAAAAATTTAATAAAGTTATGCACAAATGATCAACTTATATGATCTAATTTAAGGCATAATTTTCCAGCTCTCTACTTTCACGTCTATGTCAGCACAGCCTTTGTTACAAGATCAAAAATAATATGAACTTCTTCCATATGTGTAAAAATCATTGGAATGAATAAGTATGATCTGTATAAATTTATTTCCCTTTGATTTTTAACACATACCCATATACTAATTAGAATTCAGGGCCCATAGAGCATTTATGCCCTCCCAAATCATGTAAGTCATCACATCTCAGTAGTTTTACACACATCAATAATTAGTTTGAATAATTTCATTGTGGAGAACCTGGGGAATTCTTAGTAGAGGCAATGTTTCTGGCATACACCTTTAAAGTCATTCTTGAAACTTGAATATTGTTGGCACATGGAGGACTACAGTAGAATATCCAGGGGAGAATAAGGAAAAGAACATCTTCAGAAAGTGAAAATACAAAACAGTGTAATCATAACATTGAAAGCTGAGGAGAGAGCTTACACATGTTGTTGGGAGAGGTGGAAAATGACTAATTCCCCCTGTCGAGAAAGACATGGTTGAAATGTCACTAATGTAAAATGAAATGGTTTCCTTTCCAACTGCTCTGTCACTTTCTGGCACATTGAGATGGTACCTGTGGAATTTGTCACCATTTTCCAGTACTATCCAGGAGACAGGTGTGTGTTCTCTAGAAGACCAGCAGCCCTTACCCTGACAGAAATAACCTGAGAACAAAGAAAGCTCATTTCCCAGACTTAGAGGGCTTCCTGGAGATATGTTTTCTTACCCTGCTGTCTTTGTGTGTGTGTGTGTGTGTGTGTGTGTTTTGATGTGTTCTACTATCAGTATATTTTGACTTCTTTATTGCTATTTCTTTTGTTCTTTTGTATAATTGCTAAAGGATTTTCCCTTATGATCACTATAAGGCTTACATAAAGTATCTTAAACTTATGACATCTTATTTTAAACTTATGACAAGTTAACGTCAATGGAATTCATGTACTTTACACTTGTCCTCCCTCTTCCCTCACATTTGAGGTTATTGCTGTTACAGTTTACATGTTTTTATATTGTGTCGCTAATAACAGATGATTGTATTTATGGTTATTTTTGCTATGTTTGATTTTTTTGACTTTTAAACTGCAGTTGTGAGATAGGCAACCCTATTACCATATTGCAGAATCTAATTATGACTATGCATTTACCATTACAAGTGAGATTTATGCGACCTCTTTGTGTTTTTATGATGTTAATTAGTGTTCTTTTATTTATACTCAGAGAACTCCCTTTAGCACTTTCCTGTAAGGCACAAGGCACATCTGGTAGCATGAACTGCCTCAGTTTTTGTTTGTTTGGGGAAAGTCTTTATCCCACCTTCATTTCTGAAGGACAGCTTCACTGGGTGTAATATTCTTGGTTGACAGTTGTTTTCTTTCAATATTTTGAATATGTCATCCCATTCTCTTCTGGTCGAAAAACTAACTTTTTTTTAAAGATTTCATTTATTATTTGAGAGAGGCGAGAGAGAAAGGAAGAGAGGGGAGAGCAGTGAGGGGAGAAGTACAAGCCGACTTTGTGCTGAGCACAAAGGCCCATGCAGGGCTCAGTTCCACAACCCTGAGGTCATGACCTGAGCCAAAACCAAAAGTTGAATACTTAACTGACTGAGCCATTCAAATACCCGAGCCTGAAAAATTTCTGTATTTCCGTTGAGAAATCTGTCTACAGTCTTATGGGGTTTCCTTATATATATGTAACATCTCTTTTTTGTCTTTCTGCTCTTAAAATTTCTGTCTTTGTCTTTGACTTGGGACAATTGAATTACAATGTGTCTCTCTGTAGCCCTATTGGGCCTCCTGAGTCTGGATGTCTATTCTTTCCCCAAGTTTGGGAAGGATTCAGCTATTATTGCTTTAAATATACTTTCTGTCTCTTTCTCTTCTCTTTTAGAAATTCCCATAATGCAAATATTGTTTCTTTTCATTGTACCCTATAATTCCCATGGGTTTTCTTCACTCCTTTTCATTCTTTTTTCTTTTTGTTCCCCTGATTAGGTATTTTTCAATGTCTTATCTTCTATATCACTGATTGTTTCTTCTGCATGGTCAGGTCTACTTTTTGAAACTCTCTGTGGAATCCTTCAGTTCAGTTACCGTTTTTCAACTCTAGGATTTCTGTTTTGTTTTGTTTTGATGGTTGCTATTTCTTTGTCAGACTTCTCATTTTGTTCTTGCATCATTCTCCCAAGTTTTCTTAGTTATCTATGTTTTATTGTAGTTCACTAAACTTCCTTAAGAGTTTACTTATTAAAAAAAAAAAAAGAATTACTTATCCAGAATTCTTCGTCTGACAGTTTATAGATCTCCATTTCTTTAGGGTCATTTATTGGTGCTTTATTAATTTCCTTTGGTGGTGTCATACCTGATTTTTCATGATCCTTGATTTTTTTACATTGGTATCTGTGCATTTGAGTACTGGGGCTCCTCTTTGAGACCTTACGGGTTTGTTTTGGCAGAAAGAGTTCTTCACCAGTCAGCTCAGTCTGAGTTTCTGGGTGTGTCTGCTGGTCATGCTTTGTGGGGCCTGCTCTTATGGTCAGTTTTGGGGTGAGGAAATTGTTTGATTCTGAGGACAGGGGTGGGGGCCAGTATACCACTGGCTGAGAACAGTTGAATAGAAGTATAGGCTTGGCTCCTTACCCAAGTGAGGCTGTAGGATTCTCTGGTCAGCCTTACTAGATGTTTGGGACTGAGTACTATAATCAGTACTATAATCAGTATTAGATGAGGCTATAAATTAGCATCCCTGCCCTGACAGGGTAGCAGGCCAGGACACAGGGCCTCTATAACTCATTATTTGGGGGTCAGAATCAGGCCTGAGTGAGCTCTGAGTTCTCTGGTCAGGTGAAGCTACTGATTTTGCTCTGGAAATGGGGGGAGTTTGGGTTGTGGTCTTTGTTCAGGTGCTACTGTATGTAGGGGCATTGAATGGGTTACAGCAGCTCCTTTATTTTCTGGTCAGGTTCCTTGTCAGACAGGTTAGGGCTGTATTCAGTGATGAGAGGAGCTACAGATTAGATTCCCTGCCTGGGTATAAAAAGACAAACCTCTAAAACTGGTAAAGCTCTTTCTTTGTTGTCTTAGATCAAGCTGACCAGCAACCCAAGTTCCCAAGCTGAACAATGCCACTAACTTCAATCTGCAAACTATTGACTATCTTGCTTTTTCTTGGTGCTGGCAGTCCTGGGTCACATAGTTTTCAGGTGCTTTTTTGAGCAATTGTGGTAAGATGGGGCCAGAAGACATTCTGTGAATTCAGTGGAACTATGTCTCAGTCCTCTTGCCCAGGCAGGAGGGAGAGGGGCTGCCCCAAGCTACTCTCATTTTCTCATATAGTCTTTCTGGTTGGAAGGGGCTGGAAGCTACCCTCAGCCTTGATTCTGAGTTAATTCCCCCGCCTGTGCACAGCAGGGGAAACATTCATGCCTGACAGTAGCTTTGCTCTGGGAATAATCAGTTCTTCTTACCCACCTCTGGGCTAAGAGTCACCAGGCCACACAACTTCTAGGGGTTTTCACCAGCCCTACTGATCATGTGGGGCTGGAAGGTAGTCTCTCCAGTGGGGGAGGGACTGTGATTCAGCACCTTGCTTGGAGCAAGCTGGGCTCTAGGGCCAGCAAAACTTGTCACTGGAAGATCCAAATCAGGCAGATCTATGCTTCACCAAGTTCCCTACTCAGGGTATGCCCCCAACTTGGTTCTCTGGAGGAGCAAAGTTACTATTTGGACAGCATAGGGGTGAACTTGGTCTGCCAGGATCTGTGTACTGGTTGTTGTAAGCCCCTCCCCTTTTCTCCATCATAGTCAGATTCTCAGTGGTTGAGCCCAAGAGACTCCCTGCAATCCCTATGGAGCAAATTCAGAATAGGGACTCCCACAGAGTGACCCCCCCTTCCCCCGCCCAGTGCTAAGGAAGACTAGCTGTCCTCCCTGGGTTCTCTTTTCCCATTGGAGGAAACTTTCCCTGTGGAGACACACTGTCTTGGAGGAAAGGCACTGTGATCAATGTGTAGCTGCTCCTCTTAGCCTTCGAATATAGTTTTTTTCTTGGTCTCTGAGGTGCAGGTGGTGAGTGTTTCATGTTCACTCTCATGTTCTAGGATCCTCTCAGTAGTGTCTTGTTCTTGAATATACGTTGGTGGTTGTTCTTGTGGGGGGAATTGAAGTCAGGAATAACTGGTGTCACCATCTTGGGGATGCCACTCACCAACCCTTATTTTTATTATCTCTTCACTTACCATAATATCTTCTGTGATCTTATTCACCTCCCTGGTTTAACTATCATTTATATGCTGACAAGTTTGAAATACTTGTCTTCAGCCTTGAGCTCTCTGATGGAACAGAGACCAGTGTAAGACTTTCCAGAAAATACAAGTTAAACTTTACATATGTTGAGGAGTCCTTAAAACTTTAACTTACGAGGGGCGCCTGGGTGGCTCAGTGGGTTGAGCCTTTGGCTCACGTCGTGATCTCAGGGTCCTGGGATTGAGCCCCACATTAGGCTCTCTGCTTGGCGAGGAGCCTGCTTCTCCCTCTCTCTCTGCCTGCCTCTCTGCCTACTTGTGATCTCTCTGTCAAATAAATAAAGAAAATCTTAAAAAAAAAAAAACTTTAACTTAAGAAAAAATTATTTCTGATTTGTCTTTGCATCTTCCACAGTGCAACACATGCTACTTCTAATGTTAAGGACCTAGAAGGTACACATTGTGTATTAGATGAATGAAATTAATTTCTTAAAATCTTATAAAGTGGAAAAGCAGCTACTCTATTTCACTGTTTGAATTATTAAGTTTAAGTTTATTAACATTAAGTGTAAATTTTCAGAAAAAATATCTCCTAAATAAAGAAAAAAAAAGAAAAAATACCTCCTCATAAATTGAAAAACTTTCATCATTGTTTATAAAATATAGCAAGGGAGCTCTGTGTGCGCCTAAAGAACACACCATGTGTTCCCAACAAGTTCTCAGAACTGTAATTCATTATCCAGCTGTTCTGTGGTTTATGTAAATTACTTTTCCTGGAAGAACTTTCAGCTAAAATCCATCAGTCATTCAAAAGATCAGTTAGTGCAGTTACATTGTTAATGCTCCCACTAAAGTCTACCAAGTTAGCATTCCTGATCTGTGATGCTGAAAATGGTTTCATGTTTGTTGTACCTTGTTCTTTCCAATTTTAAAAGTGATACTACAAGCATTATATAAGATGTAACTATCTAAGGAGAAGAGAAATTTTATTGCTAGCTGGGTCAATTATATGATTTAGGATGGTTTTGCTCTAAATTATGAGCCAGTGGGATTCCAGTAATAATAACATTGCTCCAGTGACAAGGGTATGCTAGGTGAGTTCTCATTATGTTCCCCCCAATTCCTAGCAATAAGCCAGTGAAGTAGGTGTTATTGTCCTTGTTTTGGAAATGAGGAAACTGCACAAAGAATCTGAGAAGGAATGGGTAGAGTAGAGGGAGAGTATGTAGCCAGTGATGCTGCAGGGAAGGAACTGAGAACCAGAATAAAATGGTCACAGGGAAAGTGGAGTATTAAAAAGCTTCTTGAAAGAAGTGGTCCATAAAGTCAAATATCAAAGAGAAATTATGAAAGGCAAGATAGGGAAGTGGCTCATCTTTGGTACTTAAAGAGTTCTGGTGAACTTGCTGAAATTCACTGTAATGGAAAGACAGAGAAGGGGACCAGCGTACTAGAGGTAGAAAAGGACTTAAGAGCAAGGAGACTGAGCAGCAAATGTGCACCATCTGCAGAAACTTGATGCAAACCCGAGACAGAATAATTGCTCAAGAAACACAGGTCTCAGGGGCACCTGGGTGGCTCAGTCGTTAAGCTTCTGCCTTCAGCTCAGGTCATGATCCTAGGGTGCTGTGATCGAGTTCCACATAGAACTCTCTGCTCAGTGGGGAGCCTGCTTCTCTGCCTACTTGTGCTCTCCTCTCTCTCTGTGTCAAATAAATAAACAAAATCTTAAAAAAAAAACAACAAAAAAAAACACCTCAGTCCTCAAGAGGATTTTTGTTGTGGTTGTCATTGTTACTTTGCTTCTTTAGTTAGTTTAAAAAGGGATATTGCCTTGGAAATTTAGGTGATGATTACAAGCAGGAAGCAGGAGAGAGGGAGAACACATGACCCAAGAAGTAGATGTGATGCTGGCAAAGGACCAGAAGGTGATGAAAGGGATGGAAGCCCAGAGAAAGGGCTCAATTTCAGTTCGGAGTTAGAAGCAAAGTATAAAATGTCAGCAGCAGATAGAAACAAATATTTTTTAAAAATGTAGTTTGGGAATAAATTGGAAAGCTGACTTCTCTTAGGGACAAAAGAGAAGGCCCATTCCCCTGGAGCTCCACTTCCCTGGGGCTTGGAGTCTGATGAATCTGACCAGATCAGTGCTAAACGTCAGCCAATGAAGATATTAGGAGCTCTGCAACAGGATTTTCAGATATCTGGGGTTGCTCCCTGCCAGTTAGATGCAGACATGACAAGCAAGTTGTGCAGGAAAGGGTTAATTCACCAGGCCTGGATTGCTGAGAACCTCTCATTCCAAAGAAAGACTTGTCTTTGGTGTGCTGGCGCTTGACAGGAGTCCTGGGAGATAAGCTCTGAGCCCTTGGAATATGCTGCTTGAGAAGAGTGTTTTTGTATGCCTGATAAATGTGACCAGAGAAGTTCATCCCGATAGCTCGCATGAGTATCTGTTTTTGCTCTGGGGGGCTGGGGTTCGAGTATCTGAGGTCAGCCACGTAGATGCTGCCTGCATGCCTAATAAAAATTCTAGGTACCAAGGGGTGGCTAAGTTTCCCTCATTTGGCAACACTTTGCCCATGTTGTCAATGCATCTGTGCTGGGAGATCTAAATGTGTCCTCCTACAATTCTGCTAGGAGGGGGACACCTGGAAATTTTCCCTGGTTTCTCCTAGAATTCGTCCTTTGGGACTTTTCCCTTTGCTGGTTTTCATCTCTATCCTTTCACTGTAATAGAATGTTGCCGTGAGTCTAATAGCTATTCTGAGTTTTGTGAGTTCTAGCAAAGCATTAAGCCTGAAGGTGGCTTAGAGGACCTTGACCCACAAGTCAACATTGTGTTCTACTTTTAAGAAGGTGTCTGTGTTTACATTTCAGTCATTTTTTCCCACTCATTATTTATTTATGCGTAGTGTCCACTATTTTTTAGGTACTGTGCTAGATATAGAATATACAGTCGTGAGCCTCTGTCTGCAGGGTAGACTCACAGAGCTGGGAAGAGTCCTAGAGGAAATTAGTTAAGAGAAAACTAACAATCTCAGGTAAGGTAAGTGCTACATAGTAAGTCCAAATAAAATTATCAAGAGACAGACTGACTAGGGAGTTGGGGCATATGGTCTCCACCGGGAGAGATTCTTGTTGGAAGGCTCATGAAAGGCTGGGATGGCAGAGAAACAAACTGAAGGGCCCTGATGGTAGCAATGGATTTAGCTTATTTTTCGGGAAAGAGAAAACCCAAATTGAGCAGAGAATAAATGGATGAGAGGGAAATTGGTAAGAACCGAAGTTAGAGCTTAGAAAATATGATATGTAGTCTAAGAATATAGACTCCCTCAATATTCTGTAGTGACATGGATAATCTCTCTGATGTCAACCTCTAGAAAGTTTTTACTTTAACCTTTTTTACCTTAAACACTTGTCTTTGCATTCATTCATAGTTGACTGCAACATTTTAATCTGATATAGTAACTATTAACCATTGCTAACATGTTAAGCAACTATATTTGTATTTGAATGAAAAACACATGGAGTGGGACGCCTGGGTGGCTCAGTGGGTTAAGCCGCTGCCTTCGGCTCGGGTCATGATCCTAGGGTCCTGGGATCGAGTCCCGCATGGTCTCCTTGCTCGGCAGGGAGCCTGCTTCTCTCTCCACCTCTGCCTGCCTGTGTGCTCTCTCTCTCTCTCCTTCTCTCTGACAAATAAATAAAAATTTAAAAAAAAATTAAAAAAAAAAACCAAAAAAAAAAAACCAAAAAAACACATGGAGAGTACAATGCATCTGAACATATGTCTTTATCTTCATATTTTCTACAGTAGCAAAAATGATTTGTAATAGAGTTCTCCATAGAATTGTAATAATAATTCTCAAAATCTCTATAGTAAATAGTTTCTGTCCAATTGAAAGCAATTAAGGGATATATAAATAGGATATAAGAAATCATCTAGAAGGTTTTCACATTGAATTACTGTCTTGTTTAAATAGTTCTTGATATAGACACTCATTAATGACATTCCTCTTTCCTCAAGCACCTGTTCCTGGTAAAAACAAGGGCTATATTGATTTGCTGCAATTTATCTTCTCCTAGGATTTTTGTCTTGACAGTGTGAGAAGATTAATTGGAATTAATGGCATTTGCACAGCTAATTAAAGTCACTCTTCCTAAAGTCAAATCAATTCCCTTAATCAGAGGAGTGACAAAGCTTTGCTTACTTGTTATAGTCTGCATATAAATGTTCCCTGGATGAATCAGAATCTTTGTAAGCATTAGGCATAGAATACAGTAACTACTTGGGTTGGCTCAGAATTTCTCTGGCACTTAGTAATTTGCAAAGTAGCACTGCCACTCATGTGTACACTATGAATGTTTTAATTAAATGCAATTCAACAGAATTTGTGTGTGTTTTAAACATAGTTTATTTCTGAAACGCCTTGCAATGGTTGGCATCCACATGCATAAATCCCCAAGATAATTCTTAGGCGAAGTTCATATAGTGCAGGAAGAAGGAGAGGCTTAGTAATTATTTGGTTAATTCAGGCATCAAATTGATGTTTAGTTTGCATTGTCTGATTTTATCAAATTCTACCAACTCCTTTCTCCACACTGGCTAAGTATTTATAGGAATCATGTTCACCAAAGACTGAAAAATTCAGACAAAAAGAAGACATATTTCTGAGAAAAAGTTTAGAGAAATGCATCAATATTTTTGCCTCTATTGCTGTTTTCTGTCAATGCAACACTCATTTAGCATCAAACATAGGCATGTAGTGAGAGGGTGGGTGACCTGCATATTCTCTTCCTCCATTATATTAGAAATAATATCTTAACAACCCAGACAGGAGCAGGGAACATGGTGAGCGTGTGAAAAATAAAGCAGGGTAGTATTGGGGATCAGCTAGAGATATTCATAATTTAAGTGGCAATAATCTTTGCTCTTTATGATGTTGTAAACATCAAACATTTATCACACATCCATGGCTTTGCTTTTGTATTAGATACTTAGAGTTTACTCTCTCAGCCTGATCACTGAGCCCAGTCGTAGGTATAATGTTCCCTGCAGGCTTCCACTTCTTTAGTCCAGAAGTACCTTGCCTCAAACATTTAGAGAGCCTTGTGTTTCCCTTCCAGAAGTTTCTCTGACTCTGCTAAAGAACCAGTGCACTTACAGATGTGCAACTCCAAAAGTCAGGAAACTATTGCCAAGTGGATCAACTCTTAAATGATGGAGGACAAGAAGTGATATATGAATCTGTAACATGTTCTATATGTTCTTAAGAATGTTGTTGTTGGGGACGCCTGGGTGGCTCAGTGGGTTAAGCCTCTGCCTTTAGCTCGGGTCGTGATCCCAGGGTCCTGGGATTGAGCCCCACATGGGGCTCTCTGATCAGCAGGGAGCCTGCTTCCTCCTGTCTCTCTGCCTGCCTCTCTGCCTACTTGTGATCTCTCTCTCTCTGTCAAATAAATAAATAAAAAAACTTAAAAAAAAAAAAAGAATGTTGTTGTTGGGGCGCCGGGGTGGCTCAGTCAGTTGGGTGTCTGCCTTCACCTCAGGTCATGATCTCAGGGTCCTGGGATCTAGCCTGGTATTGGGCTCCCTGCTCAGTGAGGAGTCTGTTTGTCTCTCTCCCTTTGTTCCCTGCCCCACTTGTGTGTGGATGCTCTCTCTCTCTCTCAAATAAATAAATAAAATCTTTAAAGAAACAAGAATGCTGTGATTGGATCAAACATTCTAGTTGTTCACAGATATAGCCAATTAGGTAATTTTTTTGTATTGACTATGCTGTTTACTTACCTTCTTCCTTTCAGTTTCCTGGTCTCTCACTCTTCCTTCCTGGGACCACTGTTCAATTATTTTACCTCTACATAGGACTGTCTCCCTCCCTTCCTCCCTACCCCCACTCCTTCTTCCCTCCCTCCCTTCCTCCCTCCCTCCGTCTCTTTCTCTGTCTCTTTCCTTCTCTTTCTTTTTAAGATTTTATTTATTTGACAGAGAGAGGGAGAGAGAGAGAGAGCAAGCACAAGCAGATGGAGTGGCAGGCAGAGGGAGCAGGAGATGCAGGCTCCCCACTGAGCAGAGAGCCCAACGTGGGGTTAAATCCCAGGACCCTGGGATCATGATGTGAGCCAAAGGCAGACACTTAACTGACTGAGCCATCCAGGAGCTCCACATAAGCCTGTATTTCATATTCTTATGCTCATGGGATATGGACTGTGTCAGACGTGATGCCTGCACATGTTACTCTAATATTGCAATAAAGATAAAATATCTGAGAAATAGTGTGAAGTAATGACAAGTCTAAGAACCAATTGGGGAAAATAATCTCAGATTTTAGAACCTATAGTACCAATAAAATTTTGGGAGACAGTGTGGTATGGGAGGAGGGGACATCTCAACACATAAGCATGTGAAAATCAATAATACATTGCCTTTTGAGAATTTATTATTCTTAATGCAATAATTTGGGATATATTCAAGTGGTCTATTGATGATAACACAATTCATGCATATTTTTGGATTGATAATGGCAATGAGAGACGAGTAATTAACCCATCTTTACTCCAAAGTCTGAGTTTCCCATTTTTCTAATGATCAAAACTGTCTTTGTGAAATAAATTGTAAGGATACATAGGGTTTTCTTCTTGTTTTGCTTCTTTCCATGTTCTAAAACATGTTTCACCCTCCGAAAATAGAGATACTTTATTTTTTTTTCCCATATGCACATTTCCTCGGTAATTTTTCAGTCAAATTATAAACAAGTTCAGTGGATTAATTTGTATTTTTTCTTGGAAACTGATACAGTAGGTCTTGTTAAGAAGGCTCCTTGCGAGAATTCATCTCACAAGATGAGAATTCACCCCTAAGCCTCCTGTTGATTACCCACTATACTCTCTCACCTTTATTTTTTTTTTTAATATTTTTTATTTATTTGACAGAGAGAAATCACAACTAGGCAGAGAGGCAGGCAGAGAGAGAGGAGGAAGCAGGCTCCCTGCGGAGCAGAGAGCCTGATGTGGGGCTCGATCCCAGGACTACTGGGATCATGACCTGAGCCGAAGGCAGAGGCTTTAACCCACTGAGCCACCCAGGCGCCCCACTCTCTCACCTTTAAATAAGCGGGCTTTCTGATGTTCTCGCAATGCCCATTGGTCAATTGAGACTCTGCCTTTTGCCAGTTCTTTCTCACCATCCCTCATTGAAAGAATCCAACTTATGAAGTCTTTGTCTCTGTTATGTTTCTCTCACAAAACAGAGCTGCCTGTACACGATTGTCTAATCCTGGATCTTACATTTGTTTCCAGCAAAATGTTACTAAGCCTTTAGCATTTTTGCTGTTACTAAGCTTTAGCATTTCACTTCATTCTTTATAACTCTTATGTTTTAATATAAATTCACATTTAATTTGTTTCCCATTAACACTCCCAGGAATCACCCAGTAATAAGGTTTTCTATCTTCTCTGCTCATTGAATATCTATTACTATTTATGCATCCCTGGAGATACGAGTTTGAATCCTTCCCAGCAGAATTATATTTTAGTATTTTGGGCTCGGGGTTCTGAGACTTTTTCATCAATTTTGATTCTGTTTTTCTCAATTACAGATTTTTTGACAGTTCCAGAATTAATATTGTTGAAAATATCCTTCCTACAGATTGTGCTAGTGCTGTGGTATAGGATAAAAGGGAATGCAGCCTGTGGGCTTTATCCAGAGCAATCCTGGATATATGACCTTTTACTTGTCACCATCTTTTGCTTTTCTTAAGTGTTTTGGATAAAACAGGTTTCTACTTTAATTCTATGTGACCAAACACTGAACAAAAAGAGGCAGATGAGAAAATAATGTTAATTATTAATAATATAATAAATAATATAGTGAATGTTTTTGGTTGATAATAATAGCTAATAATGGTAACATTAATAACACACATGCTTTGAGATCATAACATCTGCCCTGAGACTCATGATAGTTCTGTAAATTAATGACTTTTACCCCCCTTTTTTTTGTGACCAGTAAATTGAACTTCTGAAAGATTCCAGCTTCTCAAAGTTCACATAGCCAGTAAATGGGAGATCACAGAGTCTACTTTCTTTTTTCTTTTCTTTTCTTTGTTTTTAAGATTTAAGATTTTTTAATGATTTTAAAAAAAGATTTTATTTATTTGAGAGAGAGAGAGAGAGGAGCAGAGGGAAAAGGACAAGTAGACTTTGCACTGAGCATGGAGCCTGACTTGGGGCTCCATCCCACAACCCTGAGATCATGACCTGAGCCAAAATCAAGACTTGGATGCTCAACCAACTGAGCCATCCAAGCGCACCCAGAGAGTCTAATTTTTAACCAATATGCCATTATCCTTTCATTGTGCTGTTATTTTATGTTTGTAAAAAAGTAAAAAAAAAAAATACACACAAAACTCAAATTCACTACCCACCCTCCCATAGTAAGAAAAATAAACAATAAAGAGAAGCAATAGCATCTGTTTTAGGATTGATATAGTTTTCATAGTCTTTGAACCCTGAATTATCAGAAAAGAAGTAAATAAATACAAAGCAATAGTTTCATCTGTTGGTTCCAATACTCCTTTTCCAAGTTTTGTATTTGTCTTTTAATCTACTCTTTTTTTTTTGTATATAGTTATTTATCTCTATATACTGACAATTTTACAAAAACCACATTTCCTCAGGTTTAAATTTTAAGTTTTTTATCATTAGTACATTATGGTGATCTTCAAATGATGCCATCAAACATGAATAACAGAATTTTATGAATAGGAAAATGTTCGATGGTTCATTTATTATAACATACCAATCATAAACAGCAAGATACTTTCTTACATTGTTGAATATGAATATAAAGTATTACAAATGAGAAAATTATTGCAATATAATAGTTACAAAACAATAAACTTTACATTTATCCCCCTCTTCAAATCATTTGATTTGCTCTATGGGTATAAAAGCAACTATCTGGGTAAATCTTTCATTTGTTGCATGGTTGCTAAGATATTAGAATTCAGCAGTTATAGCAAGTACAAAAACAAATTTTTTGTTCCGATATTTTTGGAAATACATCTTAAATGCTGCCTAGGTTGGACTAGACACTAAAGATTGTTGTATTCATTGTGCAACTTTTCCTATATTTGAAAAAGAAATTCAGGATTTATTAGGACAAGAACAGTAGGCAAGAAGTGAGCATCCATTCCAAGAAGAGAAATAGCACAGATTATGATCATGAACTGGAATTAGATTACATTAACATCTGGGCAAGTACCAGCCTCTGATTATCAACATCAAATGCCTTTTAGTTTTCTTGTGATCACTCTCATTTTTAACCAATTTTAAACTCAATTTTGCGATTTACCAAAGTAGACAAGCATGAAATGGATTTTTCATAGTAAAGAGATATTCTTGGTGAATAATAATGTTGTATGATGGTGTCACTTCCCTAGACTTGTTTTAACTTCTTCACTTTTTAACCCCTGTTTTGTTGTGACAGAAATGGGTATCTTCTTCTCTTTCTCTATTCACAACTGCATGCTTCCTCTGTCCCTTGATGTTAGCTGACCATGGCACTGACCTTAGGACAATGAAAACAGGGTGTAAATGATGGTTCTACCTCTACTTTCAAATCATCTTCAAGAAGTTCCACTTTCTTCTTTCTGTAGACACACAGGAAAGCCAAGTGTGATACATGGTAGGTCATAAGTTGTAAGGGACCAGTGTCCTTCTCATCTCTCCTGCCAACACACACACACACACAAGTACACACACAAGTACACACACACTGAACATCAGACTGTAATATGAATGAGCAATAGTGTTTCTACATTTGGGAGTTAGATAAATAAGTCTTCCCTGAATAATACAGTTTGTTACAATTATTCCAAGTGTAAGTAAGTATGCGTAGTGGTTAAGTACACAAATTTTGTGCCAGCTGCATCTGAGCCCATAACCTGGCTTTCCTTTTGTGAATCATGTGATAAGTTAGTTAATCTCTCTATGTCTCAGTGTCCTCATCTGTAAAATGAGGATAATAATGGTTTCTCACAGGTTTAGTATTGAATAACTATATATATATATATATATATATATATATATATATATGGTGTTCAGTATAGTGTCTAATTCATAATAATGGTTGATAAGTGTTAGCAGTTTAAAAACCTTTTTCATAAGAATTACAGTTCATTTAAGTCATGCTTCATTCCAGAAAGACAAACTGAAGAGTTTTAAGTAATAGACATCATCACTAGGAAATGGTAGAACTGAAGTTCCCATCTGATAACTAAGAACTTTATCATGTCTCAGACTCTCAGAAAATATTTCTCCTCTTTATCCTTGATTACTACAGTGGAACTTTGGGGTTTTCCCCTCAATCCTAAATCTCTGTTACTTTCTTTACCTCTGGCTATGTCTCAAATCTCCTCTGTTACTTTCTTTACCTCTGGCTATGTCTCAAATCTCCTCAGACCTAAGGAGGAGTTCTAAGATTTTAACTGATGGGAAGACCACATTTCAACATTGAGTGCTCTCCCTGTAGTTAGTCAGGTATGTGGAACTCTGTGGGCCTCCAAAATGCTACCAAGATGATCATACTTACTCTTACTGGAAACTCATAATCCCTGAATGCAGAGAAAATAATTCCTTTAATAGGACATTTTGCTTCTGTTAGGTCACACTGGTTTCGAGACATTTTATATAGGTGCAATTATCTTAAGGCTACTATCTTTTCCTACGGCTTTTCATGGTTCAGAAAGTCTGTCATGGGCATTGCTTGGGAAAACAGGCATCTTTTCATACTTGGAACGTTTCTTCCGTAGAGGACAAGCTCAGGGATTTGCATATAAGAACAAAATAATTCCCAACGAAAATTAGGACTACAAAATTCAGGTCCTTCTTTTTACCACTGTAAGTTACTCCATTCAGTATAAAAATGTAGATTGACCTCTGGGTGAATCTAGACAGAGGAGCCTGGGCAGGTGAGAATATGTGAGCAGTTCGACATGCTTGGAACTTAGTGCAATGTAGAAAGAGATAAGAGTACTGTATATAGATATTTCATATCACAGGTTTTGTTGTAAAGACAATGGGGATTCTGAACAACTCTTAATAGGGAAGGTTTGTATTCAGAAGTTCAACTTCTATCTACTCACCTATTTCAAGGTAAAAGATTCATGATATTTTAGAAATAGGAGGATCTTAGAGATGTGGTTCATGTACTCAACTTCTGTAGGAAGAAATTAAAGGCTCCGGGTGCTCAGCAACTTGGCCTCTGCTCCCCAGATAGTTATTGGCAGCACTGGGGCCAGAATATAGCCCCAGTTCCCAGACCTGTGCTCCTTCTATTATAGATTACCTCTTTTTTTTCTTAGTTATCTCTTCGGAGTTTTAAATTTACACCATTTCCTTTCAAAACCAAATACGTTTTTGTGAGTAGTACCTTTGTGGGTATTTCGCGATTCCAGTCAAATTAAAAGTAATAGCGCAAAATTAAAATCGGCTTCAACTGTATGAAATCGTAGTCGATTCTTCACGCAACCTAGTAATATCAGTGTTTGGTGCACTCAACATGTCCCAACCCAGTGATCTTTAAAACCTCCTGAATTAGAAAATTATATGAAGGCTGCCTCATCACTACCCAAGGCCAAACCCAAATACACACCTGGATGAATTTTTCTGTGATTTGCAACATTTGCAATAGTTTTTCTTATTTCTTTTTTTCTATTGCAGTGATAGGTGAGGACATTCCATTTCCTGAATTGGTTTTTTGTTTTTGTTTTATTTTTTTGTTTGTTTTTTGTTTTTGTTTTTGTTTTTTGGACCAAGTGGCCTTTTTTCTCACCTCTTCTTTATTCTTTAGTATCTCCTCTGTATTATTTTTTTTTTAATTTTTTTTAAATTTTTGATTCTGTTTTTTGTTTTTTATAATGAGTTCTTTTTAAACCATGTCATACATTTCCCATACTGATATCGCATGATCCATTATAATATAGGCAGGGGGACTTACTAACGGTGGGGCGTGCCATCCCTCCATCGCTTCAGCCAGAAAGTTCAACCTGCAGCTCCTTGTTCCTGCACACCTCGGCAGCATGCCTCTCCTTTTCCTGCAGACATTCAATAATAGCAGCTAGATTAGCCTCACGGTTTTCTTTAATTTGTTCCATTTTCAGGATCAGCTTTTCCTCCACCATTTTGCTGAAGTTGTGGTTCTCCTCCAAAGCCTTCTGAAGGACTTCTCGCTCATGTTCCCTCTTCTCTACCAATTGCTTCAGCCCCTGGGCCTCCTGAGACTTTCTTCTTTCCTCTGCAGCCTCCAGTTTTTTCTGGATCTCCTCCAGAGACAGGTCTTTCTTCTTTGGAGAAGCTAAAGTCCATGCGGCTTCTGAGATGGGAGATGGTGGCTTCAGGATCAGCTCAAAAGCCTGGCCAGAGGCACGTTTGTTGATTTGCTTCACTTCCATATCATCATAAGTATAGATGTTGATGTTGTGAGGTTCAGGGTAAAAGCAAGAGCAGATCAGTGACAGCATGGACAGCTCCTTCATTTTTTCCTTGTAGGCCATTGCTGTTTTAGCCATTGTAGGGATGTGCAAAGCTGAGCGGTGGCGAAGGCGAAGGGTCCAGCTACAGCAGCGGAGAGCCTCTCCTCTATATTATAAAGAAGCAACTACTAATCTGAATAAGCATAAATCTGTTCTTTCTCAGGTTATATCAGTTTGAGAAAAAGTGTCAGAGGCTCATCTCCAGCTCTGGAGATTTTACTACCCTCCATACCTGCTTTGGGTTTTACCAGTTATCAATCTGTACTCATGTCTCAACTGTGTGTCTATACCTCCAGCTGTTACTCTGCACACAAGCAAAGGGTCGTAAGAATCCAAGATTTAAGTTGGGATGTAAGGCTTAGAGGAAGGAAGCTTTTCTTAGATTTCTGATGTAAAACCATTAAAACCTACTTTTAACAGAATCCTATATTGGGATAATGCTCATTTTATTTATTTTTATTTTTTTAAAGATTTTATTTGAGAGAGAGAGAGAAAGACTGGGGTGGGGGGGCAGTGGGAGATGGAGAAGCAGACTCTTCACTGATCAGGGAGCCTGATTCAGGGCTTGATCCCAGGCACCTGGGGGCTCACTTGGTTAAGCATCTGCCTTGGGCTCAGGTCAAAATCTCAGGGTCCTGGAATTGAGTCCTGTATCGGGCTCCCTACTCAGCAAGGAGTCTGCTTCTCCATCTTTTGCTGCCCCTTCACTCTCAAATAAATAAATCATCTTTAAATAAATAACTAATTATTTTATTTTCAAAACTGATTATTGTTCCTTGTACATACTAAGACTGACAGCATCAAGGGGGAGATAAAGAGTAATGGAGAGGCATAGGGAATAGTCAATGATACTGTAATAGTGTTGTGTGTTGACACATGGTAGTTCTGGGAGTACAGCTTAACCTGCACAGATGGTGAGTTGCTATGTTGCACACCTGAAATGAATGTAACATTGTGTCAACTATACTCAAAGAAAGAAAGAGGAAGGAAGGAAGGAAGGAAGAATTAATGGAAAGGACAGCATTCGGACAGACCTGGATCTCTCAATAATTTTCTATTGTTACCTCAGTCTAATTAGATTTCATAAATGAGATTGTGACAATAATGAAGGATGACAGAGCAGGTAGTGAGCATGGCAACTGCATATTCGATTTCTGGATAGGTGGCTTATACGTGAAAAGAACAGTTTATTTTTCTTTTTGTTTTTCTAATTGGAATAATAAAATCCTAGAGTAGAAAAAAACAATTACAGGTTGCTAAATGGTTAGGTTTTTGTTTTGTTTTGTTTTTTATTTCTTTTCAGTGTAACAGAATTCATTGTTTATGCACCACACCCAGTGCTCCATGCAATACCTGCCCTCCATAATACCCACCACCTGGCTCCCCGACCTCCCAACCCCTGCCCCTTCAAAACCTTCAGATTGTTTTTCATAGTCCATAGTCACTCATGGTTCATCTCCCCTTCCAATTTACCTCAACTCCCTTCTCCTCTCTCTCTCCCCATGTCCTCCATGTTATTTGCTATGCTCCACAAATAAGTGAAACCATATGATAATTGACTCTCTCTGCTTGACTAAATGGTTAGTTTTGTGTATCAGCTTGGCTAGTTTCTGATGCCCAGTTATTTAATAAAACAGTAATCCTGGTATTAACCTGAAGGTGTTTTGTAGATGCAGCTGACCTCTATATTCAGTCAGTGCTAAGTATAGAGGATTTTCCTCAATAGCGTGGGTGGGCCTCACACACTGAGATGAAGGTTCTGAGGGGCAAACCTGAAGTCTCCCTAAGAAGACACTGTATCAAGACTGCAGCATCAGCTTCTGCTTCTGCCCAAGACCTTCCAAACTGCTACCGTGTCCTACATATTTCACTCACCAGCCGTTACAATTGCATAAACCAATTCCTTACAATAAATTTCTTTTTGTCTGTCTTTCCATCTATCTATCCTTCCATTCATCCATCTAGCTAGTCTATGGATCTGTCTGTGACTATCAGTCTATTTGCCTATTATCTCTCTATGTATCCATCTATCATCTATCTATATATCAATAGATTCTTCTCCTACTGCTTTGATTTCCTCTGGAGAACCCTGATGCTACTGTCTGGTCTGATGTCCTACCCAGTGAAGAAATCTCTTTATATATCTGACAGAAGGTCCTCCAGATTTCAAGTATTTTATTTTTGGAAAGCACTCTGCTTCTCAATGCAGCCTTTTGCATTGTTGTATTGATAGACTTATCTCAATGTTCTATATTTCAAGCTTTATAGTAAAATCATTACTCCAACTTTCTCTTCTGTGGTCTCTAAAATTGATTTAAATACAACTTAGGGTTTCTTCTTTGTTCATGAATCCATTAAACAAATTAGCACAACTCTTATTATAGTATGCAATGTATTAAAGTTCCATGTAAACACATTTTCTTCCTGGTGTCTAAATTCTTAGTGAATAAAGACTGTGAAGGACTATGTGCCTTTCTTAGGTACTTAGCATCACTGTTGAGTTTGATATCAATCCCGGGATCAGTGAAACCTGCCTCAATATTACTCTTACCTGTTAGTTCTTTCATTTCTTTCTAAAGCATTGGCTATCAACCTCAGCTTCTACTTAGAATACTTGCAAAAGCCCAAACCCTACCTCAAACCATTTAAATCAATATTTCTAGGATTGGGTCTAGGTGTGAAAGCTTTTTAAGAGCTCCTCAAATGACCAGTACTGAGCCAAGGTAAGCAAACACTGTTCTGGAATAACATAGAACATCTTCTTCCTTGGGGTGCCTGGGTGGTTTAGTCAGTTAAACATCTGACTCTTGATTTTGGCTCAGATCATGATCTCAGAGTCCTGGGATCAAGCCTGGCATCTAGCTGGTCTGTCTGGCATCTGGCTGTGCTCTTAGTGAGGAACCAGTTTAAGATTCTCTCTCTCCCTCTGCTCAGCACCAATCTGTGCACACGCACACACTCTCTCTTTCTCTCAAATAAATAAATCTTTAAAAAAAGAGAGACAGAGAGAAAGAGAGAGTCTTCTTTCCTTTCCCCATAATACCACTTTAACATTCTGAAGACATTTTTCATGTTTCCTTATTTCTTTCCAAATGAATTGTATCTATAGCTCAGATGATTAGTGTTGCTTCCCTAGAACCTGCACCATGCAGTTTGACTTTGTCTGGGGCTCATGGTAACTGATCAGAAACTTCATTATATGCAGCACTGTCAGCATGTGGCTTCTGTGAGCCTTTTGAGATTATCATTCTCCTGGGTGAGATTCAAAATCTATAAGATAAAAGCTCTGTTTTTTTGAAATCAATTTTTATTTAGCTTATTTGCAAGTGATACTCAGAGTAGTTGCCATTGGCAGGTCTGCCCTATGACTAATTCCAAATTTAGTGTTTAATAGCCTTTAAAAAAAAACTTATTCTTCTAAATGAATAACAGCCTGAGATTTATAGAAAAGACATAGCCTTGACATCTGAAAAACCATGAGTTGATTTCTGATTTTACTAAGTGGTAACTAATGGACCACTTGGAAATAAAAACAAAAACAAAAACAGTGTTAGTTGGGAGAGGTTTGTTTTCCTCATGTATATGAGAGGTCAATGCAATAATATTATCTTGAAGTAACAGTAAAGATTATGGATAATACTTGCAAAGGTTTTAGCATAGGGTCTGGCATTTGAAAGGTATATGCTAAATTGTATCCCTCCTAATAGCATTCGTGCATTTAGAGTGGCTGTACCTCTTCTATCTTGACCTCCACTGAACTATGCTGTAGTAGTTTTATACCAGTAAGTAACATTTTAGTGAGATTGTATTTATATTATGCTTTTTAAAAAATATTTTACTTATTCATTTGAGAGAGAGACAGACAGAGAGAGCACAAGCAGGGGGAGAGGCAGAGGCAGAGGGAAGAGGAGACTCCCCCCCCCAAGAGGGGAGCCTGACATGGGGCTTGATCCCAGGACCCTGGGATCATGACCTGAACTTAAGGCAGACGCTTAACCATCTGAGTCACCCAGGTGCCCCTATATTATGTTCTTTTGAAAGATAGAGAGGTTGAAATGGGTGCCTGGACTGAAAGTAGCTGCTCTGCAGAACCCATCTGACACTACCTGGCTGATTCAGGCACAGACACTCCATTTGATTATGGACCCACCTCTGAAAGTGCTAGTAAGCCCAGCAGAGACTGATGCTCAGCCTGGGTATTGAACAAAGTTGGTATAAACTTAGTTGTGGGTATCGTCAAGGGAGGTTGGGTCCCATCTGGTTCCCTACCTACTATATTTCCAGATTAGAATAAAATTCTGCAATATCATGCCAGTTGGATTTGGGAGGGCTAGGAAGAAGGGAAAAACATAGTGGTTGAGGGTCAGCAAGGAAACAAAAGAAAGCACAGATTCCCGATCTCCTGGGATCTGACATCAAGGCATGCGGGAGCTAGGACATTTTGCTTGATCCTCATATTTGGGTCTGTTTTCTAACAGAGAAATTCTTTATCCTCATAAGTTTTATTTTCCTAGGGGTTGTGTTTGGGGATTAGGGTATAAAAATATGAATCTTGTCTTTGTTTAGGGAAAATCAGGAACTGGGAGGCAGCTGTCGATAGGTACTATCTGTGAAAGGCACTTGGGGTCTCAGAGGGATATTCTTTTTTTTTTTTTTTAAAGATTTTATTCATTTATCTGACAGAGAGAGATCACAAATAGGCAGAGAGGCAGGCAGAGAGAGAGGAAGGGAAGCAGGCTCCCCGCTGAGCAGAGAGCCCAATGCGGGGCTCGATCCCAGGACCCCGAGATCATGACCTGAGCTGAAGGCAGAGGCTTTAACCCGCTAAGCCACCCAGGCGCCCCTCAGAGGGATATTCTTTAGGGGGAGAAAGTAATGGTTTCTGTTGGAATGTTTTTCTTGGATTAGTTCATTGCATTTGGAGAAGGGGAGCTTGAGTTTCCAGCAACTCAGGCAACACAGGCTGAGCTTCCAGGGACTTAAACATTCTCTTCTACTTGGTTTCCTCACCTGAAAACAAAACAAAACAAAAAATCCCAGAAGTTAATAAAAACAACATTTTGAACTTGCTGAATATCTTAAGTGAAACATTATTGTGTGGTTTGGCACAGAGATCGTCCTGAATATGTGGTGGCTGCTAACTGCATCACAGACACTATTCCCCAGAGACTGGACAGCTATGGTGTCTATGAGAAAGCACACTATAATGCAAATAATAGATTTTATTCCTGAGTAACTACTAGCACATTTGCCATCTTTTCAAGATCCCAACACACATTCTTTTATCTATGTGTCCTTACAAATTGCTAGTTGCTGTGAAATAATATAATCACATGACCCAAGAGTCACAATCATATTAAAAAATGCTTAGCAGAGATGTTCTGCTCCTGCCTTGTTTCCACTTACCAGTACAGATAACCATTTTTGTATTTCCTGGGTTTTATTATGATTCTAGTGGATTCTTTAGGCAAATACAAACAAATATCTCTATATAGTCTTGTATATACTCTTACATAAAAAGTAACATACTGCATACAGTGTTCCATTTAGGTTTTTGATGACTTACAATGCTGTTCCCATTGGGAATGGAAATGACGAAGCAGCAGAATGTGAGGAAGTGTTTCTGTTTATTATGGGCCCACCTCTTATTTAATTCCCCCACACTAGACTTACTCTGTTCTTGTGTTCAACTCCTAGTATTCTCCCTTCCCGACCTAAGTACAAGTTGTGATCATTCCTCCACTCCAGTTCCTACCACAATGGTGGGCACATAGAAGGACATAATAATAACAATAAGTGCTAGTTGAATGAGTGAAAATTAAGCATGCCAGGGCCTTGGATATGTTATCTCTGTATGGCGCACCACAATATTCTTGCCAAAGCATCTCTCCCTGTTGCAAATTAATACATCTCAAGAATTTCAGTAGCTCTGTGGGGATAGCATTTAGTGAGCCAGTAAAATATGGGAAAGTGTCTCTTTTTTTTTGCAATGAGACAGTCTCAGGTGCTCATAATTGTGCTATGTGCTCAGCCAGTTTTCAAATGTATTAAAAAAGTGATTCATGATGAGTTAGGCAAAGCACATTATGCAAATTATATACCTAAAATATAGTTTAACTCCAAAGACTCAATTCTTCTCACATTTTAAATATTAATCATTTGGTTCAAACGTCTGATTTTAGGTCAAAAAAAAAACAAAAACAAAAAACCCTGGAATAAAAGCACCGATTTTCCAGTACTTAATTGTATCCTAATGCATTTCTGTCTGGCTGGAATTTTAAATAAGTAGTTCAGAAAAGATATTGGGTTATTTTATGGAATAGGATTTGGAATCTTTGATGACAGCTAATAAAATTTCCATTAAAGGGAAACTGCACTGAAATTTAATCACTTGGTCAAAATTATAATTGTCCATTTAGAGTTTGAAATATTGAAATTAAATGATAGTAGCACTGCATTTAAATGTTCGCACCCAATTCTGTTGAAGGATAAAGCTTCAGAATTTTATAACACCCAGCATGGTAAGCAACTCCTCAGCAGGGAAAGCATAATGGGGTTTTATTATGAAGTTTTACCAAACTCTTTCTAAGAAGTAGTCCCTATTCATAGGGTAAGAACAGCTCTAAACAGATTTTGTTGTGGTATGTTCACATTCAACAAAGTTTGTAAACTCTCATATTTCAATTATGGATATATTTTGTTTTATATCCAGGCAACCTTACTGACTTAGAAGGTCAAATCATTTGCAAACTATGAAAATCCCAGACCATGAATTTATCATGAATACCATTATTTCAATCCTTAAAAGAAATAATAATCATAAAACAGCAGTTACTATGATTTATTTTCAAAGAAAAAAGCAAAATTTCCGAAATACAAAGATTATTTATTTATTTTTAAAAACATCGTATTTATTTATTTGAGAGAGAGCAAATGCACAAGCAGGCGGAACAACAGAGGGAGAGGGAGAAGGTAGGAACTTCAACTGAGAATCTGATAAAAGGAGGGAGCCTGCTCACCGTTACCCCCACTCATCTCAGAGATGGAAGGTGAACAAATGCTCCAACATGTCTTTCATCCCTCCCCCGATCTACCAGTACTACCATTTGGTAAAATCCAGGCAGAAACCATAGGATAAGGGAGCCCATCGAAATAGCTCATACAGGTCAACCTTAAAACGGAAGAATGGAGGGCTGGGAACAAATTGGAGATATCCATCACATTCACCAACTCAATTATTCACCGATATGATTCCTTTCCTACTGAAGCCCAATCCATTCACCTGTCCTGTAAGTCCTATAAGGCTTCTTCCCACCCCCACCCCCTGCCAATTTCTCCTATCTTTTGAATTATCACTTTTTCTTTCTCTATTGTGTCATGACCAGAAATATGCAACTATATTATCTTTTCTGTATTGGAAGATTTCCTTCCTCAACCACTTTTCCCCCTATTATTGTTTCCTCACTATTACTTGAACTATGTCTCTGATCAGCTCTTTGCCTAAGGTTCACAGATGTGTTGTCCTTAACTCTCCTCATATTATAACTCCAGTAGCCAAGAAAGGAGTCCTTCTGAGCTGAGCAGTGAGCTCACTGGGCACCCAGTGTCAGTCGCTGTGAGTGAACACTGGGTCTGGGAAGGTCTTGGAGGAAAAGGGGCTAGCCAAATTATAACTAAAAGCAGAGACAATGTGGTATGTGATGTATGGAAGTGTTGAATTGGACTTGAAACTAATATAACACTGTGTGATAACCAACTGGAATTAAAATAAAAAATATTTTTTTGTTTAAAGGCAGGGACAAGTGGTCTATTCATGTCTGGAAGTCCCAAATGTAATAATAATTTGTTTGATATATCTGTCATCCTTAATATCAATATCATATCAGTAGCTCCTTAATTATATAAAATAAAAAGAAGTGAAGATTATACTAAAAGGCGAAGGGAGCCTCTGCAGTCTCAAGTATTCATGATTCATAGAACCTCTGAATACAAAAACAGTTCGCTGTCTTAATACCCTCCTGGGTCCAGGCTCAAACACTTCTTATTTATGTATTTATTTATGTATTTATTTAGAGTGTAGTGGGGGAGAGGCTTAAGCAGTATTCACACCCAGTGCAGAGCCCTACTTGGGGTGCTCAGTCTTAAGACACTGAGATCATGACCTGAACTGAAATCAACAGTCCATCAATTAACGGCCTGAGCCACCCAGCTGCCCCAAGCCTCAAACACTTTTTACGTGGAATCCTCCCTGAGCAGACCCAGTAATAAGTAGCTGATAATTGCAGCTGGAGATTTTCATTTGCTTATCCAGAACTGTACACCTGTACTCAAACTTCTTAAACTAAAGTGAAATCACAGATCAATTCAATTCTTTCTAGTACTTTTCACCTTAGCTGAGAGACAAGAAAGAGCCTCTATTTTCCAGGAAAAATATGCAGTCTTATTATCCAGCCATCACTCTTCTTATCAACACTGTATCTAGTATTGCAATGAAAAGATACAAATTATGTGGAGCAGCAAGACTATGGAACCTATATCTAAGGAAAATTTATGCAACAGAAACCAACTCAGAGATGACTTAGATGTAGCAGACAACTTTACAATAGCTATTGTTAATATGCTCAAAGTATTGTAGGAAAGTATAGAAAACTGAGTGAATGAACATGGAAATGGAAACCACAGAACAGAAGAAGCAACAGATCTATTCTATAAATTCTATTCTAAATTCCATAAATTGAAAATGATAAAATAACTGAAATCTAAAACTTTGGAAGATTTGATAGGAGAATGACTACCATAAGATAAAGGATTTCTGTGAAGACAGGCCAAATAACTGTCCAAAAATGAGGCAAAAAGAGAAAAAAAAAACTGAATCGAATCAGTGATCTATAGAATAGTATCAAACAGTCTAAGGTATGTGTAATTTGTAATTTCTTCTTAGAAAGAAAAGAATGGGGCAAAAAAAATACACTGGAAGAAATATTGGCTAAAACCTACTCAGTTTGGTGAAAACTTTAACGCACAAATCTAAGCACTACAAATCACAAACAGAATAAATGTTCAGAAATATATACCACGGTACATCATTTTCAGATTACAGTGTGCTAAAGATAAAAGAGTTAGTTCTAAAACTACTCAGGATTAGTGGTTACATACCCTATACAAGGAAAGAGCAGTGAGAATAACCAATAAGGGGCTTCTGGGTGTGGCTCAGTCGGTTAAGTGCCTGCCTTTGGCCTGGGTCATCATCCCAGGGTTCTGGGATCCAGCTCTACAGTTGTTGGGCTCCCTGCTCAGTGGGAGGCCTGTTTCTCCCTTCCCCTCTGCCCCTCCTCGCTCCAGCTTGTGCTCTTGCTCTCTCTCTCACTCTGCACTCTCTCTTTCTTTCTCCAATAAATAAATAAAATCTTTTAAAAAAAAAGAACAACTACTGAATTTTTGTCAAACAATGCAAACCAGAAGACAATATCCATTACAAGAGATCTAACCATGACTTTGAGGAATAAATAAAGGCAAAATGAAGGACACCTTTCAAGTATTGTTTAAGGATGATAGGGGACTTGTGAGGTGCAGGAAGTAGAGCACAGGAACAAGGTGGAGACCTGGGTCAGAAGCAAAGAGGTAGAGAAACGGTAATGCAGTTGCGGATAGATGAACAAAGGTTGGAGAGTAAAACATCCAGAATATGGACTTACATATATACAAACGGTTTTTGACAAAGGCACCAATATAATTTAGTGGGGAAAGAAACCTTTTAAACAACTGGCTGTGGATCAATTCAATATCTGTATGTAAAAAGTTGAACCATGACTTATATTTCTCATTATACACAAAATCACCATACCAAATATTAACTCAAGGTGGATTACAGATCTTGATGTAAAAGCTAAATTTAGAAAGTTCATAAAAGAAAACAGAGGGGAATATTATTGCAGTGTGAATGAGTCTTCAGATTTCTTAGAATGCAGAAACATCGAACTGTTCTTCATCAAAATTAAAAATTGTATTCATCAAAACATAAAGAAAATCACAGACTGCATAATCACATTCTCAGTACATGTATTTGTCAAAGGAATAGTATTTATATTACAAAAAGAACTCTTACAGGTCAATAAAAAAAAGAACAATTCAGTAAAAAATGGGCAAAAAGCTTCCATAGACACTTCATACAAAAGAACACACAACTATGTAATGAACACATGGAGAGATTCTCAACATTATTAGTCGGCAGATAAGTGCATATTAAACCACAATAAAACCCACTGCTCACTAAAATAGCTAATTTAACAAGATTAACAAATCAAATGTTAGAGTGGAGAGGAAGAATTGTTTCCTTTACATATCGCTGGGGAGAGTGTGGGAAGGCACAACAGCTGTGGAAAACCTTTTCAAATATCTTATTAAATTAAAGAGATGCTTGCCTTGTGATTCAATAATGTTATGCTTGATAATTACTCAAAATATTTGAAAGCATATACCTTATGTGTAAAATGTTTGCCCCATTCACATTATAGCCCAAACAGGAAACTTCCATGTATCTGTCAACTAGAAAATGAATAAACAAACTATTACAATCATACAATACAATCATAAAATACGTTGCTGAATTCTATTCAGCAATTAGAAAGAACAAACAAAAAAGAGCCAACATGCAACAACATGAACAAATGAAAAAATAATTTGTTTTAGCCCTGATTTCAAACTTTCTTGAAGCTAAGGAATTAGATATACAGATTGCCTTGTATTTTATTGTAAAATTTTCTGCATATTTTCCTATCAAATACATTTGTTACTGAGTACTTTTCTGCCATGTTGGATTATAAATGCAGAACACGAAAATTCTGCTTATTACCACATAAACTGAAAACAAAACAAAAATCCTTGTTTTTTAACTGTTTTGTTTGGTGATCAGGAAGTGATGTTTTAATCATTTTACCTGTTAATGATAATTTGGTTCCATTACTTTGGTTACATTTTAGGAAAATAGAGTTTTAAGAAAGTAATATAATGCAAAATAATTTTTCTTTAACACAATGGAAATAAGTTCCAAGTTACTGGAAACATGTTTATAAGCAGTTTACTACAATTAAGCAGGAGACTCTTGTATTTGATTCTATTTTCATTTGTTCCTCTTTGATCCCATGAAGTGTCACTGTGAAGTCTCTGTGAGAGGAACATCTTACAGAGGCACAAGAGATAATGCCACAGAAATCCAAGTAATATATTTCCTTCTTTCCTTCTTAATAGACCTGTCTTTTTTCTCACATATCAAAGCGGAGCTTTTTTCTTAACTGGGGTGTGTAAACATAGAGGGTTTCCCTTCCAACTTTCTTAACTACTCAGTCTCATGCCTGTGTCACATTGTGGTTTGCAACATCAGCCTCAAGGTAAGAAGTGCCCAGAAAATGAAGCTGATCTGGGTTCCTTGACAAGTGGGAGCTTGCCTGAGGCTGATGGCTGTGTGGCAGCCCAGAGAGAAAAGAGACTACTATTCTGATTTGCCATTTGTTTCTCTACCTCTAAATATGCATAGTTACCTCGACGATGGTGAGAGCTCATCAGAACAGATCATATAATGGGTGTTATTTCTATAACACAAACCCAATTTTACATAGACGATTTCCATTTCTACACAGATACTAAATAAACAAAAAACCTAATTGTACCCTTTGCATTTTATTTTTTTCTCTTTTCATTTTAAACACGTTTTAAAGTGTTATAAAATATGGTAAATATGTCTGAGAAATGAGTTTTAAAATATCTTGTCCCTGGGGTGCCTGGGTGGCTCAGGGGGTTAAGCCTCTGCCTTCGGCTCAGGTCATGATTTCAGGGTCCTGGGATGGAACCCTGCATCAGGCTCTCTGCTCAGCAGGGAGCCTGCTCCCCCCCCCCTCTGCCTGGCTCTATGCCTACTTGTGATCTCTGTCTCTCTGTCAAATAAATAAATAAAATATTTTTAAAAATATAAATAAATAAATAATAAATAAATTAATTAATTAAATATCTTGTCCCTAACTTGAAGTCATATTTTTAAACACTTCATAAAGTTCTTTGACTTGCTATGCTTTGTATATTGACTGATTTGTATGTGATCTGTTAAGACTTAAATAGACATGTGAACCATAGTCTTTCATTCATCAACATTCTCACTTGAGAAGTGTTTTTGGAGTCTTGGTCCCAGGTCCTGGTATTGTCTTTTGTTAATTGGAGAGATGCTTGTATGTTATGGAGAAAAGTGCGATAAATTACCTTTATAAATGTTCAGGTTTCTCATGTTACCTCTGAGATTGTTTAAAGTAATTTTTGTTTATTGATTTAATTTGCTTTTTCAGTATAGGATCATTACCTTTTGGGGTATTATAAGTTTTAATGATGACAGCATAGTCTAGGTTTTAAATTATCTTCTAAAACTATATTCTTGCCTATATCCTCAAAAGGTAGGAATAATGCTAATTTTCTGAAATGTTTGAACAAAATATAAATACAAAAAATGTTCGTAGGAGTCTTATTTTATAAAAGGGAAAAAATTATTGTAATCCCAATCATCTATCTGATGAAAAAAACCCAGTAACATTTGTAGTAAGAGAATTATTTTTCCCATGTGCGTTTGTGTTTGTGTGCGTTTGGAAGTAAACAGATGTTACCAACTCTGTGATTATCACTTACCTATCCTGTTCCTTAAAAATAGTCCATTTGCTATATTTTTGTTCTTAAGTCAGATATTTCAGAGAAAAGATGAAATGGAACAGAAAAAAAATCATTTTGAAATTTTTATCTGATCCTGATCCATTTAATCTTGAGCTCAGCTATCCGGCAGCACTTTTCCCTTAAACCTGATTATCAGCAGGAAAATACTTCTTGTCAGACTACAAAGAAAATCTTTCTAAATCCAGACTCCTGTGAGGTCCTCTTGTTTTTAGTAAGTCAGAGAAGCGGTGTGATGTATTTGTTTGATTTAGGATAGAGCTGTGATTTTTTTGTTGTTGCATTTGTCCATATTGTGTTTATTTTCTGGGAAACAGAAGTTCTTAAATCAGTCTATGAAACTCATAATGGTTTTAGATAAGCTCCATGGAGGCTTTTATTTCAAAGAGTTTAACACTGGGTAAATAAAAATACTCCATTCTTCATATAGAATCATTCACAGTGTTTTTCTAGCAACACCAAAGATTTTGTACAGATCCATATAACCTCCCTGGGCCACTATCCCCATTACAAACCCCCCTTATTTGCAAAACAGCTGGAGTTTCAGGCTACAGTCAACTGCCTCAGAGCAGAGTGGAATAATCAGCTGACAGCTCCTGACCTTTCTTACTTGCCTGAGAGGTGAGCCTCACAAGCGGGCTTATCAGAACAGAAACAATGATCTGACCCAAGTGGGGACCAAGCCCATAACAAGTTTTCAATCTCTCTTAAATGGTCCACATCGCAAAATAGTTGATTGAAGTACTAAAAAACAAAAGCGAAAATGATCGGTATTTCATCCGAAATTTTAGTTGAGACAACACTGGTATTCTGTTTATGACATGGCCATTCCATCTATACACTAGGACTTCAGTGTCTTGTTTGTAACCAAAAGGGGTACAGTTACATTCTGGTTCTGAGATTCCTTGCCTTCTTCCCCCTCTGATTGTGAGCATATTTCTTTTTCCCAGCCACGTTCATGAAAGAGTAAATGAAAAATAGCGGCGCCATATTATATCTGTGTGATCCACCCAGCACCTCAGATAAATAGAACTTCCTCCCGGCTCGCCAAGAGGTAACTGTGTGTGTTTTAAGTACCTGATTTTTAAGCAGTGTGCTTGATTGATGTTCTTGAATGGAAACTTCTAGTGCCTTGCTAAAAACAGAGGTGTATTTACCTGAGAGAAGCTCATCAGTCTAACAGCTCCTACAAATGGTGTTGCTTTCTGTTTGTATGTAGGAAATATCTGTCCTGGGCCTTTGTTTTCTTCATCCCCACAGTGGATCATTTGCACCATTCCTGGGAAGATCATTTCACTTGGGGCTTTTCATTAAATGAGGAAGTGAATTTGTCAGTGTTCTCATAAAGAGCTTTATTTACATTTATCTGGTTGTTTCATGGATTATGAGATCTCTGCTGTCCTAGGAAGGCCATGGAGAGCCATCAGTTCTCTGTGCTTCCTGCCTATTTAATTCAAATAGTTCAGAAATGGCCTAGACCCAGTCTATAAACTGAGTGTGAAGCAGTTCTTCTTCTTTTTTTTTTTTTTTTTAGCAAGGGTCAAATCATGCTGGTAAATATTTTTTTCAAGTTGTGTTTTATCACTACCTGAAAAACAGTGGAATATAAAAAGAAAAAAAATTGTCATCATTAGATAAATTTTCATATCAAGATAATCATCACTGTATTTTACCATTTAATCTCTATGCACTTACTCGTCTTGGGCAAATTCAGTCTTTAGTGCTTTTTAGCTTATGGGGAAGATATTTTGTAATACTAAGATTCAGTCTGTATTTGCAGCCAAGTTCAAGGTATCACAAGCATTTGAGACAAACATACAATTCTACTTTCTTCTCTCTCTGTGTTATAAAAACAAAATTGAGTTTGTGATAACATTTCTTCTATAAAGTTTCCACAAATACGCTGAACAACAATGTGTTGTTTAGACCTTATAAAATATTCAATAGAGTGCTTTAAAATACTTAATGATGGGCTCTTTGTAATCAAGGAATAAATATCCTCATAGTCTCATCTCCTCCATCCTGTTTATTGGTTCCCTAGTTGCCTCATTCAGGAGGTATGTATTGAGCCTTCATATATATGACTAGTATGCTAGGTGTGGTGGTATAAACCTGGCTAAGTCATGTTCACCATGCTCTAGATGTTGATGGGATTATGTAATCTCAGAGCATCATGAAGTTAATCTCAGTCTTCACAAACTCCCTGAACGAAGTGCTGCACGAGGAAAAAGACACCAGGAAGACGTGGGTAGATGTCTAAGAACACAGAGGGGATAGTGGGAGAAAGGCAAGGGATGGAATCTGAGCCAGTGACCTTAGGAAAGTCACTAGAACTTAGACTATAGTGTCCTCGGTGCGCACAATGAGAAGAACTTATTTAATCAGAGGAAGGATTAAAAATGATACAGATTCGAGCAAAATGTGGTCCATACTTCATCTTTAATAAGATTTGGGGATATCATAATTGAATCCTATTGTTGCTGGATATTTCTAAAGAGAAACCAGGAATTGGTTCTCAGCCAAGCAACTTCTCTCTCTCTCTCTCTCTTTTTTTTTTTTTTGAAGGTTTTATTTATTTATTTGACAGAGATCACAAGTAGGCAGAGAAGCAGACAGAGAGAGGTGGGGAGGCAGGCTCCCTGCTGAGCAGAGAGTCTGATGAGGGGCTCAATCCCAGGACCCTGGGATCATGACCTGAGCCAAAGGCAGAGGTTTTTAACCCACTCAGCCACCCAGACACCCCTCAGACAAGCAACTTTTAAGCTTTTTTTTTTAAACTTTTTTTTAACCCCCACCCCCCTTTTTAAGGTTTTTATATTGTTCTAGTGCCTATTGAACTAACACCTGACAGGGCTGATTAATTATTTCATTTTACTTTTTGTTAATTTCCAGATAGACTAAAAGAGAGAAACAGAAGAATGAAATTACTAGAAAGGGGGGGAAAGTTGGAGTTTTATGAAGCTGAGTGACTTCGTATCATTTATTTCTGGGATCCAGGGCCAAAGCATGCCTGCCATATAGTCAGTGCACAATAAAGTTTGTTAAACTAAACACAGACGAATATTCCTCATGTCTCTACTTTAATAGCTACCGTGGCCGGGGGCAGGGGAAGAATTATTTTCAACATTTTGTGGATAATGGAAAGGTATTAGGAGTCATAGTTAATAATCAAATGTCCAACTGCTCTATGTAACTGCTATTTCTTCTGCTAATTTCAATAAGCCCAGGAAGGAGAACAGGATTGAGAGGAGAGAAGAACTGTTTATGTGGAAGAAAAAAGCACCAGACTCATCTGAAAATTGACACACTTTCCATAATATCCACTCTAGTGCTCAGAAATTAATTTGAGCAGTCTTATGGTTACTAGAAAATACAATATTATGTTGATAAAATACAATAACAATGACAATAATTATAGTAACACCTACTATTTCTGGATTCAATCATGGCTCTAAGTCAGGTACTGTCTAATACGCTTACATGCAAAATATTATTCTCATGAATACTGTCATAGTACATATATTATTATTTTCAATTAAAGTGAGGAAACCAAAGCACTTGGATGTTGGTAATTTGCCCAGTTTTTCAGCTATTACCTCTCTAGTTCTCTAAGTAGAATTTGAACACATGCAGTCTGACTCCTGGGTTCATAACTTTAATCATTATATTGCAAAATGTTGTATATGTTGGTTTCATTATGTGAAAGCCATAGAATATTCTTATGTTTGTCTTATAAATATGCATCTAATTCTAAAAAAGACTATAGGCAAATTGATAAATATCCTGATTACTCGTTGATTGAAATGAATTTCAGTTACTCACCACAAGATAAACCTCACCACTATTGTGTCTACCCTTACCCCACTCTCTAACATTCGTACCTTTCAAACAACCAGATTCACATAACTTCAGCAATCTGAACCATTTTTGACCCATTTTTTTCATGCCGAAAAGTAAGGTCCCTGCCCTATCATTTGTAATGTCAACTGAGGTAAACATAAGCCTGTTGGTAGTAAGATCACTGTCTGACTACCTTTGTATTAATCATATGTTGGCTACTCTCTGAGCTTGTCTAAGACAAACTTCATAACAGTGATGAAATTATATCCCTATGAGCTCTCAAATGCTTAAGGGGGATGTTTAAATAAGGTACCTGGGCAATGTCTGATGAAATGAACATGTGTTTATATTCTCCCATAAGCATTTAAGCTGTCTTCTGTCAAAATGTCCACTACAGGAACTATATTCCAATGTTAAGCCTACCATTTATTAGATGTGTTACTTTAGGTTAGGTTATAAATACTTTATATGTAAGTTTAATCATTTAAAAAGAACTTAATTACTATCTTCATAGTGTTATTGGCAGGACAAATAACCTTGACATATATAATATTTAGGTGAGTACATGCTACATTAGAATTACTCAATAATAATTGGGGATGATAATAAAAGTGTTAATTTATGAGAAGATATAAATGTTTTTCAACAAAGATATTCTAAAGCAAACGAGGTGTTTTTGCTGGGTTTGCTGGGTTCTATACAGCAGTATGATTTATCAAGGATAATCTTTTCAAGGATAAGAGCAATGTATTTGGGGCAAGAAAATCTAGACTCTAGTCCTGGTTCTCAAGTGACCTTAGGATGATCTCCTACTGATTATGTACCTGCACGCTGGACAGAAGGATTCTGGTCCTAGCTAGTTCCCTGACCCACTCTCTTTCCATCATTCCTGCCCTCGCTACTCTTCAGTTGACTTTAAGATAAAACAAAACACCCCACACAGCTTTATTGAGGTATAATTGATATTCATAAAAACTACATGTATTTAATTTTGGGTGATTTTTGTCTGTTGAAAACTACCTAGTACTTTACTACTTAGGGCATTTACCATCCCCCTACCCCTATCCACCCAGATATTCTGACTTCCTCTCTCCATTCAAGTTCTCACCTTAAATAATACCTTTTCATGGGAGATCTTCACTGTTTACACCATATAAACTTGACTCAGCCCCAACCTTATTGGCTTCTTAACAATTATTATTATCTGAAATTACCTTATATATCACTGTTTACATGCTGTTTCCTGATTATATCTGTTAGCATGATGTTTCTGTGAAATCACAAACCTTGTCACATTTTTTTTGTTTCCTTATATCTTGACACAAAGTAGATTCTCAATAAATGTATGTTGGATGGAAAAAAGAATAACTTTTATTATTCTGAGACTGTTGCTGTGAGAACAAATAGGTAACAGTTGTGACAATATCTCTTGAACTATAAAATACATTACAGATTACATTATTAGATCTTAACACTTTCATGTGACTTGCCCAAAGTTACAGAACTACCATAGGAGAACTAGAATCTCAACCCAACAGTATGACTCAAGGGCTTGTAATTGTAGTCATTTTGCTGTAGTTCATGTGTAGCTATATAAACTAGGCAATGCAATGATGGCCAACTTCTTCACACAAAATCTTTTTTTTTTCTTGTTGGCTCAATTTGGTGCATCAAAGATATTTTAGCCTATTGAAATTTCCAGTGAGTAGAGTCCAACAAAACGGGAAGCTTATCTTAAGAATTTGATGTAGACTAGTTAACTTTTTGTTAATATCTAATCTCTTTATTACAGTTAGTCTAGCTGGGATCATTACAGTGAAGCATTCTTCGCTTTTTACCTTCCTATGTCATGACTAAGGACATGTCAAGGAAGGAGTTATTGGCAAAAAAGTAGAAGGGAGGTGACCATATGAAGCCTACAACTTCTCAGGCAACTTTTTCATGACCTCCAGAGAGAAATGTGACTACATTGAGTTCAATTTCGGTATTAAGGCATATTTTCCTGGAGTGAATGCTCTTGGGATTTCATTCACAGCTGTTAGAAAGAAAATGACTTAAGAGAAACCATATGTGCTTATTTTATAATTGTTTCAGACACTGCTTGAAAAAATTCAGTGTTTTTTTTAACCTGAAAATTCTTTTATATAACTGGCTTACTTGAGTGCCAGTACTGAGAGTCTTTTTCATAATATAGTCAAGACATTGCATATGATTTTTCCCTCATCCTCTGTCAGTGTCATTTTGTGTTCATTCAGTTGTCCATATAGATCATATATAATATCAAATAGGTATTTCATTAGACCTAGAGCACATTTATACTTTGGTTTCTTCATCAGATGCTTTATAAAGTTTGCCAGAGCTCTGACAAATGCATGAATGAATAACTTTGAATTATTAATATTTCATCTAAAAATAATGATAATCTATTTGGGGGAATTAAACACTAAAGAATTCAAAGGTTAACTTTTGGTCAAGTGGGGTAACTCATCAAATGATAAGAACTGTCCAATAAGGATATCCTGATAATTATTGTTGAAAATGAAAGATTCAGGTCTTCTGCACTAATCTCGTTCATATTTTAAGATGAGTACTGACAAAGTAGATAAAACAGAATGTTAAGAGGGCTCAAAAGCATATTATGCTAGAAATGTTACAGGTAGGAATCAATTTTGGGGATTGACAACATGAACTTCAGATTTCTTTCAAGTTTTGGATTTTTATGAAATAATCATTGACAGGATAAGAACCCTGGAAGTTGAAGACTAGTTCCCTCACTGGCTTTTGAGGATTGTTGGTCACATCATTTAAGCACAGTTTCATTATTTTTAGTACTTCTTTTAGATCTACACAAGCACTCAAGTGAAAATACACTTTGGAGAATCTCTCCTGAAAATTTTAAGTTTTTCTTCAATTACTTGGGGCCAGCCATGGCCAGCAGTATCCAGCAGGACCAATATCTAGCAATATCCTGCCCAAACTAGTGCCAGGACCTGTGTGGGCCCCACTCTCCAATCTACTTCTGGATGCTCTTGTGCTCTATCTTCAAGCAAGAGCCTGACCAGATACACCAAGGAGCTCCATATCTGACATGTGTATAGTCACTTAAGGGTCCTATGTTTGAGTGTAGGACTGGCAATTTGATTGCTCCCACCCACCAGCTCTCACTGACCAGCTCCCACTGCAATTTTTTTCAGTGCGTGGTATGATACAGAACTTTCTGAATGGCGCTAACATGTTGATTTTGAGTGATTCTCATCCATTTTAGAGAATGAATTCAAGCTCTGGATTACCAGTGCAGTACGCCCAAACATTAGACTCAAGCCAAATGTGTGACTTTATGTGTGAGTTCTTATTTATCTCTGTTCCAATCTTGATCCAGTTTCCAACGTACAGCTGCTGAGAGTAGCAGGCATCCTTTGTCCTATGCACCCCCTGCCACTGGCACTCTTAATGATCCACCCAAACCCCATGTAGTCTTCGTGCCACATTCTCCGGTGGTAATAGAGCCTACTTCTTCCAAGCACTTTCATGACTTTTGCCCCTCAACGACAAAGAAATCTTTCAGTTCATGTCATCTCTTGCATCCCAGATCAGTCCTAAGCCATGCTGGGTAAAGAGCAGGCGTTCCTTGTGTAAATGAAACGACTTATTTCTTTGCTTGTGGACCCCTTGTCTGTCTTTCCACTGTTGATTGTGTGTGGACAGCAGTGGTGTGGTCATGATGGAAATAAACTACCTTATAAGAAAGTAGTGGTCAAGACCTAAAGAGTTCAAGAGAATGTATTATTGGAAGACGTGTTATGCTATATTTTTAATATATATGATTCTGAATGGTAAATTCAACATGATCATATAATGATTATTTTTTCACATTTTTCTGTTTAATCTGCACAGCACTTACATTTGTGGTCACTGTCAACAATGCAAAGTAATAACTTCTGAGAGAATCAATGGAAGTCAATGTTCATGGGTAGCACAGTGGATAACATAGCATCATGAGAAATGATGTAATTAGCATTAAATAAATGGTATTATAGAACTGCAGGGACATTAAGTTTTATATTATTTCAGTACAAGCTGTTGTATAAAGCCATGGCCTTGTGAGTAATAACTGTTGCTGCAGTTTTCTCAAGTTGGGAAGATATAAAATTAGCCAGGAACTGCATATTTCACAATACAGAGCAAAAAAGAATTTATGGATTTGAGGGGAAAGAGATAGTGCTTGCAAACTATGTAGAAGCTTCACATCCACCAACTAGAAGAGAATAAATACACAAATAACTCTTTTCTACTCATTGTTCTGCATTTTCATCAATAAATTACTACTCTTAGGGTTCCATAGGTTTTCTAATAAATGTTAACCAAGCTAATTATATAGATGGGTGCCCCACAAAAAGGATTTTCTCAGGGTCCCACACACCCTAGGGCTGGCACACTCATCTGTTTTAGAAATTAGTCCCTTCTAACTCAAAAAGTTTATGATTCTATATGAACATTTTATTATGTTTCATAAATATATTTGTGCATCATTTGCAGAAAACTTAACAAGCAAACTTAAATAAAGCTTGATATATAAACTGGGTAAAATACTGTGTAATGGGCAAGACCCAAAAACAGGATCAGAGTACTGATGAAAACAATGTCAGATATTTGCTTGATCTATTAACTAATTTTGCAACTCACTAGCAAACAGCTTATGCAAAGAATTTCTGTATAAATATAAGATCAAAGACAAATCATGGCACAAGTGGATATGACTTCTAAGCTTTTGATTAGTTCTCCATGGCTAAAATTTTGAGAATTGGCAAAGAGTATAGAATTTACCATGTAAGGTGATCCTGTGATCTCGAGAGAGCTTATTTTTATACACTGTAACCTGGAAAGGAAAGGAAAGGGAAGAATGTCTTTGCGGAAGGGCTTTGTTCATTACCATATAACCATGGCTATCCAGTGAGCCAATTGACTTTTGCTGCACAATTCAACATACTCTGTAGCTCCTTAGGCAGGTCTGGCCATACCCTATCCTGTAGATGGTAACTGTATATTTACACAGGTCTCCTTCATTTGTATATGGGCTTACTGTAAGAGTCTCTTAAATTAAAACAACAAAAACAACCCTGAGACGATGAAAATATCAAGGTATATGTCCAATGTCAAGCTTTTTTGGCATTCCTTAACACATGAAATAAATTAGCCCCATGTCTTCAATCAGTGACAGATGGGCTTGATTAGTATTTAATGTGAGGACCCCTGGTACTAAGATGTTTTTCCTCCTGAGGCATTGAGCCTAATATGATACAGAGGCAGAAGTGGGAAGCTGCAGTGGCCATGGGTGGCATGGTGTTGTCAGGAAGTATGGAGCAGGATCTGGAAGCTGGTGGGAGAATTGTAAGAGGAATGCTGATAGAGTAGCTCCAAAGATATTGCAAAATTTATATATCAGACTTCATTGTGAAATAAGAGGAATCAGAGAGTTAGAGATTGCATAGCCTCGTGGGTACACGTGTGTTTTGGTGTCAGAGAACTTGACTTTAAACACGGCTATTTAGTAGTAGCATCATACTGTGCAGAGCTGCCATGTATGGTTGTGCAGATTGTGCCCTGCTCAAGTTCTCTCGGTCAATAAGGGGTCAGCCCATGGTCTCCTTGCCAGGAGAAGCTCAGAGCGGCTTCCACCTTGAAATAGGGTTGTGCCCCTGAGAGTGCTTGTTAACATCTCTGAGACTCAGTTTCTTCATCTTTATGATGTACATAATATTTATCTTGCAGGGTTGTTGTGATGATTGCAAAGAATGTGTGTGTGAAGAGTCTCTCACCATAGAGGTACTTAATTAGAGGCTATTAGAATAATAGGACTATTGCTTTGTGTTCAGCTCTGTGTGTGAATGGGGAATTATATCCATCATATGTGCCTTCTGGGAGATAATGAGTTATTCATGGAAAACCAAATGTGCACATTAACCATATTGAGTAGGAAAGGTCAGGGTGGCCAAGAGAATAAAGGAAGGCTTCATGGCAGAGGCTGGGGCCTTTTACTATAGGTAAAATTACACTTCCTTAGAGAAATGTTTTTAAACAGTCCTTTGTTTTGGAAAATGGCATATTTATTATAATTAATAATATGCAGAATAGCCTTTGAAAGAACGCCGTGATGAAATATAACAACATGTTAATAGCATTGATGGAGCACAATGGAGTAGACTCTGGAGTTGGTGAGATCTTGGTTTAAACCCTTTCTCTGCTCTTTACTGGCTTCATTCTCTCTAACAAATTATTCTCTGAGCTCCAGCTTCCTCAGTAAAAGTAGATTATATAATAGAACTATCTTATACTTCTGTGGTGTGAATTAAATGCAATCATGAAATAAATAACTTATAAAGTATGAATAGCATTATTATCACTATGAATAGTATTATTATGCAGGAGCACAAAGTGACTTCAGACATTTCTGAATTTTCAATTTTCTCTAATGAGCATGAATTACATTTATAAAAGAAAAATATAAACTTAATTATAAAAATATGCCAGTCATATAAAAGCTGTGATTGTATGTAAGAAAACAGATATATTTCTGAATTAAAAGCAATGGAATCTTCTCATGGTTATGTTAGGTGGGGTAGAGAGAGGTTCTTTCTTATCCATACCTTTTTTCAAGTGGATGCTTCCATGTAGCTCTCTTCCATGGACCTGCTGAGCTACTATCTGAGCTACCAAAGCGGGAAAGACATGTGACCAAGATAAGGTTGACAAGTTTAGAGGAAAAAGTAGAGGACATGCGGAGAAATTTGAATTTCAGATAAACAATGAATATAGTTGTTGAGTCTGGGTGGGCCTTATATGATACTTGGGACATACATTAAAATAGTATTCCTTGTTTACATGAAGTAAAAATTCAACTGGGCATTTTGTATTTTATCTCGCAAGCAGACCCAAGGGCTTAGTCATAAAACAAAAACAACAACAACAACAAACCTCACATCCCTGACCTTTCCTAAGGCAAGGAAGGGATATCAGACCTGCTCAACTCATTTCTCCTTAGGCTACCAAACAGGGAACAGAGTATACCACCAGGGCCAACTAGATCTTTCTGTTTACTCAAGGAATAATAAGGCTAACAAACGCACAGTAAACAAAACACAAAAATACTGAACAAGGTGTTGAGGAGGATGGCAAGATGACATAATAAAGGCCCAGCCTTTGTGGCCACAGCTTAAAATACAGAGGAAATGATGGAACCAGGGGTTACTTTAAATGTAGTAGCTAACTAAATCCCTGGGGCCTGCCTTTTGAGATGCATCAAATTGAACACAACCCAAGGGAGTGTTGGAAACAACTTTAATTACTTGTTACAAGTAAGAAAGCAGGGATGATGAGGAGAACAAAGGCAAGAGAAATAGAGCTAAAATTAAATTTCCTTACAACTTATAGCCTGCTGATAAATACCTGAGACATACAGAGTGTGACATTCTTCAAGGAAATCAAGGCTGCCTTAATGTTAATGTCTCACGAGGCCAAAAGCAACCTTATCTTGACACTAGCCATACCTCCAGGATCTTTTAACTCTTCTTCAACAGGCAGAAATTCCTTTAGAGTCTCAGTTATCTCTACCCTTCCCCTGAATCTTGGAAGTATATAATGAGTTGCTCTTCACAACCAGAAGTGCAATTCTTTCTCGTGATAAAAGCACTGTTTTGCATCATAAAAGGTCTCAAAAATTCTTTCGTGACCTTTGCCCTCAGTGACCAACATCAGGAGTTTAGCTCTCAGGGCACTGCCTCCTTGGGACTTCCATTCATCATATTAGCAGGGAGGCAGGGAGCTTGCTTGCGCATTAAGGAACTTACACATATTCTCTTCCTTAGGCACTTTAGTTCGGTAGCACATGCTTAGCATGTCAACATGCTAGTGCATACATCATATGTTCAAAAAGTGGCAGAAAATTCCACCCATAGGAGGAAATCTTAGTATTATAGGTTAAAGGTAACTTTAAGAAAACTTGTGGGGCTTCTAGGCAGGCGTCAACTCCAAACTGACTCACAGAAAGGGCTATTAGGAATGGCTAGTTCAGCAAAACAAAACACATTCCTTCCCTGCTGTTGTCTCTTCCTCTCCTCCCTTCTGCTGATAGCTTTCAGCCCTCTGATTGGAGTAACTTCACATTGCAACCTAGTTTACAGTATTAGCAAGGCTAGCAACATCTTGGAATAGTCTTTCTGGTCAACTTTTTCAAGGCATGCACAAATCCATTTTGCCTATAGATCTCCAGGTATGAGAGGAGAGATTTTTCAAATTTACAAATCTACCCAACTGTTCTGACATTGCGAGATAGGGCTGGAAGCTGTGAACACTTAAGATCACAAGTTGTTAGCTAGGATGCAGTTGTTCTAAAGTTAGCTTTACTTCATTATAATATTAAGGTCTTGGGCGCCTGGGTGGCTCAGTGGGTTAAGCCGCTGCCTTCGGCTCAGGTCATGATCTCAGGGTCCTGGGATCAAGTCCTGCATCGGTCTCTCTGCTCAGCAGGGAGCCTGCTTCCCTCTCTCTCTCTGCCTACTTGTGATCGCTGTCAAATAAATAAATAAAATCTTAAAAAAAAAAAAGATCTCCTACGGGCAGAGTTTTCTGCCATTTTTGAACAGAATGTATGCCTTAGCTTGTTGACGTGCTGGACATGCACAATTGAACCAAAAGTACCCTTGTAAGCTCCCTGCCCCCACCCCATGGTACACTAATGAAAACTTCCTGAATGAACCCCATGGAGAGACAATATTTTGGGAGCTATCTTCCTGTCTCTTCACTTGTGACAAATAATAAAAATTTGTTTACTTTCAACACTTCCTTGGGTTGTGTTCATTTTGGCATTGATGCACCTAAAGCAGGAACCCCTTGAGTTTGGTTACAAAATGATGGGTGTGTGAATCTGGAGTGTATCTGAGAGCAGGAGCACTAAGTGTTCTGAGGGAGAAACATTGAAACTTACCTTCCCTAGTGTTCTATAAATGTTTTTAAAAGGGTCATGTCTGATATACTGAGGGTAGGCTAGATTTTGTGTCATTGAAGATTTGGACATTTTAGGAATTAGCTATGAGAGGAACTGATCACATATCATTAGAGTGTGAATTTGTTGATTGAAAAAATGCATTTATTAAAAGATGGAAGGAAATTCTCATTCTACTGTCCATCATCATTCTTTTTCATTTGAATAAAGGAAAATTTAGGATGAGAATCCCTATTGGTTTATCTTTTCTTTTAATGATGTAAGCACTACTTCAGCCATCTTAGGAAGAATTGTTTTGCATAAAAACCTTACAAGTTATTATGTAGATGGGTTATGAAAGTCTAATATTTAAGATTTCTGATGTACTGCTTTGAAAAAAAAATCCTCCTCTTTGGATGTGAAAAGGAAAGCCCTCTAACATATATTTTTGTGCAAAAGAATTTGTCTTTTAGTATGTTTTGGTAAGAAGAAGTTTTTAGCACAATTAATAATGTATTAGCTGACTGCTTATCATTGCTTTTTTTTTTTTAATTGAATGTCTCACCACACCACTTTGTGATTTCACTCCGAGCCATCTGCCAAGCTAGGTACTTTTACCACGTTTTGTTTTACATATGTGGCCTACTTTGAAAGTCTCAACATTTTTCTGGCTTTGTTTTCAACAGACACCAAATTCAAATGACTGAATGTGTGAATGTTCCACATTTTTATACAAATATAAGCTTCACAGAAAATATACATACTATTATTACTTAAGAAATACTGCTCTTTATGCTGTATTTAGTTGAGTGCCTACTTCTTGATAAAGTAATCTTAATACTTCTCTTTTGCTTAAGAGAATATTTCTGATGGCTGGAAAAGAAAGTATCTCTTAGGTTTTCCTTAACTTTTTATTATTCTTAGCCTTAGTGAAGAAATGTTTTTTTGCACCCACTCTTGCTAGACCAGTCCCACAAATACAGCTTCAGGCAGTGAAGAGGATAAAGTTCTTGCTCCTCATGCTCACATATATATGACAGAGAAAGCCTCTTAACCATTTATTGAACACTGAGGTGGCATGAACAATACCCCCAATCCATCAAAGATATGTTCTTTCCCCCAGCCAAAAGACACAGGGTATCAGAATGGATTAAAAAACCCAAACCCATCAATATGCTGTCTGCACGAAACTCATTTGAGACCTAAAGACACCTCCAGGTTTAAAGTGAGGGGGTGGAAAATAATTTACCATGCTAATGGACATCAAAAGAAAGCTGGGGTTGCAATTCTTATATCAGATCAATTAGATTTTAAGCCAAAGACTATAATAAGAGATGAGGAAGGACACTATATCATACCCAAAGGGTCTGTCCAACAAGCAGATCTAATAATTGTAAATATCTATGCCCCTAACATGGGAATAGCCAATTATATAAACCAATTAATAACAAAATCACAGCAACACATCAACAATAACACAGTAATAGTAGGGGACTTTAACAGCCCCCCCCTCACTGAAATGGATAGATCAGCCAACCAAAAGATCAACAAGCAAATAAAGGCCTTAAATGACACACTGGACCAGATGGACATCACAGATATATTCAGAACATTCCATCCCAAATCAACAGAATACACATTCTTCTCTAGTGCACATAGATTACATTCTGGGTCACAAATCAGGTCTCAACTAGTACCAAAAAATTGGGATTATTCTCTGCCTATTTTCAGACCACAATTCTTTGAAGCTAGAACTCAATTACAAGAGGAAAGTTGGAAAGAACTCAAATACATGGAAACCAAAAAACACCCTACTAAAGAATGAATGGGTCAACCAGGAAATTAAAGAAGAATTGAAAAAATTCATGGAAACAAAAGATAATGAAAACACAACTATACAAATCTGTGAGACACAGCAAAGGCAGTCATGAGAGGAAAATATATAGCAGTACAAGCCTTTCTCAAGAAACAAGAAAGGTCTCAAGTACACAACCTAACCCTACACGTAAAGGAGCTGGAGAAAGAACAAAAAAGAAAGCCTAAACCCAACAGGAGAAGAGAAATAATAAAGATCAGAGCAGAAACCAATGAAATAGAAACAAACAAACAAACAAAAACCCCCTAAACCAAAAACAAAAACAAAAAAACAATAGAACAGGTCAACGAAACTAGGAGCTGGTTTTTTGAAAGGATTAATAAGATGGATAAACCCTGGCCAGACTTATCAAAAAGAAAAGAGAAAGGACCCAAATACATAAAATCATGAATGATAGAGGAGAGATCACATCCAACACCAAGGAAATACAAATAATTATAAGAACATATTATGAGCAACTATACACCAGTAAATTTGACAATCTGAAAGAAATGGATGCATTCCTAGAGACATATAAAGTACCAAAACTGAACCAGGAAGAAATAGAAAACCTGAACAGACCCATAACCGTAAGGAGATTGAAGAAGTCATCAAAAATCTCCCAACAAATAAGATTTGATTATTCTTAGCCTTAGTGAAGGGCCAGATGGGACTAGACAGCCAGACGGCTTCCCATGGGAATTCTACCAAACATTTAAAGAAGAATTAATACCTATTCTCCTGAAACTGTTCCAAAAAATAGAAATGGGAGGAAAACTTCCAAACTCATTTTATGAGGCCAGCATTACCTTGATCCTAAATCCAGACAAAGACCCTACCAAAAAATAGAATTACAGACTAATATCTTTGATGAATAAGGATGCAAAAATTCTCACCAAAATACTAGCCAATAGGATCCAACAGTACATTAAAAGGATTATTCAACACATTAAAAGAATTATTAAAAGGAATCCCACCAAGTGGGATTTATTCCTGGGCTGCAAGGTTGGATCAACATCTGCAAATCAATCAATGTGATACAATATGTTAATAAAAGAAAGAACAAGAACCATACAATACTCTCAATAGATGCTGTAAAAGCATTTGACAAAAGTACAGCATCCTTTCTTGATCAAAACTCTTCAAAGTGTAGGGATAGAGGGTACATTCCTCAATATCACCAAAGCTATCTATGGAAAAACCACAGCGAATTTCATTCTCAGTGAGGAAAACCTGAAAACTTTCCCACTAAGATCAGGAACATGGTAGGGATGTCCACCATTACCACTGCTATTCAAAATAGTACTAGAAATCATAGTCTCAGAGATTAGACAACAAAAAGAAATTAAAGGCATCCAAATTGGCAAAGAATAAGTCAAACTCTCACACTTTGCAGATAATATGATACTTTAAGTGGAAAACCCAAAAGACTCCACTCCAAAACTGCTAGAACTCATACAGGAATTCAGTAAATTGGCAGGATACAAAATCAACTCACAGAAATCAATTGCATTTCTATACATCAACAACAAGACAGAAGAAAGAGAAATTAAGGAGTCGATCTCAATTACAATTGCACCCAAAACCATAAGATACCTAGGGATAAACCTAACCAAAGAGGCAAAGAATCAGTACTCAGAAAACTATAAACTACTCATGAAAGAAATGGAGGAAGACACAAAGAAATGGAAAACATTCCATGCTCATGGATTGGAAGAACAAATATTGTGAAAATGTCTATGCTACCTAAAGCAATCTACACATTTAATGCAATCCCTATCAAAATACCACCATTTTTTTTTCAAAGAAATGGAACAAATAATCCTAAAATCTATATGGAACCAGAAAAGACCTCTAATAGCCAGAGGAATATTGAAAAAGAAAACCAAAGTTGGTGGCATCACAATTCCAGACTCAAGCTCTATTACAAAGCTGTCATCATCAAGACAGTACAGTACTGGCATAAAAACAGACACATAGATCAGTGGAACAGAATAGAGAGCCCAGAAATAGACCCTCAACTCAATGGTCAACTAATCTTTGGCAAAGAGGGAAAGAATATTCAGTGGAAAAAAGACAGTCTCTTCAACAAATGGTGTTGGGAAAATTGGACAGCCACATGAAGAAAAATAAAACTGGACCATTTGCTTACACCACACACAAAAATAGACTCCAAATGGATGAAAGACCTCAATGTGAGACAGGAATCCATCAAAATTCTTGAGAACAGAGGCAGCAACCTCTTCGACCTCAGCCGCAGCAACTTCTTCCTACGAACGTTGCCAAAGGCAAGGGAAGCAAAGGCAAAAATGAACTACTGGGACTTCATCAAGATCAAAAGCTTTTTCACAGCAAAAGAAACAGTCGACAAAACCAAAAGACAACTGACAGAATGGGAGAAGATATTTGCAAACAACATATCAGATAAAGGGCTAGTATCCAAAATCTATAAAGAACTTATCAAAATCAACACCAAAAGAATAATCCAACCAAGAAATGGGCAGAGGGCATGAACTGACATTTCTGCAAAGAAGACATCCAGATGACCAACAGACACATGAAGAAGTGCTCCTCATCACTCGGCATCAGGTTAATACAAATCAAAACCACACTGATTCTCACACTGGTGAGAATGGTTAAAATTAACAAGTCAGGAAATGACAGATGCTGGTGAGGATGCAGAGAAAGGGGAAGCCTCCTTCACAGTTGGTGGGAATGCAAGCTGGTGCAACCACTCTGGAAAACAGCATGGAGATTCCTCAAAAAGTTGAAAATAGAGCTACCCTATGACCCAGCAATTGCACCACTGGGTATTTACCCTAAAGATACAAACATAGTGATCTGAAGGGGCACGTGCACCGAATGTTTATAGCAGCTATGTCCACAATAGCCAAATTATGGAAAGAACCTAGATGTCCATCAACAGATGAATGGATAAAGAAGAGGTGGTATATATATACAATGGAATCCTATGCTGCCATCAAAAGAAATAAAATCTTGCCATTTGCAATGACATGGATGGAACTAGAGGGTATTATGCTGAGTGAAATAAGTCAATCAGAGAAAGACAAGTATCATATGATCTCCCTGATATGAAGAATTTGAGAGGCAATGTTGGGGGGTTTGGGGGGTAGGGAAGGAAAAAATGAAACAAGATGTGATTGAGAAGGAGACAAACAATAAGGGACTCAATCTCATAAAACAAACTGAGGGTTGCTGGGGGTAGGGGGGTTAAGGAGAGGGTGGTTGGGTTATGGACATTGGGGAGGGTATAGGATATGGTGAGTGCTGTGAAGTGTGAAAGCCTGAATATTCAAGGACCTGTACCCCTGCGGCAAATAATACATTATATGTTAATAAAAATAATTAATAAATTTTTAAAAAACAGATATGTCCCTGTCCTAATCTCTAGGGCCTATAAATGTCATCTTATCTGGAAAAAAGGGTCTTTTCAGATACAAATAGGAATAATGAGATGAGTAGATCATCTTGGGTTATCTGGGTGAGCCTTAAATGTCATCAAAATTGTCTATGAGAGTGTCAGAAAGGAGATACACAGAGAAAAGAAGTCTTTGTGACAATAAGGCAGAGATGGGAGTGATGTGAACACTAGCAGAAAAATGTTGGAAACCAGGAGAAGCTGGAGGAAGCCAGGAGCAGATTCTTTCTAGACCTGCAGAGCCAATGTGGTCTTGCCAGCACCTTGATTTTAGCCCACTGGCAATGATATTGAATTTTTGGCTTCTAGAACTATGGGGAAAGAAACTTGTATTGTTTTAATCCACCAAGTTTAGTACCATGTGGTGGTGGTTCAGGCAACCAGTGGAAACTAAAACAGGAAACTACCATGTTCTAGGCCTAAATACATGGTAGGAATTTTTGGTATGTTATCCTATGTATTCTTTTCCTCAGGGTTATCTGTATGTGAGGATGATTATTTTTATCTTAATTTTATGGATGAGAAAACTAAGCTGATATAAATTGCCTAAAGTCCCACAGCTACATAGGATCAAATTACAAGAGTTTGTCTACCTGACACCCAAATTTATAATGTACTTATCTACTTATATATTTTTTTTTTATTTATTTGATAGACAGAGATCACAAGCAGGCAGAGCAGCAGGCAGAGAGAGAGAGGAGAAAGCAGGCTCCCCGCTGAGCAGAGAGCCCGACGCGGGACTCGATCCCAGGACCCCAGGATCATGACCCGAGGCGAAGGCAGTGGCTTTAACCCACTGAGCCACCCAGGCGCCCCATCTACTTATATTTTGCTTATTAATATATGAATCCTTTAAATAGCATCCCAAACAGCAATGGCCTCCCCTTTGAAGGATTCACTGAAAAGGTTCCTCAGGATGTAGTGGAAAAACAGACAACTGTTATCTTAAATAAAGCTTTCCTTGGTACCTGCAATGGAAAGAATGGTCACCAAGTATCTCTAATATTTATCTGCTTTCTTTCACCATAATAGTTATTTTCACAGGAACCTACCTCGCCAGCTCAAGATTGATCAACAGATTTGGTAGATCTTAAAATACTTGTGATCCTCAAAGCCTTGAAAATCTCAACTTTGCTCAATAGACCAAGGCTGGGAAAGTCTGTTACCCAAGAAAATGATACATCTCATTTTATGCTCCCTAAGAAAAGAATAAAATTGCAGTGAAAGTGTTAAGCCATGTCCACACATTCAATGTATTCCTTATAAGATGACCACATTTATGTGTTTATGATTCAAATGGCTTCCTCTTTTACTATAAAGCAGTAGAAATATATACTGTTTTTCTTTCTCTGTTTTATTTTCTTTCACTTGTAACATGCTATCAAAACACATTCTGGCCTGAATCTGATTTTGTTATTAATACCTAAATAGGTATAAAGCTGAGCAGGGCTTCGGTAAATTAGAAATCACCCCCTCCCCGGCTTCTTCATTCTCTTTGCTCTGTGGTCTACCTTCCTGCTTTGGATCAGTCCTGCTCCAATGCTCAGGCCTGTATGGATTTCATGGAGGATGTGCTATGCTTTAAAGAATAATCTTTACAAAATCAGGTAGAATTAATAGGTAGAATGCACTCAGTCCAGGTAGCTCTGCAAAAAGGTCTAGAGAGGTTCTTTCACTGTAGACATTACTTAATATATTCATTGAAATGGATTGAACCCATTCAGAAGAATGTAAGGAAACGATGCTTTTATTATGTACATTTTATGTTTTGTATAATTTTATTCACATGAACATAAATTTATTCATGATTCCCTGCTTTTTGCTATGAAGGAAACAATGATTGTCTTCAACATGTTGGGTTAAAATCATAATCCTTGGTCCAGATAAGGCTGAACCTCCATTTTTTTTTAATTAATTAATTTATTTTTATTTGCTTATTTACAGCATAACAGTGTTCATTGTTTTGGCATCACACCCAGTGCTCCATGCAATACGTGCCCTCCCTATTACCCACCACCTGGTTCCTCAACCTCCCACCCCACCCCACCCCCTCCTGCCGCCCCTTCATAACCCTCTGGTTGTTTTTCAGAGTCCATAGTCTCTCATGGTTCATCTCCCCTTCCAGTTTCCCTCAACTCCCTCTCCTCTCCATCTCCCCATGTCCTCCATGTTATTTGTTATGCTCCACAAATAAGTGAGACCATATGATACTTGACTCTCTCTGCTTGACTTATTTCGCTCAGCATAATTTCTTCCAGTCCTGTCCATGTTGCTACAAAAGTTGGGTATTCGTCCTTTCTGATGGAGGCATAATACTCCATTGTGTATATGGACCACATCTTCCTTATCCATTCATCCGTTGAAGGGCATCTTGGTTCTTTCCACAGTTTGGCGACCGTAGCCATTGCTGCAATAAACATTGGGGTACAAATGGCCCTTCTTTTCACTATATCTGTATCTTTGGGTGAACCTCCATTTTTCTTTCATTGCCTGCGTTGAATTGGCCCTTTTGTTCTGAGTCCTGTGAGATCTGGTCACTTACCATTTGCTGTTGGGATATTTCCTCATTTCACAACCCAAAATGTGATTTCACATAGTCCTTTTATGTAGGCCCTAAATGTTCAAAGTTCACTTTGTATGTAGGCTGTTTGCTGATCTTGTGCACAAATAGGTGCCTTTTTAAGTCAGGAATGTCTTTTGTCAGTCTGCTTGACAACTTTCTGTCTGGAGCACTCTGGCCTACTCTCTCAGCATCTTCTGCTATGTTGTGGTGATAGCAATTATAGAGTATTTTCCTCTTGGCAGAAAAAGTTACTTTTTAACTAAAAATGGATTTCACCATGAAAGTTGCCATGACCTTTGCTGACAACATCACTCTGGTGGCATTATCTTTTTATTTATGAGGTTCAATTTATATACAGTAAAATGCACAAATCTTAAGTTCATAGCTTGACAAATGTTGACATCAAGATATAGAATATTTTCATCACCTAATAGAGGTTCCTCTTGCCCTTTTCTATCAATCCACCCCCTGCCCTAGGCAATCATTATCCCGATTTTTCTACATTGATTAGTGTTGCTTAGGCTTGAACTTCATAGAACTGGAATCGTACATCATATATTCTGAATGACTCATCCATATATCATACACCATGAATCTTTTGTGCCTTGCTTCTTTTGCTCAACATAATATTTTTGACATAGGTTTATACTCATCAGTAGTTGTTTTTTATTAATGGATAGAAGAATAACGTTCTATCCCATGAATATGCTAGGGAATATGTGACAGATATTTGGGCTGTTTTCAGTTTGGAACTATCACTAATAAAATTGGTTTGAACATTCTTATTCATGATACAGTTCTCTTAGGAATATATATAAAAATGAAATTTCTGTATGTCACAAGCTAGGTATCTGTTTAACTTAATTAGAAATGTATGACCCAGCAATTGCACTACTGGGTATTTACCCTAAAGATACAAACATAGTGATCCGAAGGGGCATGTGTACCCGAATGTTTATAGCAGCAATGTCTACAATAGCCAGACTATGGAAAGAACCTAGATGTCCATCAACAGATGAATGGATAAAGAAGAGGTGGTATATATACCCAATGGAATACTATGCAGCCATCAAAAGAAATGAAATCTTGCCATTTGCGACGACGTGGATGGAACTAGAGCGTATCATGCTTAGTGAAATAAGTCAATTGGAGAAAGACAACTATCATATGATCTCCCTGATATGAGGACATGGAGAAGCAACATGGGGGGTTAGGGGGATAGGAGAAGAATAAATGAAACAAGATGGGATTGGGAGGGAGACAAACCATAAATGACTCTTAATCTCACAAAACAAACTGGGGGTTGCTGGGGGGAGGTGGGATTGGGAGAGGGGGAGGGGGCTATGGACATTGGGGAGGGTATGTGCTATCGTGAGTGCTGTGAAGTGTGTAAACCTAGCGATTTACAGACCTGTACCCCTGGGGATAAAAATACATTATATGTTTATTAAAAAAAAAATTTGGAAGGGGAGGCGAACCATAAGAGACTATGGACTCTGAAAAACAACCTGAGGGTTTTGAAGGGTCAGGGGTGGGAGGTTGGGGGAACAGGTGGTGGGTAATAGAGAGGGCACATTTTGCATGGAGCACTGGGTGTTGTGCAAAAACAATGAATACTGTTACACTGAAAAAATAAATAAAATGGAAAAAAATATGATTATAATAAAAAAAAAGAAATTGTAACATCAATGTCATAAGAGCAGTTGTTTTTAAAATATTTTATGACTACTACTAGATAGGCAAGAACACAAAATAATAATAACATAATAACCACCATAATAACACAAAATCAGCAATTTGGCTTTTATTGCTAAGTTTTTAAGACTGAGTGCTTTACTTATTCATTGATTTGACAAACAATAGAGGAAGAAAAGCAGGATTATTGTATGCATGACCCTAGAAACTCAGGTTGTGCCGTCACAGGTGGACCCTGAGCAAGGACACATTTTCTTCATGGAAGGAATTGTACCCAAACTTACATTCAGATGGTAAGACTCCCTTCCTTTCTCTGGTACATGCATTCTGAGTGCGGTGATACACCCCCAAGGGGGTAAAAATTGGTTCTTGGAGGGTGGATACTGAGAAAAGTCTTCTTCTTTTTAAGCATAAAGCGTAAAGGTATACATAGAAGCACACAGATCTACAGTATATTGTATAATAGCATTTCAGCAGGGATGTTATTAGGAGCAAAGTCTACAAAAGGGTCTTTGGGGTGGGGCAATAATAAAAAGTGGTTGAAGAATATCAATTTAGTGACTTAAATACAATTTCACAGATAACTCAGACAAATGCACTGGCATTTATAGACTCTCTAGTACCTAGGTACTTTCCTTTTTTACCTCTCTTCCAAGACTATGCATGAACTTGCACTATAAGCAGGTGTGGAAGAGAGAATGGGGCCCTTCCCTGGAGGACAACTGCATGGCTATTACCTCCAGCCTCACTGAGTCCTCACCTGGCTTCTCTGTGGTATGTTGAGAGAATGGTGGAGTATGTGTCTACACTTGGTAACTTGGGGCTTATAGATTTCCCCTATAAAGGGTTCTTGACCCATTCCATGAGATAGAATGTTTTGCCTTTATCTACCTTATTTAGAATGTCTAAGCCCTAACCATATTCTATTTTGCATTCAGTCTATATTGAATTGTAAAACAATCTACATTTATTTGATTGTTTTATTTTTTAAACTCTTCTTTGCCAAGAGCTTATTTAGAAATCAATAGTCTGTTACTATAAATTTCTTTCCCTTAGACTAACAGTCTTCTTCCTGATCCAAAGCCAGTGTTTCTGGTTATGGTTCCTTCTGATCATACCTAAAGAGACCATCTCTTGGGCTGTCTGGGCATCCAAACTTTCCCTGCTTTGCTCTACTGACTCAGAATATTAAGACTCTTTGATATTCATTTCATTTCCTATTTTCAAATATTTACCTTAAGGAAGAATAGAAATTTCTGTACTGATTACAACAGGCTTTGTAATCCAAATTGTGTTTCACTGACTCCAAATATGTAAGTTTAGTGCTATGTCCCAATCTTCCTCCAGCCTATTCTATCTTACTGCAAATACGTGGTGATGTCTAGTAGTCAGATCTCGATTTCTGACAAGTGTAACCCTATAAAAACTGGAAGAAGCTGATTTAGTCCCTCTTTATTCTTGTATCTGTGGCAGACAACTTCATTGAGAAGTTTGCTCTAGTAACTTCCTCCGGGCTTATCAGGAAGGAATGACAGGAATTCTTTGCTTCTTTTTCTCTTGGAAGAAGAAGTTTCAGCAGGTAAAATCTGAACTGTCTGAGACTTGTAGGACTGAGTTTTTAACAAAGGAGAGAGGTGACCCTGAGGACGTGTGGATTCCCTAAGTTTTATAAATTGAATGCTTTGAGGTTAAAGACAGACATGGACTTCACCCAGAGAGGTAGGCACATTTAAGGGGGCATTTAGATGACTAGGAACTGAAGAATAAGTAATGAAGTCTTGAGAATCATAGTAATGAGAAAGCTGGTCTAGAGCATCAACCTTGTATCCCTTTGAATGGCCCATGTAGCCTTGGACAATGAAGATCTTTGTGGGGGCCATGGCACATAGATCTGTGGTCTTCCTTTAAGCTTTCCGAAGTTATTATGTTTGGAGTCCTAAATGACCTTAAGAAAGTGAAAGAGTCTCCTGCAAAATGACTGATTGAATTTCTTAATAAACATTCAAGGAGAGGGTGGAGATAAGGAAGTCTTCAAAGACAAATTGTACTCAATTTGGAACATGGAGAAAGAGAGTTTATGCACTCAAGTGTTAAGAATCAAATTTATATCTATTTTACATTTAATAGTAACTGACTTTGTTAAACTTTGACCATGTTCTCTTAAATAGAATGAGACAGGGAAACTAAAGAGACCCAATGAAAAACTGCTTTTTTGCTCCCTTTCCTGCTTCTATTCTTGCTAGGACCCACACCTTCACCTTACACCTGCCTTATAGAACAGATAATGAATGAATGTGCTCCTGGTAAAGTTCAAGGAGTTAATGAATTCTTTGGAGTCTTCCAGCACAATAGGTAACATCTAAGGAGTGACCAGGTGGGGTCATCGTGAATATTTTCCACGACCATTGGCTCACTAAGACCCTAGGCTCGAGGGCATGAATGAGTTATGGAGAACACCTAAACATTCATCTTTTTCCCTGGGTGCCTGAAGAGAGCACAATACTCAGTAAAAACCCAGGACCCCAAGCAAGGACAAGACTCTCTCTCCTTTCCCTTCTGAGTCTCTCAGACAGTCTGTATTTGCTCTATGTCTTCAATAAACTGCTCTCACTTTCTCTCAGCTTGTGTTTGATTTCTATCCTATGTGAAGCCAAAGACCCTCTTGACCAAAGAGGTCTCTGGGACCTCTTCTGGGTTCTTGGACCCAGGCAGCCTGCATCAAAACCATCCATCTGGACTACATATCACCTTACCTTTTCAGTTTCTCTTCATAGCACTTAATACTCATCTGATGTGATATGCCTATTTATTAATTTTATCTGTACTAGTTTTAAGCTCCATGAAGGAGGAAACTATCTTATTCATTGTGTTGAGTACAGTGCTTACAATAGTGCTGGCATATAATAGGTGCTCATAAATATTTGCTGATTGAATGAATAATATTTAGAAACTATCATGGTAAAAAATGGGAAAAAATGATGAAGACATCAAGACAGTTAATCTTGAAATATAAACAAGATGAAGTTCTGTATGAAATGAAAATATTTCTTGAAAATAGTGTTATAACATCATTTTGTGTTTTGCTTTAATACCTTCAATTTATCTAATACCTTTGATTTTCCTTTTATGACTTATCTTTTCTCAGTAGGTGATCTCCCTTGCAGTGTATCGGCAATTGGGAAAGTGTGTGATTTTATTAGCTCATTCCCTATTTTTGACAATCTGAGACTTTTAGTCAAAGTGACCTTATTTATGTCTCTCTTTGCATATTGCTTATATAGCTTGCTATTTTAAAAATATATTTGTATCTTATATTCTCACTATTTATGATTTCCTAAAATGAAATGATGGATTCATTGATGGATGGATCATTTTTATATGGTGGCCATTTAGCATTCTGTACCTTTATAGTCTACTTGGTATGTTTACTTTGATTTCAGCATGGCCTTTTTAATGTATTTTAAGATGCAGAATTCATGCTAAAAGGATTAAGACAATGCTCTCTTTAACCTAGAATTAGCTAAAAAATAAATGTGAGATGGAAAATATTGTGAGAATTTTTTTAAAAGATTTTATTTATTTATTTGACAGACAGAGATCACAAGTAGGCTGAGAAGCAGGCAGAGAGAGAGGAAGGGAAGCAGGCTCCCTGCCGAGCAGAGAGCCCGATGTGGGGCTCGATCCCAGGACCCTGGGATCATGACCTGAGCCAAAAGCAGAGGCTTTAACACACTGAGTGACCCAGGCACCCCAAGTGAGAATTTAAGAGAAATGGAGATCACCCCATTTGGAGCCAAATTCCAACAGACTCTTACCAGGAATGCATGCAGTCTGAAGAAAAGAGAAAGCCAGGGAGCTATAGGAGTTTTCATTACCATGAAATCTCACCAAGTCATATGTCTCTCCAATGGGATAAATTTTCCTTTATTAGTTATCTGGTGCTTAGTAGCAGATCTTCCAAATATTAGTTTCTTAACCCAAGCAAAATAATTTCATACTTCCCACAGTTTCTCTGGGTCAGGAGTTTGAAAGGGACTTTCAAAGTTTGAAAGGGCTAGGAAGTTTGGCTCAGGGCCTCTACTGGGGCTGAAGCCACCTGAACCTTTGCAGAGAGTGGAAGGATCCACTTTTAGGAGGCACCGTTGCAATGTTGGTGTATTGGTGGTCAGGCTTACTCGGAGCCTTCAGTGCCTTTTCCTGTGGGCCTCTCTAGGGCTACTTAAATGTCCTCATATGATAGGTTTCCCCCAAAATGAGCAATCCAAAAAGCCAAAACAGAAACTGTAATACCTTTTGTGGTCTAGCCTTGGAAATCAAACTTCCACTGTATCCGTTGGTCACACAGACCCATCCTGATTCAGTGTAGGGAGAAACTAGACAAAAATATGAATACAAGTTTTCCCAGCACCATTTATTGAAGAGACTGTCTTTTTTCCACTGTATATTTTTTCCTGTTTTGTCAAAGATTATTTGACCATAGAGTTGAGGGTCCATATCTGGGCTCTCTACTCTGTTCCACTGGTCTATGTGTCTGTTTTTATGCCAGTACCATGTTGTCTTGGTGATCACAGCTTTTTTTTTTTTTTTTTTTTTTTTTTTTTTTTTTTTCCTTTTTATTAATTTTTTCAGCGTAACAGTATTCATTCTTTTTGCACAACACCCAGTGCTCCATGCAAAACGTGCCCTCCCCATCACCCACCACTTGTTCCCCCAACCTCCCACCCCTGACCCTTCAAAACCCTCAGGTTGTTTTTCAGAGTCCATAGTCTCTTATGGTTCGCCTCCCCTCCCCAATGTCCATAGCTTTTTAGTAAAGCTTGAAATCAGGTAACATAATGCCGCCAGTTTTGTTTTTGTTTTTCAACATTTCCTTAGCAATTCGGGGTCTCTTCTGATTGTAGAAGAATGAAACTCGACCATTCTCTTACACCATACACAAAGATAAACTTGAAATGGATAAAAGACCTCAACGTGAGACAGGAATCCATCAGAATCCTAGAGGAGAACATAGGTAGTAACCACTTCGATATCAGCCACAGCAACTTCTTTCAAGATATGTCTCCAAAGGCAAAGGAAACAAAAGCGAAAATGAACTTTTGGGACTTCATCAAGATCAAAAGCTTCTGCTCAGCAAAGGAAACAGTCAACAAAACAAAGAGGCAACCCACGGAATGGGAGAAGATATTTGCAAATGACAATACAGACAAAAGGTTGATATCCAGGATTTATAAAGAACTCCTCAAACTCAACACACACAAAACAGATAATCATATCAAAAAATGGGCAGAAGATATGGACACTTCTCCAATGAAGACAACAAATGGCTGTCAGACACAAGAAAAAATGTTCATCATCACTAGTCATCAGGGAGATTCAAATTAAAACCATATTGAGATATCACCTGACACCAGTTAGAATGGCCAAAATTAGCAAGACAGGAAACAACATGTGTTGGAGAGGATGTGGAGAAAGGGGAACCTTCTTACACTGTTGGTGGGAATGCAAGTTGGTGCAGCCACTTTGGAGAACAGTGTGGAGATTCCTCAAGAAATTAAACATAGAGTTTCCCTATGACCCTACAATTACACTACTGGGTATTTACCCCAAAGATACAGATGTAGTGAAAAGAAGGGCCATCTGTACTCCCAATGTTTATAGCAGCAATTGCCACGTTCGCCAAACTGTGGAAAGAACCAAGATGCCCTTCAACGGATGAATGGATAAGGAAGATGTGGTCCATATACACAATGGAGTATTATGCCTCCATCAGAAAGGACGAATACCCAACTTTTGTAGCAACATGGACAGGACTGGAAGAAATTATGCTGAGCGAAATAAGTCAAGCAGAGAGAGTCAATTATCATATGGTTTCACTTATTTGTGGAGCATAACAAATAACATGGAGGACATGGGGAGATGGAGAGAAGTGAGTTAAGGGAAATTGGAAGGGGAGATGAACCATGAGAGACTATGGACTCTGAAAAACAACCTGAGGGTTTTTAAGGGGTGGGGGGTGGGAGGTTGGGGGAACCAGGTGGTGGGTAATAGGGAGGGCACATATTGCATGGAGCACTGGGTGTGGTGTGAAAACAATGAATACTGTTACGCTGAAAAGAAATAAAAAATATATATATGAATACAAGGAGGCAGGAATGAGTCCATCTTGTGGGCTGACTGCCACAACTACTAAGCTTAAAACTCTCTCTAGGCAGAATTAGAGAGACAGAAAGTAGAAATGTATCTCCTCAGTTGTGACTGCCCACATTATTAGCTCCCTTAATAGTTTTTTTTTCCTGCTATCTGAACAAATAATCAAAATCTACAACATCCAGTCCTACTGTACCTTAGGGAGAATTCAAATGATGTTCAGACAGACATGAAGGAGACCTAAGTAGAACATACGGAAAGTACTTTTTCTTTTTTTCCTCCATTTTTTAAAATTCTTTTTCAAATATCAGTCTTGGTAGAATCAACCTGTTCTCATTTAAATATCACAAAAGAGGAAAACAAAGCAAATAACAGAATAGAACAATAACTATATGACATTTCCTTAGTCCATTTTTCTCTTCTACTCTCTTAAATTATCCTTTTGTGCCTTCACTCTCCTCAAGGCTCCTTCTACACTCTGTCAGTTAATGAACTTGCCTCTTAGTTCGTTAGCAATTAGCCTCACTTCTAGAAGATTAACTTTCCTATGTCTGTACTACATACTATTCCTCACTTCTGTTGTTAGGGGAGAATTGTCCATGCTTTTAGCTGCTCTCAGTTCTTCCCCTCATATGCCAGAATGCATCATCTCTCCCTTATAGACACTTGGCTAACAACTGTATCTTTTCTTTCTTCAGTTTTCAAAGGTCTTCTTTTTGGGGGTCATTCCTGTCAGCCTAAGAACATGCCATTAATTTTTCCATTTTATGTTATTTTTTTCTTGATCTCACATGCATCTCCAAATCTTGCTCATTTCTCTTTTCCCCTCTAAGAAAGCTCCTCAAAGTAGCTCTGTATACCTGTGGTCTGTAATTCTTCCTTTCCCATTCTCTATTGAACAAACTTCATTTGAGCTTTACATGGTTCCCCTGAAACAGCTCTTGTCAAGGCCATCATCTAACCATCATACTGCTATGTCCAACGGTCAGTTCTAAGGCCTCTTCTTATCTGACTTATCAGTAGTACTTGACACAATCAATCACATCTCCTAGATCCTATTTAATCTTGGCATACTATGGTTAATTTCTTTCCCCAGTGGTTTTCTGTACCCACAATACACATCCAATATTAGAGGCAGATAGGAAACTCTTTACAGACTAATGACTGTTAAAAGCTCTTCTCCTTAGAGCTAATGGATCCTTCCCACTTTCCTCTATTATTTCCTTTTAACAGAGAGAAACAATAAAAACAAAACAATATAAACAAATCAATAAGGTCCTGAGTCTAAGACTGCATGTAAGCAATATGAACAATCACATATGAGTTAGAAGGAAGGAGGTTTAGAGATTGCGTATAACAACTCACCCAGTTCAGTGACCCAGTATGGGAAGTGGGGAGCTCCTCCTGAGTACCAGTCAGCCAGGCCTTGTTTTTAACACATCTATATTCTATGAACATTATAATTGTATTATCCAAATGATTTATATTCCCGTTTTTCTTCAAGTATCATGAATGAGATCATATTAAATTCTCCAATTAAAATAATTCCATCAATTAATGCTAATTTTCAAGATTTTTTTTTTCTGTACAGTCTTCAGTGCTATAAACTCTTGCAACTGTTTCCATTATACATTGTTGTGAAGAGATCTGGTAGATGAGGGAGAAGAAACAACATGAAATGCAGACATGCAGCCATTGTGACAGGCAGAAAATGGAAGAGTGTGACTGAAAACCAAACAGGGAAAAGTTTTAAGGAGGAGATGTGATTGGTTGTGCTGTGTGTGTGTGTGTGTGTGTGTGTGTGTGTGTGTGAACTTTCAACTGTGGGGAGTGAGGTGGGTCTGAGCACATAACCTTTGACCCTTCCACCCCCATGTTGTTTAAGGGTCACCTGTATAAGAGGTTTCCAGCAGGCAAACTGATAAACACCTGCCTTTAGCAGGAATTCTAAGTGACTGTCAGCTAGTCATTTACTCTACAGCCCTCAGTTAGGTTTCACTGTTATTTCCAAGATGAGTAAGTATCGGTGTTACATTACTGAGAAGGCCTAACAACAGGTCTTATGAAAAACATTTCAACATCTTGCACACAGACTGTCCATTATCTTCAGCAATGTAAATCCTCTCTGACATTCACATTAAGTATTTTCATTATAATGTACTCTCTTGTTCCTCACTTTTATCCCTAATTCATAATTATGACCACTTTGTTTAGAAGAGGATTATGATCATTATTATTAGGAAAACGTTCTTTCCTATTTGGAGTCAATGAATTCACTAGAGATTCTTGCCTGCATGATGATTACTTAATTAGGTACACCTGGAAAATCATAAAAGGAAAGGATCCAAACAAGAGAGACTCTTTATTTTTGCTGCTCAGACGTACGTAAGCGTGGAGGATACTAGGGACACTCAGACTACAGATATAAAACCACTTATTTAAAACATGGATCCAAGATACTTATTGACAATGTTCCCACAGCAGGGACCAGAATTCTAGTGCATTTAAACTGAACAGAAGCTGGAGCTAAAAGAATAAGAGGGTAGTTTTATTTAATAATTTAAATTGCTGATTACCCCTATTCAGATTATCTTACCCACAGAATAAAGAATGGCATGGAAAATTTTATCTTTTCCATAGTAGTATTCATTGATACTTTTCTCTGTAAGTACATACAGGGAGCATGATCAATTGGAATATTATTGAGATGAGGGGTGGCTAGTACGTGTATCTACTAATTTTAGAGATTATAATTAGAGTCTAGAAAGATAGGAATTCAAAAGAAATGTTTTCCAAAAACAATAGATAAAATGAGCTACTTAGTATATTTTAATTTAATTAATCAGTATTTGAATAATGTCTCAGATCTCCATCAGTGGAAGACATTTTCTTTTTTTTTTTTTAAGATTTTATTTATTTATTTGACAGACAGAGAGATCACAAGTAGGTGAGAGGCAGGCAGAGAGAGGGGGGAAGCAGGCTCCCCGCTGAGCAGAGAGCCTGATGCGGGGCTCGATTCCTGGACCCTGGGATCATGACCTGAGCCAATGGCAGAGGCTTTAACCCACTGAGCCACCCAGGCGCTCCGGGAAGACTTTTTCTAAGGCATATTGAGGCATAGTAAGTGTTAGGGAAAAAATGATACGGCACTGTCTCTATAATCTCATTCCATTATTGGTGCAATTTGTGCTTTGATGTGCACTTTTGGCAGTCAAAGATAAAGCCTCTGTAGGGTTATTTTTTAATATAAATGTCCTTATGCATGCTAGTCATAGTAATTTATGAGATCACCTATTGGGGATTATCTGGAAGTACAGCTTTATAAGTAAAGTTAGAGTGTCTATGATATTGAATTTAAATCAGTGCTACTAAAAGTGGAAAGGATCCTATTAATTTATATAATGAAAAGTAGAATCCTGTATTCATTTTTGGGATCTCATTTCCCTATCAAATGGCAATAATAAATATTGGAACTAATATTGCTTCAAATAATATATAGAACAAGATAAGTTTTGTGCTGGTGAAAGTTCAATTAAAAGTATTTGAACTAAAACATGGAAATAGAGCATTATTTGGAGATTTCAGGCACATTAGTTAGGTGAGATTGGCTGGCAACTAAGTATGAATAGTGATAATCTGCTTGTAAATACTGGCAAGGGTGTAGATAGTGAGTTGAAAAATAGTACAATAAAAACGTCATTTATTTCTTTATGTAATAAATTTATTAAATAATGAGGCTTTAGGAGGTAGTTACTTCAGATTTTATTTGTTTTGGAGCACCATACTTGAGTAGGAAAGCGATTTTTAGAGTTGATATGGATAGAGAATTTTGAAATTAAAAAAAAAACATGCTTATACCTATCAGTCTTAGAAGATAAGTGATAAGTATTTAGTTCTAATAAAGTATTACAATAAATAAAAATGATATGCCCACTAAACATTATAATGAAGCTATTAAATGGGATGAATGAAAAGACTTAGGAGGGCTATTACAAATGTGACTGAGAGGATAGGGGTATTAGGTAGTTATGGTATAAACCATAATCTAAGGTGTCAAAGTTATTTGTCTTGTGTTTACACTAACTAATTTTATTCTTACAAACCTTTTTGTAATTCATTTATAGGCTAAATCTGTGATTCACAGGTTTTATTTTATTTTTCTTTTCTTTATTTACTTCATTTATAGGTTGATACACCAAGAAGTCCAAGTGTTAGTAACAATAAAATCTGGAGGTCAAACAGTAACACTTCAATTAATATGGGAAGCATTTTGTTGTAAATTACAGGTGGACAGTTCAAGGTTTTCCAATCCAAATTCACATGTTCTTGATTTTTCTGTATAGAGGTAGTAATTGTGGTGATAGGAAATGTAAAATTACTAATTATGGAAGTGAATAATGTTAAATATCTTGACACTGGTAGATTAATTGCTCTTCACTGGGTTTAAAACAAAACTAAGATTCAGAGTTAGTTGCACTAAGTTAGTGCAAGAAGAATAGGAGCAGTATCAATACATTAGTATATAAAGACAGAGCAATTAGAGGGGTCAGAATTAGGGTCAGTATTAGGGTAGTTTCAAAAGTGAAGCAATCACATGCAAAGTAAAGCTTTATTTAGCATATAAAACATGGTTGGGGAATGTTTTACCAGTAAGTACACACTTCTCATGAAATGTATTTTTATAAGTGGTCATGAGTCATAGATGCTATTAGAACTAGTGTATGATGTTTCGTAATAATTCAAATATAAACATCTAGGATGGTGTTCATAAATAATTTTGTAAGATTTTTAAAAAATTTATTTCCTTCAGACTGTGGGAGCTCAGGTGATAGATACCCCATCAGCTAAAGAGATAAAAATATTAAGACAGGATAACACTAATGGGTGTAGCATCACTGTAAAGAAAATTATCATTAAGACAAGGGCAATAATAATCAATTATAATCAGTATAAATCTAAACATCTCCTAATAAAAACCCTCACTGATTAAGGTCAGCCTGAATTAGCTATCTTTATTATTGGTTGTCTCTACTATTTAAAAACCACATAGTCAATATAGTGATCATTTTGTGATTTGCTGAGTATAGTCAAAACTAGATAAGTCTACCTAAAGTGGCTAAGAATAAGTTTTATTCTGCAAATATAAGGGCAGAAGATAATTCTCCACTTTACCAAGCGGGGAGGTTTAACTTAGGTACTGAATTGCATATTCCAAGAAGTAGCTAAATAAAACCTCATCTGAGCTTCTGCCTCTCTTTCCAAAAGTTACAGGTAGATCAAAGCCAGTTATTTAGGGAAGATAGTTGTTAATGAAAAGGGCACATGTGCATATATTTATGTAATTATTATTTTACCTATAATAGAATAATTGCCAGTGTGACCTCGTCTGGAATTTTGTTATGCTCACACAGTTCCAGTTAGACGGCACACTCAGAGCTTAACTGTCTACACAGCTAAGCATTATACAGACAAATGGTAGTTTGAAGTTTAATTCTATTAGTGGATATAATCTTAGTGTGGACATTCAGATTGTTTAAGCAAGGTCAGGATGATAATAAGTGCAATAATGTATATTAGTGTTGATAAAGTTAGAAGTCAAAGTTGTTCTTTTATGTATCATTTTATGGGATCTGCAAGTGGTGAAGTCCATATGGACCTACAATCTTTGGTTTTTTTGTGACCAAAAATTGGTCACAATTTTGTGACCAAATGTGACCTAAATTTTTTGGTTAAGAATTAAGAAGGCCAAGGTTAGTACATAGGAGTAATTAGTAATTGCAAAGTAATTGGTAACATTTGAGCCCCCCAAAACAATGTTTTAAATTTATGTTATTACTGGATTCTATCTCAATGAGTCCAATTCTTACAGAGGGATTTTAATACTTTTGTAGATTCAAATATATATCTATTTGATATCAGTCTCTTTTGTCGAATAGGCCTTTTTTCCTCAAGTCCTTTCATACTATGAGGTATCTTTATATGAAGAGAAATCGAAATGAACTGCTCTGATTTGATCTCAGCCCATGAAGAATTTTAATGATGGAACAAAAGAATGTTTTTACTAGAAGTTACATCTTTAGGATGTCTGGATGCAACAATAAAACCATACATTTAAACATCAATTTGATTTCTAAAATAGGATTTCATTGTTTCTACTTGAGAAATCTGTTCTATTGATAAAAACTTGGGCACAACTAATGATGGTTATGTATTTTGAGTGATTAGTCTAGATTTGACCATTTTCTGACTGTTCTATGCTCTCAGGTCACTCAACCAAAATAATTAATTCAGATAATGATTCCTTTAGTTTTGTAGGTAACTAGTTTTCATATTCAATTAATACATTTAAGTTTTATTGGTTCCTTTAGCAAATGAAAGGAAGGTTGAATGTTCACTTACTTTAACTACTTTTTTTTTTTAGATTTTTTTTTTATTTATTTATTGGACAGACAGAGATCACAAGTAGGCAGAGAGGCAGGCAGAGAGAGAGAGGGGGAAGCAGGCTCCCTGTTGAGCAGAGAGCCCGATGCGGGGCTTGATCCCAGGACCCTGAGATCATGACCTGAGCCGAAGGCAGAGACTTAACCCACTGAGCCACCCAGGCGCCCCTATTTTAACTACTTTTAATCATTCCTTACTATATTTCAGATTAACAGTATATTAAATTAATACATTAAAAAGTTTTTCTATCTATTCTTAATCAGTGGCTCATCCATTTTCATAAGGGATTATTCAAAGCAGTATTTATTACTATAGTCCTTTTTCCTCTGCATATATGGGTTAATCCAATATTGGATTAAGAGATGGTTTTGCTTATAGGTATTTATTTATGGTTGAGCAGGAATGCATTTGTAATTGGTGCTGCCCTTAAGCCAATTATAAATTTTAGGAGTAATTACTCTGATGGAAGGTTTTATCCTATTTCAAATATCTCTACATCTTCTGATTAACACTTAATTTACATTAGGATTGATTCTTCTTAAGGTAAATTCAAAGGTGAACTTAAATTCTGCTTTGGATAACCAACTGTCACCTGGCTATATTTTATTTTATCTCTATCTGTAAATCCTTGTTATTATTTTGTCATAGAGAACAATTTTTTTCCTATTAACTCTTTACAAGTATCTCCTACATGGTCTATGTTTTAAGTTAAAGTTATTTTTGTTTATTATGTTCTAGTTAATTCATTATGCCAAAATACAAGATTTAATCTTTCCTCTTTTGGGGGACAGGGGAAGGGGTATGAACCTCTAGTGGGAAAAAGAATATGGAGCTCAGGAACAATACGTTTGGTGTGTCACTGGGTCAAGGGTTAGGGTTAGGGCAGAACCAGCAAACAGGATATACATAAACAAAGACCCACAGGGTTCCAGGATGAAAACTGCTATGTGGCACAATTAAGAGTGGGTGCTTTCCTTACTCAGCAGTATGTTGGGGATCCTGCCGCCATTCGGGAACAGTTGTCCAGACTCTGGGCATTGCAAGGTGCCCTCCAACACATCTATCTCCAGCAGTGAGTGGTGCGTCTTCCTCAGAAATTCCTCATCATGCTCAAATCCCTCAATCCACCCTGTGGGCACCTGAACCAGAAGAAGCAAGGTAGGCCACCTGCAGATGCCCTCCAGATACCACCTCCAGTATCACACGTGACAGAACTCAAGGTGCATGGGGGTGGGGGGAGGAGCCACAGAGTCACACCCCCAGCACAGGTGAACTCAGCAGGAGGTGGAGGAGCATCTTCATGTCTTGCTCAGCCAGGCAGAACAAGGAGGCCAGCTCCAGGCAACTCCACTTACTGTGCTAGTGTATTAACCATGTATTGTATTAAACTTTGCATTACAGAGTTATTTTATTAAGTTTTAGATTAATATTACTTATTTGGATTTATTCATATTATGTTTGGCGTTCTGTCTGAGGAAGGTAAGCTCTGTGCACACTTCGAAGTCTGATTCTATTAGGTTTTTGTTGTTGTTGTTGTTAATTTACTTTTAACTTCTTGTTTCCCAGAGGTATTATTAATGGACTCAGAGAAATGTAGCTCATTCCATTTATACTGATCTAACATTGTTATGGTAATTCTGGTCATTATTTCATCACTTTTGAGAGTTCAATGAAATGGCACCAGACCTATTAAAGTAACAAGTGGTTATGAAGATTTATTGATTATAGAACAGGGTTCTTTAGAGAGTTTAAAGCATTACAAAATATTTTGGATTTTTATATAATTAATTTATTTATTTGAGAGAGAGACAGTGTGTATGTGAGTAGAAGGAGGAACAGAGGGGGATGGAGAGAAAAAAATGGAGCCAATGTAAAGCTTGACCTCAGGATCCTGAGATCATGACCTAAACTGAAATTGAGAGTCGGAGACTCAACTGACTGAGCCACGCAGACACCCCAAAATATTTTGGATTTTAAGGTACTATTAGTAGTACTCTGGTGATATATATATATATATATATATATATATATATATATATATACACACAATGTTATATATATATATATATATACACACACATATATATAAAATATTGTATATTCTAATGCATTTATCCTAGTTGTTAGAATTCATGAGGATACTTTCTTTGTATAGTTCCAAATATTTTATTTTGACATATATTTAGAGAATGGGATTTCAAAGTCAAGATTAGTTTTTTAATCTTTCTTTTTTTTTAATTAATTAATTTATTTTTTTCAGCGTAAGAGTATTCATTGTTTTTGAACAACACCCAGTGCTCCATGCAATACGTGCCCTCATATGACCCACCACCTGGTTCCCCCAACCTCCCACCCCTGCCCCTTCAAAACCCTTAGGTTGTTTTTCAGAGTCCATAGTCTCTTATGGTTCATCTCCCCTTCCAATTTCCCTCAACTTCCTTCTCCTCTCCATCTCCCAATGTCCTCCATGTCATTTGTTATGCTCCACAAATAAGTGAAACCATATGATCCTTGACTCTCTCTGCTTGACTTATTTCACTCAGCATAATCACTTCCAGTCCCATCCATGTTGCTACAAAAGTTGGTTTTCATGCTTTCTTTTTTCTTTTTTTTTAAATAAACATATAATGTATTTTTATCCCCAGGGATACAGGTCTGTGAATCACCAGGTTTACACACTTCACAGCACTCATGATAGCACATACCCTCCCCAATGTCCATAACCCCCTCCCCCTCTTCCAACCCCACCTCCCTCCAGCAACCCCCAGTTTGTTTTGTGAGATTAAGAGTCATTTATGGTTTGTCTCCCTCCCAATCCCCTCTTGTTTCATTTATTCTTCTCCTATCCCCCTAACTCCCCATGTTGCATCTCCACGTCCTCATATCAGGGAGAACATATGATAGCTGTCTTTCTCCGATTGACTTATTTCACTAAGCATGATACCCTCTAGTTCCATCCACGTCGTCACAAATGGCAAGATTTCATTTCTTTGGATGGCTGCATAGTATTCCATTGTGTATATATACCACCTCTTCTTTATCCATTCATCTGTTGATGGACATCTAGGTTCTTTCCATAGTTTGGCTATTGTGGACATAGCTGCTATAAACATTCGGGTGCACGTTCCCCTTTGGATCACTACGTTTGTATCTTTAGTGTAAATAACCAGTAGTGCAATTGCTGGGTCATGGGGTAGTTCTATTTTCAACATTTTGAGGAACCTCCATGCTGTTTTCCAGAGTGGTTGGACCAGCTTGCATTCCCACCAACAGTGGAGGAGGGTTCCCCTTTCTCCGCATCCTCGCCAGCATCTGTCATTTCCTGACTTGTTAATTTTAGTCATTCTGACTGGTGTGAGGTGATATCTCATTGTGGTTTTGATTTGTATTTCCCTGATGCCGAGTGATGTGGAGCACTTTTTCATGTGTCTGTTGGCCATCTGGATGTCTTCTTTGCAGAAATGTCTGTTCATGTCCTCTGCCCTTTTCTTGATTGGATTGTTTGTTCTTTGGATGTTGGGTTTGCTAAGTTCCTTACAGATTTTGGACACTAGCCCTTTATCTGATGTGTCGTTTGCAAATATCTTCTCCCATTCTGTCAGTTGTCTTTTGGTTTTGTTAACTGTTTCCTTTGCTGTGCAAAAGCTTTTGATCTTGATGAAATCCCAATAGTTCATTTTTGCCCTTGCTTCCCTTGCCTTTGCCGATGTTCCTATGAAGATGGTGCTGCGGCTGAGGTCGAAGAGGTTGCTGCCTGCGTTCTCCTCAAGGATTTTAATGGATTCCTTTCTCACATTGAGTTCCTTCATCCATTTGGAGTCTATTTTCGTGTGTGGTGTAAGGAAGTGGTCCAATTTCATTTTTCTGCATGTGGCTGTCCAATTTTCCCAGCACCATTTATTGAAGAGGCTGTCTTTTCTCCATTGGACATTCTTTCCTGCTTTGTCGAAGATTAGTTGACCATAGAGTTGAGGATCTATTTCTGGGCTCTCTATTCTGTTCCATTGATCTATGTGTCTGTTTTTGTGCCAGTACCATGCTGTCTTGATGATGACAGCTTTGTAATAGAGCTTGAGGTCCGGAATTGTGATGCCACCAACGTTGGCTTTCTTTTTCAATATTCTTTTGGCTATTCGAAGTCTTTTCTGGTTCCATATAGATTTTAGGATTATTTGTTCCATTTCTTTGAAAAAAATGGATGGTATTTTGATAGGGATTGCATTAAATGTGTAGATTGCTTTAGGTAGCATAGACATTTTCACAATATTTATTCTTCCAATCCAGGAGCATGGAACATTTTTCCATTTCTTTGTGTCTTCCTCAATTTCTTTCATGAGTACTTTATAGTTTTCTGCATATAGATTCTAGCCTACTTGGTTAGGTTTATTCCTAGGTATCTTATAGTTATGGGTGCAATTGTAAATGGGATTGACTCCTTAAATTCCCTTTCTTCTGTCTTGTTTTTGGTGTACAGAAATGCAACTGATTTCTGTGCATTGGTTTTATATCCTGACACATTACTGAATTCCTGTACAAGTTCTAGCATATTTGGAGTGGAGTCTTTTGGGTTTTCCACATATAGTGTCATGTCATCTGTGAAGAGTGATAGTTTGACTTCTTCTTTGCCGATTTGGATGCCTTTAATTTCTTTTTGTTGTCTGATTGCTGAGGCTAGGTCTTCTAGTACTATGTTGAATAGCAGTGGTGATAATGGACATCCCTGCCGTGTTCCTGACCTTAGCGGAAAAGCTTTCAGTTTTTCTCCATTGAGAATGATATTTGCGGTGGGTTTTTCATAGATGGCTTTGATAATATTGAGGTATGTGCCCTCTATCCCTACACTTTGAAGAGTTTTGATCAGTAAGGGATGCTGTACTTTGTCAAATGCTTTTTCAGCATCTATTGAGAGTATCATATGGTTCTTGTTCTTTCTTTTCTTCGTGTGTTCTATCACATTGATTGATTTGTGGATGTTGAACCAACCCTGCAGTCCTGGAATAAATCTCACTTGATATGGTAAATAATCCTCTTAATGTATTGTTGAATCCTATTGGCTAGTATTTTGGTTAGAACTTTTGCATCTGTGTTCATCAAGGTTATTGGTCTATAGTTCTCTTTTTTGGTGGGTTCCTTGTCTGTTTTGGGGATCAAGTTGATGCTGGCCTCATAAAATGAGTTTGGAAGTTTTCCTTCCATTTCTATTTTTTGGAACAGTTTCAGGAGAATAGGAATTATTTCTTCTTTAAATGTTTGGTAGAATTCCCCTGGGAAGCTGTCTGGCCCTGGGCTTTTGTTTGTTTGGAGATTTTTGATGACTATTTCAATCCCCTTACTGGTAATGGGCCTGTTCAGGTTTTCTATTTCTTCCTGGTTCAGTTGTGGTAGTTTATATGTCTCTCTGAATGCATCCATTTCTTCCAGATTGTCCAATTTGTTGGCATAGAGTTGCTCATAGTATGTTCTTATAATTGTCTGTATTTCTTTGGTGTTAGTTGTGATCTCTCCTCTTTCATTCATGATTTTAGTTATTTGGGTCCTTTCTCTTTTCTTTTTGATGAGTCTGGCCTGGGGTTTATCAATCTTATTGATTCTTTCGAAGAACCAGCTCCTAGTTTCATTGATTTGTTCTATTGTTTTTTTTGTTTCTTTGTTCGTTTGTTTGTTTCTATTTCATTGATTTCTGCTCTGATCTTTATGATTTCTCCTCTCCTGCTGGGTTTAGGGTTTCTTTCTTGTTCTTTCTCTAGCTCCTTTAGGTGTACGGTTAGGTTGTGTACTTGAGATCTTTCTTGTTTCTTGAGAAAGGCTTGTACCGCTATATATTTTCCTCTCAGGACTGCCTTTGCTGTGTCCCACAGATTTTGAACCGTTGTGTTTTCATTATCATTTGTTTCGATGAATTTTTTCCAATTCTTCCTTAATTTCCTGGTTGACCCATTAATTCTTTAGAAGGATGCTGTTTAGTCTCCATGTATTTGGGTTCTTTCCAGCTTTCTTCTTGTGATTGAGTTCTAGCTTCAGAGCATTGTGGTCTGAAAATATGGAGGGAATGATCCCAATCTTTTGATACTGGTTGAGACCTGATTTGTGACCCAGAATGTGATCTATTCTGGAGAATGTTCCATGTGCACTAGAGAAGACTGTGTATTCTGTTGCTTTGGGATGAAATGTTCTGAGTATCTCTGTGATGTCCATCAGGTCCAGTGTGTTATTTAAGGACTTTACTTCCTTGTTGATCTCTTGCTTAGATGATCTGTCCATTTCAGTGAGGGGAGTGTTAAAGTCCCCTACTATTATTGTATTATTGTTGATGTGTTTCTTTGATTTTGTTATTAATTGGTTGATATAGATGGCTGCTCCCATGTTAGGGGCATAGATATTTAAAACTGTTAGATCTTCTTGTTGGACAGACCCTTTGAGTAGGATATAGTGTCCTTCCTCATCTCTCATTATAGTCTTTGGCTTAAAGTCTAATTGATCTGATATAAGGATTGCCACCCCAGCTTTCTTCTGATGCCCATTAGCATGGTAAATTGTTTTCCACCCCTCACTTTAAATCTGGAGGTGTCTTTGCATCTAAAATGAGTTTCTTATAGGCAACATATAGATGGGTTTTGTTTATTTATCCATTCTGATACCCTGTGTCTTTTGATTGGGGCATTTAGCCCATTAACATTCAGGGTAACTATTGAGAGATATGAATTGAGTGCCATTATTAGCCTGTAAGGTGACTGTTACTGTATATTGTCTCTGTACCTTTCTGATCTACTACTTTTAGGCTCTCTCTTTGCTTAGAGGACCCCTTTCAGTATTTCCTGTAGAGCTGGTTTGGTGTTTGCAAATTCTTTCAGTTTTTGTTTGTCTAGGAAGCTTTTTATCTCTCCTTCTATTTTCAATGATAACCTAGCTGGATAGAGTATTCTTGGCTGCATGTTTTTCTCGTTTAGTGCACTGAATATATCATGCCAGCTCTTTCTGGGCTGCCAGGTCTCTGTGGATAAGTCTGCTGCCAATCTAATATTTTTACCATTGTATGTTACAGACTTCTTTTCCTGGGCTGCTTTCAGGATTTTCTCTTTGTCACTAAGACTTGTAAATTTTACTATTAGGTGACAGGGTGTGGACCTATTCTTGTTGACTTTGAGGGGGGTTCTCTGCACCTCCTGGATTTTGATGCTTGTTCCCTTTGCCATATTAGGGAAATTCTCTCCAATAATTCTCTCCAATAGACCTTCTGCTCCCCCCTCTCTTTCTTCTTCTTCTGGAATCCCAATTATTCTAATGTTGTTTTGTCTTATGGTGTCACTTATCTCTCGAATTCTCCCCTCGTGGTCCAGTAGCTGTTTGTCCCTCTTTTACTCGGCTTCTTTATTCTCTGTCATTTGGTTTTCTATATCACTAATTGTTTCTTTTTCCTCATTTAGCCTAGCAGTGAAAGCCTCCATTTTTGATTGCACCTCATTAATAGCTTTTTTGATTTCAACTTGGTTAGATTTTAGTTCTTTAATTTCTCCAGAAAGGACTTTTATATCTCCAGTGAGAGCTTCTCTAATATCTTCCATGCCTTTTTCGAGCCCAGCTAGAACCTTCAGAATCATCATTCTGAACTCTTGATCTGACATATTACCAATGTTTGTGTTTATTAGGTCCCTAGCCTTCAGTATTGCCTCTTGTTCTTTTGTTTGTGGTGATTTTTTCCGCCTTGTCATTTGTCCAGATAAGAGGATATGAAGGATCAAATAAAATACTAAAAGGGTGGCAAAGACCCCAGAAAAATGCGCTGTAACCAAATCAGAAGAGACTCCAAATTGTGGGGGAAAGAAAGGGGATAAAAAGAGGTTCAGAAAAAAAAAGAAAAATATAAAAAATAAAACAAATAAAGAAAAAATATAAAAAAGAAAGAAAAAATATATATTTTAGATAAACTAGTCAAAAAACGTTAAAAAAGAAAAGGGTAAAAGTTTTTAAAAATTTAGCAGAAGAAGAAAAAAGAAAGAAAACAAAATTGAAAAAAAAAATTGAATTAACCACAAGACTAAAGAATCATGGGGAGAAAGCCATGAGTTCCGTGCTTTGCTTTCTCCTCCTCTGGAATTCCGCTGTTATCCTAGGTATTGAACCTGCTTTCCTTGATAGATGAACTTTGTCCTGGCTGGATATTTTGTTGATCTCCTGGGGGAGGGGCCTGTTGTAGTGACTCTCAAGTGTCTTTGCCCGAGACGGAATTGCACCACTCTTACCGGGGGCCGGATTAAGTAATCTGCTTGGGTTCGCTTTTGGGAGCTTCTTTTCCCTGAACGCTTTCCGTAGAGTTCCGGAGGACGGGAATGAAAATGGCAGCCTCACAGTCTCCGGCCCGGAGGAGTTTAGAGCCCGGGGCCCCACTCCTCAGTGCACCCCCCGAGGACAGCACCCAATCACTCCCGTATCCCCAGCTTCCATCCGCGCTCCAAGCTCACCCAGCCCACGACCAGTTCAAGGTAACCCCGAGCTGAGAGTTCAGTCCTCGGCTCCATCTCTGTAGCCAGCTTCTCCGTTCTAACACCTGTGAGCTCTGCGACACTCCGACACCCCCGATCCTTCTGTGACCCTGTGGGACCTGTGGTGACGCTGACCCCGCATGGGCTTCACCCCGGTTTAGCCTCTGGAGCAATGTCCCTCAGTGGAACAGACTTTTAAAAGTCCTGATTTTGTGCTCCGTTGCTCTGCCGCTTGCCGGGAGCCGGCCCCTACCCCTGTGGTCTATCATCCCATCATTTTAGATTCACTTCTCCGCCAATCCTACCTTTCAGAAAATGGTTGATTTTCTGTTTCTAGAATTGCTGTCCTTCTTCTCTTCGATCTCTCATTGGATTTGTAGGTGTTTGCAATGTTTAGATAAGCTATTGAGCTGATCTCCTGCTATCTGATGTAGTCTCAGCCTGCTACTTCTCTGCCATCTTGACTTCTCCTCCGTTTTTTTTTTTTTAATCGTATCCATCAAATAGCTGAATTGGGAAAGTCATTTCCTTTTAAAATATAGCTTCAAAAAAAGACACACCAATAAAAGTAACCCAAAATTGTTAAATATAAAAACCTCAGAAATCCAAATAAATATCTTATAGATTCATTGGTTGCATCTCCATCCCTAGTAAAATGAAAATCTCTGTGCTGTTGATGTATTATCATTTTTTTCAAGGTGTTAGTTTTGACTAGAACAATCTTATTCTCATTTTGAAACTGAGAAGAAGAATAAGATAACTTCTGAATGGAATAGTGAATGGACACTTTATGTTCCTTAATTTCATGTAGTTTATTAAAAAAAAACCCAATGTTCATACATTTATGTATTCTTCTATATTTTAACCCAGGCACACATGCACATGAGAGGAGGAAAAGAATCCTAAGAAGTAGGAGGAAGTCCTGGAAAAAGTACAACGGAAGTTTTTCAAGCTTTGAGAAATTCTTCTGTCAAGACTCATAAGCTAGGAATAGCACATGTCTTTCAGGGGGCTGTGCAGTGTTGGGTAAAGGAAGATGTAGAACTTGGCACTGTGGTGAGAAAGCAGAAAATGACCCCAGCAGCCTGCTGGAAGCTGACAGCTTGACAGAAACATTCCACATTAAACATAAACAACTTTCCAGAATAGAATCAATACTCAGAGAAGACCACTCTGTGACTGCTATAGAGTAAGACAGAAAAGAGGATATTTTGCAACTACAAGAGTAACATCCTCTTCTTCACGAAAGCATGCCTGACTCCTGTTTCCTTACCAATGACAAGTTTAGCTCTGCTTTGAACTCCTGCTTCCTGGATTAAAAAAAATAAGAAGATACCCAGTGATTGATCTCTCTGTGCTGTCTAACAGCATCTCACTCTGAATTCTTCATATGCCTCACATTCCTACAAAGCATCTCTGGCATGTGTCCAAATACTATAATAAGCTCCTCCTAACTCCCCTTTAGAGAGACACTTCAGTGTTCCTCTGATGTGTGTTCTTCCTTCCTGCAAAAAGCTAAAACCCCCCAAATGTGTTTGGGGACAGATGCATGGTGACCATTGTCTTGTAGGCTTTGACAGTCATGGCAGGAAGTGATTCTATGTTGGGTTGAGATGATAAACGCATATTAGAATGCCTAATGCTAAGAAAATGGCCCTTCATCTTGTCTGCCATGGATGGTTGCTAGAAGATATAATACACAAGAAAGAACATTTCAGAATTGTTTAAAAACATCGTTTTGTTGGTGGTTTGGAAGATACATTGTTATAGGGGCCAGACTGAGAGGAAATAATCTGGGTTGCAGTTTTAGCAATCTGGACAAGAGGTAATAAGGACCATAGATGTCTAATCTGAATCTAAAAAAGTAGATAGGAAAAGTGCAGGGCTTGGTAACTGATTCTAGCGATGTCATTTTCTGAAAGGATTATGGAAGGAACAGCTTTGGGGAGGTGTGAATGATTTGTGGAGTAGGAGTTGCTTGTGAGATTACAGTTTTGTAGTCCAGGAAGCAACTCAATTCTTTGATCTGGAACTCAGGAGAGATGTTTGGGTTGGAATGCATATTTGGTTGCTACCAGCAGGGATATGACAATTATAGCCATTTAATTTTTATAGGACATTTAGTAATATCCTAAACTAAATGAACTCTGAAGGCTCTGTTGTACTACTTTTTGCTGTCACCTTCTAGCAACTGATTGATGCATTCAATTTTAAAACACCAAATAAAATTGAGTTGGATAATTTGTACCTGCTTTAAGAAGGCAAGTAAACTAGATGCCAGCAACTCATAAATACAGCTGGGCTATGAGGTAGGCTAAATAAACATTCTCTCCAGCTCATGAAGCCATATTGTCAAGCCGGAAAGACCTTAGGGATAGCCTTGCTCAGCTAATTGCTCAGATCCAGTCAAACCCATGACTATGGAGGACAATCAGATGAACAGATGCATAAGTGGAGGATTTCCTTTGAAAGTGGTCTAGTCCTTCCTTTTCCAGGGGAGAATACAGTAGTAGGTGGGAAGAGAAGCTTGGTCATCCATAGACAAAAGATTTTCAATAATGATTCATCTCCACATTCATTCTAATCTAAAGGATTTTTCCAGACAGCGAAAATCTTTTCTTTTTTTTTTTTAAAGATTTTCTTCATTTATTTTCTAGAGAGAGAGAGAGAGAGAGAATATGCATGTGTGTGCATTAGTAGAGCAAGAAAACATGAAGCAGACTCCCTGCTGAGCTCAGAACCCGGAGTGGGACTGGATCCCATGACCCATGAGATCATGACCTGAGATGAAACCAAGAGTTGGACACTCAACTGACTGAGCCACCCAGGTGCTTCCAGACAGCCAAAATCTTGAAGGGATTTTGAATCCTTTCAGAATAAAACATTTTTAGTCCATGATTAGGAAAAGTCTTTGTATAGCAGGGTTTTGTTTTTTTCCCCCATGAGTTGTAAAGTATGAGAATTTGTTGTTTGAATCTACCCTCATCGCTCTCATTTATTTTTCAGTCACAGCTTTAGAAGATATGAGAGAGAATGTTACAAGTATAATAACACTGGCCATATTTGCAGTAGACACTGTTACATAAATGTATTATCGTAGTGAATTGTCATCACAATCTCGTGAGTTAATTAATAATTTCATCCTAATTTTAGGGTTGAAACAATTGAATATTGGGAAAAAAGTCTTTATAATGTAATTAATAGGTAGTTGAATGGTTTCTAGAGGTAGAGCTCTTAAGTATTACATTTACATAGTAGAAAATTAGTGCATAGTCTTCTGATGAAAGAAAATGTCACTGACCTAATCATTGTGTCATTCCTGTTTGATAGCAATATTTATCATAATTTGCTTCTATTTTTTTTGGTTACAAAATATAATCACTGCCTGCCAAATTTTATATTGGGCACAAATTAATCTCTAACATTTTACATAATGTGGCTTCAGTTTCTCACCAAGCACCAAATTATAATCATATTCTCCCTCTAATGTTCTCTTAAAACTAGAAAGTTCTTTTCTTATCTTTTATAACTGCTCTCTTTGAAGTATTTTCTCTTTAACAACAAAAGGCTCTAATGTAGATGTACTGACCTTTTCCATTTCTGCTGTTTATCTGGTTTTAACCTCTATTGCTGAGGAGAGCGCTTCTTGTACTCTCACACCCCCCCACCACCCACCCTGCTTTTCCTGTTGGCATCCTGCGTGTGAACCTTGGCGAGCTGATTTAAAACAGTTTCTTGGATTCCACATTATGTAACTGAATCAGAGGTCTCTGGGGATGAGGCCTGTAAAGCTTGAGGATATTTTTTAAGGGTTTTATGTAAGTTTTATGCATACTATAGGTTTGACAATCACAGTTCTAGGGACAGATGATTGGACATAATTTTCTAGATTCATTTTTTTACCCTGATGTTAATCTTTATTATGAAAATACAAAACTTGTTTTTATTTCTTCTGAGATTGCAAATAATACATTATCACTCCACATGCCTTATAATTTTATGATATATTTTTAGTATCACATAATTAGTGTATTAATATAATCATACATATAAAACTCAAGTGTGAAAAGATGCATTTTATTGAACATATGATTCAGTGTTGGAATTTATAAACATGAATTAACACTTCAAAGAAGAAAAAAGAAAACTCATGGCCATGGACACAGAGGATAAAAGTTTTGTTCTGAAAGGATGAAGGAAAAGAGACCAGGAAGTTCTTACCATATCATTGGAAAAGGTTAATTTTCCTTATTTCATAGCTACTAGAAGTGAAAGGGGGGAAAAGGTAGCACAATTATATGAGCTAAAGGCATAATTACCTTGGAAGAAAAACTATATATAGTTAATCTTGCCACTTTCAAAACTAATGTAAACATAGATTTACCTAGAGTGAATAAAATGAATATAAAAGATACTGGTGGGGCACCTGGGTGGTTCAGTGGGTTAAGCACCCAACTCAATTTTGGCTCAGATCATGATCTCAGGGTTGTAAGATTGAGACCCAAATTGGGCTCTGCACTCAGCAGGGAGTCTGCTTAAGATTCTCTCTCTCCTTATCCCTATGCCTCTTTCCCCGCTCTCTCACACTCTCTCTCTCTTAAAAAATATATATATATATATACTGGTTTTATATTATGGTTAGGTAAGGGAATGGAAGGAACATGAGGGGTAATAAATAAGGCAGGAAAGTGAAGGCATAGAAGCAGAAAATAAGAGGGTAAAGACAGGGAAGTTTATGAATTAACAATCACAGCAAATTAACAAGGTTCATGTATTAGTGGGGAAAAACTGCAGGGGAAAGAATGCAAGCATCTTCTCAGACTGCTGATTGCTGTACCCTATTTCCCCCTCCTTCTTTAGGAGAAGATCCTGAATATTACTTTGGGTGCTCAATATTTTCACCTATGTGAAGGCATTTCCCATCCTTTGTGACTAGAGATGCTATTGAGACCAAATCTGAACCAACAGAGAAATTATAGAACGTGGCTAATAGCATTAACCCAGTTGGGAGAGGCACTCTGTACCTTTCCACTCCTCCTGTACCCTGCTGCCTGGATTTGGACTAGCTCCAGAAACTCTCTTGTACCATGAAGGACCCTTGAGCACAGATGCTGAGCTTGGGTGTGGAAGCAGAATGGTAGAACAAACTCCATCTCCTTGATGATGCTCACAACAACCCTGGACTACACACACCTGGGATTTGTATAGAAGAGGGAAATTCTACCTCAATTAGGCCTCTGTAGCTTTGCTGATTTGTTAGTCATCTAAAACGGAAACTAATTTGAACTGACCCAAAGCTAGTCATCAAAGAGAGTGCATATATATTTCGCCTTTCCCCCATCTTTTCTGCAACTGACTTGAATGGAACCAAACTCTCAGCCGTAACTTTGGCTTTAAACTCATTTGCCTGGGAATTCCTCTGGTAGTAGAGGAAAAGACATCATACATACTCATATCCAGGAAAGCTATTCTGTATTGAAGAGCCTAGGCTGAGACTTGAAGGGTGGCACTAAAGGGTTTCTGCTTACTAATAAATAATGTTATTGGTCAGTAAATTAATACTGGCTAGTATCTTTAATCCCACCAACAAACCATTGCTGACTCATATATCCAGTATACGTTGTCCTGACCATCCCAGACAGTCTCACCCTGGTGCTAGATCCTGCTCTTCCTCATTATACTTTTCAAGCAACTGCTTTATAATCTACCCTTCACAGTCTGACCTTTATTTCTTACACTCTGAAATTCATATTTCAGAAAAAGCAATGAAGAAAGATCTTGGAACAATGAAACACGGTCCTCAGCTTTAATGATTTTGATGGTATGTACAGGCATGAATGCGTTATGTGAATTTTTGGCTGATTGTGATGGTAGATTGAGTTGATCCATAGGCAGCAAAAGAGGAGTTGACTAAGGGTCATATTCTTATATGTCCTGCAGACTAGAGGGAAGGGCTACAGAATCAGGTATTCATTCTTTCCTTTTGGTCATTTCCATAATTGCAACTTGTTTTGTTTTGTATAATTTTGTGTAGACCGAAACTTAAATAATTCGCAGTTATGGGATGATATTTAGCTTCAGATATATCTAATTTTCTCAAGTCTGCTAATATGATCACTGGGAGATGTAATTAAAGAAAATGATTGACATATATTTTGTTTCAGTAACACTGAAAGCATTATGGGACAATCTAATTGAAAACACATTTTTCAACACATTAGGAACAATACTAAAACAACAAGAGATCACCACATATGAAAGCCACATAAATTCGTAAAAGGACTGCAATATAAATACATAAATTCACATGGAACTCAAGTGCATATAGTACCCTTATTCACAATTAACCCAGGAAAATAGGCCCCCACGCATTTACCATGATTTTAAGAAACACAAAATTCTTCCTTTACCAGCTGAATTATGTCTGAAATAAAAAATAGAGTGAACTGGCAGAGTGTCCCATGAGCACAAAGGACTGAATTCATGCTTTTACCTTTGCTTTCTTCCAATACTCACTACAATTGCTACGGTAAAGACAAGATGCCCAGGAACTAAGAGAATGAGAGATGGCGTGACCACAGTGTATTTGTAGAAGAGGGAAAACGGAGAAATGAATATTCAATGACTGAAAAGAGCAGAGAAATTTGAAATCTAAACAAATGATCAGGGCAGAGGACAGGCAAGTCACCTAGCCAGCCACGGAAATGTTCATATATAAACAGCAACAGGGATCTCCATAAATGTTTGTTACCTGATCCTTTTCCATATCTGGCACAGTAGGCAACTACCTTTGCTTAGTGTGAGTAGAAGATAGAAAGTTCACTCTATCAATAATCAAACTAGAAGGAATCTGGACTCTGGGATATTAGTCACAGATGATAAAAGGGATATTAAGTGAAATTCAATATGCTGAACTGTGAGATTTTATCAGCCCATTTGCACAGTTACTTACCTATCACTGTCAGGCTTAAAATCTCTAATTAGGAGCGTGAAAGTTTTATTTCTAGGAAAAAAAGCCTGTATGAGATAATATTCTTAAAGATATGAGAGTAGAAGTTCTCCCATCAAAATATGTAGACTGGAGCTGGACCACCCACCAGTATGCGAGCCCTACTCCTGCCTTCCAAACTTAAAATATGCTTTCCAATGCTTCCTACTAAATAGGAATTCATAGCAAAGAATGGCAAGAAATTTAGGTAAACAATTGAATACGAAAGGCAAAGACCAAATTGAAGAGGTGTAAAGGAAATGACATAAGTATGTCTATACACACAGGTATGTAGAAAGAGAGAACGAGAGCATTCGTGCAAGTGAGTATGCAAGCAGGAAACAGGAATGGATATTTATATCTATATATCCATCTACATAATTAATATTCTCAGAGGAAATTAGAAAATATTCTGTGACATAAGAAAGAAGATGTTAAAGATAAAAGTTTAGAAGATAAGAAAGAGGCTTATGTTTAAAATATGACAGCTGGGCACTGGGTGGCTGAGTCATTAGATGTCTGCCTTCAGCTTGGGTCATGATCCCAGGATCCTGGGATTGAGGCCCACATTGGGCTCCCTGCTCCACTGGAAGGCTGCTTCTCCCTCTCCCACTCCCCCTGCTTGTGTTCTCTCTCCCTCTGTCTCTCTCTCTCTCTGTCAAATAAGTAAAGTATTAAAAAATAATAAAGTATGATAACAGAAATTAAGAATAAAATAATTGGAAAATCGAGATATTCTCCCAAAGACTGCAGGAAAAAAGTTCATGCAATGAAAAGCAAAAGTTAAAAAATAATGATTTTAGGCAATAAATATAGGTTGTCCAGCATCTGAATAATAAAAATTCCAGAGAGAGAGAACTGAGAAGCTACAGAGGAAAAAATTATCAAACAAATAATTTTAAAATGTTTTGAAGAACTGAATAATGTGTGTTTCCAGATTGAATAAGTCTGATAGTGTCTAGAAGTTGTATTTTAAAAGACACATCAAAAAGAATATAATCAATGAGAAAATCCTAAAGGATATATAAGAATATAGAGAGGGTGGGAGTGGAGGGGGAGGGGATGCAGAGAGAGATATTGAGAGAGAATAAGACATGTTCAATATTTGGAGTCAAAATAGTATTGAGTGTCTCCAGAACCATACTCATATCTAGAAAACAGTGGATCAGTGGTTAAATTATTTTAAAATAGTGAAAGGAAAATTGTTTTGAACCTAGAATTCTCTACTTAACCAAGAAACCAACTAGTTAGAAGAGTGGCTTGAGGACATTTTCCAGGCATGTAAGGTATCTAAAAATTTCCTCTTTTGCACTCTTTCCAAGAACTCTACTGAAAGAGGTATTATCTCAACTGAGATAATGAATTAAAAGAGTAAAATGTATTTTAGGAAACAGGAGATTAGAACTGTATCTAGGAAAGAATTTCCCCCGAAAATTAAAACTGAAGAGCCCAAGATATCAACTTTGCACTAAATTTGGAGAAGCGGAGTCTGGATTTGAGCATAAGGATTTAGGACTCCAAAAGAAGTATTTTTGAAAATAAAACACATCAAATACGATATTTGATGGTTTTTAATATTTTTAATATTTTAATATTTTTAATATTTACAAAGCAAATTTACAATTATGATTGGTAGTTTGGTGAATACATTAAGACACAAAGAACAAAGCAAACAAAATAAAAATGACTGTTACTTCAAGAAAATGAGGAAAACTGTACATAAAAGAAACTGAAATCATGTACTTCAGCAACACATTTTATTTACAATGTAGTAATGACAGTGACACCAAATACTGACTTTAATAAACATTATCAATAACTCTATTGAAGAAAGGGAGAGATGGAAAGAGTGTTCCACTTTACAATGTAAGAAACCAGCTAACCCCACAGTGGATATTTTTAAAAACCGAAAATCAGAAACAATACTACAAATATGTTATTTAGAAACATGTAGTTAAATACCAAATTACCAACTAAAAGAGTTGAAATGGGTGGTCTCTGAGGAAGAGAAAGTGAAAGAGGGTGAATGTTTTTCATAAACATGTCTTGCGTTTTTGCAAGATGTACTAAATGCATTTTTGCATTGACATACAAAACTGTAATAGTTTCAATTATAATTCTAAATAAAAGTAAAAACAGTTCTGAAAAGATGTAAATATTCCTTGCATAATAACATTTTAAGGCTGCCATGCCTTTATAATTTGGAGTGCTTGATGTTATTAGCTGTTTCCTAATGTAGCTTTGCAGAGAGGTGGAGGAGCAAGGAAGCAGGGAACACTGTCTCTGAAGGCAAGGAGAAGGTGGGGACACAGCAATATCCATTTCATACTTTCTAGCTTTCCCTGGTTCTGCTTTGGACACTATTATCTAATGGCAAAAGACCGAATATAATCCACTAAGTTAAAAATAATGAGCACTGTTTTAATGACGAAAAACAATGAAAAGCCAGAAAATATTGAAACCTCTAAAAACTTTAATATATATTTATTATAATATGTAATAAATCTATTATTATAATATATAATTATATCATGAGGCAAATTTTTTATTTGTTTTGTATACTATACAAAGTGCCACAAAGCAGCACTCTGGCTTTTATAGTGACTTCAAATTATTCTGCACTATGGCAGAATGATTTACTTGCTCTCAGAGGTTTTTTTTTTTTTTTTTAATTATGACTGTTCTTCTGTTACCATTTTTATGCCACCTTCCTTTGGGAATCAATATTAATGCTATTTCAAAGCATGATAGGAAAATCAATCTAAGAGCTATTTTTTTCCGAGGGTTACCTCTAAGGCCTCTTTACAAAGTTAAATGTCTTCTCAAGGACTCTTCTTCTCATGTGATTGAGTGAAGAGATTGATGAAGTCAAACAAACTTGCAAAAATCTTTTAAGAACAAACACTAACTTTATAAAACAGAAAAAACCCTGGTCATTAGGTGATATAGGCATGTGCCTTCTGTCTCCCTCTCCCCCCTCTTCCTCTTCCTCTCCCCAGAGGCCCATGTAAATACATACTTACATCAATACAAGTAAATGCACCTATCTGTCTTCTATCTTCACCCTATGTATGTACAGTCACAGGAAGAAAGGTGTGTTGAATTGACATGAAAATAGATGTTATAAAAGACCAGACTGCACTATTATTACTCCGCTGCTGTTTTTCACATAATGCTGAGCTAAATATTAATGATATACGGAGCATACTTCTTAATGGTCTTAAATTAATCACCCAAAGCAAACAGAGCATTGTCTAATCTTTGAGTATGTCTCAGAGAAATATTACATAAGGATCCCCTGGATATTTTTTTTAAGTTGCAAATTACCAAGTCAATGTCTACAGAATTATCGTGTCTGGAAATAGAGGCTAGAATATGTACTTTTAAAATGCTTGCTTCTTTATGAAAAAGTTTGGGAATCACTGCCTGCGTCCTTCCTTACATTCCGTTATGCATTTCTCTTAATGAAGTAGAATTCTATTGCCATTAACAGAACAACCAGCACCTGAAATTTTGGCTCAAACAATGCACTGCCCTGCAAAAGAATATGAAAATGTACAAAGAACTATAAAGCAAATCCAGTTAGATTAAACTAGTAGCTCCCCAGAGTTGGTTCTATGTACTACTAGCTGCATCACAATCTCCTGGAGACTCTTATTTAAAATAGATTAGGATATGTTAACTAACTGGAATTTAAATAAAATCTTGAAACAAACAGACAAAAATAGATGAGGCATTTTTCCCATAACTCTAAGATTACAACTTTCTAGAGCGTGTTCTGGTAACTAATAGATTAAAAATTGAGCTGGTTCAAACTACCTGCTTAGAAAATAAGATTATTTTTGTTTCTAACATCACCTTTGTTTATATTTAATTATAATAAACACTGAATATTAATGGAGGATAAGTTAGTTTCTGGTACTTTTTTTAAAGATTTTATTTATTTATTTGACAGAGATCACAAGTAGGCAGAGAAGCAGGCAGAGAGAGAGAGAGAGAGAGGAGGAAGCAGGCTCCCCTGCTGAGCAAAGAGCCCCATGTGGGGCTTGATCCCAGGACCCTGAGATCATGACCTGAGCTCAAGGCAGAGGCTTTAACCCACTGAGCCACCCAGGCACCCCCTCTAGTACAGTTTTAAGATTGTTACTGCATAAGCCACAGCCATAATTGCTGAAGGTAGATCTTCCCTAGAGTTAGAAATTTAAAGGATAAGGAAACACTGAGACCCCAGGGGTAGAGTTGTGGGTGGGGGAGTGGAGGATCCTTGCTTTAATTTGTCACTGGGTCTTGTGATCCTGCCTCTTTTGTAGAAATAGGAATTCATCCCTTAAGCTTGGAGGCTGTTTTTCTAAACTACAACTCACTTTCAGATCCATGGGTGAATATCTGAGGGAATACATGGTGCAGGATATTTTCTGAAGACAAGATATTAAGTCACACATGTCATAAGGGGGCAATGAAACTTCAGATACAGAAATATGAATTTAATGAATTTAATTGCCAGAGAACTCTGGGGTGAAAAAAAATCTTGTCATCAAGGATAGATTTTTTTTTAGAAGGACTGGAAAGACCCCAAATGTTCATAATTGTTATCTATGAGTTAAAGGGGCAATTTAAAAATGCTTCTTCTTTTTGGCATTCTTTAATTTTTTTCAGTAAAGATCATGCATTACCACTGTATTTGGGAAAATACAAAACATAATTTGAATATGCTCCCTTTAGAGGAAAAACCATTAGGTGGGTTTATTTTTATTTTCTTATGGTCACAAAGCTTATGAAAGTGAGGGGACTCACTTCCAAACTCGTGTCAGTCTATTTCAGGTTCTACATCAGTTCAAAAGATTTTCTCCTAGAAGTAGAAAGTCTTCCTCATTAATTTAGGGGTTTGGGATTTTCAGATTTGGGTTTGTCTCTAACAGTAAAGAACACTCTGGAAAACAGCCACAGTATGGGAGGACAGTCAGAGAAAGGGCCAAGTATGGGAGAACATGCTTAACTAAATTTACTTATAGTATTACTTTAGGAGATAACAGGACTCTCTTAATTGAGGTTAATAAAATAAACAGAGGATACCACTCTCTTCTGTAACATTCACAGAATATAAAAGGATTTTCAGTGAAGTTCAACATATACTTTATCTATAGACTTAGGGGTGTATGGACCTCAGCTTGTGAATCCCACATGGCAGTTTCCTTGTCACGTGTTGGAACAGATATTGCATGTTTAGACTTATTTTAAAATACATCTGATAACTTTTAAGTGATTTTACTAGCATGGATATAAATATAGGAGATGGGCAATGAAACAGGATTATCAGATAGTGACTAACATTTCTAGATGAGAATATTGATGAATGACTTTCTGCTTTTAACAACTTGGCAGCTCTCACTATAGAAAAACACATTTGTTTAGAGTGGGTTTTCAGGCTCTGTTCTGAGAATTGTTTTTTTTTTTTAAGAAGTCCAGCTTTCTTTAATTCTCTGAATCACACATATGTTACTAAATATGAAATTTTCAAATTATGCTCCAAAATCTTATGCCCCTTCTTGCTCTGAAGAAAGCACTGGGAATGCCTACTCGAGGGACATGGGAATATGAACAGAAATCAGTTACTTATAAGGGCGCCTGGGTGGCTCAGTGGGTTAAAGCCTCTGCCTTCAGCTCAGGTCATGGTCCCAGGGTCCTGGGATCCAGCCCCCCATCGGGGTCTCTGCTCAGCGGGGAGCCTGCTACCCTTCCCCTCTCTCTGCCTGCTTCTCTGCCTACTTGTGATCTCTGTCTGTCAAATGAATAAATAAAATTTTTTTAAAAAAAGAAATCAATTACTTATATATCTCCAAGGCCTCATCCTGATCAGTCACTGTCCCTCTTAAGAGTCCATTAATGAAATCCCAATAGTTCATTTTCGCCCTTGCTTCCCTTGCCTTTGCCGTTGTTCCTAGGAAGATGTTGCTGCGGCTGAGGTCGAAGAGGTTGCTGCCTGCGTTCTCCTCAAGGATTTTGATGGATTCCTTTCTCACATTGAGGTCCTTCATCCATTTGGAGTCTATTTTCGTGTGTGGTGTAAGGAAGTGGTCCAATTTCATTTTTCTGCATGTGGCTGTCCAATTTTCCCAGCACCATTTATTGAAGAGGCTGTCTTTTTTCCATTGGACATTCTTTCCTGCTTTGTTGAAGATTAGTTGACCATAGAGTTGAGGGTCGATTTCTGGGCTCTCTATTCTGTTCCACTGATCTATGTGTCTGTTTTTGTGCCAGTACCATGCTGTCTTGATGATGACAGCTTTGTAATAGAGCTTGAAGTCCGGAATTGTGATGCCACCAACTTTGGCTTTGTTTTTCAATATTCCTTTGGCTATTCGAGGTCTTTTCTGGTTCCATATAAATAAAAAAAAATATTTTACGTATTTAAGAGAGAAAGACGAGGAGAGGGGCAGAAGAAGAGAGGGAGAGAGAATCTTAAGCAGATTCTGCACTGAGCATGGAGCCTGATACGGGGCTCAATCTCATGACCCTGAGATCACGACCTGAGCCAAAACCATTCTGATGCTCAACCAACTGTGCCATCTAGGCACCGCTTTTGAGATCCCTTTAAGTGTTTTGCATTGGGTTTATTTTACCCAACCAGAAATACAGTCTATACCCATAGGCTGTGGCTTGTCCCAATTTGTCCCAGGACCCTGGGAAAAAAAATTGCCCCAGGAGCCCTTCCTCTATCTTGAGATCTTAATAGACATAATGAAATTGCTCTCTCAGCCTGTGCTTTTCCAATTCAGGGGTATTTGTTAAAGTTCTCAGGATCTTTTAGATTCACTATGTTTCTTCTGAACACCCTCTATAAGACGAAGTTGGAATAGGAGTCTTTTTCTATGGCACAAGAATATTCTTTTTTTTTTTAATTATCATGTTTTGAAGTTCTTGCTATAAGGGCAAACCTTCTTTGCATTAGGAGGCTAGGGTCAGCTAGAAGCTATGCAGTTCTCTAAGAACAGTGTATCGAGATCTTTCTATAATCCATTAGTGTCCATATGTCCTGAGGCTTTGGATCCTACCTTTAGTTGAGTTCCCCCAAATCAGACTCTGGGATGAGGACTCCTGAGTGAATGACCTCAATGATCCCCTGATTCCAAGGATCTCAGAATTTGCCTGGTTTCCCCTTGTTGCTTTCAGCCCCTGGTATCTTGGGTAGGTCTTGGCAATAGCAGTTGGACTGGCATCATCATAATGCATTTGGTGTGTGACTCAGTGGAGTTGAGCCTATTTTTCTGCACCATTAGGTACCAAAGGTAAGTAAATATTACAGCCTCTAGTTCTAAACACCTTCATTATATAACAATCAGTTTCTCTCCAGGATGTGTTCTGAAATGTATTAAGATCTAGTCATTTTCTTCTGCAATGGCACAGCTGGTTTCTGGCCAGTTCTTAATTTTTTCCAATCATCCCAAGCTCTAGGGTTAGGCTCTCTTTCTCCCAGCAAGCCCAGTGGCTCTCCATCTTTCTTAGTGTTCTTTCATATCCTTATTTTGTAACAATGTATGTTATATGCCACATTCCTTTTATGGAAACGATAATTTACAAGTTGAGTTTTAAAGAAAAGTAGTTAAGAACTGAAAATAAACCATGGATAACATCTTTACTACAGACCATCAAAGATATGTCAGTTTTCAGGAAATATATTTACATTTTTAAGAGACTATTTGATTTAGGGGCTTGGGTGGCTCAGTGGGTTAAGCATCTGTCTCTTGGTTTCAGCTCAGGTCCTTATCTCCAGATCCAGGGATTGAGCCCCCTCTGTTCCATGCTCAGCATGGAGTCGGCTTCAAATTCTTTTTCCCTCTCCCTCCCCTCTTCCTCTCCCTGCTTGTGCTTGCTCTCTCTCTCTCTCTCAAATAAATAAATAAATAGGGGCACCTGGGTGGCTCAGTTGGTTAAGCATCTGCCTGGGGCTCAGGTCATGATCTGCTCTCTTAAATAAATAAAAGCTTTAAAAATAAGTAAATAAACAAATTGTTTTTATTTAAAAAAGGTATTTTATTTAAGTAGTGTATTTCTAAATTATAATGGTACAGTACGTATTTCCACCTAGTTATTGCAGAAGACATAACCTTTTGAAGTTACTCTACAGATGTCAGAATTTTTTTTTAAGATTTTATTTATTTATTTGACAGAGAGAGAGATCACAAGTAGGCAGAAGGGCAGGCAGAGAGAGAGGGGGAAGCAGGCTCCCCACTGAGCAGAGAGCACTATGTGGGGCTTGATCCCAGGACCCCAAGATCACGACCTGAGCTGAAGGCAGAGGCTTAACCCACTGAGCCACCCAGGTGCCCCAGAACTTCTTAATTAAAATCTAGGAAATATAATCAATTTTTCAGAGTGTGGAAACATTCTCCTAAGATGATTCCCTTTAATGAAAGTGTGTGCTCATGGATTGTCCTGCTAACTTCCTCCTCCCAGACTCAACACAGCTGAATCCAGATATCCTGGTAGCCAGCCATTCAATCATGAGAAAAGAAATGGATTTCACTTTTAGATTTCAAAGGCAAGTTATTACGTTTTTTCATCTTGATCACTTTTCCCTAGAGGTCTTCTCTGCAGGGCGTTGGTTGCCAGTACCTCACCTCTGACTTATGTGAGAAAATAAGTGGGCCAAAGCAAGGATAGTGCAGTGGGAAAATGAAGGGAATAAGAAGCGGGAATTACAAAGGAAGAGCATTTCCATGGGGAATCATGAGAGAAAACGGCTATAAATGACCATCAGCACATCTTGTTAGATAGCAAGTTACCCAAGCTCTTAGCCTTCCTTGTGGTATGAGTAAACTTCAAATCCTGATCGAATCACCAACATGAATCCCAAGTAGAATTTCTTTTTTTTTTTTAAGATTTTATTTTTTTGATATATAGAGAGAGATCACAAGTAGGCAGAGAGGCAAGTTAGAGAGAGGAGGAAGCAGGCTCCCTGCTGAGCAGAGAGCCCGATGCGGGACTCGATCCCAGGACCCTGAGATCGTGACCTGAGCCGAAGGCAGAGGCTTAACCCACTGAGCCACCCAGGCGGCCCCCCAAGTAGAATTTCTGATGCTTATACTTTTCTTTAAATGATTTAAATAATTTCTTTAAATAATTTTTCTTTAAGTAATTATCCCATTAGTCAACAACTTATGTCTCAGATGACTTATTAACATACTGCATTTTTATTGGAGATGAAAAATCCAGTTCTTTTAACATTGTGATGTATGGAATAGTTCCCAGGAAATAAATTTAATCATTTGAAAATGCAATTACAAAATACTTACAGAAAAGCAAATGAGATTGTTTTTCAAGTACCCCTCGGGTTATTAAAAAAACATATATTCGCATGAGAGACTCTGAACTCTGGAAAAGAAAGTGAGGGGGTTGGGATAACTGGGTGATGGGCATTAAGGAGGGCATTGATGTAATGAGCACTGGCTGTTAAAGACAACTAATGGACTGTTGAACTTTACATCAAAAACTAATGATGTGCTCTATGTTGGCTAACTGAACATAATAAAAAATAAAATTATAATTATAAAATAAGATAAGTATAAATTATTTTATAATAAAATAAAACTATAAACAAAATTAAATTACAAATAAAACAAAGGTAATACGTACTAAAAAAACAAACAAACCCCATATTTTCATTGCTAACCAGTTTGTCATTAAAATATATTTACCATCTTTTCTGTAATGGTCTCTAGAGACATGGAGAATTAACAAACTCTGAAGATATACCAAACTTCAGGAAAGTTACAAACAAAAATACTAAGTAATGACAGCAGACATGAGGAAGCAACAGACTTAAAAGTGCCAAATGGGATAATGGAATGAACAATTAATTATGCATTTAATTACAATTAATGTGCATTTAGCGCCCAGGACGTGTGAGGCTTCATACCAGGACCTGGAGGTAGGAGGGTGAACGAGAAGCACAACATTCTGGATGTCAAAGTGAAAGGATTGAAATAGCATGAAGCTCACAGGGAAAACTGTAATGGGAATAACCTCTTCCACATATTCTAGGATAAATGAGAGAAAAGTGGGGAATGAAACTGATATCATTTCATTATTGAGCATAAAAACCTTACAAAAATAATTACTGATATTTATAGATTGTTCAACAAGGGCCAGGAGCTCAGGTACGAGCATTAAAGGAATTATTTCACTTAAGCTACAGAAAATCACATGAAATAAAGCCTCTCCTTACCGTCCATTTCTAGATTTTTGCACTGAGGCTGGGAGTTTAACTAACTCACTGAATTTACACAGCTGTTAGTGGCAGACTCATCCCAGAGGCTGCCATCTAAGATTGTGTCTTAGGTCTGAGAAAAATAGTGAGGGGACTCAGAGCCTGTAGTAACTAAAGTTCTCGGGCTCACAAAACTTTTATGAGCAGGAAATGCTATTAAAAGTTGCATCTACATGATTTCAAATTACCTGTTTTTTCTACTAAATCAAAGCTGCCTCCTGATGAGATTAAAATGAAACTTTAGGGTGACGAGCAAAATCTAGAAGTGAGTGGAAATAAGGTTGACTGGGCAGCAGGGTGAGAAATCAGTGGGAGGCTGTCTAATTCCTCCTTATGCAAGCTGTGTATTTTTATGTTATAGTTTGACACGTTTTCCACATTTCAATCTGTATAAATTTTGGAAGAATTAATTTGATGAAAAAGCATATTTAATCTTTCAGAAGAAGGAAAAAACAATATTTATTTTTATTTCTCCATCCAAATATCACAGACTCGACAGTGGCTAGAATCTAAATGAATACTTTAAGTAAATAACACTGTTAATCTTTCAAGAAATATGAGTTCTTCGGGTCTTTACGGCAAATAGTATGGTTTCCAGAAAGAAGGTGCACTTATGTGGCACTAGGAGAAGAGTAACTCATTTTCCTTCAAGATGTTGTGTGAACTATTTTATGCATCAATATTTCTGATGCTGCTCTGATACATTCACTGGCGAGCATTTTTGGAGCAACGGTTCTCAGAACATTTGAATTTGTGTTTATGGGTGGCTGTTGCATTTATTATGTTTTGTAATCATTCTTGGTTAAGTTTTCTGAGAAACAATGCTAATATTTTATTTCTCTTTCCATTTTATGCTTTGAAAGGCATTTCTGAGCTAAAAACTAAAAATCCACATGTTTTTTTCTCTTTCTTATAATGTTTAATGCTAACATGTAATTTCTCAAATAAACCTCAACTAATTATTAGAGACCAAGAGATACAATATAATCAGTGTATTTCTTGATTACATGTCATTTGCCCTGTTTGAAATCTTTGTATTCATTGTCTCACTTAAGCATTTTTTAGAGGTTACTGTAATTAGACCTGCTTTACAACTTTAAGTAATTTCCTAGAGCCAAAGAGAGAGTTTGGGTGACAACTTCATCCATGGACTCCATGCTTACTCCTATCATCTGCATTTCTGACTTCTTTATTGTGGTACATTTTTTTAGCCAGATTATGTTCTCTTATGTAAAACTACATGTTTTTAAAATACTTTAGAATGTCAACATAATAGCTACATTTATTTTTATAATCACAGAATGGTATTCAGGTAACAAAACAGCAATAATTGTGTAAGCTGCTTCAAACAATTAAAAATGAAAAAAAAAAACCCTCCACATATATTAATTTGTGTAGTTTACAGTCCACCAACAGGAAATGTGTTCAATGTCCACCCAATTTCACATTCCTATACCTGGTGAAGTAAGTAGCTTTCCCTATAGCACCAGGTCTGATCTATTTAAAGACATAGTAACATGCTAATTATATATATCTGATACAGCCTTGTATTTCAGTGTTTCATTTTCTTTTCAAGAAAGGGGGTTATCTTCCTTCTAGACAAGAAAATGAATGTAATGGAACTAACCGAGTTCATGTCATAATCTTGATCTTCCTCCTTCTGTTTTCCTTATATATCACATCTTTTCTTGGTTTCTTTTTCCTTGTATTTTCCATTGTTGACAATTTCTTTTACCTCCACATCAAATTTTCTCCCAGTCTGGAATGCAGTAAAATCTGTTTCTTCTTTTTCCTTTGTTTTACTAGCCTCTTTTTATAAGGCCACTGTTGTCTACAGCAATGTTTTCACATCTTACCATTTCATTGCAACATAGCTATTAGTTAGGTTCATTTGCTTTCTTTGGTTTGGAGGTGATGCTAACAACAAAACAAGAAAACAGTTAGAGAATGCTTATTGGGTACCCTGGGTTCCTTGTGATTCCCACTTATTTCTCTTTTAGAAGGAATACGGACTTTCTCTTCTCTCTGTGACAGTCCTTAGCCACTTTTCTGTATTTAGTCTTCTTTTCTTTAGCAAATCTTTTTGTTTAGAATGCATATTACAACATTTGCCTCTTAGTTACTTACTATCTTTTTGACTACTTTTATCTATCTATCATCTATCTTTCTATCTATCATCTATCTACCATTCACCCATCTGTCTCTATCTCTCTGTCTTTACTATCTATCTATTTTTTTGCCCAGCTACTGCCCAACTGTCGCTTCTTCTGGCGCTGCCTCTGCACAGAATACATTTTGAATAAGTGTTTTAGAAAAAAAAATTATAGCTGGCATTCCATTGAGCCTTTATATATCTGAGAATGGCCTTCAGTTATCTTGGTAAGTAAAAAACACACTGAATAATTAAAGAAGTTGCAAGCCCCTTCAGTTTACCATAAAACTATAATTATTGTTTATTTGTGTGCTGGGATCCAGTATTAATAGAGAATAATTTTGTAAATGGCCTAATTCTATTCCTCTTTGTAGAGAAACCTAATTATGATTTTTTTTGCTTTAGTGTTTATAGGATTCTTTACTGTCAAAATAGTAAGAAAACTAACAAAATTCAAGAAAAAAACAGAAGGGAAAAAAATGTTCTCCCACACGTCAACTTAGCTTCCATTAAAATTGCAAGTCTCCATGATAGCTGGATTCCATCTTCTTTCAGTGTCAGGAGGGGTTTTTAATACTAAAGTCAATCAATCAATCAATCAATCACTACTTTGGAAAGGGCACACTTACTTAAGCAGAAGGTGTAGCATCAAAGTTTATGTTCCATTGACTTATTCTGTTCCTTTACATTACGTGGTTCATGAAACCATTGTTTAGAGATTTTCTATGGCCTGTCAATGTAAGACACTTGTGGACAAATCTATGAGGTCTCATCATGGAAGAAGCTAAAAGTGCTTACCTGTCAGTTGACTAGTAGTTCCTGACTGAGATATTCTCAACCTCAAAATATCTGCAAAATATAGGGAAAAAAGAGATACGTTTTTAAGATTTTCAAAATCTTAGAGTAAATTCTCTAATCCTGATGATTTGGGACCATTACAACAGCTGCAACCTTACCCATGTTTCACCTGAAGGTTCCCTTAGGATGACTGCAGCTCTACACATGGGCCCATGTAGTTTTACTGGGCAAAGTGGATGATTAGAACTCTTCGGGCCAGAATGGTCACAACTTGTTCTCAGACTTTAAATGGGCAAGAAGCTCTGCTCTCTGGCATAATACTTGCTGGGAACAAAAAGATAAAGAAATATCTTTAGTATATTTATTTAATTTATATTTATATTTATTTTATGATTATTATTTTAATATTATTATTATATTTATTATATATAAATATATATATATTTACTTTAGTATCTTTAGTATATAGTAGCCAAAAAAATCAAAACAATGATTAAAAAAAGAAAAGAGAAGAAAAAAGGAAAAGAAAACACGAATGAAGTTTGTATCTAAAAGAAAGTACGCATGGAGTAACAACACGCAGAATGATTGCAAATTCGTAGGAATTTTACTTGGGATGTTTTGTTAGGTTACCTTCAGTTAACAAGTTAAGGCATTTGGGGAACTGAAACTTTTTTGTTTAACAGTATATTCCACCATTTAATTGATTGCCTGGACACAAACAATTCCATAATTCTGAACATGCTGCTTTTTTCATGAATAAACGTGAAGGTCACTTACATAATTTATTTTTTAAAGCACATATTTTATAATTTTTTTCATGATAATTTCAAGGCACAATACCATGCATTATTAGAAGTAAGTTATCTTCAATAAATCTTGAAAAAAGATCATACTTTCTAAAAGAAAAGTGCCCAAAATTAATAGATTCAACCATATCAATAGATGTGATAAATGTATTTAATTTTTTTTGCAAAAGTTGCATTTTGTTTCTTCTTTTACATTTGACAACACTGCATTATGTATAAAGCCATAAACCTGTAACATTTACAAGCATCACCTCATTTGCAAGTGTCCCAGAAATACAACTGAGCATATGGGTAAACACACAATTTTTCCCAAGGCACAACTAATATACAGCATGCAACACAAAATGTGGAGCATGGCTAGAGGCAGAAGTCCCTGGTGTGATGAGGTGCCTTTCCTCGGTAGAGTAGTTTAATATCTGACCCTATGGAAGTGGCAACTTCACTTTCAAAAGACACGTTGAAAGTAAATGGTTAGCTTCATTGTACTTCCGTGCAATTGTCCTAGGACATGAGAAGTGGTGTAAAAAAAAGAGGAGTTGGTAGAACAGTATCAAGAGACACTTATCACAGGGTGCCTTTCCGGTACTGCCAAATTAATTATAGTCTCAAGATATTTTCCAGATTTTTCTAGAAGTTTTCATCAAAATTCTCCATAGGTTGCCACTAACAACTCAGAATATTGGACATGTGCTCTGGTATTACTTGGGCTTTTTTGGGGGGTGAGGTGAGAGACGATATTTTTTCTGTACTTAATATGAGTGCTTTTTCACTTTTAAAATGTTATAAGTCATTGCTAGTCTTCAAAGTGCTACTTTAATTAATGATGCCTTTGACCCCTATTTGTATCTTGACTGCCTAAGAATTAAAGTAGTTCAGTAACATAGAACAGTGATCAACAGATCCCAATAGTACAGTACATCTCTTTTGTTTTCCTTTTTTTTTTGTTTACTCTGTTATATAGTAAAGCCATCAACATTCTTCATTCTTTCCATGTACTTCAACAAAAATCACATGGATATCCCTTATCTTTCTATATATGTCACGTTATCTTGTGTTCTTTAAAAAAACAACAAATAAAATACTATGATATCTACCATCATGAAAGAATTAGGAATCTTTCAAAGTGCTTCTTTGGATTTATTTCAGATTTGACTTGGAAATTATTCTTTTCTTATCAAGAGGTATCATTATTTGACTAGCCCTATAAATAAGCTTTATTTACTTGAAGGTTATTATAAATAATGGGATATTACTACAGTCCTCTTTTAAGTGAATTGATATAGTCCAAGGGAAGGCTGGATTCAAAGAAGTTAAATTTTTCCTGCATGTGACATCTTTTATCACAATCAAAGTGGGCAACATACATTGCTTTGTTACTTCTAAAGAAAAACAGCCTTAAATATATTGGTGTAGAAATCAGAACACTTATAATAGGATGTTATCTAACTGTCCCTTATAAAATTTGCATTGGAGTTATATATTTTTGTTTATAGTGACCTATCACTTTTAGAGTATGCAACAAATTCAACTTTGTAATTAAATGTTACTTATTGTCTGAGGCTGAAGTTAAATGTTGCAAAAACATATTTAAAAGGTATGCAAAAATCAAAGTAGATAGGACACAAGCAATGTAGAAGGTTATTTAAAAACTGATTTGGACTCATCGATTTTGAGACCAAAGCCAATTAAAGAAAAGCAAGTAGATGTGACAAGAAAGAGCCATATGTCAACACCTATTTCTTTTTAGATTTGTTTGAGAGCTAGTTAAATATTTGTGAAATAGCTAATGCCAAACCTTTGTCAGAGCAAATTTATTTAAATTAAAAATATTGATTAAATTTATTACCACTAGAGTTTATGGAAGTGAACTTTTATTGTAAAGAGAACTGCTCTTAGCCTGCTTTCTATGCATATCTGACATTAGTGTTTATTAGATTACCCTATTAGATCTGGGCATGGAATTGTGCTGAAAATAGCAATTTCACCCTTAAAATTAGGTGTAATATGGTATTTTCCCCTTAAAAGTGACAATAATAAATAACTAGAATGAACTTTGGATGGCTTTAAAAACTTTGAATTTTGGTGGCCATTTAGATTATTTATTTATTTATTTATTTATTTGACAGACAGATCACAAGTAGGCAGAGAGACATGCATAGAGAGAGAGAGAGAGGAGGAAGCAGGCTCCCCACTGAGCAGAGAGCCCAATGCAGGGCTCCATTCCAGGACCTCAGAATCATGACCTGAGCCAAAGTCAGAGGCTTTAACCCACTGAGCCACCCAGGCGCCCCTTGGTGGCCATTTATAACCCAATGCCTTAGCAATAATTTACACTTCTATCTTATCTATTTTATTCTTCTGAATTTTATCACCATTGCATCAATGTTTAGAACTAGAACCACTGGTAATTTGATAACAATATTTTTTGAGAAACCATACAGAATGGACAATAATCATTCTACCATTTTGAAATATAAAAGGCATTTACAAGTGTCGGATTAATTTGAGTTAGTTATTAAAGAGTAACCTCTAATAAGAGGTTCAAAATTGTATAGGAATTAGTTAAGATTTCAACAGTTAAGATTGGAAGCTTTGCTTCTTATAGGTTAGCTACATAAGTTACATTTTATTTGTAGATCAACTTTACTGATTTGAATACATGTATGTTGCCTATTTATTACTTGTGTATATACTGAGTTTCTACCATGAGACTCACCGTGATCTAGAACTAGGTAGGACTAGGTATTATAGTGCTGAAAAAACTAGACAGTTACATGAAGCTTGATTTCTGGAAGAAGTAGGCAGTAAACAATCATATATACATATATGACACATACACACATATATGTGCATGCACAGAAGGTACTGATGAATGCTATGAAGAAAACAAATAGAAAAAATGGGATATTTTATAAGATTATCAAGGCATCTATGATGGTCCTTATTTTATATGCTGATCACCCTTTAATAAAGTTGGTTGAAAAGGAAAATTTCTTCTGGCTAAGAATATGCTCAGCACCAAATTCCTCCTGAGGCTGAGTGTAAACTATATACTAGACTCAATGGTTAAAAAACAAATGAACATTTATAGTTTGTCTGACTCTTAATCTCACAAAACAAACTGGGGGTTGCTGGGGGAGGTGGGATTGGGAGAGGGGGAGGGGGCTATGGACATTGGGGAGGGTAAGTGCTATCGTGAGTGCTGTGAAGTGTGTAAACCTGGCGATTCACAGACCTGTACCCCTGGGGATAAAAATACATTATATGTTTATTAAAAAAAAAAATTTGGAAGGGGAGGCGAACCATAAGAGACTATGGACTCTGAAAAACAACCTGAGGGTTTTGAAGGGTCAGGGGTGGGAGGTTGGGGGAACAGGTGGTGGGTAATGGGGAGGGCACTTTTGCATGGAGCACTGGGTGTTGTGCAAAAAGAATGAATACTGTTACGCTGAAAAAATAAATAAAATGGAAAAAAAAACAAATGAACAAAATGAATACTTGTTGCAATTGAAGGACAATAAAGTAGCTTCTTTTTTCTTTCTTTCTTTTCCTGTTTATGAAGGGGAAAGAGGTAAGCAGAATGAGAAAAAAAAAATGTCTCAATTCCATTGTTTCTCAAGTAAGTTGTGGGGCATGACTTGAAGCATCAGATTTTTTTTTTTTCCCACTATTATACCCCAGGATAGAATTAGCCCAGTCAAGCATGGATGATAGAGAATTGGAGTCCTTCCCCACAGGCTTCTGTCTTTATAAAATGTAATTGGTATTTTAACAAGTTTGAGTGTTTATTGTGCTCAAAGCACAGCATAGAATTTCACCTCCCACTATCTGTTATAATTTTACCAAGTGAAGAAAATCTTCCCCTTTCCTTGTATCAGTACTCCAGCTCACTATGACTTCTGTTTGCTTTAGGATAGCAGGCATGCTTGTAGCCACTTTAAAATGAGAGACAAAATGTCAATCCTGTAAATAGAATGCCCAGGTCAACAAATACTACAACACAAGCTTTGAACTTGGTTTAATTTCAAATATTCTCCCTGCTGCTAGATGAACATGCTTTCAGAGCAAGCTTGCAGAGAACAAGGCATTTGGCTCTCTCCCTACTCATTTTCTGTTTTCTTCACTAGCGGCTGTTGAGAGAGCACAAGAGAGGGAAGGGGGTGGTTTGCAAACTTCCTGACATTCATGATTAGTTCAGTTTCTCTTATGTATGGTATACCAGCATTTCCTGTCACAGGATTCTATTAAAGTCTCTTGGCTTAGAGCCAAAAGAACATGACCTTGGCCTTCATAAGGTATTCTCCTAAATCTGAAAGTTTAGACTTGGTAAGAGCTCATAAGAACACATTTGTTTCAGATTAAAACCAACTTATTCTCTCCAACCTCACAATTCAATCACAGGACACAAACTATATTATATCAAATATGTGTATTTATATTTATGAGAGTTGGAGACTCAGATTCTTTGAATGACAGTGGATTAAAAAAGGTATCAGGGCCAGTCACTGCTTTTCAACACGAATGTTCTCAGGACAGTTGCTCCTTGTGTCTGTTGCAGTCTGTCAGATAGATGTGGCTGATAGGGGAGACAATGGATGCTATTTTAGTCTACCTGGACTTCTGTAACAAAATACCATAGTTTGGGTGGCAGGTAAGCAACACACACGTCTTTCTCGGTTCTGGAGGCTGGGAAATCCAAGATCAAGGCACCTGGTGAGATTAGACAGCCTTCTTCTTGCTGTGTCCTCACATGGTAGAAGCGACAAGAAAGCTCTCTGGGATCACTCTTATAAGGATGCCAATCCCATACAGAAGGTCTCTGCCCTATGACTTAGTCATCCCCGAAGGCCTTATACCATCTTTATACCATCACATTACAGGTTAGGATTTCAACATATGCATTTTGGAGGAACATAAAACATTCAATCCATTGCTCATGGGACTGGCTGCTCTTGGATCACGAACTGCCCAAGCTGTCTAACCACCTTTTTTCTAGGCAGAGGGGTGGAGCCAGGGTCAGGCATAAGCTCACCTTTCTTATGCTCCCCTTTTCACTTTGTTCTAACAGTTGAGGGCTTGCTAACTACTTTCTGCCTCCTTCATTTTCAATTTGCAAGGGTGTGATCATTTTGAAGCAGCTTATTTTCTTTTACTAAAGTCCCCCATTAAATGCTAGAACCTGCATATATATTTTATTGACTCAACCATTTTCTCTAGTTCAGGGGACTCATTAAAATTAAAACTTTAATGGAAATGTCATCTACAGTGTAGAATAAACTTCTCCAAAACAATGATTCAGAATGAATCAGGCTAAAAAATTCAGCTGAATCTTCACTTTTCCAGCTGCCACAAATTTAGAACGTTTCTTATCCCATACAGTGAACATTTTAGCCTGTTTATCTATTACATTATTTTTCAAATTGTAAATAAATTGTAAGTGTGCAATTCACTGCTACTGTTGATTTTTTTTCTATGAGATGCATATTTAGTTTATAAAATTCCATTTACAAGGGAAAACAAGAAAAATTAGGTAAGACACTGATGTTTTATTTAGCTTGTAAAGCTTTACTGCTGATAACAGTATAATATCAGGTTAGACTTATATAAATACTAAAAATAGCTCCCAGATCCCTATTATTACCCCTGTAAAACTCTTGGTGAGATCCCTGAGAATTCTGAAAAAAGCTGTTTCTCTCAGCCCCAATAGAGCTTGGTTTCTACTGCAATAGCATTCTGAGGGGTGGAGTGGGGAGATACAAAGATAGGAAGTAAGGGTATCATTTCTTAAGGAATTTGGAGTTTAGTGAGAGATACAGACTTAGGAGTGATACCAATAGTTTTTCCTTACATTTGTATCATTTTTTAATAGCTTACAATGTAATTTCACATAATATATTCTTCACAAAAGCTCTGGAAAATAGGTATTATCATTATTTTTAAAAAGATTTTATTGAGAGAAAGAGCATGAAGTGGGGGAAGGTCAGAGGGAAAAGCAGACTCCCCACTGAGCAGAGAGCCTGATGTGGGACTGGATCCTGGAACTCTAGGGTCTTGACCTGAGCTGAAGGTGGTTGCTTAACCAACTAAGCCACCAAAGTACCCAGAAAGTAGGTATTATTAACCCCATTTTAAAGATGCTGCCAGCTGCTGTTGATTTTTTTTTTTACTATTGATTTTTATACTGGCTTTTTATAGCAGTTTTCCTAAAAGTTTGTAAAAATTCTCTGTATAAATTTCTATCTGTTCAACATATATAGAAAATCAATTAGTTATTTTTCTAAATTATTTGCCTTTTTAAAGATTATTTTGAAGGATATATTTTATTAACCAATATTTCTCTCAGTTCTTCCAGTTTATGATAATAAATTCTTTCTTTCAGATTAACTCTATAATATAAAGTATACAAAATTAATAACTATATAAAAACTAATAAGGAACTCATATATGTGTGTGAATATACATCATATATATGTTTTATATGTTTTTTCTTAATTTTTAGCTATTGTGTCTTTCTGAAATAAGTGTCTTGAGTATTTTGATTTAATATTTAATTGATACATTTCTGGACTGTGTTTGTTACCTTTAGGGCTGCTGCATCTATTTTATAAGTAATATAGACTAAATATTTCTTTTTTTGTCTATCACTGTCAAGTTTTGGAATGAGATGTATGTTAGTATGTAAACTAGAATGAGGAAATCATATTATTTTGTTATGGCTTGAAATAAGTGAAACAAATGTGATTTTAATCACCAGTAATTGTCAAGTGTGCAAGGTAGAATATCTTGTTCACGTAAAGAAGATAATTAAAGCTGCTAAGTTATTAGGCACACCAAGGTGAAGGTAAGCAATAAAATAGTTTTACTTCACATTAAATACTATAAGAAATGTTCAATGACCTGTGTATATATTCACTAGGAAAAACTGGCCAAAATAACAAACGTATGTTGAGTCTGTATGGTAAGAAATATGACATGGTTCAATAAATCATATAACATTTAATACATAATTTTTTGAGTAAGAGGTAATGAATAGGTGGTGTATTTATGCTTCTTCTGGGTAGTTTCACAGGGAGTATAAAGCATACCTTGAAGGAATTTTATCCACAAAAGAGAAAAAACTGTGGGTGGTTTTATCTTTTTAATCCTAATAATTAAAGGGTTCATTTGGCTACCTTCCTAAGCATACTCTGCTTTTTCAAGACATAGAATGTAGATAAGAGATCCCTGTGTGAGAAATAAATTGATACAAGAAAATAGCAGTTCTTACCTAGGCTTATTTCATAATATGGTTTCTAATTCATGTAATTAGAAGAAAATAGGCAGTAAACAGTAATTAGGTGGCTTCCTCATATTTTGTCAGTCAGATCAAGAAATTGAGAGAATACATACGCTGTATGTATATTATCTCCATATTAACACATGCTTAGCACACATTATGTCCTCAATAAAGTTAAATTATTCTAAAATAATCAGACACAGAGCATATAGTTACTGCATGCAAAATCTAGCAAGAAAACAGAAATTAGCAAGTCCCGGTTGTTTCCACAGATGGTGTAAATTTTAGTAGCGAGGATGAGAGAAAAAGACAACTATTGCACAAAATGGGATAAACTAAATATCACAAGACAGATCTAAACAATATGCCATGGACATTCAAAGCAGGAAGAAAAAACAGAAATTTCTGTTGGAAAATAAATCAGAAGTTTAAATAAAATTATGAGGCAAAATGTGAACTGCAAAAATGTTAAGTTGAAATAACCATAGGAAATATAGTTAAAATGAAGAAATATGAAGGTTTGTAAATATTGAGACTCAGTAAGGAAGGAATGATTAGATGGCTAATTAATTCAATAAACATATGTTGAGCTGCTGGGTTTAGTATAAATAAGATTAACACAGCCACTAGCTTCTAATCATTCACATTTTAGGGGGAGAAACAAATAAGTAAATAACCACTTTTAATTAACTTGATAAATTTAAAAGGGAATACCATAAATGCGGGTACAGCTAACTCACCATTTGTGGTTCAAGGGCAATTTTCTTTGGGGAAAAAAAAGAAAGAAAGGTGGGTTCTATAGTGGCTGCTGAAAATATGCAGGTCTTCTGCAGTTGAATCGAGGGCTGGAACAATATGAATGTACTTCTGTGCAAACACGTCAATTCAATTCACTCATATTGGCACCCTGGCACTGTGGTATAAATATTTGTGTAACTTCTTGACTCCTTCACTTGACGTTTGCAACATTGTGCATTTTGTATCTCTCTGTTGCATGCTTGGCTAGCATTGTGAATGCTATCATGTTTATTGTTTCTTGTTTTTGATACTATTTTTTGTTTCACGACTTAAAAAATGATTCAGACTTCCTTATGGGAAAGGATGATGACAGCACACAGTTTTAAATTACTCTGTCCTCCCAAATCCTCCAGGAATAACAAGCCAGGATAGCAAAACAAATAAATTTTACATGGATTACATCATTACTAAAACTGTATGATAAGGAATCTCCATGAAACAAGATGAATAGGAGAGATGAAACCATGTAGACCCCACGCCCTCCAAAAGAAACAACCAGGGTTGACCAGCAATGCATAGGTGGTGGAGTGAAGAAACAGAGGACCTTTAACAATCTAAAAAGCTGAGGAACATGGAATTTGCCAGTGGATATTCACTTACAAAATGAGAGGCCTCTTATCAGCTAGTAACTCTGGTAACTTTCAATGAAATAGGCAGAGGTCTCCACAAACTTCAGTTTTTTTAAAAAAAACAGTTCTATTAAAAAGTAATTCACCTCCCCATAAAATTGTCCTATTTTAACTACAGAATTTAATTTTTTTGTAAATTTGCAGGGTTATATGACTGTCACAACAATCCAATTTTAGAATATTCTTTTCTATGCTTCAAAAATATCTTGTTTATCTTTCCTAGTCACCCAACGTTCCCAATCCTAGTTCCAAGCAACCACTACTGTGCTTTCTGGCCTTTTTATGGACAATTCATATAAATGGAATAAAAGAATGCAGGAGGGCTTTTTTTTTAAATGTGTGCCTGAATTATTTTGCAAAGTATAATACTGTTTCGAGTTACCATATAGCAGATATCAGTAGGGAAGGGAAACAAAAGCAAAAATGAACTATTGGGATTTCATCAAGTCCCAATAAATGATTTTGCACAGCAAAGGAAACAGTCAACAAAACCAAAAGACAACTGACAGAATGGGAGAAGATATTTGCAAATGTCATATCTGATAAAGGGCTAGTATCCAAATCTATAAAGAACATATCAAACTCAACACCCAAAGAACAAATAACCCAATCAAGAAAGGGCAAAAGACATGAACAGACATTTCTGCAAAGAAGACATCCAAATGGCCAACAGACACATGAAAAGTGCTCACCATCGTTTGGCATCAGAGAAATGCACATCAAAACCACAATGAGATACCACCTCATGCTGGTGAGAATGGCTAAAATTAACAAGTCAGGAAATGGCAGATGTTGGTGAGGATGTGGAGAAAGAGGAACCTTCTCACACTTTTGATGAGAATGCAAACTGATGCATCCCCTCTGGGAAACAATAGGGAGGTTCCTCAAAAAAATGAAAATAGAGTACCCCCTAACCTGGCAATTGCCCTACTAGCTATTTATCCCAAAGATACAAATATAGTGATCTGAAGGGACACCTGCACCACAGTGCTTATAGTAGCAATGTCCACAATAGCCCAACTATAGAAAGAGCAGAGATGTTCTTCGACAGATGAATGGATAAAGAAGATGTATATTTATGTATAGACATATATATACACACACACATACACAGTAGAATACCACTCAACCACCAAAAAACCACCCAAATCTTGCTGTTTGCAATGATGTGAATGGAACTAGAGGGTATTAAGCAAAGTCAGTCAATCAGAGAAAGACAAGTATCATATGATCTCATTCATATGTGGAATTTAAGAAACAAAAGGGAGGATCATAGGGGATGGGAGGGAAAAATAAAACAAGACAAAATCGGAGAGGGAGACAAACCATAAGACTCTTAATCATAGGACACAAACTGAGGGTTGCTTTTGGGGAGGGTGTGGGGTAACTGGTCAATGGACATTAAGGAGGGCATGTAATGTGATGGGCTTGTTATGTAATGAGCCCTGGGTATTATATAAGACTGATGAATCACTGAACTCTACCTCTGAAACAAATAATACACTATATGTTAATTAATTGAATTTAAATAAAAAAGAGGGGAATAAAGTGCATCATTTGTCTTCCAGTTATTGGGTTATAAGATTACTATTCTTTTATAACTTTCTCCTGAGAGGACGTTCTTAATAAATCCCTGACACATGAACTGTTTTCTGCTTCTGGGAAACCCAAACTAAGTTACCTCACACACACACACACACACACACACACACACACACACACACACGTATTTACATAGACACCTATTGTGTGTGGGGGGGGGGTTATTTAATATTGCCTGATATGTATTGCTATCTTGCTTCGATTACTGGCAATGAAGCCTTGGTGGAGAGAGAAGTTAGTTCAATTTTGGGACAACTGAGGAGAGTAGAGACAAGAAAAATGAGATGGGTCTCAAATTAATAAATTTAAAATTCAATACGTAAAATGAAAAACAGTTCATTGAAACTCATAGTAATGAACAAAAACAATAGGAATAGGAATGCAGTAAGAAGATGCTGAGTTGCCCTAAGAATAGTCCAGGTACCAAGTGATGTGAGTTAGAGAACTATTGGCAGGAGTACTGATAGGGATTAAACCAGTTTCTAAAGAGGTATACAATTTGGATTGGCAGGAAGGAATGGTAAGAGTATTCTCTTTGGTGGAACCATATAGGCAAAGATGCAGAAGCTACGATATTCAAAGACCAATTTATGCTGATGGACTAATAAAAATGACACTTGTAACCATTAAATATTGAAATTGCCATGAGCCAGATATTCCTAAATGTTTCACATGTGTTGTCTGTACTAAAAATGCTGGGAGGTAGGTGTTCTTTTTCTGCTCTACTACACATGAGTCTAAGACAAACACAGAGAATACATATTTGCTCAACAGCATGTAGAAGATTAATATTCACAAATAATATATTTCTGGAAGGAAAATTAGATATTGATTTGGAAAATCTGGTTAAAAGAAGTGGGCTTTTAATGTTTTACACAAATTGAGGATACTGAATGTTCATTCGATGGTGAGGACCTAGATTGCCCAGAGTGTATGCTCTGGGTATGTTAGTTTCATCACAGTCTGAAATTTGTCAGAGATGCAAAGTAGTTGAGAATCAAATTAGAGCATTTAGAGCTACAATGAGGCATTTTTACCTCTGCCTCTGGACGTAAGAAGCAACAACACCAGCCTTTGCACCACAGAATTATAAACCCTACTTGGTCTGAAAAATCCATTGGTAAATTTATGTCTCTATTTACCCCTGTATCTCTACAAATCATATCGAAGTAATATTTTAGAACATTAATTAAATGTGAGTGAAATGCACAAAAATAAGCCTTCAGTAAATATATTGGCTCATCAAAACTGTTATGTTGGATTTTTTCCCAGAATTTAATAATAAGTTAGGAAGATGATATTATTGTTGGCATTATTCAAATTGTTGCAAATATTTTTTCAAACTTTAGATTATGACTATTGTTTCATTAATTCTAGTGCTAATGTTGTCTGCATAGCTTCCCTATATCTTTTTGATCATGGAATCCCTCCTTTCTTTTGTGATTGCATATAGACATTCAGAGTTTGAGGGTATTCGGGACTATTTCTCATGTTTAAATTCATAGGTTCTTTTCTATCTCCATATATGATCATCTTTGCTTTGTCAGAATGGTATTTTTCAGCAGTTGTGGTTTTTCTTGAAAATGTAAAAATAATACCTCTACTATTCATGATACCTGAAATGATCCTTTTGATGTTATTTTTAGACAAATGTACATTCCTATTTAATAATTTTCACTTTAAGTCTAGATTTCTAGATCAAATCCTGGAAACTTCCTTTGTTTATTTCTATATAGAATAAGTAATCTAGTATGACTCTTTGGATTCTCTATCCATAATGGACAAGTACATCCAGTCCTATATAAGAATGATACTAATCAGTTGCCATATTTCCCTGAATTTAGATCCTGTATTGAATTATCTAATTTCAAACACTCCATGATCTTATATGTAACTTTCCTTTACCCCTTTGGTTGTCTGTCTTGTCTTAAATTGATTCTTTCTCTTAATCCTCTTTGAATTTTACTCCTATCTTGAATTTTCTCCTTTTGATGGTTTGCACCTCTCCTGCTTAGAGGATATATCTGGCATATATTTTGTCTATCACATATTTATTACCTAGTGTTATAAACACTGACATGCAATAAATACATTGATAATATCACCCTGGGTGAATTATAGTGTCAGGAACTATTCCTTGAGAAATTACTCAGAACTCCTTCCTGCTATATGTAACATATGTAAGATATGATTTCATATGTGAAAACTAGGTCATGTATGTATCAATGGAAATGTTCTATAGGTTTCTGTGGTTGATAATAGGGTGCTCTATTCTAATTTAAACAAATTAAATATTGGCTAATACTGTTTAGGTTTTACTCCAGGCCGCTATACTTTTAAGTGTTAATTGTTAAGTTTGGAGATTTATCTTAAGTTTATATTCACTACCCCCAAAAAAAGTATTTTAAAAAGACCAGGAAACTCCGTTATGAGTGTTGGCTACTAACAGATGCACCATTTATTGTATCCTGAAGTACGCAATTAAAAAAAAAAGACTTTTTTAAATAAAGTTTTAGATTTACAAAACAACTGTGAAGATAGTCGAGAGATTTTCCATACACCCCGTCCTCTATTTGCCCTATTATTAGCATCCTACATTAAGATGGTACATCATCACACTTAATTAACCAATACTGATATATCATTAATTACATCCGTAGTTTATTTTTTACTTCCCTAATTTTTACCTAATGTCCTTTTTTATTTTCTATCCCAGGATCGTATCTTCAATATCTCATTATATTTTGTCATGTGTCCCCTTAAGCTTTTTGATAACCTTGACAATTTTGAGGAAAGCTGATCAGATATATTATAAGATGCCCCTCTGTTGATGATTTTTTTGATGTTCTTACCATGATTAGATGGGATTTCAGGGTCTGGGGGTGGAAATTCATAGAGGTAAATTATTATTTTCATCATATCATATCAAGGTATACTATCAACATGTTTTATTAATGTTGATGTTCAGCTGGATCATCCAGCTGAGATAACGTTCACCAGGTTTCTCCACTGTATTTCTTGTTTTTAAAGATTTTATTTATTTATCTGAGAGAGAGATAACATGATAGGGGTAAGTGTCAGAGGAAGAAGAAGACTCCCCACTGAGCAGGGAGCCTCATGTGGGACTGGATCCCAGGACCCTGAGCTCATGACCTGAGCTGGAGGCAGAGGCTTAATCTACTGAGCCACCCAGATGCCCTGGCTTAAAATATTTCTTAAAGACTTTTTTGTCATAATCCAATACTACCATATTCACTTGTTGCTCAGTTGTGCCATTTTGGGTATTAGGAGTTCTTTCAGTTGGATTTTGTGCCCCTTTAACATATCCCTATCTTTCTCTCAGATTATCTATCTCTCTACCTATATTAGCACTTCATTACTTTTTGGCACTAGGAGATGTACCATGGTCATTTTGTATATTTATTGCCTCAGTCCTGGAATCAATCATTTGCCTTTGAAGACTTTGTTGTTTTTATTGGAGAATAGTATTAGAAAGTATTAGAAACCAGATTTGGATACTAAGTTCCTCATTGAATTGGGTATCCTTTCTTTGAGGCCATTTCAGCTATCAGACTGAAAAATAAACGTGTGTATACTAACCCAAGTATGATCTTAGCTGTAATTTTTTAGATTTTCCTTATCAAATTGAGAGAATATACCTCTATTCCTAGTTTCTGAATGATTTTATCACTAAATGGTGTTGAATTTTGTCAAAGGTTTTTCAGCATCAATTTACATAATCACATTATTTCTCTTCTTTAGTTTGTCTATATGGTGGGTTACATTTATTGATTTTTGAATATTAAACCATCATGGCATACTTGGAATAAGTCTCACTTAGTTATATGCATAATAATTTTAATATATTGAATTCAATCCCTAATGTATTTTGAGGATTTTTCCATCTGTGCGTTTAAGAGATATTGGTCTATAGATTTTTTTCTTGTAATGACTTTATCTGTTTTTGGTATTAGGTAATGCTGGCCTTATAGAATTGAGTTGGGAATTATCCCCCCTGCTTATGTGTTTTGAATGAGATAATAGATAATTGGTATCATTTTGTCCTTAAATGTTCTATGGAATTCATCACTGAAACCATCTTAATTTGGTATTTTGTTTTTGGAATGTTATTAATTATTGACACAACTTTTTAAATAGATAAAAGACCTCTTCAGATTATCTATTTCACTTTGTGTGAGTTTTGGTAGTTTGCTTTCATTTTCATTGATTTTCTATGTTGTTTTTCTGTTTTCAATTTCATTGTTTTCTTCTATAATTTTTGTTTCCTGTCTTGGGCTTGCTTTAGGTTTACATTGCCCTTCTGTCTATAGTTTCCTAAAGTGGAATCTTAAATTATTGCTTTTAATCACCTTTTTATCCTAATAGATCTATTAAATGCTCTTAATCTCTATGTACACATTGCTTTGGCTGCATCTCACAATTTTGGTAAGTTGAACTTTTATTTTTATCTATTCAAAAATAATTTAAATATATCTTGAAATTTATTTGTTGACCCATTTATTATTTAGAAATACTTTGTTGAATCTCAAAATATTTTTGAGATTTCCTAGCATATTTTTCATACTGATTTTTAATTTAGTTTCATTGTGGTCTTCGAATATACTTTGTATAATTTCTTTAATTGTAATTTTGTTAATTCTTCCTTATGGTCCAGAATGTGGTCTGTATTGGTAAATGTTCCTTGTGATCTGAAAACAATGTGTGTTTTGGTATTTTGGGATTAGGTCTATAAATGTGAATTTCATCAACTTGATTAATGGTGATGTTCAGGTAAAATCTGATAGAACTGAAATAAGAAACAGAAAATTCCAGAGAACCTGGGTGGCTCAGTCAGTACCTTCAGCTCAGGTCATGATCCCAGTGTCCTGGATGGAGTCCATGGGGAGCCTGCTTCTCCCTCTGCCTCTGCCTCCCTCTCTCTGTCTCTCATGAATAAATAAAGAAAATCTTTAAAAAAGAGAGAGAAATAAAAAATTCCATTTTTATAGTTGGAGGCTTCAATGTGATAAATTGATAAATTGACAATTGGTTAATCAAGTAGGCAGAAAATCAGCAAGTTATTTGTAAAAAGCAAGGAAGCTAGCATGGTTGGAGGAGAGTGAACGTGTGGAAGAAATGTGCTCCATATCAGGAGGGTGGGCAGACTGTGTGGGCCTTAAATGAAATGTGAAGAAAGGGGCACATCTGGAGAAAAGATGATGAGTTCATTTTTATAGATGACAAGTTCAAACTGAATATTCAAGATTCAAGTAAAGATGTCAAATAGACATCTGGGATATTAGCAGCTACATTATACAGCCTCTAAGAAATACTATGAAATAGTCATCCATGACTAAAATTATCATATCCTCCCACTAGTGGGAAATGTATTACAAATTCTTTGCAGAATTAAGGCCTCCTTGGGATTGTTTCTCATAAGTTGAAAACAGGGCCAATCAACATAATTTTGACTTATTCTCTGCTTATCTTCAGCTGTGAAGGTAGGTACAAAAGATATGGGGAACTGTTTTTCACAAGGTTATGTGTGGAAAAGCAAACCTGGCATATGAAAGTTGAGTACATGTGCAAGAGAGTAATTGAGTTGGGCACTATGGATTTTAACCAGTTTAAGTAGGAAAGTAAAAGTGTGAGGAAGGTGAGGAATTTAAATATATGACATGGTCAATAGAGTGTAAGTCTAAATGTCGATAAGTCATTTCTGTTAGAGGGCTAGAGAAAGTAAGCTAGTAAGGTGGGAGATATATGATTCATGGGTGAGTATGTTGACACATTATTGATTTTGTTAGTGATTAAAAGGTGGGGTGTGACCACAGCTAAGAGTGGCTACTAAAGGAAAAGAGTTCAAAAAATTAAAGTTTAGTGTCTCAAAAGGATCATCAAAGTGGATATTAAAATCACCGAGGATCAAGATAGTAGTTTTAGGGAGGCTGAGTGACCCAGGTGCTGAAATTTTCAAGGAACAAAATGGAGTGCTCTTGGGGTAGTTAGGAGGGCCAAAGAGAGAGAAGTAGCATCTGGTACAATCTGATGAAGTGCAGATCAAAGCTCAAGGGGTTTTCAAGGGGAAGGGAAATGCTGTGGAAGTAGGGATGAGAAGAAGAAGGTACCCTGTTCCATCTTCAGGTCAAATGATACAAGGTGTATAGAAAATTTGTTTAAAAAAAGAGTGAATAACTCAACTAAATTCACAAGTGGTCGAGAGAGACTCACACTTAGATGTCCCTGTGTTGAAAAACACGTATTCTTTTCACTCTTCCTTGGCAAAGCAAAACAAAATATTTGACTCATGGCCCAAACCTACTGCAAGCAAGGCTGAGGAATGTAAACGTTCTAGTGGGACCAAGAAAATGAAATGGAGTTGTGAGCATCTCACCAATCTACCACATATAGATAGAGTCTATTTACAATCTCATGGAAAAAAAAAGTAGTTCTGGGATAGAAGGATGTAAAAATGAAAGTAGGAAAGTGCATACAAATATGTTGAGAAAGAAAGAAATAGGGAGAAGGGTCTAAATATACCAACGAGCCAGACAGCAAGCTGTCAGATGAATTCAAAAATAAAAACGACAACTTATATATGTCAAGGAATCTTGAGTGACTTAGTTACATAGAGTTACATTATTAATGCAGAATGAAGAAAACTTTAAAACCAATATAATATGCCATCATAGAATATGCCAGCATAGAATACACCAGCACAGAAAACTTCAAAAAGAATATAATTATGTAGAACAAGGATTAAAAGTCTTCCATAAGCGAGATCAGGCTAAAAGGTTGTTATCCTGAAATTTGAAAACACTTAGCAGAAGTGCCACACTTTATGAAATTTTGAAACCCTGGAATGTATTTGAAATAAGGAGCCTGAAAGGAGGAACATCATGCAGCACATTACCTGTTTCCATAAAGACTTGGCAGAGTGGGCTTGAACAGCTTTCCGGTGGGCAATGGGAAAAACACCTAGGAAAAGTGAAACCTGTAGTTTCAATGTGAGCTTTAGTTGTAATGTTCTTAGAAGTTAGGAAGCTAAGTATAAATGGTGACAGCAGTAGGATCAGTCTTCACTAGGATTTATATATGGAGATTTAACTTGGAAGAATCAGCCTGAATAAGTCAAATTCTAAATATTTATTGCATATTCAACTAATACCAGTAAAACTTGAGATTTTCTTGGATAGATTTTAAATACGTAAGAAGACTCAAGAAACATGTAGTGTGAAGAAATAAATAGAAAAGTGAAAAGACACTTCCATGCAGTGTACCATTAAAAGTGACTTTTTGGATATGCCTTTTCTGACCTAGAAAGACGTTAACAATTCATTGTTCAGTGAGGCTTCCAAAAAAACAATGTTCATTACAAATATTTCCTGAATACTGGGCACTCGAAAAAATGAAGCAGAATCTCTCTCCTATTATGCTGTCTTTTTTTTTTTTAAGTGGCTATGCATTTTCATATATGAAAGTTTCTCAAAGGACTAAAAACAACCTCAATAGAGGAGTTAAGTTTTAAGATATTTTGAAGTTTCCATTTCATTTTGTCCCTCTGGATATTCTAATGTTGCAAAATTAACATATTTTTTTGGATAATGAAAGTAATATATAGAAAGGGCTGTCGACCAAAATAAAGAGGTGTAAAGTAAAGCAAGCTCAAAATCGTCAAAAGCAGTTTATTCAGGAATAGCAAAGGAATTGGGATTCAGGACACGTGAACTGTAGCACATTACGCGTGAGTCCGTTGAGGGTTTGGGGTAGGCTGTATTTATGAGCAGGGAATGTAAAGAGGTAAGAGCTCAGTCAGTCTGTGAAAATCAAAAACAAATGAGACCAGCTTTGAAAATTCCCTGAGCAGACAGAACCAGTGCGGTCATACAAAGAAAGCTCAACTCAGTTGATTTCGTGAGACCAGCCTAACTTTGGTCATTTCTTGTTCATTTCTCTGGAAACCATGTGCAAAACTTCACAGGGTTAACATGAGGCAACCCCTGACCAGCTACCTATCACTTAAGAAAAGTGATATTTTTCTTAAATATTATAATATTAATATTGTAATAATATTATCAGTTTTCTATAAATCAGGCATTTACAGGATATCAGTCTCTTAGTCCTTAAGTTAGGTTTCCTGAAGGCACATACCTAAGATTTTCCATTTTAGATCCTCTGGTTCCATTTTGGATTGAAATTCTTTCAGATTTCCCCCTTTTAATCAAAGAAAATAATCACTGGTCATTTAAATCAGTCAGCTGTTGTTTGTTAATTTTTGTCATAGACTTCCAGTTTCCAACAAGTCATAGGAGAAAGACCCCAGATTAACAGTAAAGGGAAGACTTTTTCTAATTTGGCTCAAGGGTGAGGGCAACAATCCCATAATGCCCCTCAATTAAGGGAAAGAGTAGACTATATGTTTCTTCTACAATAAAGGAGATACCGAGTGACCCAGTGTTTTCTAAGGATGAGGCATAGTTGCGTTTCTTTACCCAGATTCTTTTCCTTGGAAGGAAAGAAAGGCTCTCATGATCAGAAATATAATCATTTAAATGCAACACATTTAAATGCAACTAACATTCTGGGAATGGTTATGAGCATCTTACATGTCTATAGATCTGAAGTAACAAGCAGAGGATCAAGTATGAGGAAGATTTTGGTGGGTGTTTGGAAGATCTCTAGGGAACAGTAAGTTGCATTAAGCTTCCACCATTCCTCAGGTTTTTGGTTAATTCCTAATGAAGCACCACTGAGTGGGGAGCCTTTCAGCTTCCCATTTCCTGATATTACAGTTTTCCTTGCCACACCCTTGCTCCATAAATTCATGGAAGGGATGATACAGCCTTGTGAATAACAACAGGGAGTGATTTCATGTTTACTTGGGTCATAGAAAATAGTAAGTTTCAAATATTCTGTGAGTGATATCCTAAGCTTTTGCCATTCCTATCACTTTTTGGGAAACATAAACATTTTGATTAAGCATCCAGATGTGAGGGAGGGGTTAATCCCCTTATGTGTTAATCCCCTTATGGAAAACCATAATTTTGGTGCCAGTCTTTTGGAAGGGAGAACATGTGTGATTTCCCTACATCTTTACCAGATAGATTTAGCCATCCATCTAAAGATAGTGGCCCGGCCACCAATTCAGAATCATCAATAATATTTGTCTGCTTCTATTCTATACAAGCTTAGCTTGTGTTAGTTTTTCCTTGGCTAACTTGATAGTTTGAGTTTACTGGTGAATACAACCACTTCACAGCACCAAGCGAAATGGTTTGAATTGCAACTTATATATATAAAAAGAATTTTAAAACTTTTTTTAAAAAGAGGGGATCATTTGTCATTTTCTTTCCTTTTCTTTTCTGTCCTACCAGTATGTGTCATAGATTTTCCTTCCATAAATATTTTGGAGAACAACAGTGCACAAATGTTGAAAATAAACTCACTTGAGTTTTTATCTTTCCTCCAAGTTGAATGTTAGCTGGTTTTGTTTTCACAGTGACTCCAATAAAGAAAAAAAATGTTAAAAAATAATATTTGCCCTGGAACAAATCCAATGATCAGAAGATTTAGCAGAATCAGAGAGTTTTTGTAAGGTGGACGGACATAAAAGGATGTGTTAGAGCTAAAGTAAAAGACTATACAAAAACTAGGGAAAGAATAATTGATGGTCTGAATGACATTATTTAACTGAATGTAGAGTGAGAAGAAAGAGAGAAAAAGAAGGAAAGTTATGCAAACCTGGTCAGATGTCTTGGATGAACTGTGTGTTCCAGATGTTGTGTTCTTTGACATTTCTAGTCTCTAGAAATGTTGTTACTGGTCACCAGGTGGTGTCCAAGTCCGTTCAGTTCTGGGACTTTCTTAAATATAACACATGAATCCAGGAGTCTTTTCTTTCAAGTTTTGCCACACAGGGGTTAATGACACATGACAGGATCCTATCCAGTGAGGTTGAAAAGAGTCTGTCCGGAGATGTCTTTTCTAATGGAATTTCCAGGCTGTAATGTTTGAAGCCTTTGTCTCCTAGGAGCTCACTGTGGAAAAATTGTTCTATCAGAGCGTAATTGTTTTCTATTGCTTTGATCAAGGCTTAGAAAAATAGAAGGGTATCCCTTTTTATTAGCTGTGAGTCAAAAGAAGAAAGGCCTAAGTGCATGGGCTGCCCTGTAATTATTTCAAAAGGTGAAATTTATGTATCCTAGTGAAAGCAGATCCAAGATTTGGAAGAACCAAGGGTAATGCTTTTGGCCAGGGTATTTGAAGGGTTTCCACTAATTTAGCTAATGGAGTCCTAATAATTCCATTTGTTCTCTGACCAGTCCTGAAGACTGAGGATAGTGACACAAGGAAAGTCCTGCAGAGCTGGCCAGACAGGACAGACTTATCAAATTATTTGACCTGTAAAGTGTGTTCCCCAATCACCACAAAGTTCAAGGACTATTTCCTAAGTGGGAATGATCCTTTCTAAAAGGATTTTAGTTACAGGACAGCTGCCTGCTTACATGATAAATTTTCAGTCCAATGTGAAAACATGCAAACAGTTACTAGAACATACTTAATCCATGAGATGGGGGGGGGGGGCAATTGTATGAATTTCATTTACCAAACCCCGAACTTGCTGTAAGGAGTATAGCACCTAACAGATTTTGGACATAGGATCATTTAAAGTTTTGTCTCACTGGAATAGGAAACCACATTGTTTCCATAACATTACCACGTCATGGACTCACCTGTAGCTTGCTATCGTTTGTGGGTCCCAAATTGTGATTCCTTGCTATTCCCAAATGAACTCACCTTTCTGGGACAATTTTGATCTCGCCTCAGTTTACTTCTTTATTTATACTCTTCCAAAAAGATAAATACACTTATTGAGAACTTTTTTTTTTTCACAAACTGGTTTTTTCATATGCAAAGTAGATGAGGGAAGTTCATACCATTTGCTTCCAGGCCACAGTCCAGAGTGACCAGGTAACTTGCTAAGTTCCCACTGCTTAATCAGAGTAGGTCTCAAATGCTCTTATGCCTTGTTCAGAGAGTTCTTTAAGTCTGTGGGGCATCAGATTAAATCATATAATGTCCTAGGGTACTCAGGACGGCAGACACTTAGCATGACTCAGAGAAGGGAAACACAGCAACTGAAGTTGAGGTGCAGAATCCCATAGCACATGTATGGAGCCGAAACTTTATTTAGACACTAACACATTATGTCATTTAGTAAAAAATAAAATGTTAAAAATCTTAAACTTTCAGAACAAATCTGTTTGAGACAACTTTTTTTAAAGTCTTCCCAATTTTGCAATCCATAATAAAGAACATATACTAGGATACATTACATGATATACATAATATAAAGAATACACAGTGAAAACCCATTTATCCTTCACTCAAATTTAGCAGTTGATTCACACCTTACCATGTATGTATAATTCAAGTTGTATTTTTTGTAAACAGTTTCAAACCATTTGAAATCTGTGGGCATCATGTCAGTTTTGCACTAAATACCACAACAATGTAGATTTCCTAATAGGATCTTCCACATAACTGTCATCTCACCTAAGGAAAAATAATAATGCTTTTTAAATATCCTTTGATATATAGTACATATAAGACTTAAGTTTCACTTACTCTTCTCCTATCCCCCTAACCCCCCATGTTGCATCTCCATGTCCTCATATCAGGGAGATCATATGATAGTTGTCTTTCTCCGATTGACTTATTTCACTAAGCATGATACCCTCTAGGGTGGGGGTGGGAGGTTGGGGGAACCAGGTGGTGGGTAATAGGGAGGGCACGTATTGCATGGAGAACTGGGTGTTGTGCAAAAACAATGAATACTGTTACGCTGAAAAAAAAATAAATTTATTAAAAAAAAGACTTAAGTTTCACTCTGTTAAATAAAAAGCATTCTTTTCAAGCTTTCTTTTCTTTTTTTTTTTTTTTTTTTTTTTTTTTTTTTTTTTTTTTTAAAGATTTTATTTATTTATTTGACAGAGAGAGATCATAAGTAGGCAGAGAGGTAGTCAGAGAGAGTGAGAGGGAAGCAGGCTCCCTGCTGAGCAGAGAGCCCGATGTGGGACTCGATCCCAGGACCCTGAGATCATGACCTGAGCCGAAGGCAGCGGCTTAAACCACTGAGCCACCCAGGCGCCCCTCAAGCTTTCTTTTCAATTCATGATTCAATTACATTTCATTCATTGCATTTGGATGATTCATCTGGACCACTCCCTATGCCTTCTTTCTAAAATTTATTTTTTATTTTAAAACCATTTTAGATTTAAAAAAAATATCATGATAGTCCTTATCTACTCTGCACCCTGTTTTCTCTGTAATAGACATTTATACAATACAGTACATTTCTTACAAATGCTGAACCAATATTGATATATGGTAATTAACTAGGGTGAATGTTTATTCAGATTTCTATAGCACTTTTTTTAAACTCCAACATCTTTTTTTATGTTTCAGAATCCTATTCAGGATAAATTTAGTTATTCTGTTTCCTTAGGCTCCTCTCAGTTGTGAAAGTTTCATAGGCATTCCCTTTTTTGATAACCTCGATCATTTTTAGGATTATTGATCAGCTATTTTTTAGCATTTCCATTGAGAATTGTATGATGTTTTTCTCATAAAACTGTGCTTATTAGTTTTTAGAGAAAGGGTACAAAAGTAAAGTGCCATTTTCATTACACCATATCTTGGGTTTTGTGTTAGTTTGCTGTGACTGCCATCAAAAAATACTGCAGCCTGTGTGGCTTACCCCAGGCCTTTATTTTATCACACAGTTCTGGAGACCAGAGGTCTGAGATCAAGGTGTCAGCAGTGTTGATTTCATTCTGAAGGCCTTTCTCATTGGCTTGAAGATGTTTGTCTTCTCTCTTTGTCTTTATATGATCTTTTCTTTGTGCGTATTCATCCTGGTATCTCCTCTTCTGTTCAGGATTCCTCTTCTTTTACACGGACACCAATCAGACTGGCTTAGGGCTCATCCTAACAGTGCCACTTTAACTTAATCACTTTCTTCAGACTTTATTTTTTAAACTAGATTTTCACAGAAAAATTGAAAGGAGATTCCCCATATACCCCACATAGCAAATGGAATAGCTATTATAATAGAATACCATTATCCCCATATATCCCCCCAACATACATATAGCCTCCTTTGTTATTAACATCTCCCACCAGGATGGTACATTTGTTACAACTACAAAGTTGCATTGACATGTCATAGTCACCCAAAGTCCATAGATTACATTACTGTTCACTCTTGACAGTCTAATTGTAAAGTTTATATGGAGAAGCAAAAAACCCAGAGGAGCCAATACAGCGTTGAAGGAGTAGAACAAAGATGGAGGACTGAGACTACACAACTTGAAATCTTACTGCAAAGCTACTGTAACCAAGACACATATGTGTATGTATATATATGATCTACATATTAAGTACATTGTTGCCATTATTTTTTTATTAAAGATTTTATTTATTTATTTGACAGAGATCACAAGTAGGCAGAAAGGCAGGCAGAGAGAGAAGAAGAAGCAGGAAGCAGGCTCCCTGCTGAGCAGAGAGTCCAATGCGGGGCTTGATCCCAGGACCCTGGGATCATGACCTGAGACGAAGGGAGAGGCTTTAACGCACTGCGCTACCCAGGCGCCCCCATTGTTGCCATTATTGTTTTGAACAAACTGTTATCTGTTAGACTGGTTACAAATAAGAAAATGAAAGTTTTCATCTAAAGTTTTCAAATAAAGTCTTCAAATAAAAAAATGAAAGCATTACTAATTTCTTCTTTGATACACTTTGATACACTTGCTCATCTTCATGTAGATCTGAGTTAGAGCTATTTTTTTTCTCTCTAAAGGTCTTCTTTTAACATTTCTTGCAAGACTGGTTTACTAGCAACAAAACTCCTTCCATTTTTATTTTTCTGAGAAAGTCTTTATTTTTCCTTTTTTTCATAAGTTGAGAAATCTGCATATTATTCAGTGCTAATAATGCTAAGTGTGGCCACCGTCTCTCACCATATAACATTATTACACTATTATTGACTATATTCCCTGCGCTGTACTTTTCATCTCCGTGACTTACTTATCTTATACATGAAAGTTTGTACATCTTAATCCCCTTCTCCTATTTCACCCACCCCTTCTGGCAACCACCAGTATGTTTTCTGTATTTGTGACTTTGTTCCTGTTTTTTTGTTTGTTCCTTTGTTTTTTTTTTTTTTTTTTTTAATTTTTTTTCCCTTTTTATTTATTTTTTCAGCGTAACAGTATTCATTCTTTTTGCACAACACCCAGTGCTCCATGCAAAACGTGCCCTCCCCATCACCCACCACCTGTTCCCCCAACCTCCCACCCCTGACCCTTCAAAACCCTCAGGTTGTTTTTCAGAGTCCATAGTCTCTTATGGTTCGCCTCCCCTCCCCAATGTCCATAGCCCACTCCCCCTCTCCCAATCCCACCTCCCCCCAGCAACCCCCAGTTTGTTTTGTGAGATTAAGAGTCATTTATGGTTTGTCTCCCTCCTTTGTTTTATTTTTTAGATTTCATTCTTAAGTGAAATCCTATGGTATTTGTCTTTCTCTGTCTGACTTATTTTTTTTTTTAAATATTTTATTTATTTATTTGACACAGAGAGAGAGATCACAAGTAGGCAGAGAGGCAGGCAGAGAGAGAGGAGGAAGCAGGCTCCCTGCTCAGCAGAGAGCCCGATGTGGGACTCGATCCCAGGACCCTGGGATCATGACCTGAGCCGAAGGCAGAGGCTTTAACCCACTGAGCCACCCAGGCGCCCCTCTGTCTGACTTATTTCACTTAACATAATACCCTCTAGGACCATCCATGTGTCATGAATGGCAAGATCTCATTTTTTTATGTCTGAGTAAATATTCTAGTGTGTGTATGTGTATTACACCTTCTTTATCCATTCATCCTTCTGATATTCCCATTATACATATGTTACATATTTTGTAGTTGGCCCACAGTCCTTGGATAGTCTTTTTTTTTTCTTTCAGTCTTTATTCCCTTTGCTTTTCAGTTTTGGAAGTTTCTATTGCTATAACCTCAATAGTGATAGTTTCCTCAGCTGCATGCAGTCTACTAATAAGCCTATTGAAGGCTTTCTTTCCCATTTCTTCATTTATGTTACAGTGCTTTTTTTAAAGATTTTATTTATTTATTTGGCAGAGAGAGACAGCAAGAGAGGGAACACAAACAAGAGAAGTAGGAGAGGGAGAAGCAGGCTTCCCACTGAGCAGGGAGACCGATGGAGGGCTTGATCCCAGGACTCTAGGATCATGACCTGAGCTGAAGGCAGATGCTTAACGACTGAGCCACCCAGGCGCCTCTGTTACGTTGCTTTTGATCTGTAGCATTTCTTTTTGTTTCTTTCTTAGGATTTCCTTCTGTCCATTTACATTGTCCATCTATTCTTGCGAGTTGTCTATTCTATCCATTAGAGCCCATAGCATATTAATCACAGTTGTTTTAAATTCTGTTCTGATGATTCCAATATCCCTGCTGTATCTGAGTCTGGTTCTGTTGTTTGATCTATGTCTTCAAGTTGAGTTTTTTGCCTCTAAAGATGCTTTGTAATTTCTTCCTGAGAGCCAGACATAATCTACTGGGTAAAAGGAACTGCTATAAATAGACCTTTGGTCATGTATTGTTGAGGTTGGGGAGATGTATGGATAGGTTCTGTGATTTTCCTCAGTCTTTTAGTGAGCCCATGCTTCTGCATGGTAAACTTCACAAGTTTGCCAGTTTTTCAATTCCACCCCCACTAAGACAGGATGGCTAGTGTGGGCTGGAGTTCTTCCCTCAGGTGGAAAGTTAGAGTTGACCTGTGTTGGGTATTTCCCTTCCCCCAGGTCAGTTAGGCTTCCCCCAGGTCAGATAGGCTCTAATAATACCCCAGTTGGTTAGGGTCTCCCTAACTAGTTTCTGCTGAGGGCAGGTCTTGTTAAGAACAGGGTGTGCTGGTGGATTTCAGAGTTGTTACTTTCCCCATCCCCCTGCGGTATCCATGATGGGAGTTTTCTCTGATCTCTACTGTGAGAACCTGGTTGAGGTCCTCTGGGTAATCCTCACAAAATACAGGGGCCTCCCATGACTCTGATCCCCTGAACTGTGTAACTCGCTGAGTTGTCCACGCTTAACCTCCAGCGAATCAGCAATTAGAGCCTCGGTTTTCCTATGCAGCGCTGGCACCTGCGGCAGCTTCCACTCATGATTGTCTTCCCTGGTAAGTCACGGCTTCTTGGTTTTTGCTCTATCTCCAACTTTGGTAGCAGTGGTTTGCCTTGGATCCTCATGTTTTCCAGATCCAAAAAAAAGTTATTGACTTTTTAAAGTGTGTTCAGCTTTTTGCTTAATGTTTTGATGAAATGGTGACTCTAAGCTCTTACTTGCAGACCTGAGGACACCTGAGCTAATTTTGAAGGATTGTTTCTTGACCATGTTTTATATGGGAACTGGCAGATCTGAGAGTATATTGGTTCTTATGTCTCCCCTAACGTTTTCTCCTCCAGAACACATGTAGTGAAGCCCAAGTTTCTTTCTCCCACCTCAATGCTGATGGCAGCTCTTAAATTAGAGCCATTCTTTCAACATTATTATTTTTTTTATATCTCTTCTATCCTCCTTACCTGAGATGAAATGTTCTGCCTTCAAATATATGGAGATCCCTTTCTCCATTTATAGAAATGCAGTTTCAAAAAAATATTTTTTTTTTCCGGAGGCATTGCACATTAAAATAGTAAACTGTTTGGTGATTTTGTTTATTTTTAAATTTTCTGAATAAAAAGGGTGGTTGGTGGTGGGGGGGGAATAGGGTTCTTTTAAAATTTTAATTGTCCTAGGGCCTTGGATGATTGGAGATTTTGTAACAGGTTTAAGCTTTCTAAAATGGACTATCTGATGAGGTACTGAGTACACTCTCCAAGAAGTATTCAAGCAGATATTTGACATTCAGTTGATAGAGATACTGTAGAAGAAACTGGAATTAAAGATGATCATTAGAATACTTGTGTTCTAAGGTCTTTTCCTGTTGTCTGTAAGTTTATACAGATTTTCATTGGTAATAGATGTGAATTTCACTTGAAGCAAACTTCATGTTCACCTAATCATTTTTGGATCCAAATAGCTAGCGGTATGATCACACAAAATATTGCCCCTCGCTACTAACTGACCAGTAATACCACATACACCAAGTCCCTGAGGTCATATACTACAAACCTATTTTTGAATATTTTAACTCCTATCTACACACAGATATGATTTCCTGCTTTAAATCCATAATATTCTTTGTTGATACCGTTATCGTAGGTGTGGAGTAGGAAAATTGGTGGAAAACTTAGTTCATTTGTACGGGCACCTAACTTGCTATAGAAGAGAGCAGAATTGAGAGGCAGAAAGGTGGGCAAGCTGGTGCATGAAGTGTGGACTCTGATTTGTGAGGGCGAGAATGAGATATTATAGTGGAACACAGAATAGAGGAGTGATACAAATAGGAACAGAGTGTAAAAGATTTGTGTCTTATGTGAGGTAATATATAATTTTTGTGATATAAAATTGATGTAAAGGGGGTCAGCTATCAGAAAGCATTGAAACTCGAAGGTATCAGAATTGGGAAGAATTTCAAGGAGTCAGCAAAGGGCTTTGAGAAGAACTTTCTTTGAACTGTGTACTTTGCAAAATGATGCAATTCAATTTCAAATCTTCTTGCATCTATTCATGTGATTTTAGGGGCAGCCAGTAAATGGGATCAATATTGATGGCAAATTGAATTCTCAAAAAACACTCAAGAAGCATTCATTATCCTAAATAAAACCAATTCTTTTTTTTATGAAATAAAAGCACTTTAAAAAGGTATCATATTAGCCTTAATGATATCAGAGTTGGTGGCTATTCATACTAGTTTGTTCATTTAATGCCATTCTGTTCTTACTCTGGCAGGTCATTTTCAATTCATTTTGTTGGAAATGAGGTTTATAAAACATGGTGATGCTTTTTAAGTCTCTTCCAGTTGTTCATGATTGGAATATGCATTTGTAGATAAATCTTCCTGGTGTAACTTCTTTACTTACCTATTACTGGTTCTTTGGAAATAGAGAATACATTATTTAATCTTGGTAGTATTTTCCATGACCATGATAGAGCTGACTGTCTTTGTCGGTTCCATGAACTTGACTAATTCAATAAATTCAATGGTTAGAAAAATAGACTTGTCTTTCCTTAATGTAAGATGGATGAGAAGCCCCAGGATATTATGCCATTCATTATTAAAGCTCAAAATAACATTTTAGCTAGGAAAATATTCCATGGTCTCTCTCTCTCTTTTTCTTTTAGTCTACAGTAAACAGATCATGTGAAATAGGTGTAGCAGTTAATCTGATTTAGCAATCATACAGTTAAGTAATAAATACTGGTATCAATACTTTTCTCATGATTGAATAGAGCTGTTGGAATCCTTCCACAGGACAGTGAGTTTTTAAAAAGTAGATACATGGGTTAATGGATACGTGCTATCTATATAAATGAATAATTCTTTTTCTTTGAATAATTCTTTTTTAATTAGCATATTACACAGGATTAAAAATTGCAAGGCTGAAGATGGGTTTTAGCTACATAACTGTGTTGTGAGTCAGCAAAAATGGCTATGGAACAAACCAGGTGTGCTCGGCGGGATTTCAGAAATAACTTCTTGTTAAAAGCTTTTTAAAGTATGAGTTTATAACGGTATTCTTTAAAATTAATATGTTTTAGTCAAATTTAAGTCCTTAACATCCTTGTAACTTTATAAGAATATATTTCAATTGAAGATACCTAGCAAAAGTGTTGATTATTTGAAGTACATGGGGCACCTGGGTGGCTCGGTTGAGAGTTGGACTCTTGATTTTGGTTCAGGTCATGACCTCAGGGTCATGAGATCCAGTTCTGTGTCTGGCATCTGGCTCTGTGGTCAGCGTGGAGTCTGCTTGTCCCTCTCCCTCTCTTCTCTCTCTATAACAAATAAATAAATAACATCTAAAAACATAAAGTACAATAATTCAAAGAGTTTTCTGCTAATAAGCACTACAACAGATACTTGGATTATTTCAAGTGAAAACGCTGAAACAAGTGTGAGATTTTTCTTGGTTATTTTCAAGATCAGTACTTAGAAAATATTTATCATTCAATTTTACATTTTATACTTAAAGCTCAAAATAAAAATGATACAAAGTATGTGAAAGATAATTGGTGATTACTTCTTCAATAGATTACTGGTGTCTTAGATTTCCTTTACTAATTTTTCTCATTTTCATATGTATAGGTATGCCTTTATTTTATTATCTAATTATATCTGATTACTTTATTTTCAAAACTGGAAAGTGTAGTGAATTTTTCTTCATAAGATACCAAACACTTTTTTCACCCATAACTTTCAATTCATGAAGGTACATAAATAGGTGTATAAAGATAATTCTTAGTTTAACAATTCATCCAGAACACTATAAGCAAGGAAAGTGAGAGGTAGCATTAGCCATGAGATAGGCTTAAAATGCAAGTTCTTTTGTTTGTTTGAAAGCAATCCTAAAACCCAAACTGAAATTGGATTTTAACAATGTAGGTATGTGTCAAAGATGGAAGTGCTATATTTAAGGCATCATATTCATGCACAGATGGTATTTTGGTCAGAAGAGGTGTGTGTGTGTGTGTGTACATTAGAACATAACATAAACAGATGTGCCCTCAACATACTGTAAGTGTGAGCTACATAGTTAATTTGAAAATTCTAGTGGCCACATTAAAAAGAAGTAGAAAAAAGTACAATTAATTTTAATAATGTGCTTAATCAATTCACTCAAATATTATTTCAATTACAAACAGTGTAAGCACTGTTAGTAAAATTTTTTTTGCTACACTATGCCTTCAGAATTAGGTGTCTATTTTGCAATTACTACACCTTTCAATTCAGACTAGCCACGTTTTAAGTGTTCAATAGCCATGTGTTATCCAAAATTTGCAAAGCTCTTTTAAAACTCTACGGTAAGAACCTGAACAACCTCATTTAAAAAATGAGGGTTTTGAAGGGTCAGGGGTGGGAGGTTGGGGGAACAGGTGGTGGGTAATGGGGAGGGCACGTTTTGCATGGAGCACTGGGTGTTGTGCAAAAAGAATGAATACTGTTACACTGAAAAAATAAATAAAATGAAAAAAAAAAATGAGCCATAACACCTCACTGGAGGAGATAGATGGCAAATGGGCATGTAGAAAGATGCTCCACATTCTATGACATGAAAGAAATGCAAATTAAAGTAGTAATGACAGCCCATGACATATTATGAGAATGGCCCAAATCCCTAACACCAACAATGCTAAATGTTGGAGGATGGGAAGCAATAGGTACTCTCTCATTTATTGCTGAAGGGAATGCAAAATGGTATGTTCTCTCTGGAAGGCAGTTTATCATACAAAACTAAACATACTCTTACCGCAAGATCCAGCAACTACACCCTGTGGTGTTTACTCAAAGTAGTAGAAAACTTATGCCCACACAAAATCCCACACATGGATGTTTACAGCAACTTTGTTCATAATTTGCAAATATGTCCAATAAACTCTTTTCAATACTTTATAAAAATATCATGTACATAAAGAATGATAAGGTATGGATTTGTAAAAAAAAAGAAAAGCGTACTTTTTCAAAGAGCTGGTCTGAAATGTGCCAATGATCACTGTCATGCTTGTTTAATAAATGCGTCATTTTCTCATCATCACCTGTTTTTGAGAGTAGAGGCAACATAAATATTGATATCTGAAAATGTAGATCCCTTTGTTCCATCAAGAGCTAACTTACTTATTCCTAGTTTTGTCATAGTTTAACCAAAACTTAAAGTGCATTTTAGCAACCCTCTGTAATAAAATGTAATTTTGGGGGGCCCGGTTCAGTCAATTAAGTGTCCAACTCTTGACTTTGGCTCAGGTCATGATCTCAGTGTCATGAGATCGAGCCCTAAGTCAGGCCCATGTTGATTGTGGAACTTGCTTAAGATTCTTCAGAATTCTCTCTTTTCCTCTGCTTCTGCCCAATGCCCTCCACCCCAGGCTTGCACATGTTTTCTCTCTCTCTAAAAAATAAAATAAGATAAAATAGAATAACTTTGAATTGACTGTGAAACCTCATAATGTTTTATATGGACTATTAGAAAATAAAGTGTTGGTTTAGGAGATGTTAAGACCATCCCATAATTAGTTGTATTTCTATAGAAAGCTAATGAGAGAAATCATTTGTAGTTTTAAGAGTGAATAGTTAAACTGTGAAATTTCCTGCTGTAGCCAGTTATCCAGTATGGACTCATTGGGTTTCTGAACTAATGAGTAGAATAGGAATCACATTTTTGCTTCACAATGTGATGTGTTTTTTTTAACCGATTACAGTAAGGTTTAAATATGTTTCTTTACTAAATAGATAATTCTGAGTTTTTTAAAAATCACTATTCATTACCCAGTTCAGGAGGCTGTATTTAATACACTAAGGATTTTACTCACTCGAGGAGTTTGGAGGTTTTGTTTTCTTTACCCTGTGTTACAGAGATAGTGTGTGAAAAACTGTATCCTAATTGGATTTGTTCAAAGCGGTTTTGGAAGTCAATATCTCCTATAAAGGAACATAGGACAGTTATAGGCAATCATTTCTGCCACTTTTGAATTTCTAAGTAAGCGACTGTGTTAATAACCTGGCTTTTCCCCGGATGGGCCAGTTTAATGTAATGCCAGTAAAAACTGCTGAGCAAATTAAGAGACGTTATAGCATTACATTTGTTCACGTGAGCACGTATGAAGAGAGGCTATCAATGCCATCAGTAGCTTTGTCCACAGAATATCGTGTGACTCTGCTCTTCATAGTTCAGTTTTTTAATAGAAATCGCAACAGATTCCTGTGTAAGGTGCTATTGCACTATTAACCATCACAATTGAGATAATTACCCTACTGATGTGATTGTTTTATCTACATACTATGAAATACAGTTGCATTAGGCCACATCCAAATATTACAACATTTAGTATGTATAAAATACGTATATACACACGTGTGCATAAATGTGTGTCTTTAATATCCTTTTAAATCACGTGACTGCCTGAGTAGAATGCTATGGTTTGAACTGTTAATTAAATGTCTTAAATAAGCAGAGCTTTAAAGAAATTTGGATTCTAAAATCAGATTCTTTCACTGTGAAACCAAACTTAAGGCTTTTAATAAAATAGCAAATGAATTGAGGAGTAAATATAGACTATAATTACTAAAACATACTAAAAACATAAAACAAATATTTATATTATATAATCGTATTACTATTAATTTTGTGATCATAGGATGATGCACGATGACAAGTCTGAAAAAGGGCAAATATTTCCAAATCTCGCATTAACTTTCCTAAATCATCATATGAAGGAATTTGTCCATTTTTTCTAATTGTAAAATTTTCTATCATGTATTTCCTCATAGTGTTCCTCGTTTAGCCTTAAAATATCTGTAAGTCTGTAATGATATCTTTTCATTCTTTATAATACCTATATTCCCTTTTTTCATGATTATTCTATCCATGTGTTTGTAAATTTTCTTGTACTTTTCAAAGGGTAAAATTAGAGTTTTGTTCATTTTTTTCTACTACCATTCCTAACTCACTAGTTTCTATATTCATTGTTATATCCTTTTTCTACTTGCTTTGCTTTTAATTTGTTCTTCCTTTCCTTGTTTCTAAAAGTTGATGTAGAGATAATGGGTCTATTACATTTTTTTCTAATATGAGTATAAAATTGCACATTTCCCTCTTAGAACCACAAATTATATGATTTCCTTTTTGCCCACATTAGATGTGTGTTGCTTAATTTCCAAATATTGGTTTTTTTTTGAAATCTTACTTATTTTCAATTTCATTACATTTTCTCAGAACATACTTTATATTTCAGTGTTTGAAATTATTTACAGAGAATATTTTATGGCTCATCTTATATCCTACTTGCACTTGAAAAAATGTGTACTCTGCAATTAATCAATGTAATGTTTTATAAAAATTTATCTATATTTTATTATGTGTATTAATTATATATTTTATTTTATCAGTTTGTCTTACAGTATTTTTAAAATCTTGTATAGTATTGATAATTTTGTCCATTTTCTGTCACTCATTGAAGAAGGAAAGCTTTAAAAAATCTAAATATAAGTTAGATTTCTCTGTTACTCCATTTAGTCTTACCAGTTTTGCTTCATGTTATTAGGTGCATACAGTTGAGAAAAAATAATTTAAAACAAAATCTCTTGACACTGTAGCAAACCTCTCCATAGAAGTGGGAAAAAAAAGAACATAGTTTTCATATTAAAGAAGCATTAATCTGGAATGTGATGTGTATCACAGGCAATCTGCTAAATTGCAAAAACAGAAATTTCATCCTTTTATACAACAGGCAGATGCAGCCCATTTCATACATGTTTTCAAGGTCAATAATAACTCAAAAAAGAGGACTTGATAGCACATTTGACACAATACTTCATCCTAAATTTATCTGGTAATTGGGAGGCCGCTTGTGTTTGCTAAGTGCCTTTATCTAAAGGAAAGTGAATTTCTTCCATCTCTCTCTCTTTTTTTTTTTTGCGTGTTTCTTTTTTTAAAAATTTTTATTTATTTATTTTTTCAACACAACAGTATTTATTGTTTTTTCACAACACCCAGTGCTCCATGCAATACGTGCCCTCCCTATTACCCACCACCTGGTTCCCCCAACCTCCCACCCCCGCCCCTTCAAAACCCTCAGGTTCTTTTTCAGAGTCCGTACTCTCTCATGTTTTTTCCATCTCTTTGATGGGCCATAGGTGTCAAACTGGAAGCCAGCTAAGTTAGGCCCTTACTCTCCCAACAAGGCTGTGGGAGGGGTGCTCTGTTCCTGGATGATTTTATTACCTGATTACTCCCAAGTCCTTGAGGAGGAGACCTCTGGGTTATAACACTGGCAAGAGGCTTTATTTATCTTGTAAAAAAAATTTATGTATGGGGTCCTGCGTGGCTGGGATGGTTGAGCATCTGCCTTGAGTTCAGGTCCTGATCTCATAGGACACAGCCCCATATCACTCATATTGAGCTCCCTGCTCAGTGGGGAGTCTGCTTCTCCCCATCCCTCTGCTTCTCCCCTGACTCATGATCTCTCCATCAAATGAATAAGTAAAATATTTTAAAATAAAAACTTTTCATATATTTCAGAGGGGCCGAGAAAAAAAAAATTCACAATTACAAATTTTCTTAAGTAAATGCTCTAAGAACAGGAAAAAGGGAAGTTTCTTCCTTCTTTCACTAGAGGAAATATGTCTTTTTTTAAAGACATATTTTCATTATTTCACATATTTAGTTTGTTGTTTTAACTAATTGACTAACATTATGAAATTATTTGTAACACTGCTCAACTTGAATTCTAATTTGAATTTATAGAATCTTAACCGTTTTCTTAATATTATTCTTGCATAATTTAATTTTTCTTTTTACTTTTTTTCTGCTCTTTTTTGGGGGCCATATTTGGCTTAACTAAACATGTATTAGTTTTCTGTACTACTTCTTATATTGATTTTCTTCTGGTTTTTTTTTTTTTTTTACTTTGATGTTAATCTCATCCAGTGTTTAAAAATTTCTATTTTAGTTTTCAGTTGTAGGTTTTCCATTTTGTTCCTTCTTATGGTTTCTAAATCTCTGCTTAAATTTATTATTTACTTACCCATTTTCTCCATATTCTTGTATAAACTCTTAGAATTTAGCAGGACCTTTCACATTCATCTGTGTTACTTTTAGCATTGTAGATTGTGGATTGTTTGCCTATTGAATGGTATTTCCCTTGCTTATGGTTCCTATTTCCTTGTTTCTCCACAAGAGTGGTAACTTTGTATTATATACTGTTTTTGTTTTTGTTTTTTTTTTCTGATAATTACAAAAACTCTGCTTCTGTTTTATTTTTCTGCCAGTAACTTTGCAGGAGGTAACCTTAGACCCCTGTAGGGTTGTATTTTAGTTTTGTTTTGTTATGGTGGTTTTGTTTCAGTTTGCCTATAATCCTATAGTGAATTCATTGTCCAAGGATACAATTTTTGCTCATAAGGCAGTGTGCTCTTTGGAGTGTCAACAGAGAACAGGAGGTATTTTCTAAATTGTGTTTATTTGAAGGGAAAAAAACACCAAATTCTGCCTTCCCTGTGGTAGGCAGCAACTGAAATCTCTTCTCATCTCTTTGACCTCTCCATATATTGTTTTCCCTTGAACTCGTTAGAGTCTTGTCCACATAGGGACAGTTCAGAGGTTAATTAAGTGTTTAGTGGAAGCTTTTACACCGATTTGGGGAGGTCCCTCCTCTACGGCATTGTCCTTTTCCTGATTTATCTAGCCTCAATTTCCAATCACTTAGAAAGTCCCAGTCTCTTCTGACTTTTTTTTTTTTTTAAGATTTCATTCATTTATTTGACAGACAGAGATCACAAGTAGGCAGAGTGGCAGGCATAGAGAGAGAGGGGGAAGCAGTCTTCCCGTTGAGCAGAGAGCCCGATGTAGGGCTGGATCCCAGGATCCTGAGTTCATGACCTGAGCTGAAGGCAGAGGCTTAACCCACTGAGCCACCCAGGCACCCTTCTTTTGACTTTAAGAGACCAATAGTCTGAAGATTTTGATTTGAACCGTATAGATAGAGCACCTCATAGACCCTATCATTCCCTTATTAGAAAATCCATATAAATTTGACTCTTATGAATATTTCCTTTCTCCCTAGGGTCAGATCTCTTCTAGTTTTTGCCAGCTTCCCTTTCAAGTATTTAATTGCCAAATGAAGGAGTATCACTCTGATTGGAAAAAAATAATACCACCATTACCAGAACTAAAATTTGTTAAGGTATTTTTTCCCTTATATTATATATAATATATATATAATATAATATATATAATATATATTCCTATATTATATATATATATATATATATAAATTCATTTTATCTTTAAAAGTTTGGAAACATTGAATTCAGTTACAGAAATTATCTCCTTGAAATTCTTTTTTATAATTGGTTTATTTGTAATTGAGGATTTTTTTAAAAAAATCATTCAATCTTTGAAGCATTCTGCCTCTTTAATAGAACTTGAATTTTTAGGATATCCTACCATCAATACTCGTGTTCATTCTGTATACATGAATTTTAATGAGACTTGTGATCATGAATTTCTAGTTATGATTTTAAAAACTGTACACTCTTGCATTGAATGAGTAACCAGAGATGCATATTTTTGTTTCCATCAGCAATTTGGTCTCAACAACAGCTTTAAAGGTTCAGGTTCACTTTGAGTTCAAGTAGATTAACTGCCCAAAATATTATGCTGCTCAGATATAATTAAATTCCTTGTTAGAGCATATTAGTTTACTCCAGAAAGTGTTATTCAAAGAGACTAGAGTACATGGGAAGACAGACAAAGACAACCAAAAATCAAATAGGAAGATCAATATATTGCCCAGAAACTAACAAATTATTGACCCATGTATATGTACTTTCACAGGAGAAAGCAAAAGAACTACAGTCAATAAAATAAAACTTAGGAGTGAAGTTTCCTAACTAACATGAATATTGAAAAGGAATAAAAAAATACAAGGGATATATACATATATATGTATATAGTCTAGAATTTTACTAAATTTTTAGCTTCTTTTCAAATAACTGTTTAGTTTCTTCTGTCTATAGTACCATACCCTATTGTTCTGCCTATAGACCGTACCATCCCCTCACTGTGCTCACAAGAGGAAGAATTAAAGTGAAGGAATGAGGCAAGTGTGATATTTCCAATTATTTAACAAACTCACCAGTAAGATACCAGGTCATCATCTGTCTATAAATACAAGTCCACACTATCTCCTAAGTATCTAAGATGGATACAGCAATAGCATTTCACACTTCATCTTTTCACTTATATATATTAAACATAAAATTATTGTGCTTCTTTGTTTTCTCCTGTACCAGTTCTCTAAATGTCCATATCATCTCCTGGAACACTTTCGTTTTCACCCAGTTTTGGTCTACTCTAGTTTTCACCTCCAGAAGCCCTGCATTATGCTCTTCTTTTCTTGAAAGATATATCTTACTTACTAGTGGTCCAAGTGGGTTTTTCTCCAGGACAGCTCCTAAAATAGTCTATTAACTAAACCTCCTCTCTCTGCTACCCACAAAGAGATGAAATCTAATTCAGCAAGAACAAAACAATTATCTAATTTTTTCGGGTTATTTATTGTATTAGTGAACTTTTTCTTCTTCCTTGTAGAAACTCTTGATCCTGATATAGCATGTTCACTATCTCTGGATTTTCTAAACTTTTCAGGGACAGAGAAAACTAGGAACAGGATCACACATTAAGCTTTGCCTAACTGAAAACAGAAGTCATCTTCTTATCCTAGTAAATTTCAAGTCTTATCATAAAAACAAATTAAACAATAAAATAAAATTTTTTAAATATTTATTTAAATCCCAGGTAGTTAACATATAGTGTAATGTTAGTTTCAGGTGTACAAGATAAGTAATTCCACCCTTCCATACATCACCCCTGGTGCTCATCACAGCAAATGTCCTCCTTAATCACCATCACCCATTTCACCTGTCCCCCCACCCACCTCCTGTCTGGTAACCGTCAGTTTGATTTCTATAGTTATGAGTCTGTTTCTTGGTTTGCCTCTCTCTCTCTCTCTCTCTCTTTTTTTTCCTTTGCTCATTTGCTTTGTTTCTTAAATTCCACGTATGAGTGAAATCATATGGTGTTTGTCTTTCTCTCACTCACTTTGCTTAGCATAATACTCTTTAGCTCCATCCATGTCGTTACAAATGACAAGATTTTGCCAACGGAATGCACAGTATAGAATGTAATGCACTATTGATTCCTTGCCAAAAGGAGAAAAATGTTGAACTGTCCCCACTTAAGAAGAATTGCACTTTGAAGACTGGCTGTCAGTTCACAGCATGAAGCAAATGTATCAAAAAAAAATGTGGAGCTACAGGAAATATGAGAAAGTGAAAACTATAAATTTCATATTTTTTACTTCCTCCCTTTTTCAGTAGACATTTATAAAGAAAATCTAGGTTTATTAGGTTTTGACATGACAGCTAAAGAAAATAAGCCAGTTTGTTGCAGCATTATAATCATGGAAAATGGACGTATCTTGGTTTGAATCTTCATATTGATAAGAAACAAGCATTGGGAACATATAGGATGAACAGGTCATGAGATCGTCACCACAGATTGTTAAATCTTGGGTCACTAACTGCAACTCTTAAGTGTCCCTGTCAGTCAAAGGACTCCATGATGTTGCCCTAATATGACTTTCCAATCTTTTTCAAACTACCCAACTTATATCATAATTTCACTAGTTTTCTTTGGTTTCATTTCCTTCCTTCCTTCTTTCCTTTCTTCCTTCCTTTTCCCCCCAGTATCTCCCACCTCATCCATTTTATTATTCTCCTGTGCATAAATGACCTATATTCTTTTACTTGGTTCTCAGTTTAATACATGTTCCACCTAATTCTAATGTATTTCAAAATCTACCCATCATTCAAGGCCTAATATAAATTCATGCTACCCCTGAGACAAATATCTACAGAAAAATATATAATTCTCATCTCTGAACTAACAATGAATTTATCTGAAATGATCTTTTGGCACCCAATACTAAATTATATGATTTATGGTAAATTATAATTGCCTTTTCCTTGACTGTAAGTATCAGGATGACTTATCTTTATATATCTTATAATGGACATCTAATTACAATGTAATCAATACCTATTCATTTATTTATTGGATGGTTATCCACCATTATTGCACAAAAATTAGGGAGCCCCATGCACATTGAAGTGCAGTGCTGTAAAGATTCCAGGAGTCATTCTTGGCATCTGGACTGGTAGCAAATGTCCAAAGAATTCATGGAAAATTACATTGTTATATAAATTCAGCAGTTTCCAGATTGCTTCAGGGAATCCTGAAGCAAATTATGAAACAATTAGGGCCACCTGGGTTAACTCAGCACTACTTTTACAAATTGCTACAAATATACTTTGTGGGAAATTAGAGACTCTGTGTGGTGCCTTACAATTCTTTCAGATACTAAATTCTACATATTTCCAGATCCCCCTGCCAACTGGTATGCCAGAACTTCCTGAAAGAAGGAAAAATCCAATACATGTACAAATTCTGACAATTCTGCAAAGTCCTTTGTTTCATAAAAGGTAAAATAATGGTTCTAGCTGGTTATTGGGAACTAATCATTCATTAATTTATAATTACCATGAATAATTATCTAATATGGTCTGGGAATTTATAATAATAAAAACGTGGTATGTGATTTCATGGTGATTAGTGTAGATTTATTTTTCTTAAATGTAATTTTCAGTATACACATAGGAACCACATTCACATATCCAGGTTTGATGCAATGGATTTAGTGATTTTCTCTAAGGATATTTTTTTCCTGTTTTAATACAGGCAGTTGAACAGATTTTTACGACTTCTTGTCTTGAGGTCAATTACACAACATTAGACCTTCGAAAAGAAACTGAGATTGATTTGGATTTGAAGTAAAAAAATTTATACATTTTAGTTGAAAGGGTTTGTGGTCCCTGAGAATCAGTGCTAGATTGCTGACAATAGCGAAGATCGCTGATAGATTCTCTAAACACATTTTATTCCTTTGACTAATGTTTATAATTATGAAGGATATGAATATATACTGTTAAATAGTTTGCATAAATTTGTAGTGAGAGCTCCTATATGCAATTTATAGGGAATTAAGTGAGGAATTATTTTCCAAGGAATTAATTCTCCAGATCACTAAAAATATTTTGTCTAAATATTGGTGTTTATTTCAAAGTTTTGACAAAATTTTTCATAAATATATTTTCTTGGTTTGTAAAGATATTATGTTAAAGATAAAGCCTTGAGCAAGTAGGAAAGTAGAAACTATTAGTCAAGCTTATTGATTTTAAAGATAAAGAAAATAAGTCCAGCCAGTGGCAGAACCAATACTACTAATTGAAGTTCCTTATTCTTTTTGATAATCCATGTTGATTTCCAATAAATTAAGCTATACTTATCCCAGAACAGTCTTTTTGACTATTAGTACTATCTTACCTTCAGTTTGAGTGCACTGTGACTCCCAGGGATGTTTGGGTGTGATATGGTTTCTTGTGCTTTAAAGTAAGTACTCTGTTTTGGAGTGGAGTTGGTATTTAGAAATACCAACTTTGAATAAATGAATTGATTTTAATTGCAAATTTGTGGACCAATCCTTAAATAAATAGATGATAATGAAGAAAATTAACATTTTTCTTAATAATTAGGGATCATGTATTTGTTAGACATGCTTCAGATGGGAAATGTAAGGCTGAAATAAGAATTTCTGCATCTTTAACTAGTTGTGTGCTGTAACTGTAGCTTCTTCAAGAAGATAAATAGCATATTCTCCAAATAAACACTATTTACTAATAATGGATTCAGTTTTCAAACATGTATATCAGTCTTTTTCTTTTTTTTTTTAAGATTTTATTTATTTATTTGACAGAGAGAGATCACAAGTAGACAGAGAGGCAGGCAGAGAGAGAGAGAGGGAAGCAGGCTCCCTGCTGAGCAGAGAGCCGGATGTGGGACTCGATCCTAGGACCCTGAGATCATGACCTGAGCCGAAGGCAGTGGCTTAACCCACTGAGCCACCCAGGCGCCCCTATATCAGTCTTTTTCAATGTGTTTTGCTATTTGGTTGACGTTGCTTGTTACAAATCTAGATCTTGATCTCCACCCAAAATTGACTAGACAAATTTCTAGAAATAGGGTCAGATAATCTGCATTTTGAAGAAGTAGCAAACTGATTCTTATATATATTAATAATAAAAACACCTGTCATTCTGGTTGCTTCATTAGACATTTATGAAATATAAGTAAATGTTTTATTCATTAAATTTTTTCAGGACTTTAAATAGGATAAACATCCTCCTAGTTTCCATTTGCATTGGGTCTAGGAATTATTTTGGAATTTGGCTTTTGATTTCATATCTTTCTGAAGTTAGGACTGAGCCATGTAAAAAGAGACCCTGAAAACCAACGGAGACTCAGGTGTTTCAGCAGCTCTGGGATACTCGCCTTTTAGAAACAGGACAGATTTTTTTTTTTCTCCACTGTAAACCATATGGTTGCTCCAAGTCAATGGGGTAAAGTTTCAATTACGTCATCAACAATTAGAGAGATCAACTGTTGTTTTATATTAAAAAATCATGAAGCTATCAGAGTCTGCTAAGAAACAGAGAAATATTGAATTTACTGATTGATTTATTCAGGGAGTATTTACTGAGAATCTTCTCGGTGATTACAGTAGAACAGTGAGGAAAAAAACTGACCCAAATTGCTATTCGTATGGAAATTGCATTTTTAATGGTTTGCAAAAATAAGAATTGACTCTCCTGAGACAGTGAAATGTAAGCAAAATGTCAAAGGAATGAAAAAAAATACATGGATAGCTGGAAGAAAAGTATTTCTGGTAAAGGGAACAGTGAGTACAAACACTCTGAGGGAGAAGTATTCTGGTTATGCTTGAGAAACAGCAGTTGTGACTGAAATAAAATAATCTGAGGACATTATGTCAGAGAGGAAATGCTAAGTGGCAGCAATATAATGAAGGAGCATGTTGGTCTACCAAAGAACTTCAACTTTTACTCTAAGTAAAATAAGAAGCCTGCAGAAGGTTTTGAGCAAAATAGTGACAGTGTTTTGGGTTTAGTCACTGTAGATGCTATGTTGAACAGACTAAGGGGGAAAAAGAGAGGGAGCAAGGTGAGCTGTTGCTATAATCCAGGTTAAGAAATAATCGAAGAGCAAGACCAGAACAATAATAGTAGAGATGGTAATATGTGGTCAGACTCTGGATATACTTTGAAGGTAAAGTGAATATGACTTGGTGGTTGATTTTGAGATGGAGTGGGAGAGTAAAAGAGAGTTAAACACTAACTCCCATGTTTTTGCTTTGAACAAGTGGAAGACTTTCTTTAATAAGGGTGGGAGAAGACAGAGAGGATAGCAGTTTTGGAGGGAAAGTCAGGAGTTTAGATCTGGAAAGCTTAACTTTGTTACATTTGGATACCTTTTTGACACCTAACTAGAGAACATAAGCAGTTGAGTATTAACATCTTGTATTAAGGACAGAGAGCTTGTTTGGAGACACAAATGTGAAACCATTACCATCCGACTAGTCTTTAACTCCAAGAACCAAGATTAAGTCAACAAAGAAATGAGTATTTGTAGAGAAAGTACAAGGACTGAGGTTTGTGCCATAAGGCACAAAACTTTGCATAGCCTGGGAGATGAAGAGGAATCTAGCAAAGGACCCTTTGCTAGATTCCTCTTCAAGTAGTAGCCTGTAAAGTAAGGAGACACCTGGAAATGTGTAGTGTTCTAGATGTCACCTGAGAAAAGTGTTTCAGGGGAAGCGTGGTGAAGTTTGTAAAATGTCACTGGGAAGCACAGTCATATGAACACAGATAATTGGCCACTGGACTTGGTATTGTAGAGGTCACTGATAATAACAATCCTTTGTATGAAAAAAATCATATGGCAGTGAAGCCCCTTGAGTGAAGTCAGTTATAGAAAATATGCCCAGTTGGCTCAGGTAATATTATGAAGTTCATCAAAAATTTGAGTGATCATACATCAGTTTGCCCAGGACAGGTCCAGTTTACCTTGGACAGTGCTGATTTATGTCTATGGTAATTACCAATAACACATTTTTTAACTATCAAAAGTTTTGAGAATAAACTTCAGTTTTGAGAATAAAATATGTGGTCATATTATCTATAATAACATCATTAAGAATTGTGTTCTTAAACTAAAAGCAAAGCCAGTCAATATAATACTACTTTTGTCCGACCAAATTTAGCTACATTAATGCAGATACAGAAGAAGCAGAGATGCAGATTTAACCAGAAATGTATGTTGATCAGCATAGTTAGATGAAGAAAGGGATGAGTGAGAGAGTTAAGGCTATCTGCAGAAAGCTTTTAATGCTTAACCATTAGTTTTAATAATGTTCGGGAAAGAAAATGAACTCTCTTCCTGACTTACAATGCAAATTAAAGCATATTTTTCTTATTTTCTTAGTATGTGCAGGTTTTTCATAACTATCTGGCTTTGCAGATTACCTGTCTTAAAATATTGTCAGAAGAGGAACATTCATGTACATCTTAAATGCCAGCACTCTATGGACCTGAAATTCTACATCAAGTCAGAGGCCGATACTTAGAATCTTAGGAATGAAGTTTCGGTTCCTTGACGACGATATGCATAATTACTGCACTGGATCTAAGATCGTAGGGAATTTTTTTTCACTATGATTCATTTAAGGAAGGAAATTGAGATTATGATCATGCCAGAACAGAAAATTTCAAGATCTGCAGTTTAGAGTCACTGCCAAAGGCAGGCCAAAAGATAAAGAATGAAAGGCAAGGCTCAACATAGAAGCGGACCCGGAAAATAAAATTAAAACAAACAAACAAAAACTTCAACATAACTTGGTTGACATCGTAACACTGAGTACGTTTCATTGAACCAATGAAGCTGAAATGAGTTGTGCTGAATGTGCTTATGTACTTGTACCTGGTGTTCTTATCTGCTTCCTCATGCAGCCCATAGGGCATTGATGGTTAATGATGATCCCCTTCTTTTCAAAGAGAAGGGATAGGCAAAGAGCACTTAAACTATGGAAGTCCGTTACACTTAAGGGGGACCAGATGCCTACTACTCCATTCAGAGGGAAACAACAGGCTGTTTTTGTTCATTTCTCTTTTGTTTAGGGAGTGGTTTTTCATTTCATATACCATTATGCACGAGGTCTATACGTCTTCAAACTTGTTTGTGAAAGGAGGGTGAGGTTTGCTGACAGATCTTCAATGATGGATCTTTGGCAGTGGTGCTAATGAGAGTTTCAAGTTTGAGGAAACTTCTTTTCCTTCTTTTTCATCTTATTAACTGGTCATCAAGTTGGGAAATACTCCTTCCTTCCATTAATATATTCCTCTGCTTACCTGTTCTATCTTTCCTCTTAGGCACTAACCCCTCTGACTTCCCTCCTCCTTCTCCCTATCCCTACCTCATCTTCTCTAGAGAATGAGAAACTTGTTTTATAAAAATTCAGAATCTTGGGGCGCCTGGGTGGCTCAGTGGGTTAAGCCTCTGCCTTCAGCTCGGGTCATGATCTCAGGGTCCTGGGATCGAGCCCCGTATCGGGCTCTCTGCTTGGCGGGGAGCCTGCTTCCTCCCCTCTCTGGCTGCTGCTCTGCCTACTTGTAATCTCTCTCTCTCTCTGTAAAAAAGAAAAAAAAATTAAAAAAAAATTCAGAATCTTTTGCACATATTTAAATGAGATGATACACCAGCATTTTTCCCCCTATTTTTCTGAGGAAATGATTCTCAGAGTGCCACTGAAAAATAAAGATAGGCACATTCTTAGTGAGCAATCAGATTCATTACTTTATATGAAACCACAGTATTCAAGAAAAAAATTAAATCATGAGATGACAAGAAAACATTGCTTTCGTAGCAATCTAATGATCTGGCTCCCAATCTTCCTGTGTCTGCACATGCAGAAAGCCGAAACACTGGGAACATCTCCCAGTGTCACTCAAGAAAGTAACCTTGGGACTAAGAATGCATTTTCAATTTATTCTACCTGTGTTTTTATTGGCCAAAGTAGAGGAATTGAATGGGTAATCCAGTTACCAATCAGCCGAGTTCCTCTTTCGGGAAGACTTCAAGACAGTTGTCACAAAGTTGGCTAGGTTCCCTCATGCTCACCTCCATATGTGGTTGTCCTCAGTGTGAGCTGATTTCCTAAATCAAGTCATTACGAAGAAAACCGTGGGTTTCACCTTGTCAAATGAGTATGTTACTATTGTATCTTTGTACATACATATGTACTGTGTACATTTGTTTTAAGTAAATTCATGAAGATCAACTATCTCAGAGTTACTCTATCCATATATTCAGGTATTAGAAGCAATCATATCTAGAACATATATTTAGAAAGGAAGTGCTAATAAAGAGTATAGAATGGCAAGCCTGGCAATAGAACTATTAATAGAGTAGGTAACTAATTGATTTTTTAAATATTTTTTTATTGTGTTAGGTTAGTCACCATATAGTACATCATTAATTTTTGAAGTAGCGTTCAAGGATTCATTGTTTGTGTGTAATACTCAGTGATCCATGCAATCTGTGCCTTCTTTAATATCCATCTCTGGGCTCACCCATCCCCCCCACTCCCCTCCCTTCTAAAACTCTGCATTTGTTTCCTGGAGTCCATAGTCTCTCATGGTTTGTCTCGCACTCTGATTTCTCCCTCTTCATTTTTCCCTTCTCCTAATGCCCTTCATGTTATTCCTTATGTTCCACAAATAACTGAAACCATATGATAATTGACTTTCTCCCTTTGACTTTTTTCGCTTTAGCTAATCTATTTTTATAAATAAAGTGTATTTATTGGGATTAATTATCTAAATTAGAATCCATAGTATTTTGTAATGCCTAGATAATTATTTCCAGTAAACACTCCTTTTCCAGAAAAGAATGTTCTTTAATTTTAAGCACTACAAAAAAAAAAAGCCTATAAATATAATCTTTGCCTTTTTTGAAAATCTTGTGGTCTTAAGGTCTCAGAGGTGTCACAAAAACAGAAAAATAGAAATTTATGTTTCAAATATCAAATTCTATATGTGTGTCCAAGTGCTGTATTTTCGTAACTCTATACTGCCTTTGATTTTAAAGACACTAATAAGTGAAAAATTCATCTTAGCATCAATACAATATAGTGGTTCATTTAAAAATCCTCTCTCGGGCACTTGTGATTCGGCCTGGGTGTTGTTTGAAAGTGTTGAACCACTAAATTCTATCCCTGAAACTAATATTACACTGTATATTAACTAGAATTTAAACAGAAACTTTAAAAAATCCTCTCTAATTAAAAGTAAGAAAAATGTACTTCAAATTATGCTTTATATTCATTCACTGAAGTTTCATAATTTTATTATTACCCTCGTGAGATGTTTTATTAGCTTCTGTAAAGAAGTCCATTTAAGGAAAAAATATTTTTTAGATGAGAAATGTATAAGGAAATAATGTAGTTACAATGTTGAAACATAAGATAAATTGATATATGAGTGAGATACAACCTACTAGACAAATTATGAAGGTTTTGTGAGTAAAATTTTCTACTTGAAACTAGTGAGATGTTGGAAATGCAGAGGTTGAGAAAAGAGAGATAGTAAAAGAGCAAATAAATGACCTAAACAGCTATGGGAAATTATTAATCATTTTATTAATTCAGTTAGTCTAAAATTTTTCCTAAATAATATTATTTAATGGATATGAAGATTTTCCATTTCCTGTAATTGTAAAATGTTTTATTATACAAAATATGTATATATTTGTGTTTGTAAATAAGAATCAGAAAATACTTATGTACCCAGCATCACACTTAAGAAACAGGTTCTTTTTTTTTTTTTTTTAAGATTTTATTTATTTATTTGACAGAGATCACAATCAGGCAGAAAGAGAGGAGAGAGGAAAAAGCAGGCTCCCCGCAGAGCAGAGAGCCCGATGTGGGGCTCGATTCCACGACTCTGGGATCATGACCTGAGCTGAAGGCAGAGGCTTTAACCCACTGAGCTACCCAGGTGCCCCAAGAAACAGATTCTTAAATCAATTCTCATGAAGCCCCCCAAACTCTATAGAGTTTCCCTCATATAGCCTTAGGACTCAGAGAAAGCAATGATTTTGAATTTTATATTTCTCATATTCTTATCTTCCTTATATGTTTCATATATACAAATATAAGATTGTTTAATTTTGTTTTTAAACTTTATATAAATGTTATTTGTACTGCATTTAAAACTTTTTCCCCGTTAACTTAAAAACCCATTAGTATTGGGGCACCTGGGTGGATCTGTGGGTTAAAGCCTCTGTCTTCAGCTTAGGTCAGGATCTCAGGGTCCTGGGATAGAGCCCCGCATCAGGCTCTCTGCTCAGCAGGGAGACTGCTCCTCCCCCGCCCACCGCCGTTTCTCTGCCTACTTGTGATCTACGTCTGTCAAATAAATAAATAAATAAAATCTTAAAAAAAAATCCATTAGTATCCACACATGCAGCTGGAGTATATTTGTTTTTCATTTTCAAGGGCACAGCATATTAAGTTATTATATTTATCAAACTACATAGGAATGTCATTTATTGTTTTTCATAGCTTTAACTTAACCAAATATTCAATTAACTTTTATTAAATTTCATAGATTCTATGTTATAATACACCTTAGGTTTTTGTTACATTTTTTAGAAATTGTCAAATATTTTGGTATTTCAAATATGTAATGGAAATGTTTATTTGTGCAACAGCTTCTTGTAGCTCTGCTTAGCATGGTTACTGTTAACATCTTTTCTTTCCATCTAGGGGAGACAGCTACTGCATAAACTATGCATAACTAATTTAATGATGGCCTAATGTAGTTAATGCATAGACTAGTAGGATTTTTGAAATGAATATGACTTGTGTAATAAAATATAGCTGTGGATATATTAAGATCCCACTAAAATTATTAGTATTCCTGAGTCATTAGAGTAGCTATAGTAATCAATAAGAATCCTTCAGAAAACTTTAGTTGTAGGTTATTGGTTCATGATGATTATTTTTGTTTAACTACTTCATTTTAAGTCTTTCCACCAACTTCACGCCACTTCAATTGAAATTACACAGAACTATCAAAAAAGAGGGAAAATGTGCTTTGGTAGTTGAAATAGAGAAGAGGACCTTTCATACACAGTGAAATTAAACATTCTTTTTTCCCTATAAGATATGTTCAAATGAGTTTATATTTGGGAAGAAAACTGAACCATAATTCATTCTCATAAAAAATGGAACGGTTTTTGAAGACAGAGAAGATATTGTACACTCATCTGATTTTGTGTGCTGAGAATTACAATTTAGATCAGGCCATCAAACGGTATGTGATTTAGATTTTGATTACCTAAGGACTGTGAGGGAGGCTGAGGAGAGTTATTCTCACAGCTAGGACAGAGAGGGTATTACATGGTTGACTTTGGCAACCTGAGCTCTACATTTTCACAATGTATTTCTGCTGAGGATAATCATGTCAGTTAAAGAAGTAGGGAAGTCACGCAACTATCTTCAAGGTGCCCTTGAAATAAGCAGAGAGAAAAACTGCACGTCAGTGATGTTCTCTTCTTTATGATAACAGCTTATATACTAACATAATTGCCAAGAAAGCTATGTGAAAGCTCAAGAGACGTATGAGGCTCAGGAGTTAAAGCACGTTGTTTCACTAGAACAGACAATAAGCAGTAGGATACTAGCTAATGGTGTAAATCAAATATTGGGTATTTATTGATTTTTATTCACTTGTTAGCAGTATGTATTGAATGGTGCTTGAGGTCAGAAACCATTGTAGACAGTGAATGAAGCAATGAATGAACCAACAGAGTCCCTACTATGAAGGATGTCAATAGAATAAATTTATAATTTGCTAAGTGCTCAGAAGTGCTGCAAGAAGATTAAAACCAAGTAAGGTGTTAAAGGAGTGAGAGTGGAGGCTATCTATAGGACAACATAATTGAGCGAAGCTTGACTTTGTATGAAAAACTGAATTGCCAAATTTGAAATAAGAGCAGGAACTGCAGATAAAATGGTACACACTGAGGGGCAACTGGGTGGCTCAGTGGGTTAAGCCTCTGCCTTTGGCTCAGGTCATGAACTCAGGGTCCTGGGATCGAGCCCCACATAGGGCTCTCTGCTCAGCGGGGAGCCTGCTTCCCCCTCTCTCTCTGCCTGCCTCTCTGCCTACTTGTGATCGCTCTGTCAAATAAATAAATAAAACCTTTAAAAAAATGGTACACACTGAAAACAAAAACTAATGATTAAAAGAGCAGTTGGAGAAGTTTTAACACATGCTGCGTATGTGGAGGGAAAGAGAAGCAGAGACACAGAGAGATACAGAAGCAGGAGGGAGGAAGGAAGGGAGACAGAGGTGGTGAGGATAGGGGATGAGTATGAGTATACATGTGCTAAATTCAAGGAGTAAATATCATGGGAAGAATATCACTAAGTTGAAGATAACTTAGGGTATATGGATGAAGTGAGCTCAGTAACTGTAAGTGTGATTAATGAGAATAGCCTCACTTTAAGATGCAGTGACAGTTCACATTTATTGTGTGTGTGAGTGTGGTGTACTATTTGCTGAGTGGGGTGTTAAGCTTTTGTCTTCAGTGTATTATTACCTTCTCTCTCCTCATCTTCCTAATTACGGTAATATGCAAAATCAATAGAAACATAGTTAAGACATGGAAGGACTCTGAGAATACACCTCCACAGTGCCACTTATGAACATTGACAAGAAAATCCACCAGGCATCTTGGAAGCGGGTATCATGTGAGGAGCAAGAGTGAAAAAGAAGTGATGTAAAATAAAATGCCAAATCAAGGAAGACAGAAAACCTACTTTTGGATTAGCGTGAATGGGGAACATAAACTGAAGATCAAACATAATTGATGAAAGAATACCTGAACTAAAATTAATAAAAACTTGAATTAAAAAAGGCTGCTAATGCTGGAAAATGCTGGGTAGTGAGATGAGACCGAGCAGCAACATATCTTAAAATGCTAAAATGCTCATGTTACAAAACTGGTTTTATTTTTTAGTTTTTTTTAATTTTATTCAGTTAGGCAACATATAGCAGTACATCATTAGTTTCTGATGTGTTCAATGATTCATTAGTTGCATATAACACCCAGTGCTCATCACAATACGTGCCATTCTTAATGCCCATCACCCAGTTACTCCAACCCCCACACCCCTCCCTTCTGCAACCCTCAGTATGTTTCCTGGAGTTCAGAATCTGTCATGGTTTGTCTCCCTCTCTGATTTTTTCCCACTCAGTTTTCCCTCCGTTTCCCTGTGGTCCTCCGGACTATTCCTTATGTTCAACATATGAGTGAAAAATTAGTTTTAATAGATATGCTTTTTGACTTTGGTAAAGAGGAGTTTAAATGACTTAAAGGTAACAACAGAATAAAAACACCTATCTAATTCCAAAAAAAAAGAAAGAAGCAAACTGACAGCGTAAACAAGATATTAGAAGTTAAGACTCAGAGGCACCTGGGTGGCTCAATGGGTTAAGTCTCTGCCTTTAGCTCAGGTCATGATTTCTGGGTCCATGAGGCAGATATCTCTCTCTGCCTGCCTCTCCGCCTACTTGTGATCTCTGTCTGTCGAATAAATAAAATCTTAAAAAAAAAATTTAAGACTCAAAGAATGGAAACTGAACCACCTGGGAAAGACAAACAATAGAATAGGATGACATTTTTAATAACACAAATATAACTCAAGACAGGAAACATTAAAATGGACAAAAAGAAAGGAAAAAAACCCTTAAGCATTATACAAAAATAGTTTAGAAAACTTAGAGAAGAAATACAAATTGCTAAGTAAACTGTAAATATTTTTAATCTTGCCAGTAATCAATAATATGTGAACTAAGGCAAATAATTAAATGTAATTAAAATTACCCTGGTTAGTCTTGGTGTGAAGCACATAATTACTACTTGCTATCAACAAAGGCATGAAAGCATAAACACTCAAGGAAAATAATTTAATAGTTTTGTATTTAGAGCTTTAAAAAATGTATTTTCATTTATCGAAGTAATTTTTCTTCTGAGAAGTTATCTTGTAAAAACATTAAACATATTCAGAATATTTTATTCATCTGTTCTTCGCTAAAGTAGTTACAATATTGAAAAATGGGCAAGTGTCTAATCAATATCAATTTAATTTTGAGGCAGGAAAATATTAAAATATAACCAACCATCAAAGTCATGCTCTTGTAGAATATCTTCTACTGTTGAGAGATCACTATGTAATATTAAGTAAAAAAGATGTGATCTAAAATTACATATAAGTCATGAGACTAATTTTAGATAACATTTTAGTAGCTTCAACTGTGTATACAATTGATGAAAATTGCTCTTCTTTTGATGGTAGGAAACTTACTGAATTTTATTGTCTTAAGTTTTTTTTCTGAAATAGTTATAGCCAAAAACATTGTAATCTAAAAATTGTTATGAATATAAATATAATATTTCATCCCTACTAGATATCATAATAATGAAGTGATCCTAATGAAATCTTTCTACAAATATGCAGACAATTACCGTGTCTTAATTGACATGATCTTCTGCAACTCATGAGCTAGCACCTTTGTAAACCAATGGAGGGGCTATTAGCAGAGTTTGCAAGGTGTTAAATATAACACATATGCCCTGAAACTGGAATGGAGCCAAACTCTTGTAAAAATTTGTCAAAAGTCCAAGTAAATGTATTCACTAGCATCCAGGGTTTTCTAAATGAAGTCACTTGGAAGTCTTCTGGGAATCCTCTGAAATTGACCACTTGACATAATTTTGTACTATGTCAGCAGAATAGCTGTAAACTAATGATTTTGAACCATGTGGTGGGCTTTAAGTTCTTAGCACATTTGTTAGAAGATGTGGCTCTACAGCTGTTATGGGTATTATAGGAGCTGGGGAATATCCAGATCATAGCACTCTTCAAGGAAAATGAGTTATTAAGAGGCTATAGCAGTATTAGCAGGTTGTTACAGCAATGCCCTTTTCCCATAGATCTTACAAAGAACCTACTTAATGTTATTGGACCTCTGAGATGAGTAGGTAGCAAGAAAGGTTTCTCCATTGCAAACAATAAAATTGTATCTCAAGAAGTACCAGTCAGAATCAGGAAGGTATGTGGAGGACAAACTAAAACATATGTCAATTTTCAATGCATATTATGATCATGGCTGTATACAGAGGAAAGAATGATCCCTGAAAGACAGAATGGGTTCATAAAGAGCTAGGTCTGTTACAGTATCATGCACCATCCTGATTTATTGTCCCATTATGGCATAATATTTAAAAAATGAGATTTGGATTTGGGAATGACATGTAACAAAAATGCTGTTTATATCACTTAATGTGATAAAAATGATTTGGGGTCTTATTTATAAGATGAGTTTCCAGAGAATTTTAAACTAGTTAAATGATCTTATCTGGTGTATCACATTAGGGATGTATGTCAACCTCAATTGATAAGGAATAATCTAGTTTTAAATAGCAGAGTTTTATTGTTAGTTGCATTGTGTTAAAACCTTTTTATCATAATGTGAATGTGGCCTTGGATGACATTTAGAAGGAATTACCAGATGGCAGGAAACTAGAATGATAAAAACTGCATGGATTGAGATCATCAGTATCTAAAACAAACTCAGAGGAATGGAAAAGTGGAGTAAGTGTAAGCAGATAAATTTTATTAGGATGAATATAAAGATTTGCACTTACGTTAACCAAAAATATCTGCAAAAATAAAGACGGGCTAAATGGGAATATATTGACTACATGTCTGTAGCCAAAGCAATATATACCACATTTGTAGGTTGCCTAAGATGATAAAGAAAATGATTACAATGATTTTAATAAGTAACCAGGGGTGCCTGGGTGGTTCAGTGGATTAAGCCTCTGCCTTCAATCTATAATTATAAATATTTATGCCCCCAATACGGGAGCAGCCAACTACATAAGACAACTGTTAAGATAAAAATTCATATTGATATGAACACATTAATAGTAGGGGTCTTAACATGCCACTCTCAGTAATAGATCATCAAAACAGAAAATCAATAAAGAAACCAGAGCATTGAGTGACACATTGGACCAGATGGACCTCAAAGATATATACAGAACATTCCACCCTAAAACAACAGAATACTCACTCTTCTCAAGTGCACATGGAACTTCCTCCAGAATAGACCACATGCTGAATCACAAATCAGGGCTCAACTGATACCAAAAGATTGAGATTATTCCCTGCACATTCTCAGACCACAATGCTTTGAAACTGGAACTCAACCACAAGAAAAAGTTTGGAAGGAATTCAAACACTTGGAAACTAAAGACCACCTTAAGAATGTTAGGATCAACCAGGAAATCAAAGAAGAACTTAAACAATTCATGGAAACCAATGAGAATGAAGACACATCAGTCCAAAACCTATGGGATACAGCAAAGGCGGTCCTAAGGGGAAAATACATAGCCATCCAAGCCCCCTTCAAAAAAACCCTGAAAAATCCAGAATACCAGCTCTTTTTACACCTTAAAGAACTGGAGAATCAACAACAAAGTAAGCCAACCCCACACACAAGAAGGGAAATAATCAAAATTAGAGCAGAGGTCAATGAGATAGAAACTAGAGATATAGTAGAACACATCAATGAAACTAGAAGCTGGGGTTTTGAAAAAAAAATCAATAAGATTGATAAACCATTGGCCAAACATCCAAAAGAAAAGAGAGAGACCCCAAATTAATAAAATTATGAATGAAAAGAGAGAGAGATCATGACTAACACCAAGGAAATGGAAACAATCATCAGAAATTATTATCGACAGTTATATGCCATTGAGTTAAGCAGCCTAGATGAAATGAATGCATTCCTGGAAACCAATAAACTTCCAAAACTGAATCAGGAAGAAACTGACAACCTGAATAGACCAATATCTAGTAACGAGATTGAAGCAGTGATCAAAAACTTCCCAAAAGACAAGAGCCCAGGACCTGATGGATTCCCTGGAAAATTCTACCCAACATTTAAAGAAGAAATAATACCTATTCTCCTGAAGCTGTTTCAAAAGATAGAAACAGAAGGAAAACTTCCAGACTCTTTTTATGAAGCCAGCATTACCCTGATCCCCAAACCAGGCAAAGATCCCACCAAAAAGGACAATTTCAGACCAATATACCTGATGAATATAGATGCTAAGATTCTCAACAAGATCCTAGCTAATAGGATCCAACAATACATTAAAAATATTATCCACCATGTCCAGGTGGGATTTATCCATGGGATGCAAGGGTGGTTCAACATTCACAAATCAATCAGTGTGATAGGACAAATCAATAAGAGAAGAGAGAAGAACCACATGGTCCTCTCAATTGATGCAGAAAAAACATTTGACAAGATACAGCATCTGTTCCTGATTAAAATGATTCAAAGTATAGGGAGAGAGGGAACATTCCTCAACTTCATACAATCTACCTATGGAAAACACACAGCAAATATCATCTTCAGTGGGGAAAAGCTGACACCCTTCCCTCTGAGATCAGGAACACAACAAGGATGTCCACTCTTGCCACTGTTTTCAACATAGTACTAGAAGCCCTAACAACAGTAATCAGAAGACAAAAAGAAATAAAAGGTATTCAAATTGGTAATGAAGAAGTCAAACTCTCTCTGTTCGCAGATGACATGATACTTTATATGGAAAACCCAAAAGACTCCACCCCCAAAACTACTAGAACTCACACAGCAATTCAGTAATGTGGCAGGATACAAAATCAATGTACAGAAATCAGTTGCTTTCTTATACACTAACAATGAAAATATAGAATAGGAAATGAGAGAATCGATTCCATTTACTATAGCACCAAGAACCATAAGATACCTGGGAATAAACCTAACCAAAGAGGTAAAAGATCTGTATTTAAGGAACTACAGAACACCCATGAAAGACATTGAAGAAGACACAAAAAGGTGGAAGACCACTCCATGCTCATGGGTCAGAAGAATAAACATTGTCAAAATATCTATACTTCCTAGAACCATCTATTATTTCAACACCACCCTGATGAAAATTTCACTCGCATTTTTCAAAGAGTTGAAATAAACAGTCCCAAAATTGTATGTAACTAGAAGAGACCCTGGATTGCTAAGGAAATGTTGAAAAAGAAAAACAAAACTGGGAGCATCATGTTGCCTGATTTCAAGCTTTACTGCAAAGCTTTGATTACCAAGACAGCATGGTACTGGCACAAAAACAGAAACATAGACTAGTGGAACAGAGTAGAGAGCCCAGATATGGACCCTGAACTCTATGGTCAAATAATCTCTGACAAAGCAGGAAAAAAATATACAGTGGAAAAAAGACAGTCGCTTCAATAAATGGTGCTGGGAAAATTGGACAGCTATGTGTAGAAGACTGAAACTCAACCATGTGTAGAAGACTGAAACTCAACCATGATTGATTACTCAATCATTGTGTAAGATTGTGTAATCTTACACAACACAAAGGTAACATCGAAATGGATAAAAGACCTCAACGTGAGGCAGGAATCTATCAAAATCCTAGAGGAGAACATAGGCAGTAACCTCTTCGACATTGGCCACAGCAACTTCTTTCAAGATATGTCTCCACAGGCAAAGGAAACAAAAGCAAAAGTGAACTTTGGAACTTCATCAAGATCAAAATCTTCTGGACAACAGAGGAAACAGTCAACAAAGAGACAACCCATGGAATGGGAGAAGATATTCACAAATGACAATATAGACAAAGGGCTGATATCCAAGATCTATAAAGAACTCCTCAAACTCAACACACACAAAACAGATAACCATATCAAAAAATGGGCAGAAGACATGAACAGACACTTCTCCAATGAAGACATACAAATGGCTAACAGACACGTAACAAATGTTCATCACCATTAGCCATCAGGGAGATTCAAATCAAAACCACACATTGATATACCACCTGACACCAGTTAAAATGGCCAGAACTAACAGGACAGTAAACAACATGTGTTGGAGAGGATGTGGAGAAAGGGAAACCCTCTTACACTGTTGGTGGGAATGCAAGTTGGTGCAGCCACTGTGGAAAACAGTGTGGAGATTCCTTAAGAAATTAAAAATAGAGCTACCCTATGACCCTGCAATTGCACTACAGGGTATTTACCCCAAAGATACAGATGTAGTGAAAAGAAGGGCCATCTGTACGCCAGTGTTCATAGCAGCAATGGCCATGGTCGCCAAAGTGTGGGAAGAACCAAGATGCCCTTCAACAGACGAATGGATAAAGAAGATATGGTCCATATATACAATGGAGTATTATACCTCCATCAGAAAGGATGAATACCCAACTTTTGTATCAACATGGATGGGACTGGAAGAGATTATACTGAGTGAAATAAGTCAAGCAGAGAGAGTCAAGTATCATATGGTTTCACTTACTTGTGGAGCATAAGGAGTAACACAGAGGACATGGGAAGATGGAGAGGAGAAGTGAATCAGGGGAAATTGGAGGGGGACACAAACCATGAGATACTGAATTCTGAGAAAGAAACTGAGGGCTTTGGAGGGGAGGGGAGTGGGGGTTGGGTGAGCCTGGTGGTGGGTATTATGGAGGGCACGTATCGCGTGGAGCAATGGGTGTGGTGCATAAACAAGGAATTCTGGAACACTGAAAAGAAATAAAATAAGATAAAATGAAGAAAAAAAAAAAGCCTCTGCCTTCAGCTCAGGTCATGATCTCAGGTCCTGGGATTGAGCCCTGCATGGGGCTCTCTCTGCTCAGCAGGGAGCCTGCTTCCCCCTCTCTCTCTGCCTGCTGCTCTGCTCTCTCTCTATCAAATGAATAAAATCTTTTAAAAAAATTAAGTAACCGGTAATAACTAAAGTAGACATGTTTTTATACATTTCATCACTCCTGTTTCGATCAACACTTTGTGTTAGTGAATCAAATATTTCAGAATCATTAGAGAGTTCTCCTTATCATCTGCTCATTTCATGTTTAAGGACTATGGAATATATTGGGACTGTTCTCCATATTTTAAGAGAATTGAAGATGATTTGTGAATAACTCAGATTAGGAAAGGTCAAGACTTCTATTCACAAGAAATACAGTGGAAATAATGTGATGGAAAAACACGTAGTGGATTTTCTGGAGGAAATTAGATTTTATGAAAATGCACTGTTGGCTTTTAGGTGATAAGTAGACAATGACGTTAGTCCTTTTGACTAGGATCCAGAACTCCATTTAGAAATCAGAATCATTTCCGTTGGTTGTACCTGTGACTCTTGATTTCAGCTCAGGTCATGATCTCAGGTTATGAGATGGAGCCCTATGTCAGGCTCCATGCTCAGCTGATTTAGAAATCAGAATCATTTCCGTTGGTTGTACCTGTGACTCTTGATTTCAGCTCAGGTCATGATCTCAGGTCATGAGATGGAGCCCTATGTCAGGCTCCATGCTCAGCATAGTCTGCTTGAGATTCTCTCCTTATCTCTCTGCCCCTCCCTCTGCTCATGCACTCTCTTTGTCTCTAAAATAAATGAAATCTTAAAAAAAATCATAAATTAAGAAAACCATTGGGGTGTGGAGAAATGTGAAAAACACACTTCTTAGAAAAGAAAATGCTAGTTGATGTGAGAAAAAGCTTTTCTAATACACAAAGGGATTAATATCTCCACTGCCATCCTCTTTCACTCAGAAAATTAAGACACTTATCTTAGAAAAGAAAATGCTTGCTGACATGACAATATATATATATATTTTTAAAAGATTTTATTTATTTATTTGACAGAGAGAGATCACAGGCAGATAGAGAGGCAGGCAGAGAGAGAGAGAGAGAGAGAGAGGGAAGCAGGCTCCCTGCGGAGCAGAGAGCCTGATGCGGGACTCGATCCCAGGACCCCGAGATCATGACCTGAGCCGAAGGCAGCGGCTTAACCCACTGAGCCACCCAGGCGCCCCATGACAAAATATTTCTAATATTTTTAATACCTACAGTGATCTGTAAAAACCTATACAATCTGGCTCCTTTGTCTTCTCCACCTCCCATCCTGTGAATTTCCCTCCTAATTGCTCTGTCTTACCTGCTGGCCTGCTGGCTTTTTCCTGAGACAGATTGCACTAGCGAACATCTCTTCTGGATGCCTCCCAGATTTTCTCCATCTTATTCAGGTTTCACCTTAGATATCCCCTCTTTAGGGAAACCTCTCAAATCATTTTCATCCCCAATTCTGGATTCCTCTCCCCTCTTCAGGATCCTCCTTATTCCTCATCAACACATGGGATAGTCTACATTGTTCTTTTGTTTTCTGTCTTCCTCCCTTCCTTCCAAGGTAGGTCCAGTGAATACTGAGATTTGTACCTGTTTTGTTCACTGCTGTGTTTCTAATGCTGATGATACTTTTTTTTCTACACAATTTGTGGCTAATGCATATCTATTATTAAATACAATGTATAGGTATTTTTCATCCGTTTAGGCAATATAACCATTCTGGTATTGGTAGTTCCATTTCAGAAAAGAGGCCGTTTTTGTTTTTGCTTTTTTGAATATTAATAGTCAAGGATTAAGTTAAACAGATGGTATATTATGTAAACAGACATTATATGAGCAGCTGCTAAATTGAAATATATTGGACTTTATAATACTTTCAATATAATAAAAGCTCATATGAAGATGGGTAATTCTATAGTAATATCCATAAATTACCAATCATTTTGAATTCATAGCTTTTATATTCTATTATTAACCAATAAAATGATAAGCATGAAATAAAACAGCAGGAGAGAATAAATGGAAATATTTAATTTGTATTAAACACTAAATTTCCAGCAATAAGGGAAACCTGGAAATGTGAATGGGAGAGACTCCTGGAACAAAAAAGCCCATAATTGATTTCAGAAAGCAGTTGCATGTCTCCTGTGCCTCTAGGCTATTGTTTTTTCCCTTCTTTTATCTCTAATACTGCATTTCAGAAATATTGCAGATGTGGTTGGACTCACAGAGGAGGAGATGAGGGAGTGGACCAGTTATCATATATTTTTGTTTTTATTAGAACTCTCCTTTTACTGTGTTTTTCTTTCTTCCCCTTCTGCTTTTCTGCCTCTTGCTCAGTATGTCTTGCTTTCTGTCACAGGTATTTCTCAGTTTCTTGATGAACCCATCTCTCTGAGCTCTCCACCAGAGCCTCTGCAACACGGAAGTGACATTGTTTAGGAGGATGAATGCATTGGAAGTAAGAAATGGCAGGCAACCAAGGGGCGGTCCCAGAGTGGCAGGTGGTTGACAGAAGGCCATGGACCATCTATAGGAAAAGATAGGAAGCTAGATTTCTGTTACTAGCACCTAAGAGTCCAGGAAGGTGGTCCAGAGTTTTCATCTGAATTCCTGTTTCTCCGAGGAACGTCACTAGTCTCAGCACTCTGAAGAGTTGCCAGTCATTCAACTCCAGAGAACTATCTCTTGTCATCCTCTCTGTTTCTGCCATTACCCTAACTGAGAGCCCCAGTTGTCTCTCCACTAACAACTCTGCCTTCCTCACTTCTAAGTTGCCTTGGATTGGTGCCATAGGGAAAACACTTGTTAGGACAGTCTTGCACTGGAGACATTTTTCTCTGATCTGTTGAGTCATTTTGGCTCTCTAGGTCCTACAGACCAGTTTGATGGTCTATTTCCTGCTTCTGAGAGCACACAAATGAGGGAGGAGAGCAAGGCTGGTCTGTTGTTTCATCAACTTGTCATAAGTCAGAACAAGGCAGGGGTTCTTTGCTTGGGTGAACCATCTTTTCACCTTCTTTTTAACTGTATGGCTCAGTTGTAATGATCTGTAAATGCCTGTTTTCTGAGAAATTCCACATTCAAATAAATAAACAAGCAAACCATAAAATCATCCATAAATCATCAGAAAATTATTATAAAGAGAAATAGAGGAGGATAAGATGCTGGGGGTGGTGTTAATTTATACAAGTTGATCAGAGTTTTCTCTGAAAGGATCCTTGATGAGGGATCTCTGTCCCCACACGAGTAAATGATGTTCTGACAAAGTGAGGGCTTAGTAAGGCAAGGATTTATTGTTCATCCCTATTTTAAACCTAGTACCCAAAACAATATTGACATAGATTGATGATCAAAAATAATTTGTTGAAAAATTTTAGTGAATTAAATAATACTCTCTCCAGCCTTCTGTTTTTAAAAACCACATGAGATTTGGTAAGACATTAAAATGTTCTTATCAAAATTGTTAATTATATAATCTATTTCTGAAAGTTTAGTCCTCAACCATCCAGATTGGCTACTTGGGGGCAATTTATTACCAAAAAGATTCTTTTTGTTAAAAGTAAAAAGGAACCCACAAAAATGACAGAGTCACACAAGGGATACCATGAAAGTGGAAGGGGCTCTTTGCCCCTTCAGTTTAATTCGTGTAATCTGGGATTTATTTCTTCTGCCTTTTAGAGGAATGACTCTTACTGCATTCATGATGTAACACAAAAATTCTTCCTTCAGTAAATCTCGTTTTTCTCCTGAAACAGCAGAGAACGGTGGATAGTGGATTCAAACCAACCTTTTCAGAATCTGCGTGGCAGATGTGTGGTTTATCTATAAAATAGTAAAGCAAAGAATAATGGCAGGAAGGCACTTGGGACCTTTACAGATTAATAGGTTTTCGAATCATTCACCTCCAAGTCTGCACTTCAAATTGACCTCGTTCAAAGTGGTCAAGGTGAAGCATTTCTGTTATATATATTTAAAATCCTATTTTGGTTTCAAAGGTAGTGTTCAAAGGCATGGAGAAGAAAGCTGAACAAGGCAGTAAAAGGGCTAGCAGATGAGAGTCAGAAAAATAAAACTGGAATAAGTTTTGAGACCTAGACAGGGTTTAATGATTTTGTTTTCCTAAGCACATAAATCAAATTAGTCTACATTTGTCTTTGTGGATATATTATATTCATATTTTAAGCATAATTTAGAAAGTGAATTTGGAATAATTTATATGTTTTACCTTATTTCTTAGAATTGGTGCCTTGGTACAGGTAACAGTTTGAATGAGAAGATATTTTTCTTTTTTGAGTTTAGAAAAATAGAAATTAAAATAGAAACAATGATTACGTGACATTTATGCTTTGCATAGCAAGAATGCATGTGATTTTTACGTGTAGCTTTTCCTTACTCACCTCTGGGGAGGCGCTGGACTCACTGGTGCTGAATGCACCTTCCTGGGAGGGGGCAAGAAGCTAGCACAAATGTACCTTGGAGATAGCCTCTGATTCCCATTCTTTTGTTGTGTTTGGGGCAGAAGCAGAAAAGATCTAGTCAAAAAAAGTAATTTAGTTAAAGGACTGTATAAAATTTAGGCAGAGAAAAATAACATGTCAAGCACCTAATTATGTAATTAACATGTAAGTGCATCCAAACACTCGGGCACTCACAAGTGTTTATACTTTGAAATACGGCACTAACTCCTGTCACTTTCCAAAGACAAAACATATATACTACCAGATATGTGGAGCAAATCACAAGATCTGAGATTTGAGATTTTGACTTGTCTTTGTAATATTTGAAATCTTTCTTTGTTTTTCTATGTTTTCTGTTATCAAGGTAAACTTGTAAGTCATCAAACTTATCCACTCATTGCTTGTTCCTACTTTATGCCCCTTTTTTAAAAAACATGCAAATTATTTATGAATCACATAAATATACCTATCCATACTATATATAATAAATATGTATTGGTTATATATGTTTTACAGTGTTTAAATGATTCTGTAGAGTAATAGTTTTCTCTGTTTTTCTCTACTAGTTTTTAAATGTGTTATAAATATAAATAATTAATTTTAAGTGAAAGCATACTTGGAATTTTAATTCGAAAATAGAAAACGTGGCCCCTCAGTTCTTCAGTGTATGTCTCCTTTTTTGCTAGGATTATGTAGATATGTATTGGATCAGAGAAATACAGATTTCAGGCCTTATCTTAGAAATGAGTTTCCTGTACTGTCATTTGCAAATATCTTCTCCCAAAAAGGGTTGACTTTTTGTTTTGTTGACTGTTTCCTTTGCTGTGCAGAAGCTTTTGATCTTGATGAAGTCCCAAAAGTTCATTTTCGCTTTTGTTTCCTTGGCCTTTGGAGACATATCTTGAAAGAAGTTGCTGTGACTGATACCGAAGAGTTTACTGCCTATGTTCTCCTCTAGGATTCTGATGGATTCCTGTCTCACGTTGAGGTCTTTTATCCATTTCGAGTTTATCTTTGTGTACGGTGTAAGAGAATGGTCGAGTTTCATTCTTCTACATATCGCTGTCCAGTTTTCCCAGCACCATTTATTGAAGAGACTGTCTTTTTTCCATTGTATATTTTTTCCTGTTTTGTCGAAGATTGACCATAGAGTTGAGGGTCCATATCTGGGCTCTCCACTCTGTTCCACTGGTCTATGTGTCTGTTTTTATGCCAGTACCACGCTGTCTTGGTGATCACAGCTTTGTAGTAAAGCTTGAAATCGGGTAACGTGATGCCGCCAGTTTTGTTTTTGTTTTTCAACATTTCCTTAGCAATTCGGGGTCTCTTCTGATTCCATACAAATTTTAGGATTATTTGCTCCAGCTCTTTGAAAACTACCGGTGGAATTTTGATCAGAATGGCATTAAAAGTATAGATTGCTCTAGGCAGTTTAGACATTTTAACAATGTTTATTCTTCCGATCCAAGAGCATGGAACGGTCTTCCATCTTTTTGTGTCTTCTTCAATTTCTTTCATGAGTGTTCTGTAGTTCCTCGAGTACAGGTCCTTTACTTCTTTGGTTAGGTTTATTCCCAGGTATCTTATGGTTCTTGGTGCTATAGTAAATGGAATCGATTCTCTAATTTCCCTTTCTGTATTTTCATTGTTAGTGTATAAGAAAGCCACTGATTTCTGTACATTGACTTTGTATCCTGCCACGTTACTGAATTGCTGTATGAGTTCTAGTAGTTTGGGGGTGGAGTCTTTGGGGTTTTCCATATAAAGAATCATGTCATCTGTGAAGAGAGAGAGTTTGACTTCTTCCTTGCCAATTTGGATACCTTTTATTTCTCTTTGTTATCTGATTGCCGTTGCTAAGACTTCTAATACTATGTTGAACAAGAGTGGTGAGAGTGGGCATCCTTGTCATGTTCCTGATCGCAATGGGAAGGCTGCAAGCTTTTTCCCATTGAGGATGATATTTGCTGTGGGTCTTTCATAGATAGATTTTATGAAGTTCAGGAATGTTCCCTCCATCCCTATACTTTGAAGCGTTTTCATCAGGAATGGATGCTGGATTTTGTCAAATGCTTTTTCTGCATCAATTGAGAGGACCATGTGGTTCTTCTCTCTTCTCTTATTGATTTGTTCTATCACATTGATTGATTTGCGAATGTTGAACCAACCTTGCAACCCAGGGATGAATCCCAGGATCTATAAAGAACTCCTCAAACTCAACACACACAAAACAGATAACCATATCAAAAAATGGGCAGAAGACATGAACAGACACTTCTCCAATGAAGACATACAAATGGCTATCAGACACATGAAAAAATGTTCATCATCACTAGCCATCAGGGAGATTCAAATTAAAACCACATTGAGATACCACCTGACACCAGTTAGAATGGCCAAAATTAGCAAGACAGGAAATAACGTGTGTTGGAGAGGATGTGGAGAAAGGGGAACCCTCTTACACTGTTGGTGGAAATGCAAGTTAGTGCAGCCACTTTGGAGAACAGTGTGGAGATTCCTGAAGAAATTAAGAATAGAGCTTCCCTATGACCCTGCAATTGCACTGCTGGGTATTTACCCCAAAGATACAGATGTAGTGAAAAAAGGGCCATCTGTACCCCAATGTTTATTGCAGCAATGGCTATGGTCACCAAACTGTGGAAAGAACCAAGATGCCCTTCAACAGATGAATGGATAAGGAAGATGTGGTACATATACATAATGGAGTATCATTGTGATACTTCATCAGAGTATCAGAATCAGAAAGGATGAATACCCAACTTTTGTAGCAACATGGACGGGACTGGAAGAGATTATGCTGAGCGAAATAAGTCAAGCAGAGAGAGTCAAGTATCATATGGTCTCACTTATTTGTGGAGCATAACAAATAACATGGAGGACATGGGGAGATGGAGAGGAGAGGGAGTTGAGGGAAACTGGAAGGGGAGATGAACCATGAGAGACTATGGACTCTGAAAAACAACCAGAGGGTTTTGAAGGGGCAAGGGGGTGGGAGGTTGAGAAACCAGGTGGTGGGTAATAGGGAGGGCACTTACTGCATGGAGCACTGGTGTTCCAGTCCATCCACTGAATGTTCATTCAAAACAATGAACACTGTTATGCTGTAAATAAACAAATAAAAAAGAAGAAAAAAAAAAAAGAAATGAGTTTCCTGGGGTGCCTGGGTGGCTCTGTGGGTTAAAGCCTCTGCCTTTGGCTCAGGTCATGATCTTGAGTCCTGGGATCAAGCCCCGCATCTGGCCCTCTGCTCAGCAGGGGCCTGCTTCCCCCTTTCTCTCTGCCTGCCTCTCCATCTAGTTGTGATCTCTGTCTGTCAAGTAAATAAATAAAATCTTTAAACAAAAAAAAAAAGAAAAAATATGAGTTTCCTAAAATGGACCTCATCTCTTTTAATTCATTAAGCTAACATAAAAGTTAAGTGAATTAATATGTATTGCTCAGTATTTATGTTTTTGGGGCCCCATACATAGATATGCAGTCATGTGCATGGAAATAAATTTTAAAAAGGTCAGGGGTGGGAGGTTGGGGCAACCTGAGGGTTTTGAAGGGTCAGGGGTGGGAGGTTGGGGGAACAGGTGGTGGGTAATGGGGAGGGCACGTTTTGCATGGAGCACTGGGTGTTGTGCAAAAAGAATGAATACTGTTACGCTGAAAAAATAAATAAAATGAGAAAAAAAAAAAAAAGGAAGATATGAATTTTCTTAAATGGAAAATGAAAAAATAAAAAAAAAACACAAAGTGAAAGTCTTTATAACAGAAACCATCTCTGTGGTCTGTACAAAAGAAAATACCTAAAATAAAGAGAGGTTCAGACAGGTTAGCACATGGAAAAATATACAGCTACCATTACCTAACCAGGCATGATACAAATCAGGCCAAAAATGTTTTATTTAATAGAAAGAGGACCTTATAACACCAAAGGCAAAAATTCACATTGAAGAAACTTGTTAATTTCTATGTTCTCCATAATAAAACAACAACTGGATAAAAAGGAAAGTAATGAGATACAAGAAGGAGCAGAAAGAATCTCAACAATTCTAAGAATTTAGCACACATCTCCCAGATCAAGACAGAATCAGTAGAAAAACAATATTGGAAATGAGGCAATGATGACATAATCAGTAAGGTAGATCTTAGGCTTTATAGTGAGCTCCAAACCCCAACAATGAAGAATACACTTGCACATGCAACATTTACAGAAGCTTGCACTGTGTTAGGCCATAAAGGAAATCTCAAAAAATATAAAATACAGATATGATAAATATTCTCAAATATAATGCAATAAAAGGAGACTCTACCCTCAAAGTCAATACCTATGCAATCAGAATTTAAGAGTAAATGAATACCAAACGCAAGGAATTTAAGAGACTAAAAAAATTGAACCAAAATAGTAGATGAGGAAACTTAGTGTAAGAGCAGCACTTAATGTTGACACAATGGAACTAATAAACAGCAGAGCTGAACAACTTTTAAAAATCATGAAATAAAGCAATTATACAAAACAAATGGGAGAAACCTATATATACAAAGTAGGCCATGAAAAGGAGAAAATGACCTCAGAAAATAGGAATTACAAGAATCCCGAGAGACTTATGTGCATAATTGTATGCAAATAAATTAGAAAATCTAGATTAAATGCATAACTTTCTGGGAAAATAAAATATGTCCTAACTGAGATATACTCAGTAAAAATAGGAAGTTCAAACAGAGTAATTTCATAGGAGAAACAAAAACATGGCAGGGCTCTCCTGGATGAGAACATTTGGCCCAAAATAGTTTCACAGGGGCATTCTCAAAAACTTATGCAGTTCTTAAAATCCTGATGTTGGGCGCCTGGGTGGCTCAGTGGGTTGGGCCGCTGCCTTCGGCTCAGGTCATGATCTCAGGGTCCTGGGATCGAGTCCCACATCGGGCTCTCTGCTCGTTGGGGAGCCTGCTTCCTCCTCTCTCTCTGCCTACTTCTCTGCCTGCTTGTGATCTCTCTCTGTCAGATAAATAAATAAAATCTTTAAAAATAAATAAATAAAAAAATAAAATCCTGATGTTACTTAAACTATCCTAGGGCATTGAAAATTAAGTAAAACTTCCAAAAATTTTCTACAGCAGGTATTAAAATGAAAAATGTTAAGCACAAGAAAGAAAACTGCTGACCAACCTCGTTTATGAAGAGCAAAGCAAAAATCTGAACTATCATTTAATCAAAAAGAAACTGAGAGTATACTAAAATTATGACATATTATGACCAAGTAGGGTTTGTTCTAGAAATGCTAAGGTAATTCAGGATTAGTAAATCCATTAATCTATTTGACATTGATCTAATAGGAAAGAAACCAACTAACAACATAGGATCATCTTACTAGAAGCAGAAAAGGAATTTGACAAAATTCAAATCTCATTCTTTAAATGAAAAGTACTCCATTAAATGGGAAATGAAGGATTTTTACATGATGAAATACAGATAAGCTTTTGAGCCCACATCTTATTTTATAGATGTTATTAGGTGTTTATCCAGAACTTCAAGAAAAGAGTAATCTATAAATGGTGCTGAGAAAACTGGACAGCTATATGTAGAAGAATGAAACTCGACCATTCTCTTACACCGTACACAAAAATGAACTCGAAATGGATAAAGGACCTCAATGTGAGACAGGAATCCATCAGAATCCTAGAGGAGAACATAGGCAGTAACCTCTTCGATATCAGCCACAGCAACTTCTTTCAAGATATGTTCCAAAGGCAAAGGTTTGCTTCTTTCCTATGCTTTTGTCAGTATCAGCTAATGAAACAGGCCAAGGAAAACCATTAGAGTTGAAAAGGAAGACAGAAAAATCACACTTACATTGTTAGGGAGAAATAGATGACTTTCGCCAGCCTACTTATGTTTCTTTTTAATAAACTAGATGGTAGTCTTGCCACCATCTGGTTAAGGTGCCTGGGGAGGGCTGATGGGCAAAGAGGAGGGGAGAACAGCACATTTAGGGCACATGCTGTATTGTTCCAGTAGCCTTGCCCTCTACCCATTATTGTGGCTTCCCTGCATGGTCACATGGTCACCTCGGCACCTTCAAGTAGATTTTATTCCTTTATATCATTAAGTTAAAAAAGCATGCGTTTTACGTCTTTCAGAAATACCAAATTAATCATGAATATGAGGCCTGTTAAAAGACTGGTTAATATTCTTGGGCTTCTGCTTGTGTTTGTTTTCATTTTTCTTGCATCCTAGGTTTCTAATTTCATTGGCCCTGTGATAGAGGTGACTCCCCTATCATAACATGTAGAGACCTAATCAAGAGACACATTGTGGGCAAGCACAAGCATCCCAGAGGAGATTTAGAATATTTTTAAAAGAAGTAGAGCTATAGCTCACCATGTGCCCTTTACTTTCTCTTTTCTGGGCATCTGTTTCATTATCTGTGAAATTATCCTCAGTCTCATACTGACACTGTTTATGTGGGTTGAATGGAAATAACATTGTCATCATGAAATGGAGTGCTCTATATAAATGAGATGTATTATTTTTACAAAAATGAATTATTTTGGAAAATTGGGAACATAAGCACTTAAGGGGTGGAACATAGCAGCTGTTGAACAGTACACTTATAGAACTACAGTACAATTTGGAAAAGGGTGCCAGAATCTGCTGTCTAATTTTATTTTTCAAAACGAAATTACTGGAAGAATTCAGCCCTGCAGCACAGTGCAATTATCTAAATGGGAATTGGCTGGGGAACAAGGGTTAATAACCTCATCTCTTTCAGGGTCTTGGTTTTAATTTGTTATCAAAAAATGAGCTGATTTACACATTACCAAAATGGAACACAGATTAATAATACTTAAATTAAGTTTTCCAGTGACCAAATCCTCTTATTCTTGGAACCCACGGTTTTGTTATGGTTTCTATTTTCCTACAGGTAGAACCTAAAACGTATATACTACCTGGACCCAGCCTAATCAGATTACCAAACCCATAACCTTAAAGAAATAGTTGGCAAAATATGCTGAACATAGCACATGGACATCAAAAACAGCATATAAGAGAGTGGTTGTCATTATCTTTAATTTTTTTTTTAAATCTAGATGATTTGTGTGGCTTTAAGTAGACCATTTTTGTCTTCATTCCACCACCCCAATATTGATTTCATCAACCTTGAGATACTCAGGAGATTAAATTTAATTCAATTATGAGAAGGAAACTAGATAAATTCCACTGGAAAAGCCATTACTAATTAGTCTTGATTGGGTTGTGAACAACTTAACTTGTATATGTAAGACATCTTTAATTGTATTACATTTTGGAATAATTGTTAATATTGTCCAATTATCGAAGTCCCCAATTTGGTATTACTTTATTTTTTTGCCAATAGAATGCTTTTTATTGCCAATAGAATGCTTTCCCACATAATCTATCAGTGCAACTTTTAAAATGTATTTTATACAACAGTAAAATTATTCACATAATTTATTAGAAAAGCAAAAATTAATGTAATTTGGTGGAATATGTTTCCTTACTTTGGAACAATGATGCAATGAAGGAAGGTTCTGTCTTCTAAGTTTGAAAAAGAGAACAAGAAGGCCTGGAGCATAATTAGCTAGCTCTATGATTTTAAATACTTACTTAAAAATTTTTTTATGTGTTTCTCTCCTCTTCATAATATGAGTAATTGTATATATGAGGCTCAAATCAAATAGTTTATTGGGGCTTATTCACAAGAAGGAAATAATAGGAGAGATAATGAATCACCATCTTGGGGATAAAAACTTACAGTAAATCACTACTGCTCACCAATTCACCCGATTCCCCCTTCTTTTCTGGCATGAGAGAGAACTGTACCATCTATTCTCAGAGCTAGCTATGCCCTGTGTGGTTTATGGGAGTCTCTTTGTTCCCTTTCCCCATGGCAGACCTGGAAGCCTAGGCTCATATGATATATTATAAAATGATAGTGCTTCCATCATTCGAGACCCCAGAGTGGCCACAAGGAACAATGTCCCTGCAAAGCTGGTACTGGACATGTACTATGGATGAGAAATTGACCTTGTTTAGGTAGATCCCCTGGGAGATGAAGTTGTTGTTCACCACAGCATAAAATAGCCCATATGTACTATTACACTCCTGAGGTAGTAATAAAAGTGAGGTGTATCCATAGGTTAAAAGGTTAGAAAAGACATACTTGGAATTGTAAACACATATAAAATAGGTTGAACCAGAACAACATAAATGACTCTTTTAATGTGGAATATAACTCATTGTCAACCTGTTTACCAGAAAAGGAATAATATGTATGTAAATAACCTTTCTAATAAACACAAAAAATTGACATTCAAATTAATCATTCATTTTAGACTACTTTGAAAAATTTACAAGAGAATTTTATGAGTACTTTTATTGCTCATCTTGCTAAACACATATGTGCTAAGAAAAGGTAAGGGTTATTAAAATTTTCAGTACAGTAATAAATTTCACACAGCTCCAGTTAACAGAATGGAATGAGAGTTGAATTATTGGGCACTTTCATGTTCTTTGTTTTATATTTCTGAACTATATTAATTTTAATAAGTATCTGCTTTGCTATTTGCTAGGAAAAAAAGATTAAAACAAAGGATTTTATAGAAAAGTCTGTTCAAAATTTCTTTTTACACAATCAAATTTTATGAGTTTAGGTTCTGCTAAATCAAAGATGCAAAAATAAAAAAAAATATTAAGTAATCAGCCTTCAAATCACTGATATTGTCTTCAGTCAGGGCTCAGCTTTGTACTCCCATTTACTGATGCAAATCAAGCTAATGATTTTGGCATTTTCAGGAAGGAAGTGTTTGCTATATTTTGAATATTTCATCCTACCTCAGGTGACATATACAATTGAGATTAGGAAGGCAATCAGTAAAAAGAATTCATTCGATTTTTTTTTTAAGGGGCACAATTGCCTTTTTACATAAATGTCATAAGTAATTAGCACACTGTTAAAATCCGATAGGGTGTTCCTCCCAGTTGTCCTGGCAGGTCTTTCATAGTGTCCTGACTGAAACACACTAGACTGGAACTCATTCTTTCTTTCTTTTTTTTTTTTTTTTAAGATGTTATTTCTTTATTTGCCAGAGAGAGAGAGGAAGAGAGCACAAGCAGGGGGAAAGGCAGGCAGGGGGAGAAGCAGACTCCATGCTAAGCAAGGAGCCTAATGTGGAACTCAATCCCAGGACCCTGGGATCATGACCTGAGCTGAAGGCAGCTGCTTAACCAGCTGGGCCACCCCAGCATCCCAGTGTATATGAGAAGTTTGGAAGAATGTGAAAAGCAGAACTAATGGAGTGGCAGAAACAGCTCTTCACTTGGTACTCTGCAGCCCTTCTGAAACATGAACAACATGGCTTCCCTCATGAACCTGACAATTCTACCTACACCCAGGAATTTTGTCTGCTTACCTCAGAATCACTCCTTCAGACACCAGAAAGGCGATTGTTACAACACTATCTTATTTTAATAGTGCTTCCTTTAATCTTCTCATTAGGTAAATGGTAAAGTGAAACTAATGAATTTAAGCTTTAGCTTATTTCTGTGCCTGGGCTTCTGTGAGTGCTGGAGTTTACAAAGTGTTCAGGGTAGAGAGGAGAAGCCAGATTGCAATTAAGAAGCATTTCTGTGCAACCATTTCTGGTAGAATGACTAAGCAAACCTCAGAAGAAAGTTATTTAGATTTACAAGGCTTCTGTTATTATTTTCTTATTCTGAAAGTATATTTACTTTCATGCCTAGTTTTGTATGTGTAATTATTCTTTTTCTAAAAAAAGACTCTTCAACTTTCATAAGATTTTGTTCTCTCCAAACCTGGATCTTCTCCCCAGGTTTTATAAATCAGTGATGGGTGATGATGACCCCATCACTGATTTATAAAATAGAGCTCTTGTATTACTTATCTACTGCTGTCATAATGTTTGTTACATGTCCTCAAATTTTAGCGATTTATAACTATAAGCACTTACCTAGTTCATAAGTCTATAGGAGGGTAATTTCAGCTAGATTTATTTGGACTCCCAAATCTGGGGTCAGGTGGGTAAATATTGACCTAGGATGGCTTTAGCTTGGTCCACTAGGGTGACTTGGCTCTATTCCATGTGTCTCTCATCCTCTGGTGGGCTACTTTGGGCATCTTCTCACAGCAATGGCTGAGGGAAATAGTAAGTCAGAGGGAACATGTAGAATCTGGAACAAGCAGTCATGCATCCCATCCACTAAATCTCCTTGACCAAATCACCAGGAGGGCCTAGCTCAGAATCAAAAGGTACAAAAATAGCTTGTAACTTTGGAAAATGTTCATCTAAATATTTAGAGTCCTGACCTTTTAAAGATAAAAACTGAGGGGCACGTGGTGGCTCAGTCAGTTGAGCAACTGCCTTTGGCTTAGGTCATGATCTCGGGATCCTGGGATCTAGCCCTACATCCAGGCTTTCTGCTCATTGGGGAGTCTGCTTCTCCCTCTGCCCCTCCCTCTGTTCATGCTCTCTCACTCTCTTTCTCAAATAAATGAAATATTCTAAAAAAGATATAAACTGAGATATTTGCTGTTGAAATTATATGAGTCCTTAAATTTGCTTCAAAAAATATGAAAAGAGGGAAATCTATGGGAATGAGAGAAGTAAGATTGATCATGAATATTCCTCATGAGTATCTCAGCTTTATAACTATTGAGATTGAGAGGTGGGTATATGGTGCCTATTACTCTATTTTTGCAAATGCTTGGGGAGGGAGGAATGGAGCCTTCATTAAACATTCATTGCACTAACGATGAAGGGGTTATCTTTAGTGATAATTGACTCTTTGGGGTGTAGGAAGTATATAACTTTCATGGAATATGTGATGTCTAGAGAAAAACAGAGAGTAGAAATTACCTAATAAAATATTAGTTAGCTGTATAAAAAAAAGAACAAATGTCTTATCAATTATGTACCTTGAAGGAAAGATTTATTTCTGGTTAATCACTACATACATTTATGTATTTAACAACTACTTACTGAGCTCCATCTATGTGCCAGACATACCTCTGGCCATAGAGTGAATCAGATAGATGAAGTTTCTGGTCCTAAGGATTTTGTAGTTGTATTAGTTTATTATTTTTGCTAACAAATTACCATGATCTTGGTAACTTTACACACACACACACACACACACACACACACACACACACACATCCCTTATAATTCTGTATGTCAGAAGTCCAGCATGGCTCTTAGTGAGGTAAATAAAGGTGTTAGTCGCAAGTTTCCACATCTTTCTGTTAGCTCTAGAAGAGACTCTGTTCCCTTGCATTTTTCATCTTCTGGAGGGCTCCCACTTTCCTTGGCTTGTGACTCATTTTCTCTATCTTCATAGCCAAAATGTTGCGTTCTTCTTTGCTTCTCTGCTATAATCCTATCTTGCCCTGAATGGCTACAGCCAGGAGAGGTCCTCCATTTCTAAGGATTCATATGATTATGATTAAATTGAGCCTGCCTGAATAATCCAGGATAACCTCCTCTTCTCAAGGCCCTTAATTTTAATTATATCTGGAAAATTCCTTTTGCCATGTTAGGTAACATGGGTCCAGGGTTTAGGATATAGATAACTTTGGAGGGACTTTTTTTTACTTACCACAAGAACTAAATGATGAGAGAGAAAAATACATGACAAATAAATAAGCAAAGGCGATGCTTTCAGACACTTGTGTGTACTATGAAAAGCCATAAAGTAGTGATACAATAAACAGTTGCTTCAGACTGTGTGTAAGAGAAGCCCTCCCTAAGGAAGTAACATTTAAGTTGGGACTTGTAACAAATAGAGATCATGTTGCAAAATGGGCAGATCATTTCTGATAAAGACAAAGACAATGTAAATGCCCAAAGTGGAAGAATAGAAAGAAGGTAAATAAATGAATTGGATCCTAGAAAGTTAAGGGGAAAGTAGTATTCATGAGTCTGGAAGTTAGGGTCCAGATTTGTTGGCTTTGTCTGATTTGCTCATTTTACATCAATTGAAGTAAAGAGCCAACTGGGGGCTTTAAGGAAAGAAAAAACAATTTTATTTATGTTTGAAAATAACATCTGTCTGGAGCACCTCGGTGGCTCAGTCTATTAAGTGTCCAACTCTTGATTTTAGGTCAGGTCATGATCTCAGGAACGCTAGATCAAGCCCCATGTCCAGCTCTGCTCTGGGTGTGGAGCTTGCTTAAAATTCTCCCTCTTCCTCTGCCCTTACCCCCATGTATCAAAAATAAAATAATTAACATCCAGCTGCTTTGTGATAATAAAGTGTAGTTGTCTCTTCTCCATAGCACTTATTACAAGTTTTGGTTATTATGCCCTAAATTAGTAAACAAATAGATTTGCAGTATTATTTAGAACAGTACTCCTTTTTGGTAATTAATAATAATTTTTGAAAAGGTTCCAGTATGAGATTTAGAAGGGATACTGGAAGGATAAGTCAAACCAGCTAGATTATTAGTTATTTATTTTATGTAAGTATTCTTTTTTCAGCAGAGGTAATTATATTTACCATTTGTCTCACAGGTTCAAATAGTATTAAGAACAAAATGTTCACATCTATCTTTAACAAATCCCAGTTCCCAGTGTCTGGTATCCCCCATCGTATTAAAGCTAAATGAGAAGAAAACCAATTAGACCATATTAAAGTTTTCAAATCCAGTGCTATTGTTTAAATTTTGGGTAAACAACCATTTCACAAGACTTATTTTCTAAATACATAGATAAAAATTTATAGAATTGGCAGGAGATGGATGAAAGAAATAATTTATTATAAGAAATTTATGCTATTTGTACTAAATGGTTGAGCTGTGCTGTTTTCTCTTGTAATATACTCAGCTTAAAAGATCATTCTGTGAACAGTAAAGTAATTGGGAGTAGCTTAGGTGGTCAGATTTGCACACATTATAAGATGGTGGCTAGGAAACCAAAAAAACAAAGTTAACAACAGAAATATATGAAATTCCATCCCTCCCTGGCCCACTCTATCAGAACCAAGTTAAAAAGTTTTTATTTTGCAGTGAGTGTTCTAAAATCTGCATGTGGTTTTAATGTCTATCCTTCTGTCTGTCCTGCATGTATGCATATAACCAGGTCTATCCCTCTGGCAAAGAGTTCTGGACTCTTGATAACATTGATAACAATTGAATTAAATTTAGAATTGACTTTCTGAAAAATGAGATTATAATAGAAAGGTTTTATTTTCAGGACAAAGAATTTTGATTATTATTTCATTACATAAAAAGATAAACCTGAAAAACTCATGATATTGAAATTATATGCTATAATGTAAAACTGATTTTTCTTTCTCCTTGCTGAAGTCATGAATGTGTATGTGTAAGGAAGTTAGAATATACCTTTCAAATCACACACCCATATGTAAATATTGCAAATTTCAATATAATTTTTCATCATTAAATGAAAAAAAACCCAGCACATATTTTAAGTATAAAACCTCGTTTGAGCACTCTAACTGTTCTCTGATGTGGTTCATGGTCATTGTACTAACAATTTTGGCATTACTGTTTTCCCTCAGTAACCCACATTCAAAATGATGGCTATTCACTGGAAATGGACATCCTTTCTGAATAGCCTTGTAACATTAGCGAATCTCCAATTATGCAACAACAGTGCTTTTTTATAAATCTTCAACAAGATCAGTTCTTGAATATGCCTTTGGTAAATAAAGATATAATAGAGACTAAAGCACTCTCCTCTCACCCTCTACTCCAATGAATAAATAAAAGGAAGCTACATTGAACAAGCTGCTTCATTTTCTACTCTCTTTTAATTCCCTCTTGCTTTTCTGTAGACCAAGGAGAAGTAATAGAGCAATTAATCATATGATATTCCTATCCTGACAGCGCTGGCCTCTTCTGACTACATTTATTGCTATACTGCCAAGGCTCTGTCTGCCACATCCTCTGGCTTGCCATAGCCTTTCCCCGTAAATCTCCACGTTATCAATTATTTAGCACAAGCAGCATTATGCATCAATTCAAGAATGATTACTTAGGTAGAGAAATCAATAAACAGCAGGTCTATTAAAACCCAGGTAATAATGGAAGATACCAGAAAGATTATATATAATCTGCCCTGTGCTTTACACAAAGGGTGCTTTCATAAACTAGAGTTCATTTGCACCAGTAACATTATTTCAAAAAAATTTTTTGACAGTAAAGCATAATCATCTCATTGTTCTGACTTGCTGATAGATTTTTAGAGGAGATACAAGTTGATCCACTGACAGACATTTGATGTTTCAGATTTTTGACCACGAGAGTAACAGAATTTTACATTGTTGTTTTCCTGGGTGTGAGTTTCTGTGATTGAAACACTCTGAGGCATCTTTTGGAGATGGCCTGCTCACTTAGAAGTAGGGAGATTCAGAAGGCACTGCAGTCTGCATAAAAATTGAAATTTGCCAAACATCTAGTCCTACGGATAGGTCTTAATGTTCAGCTACTTCTCAATGTATGGGAAAGGCATCATGAGACAGATAGCTAAGCTAACAGTTTTCTTCCAGAGATCCTAAGGAAATGCATCTTTTGTGTGATTGTTCAGAACTTTTTTTCAAGAAGCAGTCTTTGGAATATTATTATTGCTCCTTTCTACTACTGAATGTCAGGTGTCCATCCTGGTGAGTGCATTGGCAGTGGACTTTATAGCATGACACTTAGCCAGCATTTCAGACTGTCCTGAATAGTCCCGCCAGGCTGTTCCCCCCTGGAGTGGAAGGGAAGTAGTGACCCATATCCAGATACTGCAGAGGGCTTATTTCATAACAGAGGCTCGGCTTCCACCACACCCCCACCTGCCATAGTCACTTGGTTACATATGTTCTTCATCTTCCTTTTTATGTAAACTTGAAAAGAGGTTGGGGTGGCTGGGTTCATTCAGTAGTATCTTCTTAAAGAAGAAAGACTGGGCTTTAGGATGAGTATGTCTTGGTGTCCATTATGAAATAATGAAAAATTATGTGTATAGTCTAGAACAATGGGATTCTAACACTTGAAGATACATAATTATAAATTCCAGTATAGAATACACTGAGTGAATATGCGAAGTGATTTTAGAATTTACTGTCTGGACAAAATAATGATATTTCTAGCTTGTTTCTTTTGATGTTTATTCCAGTGGCAACTGGTAATGCTTATAGCTTTATGTGCCGCCTAAATGAACTAAACAGAGGAATTCAAATCCTTTGCAACATAAGAAGGAAGGGAGTGAGTAGTTCATGTGCTCATAGATCTACGTAAAAGGATACTGTGTCTTTTTGAAAATAAAGTTTTATCTTATCTCCATGTTGATATGTTCAATAAAAATAAATGTGATTTCATTTTCAAACTCTATCAAATTAAAAGTTATAGTTCCAATGCATTATTTTTGTTTCTCTTATTCTTTCTGTAAGTTCTCTTATTTTTCTCTGTATTAGGCATTACATCATGTTTGCATGTATTAATGGCAATGAAAAAGGTGAAGGCCTTTGCTCCCAGAGTCAGTCTCTACAATGAAGTCATAGTTTTTTATTCTCTAGAAATCTCGGGCATAAAAGACAATGAGTTTAAGAAATTAGAAGATACAAAACACAAAACAGCAAGAACACTAACTAAATGCATTCACTATCAAAGCCCTTTCTGACTCATATTCAATCTTACTTGGTGATGTCTTCACTTATTTAAATTTTTGAATGATAAGATGTTTTTTCCCAGAGATTTTATTACAACATAATGATTTAACCAGAATATATTAAAAAAAAGTAAAATCTATGTATTTTGGAAAAGCAGAGCCTGGAGGCAATTTGAAGGGAGACACAGTGAGATAATGGAATCAAGTCTGAGGCATTGTGACCCCTCTACAGGGTTTTCTAAATTTCCCTCAGCAAAGCAAGATTGCTTTTTTTTTTTTCCCCTTTTCAAAAGACTCAGTGTTGGGCCACCCCAGTGACTCAACTGATTAAGCATAGGACTGTTGATATCAGCTCAGATCATGATCTCAGGGTCATGAGATCAAGCCCTGCGTCCAGGCTCTGTGCTGGGTGTGGAGAGTGCTCAAGATTCTCTCTCACCCTCTCTCTCTGCCCCTCCCTGCCCACTTGTGTGCTTGTACTTGTGTGTTCTTTCTCTCTCTTAAAAAAAAAAAAAAAAGACATCAGGGCTTTTCATGTCTGGGTTCTCATAAGGAAAGTAGTCAATAGAATCATGAAATTTTTGAAGAATGACTACTGATCATAATACTAAAGACAAAAAGAAAATTCAAATGTTCTGTGTATCCAAAAGAGTGCTACCATCCAGTTTTTCAAATAAAATCAAGAACAGGGTGATTTCTGCTCACAGAGGGTGTGTCATCCCTGGTATAGTCATGTTAGTCTTAGGGAAAAAGAATAACTTTGTGGCCATAGTGCTTGGGGGGGGGGGGACCCAAACCAAAAAACAAAACCCTAAAAAGAATTCTCTTAGATTTCTTCTACTCTAATAGTAAGTGAAGTAAGTCTTCACTTCTAAATTACTAATTAAAAAAAGAAAAACAGAGATATTGGTACACAGTCTTTATATAAAATGTGGTACTAGAAGACTATCTTTAACTTATATAACAGTTTAAATTTCATATTTTTCTGGAAAGAGAATAAAACATAATTGTGTTCTGGTGAATATTAAGGGGCTCAGATTTTTAAAACATCCTTAACTAGGAAATTTGCAAAAGATTTCTCTTTCTATACTGTTTCTTTAGTGTTCTCATTTATTATTTTGACTGATGAAACCATTTCTGTGCAGAGGGCTCCAAGCATATTCTCTGGTCAATCCAGTGAGCTCCAACTTTATTTATTAATAGCCTGCTTAGCAGTTTCAACTTAAATTCAGAATGACCAAGTCAGGACTCATGATTTCTCTCTTCCACAGACCCCGCCTCGTGTAATCTTCAAGTCTTCCCCATTGCAACAACGAACACCCTCGGTGGCTCTATCCAAAACCAGTAGAAGCCTCCTTTCCACCAAACCCTATATCTAAGACTGGAGCAACCATGTATATTGAGTTGCTTCACGTCTTTCCATTTTCACAGCTGCTGTCTTGGCCCAAACCATTTTGATTTCTTAGTACTGCTGCATTCAGTGTACTGGTTGAACCCCTCTGTCTAGCTCCCTCTACAGTTCATTTTCGGTACAACTGCCAGAATGCTTTCACAGTACTGGTTGATGCTATAGTAAATGGAATTGATTCTTTAATTTCCCTTTCTGTATTTTCATTGTTAGTGTATAAGAAAGCCACTGATTTCTGTACATTCACTTAGTATCCTGCCACATTACTGAATTGCTGTATGAGTCCTAGTAGTTTGGGGGTGGAGTCTTTTGGGTTGAACTACTCTGTCTAGCTCCCTCTACAGTTCATTTTCGGTATAGCGGCCAGAGTGCATTTACTGTACTGGTTGAACTGTTCTGTCTAGCACCCTCTACAGTTCATTTTCGGTATAGCTGCCAGAATGCTCTCTAAAATTCCAACACATCTAGAATACTTCCCTTAGTGAAAATCCTCTGCCTCTTAATTCAGTCACCTGAAAATCCATTCCTCTTACCATGGCTTTCAAGTACCTTGATTTGGTTATTTAACTATAAATGTGTTCCCACCCTTGCTTTCTTTCTGTTCTTTGAACACCAAGCTCATTTCCTTTGTTGAGCTGCTGCTGTTGTTTGTCCAGATAACCTTTCCTTCGACTATGTCAGGCTCTTTCTTGTCTTTTAGATCACAAGTTAAATGGCGCCTTGTCAGCAAAGCTTTACCTCACTGTCCTAAGTCTCCCTGTGATTCCCTGTAACATCATCAAGATTTCCATTTGCATTATTCTATCATTGAATGTATGCTTTAGGTTTGAACAGGGATGTGTCTATTCAGCACCACATCTGCAGTGACTAGGATGTCTGTGACACAATTATAAGAAGTAGAGGATGAATAAATAGTTATTAAAAATAAATAAATTTTCCTGTTTTTAAATGTATTTTTAATTCTTTAATTAGTAATTCCCTTTTATTCCATGTGAATTCCTCTTATTATTATTATTATTTGAATCTCTTATTTTGGACTTTATAGCTGCTTCCATTTATTTCTATTATAGTTAGAACTTTCTGGAAAATATTTGCTGTATTTTGACATAAATTGAAGGAAAATCTGCACCACTCTTCATTCCAAAAAGCTATCTTTAAATA